>NC_138339.1:77334049-79734049 GCF_046562875.1 Panthera onca
CTGTTCTATAGTCTCCTACAAGAATATGCTTGAGTAGCATAAGATGACAGATATCATTTACTTGAAAAGAATTCTATGTTATAAAGTATTTTTATAAAAACTACAAAAAGTGATTCTATTTGAGCTAAGTCAAATATGAGTCTATATTTTCAAAAATACGTATAGTAGTACATTAGGAAAATGTGCTGTTATGTGCTGAAAATTGCACCTGTAAAGATTTAGAACGTTAAGTGATATCTTACCATTCTAAATTTCTACATTTCTTGGAAATATAGCACAAGATATTCATAACAAATAATAGCTTAAAAATATTATTCCTTGATAGTAACATTGGGTCAAATTTTAGATTTTTGAAAACTACAGTTACGGTCAGACCATATAAACAGAACATTAGAAATATACATTTGAACTGCATTATCGTTCATGCTTCATACCTAATGCTAATAATTTTAAGCAATACTCAATCACCTAATTCTGGGTGTATCTAAAGAAGTTAGAGGGGTTTTGTATTTTTTCTCAGATTTTCTTTTCTCTGTCAAAGACACAATAGCTTATAATTAGTTTTGTGGTTTTAGTCCTTAACAGTAGAGTCTGGAAATGCTTGTATCTCTACCATAAGAATTACTGGTGAAAGAAAAACATTGAATGATAAACCTCTTCTCCCTGTATTCTTGATAACTCTTATAATCTATTCTATACTTTCTTCTTATTTCCTAGGGATATAGAGCTTTGTGACATTGCTTAAAGTATCTCCTCAAGCCTACATTTTTTTCCTACTCTTTTGCAATGATTTATCTCTTCATTATAAAATGGCTCTCATGTGCTTCTTAGTGCAGTGTTTAAATATTGTACACAAAATACACTTTTTGTAAAGAACATTAATAGCTGAAACCAATTGTTGATTCCTTTGTGAAATGAGTTTATAAAATATGAACTAAGAAAGACTGAACAGATTTCCTGACTCCAGGTACCTCAGTGTATATAATATACTAATGAGGAATGTAACTTCCAAGAGAAAGGTATAACATACCAGTATGTGAATCATTCATTGACATTTGCTGCGTAGTTAAAAGCAGAAATAAGAAGCCTAGTCTTGGGATTTCTAGGCCAACTATTTTGTTGTTGTTATTCTTTATACTCAGTTTAAGTTCTGATTTGTTTTTCAGTTTTGCTGTGTTTTAATAGTCGGTATTTTAAGGGATTATTTCTTAGATTTTTTTAAATTATTTTTTTAACGTTTATTATTGAGAGACAGAGAGAGACAGAGCATGAGCATGGGAGGGGCAAAGAGAGAGGGAGAAACAGAATCCGAAGCAGGCTCCAGGCTCTGAGCTGTCAGCACAGAGCCCGACACCGGGCTTGAACTCACAAACTGCAAGATCATGACCTGCACCAAAGTCAGAGGCCTAACCAACCGAGCCACCCAGGCGCCCTGGGATTACTTCTTAGATTTTATAGTAACATCAAACAAAAGGTACTGAGTACTCCACAAGGTACAGGGTGCTGCCAAGCACCTTAGAAAATTTACATGACTTGGAGAAAATGTGGTTCTAATTATGTTTTGGTCAGATAAACTGTATGTGTAAAAACAAAGTAGGTGCTATTATTAAAAAGACTTAATTAGCTATTAATCAAAGATGAGAGGTTGAGATTATTTAATTCTACTGAGAAATGTACGGTGTTCTAGATCAATTCTACAAATGTAAAGAGATTTGAAACAACTTGTGTCTTCAAGGTAATCTAGTAAAAATACGAATTGTACGTAACATGACTTTAGGTTAAACAAATAGCTCCTGGCCCCAAAATTTAAATTTCATGATATATAGTTTTCAGCAGGATTTGTAAAAGGTTAGTAAACTGGACAACTCTAGAACTTATAAATTTATCTTTTTTTTTAAGGTTTATTTATTTTGAGGGGAGGAGAGGCAGAGAGGGAGGGAGAGAGAGAATTCCAAGCAGGCTCCCCACTGTTAGCACAGAGCCCGAAGAGGGGCTCAATCTCACAAAACGTGAGATCATGATCTGAGCTGAGATCAACAGTTGGACATTTAACCAAATAAGGCACCCAGGCATCCCTACTGCTGTTAATATTGTGAAATTGCAACCTAACTACCCATTTTTGATGTATTATTTAAATTACTTTGAAAAACAGTTTGCTTCTTGAAAAGTTTACACAGAGAAGTTTTTGTTTTGTTTTGTTTTTAGTTTTTATTTAAATTCCAGTTAATTAACATATGGTCATATTAGCTTCAGGTGATTCAACACTTACATACAATACTGGTGTTCATCACAAGTGCACTACAGAGTTTTTCTTTTTTTAAAAACAATGCATTGCAGTAGTGATCATCTATTTTGTTTTCAAAGTACAAGAAAAGAAAATAAAATGGTAAAACATGATTTCTCATATACAAGTTTATATTCCCTCACCAATTTCTATCTGTCAGTTGCATAAAGTAAGTTGTTATAGGCTACAACACTCCCTTTCTAGATCTCAGCCTGGGATTTTACCCCTAGGTGGAGCTCTGGTTTCTTGCTGAGCCAGGAATCACTACTATCTGATTTTCTGGGGACACCACAAAAGTACAAATATCACCAGAATGATGAATAACTGAAGAGAAGCTGGTCTAAGGAACTTTAAGCTATTAACATTTTCATACAGTTACAGCACTGATACACTCTACTGATTATTATAAATACATTTCTAATATAGTTCTCTTGTAGTTTTGTACAAGACCTTTTACAGGGAAACTAATGGAAGAATATCTTGTCTGTAATTTTACACTCCAGCATACTCTATCGGAAAACATGAAAATATAAAAAAATGAAAATGGCATTCTAAAAAAACTAAATATGATATAAGTGACAACTCAATAAAGAAACATATATCTGAAATTGAATCTAACATTGAATGTTGGTTGTATGTATTATTTCTTGTGTATGTGTATTATTGCTATTAACATTAAAATGATCTGTGATTATTTTGTAGGAGATATATTAGAATAATTACTTAATATACCTATACTATATTAAATACATATAGATTTATTATGTCAGATAATGGATATATTAGATATAGGTTATATATATATTAAATAGTTATATATGGATATATATTCTAGATATGTATATTTTTAAAAGTAAATTAGAGATAGATTAAAATAAAATATTTTTGTGTTGTTATTTGACTACATTAAAAGAAAATCAGTGTATTAGGACCTTGATGCTATAACAGTAGTCAGAAGATAAGCATCAGCATCACCTGGCAGACTTTGAGAAATGCAGAATGCTCACCTCAGACCTACTGAATTGAACAATTGAACTGCAATTGAACAATTCCCATGTGACCTTTGTAGATTAAATATTTTCTCAGCTTTTTTGAAGGGTTACCAGCAAAAAAATTTACCAAAGCCCAGTCTATCAGTTCTTTTTTACATATAAAGTTTGTGTCATTTTGATCAATGTAATAATTACTTATCTGTCTAAAAATTATATTTGCTACTGAGCTACTTATATTATTTCTAGTTCTTTTGTATTGATACAGTCCAATTTACTACTAGCTGTGTGTAATTAGGGCACGTTTTTCTAGTATATTCTACCAGAATATGGCTAACTGATAACAAGCTTAGTCTTGTTTATTGAATATTCCCAGTGAAATAACCAGGAACAAGAATGAAACTAGGCTGGGAGAGTGGCAGATCTGAGAATAGCAAAACAGAATAATAAAATAATCAGAAAAAAATGATTCACAAAAAGATTCACTAATCTTGGAGAGTCCTTGAACTGATGAACATATATGCACATCCATCTTATTTAATGCCTACCACCTCATCAGTATGTGAATGAGACTTCCTGAAAGAGTTAAGGTGGTTCACAAAAACATGTAACACAGAGCAGTTAGTAGAGATTTCAGAGGATTAGGTAATTTCTGGCAAATCAAATAAATGACTACTCTCATTTATATGTTCATTCATATTATTCCATCATTGCACAACTATTTTTATCGCTGTAGTATCAATCACCTTGACGGTTACCAAAGATTCAAAAATGACAGGTGTAGGGAGGGCTCTGCTACTAAAGGTATTATTGTCTTAAAAGGGTACATCTTTTTAAGACAAACATGATTTAAAATTTTTTGAAAATGGACATTTTGAGAGTGGAGAAATAGGTGGTTATGACATTTTACAGGAAAAGAAGAGAAAAAAAATTGCATTATACAAGAGCACTTTAGATGGCCCTATGTACTGTGGCCCATGTTCTGAATAGTTTGGTTGAATGGATAAGTCATGGGTCTGTCCTTCAAAGAAGCGTGAAACAAAACATGGCTATTCCTTTGTTCAGTCAAATATTACTGAAAATTATAATCAAAATGTGAACCTTATTCTGATCATGAAATAAAGAGGAGTCTATAGTATAAGTCCATTTTCTCACAGCTATGCAACTTCAAGTAAAGTTAATATTTGACTATGTATGGTGTGTTGCTGATCATCTGAAATTCAGCCCGAGCTTCATGTGAAGATACAAAAAAAAAGTCAAATCCTCTCACACAGTCTGAAGGTGATAGGGTTACAATTTTGGTTTTAGGGAGAAGAAATACTGATCCACCAAAAATGCAACTCTTGCAAAATTCCACATTAATTTTTTCCATGTTCAAACTATGCATGATTTTGATGTTCAGACAATTTACAATCCACAATTATAGATGCTGGCTCAGAGCAGGGTAAAAGGAAGTTAGGGATGGTCAATATCTATTTTGGAATTTCAACATTCCTATGAAGCAAGTAAGTAGTCCTTTGAAGTCCTATCTGTAAACTTTCCAAAATTAATACTTTTGAGTTTCACTCTCAGTGTGTTTCATATAGAGTTGGCAGTTTTTAATATTGTAATGGCTTGTACATTTAAAACACAATCAACATCTTATTATACTTTCTAAGTACTAAATTATCCTTTTCATTAGATTTAGCTCATATGTTAAAACAAAGTCACTGCATATATGAATAATAAAATTACAGAGTGATTTCTAACTTAAATTTGTACCACAGATATTTCCCACTCCTTAAGTGCTTATTTTTTAGCCTCTTAATATATTTAAATTATCTTCGTATAAAGCATTATTCATATTAGTAATGTCATATGTCTCAATAAATGAGGACATATCAAATGAAACGTATCTCTCTAAAGAAAATTTATAGAAAGGTAATAATTATTTAAAACTGCTTTATCGTGACTGTATCAGTCAGATCAGTCAGAGTTCATCTAGAGACTAGTAGGAGATATCACAGGATTTGTTACAGAGAATTGGTTTACACAGTTGAGAAAGTTAGTTAAGAAGACTTTGTAAGGCTGTTGTCTCAGCATCAGATAAGGAAGCTTGAAATACACAGGACAGGCAATAAGGAAAGAAAAATTACTAAGGACTGGAACCCACTGGCAGTAGCTGGCACTCAAGGATGGACTAAAATCTGTGTCCCTTATTATTGCCTTTACCCAGAGTGACAAGCTTATTCTGAAGAAATCACTGTCCAGAGTCTTTTACCATAAAACTAAACATATACATGGCCGAGTAGTTAGAGAAAGTAAAAGAGGATCTAGGTAAGAGAGTGATTGCAGGCCCACTGCTGCTTCATGTCAACAAAGTGAATCAGCAAATACACAAAGTGCATGTGTGCACATAGATGGGTGCTCCATGAAATAAAATTAAATAGCTATTGCTCCCTCTATCCTCGAAATCTAACAATGTGTCCAACCCCCCAAATGGAAACATATAAGAAATGCATTCTGGGAAATGTAGTTCAGTCTAGCCGATTTGATAGATTTCAAAGTTATCACAGTGATTCTGACATTTAACAAATTTGTATGGCCTATGGCAAAGTAATAGTTTCTACAAACAATGATCTCTTCTACTGATTAATGTTCCATCTATGCTTCATGTAATTTAGCCAAGCCTAGTTATGACTCTGATAGTATCCTTATCACTAATTCTACGGGGTGGGGGGGGGGGGGAGGGGAAGGAACCAAAAAAAAAAGGAAATACAAGAAAAAGAATTATGTTCATGTCTCATGACAATTATTTTTCTGAAAATTATATTTGGAAAGAATTCCTGGTTTTCATAATAAAAGTAACATTAAAATACATGTGATTAATTTAATTACTTGTTTATAACTCATGATTCAAGAATAATCATTTTCCCTTTATTATTCAAAATATTTTAAAATTAAATTTGTTATTTAGAGATAATTGTCGAGTCACATGCATTTTTAAGAAATACTAACAGATCCCATATACACCTGACCTACTTTCCCCCAAATTGTCATCTTCCAAAACTATTGTAAAATATCACAGTCAGAATATTTAACATTGATAGTGTCCACATACAGAACATTTACATCACCAAAAGGACCCCTCAGTTTACTTCTTTATAGCTACATTTACTTCCCTTTCACCCTCACCCCCTTCTTAACCCTTGGCAACCACTAATCTGTTCCCCTTTTCTATAATTTTGTTATATTAATAATGCTGTATAAATGGAATATAGGGTATATAGTTTGGAGGGCTTAGATTTTGTCACTCAGAGTAAATCTTTGGAGATTCATCCAGGTTATTCTGTTTATCACTAGTTTGTTCCTTTGAATTGGTGAGTAGTATTCAATGATATAAATGCAAAACAGCTTAACCCCACAAAAGACAACTACATTGTTTCCTGTTTGGGCTATTAAAAATAAAGTTGCTATAAAAATTCCTCTATAGCTTTTTTTGGTGTGTGATTTATTTCTCTTCTTTAAATGTCCAGAACTGCAATTCCTAGGTTTTGAAAGTTCGACATTTCATTTTTACATGTTTGTTTGTTTCAAGAAAATGCTAAACTGTTTTCCAGAATGGTTGTGCCATTTTACATTCCCATTTCCACCAGCACTGTATCCAGGTTTCTGAATCCTTGCTAATGTTTGGGGTTATCACGATTTTTTTATTATTTTAGCTGTTCTCATGGGTGTGTAGTGATATCTCATTGTTTTCAATCTGCATTTCCCCAGTGGTTATACATACATTTAGAACCATGATAAACAGAGTTCTAACTCTTACTTCAACCTTCCAATGTAATTTGGAGAACTCAGACTATAAGAGAAACCTATTGCTTACCTATATTTTTGCTTACCATGATATTTTTTCCTTCATGATGGTCCCAGTTTCCTTCTTTCAGTGTTACCTTTTATTTAGAGAACTTCCTTTAACTATTATATCAGTACACATCTGCTCCTCACAAATTATCTTAGTTTTCCTAATTTTTGGAGCATATTGATTTTCCCCTCATTCCTGAAGGACATTTTTGCTAGGTACAGGATTGTGGCTTGGCAATTCTTTTGTTGCAGCACATGAAAAGTATTTCACCATTCTTTGGTGAAAACCATAGTTTCTGATCAGAAACTGATCAGAAAACCATAGTTTCTGATGAGAAATCTGCTTTCATTCTTACTGTTTTTCCTTATATATAACCTGTCTTTTTTCTCTACTTTCAATATTTTTTCTTTCTGTCTAGTTTCCAGAATTTTAATTGTAATGTGTCTTAGCATGGATTCCTTTGATTTTATCCAAAGATTTCCTGGATTTTAACTATAGGTTTATGTCTCTTGCCAAATTGGGGAAGTTTTTATATATTTTTTTTCTTGAAGTACATTTATAGCCCTGCCCTCTTTCTCTTCTACCAAGACTCTCATTATATAACTGTTACATCTTCTGTTACAGGCCAGAAGGTTTCTGCAGCTTTTGTTAATTTTCTTTTCAGTTTAATTTTTCTGTTTTCAGATTGTATAATTTCTATCATTTCACCTTATAATTCAGTGATTCTTTCACCTGCCTCCTATATTCTTCTGTCAAGTCCATTCACTGAGAATTTAGTTTTTTAAATTTTACTTTACAGTTATAAAATTCCCACTTGGGTACTCTTTATCTCTTCTATTTCTTTGTTGAGGTTTTGTATTTCTTTGATGAGGCTTTCTTTTCTTTTTTTATTTGTTTCAGGTACTTTCTTTTTTTCTTTTTTTAATGTTCATTTTTGAGAGACAGAGAAAGAGAGAGAGAGAGAGAGAGGGAGGGAGAATGAGTGGGGGAGGGGTAGAAAGGAAGACACAGAATCAGAAGCAGGCTCCAGGCTCTGAGCTGTCAGCACCGAGCCCAAGGCAGGGCTCAAACTCAACAGTCGTGAGATCCTGATCTGAGCCTATGTCAGACACTTAACCAACTGAGCCACCCAGGCACCCCAGTTTCAGGGATTTCTAAAATTGCTCATTGAAAGTTTTAAAAAATCATAGCTATTTTAAATCTGTCAGATAAAGAGTGAATCTCTGTCATCTCCATGTTGGCATATGTTGATTACCTTTTTTTTTTCCTATACAGCTTGAGATAGTCCAGGTTCTTAGTATGAAGAATTAATTTTTATGGACTTTCCTCTTACAAGAATCTGGATATAATATCTTTCTGGACATTTTCTTTTTATGATGTGAAACTACACATCTTATATAACCCTTTGCTTAAGCTGGCTCTGAGTTTTGGCTCTATTACCTCATAACTTCCAGGTGGATATAGAAGTCCAGATTCCTCATTTGGCCTCTGTTGACACCCAAGGCAGGAGCTCCTTGTTACCGCTGGGAGGCGACTGGGGTTCTGACTCCTAATGTGGTCTCCACTGACACTGTGGTGAGTGTGGCCTCATTATTCTTGTGTGATGGTGAAAGCCCAGCTTTCCATTGGGTCCCTGTTGAGAATACTCCAGAGGAAGAGGGGAGGGGTCATTCATTGATGCTATGTGGGGGTGGAAGTTTAGGTTCCCCACAAGGTCTCTACTGACACTATGTTGGAGAAGGGCTTTGTTAACCAGGTAGCTGGGATACGTTTCAGACCTCTATTTGACTTTCTCCACTTTACCCCAAAGGAAATATTGGGGTACTTCAGTACAGCTTCCCAAGGGTGAAAATTTATTGTCATGAATGGAGATGGTGTCACAGTATATTCTATGGTGTTTGGCTAAAATAGAGGCATTCTTGTCTAAAAGTTTTCTGTCTTGCTAGGCTGTCCCCTTTTCAGCCCTACTCAAGAGAGCAGGCTTGTTGAGGGTATTTTTTTGGCAGTACCTGTTGGTTTTCTGGGGTTTCCAGCTTCTTCAGGTTCAAGTATGAGATATATGAGGCCAAAACAAAATCCACAGGACTCACCATCATGTCATTTCTGGGTCTTGACTTCATTCAGTCTGCCTCTTCTCCCCATGTTTTAGATTCTCCTTACATTTAAGTATAATGTCTGGTGTATTTAGTTATGCTTTTTGGAAGAAATAGTAAAAAGTATGTCTTCTCTATTTTTCCATATTCCAATATGCTTTTAGACCAAGATAATCAAATTTAAACTGTCCAATTAAAAATATAATTTGGTAAGAAATGCATTCAAAAGGTATATGTATATAGCTTGGTCTTAATTCCTAACAGTAATTTGCCTTCTTCCCTTAGTTTCACCCTCTTCCTTTATTCTTCAGACTGTCCACTTACCAGATTCTCTTCCCAAGTGGTTTATGGTTTATGACTAGATTTGGCCATTGGGAACCTTGATAAGAGGTCAGGGAAAGGAAAACCAGACTTACATATGCCCCTACCTCTCTCTCTGTTATTTGGATCAGTGGCTTCTTCTCATTTGTGGTTTCCAATGACTGCTATAACATACCTCCTTGTGTGATCCAAGCTTCTTTACTAGATAACCTCTTCCACTATATTTCCAACCTCCTTTGAGCCCAGACTTCTGGATACTTGTGACAACATAGTCTCCCTGTGTCCCTCCAGCCTAAAAGTAGTATTGATTTCTTGCTATTGCTCATCTCTGGGTTGTTTTAACATGTGTGTGTGTGTGTGTGTGTGTGTGTGTGTGTGTGTGTGTGTGTCTGTGTGTGACTTCTTATTTTCTCCATCACCTATGTAATCAATTTGCTGTATTAAATACCCTTAAATTAAAATACCTATATTGGTTTGTGTATTTTTATTGGAAACTGACTTATACATTCCTTTAAGTGTTTTCTACACCCCTACTATTCACTTCTTTAGGACAAATAATGATTAAGAACCTTATTTAATTTATTATCTATTTTCTGTCCTTCCTACAGTAATACTATGCTACTAAGCCAGTGAATGCAACTAATGTTTTTTGTGTCAATTTTATGTTGACATTCTATATATTTTCTGTTTGAAACATTTGAGCAAATTAAAAAAAAAAGGCTTTTTTCCTTGCTGTCTCATGAATTTGCAAAGCTTTCAAAACAATAGCCATATAACAATCTCTCTTGTCATAAGCAAATTTTTGCCTAAAATTGATCATAGTTTTCTCTTTTTCATTATTTGTATATTCTTATACAAATTATACAAATATATTCTTCATTGTATATTTTTGTTTTTAATAAGCTTGAATTATTTTTCATTAAGTAAAGATCACAATTTAAATAAAAGAGCAATCAAACAAAAGATATGTTCTTTGGGGCGCCTGGGTGGCTCAGTTGGTTAAGTGTCCGACTTTGGCTCAGGTCATGATCTCACGGTCCGTGAGTTCAAGCCCCACGTCAGGCTCTGTGTTGACAGCTCAGAGCCTGGAGCCTGTTTTGGATTCTGTGTCTCCCTCTCTCTCTGATCCTCCCCTGTTCATGCTCTGTCTCTCTCTGTCTCAAAAATAAATAAATGTTAAAAAAAAATTAAAAAAAAAAAGATATGTTCTTTCTTGAAAATACATGCACCTTTATAAAGGTAGGAGCCACACTTTATGTACTTATCAGCTGATGTTTCCAAAGGGCATTGACAGTAACGTGAAACCATCTTTACATGCCTACTTGCAATTGTGCATAGTTAATATGAGTTCACATTTTAAACTACCAGAAAGAAGCTCAAACAAAGCTGTGACCAAAATAATGATTCTTAGCAAAGAAAGAAAACAAAGTGAATAAAAGCAGATATTAGTTCAATTAACATGCAGTTGTGCCGCATACTGAAACACATGTACTATAAAATACTGAATTAGATTTTTTAAAATTTTTTTTAACATTTATTTATTTTTGAGACAGAGAGAGACAGAGCATTAACGGGGGAGGGTCAGAGAGAGAGGGAGACACAGAATCTGAAACAGGCTCCAGGCTCTGAGCGGTCAGCACAGAGCCCGACGCGGGGCTCGAACTCACGGCCGCGAGATCATGACCTGAGCCGAAGTCGGCCGCCCAACCAACTGAGCCACCCAGGCTCTCCTGAATTAGATTTTTAATGTATAAAATAAGAGTATTCAGAGAAGACTCAATAACCCCTGAGTTCCATAATATTGCTAATTTTAACATTTTATTAGAAAGGATTTTTCATAAAAAAGAGAAAAATTGTATACATTACCAAGTGCAACAAAACCAGCTATAAATATCTTGAAATATTTTCCTTATTTGATACAAGTTTCTTCTTTAAAAAGAATATGTTAGAGAAAAAGAAACTAATATTTTCATATATCAAAAACTTATGGTATCTATACAGTTTTCTCATAATGTATTTGTTCTAAGAGAGATTTTCTTATGAAGTTTTCTGTTTATTCTCTGTTTACCCCTGCCCCACCACCTTCTCTCTTGACTAAGGACAGGAATAAGATATGTAAAATAAACCTTGCTCCTCCTGTTTTGCTCAGGAAAAAAATCTGGAAAATGTGTTAACAGAGTGGCTGAACTTTTATGATTTTTATCAAGTCCTATCTGTTAATAAAATTTTGATCAGCTCAGAGAAAGTTGCTCTTTTTGGTAATTAGTGGCCTGTGTGTTTCTTCACATCCCTGGTTTCCCACTTTAAAGCATCTTATTCCCTTTTTTATTCTTGACTTGTTCATCTTCCCACAAACCTCAAGATGGAAACCTGTTAACCAAAACCCATGTGGTGCCAACCTCTCTAGAAATGTATGTAGGTCACAATTCTGAAGCCAATAGTCTGGGGAAGCTACCTTAACTGTCTCATAAAATAAATTTTGAGAAATATTTTTTCTTACTCTAAAGCAATTTCTATTTAACTTCATACAAGGATCATGTAGGAAAAATAGCATGTGCCCCCCCCCCTCTCTCTCTCTCTCTCTCTCTCAGGGAAATTAGATGAAAATGACAAAGAAAGGCAGTATAAATACAATCACAGAAGGTGAGTGATACAATATTTAAGAAACTCATAGTTGACAAAGCAGATATAAATACCCAAACCATCTGACAAGAGAGCCTACAATGTCTAACATCTGCTATGTTAAAAAATTTTGTAAGTTGTTTCCAATCCCCTTTTCATATGAGCTATTTCCAACAATTTATTATTTTTTTTATTTTATGTTTTCTACATTGACCACTTTGAACTGAAGATCTTCATAAAGTAAAAGATGAATGGTTATAAGTGATTAAATGTTGTGATGATATAGTGCTGTAGTACCTATTTTTGTAGACACCTTGAAGTGAACATGCCAAGCTTTCATCAGTAAACATAGTACCATCATCATTGTGATAAGAAGCACCTGCTAATTTACCAAAATAATATAATTCAAACTTAAATCAGTTGCTGCATTAACAGAAACCAAATATCTATTTTAAAGTTTTCTGTCAAATTGAAAGTTTGTTCATACACATACACGCATACACACATGCTTGTGTTATACATACCCACAAACTGAGCCCTGTGGTTCAGTGTCTTTTTACTCATTACAGAAAATGTGCACATTCGCTACCATCTGATTTTTCCATAATATAGTATTAGTTAAAATTTTAGGTGTTTATTTTATTTACATCATTCATCTTTCAAATCATAAAAATATTAAATGATATTTTGGGGCACCTTGGTGGCTCAGTCAGTTAAGTGTCCAACTTCAGCTCAGGTCATGATCTCACGGTTCATGGGTTCAAGCCCTGTGTGAGTCTCTGTGCTGACAGCTCAGAGCCTGGAGCCTGCTTCAGATTCTGTGTCTCCCCTCTCTGCTTCTTCCCCATTCATGCTTTCTCTCTCTCTCTCAAATAAATAAATAAATATTTTAAAATATTAAAAAAATAATGTTAAATGATATTTTAATTATAAACACCTATCAATAGATAAAATCTAAATTTTTTATTATTAAATTTTAACTGCTACAAATATTAAAAAAATGGAAAATTGAGATTAACATCAAAGGTTTTGAAAGTCATGACACTTTATTATCTGTGTGCAACCACGAATTAAAAAAAAAAGCCTGTTTGGCATTTTAATAGAATTAAAAGACCTAAAAACCCTCAAACTTTATATATAAATCTCAATAAACTGTGAACTGAATTACAAGTCAAATTCTAAGTGTATACAATTCTCATAAATTGGTAATCTCAATAATGAAAAGTTTGTATTGGGGGGATAAGTTCACTTAAAATTAACTATTGATTGAAACTATACATTCTCCCTTATTCCATTATTTTCCCATTATACTTATAGTGAATCATAAAAGAACCTAATATCTTAAAAGTTGCATTGTTCAAAATCACCATAAAATAATCATTTAGTATAATTTAGAAAAATATGTTCTCTCAATGGCATCAAATGAATGTTTAAGTTACCTTATTTTCACTTATTTGGTCCTTCAAAAAACACAAATGTTTAAAAGAATAAACAAATCTTTTCTGTAAAGTGCAATATTTATAGTAAAATCATTCTAAAGAACTATAGTTCATGAATTTTCTTTCAAACTCTTCAAAGTGAAGGAAAATATAAATTATACACATAGAAGGAAATGTTGGATAAAAATGGTTACATTTGTTAAAGTTAAGGCAAAATCTTGAAATTTTTCAAACTAACAGGAAATTTACCAAAAAAGTCACTATTTAAACTAATTTACTTTCATTTACTCAGAATAGTACCTCTGTCTTGATTAGCTTTGGTCTTACTAAAATGAAATCCTTTTCCTAAAACTAGCCTAATTTCCATGAATGTAATGAATATTCATTCCAATTATTACATCTAAGTTGAATGTGGTTTATTTTCTAAAAACACAAGCCATTTGTTCACACACATACACACACACATACACACACACACACACACACACACACACACACATATAATTGTATTTACTTATCTAAGAACATTTTCCTGCTTACTCTATTTAGTTTATTTATTACCTGTCATAATGATATCCTGGAACTCATGAAAATCATACATCTGTTTTGCTTTTTTTATTGTTTTTCAATGCATCCATTTACTGAGTGCCAGAGTATTGAATAAGATATCTAACAAAAAAATATGAGGCACCTGGGTGGCTCAGTTGGTTAAGCATCTGACTCTTGATTTCACAGGTCATGATCTCATGGTTCGTGAGTTAGAATCTCACATCGGGTTCTATGCTGACAGTGCAGAGCCTGCTTGGGATTCTCTCAACCCCTCTTTCTGCCCCTCCACTGCTTGTGCGCTCTCTCTCTCTCTCAAAAATAAATAAATAGGGGCGCCTGGGTGGCGCAGTCGGTTAAGCGTCCGACTTCAGCCAGGTCACGATCTCGCGGTCCGTGAGTTCGAGCCCCGCGTCAGGCTCTGGGCTGATGGCTCAGAGCCTGGAGCCTGTTTCCGATTCTGTGTCTCCCTCTCTCTGCCCCTCCCCCGTTCATGCTCTGTCTGTCTCTCTCTGTCCCAAAAAAAAATAAATAAAAAACGTTGAAAAAAAAATTTTTTTAAAATAAATAAATAAACTTAAAA
The DNA here is from genome assembly GCF_046562875.1 of Panthera onca. Classification (NCBI taxonomy): domain Eukaryota; kingdom Metazoa; phylum Chordata; class Mammalia; order Carnivora; family Felidae; genus Panthera; species Panthera onca. The sequence goes on from NC_138339.1 coordinate 77,348,768, forward strand.
AATATCTAACAAAAAATAATTTTTATGGAAACAAAAAAACTGATCAAAGGATTCTATACTTTCAATTCTCATATCACAGCGATGACTGTGCCCCTTTTGTCTGTCACAATTTATTTACTGCTATTATTTGGTGCAGGTATTTCATATACATTTACATACATACATACATATACTATTTTATCCTTACACTAATACAGTTTCATAAACATGTTATAAACATTAAAGTTTGAGAAGATTGAGGCTCAGCAAATTCAAATGGAAAGTATGTAGTAAATCAAGGATATAAGTCCAGGTTGGCCAACTCTACACACACACACACACACACACACACACACACACACACACACACAAGCATTATTTCTGTGATATATAGAATATATATCCTTCAGGATTAAGCTCAAGAAACAGAAACTATCTTAGGTGTTTCAATACAAACCAGTTAGTAACAATAATTGAGACTTAATATCACTGGACATGATGGAGAAGTAAGGGGCATTTTGTGTTAATGTCAATGCAGTAGTAAACTAGCAGGGAGAAACTGCTAGTGCTATTAGTACTACAGACACAACTATCACCCACTTGTGGAGCTGGTGACTCTACTCTGGAATATGGAAATTGGCCATTGTTCAACTTTTATACACAACCTTGTGTGCCAGCTGACACAGGAACAGTCTCACCTTTCTTTCAACTTCCACCTCTAAAACAATAAATCTCATTGGCAGAAACTATATTAAGAATCAGAACCCTAGACTCAAAAGACTTTGGGAAATATAGTTAATTTTATAAACCCAGTGAAATCTAGGAGAACACAGGAATGGATGGCAATGTTGAATTGGAATGGTCCTTATTGAGCACAATATGTTATATATTTTCTCAGATGACTTTCCTAGTCCTAGAGAACAGCAAACACAAGTGTAACACCAATTCTGGTACCGAATTAGATGTTCAATTTACTTTACTGAAATAACTGAAAATAAACATTAGGTCTGTATAACATTAAGAGAATTTGAGACTGGCTTATATACTGTGTGTTTGGTTCAAGGTTCTTTTTGTTGCATGCTGAAACATGGGAGAAAATTATCTTAATATATGCCAAAAAAAAAAAAAACAAAAACAAAAAAAGGAAGAAGACATCTAATTCTTTAATGCACTTCAGATATTTAAATATAGCACTTATTTCTTTTTGAGGAAAAGCTGAGTTTCAGTTAGTTGAATAGAGTTTTAAAAGGGAATAATCAATTGGAATTGGGAGCCATAATAAACTTTATCCAAATTTGTTACTTATAATTAGACAATGTTTTAATACCCTCTCCATTTTGCAGCACTACTATAGTTGTTATCTGGGAATGTAACAATAATTCTTTTTCTATTCTAGGATGTGTCTCATTTTTTGACTACTTGATCATGTATAATCTATATAATTTTGGAGTCCATTTAAACGATTGGTACAAAACATGAAGTCAAGTGGTATGAAGAAAATTTTACCCATAAAGATACCCAGAAAGAAAAGGTAATTTATAAAGGAAGAATAAACAGCTTGAAATTAGATTTTTCATCTGCAGCACTGGAGGCTAAAATACAAAGCAACACCGGGTCAAAACTACTAAGAAAATAAGATTGCCACCCAATCCTATACTCTGCCAAACTACTGTTCAACTATCTGAGCTAAAAAATTCAGACTGTGTTACTCATATACCCAATCTTAGGAATATACTTGAAAAAGTACTATCGTTAAAATGTAAATAATTCAAAAAGAAGATCTCATTACAGAGAAAATGAATCAAGTAAAAAGAGAAAAGAATGTAACCATTCTAGAGTTATGAATCTTGGGTTATACATTAAATCTAAATGGCTGATAGCAATTACCATTGGAAATGTAAGGAACAAAATATATTCTTGCAAGAAAAAAAGTTTTTAGAACTAGATGAAATCATATTTTAAATATGGGGGTTACTTATTTAGATAATTAGTGATGAGAAGAAGTTATTGGTGATTCTAGTCTAATGGATATCTATTTATTGATTTCTCTACATAATATCCATGATAACAACTTGGATTTCCTTTGGAGAATTATCCTAACCCTGCACATACAGGCTTGTTGGCATTGACAATCAAAATACAACATATCTTTTCATGGCCAACTGATAGGCTCCTGATGCAAAAGTATCAATCACTCTTTTCTTGGAAATTATATTTTGAACAAAGTTTTAAAATATTTGACAATAATTTAACACTGTGATGGGATGCCTGGGTGTCTCAGTCAGCTAAGCATCCGAGTTCAGCTCAGATCATGATCTCACTGTCCGTGGGTTTGAGCCCCACGTACGGCTCTGTGCTGACAGCCCAGAGCCTGAAGTCTACTTAGGATTCTGTGTCTCCCTCTCTCTCTCTGCCCTCCCCTGCTTGTGCTCTGTCTCTCTCTCAAAAATAAATAAACATTAAAAAAACTAAAAAATAATTTAGCATTCTTACAATACCATAAAGATTGGTCCAACTTCCAAAATCCCAGAGCCATTGTTTCTGCTGCCTACTTATTTAACTTCCTCATTCTCCCTTTGATTGTGTGGACAATCCTATGATCATTCAGGGAATTATTTTTTCTGCTTAAATTAACCAGAATTGGTTGTAGTTGTTGCAAGAGAAACAATATGCTAATTAACTTATTATGATGGAAAATATTAGAACACTCAGTGAACAATTATGCATATTATAAATACAAAATAATTTTGAGGGAAATATTAACATTTCCCTGATATCTAATGTTTGAAAGGTTTCGAACAGATACATGTATTCAAGATTGACACAGAAAATTTTCATGATTTTTTTAAACATTTATTTTTGAGAGACAGAAAGAGACAGAGTGTGAGTGGGCAAGGGGTAGAGAGAGGGAGACACAGAATCTGAAGTAGGCACCAGGCTCTGAGCTGTCAGCACAGAGCCTGATACGGGAACTCTTAACTAGGAGATCATGATCCAAGCTGAAGTTGGATGCCCAAATGACTGAGTCACCCAGGTGCCCCTTCATGATTTTTTAAAGCTGTATCAAATTATTAACCATTATCATGAAAGTTTTTTAAAGTAACTAATGTATGTTTTAAACTATGCATATAATGAAAATATTAATTTTTATTATTTTTCAAATAATTTGCATAAATGAGACCCAACCAATGCACAGCAATTGCAAGCTAAGCAAAAATACAATTAAATATTTCTAGCTAAAAGAATGGGTAGGGATAATAATGGTAAATATGTGATGCTGTTGGAGATGTTAGTTAACACTATGGTGGTAATCATATTTCAATATATAAAGGTATTAAATTTAAAAAAAAATGGTTAGGGAAATACTCTTAAACATTTAGTTAATTTACTTAATTTCAATTTCAGGATTTAAAATAACTATAAGACAGCCACCAGGCATTTGCTGATACTTAGTTGTGATCATTGTATTATAACCCAGTGGTTAAGACCATGGACTCTGGGGTTAAATATCTCCAAGATTGATTATTAGCTCTCTGTTTCACCTCTGTAAATTTCAGTAAATAACATAAGTTCTATAATATCCATTATTCTCTTCTGAATGCAAAATAATTATAGGCATAAGAATAGACTTGTGCAACTTAGATGAGTTATGTGTATATAAAGGCCTCAGCACAATTCCTGGCATTTAGAAATTTAAAAAAATAATAATAATAAACATATAACAAAACTATTGCTATGGGGACTGCTTTGTTGCTATTGTTTAGAGAAAGTACAGACATCTAATTTGATCCTTCTTTGAAAATTATGTCAAAATAAGAAAAGTCTACAAAGCCAATATAGGTTTAATGACATGATATAACTATAATGTTTATGCTAAATTTCCCAATTTATTTGCAAATTGATTTAAAAATGTTCTTTTCACTAGTAAGTATTTAAATAAGAACTTCTTTATGAAACCTGAAGCAAAGGTAGAGCATAACTGTGAAGGTATAAGAATTAGTCCTGTAAAGCAGTTTGAAACAATAATAACAAAACAAACTTTTTTTCAACAAAGATTCAGAGATGGGTTTATAAGAGACCTCACCCTCCTGTTGTACAAGGTGTAACTTATTGGTAATAAAGCAGCTATTTATAAAATGTACTATATACCAAAACAGGTTAGAAAGGAATATAAATATCATCATATCCAGTCCAAACACAGACGAATTTTGTTACTATCAGGAGGAATAATGTGGAATAATGCTAAACATTACAGCCATGGTCCATCATTGCTGGAAAAGAAAAATCACCTCTGTTTTTTAATCCACCAATGGCTATATTAGTAACCACAGGAACTCTTAGCGAAGTATAGTTCCAGAAAAAAGATTCCTATGCATAACCACAAAAGTCATTTATCCACTAAATTACACTGAAATGTAAAATATAGATAGCAGTTTCTAGATGGCTTAAAGTTTGTGTTTTCATCACCATAAATTTCATTAGTATCAATCATAATGGACAATAGGTTGGAAATGATACCTAAGTATGTTTGATCTAAATCCAGAAAATTCAAAAACAATGACCAGAGATCAGAGTTCCAAGGTCAATATTTTTGTAAAAAAAAATATTATTTTTGAAATGAATCCACTCTTTTCACGACAGGAAAATGTTGGTCAAACTTGAAATAATGATCCACAGCAGTCTAATTCCTCAGGATCCTAATTTCTGGTTCTTTAGATTCAATATTACTATGATAATTTTAAAATGAGAAAGGAGTGAAAATATTAAGGACAGGATGATAACCTTCAGAATTCATTTATTTTCAAAATATTGTTATAAGGTTTATTTAGCAGACTAAAGAAAGCTGCAATGATTTTAATAAAAGGGAGCAGAAAGTGATACAACAGAGTAAATTGAGCATGAACCGAGTTTTCTATGACTGAGTTGGTCACATGTAAAAGCATAGTTTCAAAGCAAACCAAGGGCTCTCATAAAAATCTGGGGAACATAACCATGCTAGAATTAAAAAGTGGCACAAAACTTCTGAGAGAAGCATTATTTATGCTACATTATTTATGTTACAAAACTTCTGAGAGAAGCATTATTTATGTTACAGTTTCCTTTATTCAAATAAACTATGAATTGAAAATCCCTCGACACCAATGACAGCCACCAGGGTTCTATGAAGCATACTGTGGAAACGTGGAAAAATTAGGGGAAAAAAAATCAAAACTCATACAAACCTGTGTTACATCTGTGGCATTTGGAGGGAGAATGGTGTAGACATTCAAGCTAGAGCCCAAGAGATTTGTATCCAAATCTTGGCTTTATCATGAGCAAGGTGTCCAACCTAAGTGACTTGTTACTCATGAAGAAAATAATAATAATAAAAAATAAAAGTGTTCAGTATCATCTAGCTTGAAGGGTTATTGTGACAATTAGTGATAATGTCTATGAAGTGCCTACTACAGTACCTGAGTATAGTAGTTGTTCAAAAAAATGGCGACTTTTGTTATTTAAACCTCCAAAATTACAGATTTTTTTGAATTGTTTATTATCTATTTTTAGTAAGGTTGCATATGTCATGTGTATACATATATAGATTATAAATATCACATATATACCAAATATAGGTATATACACATATATTACAAAGCCATGCTAAAAAACTTGTTCACTCATTTTGCTGATTTCACAATGTCCTAAGATGGAGTACTTTCATAAGTAATTCCTAAAATATATCTCACTCTTCATTTCTGCTCTTCCTAAAATATATCTCTGCTCTTCATTTATGGCCATTCATCTACTGCCTTTTTGTCATTCACACTTTCAACCAGAAGTACATGGGCAAAACACATGTTCTAAGTGTCATTTTTTTCCCAACATGTTTTCAGAGGACCCAAAGAAGCTTGATAATATGAATAGCTCTTAAATGTTCAAGAGTTATTTAACTCAGAACCTGTTTGGAAAATGGCCAGTATGAGTATTTCTTCAATTTATAACTCTTTCTTATATCCTATTATCACTGAAGCTCTTAGAGTTCTGAATATTTTGTATATAAATAAAGAGTGATACTTTATGAACAAAAAGATAAAGTTCATTTTTATAGCATTTTTAACTTGTCCCCCAGAAGGAAGATTCCAAAGGAAGAAAAACTGTTAATGTAAAAGGAAACTGTCCATTCACTTAAAACAGAAAATGTAAACCTCTCAAAATTACCCTCACTCCACCAGGACCATTTAGCTTGCCTACACAACATAGAAGAGTTCTGATGTTTTAAAATCAAACATTTAAAAATCATCAGCTTCCCCTTCAGGCGGTTTGCAACTATTACTTTAAGATGTAAATCTAGTATAAATCTGCCATCGATTCTGCATGGTTTATTGATGCCCTCAAACAAAGCATGATGTCTATCTATCTATCTATCTATCTATCTATCTATCTATCTATCTAACGAGTCTAGTAATCCCAGCGCAAAATTAAATGAATTACTTTGTCTGGTTTATTCTTAGTGAAATAATCATCTTCACTTCACTTCATAGTTTCTGGGATACACCTAAAATTCATATATAAAGTACAGACATTTTCCCTGTCTTTTCTTTTAGCAACATTCAATCTCTGTGATTTCTCAAATATTATTTAGAGTGATCTCCAGCTACAGAGCTTATTAAGGCTAATTTCCTCTTCCTTTGCGAGCAACAACAAACAGATAAAAGATAAGAAACAATATTTTCAGACATTGTACATCAGAGAGAGAAAATAATATAAGGAAGCTCTTAGTAAAAAAGAAAGAAGGAAGCTCTTTGTCACCCAGCTTTCTGCTTGAAGACAGTTCTAGACCACGGTTCAAGGAGGATAATCCCAAGTAAAGCTTGTGACTATTGCTGAGTTGAAGAAGAAGAGACTATAGAGTTTGAAGAGGTGAAGCAGCTGGAAGTTGCAGGGGAGAGAACTAGAAATGGGGTAGATATGAGTAAGAGAAACTTGAAGAATCTACATATAGACACAATTCAGTGATACAACCATCCATCTCACAGAAGAGCAAGAAGGAAATAATAAGGAACTCAACAGGAAAAAATGAAATAAACAAAAAAGAAGGGAAAATTGCAAGAGACTAATATAGATTTTAAAAAAAAGCTATAGAGTTGATAAATTTCTAACTAGATTAATCAAGATAAATTAACAATATAATGAATAATGAGGAGACATCACTATAGATTCTACAAACATTAAATTTAAAGAAATACTGTGAACAATTTCATTCTAACAAATTTCACAAAATTTAAAAATTTCTTGAAAAACAAATTACCAAAGTACAAAGTACCAAAACAATTACAAGAATAAATAGAAAACAAGAAGAGTGCCGTGTCTATTAAAAATAATACTAATTCATAGTATAAAAACCTTCCTATAGAGAAATCTTCAGGCTCAGACGGCTTTCCTGGTAAATTACAGGAAACAATACCAATCCTATGCAAATTACTTCAGATACGAGAAGAGAAAGGAATACTTCCTCAGTAATTGGACAATTGAAAAGACTCATGAAGTTGCATAGAGTACACTCATGTAATGTTTTAATAAAGATATGGGGGTGTTTGGGTGGTTCAGTTGGTTAAATCAACACCAGAGTCTTGACTTGCGATCATGTCATGATCTCATGGTTTGTGAGATCGAGCCCCACGTCAGGTTCTGTGCTGACAGAGCAGAGCCTGCTTGGGGTTCTCTCTCTGCCCCTCCCCTGCTTGCATATGTGTGTATGTGCATGTGTGCATACACACATTCTCTCTCTTTCTTTCTCTCAAAATAAATAAATAAACTTTGAGAAGAGGTAAAAGACATGCTAAAGGGGTGGGCGGGATAGGTAAAATAAGTGAATGGGATTAAGAGGTATGAACTTCTAGTTATAAAATAAATAAGGAGATAAAAACTGAGGGTATCTGGAGGGGAGATTGGTGGGGGGAATTGATTAAATAGGTGATGGGCATTAAGGAGGGCAGTTTTAGGGGATGAGCACTGGGTGCCATATGTAAGAGATGAACCAGTGGGTTCTACTCCTGAAACCAATACTACAGTGTATGTTAACTTACTTGAATTTAAATAATAAAAAAAGGAAGAAAAGTACAGCATAGAGAACATAGTCAATAATAGCATAATAATGTCATATGGTGACAGATGATAACTAGACTTATCATGGTGAGCACTGTATTATGTAGAGAGTTGTTAAATCACTGTGTTGTGCACCTGAAACTAGTATAACATCATATGTCAAGTATACTTCAATTAAAAAAGAGAGAGGGAGAGAGACATGGTAAACAGAAGGAAGAGCTCACAAGCAATATTAGCGAGGTCTAGACTTCCAGGCACAGTGCCCTTCTTTCTCAGTCACACAAGAAAGGTAGCTTCATCTTCAGAGTTTGAATCATCAAATATATGTGAAACACCTTAGTTTAAGGGGATCCATAGTCTCCTTCAAAGAGCTTTTATATACCCTCCATTCACATAACTAAAACCAGGTGCATGGTAAGACTCACCAGCAGGTAGTCTCGTGAAATAAACTATGTATGAAATACCAATCTGTTAAATGATGATAAAAAGGTATAAATTGTCCCTGATCTATTTCAGACTCTAACACAGGAGTATATTAATCATTTAATAGTATATTTCTTTCAAGTTTCATCAAGGGTTAACTCTATGACTTTAGGTTACCCAAGAGATAAGTACAAATTGTAGCAAGCAAGATGAGATGAAGTATGCATGTGTACAATTGGTTAACTCATTTTATGAGGCTAGCATTACTCCAATATCCTAACCAGTTAAATATATTACAAAGAAAATAACCACATATCAGTACCCTTCAAGAGCACAAATGGAAAAATAATTAATCAAATTTCATCTAGTTGAGTCTAGTAAAATACAATCAGTATAAAAATCAGAACCAAGTGACATCTATCCTAGAAATACAAGGATCAAATACATTTGAAAATAAATTAATGCAATTCATTATATAAACAGCATAAATGAAAAACAAAAAGAAAAGATTTTAAATTTTGATCAAAACTACACCTAAGTAGATGCAGAAAAATAATTTGAAAAATCTCAGTACCAATTTATAAAAAGAAAATTGAAATCTCACCATATTAGAAATAACAAGGAATTCCCTTATTGTGATTAAGAGTATCAAAGAAAAATCTAGATATAACATCATACTTACTGATAAAATAACAAATATTTTCCACCTTATATCTGAAGAAAAGCAATAATATTGACATTCAGAAATAATAGAAGTAAAATCAACGAATCACTGAATCACTGTTAATCACTGAATCACTAAATAGTAAAAAGTCTAACAAGAACATCCTGTCATTGTGATCTACCTGTTTGGTTCCTTATAAAACATTAGGCAATCCGCCAGTTCTAGAGGTCATAATGGACCACACCAAATTTTGGATTTGAATTTAAACAAGACAGGTTTTGCATCACTTGCTGTTATCCTTGTTCATTGTAAACTTGTAAATCTTAAATGCTTTGTGAAATACTTCTAAAGAAAAGGAGAAATAGAAGTAAAGACACTATCAAATGTCCAGATATCAGCAATAGTACCTTTTTCCACTTTCTATTTTCTTCAGTCAATTTTCTCTAACTGTATAACTCTTATTTGTAGATGTGGGTTTTAGGTATAGGATAAAAGAGAGTAATGGTTAAAATATGAATGGTTTATTTTAATATCACTTATTTTTTTACTTAAGAAATCAAAGCCCATTTTTAACATCTTGGTTACATTTCCAATAATGACCTTTAATTATAAAGGAAACTGAATATTGCTTATCTCTCTCCCAAAATAAAATAATGATGTTTGAAAGCAATGCATTTTTTAGCATTTGAAAAGTATGTTAAATAACATTTCCTGGACAATATCTGTGATTGTGTACATTTTCACTTTGTTCTTTCACTGTACACTGAACATTTTAGATGGAGAAGGGAATGACAATGAATTGAATCTTCTAGAATCTCTCTTGTGGCTTTGAAATTTACAATGTTTAATGTGTTCACCAAGGTCAGCCAACCCTAGCTATCATGAATTACATTTGTATTTATGCTTAGTTGTTAAATGGTCTCTTGGAGTTAATATCTGTTAACCCCAAATAAGCTTCCTACATTTAGTTATTAATCATATTTGTATTATAAACTAAAGTTTTTTTACTTTTTAGATGTTTATTTATTTTTGAGACAGAGAGAGACACAGCATAAGCAGGGAAGGGGCAGAGAGAGAGGGAGACACAGAATATGAAGCAGGCTCCAGGCTCTGAGCTGTCAGCACAGAGCCCTACGCGGGGCTTGAACTCACGAACTGTGAGATCGTGAACTGAGCCGAAGTCCGATGCTTAACTGACTGAGCCACCCAGGTGCCCCAAGTTGTTTTACTTTTTCTGCAGTGAAAATTCTGTCTCCTTAGACATAGAAGAGTACTATAGGTTTGCCTTTTATATTGACACTAATCTCTGTATGCATTAATTTTTTTTTTAATTCTTTGGAAAAAAAATCCTATGAAGACCAACATATTCTTTGCAAGTTTGGTGGAGTGAATGCCTACCCAAATAAAAAGTACTTGCACAGGACATTGTAATAAACAGCAATGCATATGTGCTATGTGCTACATTGTCTTATAAGTGAGCCAGCCGTGAGTAATTAAATGCCAATGACCTAAGAATACAAAAACTAAAAATGATTATTTTCTTTTTTTTAATTTTCTTTTTTTTATTTTTTAACATTTACATCCAAATTAGTTAGCATATAGTGCAACAATGATTTCAGAAGGAGATTCCTTAATGCCCCTTACCCATTTAGCCCATCCCCCCTCCCACAACCCCTCCAGTAACCCTCAGTTTGTTCTACATATTTATGAGTCTCTTCTGTTTTGTCCCCCTCCCTGTGTTTATATTATTTTTGTTTTCCTTCCCTTATGTTCATCTGTTTTGTCTCTTAAAGTCCTCATATGAGTGAAGTCATGATTTTTGTCTCTCTAATTTCACTTAGCATAATACCCTCCAGTTCCATCCACGTAGTTGCAAATGGCAAGATTTCATTCTTTTTGATTGCTGAGTAATACTCCATCGTGTATGTATATATATATATATATATATATATATATATATATATATATGCGCCACATCTTCTTTATCCATTCATCCATCAATAGACATTTGGGTTATTTCCATACTTTGGCTATTGTTGATAGTGCTGCTATAAACACGGTGGTGCATGTGTCCCTTTGAAACAGCACACCTGTATCCCGTGGATAAATACCTAGTAGTGCAATTGCTGGGATGTAGGGTAGTTCTATTTTTAGTGTTTTGAGGAACCTCCATACTGTTTTCCAGAGTGGCTGCACCAGCGTGCATTCCCACCAACAATGCAAAAAAAGACCCTCTTTCCCTGCATCCTTGCCAACATCTGTTGTTGCCTGAGTTGTTAATGTTAGCCATTCTGACAGGTATGAGGTGATATCTCATTGTAGTTTTGATTTGTATTTCTCTGGTGATGAGTGATGTTGAACATTTTTTCATGTATAGGTTGGCCATCAGGATGTCTTCCTTGGAGAAGTGTCTATTCCCGTCTTTTATCCACTTTTTCGCTGGATTATTTGGTTTTTCTGGGTGTTGAGTTTGATAAGTTCTAAAATTTGTACAGAACCAGAAAAGACCCTGAATAGGCAAAGCAATCTTGAAAGAGAAAACCACGCAGGAGGCATCACAACCCCAGACTTCAAGCTATACTACAAAGCTGTAATCATCAAGACAATATGATACTGGCACAAGAACACTCAGATCAATGGAACAGAGCAGAGAACCCAGAAATGGACCCACAGACATATGGCCAACTAATCTTTGACAAAGCAGGAAAGAATATCCAATGGAATAAAGACAGTATCTTCAGCAAGTGGTGCTGGGAAAACTGGACAGCGACATGCAGAAGAATGAACTTGGACTACTCTCTACACCATACACAAAAATAAACTCAAAATGGATTAAAGAACTAAATGTAAGACAAGAAGCCATCAAAATCCTTGAAGAGAAAGCAGGCAAAAACCTCTTTGACCTTGGCCGCAGCAACTTCTTACTCAACACATCTCCAGAGGCAAGGGAAACAAAAGCAAAAGTGAACTACAGGGACCTCATCAAAATAAAAAGCTTCTGCACAGTGAAGGAAACAATCAGCAAAACTAAAAGGCAACCGACAGAATGGGAGAAGATATTTGCAAATGACATATCAGATAAAGAGTTAGCGTCCAAAATCTATGAAAATGATTATTTTCATATGAAAGATTCTTATCTATGTGTATATTGTGTATGTTGAATAAGTTCTTTTGAACTGAGATTATTTTCTTTTATTTTAACAACTTAATATTTACTTTTAATTTTAGATCAACCAATGATAGGATGGGTATGGTGGATATGGTTTTAAATTTTCATTTTCAATAGCCTTTATTTGTTATTTCTACTTTCTATAGTCAGATAAGTTACAAATTCATAAAAAGTAGACAATAATCACATAAGAAGCAGAGGACTCATTCAATGTTGGGCCTAAAAGTCTCAGAAGCACATTCTACATTCAATGAGATAATATCTTTGAATGGGATGCTTGATTGATAAGCTCTTTTTGTTTTTTTTAATTAATTAATTTATTTATTTTGAGAGAGAGAGGGAGAAAACAAGCAGGAGAGGGTCACAGAGAGAGGGAGAGAGAAAAAATTGCAAGCAGGCTTCACATTGTGAGCTCAGAGCCTGATGAGGAGCTTGACTTCATGGACTGTGAGATCATGACCCGAGCCAAAATCAGGAGTTGGACACTTAACTGACTAAGCCACCCAGGTACTCTTAAGTTCACAATATGCTTTAAAATATTATCTCTCTTTCCCCCAAACATGTTTACATGAAAAATACTGACAAGTACATCAAGACTCTTGGTTTAAATACTATTTTTTTGTGTGTTCTTTATACAATCACTAATTTTTTTTTTATGCCATTGCCCTGATCTATAAAAGGACTATGCTGAATGATAACACCCTACACACAGGGCATTGGTACAGCTGTTTACTACCTTTGTAGAATAGTTTCACTGAAATGATTTCTTGGCAGTGCTCTTGGTGGTGGTATTTGGGAGTGGAGTGTAGGAAATTTGTAAATTAAAGAATATAATACTAATCTACTTTCTCTGAAAAGAGTATTGCAGAAAAATAAATCAATGCAAATTTTTTTTTTTTCTTAATAAAGGTATAGGGTGAAACTTCGAAGTAGAAGCGATCCTACGACATAAATTTGTGAGTAAAAGTACAATTAAATTGTAAACAAAATTGAAGAATAAATTTGGATAATAAAATTAAAATACTAATATTTATCTAATTTTTAATTAACATATAAAAATCAATAAAAGCTACATACAATGATCCAACCAGCATTAAGGTTTGTAGTAATTGTATTTAAACTGAGCATATTAAAATATAAAATTGTATTAAACATCAGTGCAGTAAGAATAGATCTTTGAACATTCCTTCCGTTTGACATTTTGTGTATATATATATGTGTGTGTGTGTGTGTGTGTGTGTGTACACACATATATACTCTCACAAGGCTGTTTCTTTATAGCATGAAATGCAGATTTAGAAAATTATAGAATTTGATTACTTATCCTAATAGTTTAAAACACCATTTTGTATAAAACATATTCAAAAGTTTTAATTAGTTGACAATTTAAACTAACTGAACTTAATTGTCAAGTTATCACAGTTTGTTTAGGAACATGGAGAATGACTATAAAGATCTTTTAAATGTAAATAGAATGGTAAAATTGATTGCAATTTCATAAAAATATTAAGTATCTTCTTGATTATGTGTTTAGCCATACTGCCTTCTTCCAAAAAGGTTTTAAAATGTCTTATTAATTATATATAAAGATGAAAGTAAGTCAGAAATTGTGTGAATGCAAAAAACATTTAAGCACTTTTATTTTTATCATTTAAGTACTTCTAACCTCACTGTGAAATTGTAGAACTTATTCTCCAGGGCCAACTGAACTAAACTATTAACAAAATTTGAAGCTGTGTTTTTATTGGTAGAATACAGTTTGCTTTTATTAAAATTCTAAGAGTGATTTTTAAATAATGTTTATTCCTATAATATCATACAATTTCTGGGGTGTGTTAAATGCTTTTATGTGATTTGTTCCTCTAGCCAGCTAGGAGATAGAAAGAGAGAGAGACAGAGAGACAGAGAGACAGAGAGAGAGAGAGAGATAAAATAAGAAAGGATAAATTTAATAGTGACATTAATGTGAACTATTCTTTAGAGGATTTATGTCAAGTCTTGAAGACCATTTAGTCATGTAATGGTGCTATTTATTAAAAGTAATTCAGTGACCTAAAAGAGTCTGCTGAATTATAAGTCGATAACTGTGCAAGGCATATTTGTTTCTTTATAGCATTTGTGTGCTTATTTATTCATTTAATTTTTTGGTAAAAACAAAAAAACAGAAAAGTATTACCTGGAATTGATATATTTAGATGTTTTACAAATTATAACTAATTGCCAAATGATAGAAATTGAAAAGAAAACACTATTCTTGGACCATAAATAATGATTATTTGTATATGTTTTCCCTAAGACAGTTTGCTGCTCAGCCAATTGCTTCTATGTACCCAGAATCCCTGAACTATCTTTCGTTAATGAGTTTCTCAGTCTTTTTTTTTTTTTTTTTTTTTTTTTTTTTTTGTAGCAGCAAGCATTTTGCACTGGTACAAAATAGCAAGTCCAAACTGGGAAGGGCAAAGTAGGTACATTCACAATTCACAACAACTCTGAAGCCTACCTTTCTACCTCCCTATTTATCTCTGTCACTGGAATTCAAAAACTGCTGTGTTGGTTAGGAAAGGCCAAGAAGAATTATCTACTGATTTATATCATCTGTACTGGTAATAACCTGAGAAATAATGCTACAAAAAGCTTAGATAAGTAAGAGAAGGCTGGATATCCCTTCTCAGTAATGAATAATCTATAAGTTCACATCCTTCTGAATCATGAGATGCTTATCAAGCAATACTGCCTCAGACACTGTTGAGCCCAGCATACACCAGCCCTCAGACAGATGAGATCTAATTGGAGTGCCTTTAGCTAACCTCTTCCACTGACTCTCCACACTTCATAGACAGTGCTTGGAAACAAACACACAGCACAGAAAAGCAATTCACATATGCAGTCAGAAAGAACTTTAATGTTATTCAAGGTAGCATGAGCATATGTTCTGGTTTATCTATTTTTATCTGTTATTCCAAAATCCCATCTTGTTTACCATTGTCCTAGACAAATGTATGATTTAGCAACTACTCAAAACAATATGATTTTTGGAAATATCTTTATTTCCTTTGAATATGATGACATTTATTGAAATGTATGTAGGGAAACTATATGACTTATATTTAAACAAATCAAACAGATATTCTGTATCCGAGAGGATAATCCTTCAAAATTATCATATAGTAAGATTGCATTTATCATGAGATTCAGGTCAAATGATAACTAAATATGTAATGATATGCCTGTTGTTCAAAGCTTGTTAGGACTTTTTTTCATATTTCTCATATCTTAAAAATTCCCCTAAAGCATTAACTATAAAAGCAAAAATATTATTATATAACAAATGAAAAATTTCTCATTAACCAAAGACAATGTAAGTAAAAGTAACAAGTTTATGAAGAAATTATCAAATGACAAGTACACTTTCCTGAAATTATTGAATAATAACAAGTGCTAGTGGAATATAGAGAAATGGAAACATTTACTGACAGTAAGAGCATAAATCTGTGCAACTCTTTTAGAGAGATTTCTGGGTTTTCTTTTTATGAAATTAAGTGTGTGTATCAAGGCTTAGTTCAAGATATAATCCCCAATGGCTTCCCGAATATGTTACTTGTTTGTGGTGGCAAAAGTTGAAGAAAACTGAGCTATCATAAAGACAATTAATAATAAAATACAGTATGTCTGTATGCAGTGATGCTATATAGTATATGCTTAAAAACAAAACTGTGATTAAAAAATCAGAAAATGTTTTAGCATGATTTGAAGTAAATAACATTGCAAAGCAAACTAACATATTTTTCAAGTATATTCTTAACTAAAGATATATTTTAAATATATTAGCAAGATTCCTCTTGTGTGGTATGGGAGAGAATATTATTTTGTGCTTCTAAAACCCATCAGATATGCTTGTCATAGCAAGATTCGCCAAAGTGACTCAAAACAAGGCCATATACACCCTACAGAGCCTAAGCCTACCCTGAGTAGTGTGCATGACTCTGTCACTTTTTGTGTGCAGATAATAGAACTCTGAGTTTCATTTTATAACAAAATAATAATGGCTGCAAAATATCCAAACAACACAGAAATAAAAAAAAATAAAAACTAAGTACCATCAAAACAAAATGACCATTAATTTCTAAGTATATTAGCCTTCAGATACATAATAATTCAAACCAAAAGGTGAACGCTCCACATATTTGTCACACCAGTTGGCTGTTACTTCTTCCTAAAGCAATATACATTTTATTCTGCATGGCCTTTTAAACAGTTATATAATGTTTCCTTTTATAAAAATCGTGACATGAAAATAACAATTGAACATGAAAGTTTTAGTTTTTGTGTTTTGTTTTCATTTGAGTTTAAAGTTTTTCTTTGTTGGCTGTGTTAGAATTATAATTATAAAGAACTTTGTATTTAGCTTAAGGTTGTGGATTTTTAAATTCTCAATGAGCGTTTAAACATTGAAGGATGCTCTGTACTTGGCTTATCCCCTTATAGAGAATGCTTTGATATCACGTTTGGGGGAAAAAAAAGGTATACAATGATAATTTTCCTTTTTAAAGACGCCATGGGACACTTAAGAAATCCCACAAATTTATCATCTTAGAGCTATGTAGGTCAGACATATGGTGAAGTTCTCACTAGGCTAAAATCAAAGTATCAAAAGGGCTGTATTCCTTTCTGGAAGACCTAGGGGATAATCCATTTCCTTGTTTATTTACCTTGCTGGAAGATTTTAGTCCCTTGCCACTGTAGGACTGAAGTCCTTTCCCCTGCTGGCTGTGAGCTGAGAGTCATTCCCAGGTTTTAGATGCCACGGGTGTTTCTTAGCGGGCAGTCCCCTTCTTCCATCTCCAAAACCAGCTACAGTGCGTTGAGTCTCTCGTGCTTCAAATCTCTCTCACCTTTTCTACCATCCCACCTCTTTGACTCTTCTGCTTTCCTCTTATGCTTTCAAGGGCCTTATAACCATGTAAAACCCACCAAAATTATCTAGGATAATCTCTATATTTTAAGGTTAGCATATCAACAATCTTAACTCCGTCTGCAACTTTCACTCCCTTTTTGCCTAGGAACATAATCACAGGCATCACACTAGGGGATGAATCATGGGGACCAGAATCGTGCCTCCACACCTGCTTAGCATCACCCCAGTGATTTACTTTGTGCTTCCTGTCCCTGAATTTTTGGTCTTTATGGAAATAGAAGCTGTTATTTTCTAAAGAGAGAATGTTTTCTGCAGATTTACAGCAAGATTCCCATAAGCTATGATTCCTATGAGGTCACTTTGGAATCCTGTGCAAAGAAATCAGCAGGCAAGAAGAGGAGTCACTGTCTCAGCAGGGGTAGTTGCCATGACGGGAGCAGATAGGGCTGCTGTTGCACAGTGACAGCAAGGGAAATATCTCCCAGGGTACATTCTTTTACCTCCTTGCCCAAATGGATCATAAACGGGTAAGTACAACGGGCTTAGTATTAGCATATCATTGGCTCAGACACGTGAGGGATGAAAATCTGATCACAGGTCAGGCAGACCTAGCAGAGTCGCTAGACGAGGATGAAAAGAGTCACAATGCGTTTGATGCAGCAAAATTGTCTTAGATTGTGAACTTTTTTAAAAAGCTAAAAACTGAAAGGATAATTGAAACTATTTTTAAGGTAGACTTAGAGCATCAACATGTACCCAGCAATATTTTTAATAAAAATTAATATTAAACTAAATTATAAGGATAATTAATGATATATAAAGATACTCTCTCAATACATTCTGGGAAACTGGATGGTGTACAAGTAATAAAAATGAAAATAAATAGGCAAAATGCCTAGTCTGGCAAAAATATTTGAAGCAATACTGAGGGATTAAGAATAGTTCTATAAATGAGGGGCTGATAAATAAGGAAAACACTAGTGGCTATCAATACCAATGGAAGAGAGACACAGACACAGACACATACACACACAAATACACTTTTTTGTGCAATGTTCATAAGAAAACCCATTGATAAAAATCAGAGAAAATCTTGCTGCAACAGACACAAGCTGCTGACACCAATAACAGAAGAGCATAACTAAAATGAGCTAAGATAAATTATTTTGTATCTGCTATGTGGAAATGGTTATATCATCTTTCTCTTTTAGTGATTTATTTGCTGGATAAAAGTGGTATGCAAACCTTTCACTAAAATTGAAAACATCAGAGTCATTGGGGAGATGATATACCACCATAAGGCCTCACATATAGGAAAATAATATAAATAATTCAGAACTGTTTTGGAAGAAAAAAAATCTGAAACAAATGATCAGCTATGGTCATCAATTAATAATCTGTTTACAAAAAGTATGCTATTTTATTTCAAAATTACAGGTTTACTTAGATTGCAATAGTCTTATCCTCACTTTGTAAGAAGGGAAAATGCATTTCATGGGTTGGACTTTCTTCATTAACACTTGTCTGGGTTTCAATATATTATAAATATAGGCTGAAATGTGTACAACATGATGTTATACTAAGCTCACAGACTACAGAAAGTGACTGCCTCAGTGTGAGCCCTGAACGCTAGTGCTGGGTTTGTTGGAGTTTCTTTCTTTTGAGAGGTAAGGAAGAATAAAGAGGAAGGAACAAGAGAAGCTTTGGAATGAGAGCAATGGTGGATATATACACTAAGCATTGATCTTTCTTCTCTCTTTTTGAGAAATATGAATTAAGAATGTAAGTTTTTGAAAGTTACTTTGGACAATAAGACTGCATTGTGTTGACACCAACACCACTCTAGACTCAACCAGAATGATTGTAGCTTCAGGATTCTAACTCATACACTTTCATGCATACATACTCAGGGAAGAGAGATTGGGAGAGACAGAAAGAGAGAGAGAGAGAGAGAGAGAGAGAGAGATAGAACATGTTATACAGCATATACTTAATATAGTATACATAAAGTCCCTATCACTAATGGTAAATAAATGTATTCAAAGCTGGAAAATAAAGGGATATAAGACAAAGTTAGGATTTTGTATAATAAAACAGAGGGAAATTTTTAAACTTAAGTTTCCAAGATTGCCTTTAATTCCCAAAATGATAGTTGTGTTTGGAAATTACTAGGTTAAGTTTCTTCTTTACGGGGAAAATAAAGATTTGATAGATACATAGGTATTATTTCTGTTATATAGAAATAAATACAATTAAATTTTTGCACCCCTGAGTTTGTGTTACTGTAATTCATTATGAGATGTACACTATGGCATGTAAAGGGAAGTCATCTAAGCTTCAAAAGGGTTATATTGCAAAGCATAACCTGACTACAAAACAAAACAAAACAAAACAAAAACCCTATATATATAAAGATAAATTATCTGAAAGTCTGAGTAGGTAATAGAACAAAACATCTTAATAGTGAAGGAATACTCATTCTAAAAGAGCTATTTGAGGTTGTAAGTTTGCTGACTTTGGGCAAATTGGAAGAAACAGTACTTTGAGGGGAGAGCCGGACTGGAGGAGAAGTTCCACAGCAGACATTCAGGATGGCTTAGAGTTCTCGGGACCAGACTGCAGAGCCACATGGAGTCTACAAGAGCAGAAACTTAGGCAGCACTCATATCCCTCTCAGATCTGGATAACTCAGCACATAAAGGTTTTTACTATAATTTATAGCCTGAAGGATCAAAGGTCATTTTTCCAACTCCAAAATAGAAAACAGCATGATACATAGTAAAAAATTGAAAATCAAAGTGTATGTTCATACAAGAAGTGAACTTGCATTTTTCCCTATCCTTCAGGGCTCTTGAGGAAGTAGGTGTAGGGAGATATACCCATACACTTTTTACAGATTCCAGGGTAAAGAAAAGCAATATCGTATATGCCATGTGAAACCTGAGGAAACAAAACTAAGACAAAAGCAAATAAAGCAAAAATGTAGAAACAAAAGAAACCCTCATTCTCTGCACATGGCCACCACCATTTTCTTTTGAATCTGAAATGGCCTGAGAGAATACCTCCAAGTATTCTGCATCCCCAAGACTTGAAGCTGAGAGTAGAAATGTAGGTATAAAAAGTCGTCTCTATTGAATAAAGCTAATGGCACTAACCTGGCAAACAGAGAGCAAACATGAGGGCAATTCAACAGTTGGCATGTAAGTTCCTGCCCACCTTTACTCACCTTCCAAACCCAGAAGAGAGAGGGGGAGAATAATGGAAGACAAGGGAAAACTCTTAATTGACTGATTACCTAACCACTGGAATAGAGAGAGGGGAGAAAGAGGATAGCAGAGACAGAGAAAACTGCTTTTACCTGAAGTTGGTACTAATTTTCTAGTAAAAGGAGAAATTGGGACCCAGTATGTAAGCATATTTATGAAACCTAAAATGTTACTTTGGCAATTTGTGTCCATAGACCATGAACTTTGTACCTGCTCTACCAGTGAAGACATCTCAATACAATAATGACTGGGGCACCTGGGTGGCTCAGTCGGTTAAGCGGCCGACTTCAGCTCAGGTCATGATCTTGCGGTCCGTGAGTTCGAGTACCACGTTGGGCTCTGTGCTGACAGCTCAGAGCCTGGAGCCTGTTTCAGATTCCGTGTCTCCCTCTCTCTGACCCTCCCCCGTTCATGCTTTGTCTCTCTCTGTCTCAAAAATAAGTAAACGTTAAAAAAATTTAAAAAAAAATACAATAATGACCATCTTATAATAGAAAATTAGTACCATTATATGACAGTGGTACTAAAAAGTTGTTTCTCATGTTCTCAAAATGCTTGAGAAAGAGAAAATACTAAGGAAATATATATTGCCTAAAAGATGGAGAAAAATAAATAGTTCTCCATGAGAATTTAAATATTGGAATAGGGTAACTCGTGAGATGGGTGAAATGTCGTCCATGTTGGCTTGAGTGAAAGGAAAGGGGAAAAAAATGAATACAATAGCTACTACCTGGACTGCAATTATCAACCTTTTAGAAAGAGAGGGATTAAACTGGATGAGTTCTCAAAGTACGATCTAGGGCTGTCATTCTATCATTCTATGGCTCTTTGATGTCAGAATGCAATTCAGAGCTTTTGAAGTATATTAGAAAACCCAGTGTAACTTGCTGTCTCCTGGGCCACGAGCCAACCCGAGTCTTATGAAAGAAAGTGTCAAGGATGGCATTCACTAAGGATGCAAAAATCACCCTAAGAAACAGATGAAAGAGGGAATACGATAGTGAAGGATGCATTAGGAAGGAAAGCAACTTGTAAAGATGTAAGAAACTCAGGCAGAAACGACCAGAATTAAGATGACATATATAAAGTGTAGTGCTTATCTGGTTTTATCCATTTAGGATACCTGAATTTTGAATGTTAATAGACAAGTATGTTGCAGAAATACCACAGGAAATTATAGAATTTTGACTAGAGGAATTTCTTAAAACAGAGTGCTGTGAACAAAAAAGCTTTACTCAAAAACCTAAAATCCTAGAAATTGTGTGTGTGTGTGTGTGTGTGTGTGTGTGTGCATGCATGTGCATGCATGCGGTGAGAACTCTGAAGATCTAACCTTTAGCAAGTTACATGTACACAATAGATAATTAGTTATACCTTCCACACTGTACACTAGATCTCTAGAATTTACCCATTTTATAAGTAAGTTTGTACCTTATAACCAACATCTCCTCATGTCTCCCACCCCCTATCCCCTGGCAACTAACTTTCTACTCTCTGTTTCTCTAAGTTCAAGTTTTTTTAGAGCCCACATGTAAGTGATATCATGTAATATTTGCCTTTCTGTGTCTGGTTTATTTCACTTCCATAATGTCCCCTAAGTTCATCCACACTATCAGGAATGCCAGGATTTCCTTCTTTTCAAAGCCTGAATAATATTTAAATTTAGCTAGCAGGCTTCAAGAACTGTGGGGATATCAGACAAGACTGGCTGAGGCTGTGAGGGGTTTGAACATTAAGGAGTGAGTGAGTAATAGGTAAGGAGCCCTGCATTTCATCTCATTAAGAAGGGAAGAAATGTTAACCCATGTTACTCCCCATAAAATCTCTATTATAATCTTTTCTAAAACTCATCTTGCATTTTCTTGCCCTAGATAACATAATGGCTCATTCCATCCACTCATTCATGTCTTAGCTCAGATTCCTACTCCTTCTTTCTTCCTCCTATTTATCTCAAACTCCAGCCATCATTACCTATTACTTTCCTTGACTTTATCTTTATCCTTAACACTTATCATCAGTAATGAAGTAGATTTTTTTCTTATTTATTTATTTATTTATTTATTTATTTATTTTTGATCCACATGTTTTGCTACTCTGTTTCGAGCATCAGAACAGTGCTAGAAAAATATTGTACAAATTTAGTGTTTCTTTAATTGAATTCAATTAAATTATCCCAACTCTGCTGATACTTTTCCTTCTGATAATGATTTTATGTGTCATTACCACTAAATACTTAGCCTTTGAAATAAAAAAAAGTTCACTTTAAGTAGAATCCACATCAGTGTATTTCCACAGAGACTTTGCTTCCCTATGAGATGTTCTGCAGTATACTGACAGACAGCTTTACCTATTTTCCACAGAAATAGTGTCTGTCTGTCAGCTTGCTTAGACCACAGGTCTCTCATTCCTGAAATGCCCTACTTACTTCAGGGTCCTTTGCCATATTAACTATGAGGGTAAGAGAAAAGACATTTCTCTCAACTGGAATTTGAACAAAAATACGCTGAATAGGCTCCCCTTCATATGTAGGTCCTTAATACTTCCTGGGTAATTCCCGGAAATATTCACTGGAAGCAATTTTGTATAATCAATTTGATGTGTTCCCTGAAAAATAAGCCCAAAGACAATGATGTGCATGTAGGAAGTGCATTGGGCCATATTCTCAGGAACTATTATCTATGAGGGCTACATGAAGCAGGATTAGGAAGACAAAAAGGAAGAATTGGATACAGTAGGAACAGTAGCATCAGACAACTCCACAGTTGATCTGAGATGGGGATGGACTTTCAGAGAACCCCTAAATCAAGGCACAGCAGCTAGCCCTCTGTTGTTCCACATTAGCCATTGTTAGAAGCTGATCACTCCTGGGAAGGGACCATGGAGACTTGGGGGGCTCAACTCCCTTCAAACAAAGCATTTCTGGGAGAAGCACTCATCTGCCAATCATTATCATGCAACATTCCTAGTTTCTAATGGAATGAAGGTCTCATGGGGGCACACCCAGCATCCACCACAAACTTCATGCTCATTTTTGGGATTAACATATGAGATGAGAAATAAAGAAATTACAGGATTAATTTCTTGTAGGTAAATAGAAGAATGGGTATAAAATGGAGCAGATGGACCTAGGAGTTGTAATAATTGTAATATATAGTATCATCTTATTATTAGACCTAGGAGATAGAGTAATGATTGGTTAATATTTTTGCCTGATTTTAGAAAAAAAGCCAAAGCTTTTTTCTGTTGAAATAAGCAACTATTATTATGGCCTGTATTAAATAATTAACAAATACATTTGTCTTCAAAAAAATCATTAACGAAAAAAATTTGCAGGTATTATTGTCTTATTTTAATACTCATATATACTCATACTGAAAATTTAAAATATTTTAGAAGCATAAAAAGAAAAATAAGAATACATAATCCCACTACCCAGATGTTACCATTCAGTTATAATTCTTTCAAGGTGTTAAGTAGTCAGTCAGTCAGTCTCTCTCTCTCTTTATCTCATTTTCTACATATTCTCACTTACATATTACATTCATCTACACTATTTTTATCATAAAGTCCTCATCATTCTATAACAACTGAATTTTATTTAATGTATTATGAACATTTTACTAACTTCAAATATTCTTATAAAATACTTAACTATTGGTTACACATTATTTTATTACACACATGCATTTTATTTTGTGTATTTAACTAGGGTACCATAATTCATTTAACCAATGAACTACTGCTTTTGATATAGACAGATAAAACTTTAAACTCTTTCATTTTATCTTCAGCCTTGGGCAGGCTTTCCTTAAACCCACTTACTGCAGAATATATGACAACATATTTTACACGACATGTTTATATTTCCTCAATATGTTCCTCAGCATGTAAGGAGGCTTTGAGGCAGAATATATCTTTGAAAGTAATTAACACACGAAAATGTTGAGCCTCTTAAACATATGATTATTTGTGTTTATACTTTGTTGAATCCAATTTTTATTATTAGAGAAACTCAGCAATTACTATAAACTTCCCTAAGAGAGAATATGGTCTTCTTCATTTTTCATTCACATAACTGAAGATTATTAGATATAAAGTTCCTTTTGCTATATTTAAATACTTCCTTTAATAATAAATGTACAATATTAATTCAATATTTAATTCTTTATAGCTTGTCAGCACCAGGTATTGCTGTTGAAGGCACATTATGAGGAGGTGATTAAAGAAATTGGTGATGCACTAGATAGGAATTTTTAACATTCTTTTACAATAAACTCATTTCGTGTAGTAATAAGCTTTGTCATTACAAACGAAATGCACCACCTGGTACAATTAGCCTTATGCCTGTTATTTTCTAGTACATCTCAGAACTGTAGTACAATGTTATAATTTGTATTGTTAAAGCTCTAACAAAATGCTAGAATTTGATTCAAAAATGTCTTTCATACCAAGGTCTGGGGTCATTCAATATATCAGACTCCAGGTAGGTGCCATGAACTTTATAAAGACAGCATAATGTTGAAAAAAATCATGACAAAAGTTTAAACATAGGTAGCTAAAACTTTCACGTAACAGTACCTGACTCATGTAATCCAATGAAAATTAGAATGTCATATCAACTACCCAAAGTAATCTACATATTTAATGCAATTTCTATCAAAATACAAACAGCATTTTTCACAGAACTAGAACAAACAATCCGAAGATTTGCGTGGAACCACAAAAGACCTCAAGTAGCTAAAGCAATCTTGAAAAGAAAAACAAAACTGGAGGTATCAAAATTACAGGTTTCAATTTATATTACAAAGTAGTAATAATTAAAATAGTATGGTACATCATGAAAATAGACACATAGATCAATGGAATAGAATGCAAAACCAAGAAATAGACCCACAGCTACATGGACAATTAGTTTTCAACAAAGGAGGAATAAATATACAATGGGAAAAAATAGTATATTTTCAAAAAATAGTATTGGGAAAACTGGACAGCCACATGCAAAAGAATGAAACTGGGCCACTTTGTTTCACCATACACAGAAATAAACTCAGAATGGATTAAAGAACTAACTGTGAGACTTGAAACCATAAAAATCCTTGAAGAGAGCACACACAGTAATTTTTCCAACATTGGCCTAGCAACATTTTTCTAGATCTGTCTCCTGAGGTAAGGGAAATGCCAAAATACACTACTGAGACTAATCAAAAGAAAAAGTATCTGCACAGTGAAGGAAACAATCAATGAGATTAAAAGGCAAAACACAAAATGGGAGAACATATTTGCAAATGATATATCTGAAGAAGAGTTAGTATTCAAAATATATAAAGAACTTATAAAATTCAACAGCTAAAAACTAAATAACCCAATTAAAAAATGAGCAGAAGACATGAATAGACATTTCTCCAAAGATGACATACAGATGGCCAATAGACACATAAAAAGACGTGTCTGATAATGTGCTCAACATCACACGTTGTCAGATAAAGGCAAATCAAAACTACAATGAAATATCACCTCACACCTATGAAAGTGGCTAAAACGAAAAACATAAACAACAGGAGCTGGCAGGGATGTGAAGAAAAAGGAAACCTGATGCATTGTTGGTGGGGATGCAAACTGGTCCTGACTGTGGGAAAGGGTGTGGAGATTTCCCAAAAACTTAAAAATAGAACTACCCCCACTACAGGGTATTTACCCAAAGAGTACAAAAACACTAATTCAAAGGGATACATGTACCCCTGTGTTTATTGCAGCATTATATGCAATAGCCAAACAATGGAAGCAGCCCAAGTGTCCATGGATAGATGAATGGATAAAGAAGATGTGGTATATATACACAATGGAATGTTATTTAGCCATAAAAAGAATGAAATCTTTCTATTTGCAACAACATGGATAGAGCTAGAGAATATAATGCTAAGCAAAATAAGTCAGTCCGAGAAAGACAAATATATTATGATCTTGCTCATATGTAGAATTTAAGAAGCCAAACAAACAAGGAAAGGCAAAAGAGAGAAACAGAGAGAGAGAGAGAGAGAGAGAGAGAGACAAACCAAGAAAGAGAGGCCCTTAACGAGAGAGAACAAACCAATGGTTACCAGAGGGGATGCGGATTACGGAATGAGAGGAATAGGGGATGAGGATTAAGCAGTGCACTTATCATGATGAAAAAATAAATAAAATAATAAAAAGAATGTTATATTAAAATGTAAATTGAATACAATTAATCAAGTAAGTGTATTAAGTGATCTAAAGGTAATATTGTATAATAATATCCAGCCAAAGCATACAGATTACCCTTCCAACATACCATGGAAATCTAAAAGGAATAAGCATGGACTTATTGATTCAGTTGAGAAACCTTTCTTAATAGGATGAATATAGCACTGCAGCCACTAAATTTAGGACAATGATGATTCCAATAAAACAAACATCAAAAATACATACAGTAAATCTCTCAATTGTGAGGCAAATTCTAAGGGTATTTCATTCTCCATCTTCCAAATTTCATTAAAATAACTATGGAACACATACATGATAATAAAAATCACAAAAGCCCTGAAGTCTAAAGATAAAATGAGGAACAAAATAGTATTTCTTGATATATGCTACATTAGAAGCCAACTTAGGCAGTGCTTTCAAAGTAGGCAGATGTAACTCTTTCAGGAAAGACTGGGAGATGGGCCATTTTGCCTGCTCACTCCATACTGAGCTGGCAGGAAGCAGGGCAGGGTATAGGATGTCTACTGAAGAGTGCTTTGTGCTCACTAGCAACTGCTCCTTTGTGTGCCATAGTCTTGTAGGTCTCATGGACCCTAGCCTAACTAAAGCTGGGATTTGGGAGTTCCTTACCAAAAAATGTGTCTTCAGTCTTTCCTACCTGTTTTTGATGTTTGTGTTTTCTCATTCAGCTGAGTGTCTACAGAAGAAGGGAGCTCTGAATCTTCCCACGGTGCAATCAATCTTGGCTTCAACAACAAAAAAATTGATTCAGTGACAGGCATTATAAACTTTAAATTGTTGATTACTGGGGCTCCTGGGTGGCTCAGTCAGTTAAGCTTTGGAGTCCTGATTTTGGTTCAGATCATGATCTTATGATTAATAGTTCAGAGTCCCACTGTCAGGCTCTACACTGACATCAAGAAGCCTGCTTGGGATTCTCTCTCTCACTGCCCTTCCCTGCTCACCCTTTTTTGCTCACTCTCTCAAAATAAATAAATACACTTAAAAAAATAAAAATAAATTTTCAATTACTGAATTTTGTTGTCTGACTTTTAACAATGTTGGACTTTGTTCTGACAGGCTGTTGAGTTGCAGGAAAGTCCTACTGATCAGGTGTGGTTACAGGAGGAATCAACAAACTTTCTGTAAAAGGTGAGACAGTATCTATTTTAAGTTGTGCAGGCTAAATGGTTTCTATCTCAACTAATCAACTTTGTTGTTGTAGCACAAAAACTGCCATAGATAATATGTAAATAAGTGAGAAGA
The DNA here is from genome assembly GCF_046562875.1 of Panthera onca. NCBI lineage: Eukaryota > Metazoa > Chordata > Mammalia > Carnivora > Felidae > Panthera > Panthera onca. The sequence goes on from NC_138339.1 coordinate 77,376,757, forward strand.
GCTGTGTTCCAAAAAAAACTTTATTTGCAAAATCAGGCAGTGGGTCAGATTTGGTTCTTAGTTTGCTTACCCCTAGTCTAGAGTAATCTATTCTAGGGATGTAGTTCAGCACAATTACTAAACCATGGCCTTACATCTCTACAATGTTCCTTGATTTTAATAAGGTTTCTTCACTGTCGTTGCTGGGTTTTTGAAGGATCTATGGCCCTTTTTGAGGTACAGAAATTGTTTGGCTTACAGTTACCTGTAAATTATTCTTTCCCCTAGAAATTTTTCTTTGCCTACTCTCATGGTGTTTAAGTTTACACATGTAGATTGGTATTGAGCCTAAGACTCCAAAGGATCCTTATGCAGATTTCCAGAGCTTTCTCTGAGTAACTCCCTCTTCACTTGCAATCTGCTTCCAATATTCCAGCCAGCATGGCTTCTCCAAACTTTAAACTAGGTAATTTGTGTTAGTCCTCCATGCTCTAGAATTTTAAAAATTGCCTGTAAGGAGAAAGCCACACTTAGTGACAACAGTTAACTCTTGTTTCTCTCCTCTCACAGTCCTGTGTTGTCTGAAACCCATGGTCTGAAAACAAATGTTTTGTTGAATTTTCTAGCTGTTCATGGAAGGAAGTAAGACCTTACCTGGAAGCATAAGTCCTCTATGTAGTTTTTATGAAGAAGCTTTTTATTGAGAAACTCGCTACCTATGCACATTCTTTCTGAGGAACACTTCTGGACATTTCTGAGGAAAAAAATACAGAATAGATAAATTACTATTTTTCTCTAAAATCTATAAGAAGTTAAAGGACTGTATCAGTTTTCCAGTGTGTTAGGATGGCAGAGTCCTACTTTTGAAGTACACCTTAGCAACACTGTATAGCCAAAAATGCTTTTATACATTGAGTGTGTATGTTGCTTGTTTGGAGAATCAAAAACCACAACTATGTAAAAAAAATTAAAATTTAAGGTTTCATTGCATATTATTACTGATTCTACTGGCTAGAAAGGTATTCAGTGGGAAAATGTGAAAGAAAAGTCAAGCTTTAATAGTGACTTTAGGAGTTTTTTGCCCTATCTAGCTATTCTATATCTAATATTGTCACTTTTTTCCTAAAACAGGTGATGTTAATATTTATAGTCATTTTAAACTCTATCTCTTTTCCTTCCCCATTTGCTATTGCTGGTATTTTGGGATTTCAAATATTAAATAACCTGCTTTCATTGTCACTATCTTGAGAAAGACGGCTGGTGTGTAGTCATAAACCCTCTCTGGCAATGCAGTTAGTGATACAGTCTCTCCATTAAACCAGCTCTGCTATCCAAGCAGAGAGAATTTAACGACCTAGATATAACCACCGGGAGAAGCAAATAATGCAATCCTGGTTAACTTTCTGAAATATACTTTTATCTAACTTGAACTGCCAAATTTTATATGATAGCTGTGTTAGGGTTCTCTAGAGAAACAGAACTAATAAGGTATACATGTAGAGAGAGAAATGGGGGGAGCAGAGAGATATTTAATATAAAAATTGGTTCACACAATTATAGAGACTGGGGAGGCCAAAATCTGCACTGTGAACTAGCAGGCGCAAGACACAGAAGAGCCAATGATACAGATGAAGTCTAAAGGCAGTTTGCTAAAGAATTCCTTCTTCGTCAGGAAGGTTGATCTTTTTGTTCTATTCCGGCCTTCAACTGATTTCATGAGGCCCATCCACTTTACAGAGAGCAATCTGATTTCCCCAAAGTTTATCAATTGAAATATTCATTTATCCACAAACACCCTCCAAGTTGACACAATAGCATGTACATTAATCCCTTACACCTTATTAAAATACTGACAAAAAGACAGGTAACTTAAAATAAATGTTTGATAAACTAACAAAGACATTCTCATTTTATAGGATGTAATGAAGAGGAGGGGGTGGAGGTTATAGAAAATCCATTAGAAGGGAATCACTGAAAAGCTGATGTAAAGGAAAACAGTAGGGCTTTTCTTTTTCTTTTCTTTTCTTTTTTTTGTATTCTGTTATTAAATCTCTATGTGTTTACTGTTGTCCCAGAGGCCTTACATATTAGTGGCACATAAAGATAGCTATGAAAACTCATGAGTGCTAATGATTTCAGACACTTCAAAGAATCATGTGTAAAAACCCTACAATTAGTGTGACAATTAATAAGCAGTTTTAATCATACCAGGGTAAGAGATTTTTCAACCTTAGCCTTCGGTGTTAACATTCCCAAAGGGAAAGCAGTATTATACACAGCAAAAATTAAATAATTAAACTTTGGTAAAGGTGTTCCTATTCTGACTCCCAATCAAGCAGAATCAGATATATATGTAAATCTGTAGATATATATTTAGGGTTTTCTGGGGGGTCATTTTCTGAACCTCTCTTATTGGTCCCAAGGCAAGAGTTAGAGTAATTTGTGAGGAATTCTCCCCAGCTAGATTACTGTCTTTTTTTTATCCCTGGATACTTAAAATGTGTAAAATTCCTACACTTCCTTGATTCTTATCCTCTACCCTCAAAGCTTTATCCAGTGATTGGGAAAATTTTTGTTCAGCTATGCAATCATACTGGATGAAATGGAAAATAAAAAAGCAGAATCTTGTGCCTTTTGTGTCAAACACAGCACTCTTCCAAGTGCTCAGAGTTAATCGAGCCACCCCCATTTTCACAAGGTTCTAAAACATTCATTCAAAAACTGTCTCTCTTCAATCTATGAAAAAATAATAAAATGGCTCCTAATTCACTTGCATTTTTAAATCTTCATTCTTTCAAATAACCTGTCAAATATCTTTAAAGCTCTCATACCACATCTTATTTTTATATTTGGAAACAATACAAAGACCTACGTAAACATTAGAGTGAATAGATCATGTTAGAGTAATATCAATTAGATCTATTTTCATTAATCATATATTCAAATGTGTGCATTCAGGCTTTATATATGAATTTTCCCAAGGCAATATGAAAACATTTAGGTAAGTGTTGCTGAACGTTACGTGCAACAGTGTGATCATTCATGAACATTTATATGAATCTTTCCTTGCCCATCCAAATAAATGCCACATTGAGCATTCAATATGTTTGAATGTGCAATATCTTACAAAAAAAATAATAATCTTTCTTCAAACCATAATGTTATACATTATCTTACTATTGGGCTTTTACTATTGTATTAGAGTGTGATTCTGCACATATTATCTTTGGGATTTTATGCTATGAGCCATGGGATGCTCCTATACAGTGATGCTTGGATCATTGGACCTGAGCTTTATTATCTTACTACAAAGAGAAAATAGACAAGAGGTGCTTGCTACTTACATCACTGTCTCTTATTTTGATTGTTTCATTTAGATAGTAAATCTCAGTGGCATTAAAGGTGATCTTGAAGTTAAATATTGTAAAGGAATTCCAAAATTAACAATGGGCTGCTTTAAACTACAAGATGAACAAAATCCACTTAAAACTGTATTCATTTTTTCTTCACTTCTATTTTACTTTAAACCTCCAAGAATTAATTAAACAGCCCATTTTTCTAAAGCCTACAAAGACACTAGGCTTGCTGAAGTCAGCCATAGTAAGCATCAGAAAAAAGCTGTATTTCCGCTATAAATTCCTGGATTTCTTGTAAGAAATATATTCTTATTCTTACAGAAATGTTAAATAACAAAAACACGTGTAACTTTAAACAGTGTCACCTATGTGAATATTAATTACAGTACAGAAAAAAAAATTAATGAAACTTGAACCAACTTACTCAATACTCCCAGAAATTACAGTAAAAATGGGAAGGAAAAAAGGCTCTAAAATTATTTTAAATGCAAAATCAAAGAAGCAGTGACTAACCAACACAATGTCCTTTTCAATCACTTTCTGTAGCATATAATGTGATGGCCAACTCAGAGTTCTCCCTAGGATTGAGAAACGCAGGGAAGAGGCCAAGATGGTGGAACAGCAAGGAAGCTTTTTTTGTGTATCTCGTCCTTGAAATACAGCCAGATCAACACTAAACCTGGACATCTAGAAAACTGACTTGAGGATTAACACAACAATCTTCACAAATTGAACCACAGAACTCAGCAGGTACGTGGCACAGAGAGGTGAACTGGGGGAGAGAGAAGCCGCGGAGGGCAAGGAGATGTTTTTTGTTTGGGGAGAGAGGATAGAGACAGGGGGAGAGTATGGGAAAGCATCCTCCCCGCTCAGAAGCAGCTGGAGAGAAAAGAAAGAGTATGCAAGGGACTGAACAAAAAAAGGGAGAAAGGAGAAAGGAAAGGGTTTAAATTCCATTAAGACTCTAGAAACAGGTGGAGTGCAGAGACTGAAATTCCACAGCTCGATACCTGGTGGTGCTCTAATGGAAAGGGCAAATCCCCAGAAGCAGGGAGCAAGGCCCAAGGGGTCCATGGGCCACATGGGGAGAGGCAGTTTCCCTGCTGGGAGGACATTTGGTAGAGGCTATGTGGCCACCCCACAGGCAAAGGTCCCTGTGGACCCTGGAGAACAACCACATTTGCTGGTGCTGGAACATGGGCGTTAAGGGGGAAGGCTGGTGCCAGATACGTGTTGTGATTTACCATAATCCCTAAAACACTGCTGCTATAAGATTGTGGGAAATTTTTCCAGGGGTGTGAGGGGGTGTAGCACCTAGCCACGGTCTCTGAGCATTGACAGCAGCACTGTCCTGGGAATGCTCCTGGGGGCATACGGGCACCTGGCCATTGCTCAGTGAGACCCTACCCAGAAGGTCTGAGCAGATCAAAGGCACAGTCCTTCAGAAGTGAGGGGTTGGGAAACAGCCCCATTTGAGAGAAAACACAGGAGGGAGGTGCCACCTGGCAGCCTAATGGCTTGGTCACAGTGTAGCAGCAGGGAGTGGACAGAAGCCAGAGAAAAAGGAGGGGTGCTTGATTTCCAGTCATGGAGAGGACAGAGTTCTGATACCAGAGACTGGGTAGCTGGGAGACACCATGTTCACCCCTCCACGCATGTGCATGCACTCCTAAACTTGCGTCAGCAATCTACCCCAGTAAGCTAAGCAGTGCCATCTAGTGGAAAACCCTGCCCAACAGGGCCAACCGTGCTCTTGACAAACTCATTTATGCATCTGCTTAGTTTACAGACTATAAAGTGCTTCAAGCTTGACTTCTACAGGAAACCAGATATAATTTCAATCATAATTCCTGTTCACTGGTCTTTTATTAAATTTTTTCTTCTTTTTCTTTTCTTTTAGTTTATTGAATACAGAAAGAGAAAAAATTATTTTTATTTTCATTTTTTATTAAGAATAATTTTCTTTAATTTTCTTCTACATTTTTTATGTTTTTGTAAGTTTTCAAATTCTACTTTACTTCCATCATTCCATTTTGTTCTATTTCATTTTTTCAATTTTTCAAACATCTTCCTTTTTTCCTTTTTTTTCTTTTCTTATCACTCCCTTTTTTCTCTAATCTATCAAGATCCTTTCAACAACCAGACCAAAACACACCTAGGACCTAGATCATTGGTGTGATATTTTTGTGTGGTTGCTTTTAAGTTTTTAATTTTAATTTTTTTTACCTTATTAATTATTTTCTTCCTTCAAAATGACGAAAAAAGGAATGCACCCCAAAAGAAAAAACAGGAAGAAATGACAGCCAGGGCTTAATCAACAAAGATACAAGCAAGATGCCTGAAACAGAATTTAGAATCATGATAAAAAGAATACTAGCTGAGGTTGAATATAGATTAGAATTCCTTTCTGTGGAGATAAAAGAAGTAAAAACTAGTCAGGGGGAAATAAAAAAGGCTATACTGAGCTTCAATCTCAAATGGATGCCACGGGTGCAAAGATGGATGAGGCAGAGCAGTGAATCAGTGATATAGAGGACAAAGTTATGGAGAATAATGAAGCAGAAAAAATAGAGGGAGACTTACGCAAAAGAGCACGATTTAAGAATTAGAGAAATCAGTGACTCATTAAAAAGGAACAACATTAGAATCATAGGGGTCCCAGAAGATGAAGAGAGAGAAAAAGGGGTAGAAGTGTTATGTGAGCAAATCATATTGGAAAACTTTCCAAACCTGGGGAAAGACACAGACACCACAATCCAGGAAGCACAGAGGACTCCCATTAGATTCAACAACAACCAACCATCAATAGGATATATTCAATGCACTGAATCAGAAAAATACGCAGCCAGGAATCCTTTATCCAGCAAGGCTGTCATTCAAACTAGAAGGAGAGATTAAAAGTTTCCCCAGACAAACAAAAATTAAAAGAGTTCAAGAAATTTTAAGGGGGACTCTCTGAGGGGAGAAAACACAAAGAAAAAAAAAAAAAGAGACCAAAGCAACAAAGACTAGAAAGGACCAGAGAACAACATCAGAAACTCCAACTCTCCAGATGACATAATGGCAATAAATTCATATCTTTTAGTACTCATTCTAAACATCACTGGAATAAATGCCCAAATCAAAAGACATAGGGTAACAGAATGGATAAGAAAACAAGATCCTTCTATATGCTGTTTACAAGAGACCCACTTTAGACCTAAAAAAAAAATTCAGATTGAAAGTAAGGGGTTGGAGAAACGTCTATCTTGCTAATGGTTGACAAAAGAAAGCCAGAGTAGCCATACTTATATCAGACAATCTAGACTTTAAAATAAAAAAAAAAAACTCTAACAAGAGATGAATAAGGGCATTATATCATAATTAAAGGGTCTATCCACCAAGAAGACCTAACAATTGTAAACATTCATGCTCCAAATATGGAGTGCCCAAATATATAAATCAATTAATCACAAACATAAAGAAACTCATTGATAATAATACCATAATAGTAGGGGACTACAACACCCCACATACAACAATGGACAGATCATTTAAACAGGAAATCAACAAGGAAACAATGGCTTTGAATGACACACTGGACCAGATGAACTTAACGGATACACTCAGACATTCCATCCTAAACAAGCAGAATACACATTCTTCTCTAGAGCACATGGGATTTTCTTCAGAATAGATCACATATTAGGACACAAAATCAGCCCTCAACAAGTACAAAAAGATGAAGATCATAGTGTGCATATTTTCAGACCACAATGCTATGAAACTTGAAATCAACCACAAGAAAAAATTTGGAAAGGTAACAAATACTTGGAGACTAAAGACCATCCTACTAAATAATGAATGGGCAAACCAAGAAGTAAGGAAATTGAAAAGTACATGAAAGCCAATGAAAATAAAACACCACAGCCCAAAACCTCTGGGACGCAGCAAAGACAGCCCTAAGAGGAAAGTATATAGCAATCCAGGCCTTCCTAAAGAAGGAAGAAATGTCTCAGATACACAACCTAACCTTACACCTTAAAGAGCTGGTAAAAGAACAGCAAATAAAACCCGAAACCAGCAGAAGACAGGAAATAATAAAGATTAGAGCAGAAAGAAATGCTATCAAAACCAAAAAAAACAAAAAACAAAAACAAAAACAAAAAACAAAAAACAAAAACAGTAGAACAGATCAATGAAACCAGAAGCTGGTTCTTTGAAAGAAATAACAAAATTGATAAACTCATAGCAAGTTTTATCAAAAAGAAAAAGGAAAGGACTAAAATAAATAAAATCAAGAATGAAAGAGGAGAGATCACAACCAATATAGCAGAAATAAAACAGTAAGAGAATATTATGAGGAATTATCCGCCAATAAAATGGGCAATCTGGAAGATGTGGACAAATTCCTACAGACATATAAACTACCAAAACTGAAACAGGAAGAAACAGAAAATTGAACAGACCCATAACCAGTAAAGAAATTGACTTAGAAATAAAAAAGGTCCCAAAAAAACAAGAGTCCAGGGCCACATGGCTTTCCAGGGGATTCTACCAAACATTTAAAGAAGAGTTAACGTCTATTCTCTTGAAGCTTTTCCAAAAAAATAGAAATGGAAGGAAAACTTCCAAACTCTTTCTATGAAGCCCACATCACCTTGATTCCAAAACCAGACAAAGACCCACTAAAAAGGAGAACTATAGACCAATTTCCCTGATGAACATGGATGCAAAAATCCTCAACAAGATATTAGCCAACTGGATTCAACAATACGTTAAAAAATTATTCACCACGACCAAGTAGGATTTATACCTGGGATGCAGGGCTGGTTCAATATCAGCAAAACAATTAACATGATTCATCACATCAATAAAAGAAAGGACAAGAACCATATGATCCTCTCAATAGATGCAGAGAAAGCATTTGACAAAATACAGCATCCTTTCTTGATAAAAACCCTCAAGAAAGTAGGGACAGAAGGAGCATACCTCAAGATCATAAAAGCCATATACAAGCGACCCAACGCTAATATCATCCTCAATGGGGAAAAACTGAGAGCTTTCCACCTAAGGTCAGGAACATGACAGGGATGTCCACTCTCACTACTGTTATTTAACGCAGTAAAGGAAGTCTTAGCCTCCTTAATAAGACAACAGAAAGAAATAAAAGGCATCTAAATCGGCCAGGAGGAGGTGAAACTTTCACTCTTTGCAGATGACATGATACTCTATATGGAAAACCCAAAAGATTCCACCAAAACACTGCTAAAACTGATCAATGAATTCAGCAACGTCGCAAGATATATGATCAATGCAGAGAAATTGGTTACATTCCTATATATCAATAATGAAGAAACAGAAAGAGAAATCAAGAAATTGATCCCATTTACAATTACATGAAAAACCATAAAATGCCTAGGAATAAACCTAACCAAAGAGGTGAAAAATCTAAACACTGAAAAGTATAGAAAGGTTATGAAAGAAATTGAAGAAGACACAAAAATGCGGAAAAATATTCCATGCTCCTGGATTGGAAGGAAAAATAATTGTTAAAATATCAATACTACCCAAAGCAATCTACATATTCAATGCAATCCTTATCAAAATAACACAATACTTCACAGAGCTAGAACAAACAATCCTAAAATTTGTATGGAACCAGAAAGGACACCAAATAGCCAAAGCAATCTTGAAAAAGAAAACCAAAGCTGGAGGCATCACAATCCCGGACTTCAAGCTGTTTTACAAAGATGTAATCATCAAGACAGTAAAGTACTGGCACAAAAACAGACACTGAGATCAACGGAACAGAATACAGAACCCAGAAATGGACCCACAAACGTATGGCCAACTAATCTTTGACAAAGCAGGAAAGAATAAACAATGGAATAAAGGCATTCTCTTCAGCAAGTGGTGCTGGGAAAACTGGACAGTGACATGCAGAAAAATGAACCTGAACCACTTTCTTACACCATATACAAAAGAAAACAAAACGAAACAAAACAAAAAAAAAACTCAAAATGGATGAAAGACCTAAATGTAAGACAGGAAGCCATCAAAATCCTTGAGGAGAAAGCAAGCAAAAACTCTTTAATCTTGGCCGCAGCAACTTCTTACTTAACACGTCTCCAGGGGCAAGGGAAACAAAAACAAAAATGAACTATTGACACCTCATCAAAATAAAAATCTTCTGCACCGCAAAGGAAACAATCAGCAAAACTAAAAGGCAACTGACAGAATGGCAGAAGATATTTGCAAGCAACATATCAGATAAAGGGTTAGTATCCAAAATCTATAAAGAACTTATCAAACTCAACACCCAAAAAATAAATAATCCAGTGAAGAAATAGGCAAAAGACATGAATAGACACTTCTCCAAAGAAGACATCCAGATGGCCAACTGACACATGAAAAAATGCTCAACATCACTCATCATCAGGGAAATACAAATCAAAACCACAATGCGATCCCGCCTCACACCTGTCAGAATGGCTAACATTAACAACTCAGGCAACAACAGAGTTAGGCAAGGATGCAGAGAAAGAGGATCTCTTTTGCACTGCTGGTGGGAATGCAAACTGGTGTGGCCACTCTGGAAAACAGTATGGAGATTCCTTAAAAAATCAAAATAGAACTACCCTACGACTGAGCAATTGCACTACCAGGTATTTATCCAAGGGAAACAGGTATGCTGTTTCAAAGGGGCACATGCACCCCAATGTTTCTAGCAACACTATCAACAATAGCCAAACTAAGGAAAGAGCCCAAATGTCCACTGATGGGTGAATGGAATAAACAGATGTGGTGTACACACACACACACACACACACACACACACACACACACAATTGAATATTACTTGGCAATCAAAAAGAATGAAATCTTGCCATTTGCAACTACATGGATGAAACTAGAGGGTATTATGCTAAGCAAAATTAGTCAGTCAGAGAAAGACAAATATCATATGACAGCACTCATATGAGGAGTTTAAGATACAAAACAGATGAACATAAGGGGAGGGAAGCAAAAATAATATAAAAATGGGGGGAGCAAAACATAAGAGACTCTTAAATATGTAGAACAAAGAGAGGGTTGCTGGAGAGGTTGTGGGAGGGGGGATAGGCTAAATGAGTAAGGGGCATTAAGGAATCTACTCCTGAAATAATTGTTGCACTATATGCACTAACTTGAATGTAAATTTAAAAATAAATACAGAATTAAAAAAATTTTTTTAAAAACTTTAAAATTATAAAAAAGAATAAAAGCATATAGATTAAGAAAAAAAAGGATTGAGAAACCAATTCTCCCACATTTTGAGAATGCCAGTAGCTAACTCTCTCTAGAAATTCCCTTTAGCTGAAGAAAGCATCTATACTTAGGTCATATCCCATCCCAAAGTAGAAATCTACCCATTGTCAAAACAGGAGTATATAGTCATGGCTCCTTCATCGAAAGGCAAAGCCACTGCTAAGGGGCATCCTAACTCCCCTGCTTCCCAGGACACCATATAAATTCATCCATGTAACTGCTTTGAAGTTCTGTTTCTTTCTTTGTCCAATTCTAGTGCCTTTACTCCTACAAAATGCTGATATTGAAGGTACAGACCAAAACACTTCCCACATGGAAATCTCCATCTGAGTCTGTTTTCCATAAATCCTGACTTAAGACAATTAGTGTCAGTCATAGTCTAAGTATATAGTTTTAATATGGGACCATGAAGCTGAATACTATGCGAACAAATTGGCAAGGAGGACTTCATAACTGGCAGTAGGTGGAGCTCTTCAATTATACCAGTGCATTTGTTAAAACACCTGTGGTAAACTGGTTTGGTATGCTGGTGCAAATGAATGTACTCACAAATGCAGTATCTCAGGATTTTGAGTAGCTGAGGGAAGTATTAGAAGGAAATTACATCAGATATCTCCTACTGAGTGACTTTGATGCATCAGAGAAGACCAATAGAAGGCTGTGGGTGATGAATCACCAATTGGAGGTGAAATGCGAAATTCAGAGGGCCCCTATGGCAGCTTACTAAAGATACTCTTATCTCATGCAACTGGAAGCAGGAAAAAAAACCCTGAGAATTTGGCCCAGGAATTAATTATAATACATCAGAGAGCCTTCCAGAGAAGGTTGAACTGTCAGTTTTTCCAACAAAGGATGTGCCAGTGATAGATTCTTGGTTGAAAAGAGTGAGACCCTTTAGGTTTGAGTTGGGAACATCTGGGTTGCTGAATTCATAAACAATAGCTCCAGATCCCTTGAATCCTCTGGCATTTCTAAAAAGGGTTGGGGGGCGCCTGGGTGGCGCAGTCGGTTAAGCGTCCGACTTCAGCCAGGTCACGATCTCGCGGTCCGTGAGTTCGAGCCCCGCGTCAGGCTCTGGGCTGATGGCTCGGAGCCTGGAGCCTGTTTCCGATTCTGTGTCTCCCTCTCTCTCTGCCCCTCCCCCGTTCATGCTCTGTCTCTCTCTGTCCCAAAAATAAATAAAAAACGTTGAAAAAAAATTAAAAAAAAATTAAAAAAATAAAAATAAAAAGGGTTGGTATGCCTTCACTGCTTGAAAATGATGCAGTGATCACTGCTTCATGGGACATCATGAACACCCCTCAGCACCTGGCTGTAGCTCCTCATTTAGTCTCTAAACTGGGAAAGTGTGAGGGATGCTAAGGGAGATAAGGGACTATAGACCTCAAAGGAACCTGAGGTCACTTCCCAATAAACTTCTAGTGGGTTCTGCAGGACCTAGCCAATATACACTTGAAGGAGTTGGGAAAATATGTTTGGGACTACATCCTGAGAGTCCTACATCAAAAAAGGTAGAACATGAAATTGGATAAGGAATTGTTAGTTTAATTGATAAGGAAGAACTATCCCATTATAAAGGATTTGAGACTTTGACAAAGACCTCAGAAAACAGTACTAATACACTGTCAAGATGATTCTTGGAAGCTTAGAGAAAATGATAGCCAATAATAATAAGTAAAGTAGAAAAGCCAAAACTGCCATGGCAGACATGAAAAAAAGGAATTTAAAAAATTCACAAAAGTGACCAAGCTACTGGATATACTATGTAAGGCTAGACAACTTAGAACTGCATTCTAAGGTAAAACCTGGAATACACCCCAATTATAAAAACAATAGGAACACACTAGTAAAAGAAACACCATCATCCTTGAGACAATCAATGGCAACTGTCTTCTGTTGGTAGGGCTCATAGCATTTATAATAATAAGTGCTATTATAGAACTGTGTTCTCAGAAGGTAAGAGGGATGATAGAATCTAGAAAATATAGAGGTTAAAGGCAGCATCTAACCATCAGAAGCAAATTGGGTGCAATTGTTATAATGAGTGACAAAATTGGAGTGGCTGTCATGGGTACTCCTAGAGAGTTATGGAAATGGTTACCTTTCAGGCAATGTGAAATAATACAAAGGTACTAGGATTAATCCAAGGTTTGGAACTGGCTTACTTGCTACCCAGTAGGCAAAGAAGATACAATCTTGAAAGGAAGGTAGGACATTAGTGCAAATTGTGGTCCAACTCCTAGTAATTTCACTAGTGGTGACCTGGAAAGATGTTCCAGTGGGTGAGAACACCTTTGCAGGTGTGATGGTATACATGTTAGAGGCAGGAGGATTAAATGTGGAATTCATGTGACATACTTGGATACTTCCTGTTACTCCATCCCTCTAATGTAAGTGTGAAGAGACACATGCAGCAACCTTGTCCCAGGAAGATTATGATTACCACGGAGTCAGAACACTCATGAATGAAGGTTTGGGTCAAACCACTATGTAAGCTACCAAGACCTTCAAAGATGATAGCTGAGGGTTAGAGAAGGAGAGAGAGACAGTGAGTATTAAGATATAGCCCTGTGACCATCTGCAGTGACAGGGGCTATATATTTTTTAATTAACTACTGCCTTCTAAGATTCCTCCCAGAAAGAGAGGCCCTTGAGAATCCTACAAGAAGCGCTTCTCCAACATGTGTAGAGAAGCGAATCTGGAGCAGGGAGTAGGTGGGGATAGGTAGTGACAAGAGCCATGAAAATGTACTGTTGACACATCCTGCTTCAGAAAGCATAAATGATAGAAGACCCCAGATACTACACTGTGAATTTACAACCCCATTCCTGCCAAGGCCACACTTCCTACGGGCTACTACCAACTAATTACTAATTAGGGCAGAAATATTCATGCCCTCTAATGGGAAATTTTGTCTCAAGGATTCTCCATACACTTGACTGAAACCCTCATAGTTGTACTAAAGGCTGAGATTTCATTTCCTATTCGGCCCTTTTCCCTTTCCGCCTTCCTTCAGAGGTGTAACATTGCACGAATTTGATGGTTCTCCCTGCCTCCTCTGGCTGCTTCCTTGTATTCCTTCCTCCAGTATATCTTGCAAGTCTAATCCTGCCTTGGCTTCTGCTTCTTAGATGAATTGAATTATCACTATGTGATCTCTAATAGATGGGAAATGCTTAGGGCTAGTCTCATGTTCTCATTAAGTTCTGAATGTATTCCATGTTCTGGATTGAAATGCAGGAATTTAAAAGCAAAACAGAACAGAGTTTGCTGAACTGCAGAGAAGATACTTGTGTTCTAGACCTGCAAATCAGCTGGAATTTCAGGACAAGTAACAGAAGAGGTAGAAATATGCAAAGCAGTAGCCCCAGAATTCTACATGTGGTTTCCCACTCATTACAGCATGAAGACAGAACTGTGCATGTACTCAGGGGGTCTTAAAAAGACCCAACAGAAGGTAATTAACTGCTGCAGGATAAGACCTAATGGAGGTCATGTGAGGGTGGGAGATTTTGGAGTTATAACACATCCAAGGCTTCCTATAATAAATTATCTATCCCCACTAGCTGCTCTACAATAAAAAGAAATGAGACATGCAAAACATGTAACCCCACAGTTAAGCAAAAAGGGCACATAGAAACATAGCCCAGTATAAGCCAGATACAGAAATTATCAAAAAGAATTTAAAAGAGTTAAAGCAAATATGACAAAGGTGTTACAGAGAAAATTGGACATGATGAAGGAGCAGATGGGGACTCTGAGAACTGCTATGAAAATCTATAAAAGTGAACCAAATGGAAACACAAATATACAAACAAATATCTGAAATGAAAAATTTAATGAGCAAGCTTAGTGGGAGGTTAGATATAGCATGAGAAAATGTTAGTGAATTTGAACACAGTCCAATAGAAATGATCAAACCTAAAGAATAAAGAGGAAAAAAAAGTTGGGAGAAAAATATAAAACAGGCTCAGTGGCCAGTGTTAAAATAGCAATTGATATGATACATGTCATTAGTGTTTCAGAGGAGAGGAAAGAAGAATATGGGTCAGAAAAAGAGTTCAGTTGAAGAATGATGGCCCAAACTTTGCTAAACTATGTGAAAAACGTCAGCCTATGATCCAGAAAGCTTGTTAAACAATTCCTACATACATAATAATCAGACAGCTGGAAATTAAAGATAAGAAACAAAATGCTGGAGAAATATTAAAAGACACATACTTATGTAGGAACAAATATAGGAATCACAGCTGCCTTCTCATTAAAAAGATAGAGAGGGAAATAAATACAATGAAATAACATCTGTAAAGTGCTGGAACAAGAACAATAAATATTATCCCATAGGTGTTCTATATCAAGCAAAAGTGTCCTTCCAAATTTGGGTGAAAAGAACATGTTCCCAGCAGACCTGAATTACAGAGGATATTAATGGAAGTGTGTAGGTAGAAGAAAAACAATGCCACATGGAAATTCATATTTGCATAAAATACTAAAGAGGATGGTAAACATATGGATAAATATAAACAAATATTTTCAGTTTGTACTATCTTAAAATTTTTAAATGTCTACCAATTGAAACAAAAACAATAACAGTGTATTGTGTGGTTTATTATATATTCAAAGGGACACTATATGACAAAAGCACAGTGGTAATAAATAGAAGTATATACTTGTAATTTTCTTACATTTTAATGAACTGTCATAATATGCTTTATGAATGAACATTTCTAACTCTTAATCCTCTTCATGGAGATAAAAAGTACAACATAGGAAATATACTCTATAATATTATAATAATGTGACTATACTTATCAGGGTGAGCACTGAGTAATGTATAGAATTATCAAATCATTATGTTGTATACCTGAGACTAGTATAATATTGTATGCAAACTGTACTTCAAAAAAATGAACATTCTAACATGCATAGCAACCATTCTATGAAAGTAATAAATAGAAATATGTCTAAATATATAAATAAAATGAAATGGTAAAAATGTTGGAATAATCTAAAAGAGGGTGGGAAAGACAGGAAAGAAAGAAAAGAAGCACAATAATTAATCAAGTAGAAAAGTAATATCAAATTAATATACCTAAACCAAAGTGTATTCAAAATTGGTTAAAATCAAACAGACTTTAAAAAAATTAGACTAAAAACTCTAAATAAAATGAAAAATTATAAAATTTGATTTAAAAAAATCAAGGCTTAATTATAGGCTGTCAATAATTTCTCCTTAAATATAAAGGCAAAGATAAGTTGAAAGCAAAAGAAGAAAAAGGGTAGAATTTACACAAAGGATACAAGAGTGCTGATGCATAGGGGCATTTGTACCCCAATGTTTATAGCAGCACTTTCAACAATAGCCAAATTATGGAAAGAGCCTAAATGTCCATCAATTGATGAATGGATAAAGAAGTTGTAGTTTATATATACAATGGAATACTACTTGGCAATGAGAAAGAATGAAATATGGCCTTTTGTAGCAATGTGGATGGAGTTGGAGAGTGTTATGCTAAGTGAAATAAGTCATACAAAAAAGACAGATACCATATGTTTTCTCTCTTATGTGGATCCTGAGAAACTTAACAGAAGACCACGGAGGAGGGGAAGGGGAAAAAGAAAGTTACAGAGAGGGAAGGAGGCAAACCATAAGAGACTCTTAAAAATTGAGAACAAATTCAGGTTTGATGGAGGGTGGGAGGGAGGGGAATGTGGGTGATGGGCATTGAGGAGGACACCTGTTGGGATAAGCACTGGGTGTTGTATGGAAACCAATTTGACAATAAATTTCATATTAAAAAAAGGAAGAAAAGGTATATGATAATGCAAATTATCAATAAACAAAATATTGAAAACTCTCAAAACTAAGTCATGAAAGAGAAGCTACTAATGGTTTTATATAACCATTCCCATGGAGCTTAAGAATAGGATAAACTCATCTACAGTGAGATAAATGATAAAGAATCATTACATATGGTAGGCAGAGAAAGTAAAAAAGTACAGAAGGCATTTCTGGGCTGATGGGAATGATCTATGCTTGGACCAGAGTGCCAGTCATAACTTACGGATTTTACCATACTCATCAAATTGCCCCCTTAAGAAGAGTACATTTCAATGAATGTAAATTATATCATTAAAATTAAAATGACTCTCCCCACAGTCCACATTAGACAATGAGAAAGAGTAACTAAACTCATTGTTATGCTTTTGTGAACACCTCTATTCAGCTAATTGTTCCTTTGTTTACTTCTTTCTCCCCTGATCAGATATTTTGGGTTGTTGGCTTGATATTTCAGAGTTTTTACATCTGCCTTTCAAATGTAAACATTATTAACTTATTGAGGTGATATAATTAAGGGAAAACTGTCTCCAAGATTGGGATTCAGGAATATATGTGTGTCATGTTTGTTCTCTGGAATTATAGTGGAGTACACCCTCTAAATTTTTTAGAGTGGAGTTAGTAATGGTTGCCTCCTGAGAGAATTTTTAAAATTAAAGAGCAGAGACACAGTTGTTATATGAAGAAGACCCAATAGCTACATAGCCATGAAGACATAAATGTAACCTGACTATGGATTAATAATACTAAAGAATAAATATGCCAATCATAAAGGGTAAAGAGTAAACCAGAAATAGTACAGAAAAGAAACCTGAGCTATAAGTTTGGCAGCTCCTACCCAATCACAGTCCTATGGAAAGAGAGCTTTGGCCATCAGGCTTCAAATACATTTAGTTCATTGGCAAAACCATTCCTAGGCTGAGATGAATAAAATAAGCTATTAGCTATTAATAATGTGAGCCTACCCTTTGACACTTGGAACATCATCATATATTTGAGTCAGTAAATTTGGTGGTCAGACACTAGGATCATGAAAGTTTTACCATAGAATTGCTATTATGTGAGCGTTTTAGGAATATGGACTAGTTAACTTTTCTAACAGTACTATTCCCATTGCTTCACCTGTTTTTATTTTCTATGATTTTTACAGAAAGATTCTTGACATTTATTCTTTCTTTAAATCTCCTCTCCCTTTGGACCCTGCAGACTGTCAGCATTTGTATTTCTATCCGTGGCAGATAACATGTCTATCTGCCCAGTACAGATTTATCTCCTAATGATTATTTTTCTAACGGATCTATCTATTATAACGTTTTATCTTGTGTTAAGATCTCAGTGCTACATTCCAGTGGTAGGATTTATTTTAGGTGCTAAATTCTTGCTTTTTTTTCCTGGTAAGGGCCTTACCTCGCCTAATTTATGAACATGGGGCACACAGAGACCTCCTGAAGGATATGCCATGGTACTATCTCATTGATTTGGGGCTTGCCCACAGTACAAGCTTTAGCCAAAGGAATGTGAGGGAACATAACATACAGAAACTTTAGGAGGCATCAAGAGTTCTTCTTTTTTGGATGTCCCAAATAAGGCACACTTTTTGAGGCTGGAATCTGGAATGAGAAGACATGTAGCAGAGCCATAGAAGTTGACCACAGCCACTGACATCTATTATGAAAAAGAAATAAATGTGTGTTATAGTAAACCACTGTGATTTGGGGAGGGTCACTTGTTATTAATAAAGCTAACTAGTAAAATTCATATACTGGATTAGGAGATAATCAAAATGAAATACTGTAACAGCAAACTTGAATTGCTAATTTGAAGCCATTTTAGAGGTTGTGTCAAGTAAGAGTGAAAAATATACTGTTTAAACAAAAATAAAAATAAGATTAAGGTTACTTGAAATTCACATTCATATAAAATAAGAAAAAAAAAAATAAGAAGGTATCTGCGATCTAGAGTTACTAAAAAAATATTATTTCTTTGCCCTTTGGTTATAACAATTTAAGATTAAGTAACTAGCTAGTCTTCTCATCACTTCATGATCACTTTTGAGCCTTTGAGGAGAGATCACTCCTTCTCCAGCAAGCAGTCACAAGAGAAGTCTATTTTTCTTTGGCATGTCAGGTAAGTCATTGTCAGTGAAGGAAACTATCCCTTTTGGTTCCCCTTTACATATACAAACAATCTATTTATGTCATCAGTGTTATCTTCATCGCCTCCTGTTGTCATCTACAGACCACCTATTCACTGTCATTAATTAATGGCCTGCTCAATTTGTGTAATCCACACTTAACTCCTATTATTCTTAGTGACTTCCAGTAGTCACACAATTTATCTAAAACCCTAGACTTTCTGCACTTCTTGTTTTTCTCATCTCTAGCAAAATTTGGTTTCACTTCAATTCAATCTCCCATTAGTCTCCCATTCCCAAAATAATTTTGCATCCTGCACCATCATTAACTTATTTTCCCCCAAATCCAAGTTGTAAGTAACTCACTCTCTTAGTACTACCTATCACCTTTCCAGCTTACTTTCTCTGGCAGCCCCTTAAATTTAGTATATTGTATTGAAATTTCATCCCACAGGGTTGTAGACTTTATCTTAATGCATCTGTCCTCTTATGTTTTCCCTTCCCTTTTTTCCATATTAGATTATCATCTTAGTTCATCATTATTTTCATTAGTTTTTAAGTACAGTAATTACAAGTCTTATTTTCTCTCCTTCTGCCGTACTTGTTCACAAAACCTCAGCCCTGGTTGAATTCAAGTATATATTTCTGTTGTCTAAAGCCTGTATAACTCAACTCAGCTGAAAATAGTCATTGTAACCACACTGACAAGTCTCTGTTTAAATTCATGAGGTCAAGCCTTAAATAGACAAGCAGCACTACCTAAAAGTAATATTACATGTTCTAAATAAGTTTGCTTTCCCAGACTTTGGTATAAATAATTCAGAAATTTGCTTTCAACAAATACCTTATTATACAGTATCTTCCATTTTGCTTAGTTTATTATGCATGATATAATGGCTTCCATTGTATTCTTTATTTTCTGACATTTCTGCCTAGCCATTCACTACTTCTTGCCCTTTGTACTTGCTATTCTCTCAGCCTACAATGCTCTTACCCAGTTCATAGCTCCCTCTTATTCCACAAGTCTCACTTCAAATGTCACCTCCTCAGAGAGCCCTTCTCTGACCATCTTGTTCAAAGAACAGCTCCTTTATTACCCTGTTATATCACCTTGTTGCTCCTTCACGGCACTAATCACAATATGTAATTACCTCATTTTTTTCTTTTTCTTTCCTTTTGTCATATCTTTCTGCATGTAGAAATTAAACTTCTCAAAAGGAGGAGGAGTTTGTGCTGTATTCTGCTGTATCTTCAGTGCCAAGTATAATGTCTGGCAAATAGTATGTACTCAAGGAATATTTTTTGTCTAATGAGTAAATGAGTATGAGAGAAGCAAAATATCCCACCCCAAAATATACTACTTTGACATATTATTTTAAATTAAAGTTATTTAAAAAACAGCGGGTATAAGAAGGACACTCTAAGCTCCTTTGTTCAGCTGAAAGCAAGAAACAAAAGGTACCCTACCTGTATCAGGAGTTAGAAGGCAACTTTATCATCAGAGTTAGGGACAGCAAGGAATATTCCAAGCTCAAGATTCTTTGTGTTGCCAATTCATCACAAATTTATTTTTTCATTGCCTAAAAGGTATAAAAGGTTCCAGCTTTGGTCATTTCTTTTAGCCTCATATATTTATGTATGTATATATATATATATATATATATATATATATATATATATATATATAATTAAATTTGTTTTTCTCCCATTAATCTATCATAGGTCTTTAATTATTAGACCAGTCAAAGAACCTAGAAGGGAAGGAAAGGTTTTTTTCCCCTACCAATCAATACCCTATACAAATCACTTCATAACACATTAACTGTTTTTTTTAATATGTAAAGTAAGAAGATAATAGTAATAAATGGCTTTCAAAGTCTCCTGTGGGCTTCTGGTTCCCTCTTTAACCCCTTACCTATAGGTTGGGAATAAGTGTACCATGAAATTAAGTGAGTAGTTGAATTTACTCATTTGAAGCGTGTTTTTACATGTGAGCTACCATTTGTCATCAGAGAACCCATGATATAAGGCTAGTTCTGAGGCTTCCTATGGGTAAATTCATCTTCAGAAGGATTTCAACATCCATGGATAAGAGTCACCAACTTCCCAAACACCTCTGCTCACCTCAACAGACATATGACAAGTGTCTATAATACCAAGGACACACATTCAAAATCTTCATGGGTTCTAGGTTAGTCCCGAAAGGAATTCTACACACCAGAAATGTTATTTAAAAAAAATATATAAGAATCCATTCACCCCTGAGAATTCCGTATAAATTCACTTCTCTGTCAAAAAAATTATAAGTGAATAAATCCAATCTACTTTCTTCATATCTCCATCTAACACATGCAGTCAAAGGTAGTTTTGCATTCAGGTCATACAAGAGGTGTAAAATGAGGTACAGGTCAGATGTGAATTAGACTCATTATTATTTCTTTATTCCCACAGGCTCCCTCCAATAAATATGTATTGATTCATTCTCCCAGAACAACTTTTTCCTGCTGACAGAGTAGGCAGGCATCCGTAGACTCAGCAATCAAAATTTTAGCTCATAAAGGCTTTGTTTATCAAAATTATCAATATTTCAATCCATTAAACAGGTAAATCATAAAATGTGTATCCTTGAACAGAATTATTTACTTGAAGTATTACAAATTCAAATATATGTAGGGACCAAGTAGATAAATGAATAAAAAATTCTGGAATAAAATAAATTAAAGGGAGAGATGAAACTACCTAACTCTACTTAATTGTTACTACCAGAGTAGGTGAGTTTGGTATTAACAAGTTTTATGGTATTTTTGAAAAAAAATTTAAAATATTGGTGACTCGCTGTGTGTGTATGTGTTTGTGTGTATTTTATTTTTTTAAAAAAATTTTAAGTTTATTTATTTATTTTGAGAAAGAGAGAGAAAGTAAAAGCTGGAAAAGGCCAAAGAAAGAGGGAGAGAGAGAGAATCCCAAGCAGGCTCTACTCTGACAGCACAGAGCCCGACACAGGGCTCAAATCCACAAACCATGAGATGATGATCTGAGCCAAGACCAAGAGTCAGATGCTTAACCAACTGAGCCACCCAGGAGCCCTTGTGTGTGTTTAATTTTAATCCATTTTGCAAGAAAACAAACGTCTTCTGTGGGCTTTACCAGTTAATAATGCTTACCAGTTTAACAGTTAACAATGACCTCAATAGTATTTTTCTTTAGAATCTTCAAATAATAAACATTAATGAATCATTTAAAATGACTGCTTCACAAATTTCAATTTACATAGGACTGTTCCATGTTATAATTATGTACACTGAAACAATATTTTCCAGAGATACTCATTGTATACTATTATAACTATAAAAGCAATTACAGAGATGTGTGTGTATGTGTGTGTATGTGTATATATACACATATACTAATAATTTTTCAACCTTGAACAATTTATACTGCTTTTTCTCCTTTGCTTTTATTATGGTGAATTTAAAATTATATAAAAGGAAATTGAGTTGCATTCAAGAAGAACTAAGTGGGTAATTGCACTGGGAAATATAAGAAAAGAAAGATAATAAGACAGGAGGAAGAAATTCTATCTAAATCAGATACAAGAGAGGCATTTAGAAAGTTCACAAAAATTAAAGAAATTATAACCTTAAACAACAAACTCTCTAAATAGCAACATAGAAAATTATCTAGTAAGTGATCACTATTCAATGGAAAAGCAGTTTGGTGTAGTATTTAGCCTGATAGTTACTCTCTTCTTACCATTCAGTTCCTCCCCTCACCACTGGGAGAACACACAAAAAAATATTGCCATGTTATCATGTAGATCAAAAAAGATTTCCCAAAACATGTGTAGGATAGTGTGTCTGTTTATTTTGACATTTCATGGGTCTGTGCAATACAAAAAAGTAGCAAGAGCTAGTATTATAGAACTAAAGGGGTTAAGAGTCTATAAACAATTAAAATGTTGGTTGTGAGCAAGTGAAATACCCATTCCAAACTGGGGTATATTTGACTAGTAGCAGTTAAAAGATGTTTTACAGAACGTTGCAAATGAATATTATAAATTAAAGAATATTTGACTAATAGTACTTAAGAATTGTATCTTCTAAGGACATTCACATTTAAATAGAGATCAAGTACTAAATGCAAAGGATAATAAAGTACCATGGGTTAGATAATGGGGAAGAACTGAGAATGGTTATGATGGGATTTATCCTGTTCCAGAAATTATACTAGATTCAAAATTGTATCTTGCATTTAAAGTCAAGGTCACCCTTCTGTTGTAAGCTTATTATATTTGATTATTAAGGATGAAAACAAAAGTAACAGAAGGCTGATGAATATACATATAGAAAAAAATCTGTGTAGCTTTTATGGATATTTACATAGGCAAAATAAATTAATTTAGAATAATTTTTTAAACTAGATATCACCACCCCCCCCAAATAAAAGAGATTGGGCTGTCTAGTGGCGAAAAGCTGACTTTTCTCATTAATACGCTTCTTGCTTTTCCTGATCATTGATTTATAGGTAAAAGGCTTTATATGAACAATTCTTAGTGTATTTTAAGATCATTAACAAGAACTTCAACCAGCCCATCTGTGACGATTTTATGTACCAACTTGATTAGGTCATGGTACCCATGGTACTCGTTTTTTGGTCAAAAACTGGTCTAGATCTTTTATGTTACCATGAATGAAGTTGTTTTTGTTTGTTTGTTTATTTTTTTGTTTTTTAGGAACATTTAAATCAGTATAAGTAAAGCAGATTATCCTCCATAATATGGGTGGTCTTCATCCAATAAACTGAAGGCTTTAAGAAAAAACAGACTGAGTTTCCCCAAGCAAAAGGGATGTATGCCTTCACATGTCTTCAAACTTTAGCTGCAGCATCAACTCTTCCCTCTTCCCAAGTCTCAAGACTACCAGCTTACTCTGTAGATTTGGGAATTGCCAGCCTCCACCAACACATGATCAATTCCTTAAAATAATCTCTTTCTCCCAGTATAGACACACGTGTTACTGGTTCTGTTTCTCTGGAGATTATTGACTAATCCACCAATATTGCCATTATTAAAATGTCATGGGTTCTAATAGCAAGAAATAATTGGAATTTGAGATGAAAAAAACATTCAGAAATATGTCAAATTCTGAATCAAAGAGTGAAAAAAGAAATGAACCAAGGAAGAAGTAAATAAATGAAGAGATGATCCATGTTCACAGAAAGGAAGACTCAATATTGTCAAGATGTCAATTCTTCCCAACTTGCTCTCCAGATTCGATCCAATTCCAATCAAAATCCTGGCAAGTTAGTTTGAGGATATTGACAGAGCGATTCTAAAATTTATTTGGAGAGAGAAAAGACTCACAGTATTAGAGGACAACAAAGACAGAGGATTGACATTTTGAGACTTCAAAACTTATTATATAGCTACAATAATCAAGACAATGTGAAACTGGTCAAAGTATAGACTAATAGATCAGTGCAAGAGATAGAGTGCTCAGAAATAGACACATGCAAGTATAGTCAACTGATCTTTGAGAAAGGAGCAAAGATACCACAGTGCAGAAAAGATGGTCTTTTCAGCAAAGAGTGCTGAAACAACTAGACATCCATATGCAAAAAAAAAAAAAAAAAAAAAAAAAAAAAAAAAAAAAAAAAAATCTAGACATATACCCTACACTCTTCACAAAACTTAACTCAGAAGTTAACAGGCCTAAAATAAAATGGTAAACTATAAAATTCCAGAGGATAAAACATGAAAAAATCTAGATGACCTTGAGTCTGATGAAGACTTTTTAGATCAATGTAGGAAATCATTGATAAAATGGACTTAATCAAAATTTAAAATTTCCTCTCTATGAAAGACACTGTTGAGATAATGAGAAACAAGCCATGAAGTGGAAGAAAATATTTGCAAAAAAATATGTGATAAAGGACAGTTATCCAAAATATACAAAGAACTTTTAAATTAAGCAGTAAGAACAACCCAATTTTAAAATAGACAAAAGATCTGAAAAGACATCTCACCAAAGAATATATACAGATGGCAAATGGACATATGAAAAGATGTTTCACATAACACCTCATCAAGAAAATACAAATTAAAACAATAATGAGATACCACTATATACCTATTATGATGTCCCAAATCCAAAAAAAAAAAAAAAAAAAAAAAAACCCAAACAAACAAAAAACCTGAAAATACTAAATGCTGGTGAAGATGTTGAGCAACACAAAAACACAAACTCTCATTCCTTGCTGGTGGGATGGGAGATAGTACAGCCACTTGGAAGACAATTCAGCACTAAGAACAAGTTTCTTATAAAGCGAACCATAGTCTTACCATCTATTTTATCAGCAACTGTACTCTTTGGTATTTACCCAAACTGCACATGGATGTTTATAGCAACTTTATTCATGATTTCACAAACTTGGAAACAACCGACATGTCCTCCAGCAGGTATTTAAGTAAATAAACTGTGATATACCCAAACAATGGAATTTTACTCTGTTAAAAAACAAAAACAAAAACAAAAAAACTTTCAAGCCATGAAAAAAATATGGAGGAATCTTTAAAGAATATCATTAAGTGAATGAAACCAATATGAAAGGGCTTTCTGTATAATTCCAACTATATGACTTTTAGAAAAGGCAAAACTATGCCCACAGTAAAAATCAGTGGTTGCCTGGGGCTGGGGGAGCAGGCATGAATAGCCAGAGCACAGAGGATCTTTAGGGCAGTGAAAACTGTATGATACTATAATGGTGGATACAGGTCATTATACATAATACATTGGTAAAAGCCTGTGGAACATACAAGACCAAGAGTGAACTCTAATGTAAACTATGGAGTCTGGATGACAATGATGTCAGTGCAGTTTCATTGATTTTAACAAATGTACTGCTCTGGTGTGGGACGTTAATAGTGGAGGAAGTTGCGCATATTTGGAGGGGAGAGTATATGAGAAGTCTCTGTACTTTCTGGTCAATAGTGTTGTAAACCTAAAACTACTCTAAAAAATATCTGATTGAAGCATGCCATAGGCTATTATACTATGATACTGCATGTATTTACCCATTTCTTTCCAGCTAAAGCAGAGGGCACAGCCAGCAATTAAAACATGATTCATATTAAGTTAAAGGATAAAGTAGCATTTTAAAACCAGCTGCCATTACTTGCATTATTTATTCATCAGGTGCAGTGTAATTGCAGAATTGTGCTGAATAAAGACAAATGTGTTCTCTTCATTGAAGAACTTACAGTCCAAAGATAGAAGGGAAATTTAGAAACATCTTTAACATCTCAGGATCATCAAATGGGGCATGCTAATGGAAGGAGTTGAGTCCAAAAGACTCTTATGTGGATAAGACTTCTTACTCAATATTTATGTTTATGGTTCTTGTACCTAATAGCAAATTGAGAAGAATCAGACTATCCTCAATTTGGCCTAAGTGTTGGCCTATGTGTTTTTTTTAACCTGGCAAATTGTTATGGATGTATATTTCATGAATCTAATCATATTAAACAAATGACACTAAATTACACTCTAAAACCAAAATTGTTCAACTATGGGAAAGAAGAATCTCTTGAGTCTCACTAAAACTATTATCAGTCATTCAGAAGTGTTCACCTCAATATAAAAGGTGTTATGCTTAATGAATACAGAAATAGCAGCATTATATGACTGGAGAGTTCTTTTTTTTTCCTCCTCTCAATGTTTACATTTTCTTATGTGTTCCAGTAACTAGTTCTTTGTGTTCTTTTGTTTCACTCTTGGTGGGTTTACTTTGTTTTGTTTGGGCCAAACGAACAGTTTCCCCTAATTTAACTTGAGGCATAATAATAAATTAAACCCACTTTCCTCTTGAAGATATTCTTGTTGCAACTTCCCTATTAGAGAAGACAGTTTGATAATGTGAAGCTATAGAATATTACGATCACACTAAAACCTTATGTCACTATTCTCCTTTCCCACTCCATGTTCTAACAGTACTGAACTACTTCAAAGTTCCCCAAAGTACTGGCATTTTATTCTCTGAAGTGCACAAAATCTTGCTTTGTTTGCAGTGTTGTATCCTTCCTCTGCCTGGCTTGCCCTGGTAGATGTGCAAACCCCACTTTATGTGTGCCCTCTTCCAGGAAGTTCACTTTCCTTGCTCCCAACAACTTAAAACCACTCCACCTGCTGCTCCCCTGCAGCTCACCCAGATAGCAGATACTTAAAATGCTGGCATTAGTCCATGGTGCCACATGGCAACTTAATTCTTTTACAATCTGACCTCCTCTGAGTGAATGAATTCCCTCCCTCCTTAGATGCTATATTTTATTCAACTGTGTCCCCATGTCCTCACAGATTTCCTGGACCATATTAATTGATCCAAAATATGTCGGACAAATTTTATTAAGTGATGCATATTACTCCATTCCCATCAGCGAGCGTTTTGAGTCCAAAACATATTTGTTTACTGTTTAGAAACCAAATGTTAACCTAAAGAATTTAATTAATTAACCTATAGAATCCTAACCATGCACTGCCCACTCCCTCTCTGCCCCAATTCCCTTTTAACTTAAATAAGAAGCTGTTTTATTCTTGCAGTTTCCGCTAGTTGAGAAGTCAGTGTGATAGAGATGCTAGCGGGATTTGCCTAGACATCAATAAACTCCAAAGGCTCCCGGCGGGCCACTTGCAGTGTCAATAAAGACTCATAATTACTTGCTCCTTTGAGCATTTTAGACCCAACCCCTTAGTTCACTCTGCTGCGAATAAGAGGCTTGAGAACTGAGAGGCTCTTAACTTCTTAAACCTTAGGCGAAGAATGGCAAACATTGGCAGGTACCTCAGAATTTTAAGCAAAGGTGCTGGCTGCTATCGTTGTTATTTTAAGCTGCTAGGGGACTAGTAACTCAGAACTCCCCTTCTTGCTCAGCTCCCCCCAAGGACTGGTGGTGGGCCTCACCATTTCCGGGCTTGGGGAGGTATAAGCCCCAGGGGCCAAGAGTGGAAGGCAGCTGGAGCCACTGCACAACCCTAAAGAATAAGTGATTCAATTGAGAGAGGCTGTGGGGTGGGGAGAGGAGAAAGCGGAGAACTTGGAACCTATTCTTACAGATGGGGTAAATCCTGGCTTCCGGGCAAGATCTCACACTAGGGGTGCCTCCCGACCCATCCATCCCACTAGCCATGAGGCAAAACCAAACCAAGGCATGGATATAACTAGAACAGCAAGCTTCTCTTGGTGAGGGCGAGGCCAAAGAACAGTGAAGGAAGTACTCAGACTCACGGTTAACTAGGACTCCAAAGTGCCCCTTCCACACAATACAACAGAAGTAAGGAAAACAGGAGGGAGGAGAGAGTGTAAATCAGAGGCTAAACACACATCACTGAAATTTTTGAGGAAGAACGTGCCCTTCCTTCTTTCCTTTCTTCCTATCCTCCTACCTTTCCCCCTTCTTTCTCCTATGTCTGGGTGTACTTGCATTTAAAGGATGTCCTTGGTGGCTGCTTTTTCGCAAAATTCTGTTTCTCCGCAGTGAAGTTTAAGGCGGATTGGAGTTTCCTTGACTCCTGCGTGAGGAGTTTCCAAATGGCAGTGAAAAAGCGTCACATAAATATCCATAAAGGGCCTAATGACACCTCTGTCATCTGTTTCCTTCAAGATCCTAAATCGGGGTGGTCATCCACCACCCACCCTGAGTGGGCGATCGGCTAATTGGTTCATGTGTGTATGGGTACTTTCCGGAGCTGTGCACCGAATACTAAACGTCCTCCTCCTCCTTCCCCCTCCCTTCCTCGATTCACTCTTCTCGGGAGGGCGTGTGTATGCGCGTTCGCGTGTGTGTGTCCGCGTGTGTATGTTTAGGAAAGGCTCTTGGATGAAGCTACCCCCTTGCAACCCACTCCCCCCCGCCCCCCCGCCCTGCTCAGGACGAAGCATCTCTCAAGCAAGATGCGTCTCTAATCTGTCCCTAGCTGAGGTGTCCTCTCCCCGCTGATAAGGACAGACTATCTCTGCGCTCGTCCAGGGAGCTGATACGTAGGTTTCCCAGGAGGGCGACCTGACTTCCTTCTGGCACGCTGCGTTCTCCCCGGGTTGTGTGACTTGCTATTGCTTGCGTGCGCGGGTGTGTGTGTGGTGTGTGTGTGTGTGTGTGTGTGTGTGTGTGTACACGGCTGCGAGCTTGTGAGCTTCCTCTCCCGGCACTGTGCAGGCAGCGCCGGCGACGTTACTCTCCAAGCAGCCGACAGCAACGCGAGGCAGCCGCAGCCTCCGCCCCCTCAGTCTGGTGATTGGCTGGTTTTGCTCATCATTTCCCTGCTAGGAAAAGGGAAGGGCCAGTGACGCCCCCGAACCCAGCTGCAGAAGCGGCCGCCACCTCCGATGCACAAGGTGTCTCATCTGAGAAGAAACCTGAGCCCCAGGGAGGAGGCGCGGAGCGACCGGGGCAGGGCTGGCGCGAACCAGGAGGCAGAGCGCTGGGCAGCGCTCAAGGACCAGCGGGAGCTCGGCAGCGGAGGACCCTTGCGACCCGCTCCGGAGATCCCGGCTCCACACTCTCCTCGAATTTTACAGATTTCCCCCGGCGACTGTATCTCCCCAAAACGGAGCCTTTATCCCAAGAGAAGGTGAGGGAGCTGGGGCAACCAGGACTTTCCCGGGCACCCAAGATGCGCTCCATTAGGAAGAGGTGGACGATCTGCACGATAAGTCTGCTCCTGATCTTTTATAAGACAAAAGAAATAGCAAGAACTGAGGAGCACCAGGAGACGCAACTCATCGGGTAAATGCAAAGCTTCATTTCAGGATATAACAATAATAATAATAATAATAATAATAATAATAATAATAATAATAATAAAGTCAAGCCATAAATGAAATGTGAATATAGACGGGAGAGTGAGGGTTGGGAGAGTGTGTGTGTTCATAATGAGCTTTTGTGCGTTTAGTCTCATGAATTAAATAACAAAGGCTGTTGTTGAGGTGTGTGTGCTTCTCCCCGGCGTGCTCTCAGTAGGAGTTCAACTTGCCCTGTGTGGTGATGGTGGCAGTTGTGTTCGCGCCGGGGCTCGCACGCCCAAGGAGAAGTCACTGCAGAAGTGTCAACAAAGAACGTGTGCCTTTGTCCTTTTAATCCCTGGGCAGAACTCAGGAGAGGTGTCTTTATTTCCCATGTGGCTGTCCTTCTTTTTCTGCCCATCACTCTAAGGAGATACTGGAGAGAGCCTGGCTTCCTCAAAGACTGAAGTTAAAGCCCAGAGAGCAGGAGATGTGTCTCCACTGATTCTTTACTCTTCTTTTCGTTGGGTAGATCTGTGTATCGTTTGAATTAGAAACTCCAGTACAACCAAGAATTCTTCCCTATTTGCTCTTCTGTGGCAAAACGCATGGGCGTCATGGTTACAGTTTTAGCAACTGGGTACTGTAGATTCTCACAGACTATATTTCTGCTATTTCTTTAGTTTGTCTAAATGAGTTCAGAAGCTTCCCCCACCCCAGTAAGTTCTCTAAATATCACACTTCCTTCCTCCCTTCCCCTGGCTTCTGTTTCTTTGAAGTTTACCCAGGAGGTGGCTGCAACTTTGTGCTGCTTACATATCTTGGAAGCGTTTTCTGAGGATGTGACCCTGGTTGTCAACTCTGTTCAAAGTCCTGTTTCGGAAATCCTCCCTTATCCGGAGGCGTCCGCTATCGGAAACTCCACGCTGGCAGAGATGCCAGCCTGATTTTTATGTTCCCTGACAGTTATTAAAACGAAGATAGAGTCTTTGCGTGTGTGTGCGCGCGCGCGTGTGTGTGTGTGTGTGTGTGTGTGTGTGTGGACTGCTAAAAGGTGCACGCACGCGCGCGCGTACACACACACGCACACACACACACACAAACTTCATGCACTCCATTTAATATTCCTGCTCCTCCCTAAGTAATGAGTGTTTAAGTGAGCAAGATGCAGGCTTATACTTACAGAAAGAATCTTCTGTTCGATCGGAAACTAAGATAGCAGAAGTACAGTCGAAAGGGACTGGAAGGGAATGAGAAAGCTGACGGGCTGCATGGTCGTTATGCATCACAAATCTGTAAAAGGTCTATTCTGGGGAAGAGAAGAAAAGCCTAACTATATGAGGTCGTTTACATAGGGAGTGGGTGGGTTGAAAACGCCGCCTAGCTCAATTGTCAGGAAAGCAGGACTTTGGGCGGGGACGTGGGCATCTCGGGCAGACTTGTGCTTCCCAGGCAGACAAAGGGGTCTTAGGGAAGGTGATAAACGGCGCGCGGGGGAGAGGTGGAGAGGCGGAGGCTGGGCGTCGGGGGGTCGAGGCTCTTTGTTCCCTTCCGGGCTGGTGGGCTCCGAACAGACGCGTGAGCCCAGACAAAGCCGCCAAGCCTCGCCAGGACTCTGAGGGTTCAGGCCCTCGGCTCGCTGACGAGTAGGAGGGGGAGGACGCGTGAGGCGAGAAGAGGCGCCCCGTGCTGCCCAGGCGCCCTCTCCGGGCCTCCCTAAACCGCCGCCAGAATGGGGAAGCGCACCCCGAGTCCCGCCGAGGGAAATGACCGACCTGGGACACTCCACATTTCCCGGGCAGCA
This sequence comes from Panthera onca, assembly GCF_046562875.1. Taxonomy (NCBI): domain Eukaryota; kingdom Metazoa; phylum Chordata; class Mammalia; order Carnivora; family Felidae; genus Panthera; species Panthera onca. Next base: position 77,407,933 of record NC_138339.1, read on the forward strand.
TTCCTCCTTGGCCCTTTCCTGGGCGCCGCCGGCCAGTGGGCACCGCACAGGACGCCGACGAGGGGCAGGGGGCGCAGGTAGGGGCGCCGCGCTTGGGCTAGCCCGGCTGGGTTTCGCTGGCCCCCTCTTGGGGCGGAGCTGCGGTCGCTCCCCTGCTGCTCCGAGAAAGCGTGAGGCGAGCGCGTGAGTTAATCAAACAGGAAGCGAGGTGCGCACCGGTATTCTCCCCTCCTCCGCGAGAGCTGGCAGCGGGGGTGCAAGAATGAGTGGGGAGGCAGGGGAAAGCCTTTAATGCAGGAAGCCGGTCTCCTCTTGGAAAAAAAAAAAAAAAATCACTTTTACGGCTCAGTCGGCAACCGGACTCCTCCTCCTTAATTAAAACCCGCAATTACGGCGGTGCGGGGGCAGGGCCGAGAGGCGGGCGCCGGCGCCGGCGCCGCGCCTGCACTCGTGCCCTGCAGCGCCCCGGCCGTGGCGGCCGCTGCCCTGACGCCCTAGAGTTGGCGCTGCCGGGAGAATGCGGGCACAGCCAGTCCCGCTGAGCGCTCTTGCCCTTCTCCGTCAAGATGAAACGTTCGGTGGAAAAGCTTGTGATAACTAGCTCATGATTTCGTTTTAACTTCCCAACAGTGCTTCTAGTGGAGGAGTTGACTCACCCAACGATCTAATGATCTCTGTGACTCTATTTCTAACCTAAGCCACTTACAGGGTCTATTTTTAAGATGAGTGAACTAGAGTGGAGATTTAGCCCAGAGCCCCGACTGATATTCAAAAGTCAGGTTAACGGGCAGTCTGCCCTTTGGGAGGCACTGCGTGACTTTGAGAGTGGGCAGTACATTCAATTAAGGGCCTTTCGTAATCCTTGTACCTTAGGGAACCACCCCTCACCACCAAGAAAACACCCTCCTATTTAGCTTCCCTGCCACCATTTGCAATAGGCAGACCTTTTCTTTATTACACGCCCCCTTCTCTTACCTGGAGGTCCCATCTGGAGTCAGCGCAGCGTTGTTCTTACATACAACGTTGAGCGGTCATTCCATGCAGAAGGAAAGAGAACACCAGCACAACTTTCCTGCCTACCATCCACATTCTCATATCCCCAGAGGAATACTAGAAGCATGGATTTTGTAAGGAATTCTTTGAGAATAGGTCAAGTAATTATTGGAAATTTAACCTTTCATGCAAACAAAACATATCAATTGCCTGGTATGATGACTAGTTAGTAAAGTTTAACTCAAAAGGCATGGGCTATAAAGTGGTTTATTCTTGACGGACATTTTTTTTTTTTTAATGGGAAAAATGGCACTTACTTCACAATTGGCCCATGATTTCACTTGCTTTCTGTGATTTGGAGGTATAATTAGAAATGTGTTAACTGAAGGGTCCTACAGGTAAAAACATGTGGGTGTGCTCATTTAATAAGATAATGTATTTGAAAGAGTGGCGTACACTTTAATATCATACAAATACTTGTTTTGATTGTGACTTCTTAAAATTTCCACATACTGTGTTCCTAGTTGACCGCAAATGACACTAACTTAATTTTCTTATCATCTAGAGATTTCCTTTTGGCCCATGTATGTTAGACTGTCTCACTAAATGATCGCCCACCCATATTAATAATGAAACATGATAATATTGACAGTGGAAATAAGCATTCATAGAATATTTACCATTGTCAGCAAAGTTGGTTCCAGTTAGTTCTAGGGTAGAACACACTAATAAATCAAGAAACCCAGAATCTGCACTTTACATGCTTTATTTGGAATTCTACTAAAACCTTAAGCAGTAGGTAAGGTAGTACATCTCATCTTTATTTTTAGTTGTTTGATACTTAGGGAATGAAAACACAAAATTGCCTGCTGTTTTTATTCAGGCTTACTTTTGTGTAAGTTCTTTTCTTTTGAATGACTTTTATAATTTTGTATTAAGGAGGACATTTAACCTAATCTGTGGGGAGCACATTTACTCCAAGGCCAAGTTATGAGGACTTTTCAGTAGGGTTGAATGAAGGTCTTTTGGGACCTAATCTCAAAAAACAAAAAAATTAATCATATTTGTCATATACTGCAGAGTTAATAGAATAAGTTGTAGGGATGCCTGGCAACTCATATTTTGAAGAGAAAAATATTTGTAAAAACTGGTGACATAACTAATGATCAGTTTCCATTACTACTTTCATACAGACGATCTTGTAAGTAGGTTTTTCTTAGCTCAATATAAGCAGGAATACTTTATAATATCTGTTGCTTTATGCTGCATTATTTCCTTAATGTGTTTTGTGATTTTTCTCTTTAGAGGTATATGTTGAATCTTCCTGAACATAGCCCTATGCAAAAGATATTTTCAGTGTGCTGTTTAGTAATCATGTTTGATCTGGAATGAAACACTAGTAGAGGGTAGCAACATCCTTCATGCCTTGCATTGAAGGAAAAGCCTTTTTAAGACAGAATACTACCAAGGTCACAAATGAAACATCCCTTGGGACCCATCTAACTTTGTACAAAGAGATTTGCTCCAGAGCCTCAGATTGCACTAAGCCTAGGCTTCTTACACAGAAATTCCACCGACCTCAAGAAGTGGGACTGGTTGTAGCTATTTTCATTTAAAGTTCTTTCCAGGAATAAAGCTGAATTTTGGCTTATCACCAGTTCAATGAAAACTATTCAAAGAGCAGAGCAATGTGGTTGTATTTCATTAGTATAAAACTGATTTAAACTTTTAAATTACTTTTTTTTAATCCTACAGGTTCTGAAAAAGACTCCATACAACTAGGTACATCACAGCAATTATTTTGCCATGCAAAATGTACCTTTAGCTACATGTCAATGAAACAATCTTCCACAGATATTTAAAAATGCCTACCCATTTATATATTTTTACTTCTCCTATGAAGGTTTATCGGGGGTAAAAACAATTGTTATAATTATAGCAATCTCTGGTTAGAAAAAGATGATATTAACAAGCCAGTTAATGAGAGAAAGAGTGGCAAAAAATCCCTAGCCTTAAAAATGGTGAGAGTTTGTGCCCATATTCTTGAAAGTATACTTCCTAAAGTGTGAAGGTTAACTTCTGTATATATCCATATTCTCATTCAAATACAGTTATTATCGTTAAACATATAACATAAAAATTGACTTCTGGGCCTTTGAGTAGTAAATTGCACCCCATGTTTCCTAGCATCTTTTTAAATTTTTTTAAAGTTTATTTATTTATTTTGAGAGAGACAGAGAGCAAGAGGGGGAGAGGCAAAGATAGAGAATCCCAAGCAGCTCCACACCATCAGCACAGAGCCCAATGCGGACTTAATCCCACGAACTGTGAGATCATGACCTGAGCCAAAACCAAGACTCAGATGCTTAACCAGCTAAGCCACCCAGTCACCCCTATTTCCTAGTATCTTAAATGACCTCTATAAAATGATTATTGTTAGCTAAGAATAGGCATGCAAGTGCATCATTTTCATCAGCAGCATAGTTTAAAATATTGATTTTTATAGAATTCTAAATTTCACAGGGAGTAGATGCGTGTGATACTTTGAGTTACTTCAGACTGGAACTACATGTTTAAAAAAGAATGCAAACCAAAATACCAAACTATAAGCCTCTAATTACAGAATTCATCTAACAGCTGTTACACAGGCAATGTTTCCATTGATAGTGGGAGAGGATTGCCTACTAATAAATACAGATTTACACTTTTTGACTGAACAAATAATCGCCTAACTTTTTAACTATATTTTTGAGATCTAAAAAAAAGTAAAAGGTAACATGTAAAGAAATGAATGCAGATACTGAAAGGGCTATACAATAAACAGGTAGGATTTTGTTTCTCTGAGTCTCAGTTTATAGCTGCTATAAAGTGCCATGAAAATAGTCTTTTGAACAATAAACTGGTTCTGTTTTAACTGTTCTAATGACACAAATACTTTCACGGGTATCTGTCACTATCAGCACTACCACCAGCACCGACCGTGCCACATTAAGTACTTGCCTGACAATATTGACCGAAATGGGTAGCACAGTTGTTTTGTGTGTGTGTGTGTGTGTGTGTGTGTGTGTACATGTGTGTATAATGTAATAGAAAGTACCAGTAAAAATGGCTAGTGAATAAGTTTTCTTTCTCCTTATTATAATCCCTGTCTCCCTACCACCAACAATTATCAGGAAAGTGTCTCATTGTTGAGATGATTTGAGACTCAATGTAATTTTAGAAATTAGCACGTCAATAATGCTTTATAAGTTACTTTCACATACAGACTCCCACTGTCACAAATTCATTGCATATTAGATAATGTTATTGCAATTTTCAAGATCAAGCAAGGCCGCTGTGGCCTAGAAAGAGAATATTGTCCAAGGACATATAGGCTAGCAAGTGAAAGAATCACCAACATGTCCAGATCACCTGGTATTCCAAGGTCTTCTTACCCCCAAAAAAATTTCTTTCCATTGTGTCTGTAGGCCTTCTGTGGAAACAAAATTACAATCTTGAGAGTCACAATTATACAGATGCAGGAGAATTGGCCAAACTTCCTGTTTCTATTGTCTAAACACAACAGGGAGGGGTGACAGAGTTTGAAACGGATTTTTTTTTCTTTAAACACCACAAAAGACTTTATAGGCAAACTGTTTTTATTTCAAAAAGAATAAGTGTAAATGATTACCCTGATAAAGTCATATTCTCTTAATTCTTGTAGTACCATTCAGCAATGTCATATTTCTAACATGTAGAAAAAAGTTGTATCGACAATTTGTTACCAGTAATCTAAGTCAAATTATGTATTATGCTGCTTAGATAAAATGTTTCTAACTTTCACATAACTGGCATTTTTGTTTTGTTTCAGAGATGGTGAATTGTGTTTGAGTCGATCACTTGTCAATAGTTCTGATAAAATCATTCGAAAGGCTGGCTCTTCAATCTTCCAGCACTCTGTAGAAGGTTGGAAAATCAATTCCTCTTTGGTGCTGGAAATAAGGTGGGTTTCTTTAATAAGCCATAATAAATTTCACATCATGTTCTTGAATACATTGGGCTTGGCAAACTTATATTGAATGCTTGATTTATAGTTTAAGTATGAATACTTTAATAAAAGAGTGAACCAGCTCTACTTAATGTTGATCAATGAAGGATATGAAGCCATAAAACTGAAATCATTATGCAGTCAGAAATTTAAGGATGAATGTGTGAGTTTTGAATATACTGTCTCTATTTTAATGGAATAAAATATTCAACAGAATACTAATATTTAATAGGCTTTTCTTTTTTTTTTCTATTAGTCAGGGTGGACATATATTTTGAAACCTACCTTTAACTTCCTTATAAGTTTTTCCCTATCTTGTGTTTTTGCACACTGGATGAAAGGACAGCCTATTCAATTCCTATTTTGCTGACTATTATAAGTAAATTTGCTTTACCCTATGAATAGATATTTCTATGTGAGCCCCTGTAATAAGAGTCTCAATGATTATATCCTAAATTGGAAAAAGTCAGAAAGTACATTTTCTAGAGTACTGGTTTATTCTTTACTTTTTATTCTTTATAAGATTTTGGCATTTTACCTGAAACAAGCTCATGAAATCAATCTCAGTGCCTGCATATATCTATTATATCTTATTTTCTTCTAGTATAATCCTAAAACTAATAAGAAGTTTAGGGCCAGACCTTCCTAAGCATGGAGGAAGCAAGCAGATCATGTGTCTTTACAACTACATAGCTATATTGGTTGGTATGTTTAAATCAGAGCATTTCAGTAAATCAAACTCGTTTTAAAAGTTTCAAAGAAATATCCTTTACATGATAAAATAATTGCATTTTTATATTGGCAAAATGCTAATTATTCAATGATTGGATATTCCTGCACAGATTTTGTAAGACTAGGTTAGTGGTTAAGAGGATAAGCCATTGATCTGTTTGTTGGGTTTCTATCTACTTGCTTCTTGGATCATACCAACATATAATATAGATTATGACCAACTTGAAGGAAGAGTCTACTACACTCATCTGTAGAGTATGCATAACAATTCTTAAAATGAGTTGTAGCAAAGACACTACATGTTGAAATATACTTGGAAGATTGTCTGGAAATTTCTTTAAAAGATGGGTGCCAGGGAAATGTAGGAATCATTAGACTACTTTGCTTGAAGCTTTGGAAGTATAAGGAGAGGGAAACAGAAATGAAATCATGGCAATATCAAATAGTGTATGCTTGGTTGCTTTTAGTTTAGGGGAAGTTTTGTATATTTGTGGGCAGATAATAAGAATGAGGAGATGAGTAGAATCTGATGACAGTTTATAAGTTGGTGTCTTCTGGGTAGAATATGGTCAGCAAGCAAGATTTATTTCAACTGTATAAATAAAAACCCTCAAAACCAATATTAAAATTAGGAGATTCCTTATAAAAGCACAGATTTTCATATACTCTTGAGAAAAGGAAAAACTGGATGACTGGGCCTGTATTCCTCCTGAGAACTAGTTTCTGAGGCCGACTGTAGCCGTGATCTCTGCAGTTCAACATTTTTACACCTGGGGTTCATTTCTTTATTGATACATATCTAGTATCTTCCTCACTATCTCACACCCCTATACACACATTTAAATTAAAAACCCTGAAAAGGATAATTATATGAGGAAAAAGCAACAGAATATGGGACTACATAGGGTCATAAATACAGGTGTGTTTTAGTTTAGAACAGAATAAGGATTACTACTTCTTGGAAGTAGATTGGGAAAACAGAAATATGGGTGATTTAAAAAGGAAATATTTAATCTATAGGTGTCCCAAAAAGAACTCTCAAACTGAAAGATTGGGCAAGAAGGGGGCCAATTAGGTAAGGATATACAGATCAAGTAAAGAAAAGTAGTGGAGGGGCGCCTGGGTGGCTTGGTCGGTTGGGCGTCCGACTTCAGCTCAGGTCATGATCTCGCGGTCCCTGAGTTCGAGCCGCGCGTCGGGGTCTGTGCTGACAGCTCAGAGCCTGGAGCCTGTTTCAGATTCTGTGTCTCCCTCTCTCTCTGCCCCTCCCCTGTTCATGCTCTGTCTCTCTCTGTCTCAAAAATAAATAAACGTTAAAAAAAAAATTAAAAAAAAAGAAAAGAAAAGTAGTGGAAGAAAGTAAAGTAAAATAAGAAATTTTAATAGTTTAATGTATCTAAGTATGCTAAATAACATATCAGATAAGGTAAAGTCTAATAAGTAAATTCAATAAGTAATTAGCAATAGTTTAATTAATATATGTGGCCATGCCTTTCTAGTATCTATACAAAAATGAATACTATAGATCCCCATGAGGATAAAGAGATACATTTTGCCATTTTTAAGATATTCAAACTAAGGGTATTAACCATAAATTGAGTGAAGAAATTCATTATTATAATTTTACAGTTTAATGAAGATTGTGTTCATATCTTTGAAGGCGATTAATCTGTTTTCAGTTATAACAGATGATAATATGTATGAAATGTTAGTACTCTTTTCATATGATTCTCCGTAACAGATAAAGAAGTAAACAATAAAACATTGAGCAAATATTGAATAATACATACAAAGTTGTCACTTCCTTACAAGGAAATAATCTGTAAAACCATTATTGTACAACATGCAAACAGTTCATAAAAATTAAAATTGACTATAGTAGCAGTAACTAGTGAGTATTAATCAATTTGACACCTGTAATAAAAAATTCAGACTATGAAAATGTCTGGTTGTTAGCTGAGTTTTGTTTTTCTTAAGTTGTACAAGAAACTAACCATAAACTATTTTGGATTATTAAATTTCTTTATTTCTTCCCTGCATGTATAACATTTATGAAGAACCATATTACTTGGTGTCTGTGAGTGGGTATGGACATATTTTACAAGTGTTTTTAAAATTCTACTTTGAAGTTTTGATTAGGATATTACAACTAATCATTTTTGATCTTACATGATTAAACCATGCTTACAAATCTTTCTAACTTTAAAAATCTCATTACATTTATAATGCTCTTGTGACATTCCTAATAAATTATTTATCTATTTGCATTAACATGTGAAGCAGTCACTAAAGATAAATTGTTTTTCCCTACATTAGTAGACATGATTTTCTTTCTTATTACTAATTTTTCCAGCCATATATATATATATATATTCTGCTACTTTCATAAGCACATTAAGAATTGATTTATATATGTTCATCAAACAACTGTACCTCTGGGGAGTTTTCTAAGAGAGATGGCTCCACCTTCATTGTACTTTGAAAATTCATCAGTATTTAGAAGAGTTTATACATTCCACAGCTAATTTCACATTTAAAATAATTACTTTGGTTAAGGACTTGATTTCATTGGTAGTTGTTTGTTCTTTGTTAGCGTAAGCCAAGAAATGATATATTTAAGATACATCAGGTGTTTGTGAGTAAATCCATAAACATTGTACTGAGAGATTATTTGATCGTGTCCGACACTGATGACTTGACCATTTTTTACATCTTTGGGTTGTTTTTTTTCCCCTCATTTTTCATAGGTTGAATAGAAACCTAAAGAATTACAATACCAAATGTGGACATATAGAGAGGTACAAGGTCAGCAACTTATCGGGAAAGATTAAAAACATCATGATTAGTTTGAAATAATATTTTCAACTCTTAGCATTGTCAGACATCAAGGTTTTTAAAAAGGTCAAGTTTGCAGGTTAACTAAACATAATTGCACATTTATATATGCTTACCTATCAAAAATAATTCACTGTTGCATGCATTCATTTACTTTAGAGCAAAGTCCACATAAAATTCTTCTACATACTTTGTTCAGTAAGTAACCAGAGGAGCACATTTTGGGTCACACAGCTTGTTTGTTGCTCAAACTTCAAAGCTAGTTCTGTCCAACTGGTACCAGATCTCTTATTATTAAAACAATTTGGGGGGGGGACTCTATTTTCATACTAAAAATGTAGTCTTTATGGAATACACATAGTGGAGGGTTCTTTTGCTCCAAAATAATAAAATATAGTATTAATTCATATTGCTAAATGCTGTGCCAAATAATCAAATGACCATCTGAGGTGTAAATTAAGCTAAAAAAATGCTTTTCTTCAAGCATTTTGAGACAATTTTGCCTGGCTCTGGAGGATTTTTCTTTGATGCTAGAATATCTTTCTGTATCAGTTGGGACCCTAAGCTCAGAAGTCCTATAACAAGCTAATTATGTTCTTTCAGTGCTTTGAAAAACATTGCCTTGTGAAAATAATCTTTGAGACAAAAATTTGTGTGTTCTCTCTGCATTTTTGTAGGCATAATGAAACACTTGGCATTTCTTAGCCTTTTAATTTTTTTAATAAACCACATTAGTAACAATTGATTCAATTCAGTGATTTTTGGTTAAAGTCAAAAGTTTACAAAAACTGATTCTTTTTATAACCTAATTTGCTTCTCAACTTGTGATGTGTTCCAGCTGTAAGATTCGTCTTAACAATAATCTCTGATGGAGTCAACAGTGTCATTTAGATTAAATTTTAGTTGCCACAGCACGTATGCTTGTTGTTGACAAGAAACCTACAGAGAAGAAAGAGTGGCACCTGGTGATAGGTTAGCTATATTTAACATTACACAAGTGAAAACAATGTTTAGTAAATTAACTCTCTGGAACTCTGCAGCTGCTATTTCAAGTGATGTGTGTTGTTGAAAGGGAAGTTCTAGTTGAAAATTCAGTTGAAAAGTTTCTGTATAGAATCTATTCCTGTCAGTTTAACAGTCTCAACCAGCCTTTCAGTTTAAACCAGGATTGCCTAACAAAACATAATCTTTATGACTAAGATTTTTAGTCTCACTGAAAGTGAAACATATTTTCAGACTCCTTCAGTTATCTTTATCATCAAAACAGTTACTGAATTTAGGTTTTTGCTTCAAAAGTTACATTATGGCCACAAAACGACAGTTGAAGACCTGTCAGGAATCTTTTCTGTTGTTGCTCTATTCAGTCACATGCAGAAAACATGACCCCTTGTTTTAAGTATCTGGTAATAACTTGACCGCATATTAAGAAAAAGTATTAGGAATAATTTGTCTCTCTCCTGCTGAAATCATTTTGTTGAATCTGCTGTTTTCATGCATGTCAATTATCTGAGCAAAAGCATGTATGTTCTTGGTGATAAAGTGTTGTTTCAGTTCAGCATAAGAATTTTTCATGCTTCCAATGGCATTTAGTTAATTATACTTAGGCATTAGTTTTTTTCTTTTTTTTCAGAGATTTACAGTCTGAATAACAACTAGATTTAGCAAATCTACAGAACTTTTTATAGTCCATTACATCTATAATCTAAAAAAAAAATGCCTATAGCGTGCTAGGGAGAAAAACATAACCTTTCCATACTGTTTGCAAAAAAAAAAAAAAAAAAAAAAAGAAGTTATTAAGCATTGAAGTCACGATATTATTCACTCATAATAATTATTTTCAATTTTTCTTGGATCCTACACCAGGATTCTGAGCTAAAATAATGTTCCATGCATAGATGTAAGCCCTAAAATAGAAAAGTTTAGTTCAATATTAGAAAAAGGACATACTGCAGACATTCAAGGTTTCCTTTCCCCCTTTTCCCAGTTTAAAAAAAGCAAATAAGGACACCTGGGTGGCTCAGTCGTTTACCTCCCACTCTTGATTTCGGGTTGGTTCATGATCTCACGGTTAGTGAGTTCGATCCCCACATTGGGCTCTGTGCTGTTAGCACGGAGACTGCTTGGGATTCTGTCTTCCCTCTCTCTCTCTCTCTGTGCCTTGTGTGCATGCTCTGTCTCTCTCTTTCAAAATAAATAAGTAAACATGGGGCGCCTGGGTAACTCCGTCTGTTAAGTGTTGTACTTTGGCTCACTCAGATTGTACTTTGGCTCAGGTCACATCTCACAATTCATGGTTTTCAGCCTCCGTGTCAGGGTCTGTACTGACAGTGCAGAGCCTGCTTCAGATTCTCTCTCTGCCCCTCACTTCCTTCCTCTCCCTCTCTCTCTCTCAAAAATAAATAAACATTAAGAAAAAGAAAATAAATAAATAAACATTAAAAAAATAAAATGAATAAAAAGACAAATACTATACTAACAAAATAAACAATTGTTCAGCCTATACAAGAGCATTGGAAGAACACATAGTATTATCTGCATTTAATAATTATGTCATGTATCTCAAGTGTTAGACAATGTGTTATATTTTGAAATTTCTCTGAACTCTTATTATTCATTTTTAATATCAATTTTCCCTAAAAGTGAACAAATTAAAGATGTTCTATTATACTGAGGAATGTAAAAGACCTGTGTTTAAAATATTTTGCAGTGCTCAGGGTTGGGCTGGCTGGAAACGCGTATTGAGCTTTTCTGTGTATGTAGCAAACTGTGTCCAAATACAGTAGCTTTGTGCCCTGAAAAAAAAAATAAAGAATAAAACATTTTGCTGCGAAGTCTCTATAACACAGCAACGGTGCTGTTAATTGGAAAGTCCCCATCAGTTGACAAGAACGTAAGTGGTAACTTTTTCTTGAGTAAAGGGATTTTGCTTTTTGGATTTCCCAGTTAAAGAGTCTTCTTTCAAATCTTGTTCTCTGGTCTATTTACTTCACATTTGAAACACTTCACCACTTGTGAGTTACATCTTCACATATCTACAACATCCCCTTTAAATTATGTTCAAAGGAAAATGATAATCTAGTTTGGTGATTTGACCACATCCGTGCAGTTTTTATTTTAGAGCCAGCCTTGTCATTTTCACAGGAAATGAGAATTTTTTTTTGAAATACAGGTGTCAGGCATTACTAAAACTTTTCTCTAAACAAACAAATGTCAGTAAGTATGTACAAAAGTTTCTATGGATTGCTGTTCTTGGTGATAGTTAACTTTTGTGAAGAATTATATGTTCTTAACATAATGAAAGACTTCTTAATTTTCTGTAATTCATATACCCTATAGTTGCTGATTTCACTAGCAATTGTCTTCACATATAATCTGTACTTAGTTAAGATGAACTGTTATGGTGCTTGATAGCATTTTTATTAATTTTTAAATTTCATTTATAGGGCATTTATAAAGGTTTTTCCTGTATAAATTCTAATTATGAACCTGATATTCTGATTGGAGCAAAAATTCAAAAAATATTTTCTTTTCCAGAGAATTAATGGTTATATCCCTTGTGTATCAAACCTGGCCAAAGTTTTCAGTCAACTGGTTTTCTAATAAGACATTAAACTGGCACCTATTTAAAGCAAACCAAAGTAAAACAAAAAGGAAGATTTGAGTTAGTTATTTTTCATCCCTCCTTGCTATTCATGCTTCTGGCTTGTAAGTGTGATATGGAGAATTGCCCTTTTGGTTGAGTAGTGGGAGGAGGTCACATTGTGCTCAGTAATAAAATTTACAAATGTGTTAGAGCTTAAACCGTAACAGCACTAAAGGAAAACATGTCTGTCATATCTTAAATGTTATAATAATGGCATTGTTTTTAGCACTCTGAGAATACAAGCTTATAATAAGAGCACTTCAGTAAATTATATCCAACTTCCAATCTTGGAGAGAGTTTCTCAGATTGCTTCTGGCTGGTATATGTTTGGTAGCTTGAGGATTAAGTGATCTCAGACGTCTGTAGGCAGGCTTATCATTTCTTTAGAAATAAAATTCCCTCAAAAACATGCTAGACTCCTGGGCCATTTCCTTATAGTTAATTCCTTGTATAAATAACCACACCCAGAGATTTCTTCTGAACAGTTCAGCCTCTGACTCTCCTCTAATTATTCTAGCTTCACCATCCTTTCCCTCAATTTCCCTCCCAAGTCATTTGAATCTATAAATTTGGTGGGAAGGCAATGACTCTTGCTCCTGGGATGGCTCTGATTTATAGTTGTGTCTTTTGATAATTGGGGTATTTGAAACATTTTGGAGGTCCCAATTACCAAACTCACACAGTTTACATACAGGTCATTGCCATTTCCATCTCAACTTGCCACTTGGCTGACTTTGTCTTAGTGCCTTCCTAAAAGGAGCAACCAACATAAAACAACATGAAACACTTTTTAACCATTTTTCCAAGAGCAACAGGCTTATTATATATAGGATATAACTCCCAGGTTACTGCCGATAAGAGTTTTGATTATATCAAAAGCCAGCTATACCTTTATTTTTTTATCGTCTAACTTAGGATATACATATTTGTTTATACAGCACCTTTGAATCTGTTATAAATTTCTTTATTTGGTATGGAATAGGCTAAGCTTCCATAATACAAAAGAGAAACCTTAAAATACAGTGGATCAAACAAGTTGAGATTTTATTTCTCTCTTGTATAGCCACGCACATGATCCACGCATATCCCATGTAAGAAAACTAACTCGCATGACCAAACCCATCTGCGCTTGGGTTTGTAAACTTGGAAATGTTTTAGCTGAGGATTCTTATGCCTGAGCAAAACTTAGAAAATTCAAATACTAAAAGCAAGATAGCAAGGAAGATCACTAAGGAACTATTAGCTATCTCTGCCATGCATAGTGAGTTATTTTATCTATCCATTTTTTTTCCTCTAATGTACCCATCTTTCTTCCTGGATTCTTGAAAGAAAACTTTCATACAGTGTAGTTTTAACCCTTCTACAAATAATTATAATATATATATGATTTGAGTTAATGTATAGTTTTATTGGGAAGTTTAATCCTTTTAATACAGTTAAGTAAGGTATAATTCCAAACCATTTTAAGTTATTTCTATTTACCTTAACTACAGAACACAAAACAAAACAATATGACTATAGAAAATTAACTAAAGCTAGCAGAATATGTAGTTAGGCAAAGTCAAGTCACAGCATTTTTGTTTTATTTAATAAAATTTTCTTTTTGGCCTTTTTCAAATTTTTATTTAAATTCTAGTTAACATATAGTGTAATATAGGTTTCAGGAGTACAATTTAGTGATTTATCACTTACATGTAACACCCAGTACTCATCCCAACAAGTGGCCTCCTTAATACCCATCACCCATTTAGCCAATCCCCCACCTACCTTTATTCCAGCAACCCTCAGTTTGTTTTCTATAGTTAAAAAAGAGCCTCGTATGGTTTACCTCCCTCTTTTCTTGTTTCCATCCCCCCATGTTCATCTGTTTTGTTTCTTAAATTCCACATATGAGTGAAATCATACGGTATTTGTCTTTCTTTGACTGACTTGCTTCGCTTAGCATAATACACTGTAGCTCCAACCACATTGTTGCCAATGGCAAGATTTCATTCTTTTTGATGGCTGAGTAATATTCCACTGCATATAAGTGCCACATCTTTGTTATCCATTCATCAATTGAGGGACATTTGGGCTCTTTCCATAATTTGGCTATTGTTGATAATGCTGCTATAGACATTGGGGTACATGTGTCCCTTCAAATTAGTATTTTTGTATCCTTTAGGTAAAACCTAGTTGTGCAATTGCTGGATTATAGGGTAGTTGTACTTTTAACTTTCTGAGGAAACTCCCTTTTGTTTTCCAGAGTGCCTGCAGCAGAATAAATTATTTTTTCTATATCTTTTGATAGATGGGGACCTTTTTTCACTCTATAAATAGATGTGTATACTATATTTATTTGACAAATCATTGAGAATGTATGTGCAAATGATTTTTTAAGGACAAATTCAATTTCAATAGAATTCACTTATTTGGTTGTTTTAATTACCACCTGACAATTTAAGATTAGTAATTTACCAATTTATATTTTATTACCTGTTACTTTGTGCATATCACCAGTTCTTGGCTATGTTGTTACTAATGGAAGACTTTGTATTTCACATATAGGAAGAACATTCTTCGTTTCCTAGATGCAGAACGAGATGTCTCAGTGGTCAAGAGCAGTTTTAAGCCTGGTGATGTCATACACTATGTACTCGACAGGCGTCGGACACTAAATATTTCTCAGGATCTTCACAGCCTCCTACCTGAAGTGTCACCAATGAAAAATCGCAGATTTAAGACCTGTGCAGTTGTTGGAAATTCTGGCATTCTGCTTGATAGTGAATGTGGAAAGGAGATTGACAGTCACAACTTTGTAATAAGGTGAGCTTTCTTTTGTTCCTAAAGATTGTAATTTCTTCAAAGATGTTTTACTAAGGAATAGAAAACTGACAGAAGAGTGTAAGTCTAGTATCAATATTAAGGATTATTGAAAAATCAAACAAATATTTATGTATGCTTTGTTTTTCTGCATAGTTTCCAAATTTACATTTACCCTGGAAAATGAAGTTAAAATTATTGTGTCATTGAAAGAAAAGGTGATCTTATTGTAGCAGTGTCACACCAGCTTTTTTTTTTGCCAGTTGACAATTTTATTAGATTTAATACACAGAAACTGACTTTTGTTAATCATTTTCCTTGATATCAATTAATTTAATGTTAATTAATTAATTCACTAATATAAATAATAGTTAATTATTGGTTAATTAGTCGTTAATTTTATAATCCTTTTTATATATAAGAAATTATATTTATTTATTCATAAAGATTATGAACATCTATGTAATGATGTAATAGATGTAAGCAATTTGACACTTATAATGACAATTATTTAGCAGATTCTAAGAACATAACAAGTTTATAAAGCAAATTTTCAAAAAGTACATAAGCAAGGTTACATTTGATATCTTTCACCAAATTGCCTTCATTACAGTACTCTATATATTTGTGTATGTTAGTATGCTTTAGTTTTTGAGTTTTCTCACATAATTAAATATCCCTGTTTTTCATTGATGGTGAGCAGATGTTTGATGAGTCATGTGTTTGGTTAACCTTAGGTGAAACAAACAGCCATAGAAATGGGATTGTGATGACATCATAGGTACTGGTTTTTAATTTCCAATTCATGCATCTGAACATATTTGTTGGCTTGTTTTAGTTGTTCAGAAAAAATTTTCTGAATGAATGAAGTATGTATGTTTAAATATGAAATAGCTCAATGTCAACATAGGAAAGCATGCCAATTTTCTATGTTGAAAACCTAAAGTTATGCTGGAATTCAGCCTGTAAAAGTATAGATTTTGAAAGATAAAAGTATAGATATTTCTTTGAAATATAGCCTTAAAAATAAATATAATTATATAAATATTAATCATAAATTGGCAGCAATGTTTTCATAAAGTAATAATGGCCATGAAAAATCATAATAGCACACTATCAGGTGAATACATTTCATAACAATGAATAGAACTACAAACATTTTACTTTATTATCTTACTTTTTCTCAATTGGATGCATGGTCAAAGATTGATTGGATTGAGGGGGAGAAAAAACTCTGTCAACATGTAGATATACAAACAAAAATGTATCCAAAGAGGAGGTAAAAAAAAATTTAATAAGGGAAAGAAAATTTGGAAATTTAAATTGGGAAAGAAAAAGGGAAATTTAAATTGGAAGTGGAGGTAATGAGCTACAACCACTGAAGTCTGTGTGAAGTATGGTTGTGAAGAAGAAACTAAGGCTTCTAGAATTTCTAAAGAGACTGAAAATCAGAGGACAGGAATAATAAAGAAATAAAGATTTATAGCATAAGTGGAAATTGCTGCAATGTAAAGAGAAGAATTTTCAAGTTTGGTTAATACTGGAGGAATACAGGATCACCTGTGACTGAAATCCTTGTTCTTACATCCCTCTAAGCTTTAGCACTGGGATCTATATAACTTACTAGGTTCAGCCTCACCTTTGATTGAAATTAAGACTGTTGTCTTAACACCTCTGCCAGTTCATATAATTGCCACTTCTTTCTTATAGTGAAAATGATTGAGTATTCTAGCAACTTTGAAGTCTATAGTACAGTATTGTTCACTATAATCATGGTGCTGTGCATTGTATCTCCGGAACTTTATTATCTCCTTGTTGCAAGTCACTTATTGGTTTTGAGCATTTGCAAATGGGGGAGTGATTTTAGGAACAGAACTTCATGAGGTTAATTATACTTTTCTGAGCTATGATTATTTTAATATTTATTTATTTATATATTTATTTTTGAGAGAGAGAGAGAGAGAGGCACAGGGAGAGAAAGAGCGAGAGAGAGAGAGAGAGAGAGAGAGAATATCTTAAGCAGGCTCCACTCTCAGCATGGAGCCTGATGTGGGGCTCAATCTCAGGACCCTGAGATCATGACCTGAGTTGAATTCAAGAGTCAGATGCTTAACCAACTGAGCTGCCCAGGTGCCCCGCTATTTTATTTTTAAAACTTATTTTACAAGAGCAAAATAATGACCAATTCTATAAGCTTATAACTGTGTTATGGAGTTACCAAGAAGTGTAAAAAAAATAGGATAATGATCTTAATGAAGGCATGAAAATTATCACTATAATTATTTTTATTTTCTTCTCCTACCCCAAAGTTTTTACTAGTTTCCAAAAATAGAAGCTGGAATATTCTAGATAATAGTATGTACTAGGGCAATGCAGCCCTGGATTAGGTTTCTGGTTTTATAAGAAAAACTTTAGCCAAAGTCCACTTATGGTTGGAAAGAAATAATCTCTGCAAGAAAACAATCTTGGTTGTGTAATAATAGCTGTTTGGAGAATTCATTCCTTTGAGTCTCATGGACGCAATAGTTTTCAATGACATATCACTAAACCAAACTTCAATCTTTCCTAAAGCTCTTGCCTTTCTCATGGAGTTCTGCCACAACATCTATGTGCCAAATACCTTTTCCTTCTCTGAGTATGTATGTCTTTTTTTTTTTTACTGTACATATGTTTCTTTTGCTCTAGAATACCACAAAGGACTTTTGCTTTAAAACTCAATGGGAGACTCATTCCTTGAATTAGTTTTCTATCCATATCAAGCTGGTTGAAGTTGTTACAAATTTTGGTAACAATCTTTAGAGTCTTTCAAATATCTCCCCTTCCTAGATACCTACTGCACATATATCTGCATATCTACAGATGGTGTTGGTCATTTGATTGCATGCATAGCCTGTGTTCCCAGGTTGTTTATTTGTTTCCCACTTTTCCTGTTAGTAAGTTTGTTAAGAGAGAGATAAATTATGCCTGGTCTGCTTGCAGAGGGCACTGATTAGTTCAGTGACTCCTCAAAGATCACATACATAGAAGTATTATGTTCAACTTAACCTCAAGCTTTATAAACCAAATATTATTTTTAGATAAAATCTTCAGTTGACATTAATTAAATTTTAAGCTTCACTTTTAGTTTTTTTCAGAAAGACTTTAAAGAAATAAAATGCTTTTTTTTGTTTAATGATGTATAAGTGTATTATTATATGGCAACAGGAATCTCTTGTTCTAAGCTGTTGTCCTATTGGGGGGAGGAGGGTATATGGTGCATACACGTGGCATCATTGACCTGTGAAGTATAATTTTGGAGAATATTATTTTTTATTATTTTATTTTATTATTATTATTTTTTAACGTGTATTCATTTTTGAGAGACAGAGGTAGAGCGCAAGTTGGGGAGGGGCACAGAGAGAGAGAGACACAGCATCCAAAGCAGGCTCCAGGCTCTGAGCGGTCAGCACAGAGCCCGATGTGGAGCTCGAAC
The DNA here is from genome assembly GCF_046562875.1 of Panthera onca. Taxonomy (NCBI): domain Eukaryota; kingdom Metazoa; phylum Chordata; class Mammalia; order Carnivora; family Felidae; genus Panthera; species Panthera onca. Next base: position 77,426,437 of record NC_138339.1, read on the forward strand.
CCAGCACCCATGAGATCATGACCTGAGCCAAAGTCAGCCGCTCAACCGACCTGAGCCACCCAGGTACCCCAGAAAATGTTATTTTTAATACCTCACATAAATATTTTAAAATTAGCCTGTGAAAAGTGACCATTTGTATGTTTGCCCGTATAGTGGTAGTTGTACATAAATACAAAGACACACACATTATCATGCCTTTCTTGTCTTAAAAGAAATATTCCCTTAAACAAAAACAAAACAAACAAACAAAAAAACCAAAATACTCCCTTAGTGGAAGTTTGTATCATCACTTAACTAATTAAATTAAATGATGGTTTCAGTGGGATATTACACAAAGTAAAAGCCCTGGTCTTTGTGATGCTTCAAGTAAAAAAAAAAAAAAAAAAAAAAGGAAAATCAATTAAAGCCTAGTTTGGATTCCCTAATGCCTGACTAGATATGGAATTTATGTATAAAATCTATGTCTCATATTTACATGTACTTAAGTAACAGGAAAATGCACTTAAATAACAGATTCCACATATAAATGATATCATACAGTATTTGTGTTTCTCTTATTTCACTTAGTATAATACCTTCAATTTCAATCCACGTTGTCACAAATGGCAGGAAAGGAAATATTTTAATATTATTCATTACATCTACTTCTTCAGATCTAAGCATTTTGAATACTCTGGATTTGTTATCTTGAAACCATAAGAAACTATGACTTTCTCTTATGTGCCTCTGCATCCATAGAGTTGGCACAGACCAGGATCTATACAAAACAATTCTATGGGATGTATGATTTTATCTCCAATATTTTCTTTTCCTGTCTGGGATAACTCTTCTTCTCTTCAAATAAAATCTATATCTATGGCATTTTTAAGTGAAGAGAAGTATAATTTTAGGCTTAATGATAGCTTTGTTTTATTAATTAATAAAAAGACATTCCAAATATTCAGTGGGCTACTGTTACACTGCTAACATCATTTTAAAAGATGTCTGTAGACAAAAGAAGGAAAAATATATGTGATTTTAAAATTGTGAAACACTCCTTTGTACCAGTATTTATAGAACCAGTAAATTTAGAGGTTTCTACAAATAATTCTCTAAAATTCTTCTCCATCCAGGTGCCACATTAACTATAATTCTACTCATCGAACATATGTGTTTGGTACGATGCTAATTGTCATGTAAAATGAAAATGTGTTAAAAAGTAAACTGTAATTATTTTCTCAAAAGTATCAGTAACTTACTACATTAGTTTATTCATACAACAAACCTGTTGTGGCCAACCATGCCACTCAGGCCAGTCTTGAGTGGAGCACAGTTATAGAAATGATTACCTATACATTCCTTCTTGCATTCCTTCTGTGTGGGGTCAGAAATAATCCCTGAAATGAGACATCTCTAAACACACATGGTAAATTTAAAATATTTGTCTGTGGTCAGCTCCATTAGTTCAAGTTGTGCAGAACAATACAACATATTTGAAAGAGAATAAGGTATGCTTCCTATACTGAATGAGACTGTTCAAACTCAGAATTTTATGTGAAGTCTTTGATATATTGAAATATTCCATAAGAATTCTAGATAGGTGACTAACCTTTAGATAGCACATACAATACATTATAAGAAGATATCATAGAGCATTACAAGGCATTAGTATAGTGCCACAAACTGTCTCACAGCCCAACATACACTAAACAGAACATACCAAACAGCTACACAACTTATAGAAATAACCAAGCCTTCAATAGACTCAATCACTTTCACAAGATATGGAACAATATTCAACTCAGTCTAAAGGGCATGGTGACTTCTACTATAGTTATACTGTAAGGTAGTTGGACCCACTTTTAGACTTTATGTACAATCTATGGAACAATCCTAATAGTACTTTCTCTGAGCCAAATTTAATTTTGATAGCTCTTTAATATCACATGAAGAAGAATAATGATATCACTAGAACCTTCATCATTAAGTTTAAAAAACTGGTAAGCATTAAATAAATTATCCTATTGATATTAATTTTTTATATTTTTTCTTTGGGTGGCCTGACATATGCTAAATATTGGAGAGAGAATCAACACTGCACAGGAAAACCATTGCCCAGTATAGAATTCAGGAGTACAAGCCGAGTTCATTGTAGATGATATTGAAAGAAGGTATATGCTTTCTATGCTTTTGTTTTTTTAATTTAGAAGCTGAGATCATTGTATAAAGTATTTATCTTTACTTAAGGTATTACAATTTACCTACTCACAGAGCCCACAGAGTGATAGAATTGCCTCTACAAAATCTCTGCCCCGTTCATTCCACACATACATATCTAAAAGTATGCTGTAAAATTTCAAGAATTTCAAGAATTAGAAGACAGTATGTATCATTTTATATCATCATAGGCAAAGGAAAACAGGTTTATAAAGCTACTTTTACACAATCTGTTTAAAAGTATCTTTTAAGTCTTTTTTTTTTAACTTCATGTAGTTGTAAAATTATTATAACATTGTATATTTTAAAGTATATAACTATTTAGTGGTGAAAATTGCTTTGGATTTTGCAATATTTAAAGTGCTTTTAAATTTTCCTTCAGTTATTTTTTTAAGTTTTTCACATAATTTACACCCCTGTGAACTTACAAAACAGTACATTCTAATATTTGTCTTTACTCAAGAATTTCATGAACTTAGTAGTTTTCTGATGACAACAGAAATTTCAGATAATTCTTAATATTGATACTGAGAGATGGTGGAGAACAAATCCTCAGTCCATCTACCCTATTCTTCTCACCTCACCTAGGTGTGGGAAAGCGCTGGTGTATTCTTTCCTTTTCCTTCAATATCTGGGGATTGAAGGAAATGTCAGGCAACCTGTCCCTACTGGGTTTTTATAGAAGGGAGACTGTGTCCAGTCTGATAAAATAAATATGGTCTGCTCTGTACCACTTTGACATCATGTGGAAGACTCTGAGAGAGGAGTAAATTAACAGTTGCAAACAGCAACTGATATTTTTGACCATCATATGCTGCTCTTCACTGTGCTTAAACAGAGATGCTAGGAATAGCAAGTAAGAGTGAAGTGATTAAGAAATGGTTAACTGAGGGCTGTAAAACACCTTTTGTTCTGTTCGGGCTCGTTGGAATTTCAAATTTAATTTTGTTTATTTATTCCTTTCCTTGTACCTCTTTTTTCTCCATTTTATACTGCCCCCATCTTCCCTCCAGTCTAGACAACTACCTTGTATTTGCTCAGTTTCTCCTTTGTTAATCATCATCCTTGGTTCCTGACATGCTCAACCAACTCTCTCCTAATTTCCTCTTGGTTCATTTTTTTCCTTAAAATATAAAATCAGCAATGAGAGGTCAGTTAAAATTATCTATCTATCTATCTATCTATCTACCTATCTATCTACCTATCTACCTACCTACCTACATATATTTATACATACATATTTATATAAGTAAATCCTTGCTGTTCAAATTGTACTTCTGAACTACCAATGATGTCATTACCTGGAAGCGTGTTAGAAATACAGAATTTCAGAATTTGCAGCAGACCTGTTGAGTCAGAATGTGCATTTGGTCACAGTGCTCAGGTGGTTCTTATGTGCTTTAAGGTTTGAGATGTATTGGACATCTCAGTATATGTAGACACTAAGCTCTAGGTAAGCTGGAACTCCCAATATGTCTAATTTATTTAGCCTGTATCTTCAGGATCTAGCACCAAAATTGATATACTGAAGTATATGCTATATATTTATTGAATGAAAGAATTAATGTAGGACTTAAGAAAAATACAGTTTGTGTTCATGTATTGTTGTCTTAGAGCTCATACAACACTGGATTTCAAAATTAGTATGTTAAGAGGAGTCATATATAAGTAAAAGTCATTGAAACACTTACAATTAAGAAGAAAATACAGAAATATGAAGGATAGTATAGTGAAATATCCTAGATGTCAAAAAGCTGGGTTCCTGCTAATAGAAGCATAATATTAAACAAATGTCTAATTTTTCCACTGTTCAGTGATAATAATAATATATGCCTATCATTTCAAAGTGTTTTTATAGTGTCAGCTGGGAAATATAGTAAAGAAATGCATAAACTATAAAAATAATTAATGATGAATGATACTAAAACACATCATGTTTAAGTGTTGTAGTTGAAAATTAAATTTGTCAGTGCATTTCCCAATAGACATGGACATTGACTAGAAATGCAAATTCTCATTGTCTGATATATACAAGAAGATAAACTTTCTCCAAATTCATCAAATATGTATATAGTTGACACTGAATAACATAAATATGAAAGGCAAAGACACAGACAGGAACACTTCTTAGGTAGGAGCATCTGTAAAATCTGAGTACATAATATTAGAAATAATTGTAGTGAAGATACATATTTCTTCAGGAAACTGAGGCAATCAGATAAAAATGTTTTACTTTATGATGATCTAGTTTCCTAAAGGAAGGGATAATATGTCTTTAAAAAAGAAGAAGATGGAGGAATTTATTCCCCTTGACTGATACAATGCATTTTCATAACCTAGTCAGTTCTTGATTCTCCACTAGTGGGTAATTTATGGCAAACTTTAAATCATCCTCTTGCCCTTCTATGCATGTAACTCTTACAGCAAAATAGACTCTTTTCTGGGAGAGAAAAATATTTCTGCTTTTCTCAATGTTCATGAAAATGGCCTTAATTCTTTCCCCTCCACCTTCACAGAGAATATGTTTGTCCTTAACTCAAATGTGTTAACTGCAAACAGCTAAGTTTCTGGTAATGAGTCAGGTCCAAGGCATTGGAAAGACTTAAAAACTTTTTTTTTTATCAGGAGTGCCTGGGTGACTTAGTCAGTTGAGAGTCCGACTTTGGCTTGGGTCATGATTTGGTGGTTCGTGTGTTGAAGCCTCACATTGGACTCTATGCTGACAGCACATAATTTACTCCAGCTCAGAGCCTGGAGCCTACTTCAGATTCTGTCTCCCTCTCTCTCTGCCCCTCCCCACTCATGCTCTGTCTCTGTCTCTCTCTCTCAAAAATAAATAAACTTTAAAACATTCTTTTTGATTAAAATAACCACTTTATATTTTATATTTTAGGGATAGTTCCATTGCATATGCAATATTTACTCCATATATTTCCTACCATATTTTTACTTAATATTTTATTCATATTTTGGATCTTGAAATTTTATAGTTTTTACAAAACTAATTATCTTTATGATTTCTATTGATTTAATCATACAATTCATGTTCTGGGTAGAGAGCAGAATTTCCATTTTATATAATTATTTATGAATTTTAAAATTTAACATAAAACCAAATATGGACTTCATTGTGGATTGTGATCTGAGGTGAAAGTCTGACTTTTTTTTTTTCCTAACGACATCATTCCTTGGATAAAAAGACTTTATCTAGAAGAGATCATTTTTTTAATGGAAATGACAATGATTAACTATTTTAAGTTTTAGAAATTTGACCTACAATGCATAGTCCATTTTCTAAAAACACATTATTATAAACAGATACAATTTTTCATCTATCAGTCTGGCAAGGACTTTTAAAACTCTTCATATTCATTGCGAAGTTGTGTTGATACTGGAACTCCTGTGAAATGCTTTCAAGTACATAAATTGATACAATTACTTGAAAAAATCAGCTTGATAATGTCTACCAGAACTTACAAATAGTGTATTCCTTTATTTACTATTTGCAGTTGTAGGAATCTATCCAAACATAAACAATTGCTTAAGTATCAAGGAATTGTATAACATGTATGCATGAAAAAAAGCATAAGTCAATCATGGTACATCTAGATGATTTGTCGTTCAACAAGTGGAAAACAGGAATCTAAGGCAAAGAGACCAGTAAGCATAAAGACAAATACTTTCCATGATCTTCGGTTAGGTAGAGGTTTTTGGGACCATTGAACTATTAGGTTCAAAATGAGAAACAATGTGGAAGAGGAAATTGTCCAGGTATGTTGGGCTTATAAGATGAAGGATCATTATACCCTATTAAGGATTTACATAGCATCCTGTAGTTCAAGAAAGTTCCTTAGAGTTTGTTGGTTTGTTTTTTCTTGTGTGGGTTTTATTGTTGTTGTAAGCAGAAGTGGGATATACTTTGAGGTATATAAGCATAGCATATTTACAGATTAAAGGACCATGATAATAAATAAATCAAAGATAAAAACAGGAAGAGAACTGAATAAGGAAGTTACTAGAGGAGGCAAAATGTGATTAAATCCAACTCATAGGACAGAGAAAGTTGATATAATTCATATTAATATAAAATGTTGTGGAGATTATCATTTCCTGATATGAGTTGAGCATTAGCAAATGGACAGTTGATCAGTCCTTCTATAGATTTTCAAAATATGGTTTCAGTTTTGGGTTTAAAGTATTTGTTATTTTTCAACTAGCAAACTCATCTGTAATAGACATAGGCCCAAAATATCTACTCCAAAATCAAATACAAACTTTCAGCACCTATTGTTTCAAGTGATGCATAGCATAGCTTTGATCTTTCTTATAATTTATTCATTAACACCTTCATTTTTTTATCTGCCTACTTAACAGGAAGTGGAGATACAAAAATGGGGAGTAAGTCTCTAAGTTTGAGGTGATTACAGTCCAGTGTAGGAAATAAAGTAATGATCAAAAATGTGTGCATTGCTTTATGAGAGTTATACAGAGAAGTAAGCACTTGTGGTGAGGCAGAGAGGAGACATAAGCTGATGGTCAAGGATGATTTCCTGAGGGAAGTAGCACTTGAGTTGACTGAGAAGGTTAATATAGAAAGGAGAGAAAGGAGAGTGAGACCAAGTCCCAACTGGATCCATTATGCACAGAGGGACCTGAGTGTGGAAGAAAGTGGCATTTCCAGGCCTGTGGGGGCGTTTCAGCATGCTAGAATAGAAGTTTGTATGGGTCAATGGAAGCAGGTGAGGCTGGAGAAGGAGGCTGAGAGACAGGTAACACAGGGTCCCTGGTGCCTTGCTAAGGAGCTTGGACTTCATTTTGCAGGTAGTCTGTAAAGCCACTCAGTAGAGGAATGACGTGGCCAGTTTAAATTACAGGAAGATTTCTAGGTAATAGATAAATTAGAGAGGGATAAAAATGATACGACTAAGTCTAAAAGGTAGAGATAATGAGGGCAAAGTAAGATAGTGACAGTGGAGCTAGAGTGGAAGGCAAATTAAAAAAATAAAGGAATGATATGGACTGTATACTAAATGGAAAGGAAAATGATAATAAATATGAATGTGCTATGTTTTAAAATGTGACATTTTTTTGGATGACAAAAAATGAATCTTGAAGAAACTAAACTGATTCCTATTGGTTCCTCTGAGTTACTTAGGCTTAGGTTGACAAACTGTTTTTCCATAGGGAAAAAAAGAGTTTGAGTGACTTTCCTGAGTACACACAGTAAGGGAAGGAAGCAACAATAGAGCTTTTTTCTCTCCTACTCAAAGCTTAATATTTTATTTTTAAATTAAGATTGGAAACACTTATATTTTTTAATTAGAAATAACAGTTTGTGCTGTACTAGATCAAGAGGTCTTCAGTTGTATGTTTACTCTGAGACATGAAAACCAGTGACAGATTGTTTTTATTAGGGTAAATTTCAAATTTTGATAACTTATCATGAAAAAAAAAGAATGAGGAATGCCGTTTTAATGTCTGATATTTCCACAAGGCACCAGCCATTCTTCAAAGTAGGCTAACAAAACAAATCCAACAACAAATAAAACCTCACACACATGAAATGGTAACTATGTGAGATGATGGATATTTTAATAATCTTTGTTTTGGCAGTTATTAATATATATATATATATATATATATATATATATATATATATATACACACACACACATATATTTGTATTTATATAATCATCATGTTGTATACCTTCAACCTACACAATATTATATGCCAACTATATCTCAATAAGGTGGGAAGAACAATTTAAAAAATCACAGAAATACAAAAGAAACACCAATCTGAATTTATAGTGTTGAGCAGTTTCTCCAGTTATGATCTATGGACCATTTTGTGGGGCATTCCCTTTTCTAAATTTTTTTAATGTTTATTTTTGAGATAGAGAGGGAGAGAGAGACAGAGAGACAGAGTGTGAGCAGGGGAGGGGCAGAGAGAGAGGGAGACAGAATCCGAAGCAGACTCCAGTCTCTGAGCTGTCAGCATGGAGACTGATGTGGGGCTCGAACCCACAAACAATGAGATCATGACCTGAGTGGAAGTCAGATGCTTCACCTACTGAGCCACCCAGGTGGCCCTTTAAATTATTTTGAGAGAGAGAGAGAGAGAGAGAGAGAGCGAGCGATTGGGGGAGAGGCAGAGAGAGAGAGGGGGACAGAGAATCCCAAGCAGGCTCCACACTGTCAGTGCAGAGCCAATGCAGGGCTCATACTGGTCAACTGCAAGATCATGACCTGAGCCAAGATATAGTCAGATGATTAACTGACCGAGCCACCCAGGAACCCTAGAAATTCCTTTATTTTAATATCTATTTAGTGTGTGCAAAAAGTATCCCAAAATATCCTAAGGCCAGATAAATGAGGGGGAAACTGAAGACCTTTTCTCTCAAGAGAGTTAACACCTTCATCAATGAGATAAATCTTTAAATCAGATAGATCTGATTTCAAGTCTTAGCCTTTCCATTTAATATATATATATATTCAGTCTCAAATGATCTATTTACTTCTGTAAGCCATGGTTTCTTCACATTTAATGTAAATAAAATCATCCTTCTATTTTTTGTGGGTATAGAAGTAGAATGAGATAATGTGTGAACTTGACTGATACAAATTCAAGTACAAATTATTTATTCAGTAAATGTAAATCTTTCTTCTGATGGTTTAGGATTAATGTATTTGTAGTATATTCATGATGTGAAAATTACATCTGTGACCTAGGTACACAGAAGATGTAAATATTTGCAGTTAAATGGTCATTGTTGCTAAGCAGTACATTTTCTCCATTGAAGTATAATTGAAATAATAGTCATTCGAGAGTTCAGAAACCTGGATCCTCCTGCTGGCATCGGCATTAAATATAGCTGTGTGACTTTGAACAAGTAATGTAAATCACTTTGGGTTTTAGGTTTCCAATATACCAAATGAGTCAGTTGAACTAGATGGTCTCATAAATTTCTTTCTGGCTCTGAAACTCTATGACTTTATTTTCTTATGATTCAATAGACACCTTTCAAATAGGTTCTGTCAACTTGCACTGTTGTTTCAATTTTTTTTACCTTCTGGTTGCCATGTTTTATGAATAAATTTGCTTCTCATCAGTCAATTTGTGGAAATAATATTGTCCACTTAATATTGCATCCTGTAATCTGGCTTTTGTTTCCTTTGGTCCAGGAGTGTTGCCTTTCTTCCTGATGTAGTCAAGCAAATGTTAGACTCAAAATTAAGAGAAGAGTATCACTTCTTAGGCAAAGAAAAACAAAACTAATTTTTAATGATTCATACAGGTTTTGGTAAATATGATAAGGTCAAGGCCTTGGGAAGTCATGGTACACAGAAAATAAATAAAGAAGAACTAGTAAATACAAGTATCATCAAAAGGAAGAGAAGTTGTTTTACATCAACATCATTTAGTATAGTTTTGGGGAAAGGACCCTGACATTTTTCTAAGAGATCAGACCTCCCACTTCCCATATCTACTTTACTGGCATCCACCAAAATTCTGGGAACTACAGAATGTAGTCTTTTCAGTATGTTGTTTGACTTATGCCATTACTGGAAATATTTTTTTCTTAGAATATTGGCAGTCAGTATGGTACCAAATGTTAACAGTGACTATCTTTTAGAGGGAAACTTAAAAGTGTTTTACGTTTGAGTTAGCTTAACTTCTGTTTTTGGTAGTGATAGTGTGTGTGTGTGTGTGTGTGTGTGTGTGTGTGTGCATTTCCCCATGCAGTGAATGCAAATACTGTTTTAAAGTTGGGAACAAAACCATTTTACTTTAAAAAGAAGGTTAAAGTGGGTGATGGACATTGAGGAGGGCACTTGTTGGGATGAGCACTGGGTGTTGTATGGAAACCAATTTGACAATAAATTATATTTTAAAAAAGTGGTTAAAAATCTGGAGATAGGTGAGAAAGATGATATCCTGGCAATCTGAAGAGTTGGGTTCAGTTGTAATAGTACCTGAGTGATTTTGAGCATAAAATAAGGCTAGAGGGGCGCCTGTGTGACTCAGTGGGTTGAGCGTCCGACTTCAGCTCAGGTCATGATCTCACAGCTCATGAGTTCGAGCCCCGCGTCGGGCTCTGTGCTGGCAGCTCGGAGCCTGGAGCCTGCTTCGGATTCTGTGTCTCCCTCTCTCTCTGCCCCTAACCCACTCACATCCTGTCTCTGTCTCTCTCAAAAATAAATAAATAAACATTAAAAAAAAAATTTTTTTAATGTTTATTATTATTTATTTTTGACAAAGAGAGAGACAGAGCATGACGCTCAACCCACTGAGCCATCCAGGTGCCCCTAAATATTAATAAACATTAAAAAAATAAAATAAAATAAATAAAATAAGGCTAGAGTTAGGGCTAGGGTAACTTATAGAGTTTTGTAGCCTATAGTTTTGTGTATTTTCTCATTAGTGACAAGCATTGTGTGTGTGTGTGTGTGTGCGCGCGCGCGCGCGTGTGTGTGAGGGGCGGAGGGAGACGGGGGGGGGGGGGGCAGGGGACAATGTGTTTTGGATAATCAAAATCATTTGAAGCATCAAAATCATTTGAAGCTTTGGTATTGTGCACTAAATTTTAGGTTTGTAGTTTTGTTGTTGTTTTGTTTTATTTACTTCAGTTTCATTTTGGGCCAACTTATTTATTTATTTATTTGAAGTATAGTAGACACATAATGTTAGATTACTTTCAGGTGTTCAACATAGTGATTCAACAAGTTTATACATTATGCCATGCTCACAAGTGTAGCTACCGTTTGTTGAATTTGTAGTGTTTTATATTCAAAGTTGGGTTTAAATCCCAGATCTGAAGCTATGTAAACTGAAGCTTTCTCCCCCCTCTTTTTTAAAACATGATTATAGATAACTCAATTATGTGAATGTTCTTTAAGATTTGAACAACTTATATATAGCATCTGACAAAAGGTTATAACTAGTAGTTGTTATTATATTTAATGAATTGTGCAAATGATCAGACTGAAGAAATTGGTCTTGCGTCAAAAGCATAGTGATCTCATAAATAATTGAGAATGATTTTTCTACTGTGATCCATAACTTGTTCAGGAAAGAAGTTCAATATTAGAGTCCCATAATTTTTTGAGTAATGGTATAATCTTTTGCATAAATATATGGCTCTTAATTGTCATTATTTCAAAAAATAGAAACATGTATTTAAAGTTTAAAAGTAAAAGCAGTCATTCTATGAATTTGTTGTCACATAATTTCAACAAGTATTATTTCATTCAACAAATAATTATCAAGCAGCCACTATATGCCAAATCCTGAGAGACTGCAGTAGATATTAGGGAAATAAAGATAAATTACACGGTCTAATCTGTTTGGAGTTTGCAGTCCAATGGAGAAGATAGACATGGAGAGGAATAAAAAAATAGTAAAGTAGCAATAGTAATAGAGCTAGGAACAAAGTATTGCTGCCAGTGAGACAGAAGGAATTAATTATACAAATGAATGAAACTAAGTTTTAAGACAGTTCTATTTGGAACAGGAAAAATAATTTCCTTTCCAAGAATATTGTATTTTTATGGTTATTATTGTCCTTAATCTTTGTTTTCATCATCTTATCAAAGTATCGTGTGAATGTGCTTTTCATGCTTTTTAGTCCCAATGATCAAGATCACTGATAATCATCCTTAATTTTTTAACATGTATATATGTATGCCTTGCCCTTCACTTTAATTTTTCAAATTCCCCAAGCATGATTTTCTATATGTATCTTAAGAAAACTATTGGGGCGCCTGGGTGGCTCAGTCGGTTGGGCGTCTGACTTCAGCCCAGGTCATGATCTCATGGTTCGTTCGTTCAAGCCCCGCGTCAGGCTCTGTGCTGACAGCTCAGAGCCTGGAGCCTGCTTTGAATTCTGTGTCTCCCTCTCTCTCTGCCCCTTCCCTCCTCATGGTCTGCCTTTCTCTGTCTCTCAAAAATAAATAAACATTTGGGTGCCTGGGTGGCTCAGTCGGTTGGGCGACCAACTTCGGCTCATGTCATGATCTCGCAGTTTGTGAGTTTGAGCCCTGCATCAGGATCGGTGCTGACAGCTCAGAGCCTGGAGCCTACTTCGGATTCTGTGTCTCCCCCTTCTCTCTAACCCTCCCCTGCTCATGCTCTGTGTCTTTCTGTCTCTCAATAATAAATAAACACTAAAAACATTTTTAAAATAAATAAATAAATATTGAAAAAATTAAAAAAAGAAAAGTACTAATATTTGGAATACTTAATTTGGTGCCTTTTATATTTACAATATTTTTGATCTATTCTTTAGTTACCTGATAAGGATATTTCTAAGTCTTTGTCAATTTTAATGCATAATAGGCTTTTAAGCTTATCTCAATATTTTATGTGGTGTTCAATTAAAAAAAAGAACACTATCCGGGTAAGAGAGAAGTGGGAGTTTCATTTTTACAAACCACCAACTGAAACTTGTTATATTTTAATAAAATAAAGGGGGTGGGGTCCTAACAATTGGAAGAATGCTGAATACTGGTAGTTTCTTGTTTCCACTTACCATTCCTATGTACTAATTCTTCTTATGGGTAAATTCAGACTTATGGGTATTTTAAAACATCAGAGTGAAAAAATTTTATCCGTCTTTAGAGCTTCTCCTGTCTTCCTAACTCGTTTTGAATGAATTGCTCTGCTTGCTGAAAACACTAGTTACCTAAACTAGATACATCAGTGGAACAGGTCACATTTCTTGTTTCAGTTTAAATAATTCCAACTTAAAAGGATGATTTTTTTCCAATATTGGTCTATTTTAGTTAGCACAGTTTCTGACAGTTAAATATTTTAACACTTTCAGTTAAAACAAAGTAAAAGCAGTCATTCTTAACACATCTTAACACAGCTTAACACATATTTATTGGTACCGCACCCTTTGTTTTCTTGAGCTCATCTCTCTAAACACATTTTATCAAATGTCTAATGGGACATCTGTAACATGTTTAAGAGAACTAACATGTTAAAAATAAAAATTGAAGCAACTGTACAGGTATCAGAAGATTTGGTGCAGAGCTCACAAGACACCCTGAGGGCCCAATCCAGGTAGTAGATTTGTTTTCTTTGGCATGTACCATCAGAAGCCCAGAAGAGCCTGTCCCCTTTAAATGAGGAAATATATTCAAACAAAATTGCCCATTTTCCAAAGTTACGTTAACCTCTGACCCAGTTCTGCATGTTTTCAGGACATGGTTTAGAGCATCAGCAGTGCTATTAGAAGACTGAGATATCAAATAGCTGTACACAGGTTCTCAGTTCACATACACAAGATACACAGAGTAACTCTCATTATTATTATGGTTAGCTCTACTAATTTCATTAAAGATATCAACACTATATAAGCAAGTAAATATGATAACTTTTCAAATGTGGTTGAATAAAGGTACTAGTAAATATTTTAGAACAGTAGAGGGGCAGTGATTTTTCCTGCCAAAGAAATACTGTAAAGCATTGCAATGGATATTAACCTTTGACTTGTAAGAACAAACACAACTTTTTTGGATTAGAGGCTAGAGTGTATTGGAGAGGGAGGTCATTTCAGGACGAGACCTCATCATAAATAAAGGGACATAGAAAAGATATATATGGAGTAGTCTGAAGCCTTATCTCAGATTTAAGATAAGCAATGGGCTTATAGAAATAAAATTCTGAAAAGGGTAGGGACAATGTATGAAAGCCCTGGACTGATATCAGCAAAGAATTTTTGGTTAGGATAAAAATGTGATCAAAGGTGCATTTCAATAAGATGATAACATCCTTGAAACAGAATAATAAAATTGGAGTCTTTGTGTTAAAAAACTGGAGAGCAATGTTTTTCAATTCTGTTTAATAAAGATGCAAAGTAAGAAATACAACTTACATCATGATATACTCCTACTACTGCTTCCATGGCTGTTACTACATAGGCCACACACACACACACACAAACCTTCAACAAATTTTCATAAAATGATGTGCAAGAAACACTGTCATTTTCTAATATTTTCATTCTCTTCTTTCACATTCTTTAAAAATGATGATCAGTGACCCCAAATATAATTCATGATCCACCACTGGGTCTAGCTAGTAGTTTAAAAAATAATTAATTAACAAATCATTGCAACAAAAGTCCAAAGAAACATGGTGGTGACTAAGCTGAGAAAATATCAATAGGAATAGAGAAGAAAGAATATACTAAAGAGAGATTTTCTTTTTTTTATGTTTATTTTTGAGAGAGAGAGAGAGAGAGAGAGGGAGAGAGAAATGCGAGTGGGGGAGGAACAGAGAAAGAAGGAGACACAGAATCCAAAGCAGACACCAGGCTCTGAGCTGTCAGCACAGAGTCCGACGTTGGGCTCAAATTCCCAAACCACAAGATCATGACCTGAGCCAAAGTCAAACACTTAACTGACTGAGCCACCCATGCACCCCTATTCAGGAGAGATTTTCTGAGAGGAACTTTCTGAATCAGATATGGAGGATGAAAGAAATATGGAGATCAAGGCCTTTCTGCCAAGTCAAAATGTGATTTTCTACTAAAACAGACTATAAGGAAGTTCTACTTAGAATAAATATGATTTAATGAATGTGAAGTTGCCTTGGCCTACTTTGTTATATCAGAAAATAAAACATTCATTTTTATTCACTCATAATATGACAATTTTTCTGAATACTTGATTGGTACCAGAATCCCTAAATCCTCTGAGCATACTACCAACTGTCTTTCCAGGGCCTAGTGTGGAATAAATCATATATACTAAGTTAGAAATTATTTTTCAACCCTTGGTTGTACTTTCAAAAAAATGAAAAAATATATTCATAACTTATAATGACAAATCAATTTTTTTTCTTTTCTTAAACAAGAAAATTAAATGTCAAAGCTATGTTGTTGTGACAAGTTTATAGTATAATCACTAAAAGTTAGCAAACTCAGATGTGTTTCCCACAGCCTCTGTAATGACCATAGTGTACATTGTTTATTAACACCATGAATTACAATGAGAAGAAGTTACAGTTTTTCTGCCTTGGTTTTCTTTCTTGGGTGATTAAAATATCAACTATAATGTTTTGTGAATCCCGTTTCCTTCTTTTTAATGCACAACGTAACTTTTAAGGACATACATTTCATGCTTAATCAGTTCTTCCGTCTTTAAAACAGTAGTAACTGCTTAGCAACCATTGATCAATAGGGTAGTCCAGTCCCCTGATTATGACAAGAGTACCTGAAAATATATTCTAAGTATTCTTGCTTGGTTTCCCACTCCCATGTCTTAAACATTCCCCAGTCATGAATTTTTACCCAAGATAATGAACAGGGAATTTCTCAACAATGGCCAGCATTTTCTCTTTACACCGTCTTCAGAAAAATAAAAATGATGTTTTTTTTAATTACAAAGGAAGCATTTTGAGGGTATGCTTAGGATTCATTCTATATGCAATTCCAAGAAGTAACATTTACAGTAATTCAAATAAATATTAATCTTGCTACCCTATATACATTACATATTTACTTTTGTGAAAAAACAATCACATGCAAATTCTTAATTGTGATAAAGGCTGACATTAATAAATCATTTTTAAATTCCTTTAAAATCTGTGTCGTATAATGACAAGTTTTTAACAATGCTCAGGAGGTTTATGAACTTTTATAAATATATTGTCAGGCCCCAGATAGAGGACAGCAATTAAAATTCTTTCCTTCTAAATTGCTTATTGCACATTACTGTGCATTGACAACCAGAGGCTGTGAGAGTTTATTTTTTAATTGAGAAAAATATATTTGTAAGTCATTACCCTTCTGATGCCTTACTTTCCCCTTTTAATTCTCCTATAGTTCCTTTTATCGCTCCTCCAGTTTTTTCCTCTTTTCTTGAAAAATAGGTGATGATTTGTAAGTATTCATACTACTCAAAGTTAAGCAGGCTCCAAGAAGAATGATCAATGTCAGAGATTGATTAAAAATGTGGAATCAGAGTGAAAAGCTTTGACTGTCACCTGATTTCCCAGACTCTTGTCTATTCATATGCTAGATTTCATGGTGAGAGTCTAGGCAGAGGCCCATTGAGTCAAGATACCTGTGTAAGCTGAAGTCTTCGAGTGAGTCTATACTTTTTAGGCCTTATTTTTATTTTTATTTTTATTTTTTTCCACTGGAATAGGCCTTATTTTTAAACCAATGCTTTATATAAGAGGAGATATTTGTATTTTATATTACATTTAAATGTGTTACCGTTACTAATAGCCTTCTAGTATGCTCTATATTGTTGTGAGATCTTTTCAGTATCCTTTCATTATTTTAAAATCCAGGAGATTTTTTCTTCCAACAATACCTCTTGTTCATATTAGTTTTTCATAATGAGAACACTTTTTTATGAGAAAGAAGTCCCCAGAAGAGAAAGAAACTGAACATCTAAACAGATCAATGTATTTCTTTCAAAATTAAACTCATTGAGTAGACTGTACATCTCATTCTCTCCTGAGACAATTTCCTTATTTTACAGAAGAGAATGTAGTCCACTGATGTTAACATAGAGTCTCAACTTGAATTTTAGTCTTGTGCTTTTAAATGACACCACCAGGGGTGCCTGGGTGGCTCAGTCAGTTGAATGTCTGACCCTTGATTTCGGGTCAGGTCATGATCTCATGGGCTTGTGGGTTTGTGCCCCGTGCTGTGAGTGCAGAATTTGCTTGGGATTCTCATTCTCACCCTCTCTCTCTGTTACTCCCTCAAAATAAATAAACTTTAAAATAAATAAATAAATAAATAAATAAATAAATAAATAAATAAATGTCACCACCAGCCCGTTGCCTTCTTTTCTTCCTTCCTTTTATTCCTTCCTTCCTCCCTCCCTCCCTTTCCTTCCTTAGTCTCTGTATATATACTTTTTTAAAGCTTACTTACTTATTTTTTTAAGAGAGAGAGAGTGAGAGAGAGCAAGAGCAACCGAAGGGTAGAGAGAGAGAATCCTGAGCAGGCTCTGCACAGTCAATGCAGAGCTCCATGAGGGGCTGGAACCCACGAATCGTGAGATCATGATCTGGGCCAAAGTTGGATGCCTAACTCACTGAGCCACCCGGATGCCCTTCTACTTTTAATTGCCTCACCTTTCTTCCATAATCTGCATATTTTTTCCCCTTCACATTCCTTTTCATGTTTACTTGCTTTGATTGTTTTTCAGAGGAACACAGCTGTTTATATATCCCTGCCAAGGAGTAATCTCCACATGCCTGGGTAGTTATCTTCTCCCATCCAAGACCCCACCTTTGGTGAGGAGTGTTTACAGAAGAGTGAGGAAGGATGTAACTTTCTCACTTCCTTTAGCCAACCAGACCTTCAGATCAGATGTGTGAATCAGTGAAGTTACTGGGATGATCAAAGATACAGCTCTATCACATTCACGTGAAACTGAATTTGTGACAAAGATATCTAAATTCGTTTGTCTAGTTCTTCCTTTTCATACACAGGACTTAATTGATGCACGATGTTTCAGAGCTTAAAACCTGCCTTACTCTTTACGAGCTTTGTAAATTTATACAACTTACAACGACTCAGTTACTTCATCAATGGAGAAACATAATGAGAGTGCCTGTCTTATGAAATTATTATGAGGAAAACAGCAAAAAAAGGCAAATAGAACAATTTCTACCACACAATCAATGCTAAATAAAACTTAGCTATTAATCTTCTTGCTGTAGTAATAAAAGACCTTCACTACTTTATTTAAGAATTGTGTCAAAGTCCTAATTGTAGAACTTTATTCTAGTTTTTCCTGCATATATGTGTCCTATTCTCTTAAGTACATTTAGCCATGTTTATGAGCTTGAATAGTTTTCATATTGCCTATGAAGTTAGATTTGTTTTGTCTAATATTCAAGTCATTTTTAATCAACCACTGAGTCAACCATTTAAATCCTAATTAGTTTCTTTTTGGAGGGGGAAGGGGGAAGAGTGGCTCGACTCCAGCCAAAATGGTTTATCACATGTGCTATCAGTCAATCTTTTTTCCCCACACTGTTGTTCAGTAAGTTTTTTCTATCTACATGCTCTTTAATTTGCCTACATGCATTCCTTTTATCTCTCATAATAGGTTGCAAAAGGAAAGGGCATATAAAAAAATGATTACCATAAGCTAATATTTATTACCAATTCTAAGCAAACAATTCTAAGATGAAATTCAGATATTTTGTTTCAATTTTCTCATAGCATTTTAATCAGTGTTAGTAGCATCATTTATAGAAAAAGTTGGATCTCAGAGAGTTTGAGTAACTTGCCCAAGGCCATGCAGGTTGGGATGTGAACACCAATGCCCACATAACTACTCTTAAAAAGATGGCTGAGGGGGTCGCTTGGGTGGCTCATTCAGTTAAGTGTCCAATTTTGGCTCAGGTCATAATCTCACCACTCGTGAGTTGAAGCCCCTCGTTGGGCTCTATGCTGACAGCTCAGGGCCTGGAGACTGCTTTGGATTCTGTGTCTCCCTCTCTCTCTGCCCCTCCCCAGCTTCTCTCTTTCTCTCTCTCTGTCTCTGTCTCTCTCTCTCTTTCTCTCTCTGTGTGTCTCTCTCAGAAATAAATAAACATTAAAAAAAAAAGATGATTGAGGGCAGAAACTAAGCCAAATACTTTTTATTCGTAAAGTTTAAGCCAAAATTGCATACATACTGAATGCATATTTAATATATTATTAAATATATTATTAATATATATTATTAATATATTATTTGATAATATAACAATGACTCCATTTTGGATTTGGCAGAAGTGTGGGAATAATATAGCCTAACGTAATTCTCGGTATCAATTTTTTTTAAATGTTATTTATTTTTGAGAGAGAGAAACAGACAAAGTGCGAGCGGGAGGGGCACAGAGAGAGGGAGACACAGAATCTGAAGCAGGCTCCAGGCTCCAGGCTCCAAGCTGTCAGCACAGAGTCTGATGCGGAGCTTGAACCCACAAACTGTGAGATCATGACCTGAGCTGAAGTCAGGCAATTGAACAATCGAGCCACCCAGGTGCTCTCATTTTTTTTTTTTTTTAATTTTTTTAACGTTTATTTTTGAGACAGAGACAGAGCATGAACGGGGATGGGGTAGAGAGAGAGGGAGACACAGAATTGGAAGCAGGCTCCAGGCTCTGAGCCATCAGCCCAGAGCCCGACGCGGGGCTCGAACTCATGGACCGCGAGATCCCTGACCTGAGCTGAAGTCCGACGCTCAACCAACTGAGCCACCCAGGCGCCCCTCTCATTTTTGTATTTTAGAATGAGTTTGAATTTTTTTTCAATTCTGTGATTTCCCTGGAAATAATATGGCACTGTTTTTCCCACCCTTGCCAGTAATGTAAACAAATCTGGGTTTGTGAAAAAGTTTCCTCTTCTGTTTTGTCACTTAGTTATTTTCACAACATAAGTGTCATTTGTTTTTATTTCTGTCAAATTGAGGATTCCATTAATTGTTATCTGATCAAGCATAAAATGTGATATGTGTATGTGTGATTGTGTATTTCTGTGTGCATCCATCACACTGAAACGCAAATCTTCAACATGATGTTTCATCTCTATTTCTTACACTTTGTTTACTACATGATGGTATGCAACATATAAATTAACTGTTAATCCTATGATTCAAATTTCAAAATGTCATATCAGTTTGATACTTAATTATTTTATCGACATTCTGAAAATCCTCTCCTTCAAGAGATGTGAAATATAAATATTATTCTTATGGTTTAGATACATAAAACGCTTTGTTTAATAACTTCTCAGGATTTGGGGAACATATGGCTGAATGGACTTGTATAATATGCTTAAGTCCTGGGAGTCTGCACTTTCTTCTATAGGAAGGTTGGGATGAAGGATGAATATATTGACATTTTCTCTGATTCTGAAAGAAATCACATGTATAAATAGTGTCAATTAAAACCGCTATCCTGCATCATTCTAAGACAGTTGTGCTTTTCTTTTATATGCACTATGTCCTTGGACATGTTTCTTAACGATTTTGTCCTTAGTTTCTCATCTCTGAGTAGAGCTAATATTATTCCTTACCATAAAATATTGCAAAAATTATTGGCTTTAGGTCTTTTCAGGGCTTACTACAGTCACTCAACAAAGTCAGCAAGACTGACTGATAGGTTGCATGTTTTAGCTTCCTCTAGCCATTTGGAGAGGTTAACCACAAAACCTAAAAAAAAAAAAAAAAAAGAAGAAAAGAAAAGAAAGAAATAGGTATCACAGATTCTTTGTTCTCTTGGCTCTTCAACTCAAAAGCAGGATGGGAGCGGATATGAACCATAAGCTTCCTTTGAGGGCAGAAAAGAGAAGAGGTTATCTCACATTTCATAGTCTGTTGACAAACATGGTTCCCTTGGTAATGATAGTTTGTGTTGAGATATTTCAGTGTTGATACCTGTGTATCAACAGTGTTGATACCTGTGTATGTAGAAACACACACAATGGGACTGGCCAAGAGAGCAAAAAAGATGTTAATCATGTGTTTGGAACTTGTTTGAACATTAAATGGTAAAAAAGAATACAATTTGGTCTATAATCCACTCATTGTTGTTTTCTGCTCATTAATCTATGTTATTCATTTAAAGAAGTGATTAGCAACCTCCTGTATCACAGCACACACTATTTTACTTTAGTATTGTGGATGACTAGTTCTATAGCTAGCATAAGTGTATAACACAACCCCTGGGATGAATAAACGCACAGCTAAATGAATGAACCTTATCTTATGGGTATTACTAACAATAATGGTCAAGATTATTTTTTGGCCAGATTATATAATTTGAAAATAGCACAAATAGTAAAATAGCTGGGAAAAGAGTTCTGAGTATTTGAATATAGTATAGTATTTGAAAAATGAACTCTCAAGACAAATCTGCTGAGCTGTTGAAAGGGGGAACTTCTAGTTGCTTAGACTATTGAGCTATTACTTAAAGGACATGCAGAGAATATTGACAAATTAAAAGACATGTCCCTAGGGAATTCTGTGATCCTGAGGTGTTACACATGAAATAAGAGTTTTTTCCTTAAAAAATTAAATGAGTTAAAATTAAAATTAATGTAAAACATTTTCTATAGCATTGAAAGAAATGAAAGTATTTTCAGTTCTATATAAAAGGAATGTTGAGAGGCAATCACATCTGGTGTGAGGTCAAGAAGAAATTTCAGAGGTCTAGAGTATACATTCCTGCAGGTTTTTAATGATGGAAAATAAACACAAATAAATTTAAAATTGGGTAGCTTAGAGTATACAGGGAGTTTGGCCAACATACCTAATTCTGAATACCTGTTTTCATGTTTTTGATATGTCAAAAATAGGTAGTACACAAAATTTAATCTTGTTAAAGAAATAGAGTTTGAGTGTATTAATATTCTTATGTACTCAGTAGTTTTGACTCACAGAAATCCTTCATTTAAAAATTGGCCACTGATCAGTTTTATGAGATTAAGAATTAAATGAAAACTAATGTGTTAATTCATAAATGCTTGCTACACATTCTGGATACTTTTGAGTATTATAATCCTTCAGAAGATTTTAGAAAAAAAAAAAGATGCAGAATGTTTGATTGCAGATCTATTCATAATCTTGCTCAGTCAGCAGTATTGCTACTAGTAACACTATGCAGTTCACAACAAGTCTACTGAATTGCGGGAGTGCAACACAGCTGGTTGGTTATTTTGGGTTTTATAATGCTTGCCCCGATTATGTGGCATTCAGCTAATTATATGACTAAATATCTGACTCAACCACAGAGTAGTTAATTTACTGACCACATGTGGACACGATGTTAGTCTTTCCTTCCAGTGAAAAACCAGACATAGTCACTCCAAGGAAAATGAATATACTGGACTCCTAGAGCTAATGTAGATTATATTTTATGATGTGTCCTTCTGTTGTGCTATTTTCAGTGCTTCTATTTCCATCCCTCACAAGACTGGTTACACTGTGCTTAGGTAATAAAAACTTTACAATAGAGTTCATGTGAATCAATTACTCTTTCATCTCCTCCTGCTTTTTTTAGTGAACAGTACAATCAGTTAGCATTCCTTGCATCATATACATTGGCTGGTCTCCTAGATCAACCCTATTCTCAAAAAATATTCTTATTCTCTAAGTTTACTTTTGCTTCCTACTGGAAAGTACCTGTTTTTCAACACCCAACATCACTGATGAATCTATTAGTTCTTAAAAGACACATGGCCATACATTTATGTTTAAGAAACATGCTGAGTCAATTCTAAAAGTCAATTCTAAAATCCTAAAAAAAAGTGTTGGCCAACATGGGACTAGGAATATTTAATTTTTTTTATATTTATGTATTTATTTTGAGAGAGAGGGCAAGACAGAGCACAAGCAAGGGAGGGGCAGAGAGGGAGAGAGATTCCAGAGCAGGCTCTGCACTGCCAGCACAGCCCAATGTGGGGCTTGATCCCATGAACTCTGAGATCATTACCTGAGCTGAAATCAAGAGTCAGGCGCTTAACCACCTGAGCCACCCAGGTGCTCCAGTATGGGTGTTTTTAAATCTGTGATAAGAAAAAGTAATGTAAATCATAAAGTAAGTGACATTTTTCCCCTGAAAAGATAATGCAGTAGAATGGTATTTTTTTTTTTTCTAACTCGGTTGGCTCTGGTAATTTTAACAATTATAGAAAAAATGAAGTAGAGATGTTGTTTTTCTACAGTAGAAATCCTCTGAAAAGAATAGCTGAGGAATTTGATGGGGAAGACATATTATGTTAACTGTAACATTAACAAGCATTGTCTATTTTTACCTGAGGAAGGAGAAGTATCTGTAATACTAACGTTCAGAATGCATGTTCCCTGAAGTATTCAAATTCATCTTGCAATCAACTTGGTTAGAATTTTAACTATTTTTAAAGTTGGTATGAAACACAGTTTAGGACTTGAAAAATAATTATGTCCTCAACCTACGGTGAGTTCCACAGTAAGATGTCCATTTTGGCTTCTGTTCACATGTAGCTATTCCTTTCATAATATTCTTCATAATATTATGATGGCATCCATAATATTCTTACTGTGATGGGAATGAATAATATCTAATCTCATATAGTGCATGGATCATGGCTAAAGACAAATAAATGTCACACACTGTAGTGGGTATAATTAAATATATATAACTTGAAAAAAATATTTTCTAAACAATATGATGCGTTATTTTTTATTTGTTTTCTCTGAGGAGCTCATCCTAAATAATACAGACTTTGCTGAATTGTGTGAGTTGTTCCTTATGGTAGCTAAATGGTGTCAGAGATCTAGCAAGTAATAAGATATATTAATTAAGAGAGATAAGGAAAGGAAGGATATACAAGCCAGTATTTTAAATAGTGGAGCACACACTTCACCCTTTAATTAAATGTGACTTGTTTGAGAATTAAATTAAAGTGGCAAAGAGCACAAGGAAGGGAAATGTGAGAAATTTTCATAATGCATTATAACCCACAAAAATACAGAAAGAGGAAATCAGTTTATTTCCCCTTTTCTTTAAAGGCTGATATTAGGGAAGAAAAATAAAAGAAGAAATTGCGTGTATGTACTGTGTGTGTGTTTTCTTGAAGGGGTAGATTGAATAGATTCAAATGATTTTTTTATAAATTATCAAACTATTACTTGTTAAATATCTAACTTTTCACGTACAAATTAACGTTTTTTAGAAAATGAAAAACATTTTAAAACTATTTTTAAGTCAAGTATCCAAACACCTATGTGATAGGATCAAAGAAGCATCAAAATTTGACTGAAGACAAAATTCAAGGTGCTTTTCAAAGCTTTCAAAGCTTTCTTGCGATGTAAGAATGAAATCAGGTGCAGGCACTTTGTGAGACCCTGGAGCTTCAGTGGGGAGAACAGGACATGGAATTCTGTCTCTCCTCCACAAAGCATATGCGGCCTGATAGCAGGGGAAAAAAATGTGCATTTTGATGATGTGCTCAAAAGGAACAGAAAGATATTTGATAATAAGGGCTTTTCTGAATTGTTTAATATCTCAAAAAGGCATATTAAATGTAATAATTCCACTTTTCTTACATTTCTTTCCCATTTAGGGCTGTAGAGGACAATTAAGAATATGGTTGTGGAAAATGCTATAGCAAATTGTACTTTTACTGGACCTCAGGATACAGAAAAGCCACCTTCACTTAATTATGTTTATAAAGTTATTAAAATGACCTAAGTTTGACAAGTGGTGTGGAATTAGAATATCAAGTCTAATGTGTGTTTTACTTACTTAGAGAACAGCATGTGGTTTTAGGTTGCCTACTGCACGGCAGCTGAGCTTTTGTGAATTTACCATCATAAATTCAACTATTAGGAATTCATATCATGTGGTTTTATGAAGATAGCAACAAAGAGTATTCTTAGACAACAGGCCGAATTAATATCAATGACAGTTTGAGCCCTATACTAGGAGAGCACATCCTTATTGAAGATAATATTCCTGAATATGTGATAACTTACTGAAAATATAATTTTATCAGGCAGATTATCTTATTTTTCTAACATGGTAGGAAAAAAAATGCTTGTTCCCCATTCTTCTTTTTATGTACACTGTTTTAGGAGTTAATGTTTATATTAATTTTTCATTTGTCCATTAATTTTTTTCCTCTTCAGGTGTAATCTAGCCCCTGTGGTGGAGTTTGCTGCAGATGTGGGAACTAAATCAGATTTTATTACCATGAATCCATCAGTTGTACAAAGAGCATTTGGAGGCTTTCGGAATGAGAGTGACAGAGAAAAATTTGTGCATAGACTTTCCATGCTGAATGACAGTGTCCTTTGGATCCCTGCTTTCATGGTCAAAGGAGGAGAGAAGCACGTGGAGTGGGTTAATGCATTAATCCTTAAGAACAAACTGAAAGTGCGAACTGCCTATCCATCATTGAGACTTATTCATGCTGTCAGAGGGTAAGTGTCTGGAAAGGACCAGTCTGTCCTTGGCACAGTGGAACACATAACTAAATGTTTTCCCTAGACAGGAGGGAGCTTCAGGAAAAACTTCCAATGGATACATGTTTCTCCTTTTTTATAATGGGTACGCTATTCAGCAACTTGCATTTTGTTTATGTGCTATGTTATCTTAAAGCTCATTCTCTTCCTTAAAAAAAGCAAATATTTGAACTTAGCATCTATTTATGTCTAGTCATGAGCATACTACTGGTTTTTATGTTTTGCCATGTTAAAGAGTAATAAGAATTCATGGTAAAGTTGATGAATTTGGGGTAAGAAAACTACCAACAGAAGTGCTAAATGGCTACTGGGCAATATTGTGGAAGCATAAATGTTAGATATATTTAAGGAGCAATTAAGTCCCTTCTGTAGTTAAGAGGTCTACTAGAGATAGAGAAGGCTGGATGAGATAACATGCCCTGATGCTTCCCCCCAAAAGCCATAGATTCCAATTTTATGAATTAGGTTAACATTTCCCTTTTATTAATACAAGCTCAGATGTAAAACCAAGAAATAGACTTTATATAAAAGTGGCAAGTGGCCAAAAGGCCAAGTTCAGTCATGCATACATATAAATGTGTAAAATATATAACACAAAGATAAGCAGTAATGTGTATTTATTGAATATCTACTGAATGCCAGATATTGGAGATAGAAAAATGAAGAAGTCTGATTACTTCTTTAAAGGAATGCATAGGCTTTATAGCAGAAACAGATGTATGTATACAACTGGCTAGTACTTAAACGAATGTTAAGAGGGTATATTGTCAGGAGTGTAGAGTTTGTTTCTCATGTTAGCAAAGAACACTTAAAAGTCTAACATTTCAACCAGACATAAAAAACAGAATAGCTATTTATCAGGGATAAAAAGAGAAAGAGAGAAACAGGACAGAGACAGAGAGAGAGAGAGGGTGACAGAGAAAACCAAACAGAAGGAAATGTTATTGCATTATTAGAGTGAACCGAGACAATGATGTAATTAAGAACAAGGTAAACTTGAGGAGTAATGGAGTCCAGTGTAAAGCATTGGAATACAAGGTTGGAAAAATAACTTGTGATTTGATTGGGAAAAGAATCAATTTTATTTTAAAGCACAGTTATATGTGTGAATTTAGGAGAGTAAGTCTTGTAACACCAGACTCTGAATTGGCAAGAAGAGGTGCTAGGAGTATGAAGACCAATTAGACTTTTTTGATTAATATACTCGCAAGATGATAAAAATGTGGGGCATAATTAGTGGCCATGGGAGGGAAGGGCAAGTTCAAGGGACCAATTAAATACAATGGATAGAAGTTCTAAAAGAAAAAAAGTTTCCAAACCCAGAATTAAAAATAGTTTGCTTCATATACTGTAATTGGGACTGGGCTAAGGTGTTTTCATTTTGTTTTGTTACTGTGATACTTTCCTTCCAGGATTTACCTACCGTTTCCTTGTTTAAGGCTCGAGACAGTTTCTTGGATTGTGTTATTCTTCACACAATTAAATTGCATTCTTATAACTAAATCATGGTTATTCAACATTCACTCTTTTGATGTTTGACATGAAGCTTCAACAAAGTAAGATAAAATACATTCATTTGGAGGATAGGTGTTTTTTTTAATTACAAAGATTCCTGGTAATTACAGTTTGACTCTGAAGGAAAAACAAAAGTATTTTTAACAGGATAACTTTATAAAGCATTGTGCTAAGAACGCATCTTATTTTTTGATATGTTAATGTTGAGTATCATTTGAGTGTGAGAAAATATTAAAGATAACACTGTCTTATTGTCTTATCTTAAACACACACGAAGACACATACACTCTGACACACACATAGAAATATTCATACACACTCCAGTGATAGTTTATTAAGATCCAAAAACAAATGTTTTGAAGTAAGTACTCTTTGATTATAGGAAACTAATAAAATTTAAGATTACTCTGAATTAGTACCATTTTAATAGACTATTTTCGGAGCAGTTTTAGGTTCACAGCAAAATTGAGAGGGTGGTACAGAGACTTCCCATATGCTCCCTGCCCCCACACATGCATAGCCCCACTATCAACATCTTGTACCAGAGCCGTACATTGGTTACAACTGATGAACCTACATGGACACAACATTATCACCCAAAGTCCATAGTTTACACTGCAGTTCACTCTTAGTTTGTACATTCTGTGGGTTTTGACAAATGGGTAATAACATGTATCCTCCATTATAGTATCATATGGAGTAGTTTTACTCACCTAAAAGTCCTATTCATCCATTCCTCCCCATTAATTCATGGTAAGAACATTTTTTGTTTGCTTCTGTTTGTTTTTACTGTGTCTATAGTTTTGCTTTTTCTTGAATGTCATATAGTAGGAATCATATATAAGCCTTTTCAGATTGGCTTCTTGTGCTTAGCAATAAGCGTGTAAAATTCCTCCATGTCTTTTCATGGCTTGACAGATCATTCTCTTTAGTGCTGAACAATCTTGCATTGTCTGGATGTACCAGTTTATTCATTTACTTGTTGCTTCCAAGTTTTGACATTTATGAATAAAGCTGTTGTACACATCCGTGTGCAGGTTTTGTGGTGGACATAATTTTCAACTCATTTGGGTAAATACCAAGGAGTATTATTGCTGGATCTTATGATAGGGGTATGTTGAGTTTTGTGAAAAATTGCCAAACTGTCTTCCGAACTGGTTGTACCATTTTATATTCTCCACAGTAATGAATGAGAGTTCCTGTTCCTCCACATCCTCACAGCTGTGCTTTCAGTGTTCTGGATTTGGGCCATTCTAATCGTTAGCGTAGTGATATTTCATTGTTGTTTTAGTTTGCATTTCTCTGATGACCTAATGATGTGGGGCATCTTTTAATATGCGTATTTGTGGTCTTTATCTCTTTTTCAGTGAGAGGTGTATTGAGGTGTTGGGCCCATATTTTAGTCAGGTTGTTGGTTTTCTTATTGCTGAGTTTAAGAGGTTTTTGTATATTTTGGATAACGCTCCTTGACCAAGTAGGTCTTTTGCAAATATTTGCTCCCAATCTGTGGCTTGTCTTTTCATTCTTTTGACAAGTGTCAAAAGAGCATAAGTTTTTATTTTTAATGAAGACCAGCTTATCAAATATTTCTTTCATGGATCATGCCTTTGGTGATATATCGAAAAAGTCATTGCCAAACCCAAAGTTGTCTTGATTTTCTTCTATGTTATCTTCTAAGAATTGTATAGATTTGCATTTCACATTTAGATCTACAATCCATTTTGAGTTATTTTTTGTGACGGGTATAAGGTCTGTGCCTAGATTCTTTTCTTTATATGTGGTTGTCTAGTTATTCTAGCACCATCTGTTGAAAAGATTATCCTTGGGGAGCCTGTGGGGTATATATTGAAGGGCAGGAGTGAAGTTTGGTTGCATGCACAGCCTGGGTCCTCCCAGCAATTTCCAGTGCAAGATGGTGCCAGGAGAATCTTAAAAAAAAAAAAAAAAAAGACTACCTTTCCTCTGTTATATTATCTTTGCTTCTTTCCGAAACATTAGTTGACTGTATGCTGTCCTGATTTTGCTAGCTTTATGGTAAATCTTGAAGTTAGGGAGTGTCAGTCCTCTGACTTTCTTTTTCCCCATTAATATTGTGTTGACTATTCTGGTCTTTTGTCTCTCCATATAAACTTTGCAATTAATATTTTGTTCCCTAAATTCTGTTGTATATTTCTTTATTCACTCTAAGTGGCAAAGCACAAAATAAGAGGTATGGTTGAAATGGAGCATTTTCAATAAATTAGAATCTAAATGGAATTGTGCATGATTAATAGCTGTGGATTCACATAAGCTTTTTTACAGACTTTTAAAATTTATTTATTTATATTGGGAGAGGTTGAGAGGATGAGCAGTGAAGGGGCAAACAGAAAGGGAGAGAGAGAGAGAATCCCAAGCAGGCTCTGTGCGGCAGCGTGGGGCTTAAAACTCATGAACCCATGAGATCATGACTTGAGCCAAAACCAAGAGTCGGAGGCTTAACTGACTGAGCCACCCACGTGCCCCTTTTAACAGATTTTTTTTTAATATAGAAAGTGCAGGGGCGCCTGGATGGCGCAGTCGGTTGAGCGTCCGACTTCAGCCAGGTCACGATCTCGCGGTCCGTGAGTTCGAGCCCCGCGTCAGGCTCTGGGCTGATGGCTCGGAGCCTGGAGCCTGTTTCCGATTCTGTGTCTCCCTCTCTCTCTGCCCCTCCCCCGTTCATGCTCTGTCTCTCTCTGTCCCAAAAATAAATAAAAAACGCTGAAAAAAAAAATTAAAAAAAAAAAAAAAAGAAAGTGCAGGGGGGAGCCTGGGTGGCTCAGTGGTTAAGTGTTTAACTGCAGCTCAGGTCATGATCTCACGGTTCATGAGTTCAAGCCCCATGTTGGGCTCTGTGCTGACAGCTCAGAGCCTGGAGCCTGTTTTGGATTCTGTGTCTCCCTCTCTCTCTGCCCCTCCAGCAATCATGCTCTGTATCTTTCTCTCTCTCAAAAATAAATAAACATTAAAAAATATATAGAAAGTGCAGAACCTTTTAATAACTAGTTCATCAATACTCATGTTTTGTTTTATCCACATTCCTTCCATAATGATTATAAACTATTTCACCTAAGCATTTTATTCCAAAGATTAACAAGGCCAAACTTCTGACCACTGGTGAAGTTAATGGTATACTTTCTTTAGATTACTATGCTTTAGATGTTTTTTACAAGAATTGTTTTGAATTCTCCATGAAGAACTCACCTTGCTACTGTACTACTCATCCATCTATGTGCTCCCCCTTCAGATGTCAAACGATTGAATTCTAAACTGTGACCCAGGATATAAAGAAGTAGTTCTAGAGGTGCCTTTCACTCTTCAAATCCCATTGGAAATTTGTACAGGTGGTATATGTGAAAGGTGACTTCATTTATGGAATTAATGAAATGAACACATTAATGCATGCAATGTAGCATTTCAACATAATGTTTATATTCTGCAAAGCTACTGGAACTCTGGAAGAAAATAAGGAAGTGTGAATACTGATGAAACAGATTCACATGATATGAAAGCATGAGCAAACTCCCCAAAGATCTGTTCTTTAAGTATCTGTTTTACATCTCTCTGAAACACTGTGGTTAATAAAGTTCAGGAAAATAGTTTAGAGAATTTCATAGCCTCTGTTGATTCCTGGAGTTTGTTGTCTCTCATAAAAAGTTTAGAACACCTAGTAAAAGCACGCAGTTTAGTGTGCATGTAATCACTGTGTATGCAAAGGGCCTTCCAAGCACTGCAATTACAAGTAGAGAGTTTAAGTGATTTGGAAAGCAAAAGGTTCCTGAACACAATGAGAATCATTTAGTTTTCATATTGACAAGCATCATTATTTAAACTTTTACCTCGCTGAAAATTATGATGGCTTACCAACTTCAAACGTCTATTCAATTGTCGGGATTTTTTTTATAAAGCCCCAAAAATATAACCTCAATCATAAAACTCAAAGAGATTCTTAGATTATGTTTTAATGAATGGTCATTCTTCCCAAGCCATATTAAATAAAATGTAAGGACAAAAGGATAGCTAGATTATAATTTTAAAACAATCTTACAAAATAATGAAAGGGTAATCTAATGGGGACAAATAAAAGATATATTTACAAATTTAAGACAATACCTGAATGCATTAAACTGGTGTGGAGTTGCAAGCTTTTCTCTGGTATTTCTTCAAAAGCTACACATGACTACATATTTTTATAATTATTTTGCAGTTTTCCTTATGAAAGAGGAATAATTTTCATAAGACTTTAAGAATGAAGAGGGGATTTTGAAACTTCAAAATGACTTGCTGAAACTTTAAAAATGTGACAAGATATAAAAAATTCAAGGTTCTATTACATTTATAATAAAATTGTCAATGTACAACACATAATATACTGAAACAAACATTTAACCCATGGACTAGTTTAAGATACAATTTTAAATTATTATATGACATATCAAAATATATTTTTATAAAATATTTAGTGTTAGTCAAAAAAGTCCTATTTTTATAATTACTATAATTTGATGCACAATAGCCAAGTGCTGTTTTATACAGTGGGATGGTTATACTTTATTTTCTCATTTATTAACATGGTAAAAACAAATCAGCATGAAAAAGTAAACCCTCAGTTCCACTACCAAGTGCTATAGATAATTTTAAGTTCATTTATTTATTTTTGAGAGAGAGAGAGAGAGAGAGTGAGAGAGAGTGTGAGAAGAACAGAGACACAGAGAGAGAGAGAGGGAGAGAGTGAGAGAGAGAGAGAGAGAGAGAGAGAATCCCAAGCAGGTTTCACACTGTCAGTGCCAAGCCCAATGTGGGCTCAAACTCATGAACTACGAGATCATGACCTGAGCTAAATAAAATCAAGAGTCGAATGCTTAACCGACTGGGCCACCTGTGCACCCCTGATAGTTTCTTAAGAATTCTCCAAGAAAAGGGGCACCTGGGTGGCTCAGTTGGTTGAGCATCCGACTTCGGCTCAGGTCATGATCTTGCGGTTGGTGACTTCGAGCCCCGCGTCAGGCTCCGTGCTGACAGCTTGGAGCCTGGAGCCTGCTTCAGATTCTGTGTGTCCCCTCCCCACCGCCTCCCCACCCCCACCGCCACCGCCCCGTCTCTCTCTGCCCACTCCACCAGTGCTTGTGCTCTGTCTCTGTCTTTCAAAAATGAATAAACATAAAAATGTTTTTTTTTAAAGAATTCTCCAAGGAAAGAGATTAGATAGATAAATAAGTGTATTTTAAAATTATATTTTATATGCATAACAATGTTATATACAAATTTCCAGTTCTTGCTTAGAATGATATATAGTCTTCTGCCTCTTTTTTTTTTTTTTTTTTTTAAGTTTTTACTTTAGGGAGTTTGTTCCTTGGAATCTTATCTCTATTCTCTGGTATCTTAATTATAATTCTCTTACCTCTATTCAGATATTTATATTTAAGAGCATAATTGATTTAAACTTTAGTTTTTTTTTTTCGGGGCGCTGGGGTGGCTCAGTTGGTTAGAATGTCTGACTTCAGCTCAGGTCATGATCTCATGGCTCCTGTGTCAGGCTTTGTACTGACAGCTCAGAGCCTGGGATCTGCTTTGAATTCTGTCTCCATCTCTCTCTGCCCCTCCCCACTCGTGCTCTGTCTCTCTCTCAAATATAAATAAACATAAAAAAAAAAAACCTTTAGATTTGTTGCAATCATTCTGGAAAATATATTCAAACATTTATATTTGAATCCTTTGCCTCTGACAATTATTATGAAGCATTAAAGTATTTAAGTCAAAATTTAAATATTCAAGTCCAAATTATTTTATAAATTTATATCATCCATTAGTTTATTGTTTCAGTTCTACTACAACAAAAAAAATGTTTGTCCTATTTTGTCATCATACCCTAATTATTTGTTTTAATATCAATATTCATATAATAGAGACTATACTCTGTTTAAGTTGATAAAGATACTTTGTATTAATCAAGATAAACACTTAGATTAAGGACTGGTTAATATTGAGATTAATAAAAGTTGATAATGTTCTATGTGTTACCTTGATAGATGGTAATTCTAAAGTTATCCAACAATTTGTAAACATCTTCACCAAAATGATTAAGGGAAAGATAAATTCAGTTCATGTAGATTTTTAAAATTTTTATGAGTTCTATCTATGATATCTGTTTTTTTTTATCTTTTAGTGGAGAATATATATGCTACCCTTATAGTTAACAAATCTTCCAAATGTTTCTTATTTAAAGGATAATTTAAAAACTACAAAAGAAATGTACAAGTGTGAGTAAAATTGACTAATGAATGCATTAAAATAGCTTGGAATTAAGAACTTTCATTTGAAATGCTTGGTATACCCTATGACCTATAGCAGAGTTTCTCAAATTAGAGTTAACAGATGTATTTTGCAGGTTCTGAAAAAATATTCTTATTCTTTTGAAAACTTGTCTCTACATTGATCCAAACTGAGAATTCTGGCTTAGAGAATTTTCAAGAATTATTTAGGAGTTTAATATACAAGAAAGGTCAAAATAAAACTATTCTGTCCATGGACAAGACTATTTATATCCTTCAGACTCAGATTTGTATCTTTTAAAATGTGGGAAGTGACATAAATAACCATTTAGGTTCTTTTGAGTGCTGAGTTTCACTGGTCCTGTGCTTTAACTGTTGTTGCTTAAGTGAATATTCAAAACAACACAATACACATTTGTACTTAATATTTACAAACATCCTCAGAAATGTCATCTATTAACCTAAATAAAAAGCTTTGTTTAACTTAATCAACATAATAATTGAGGTAGCTTACTAAAATATTCCTGCTTCAAAGTCATTTCTCTTGGAATTTAAATATTCTTTATATTTTTCAAGACCATAATTAAGCTAACCCACCCCCATCTAAATGTTTCTTGTTGCTGGTAAAAGACATACACACACACACAAACATGTACACACACATATACACACAAATATGTGTAAGTCTGTGTATATAGATAAGTATAGATATAGATATAGATGATATAGTTATAGATGATATAGATATAGAAGATATAGGGATATATGTTTGTTAGGGAGCCATTTATCCTATTGAATTTGTTCTTTCTTTAAATTTCGAAAATTATTAACCTGTTTAAAAAGCATAGCTCTTGGGGCGCCTGGGTGGCTCGGTCGGTTAAGCGTCCGACTTCGGCTAAGGTCATGATCTCGCGGTTCATGAGTTCAAGCCCCGCGTCGGGCTCTGTGCTGACAGCTCGGAGCCTGGAGCCTGTTTCCGATTCTGTGTCTCCCTCTCTCTCTCTGACCCTCCCCCGTTCATGCTCTGTCTGTCTCTGTCTCAAAAATAAATAAACGTTTAAAAAAAATAAAAAGCATAGCTCTTTCTATAAATGCAAATTATGTAAAATTACTTCTGGAGTAGTGTTTATATATTGCATACAGGAAAAATAAAAATAATATATACTGCTACATATACACACAACATATAACAATATTTAATATACTATTAATATTTTGTATACACTTAACACAGTATGTGATATACAATATAATACACTATTATGAGCAATTAGATAACATATGATATACTAATAGTATCCCATGCAAGTTGTTTGTTGGACTTTTTGCATGTCAGACAGTACCAATACACTTTCCTTATAATGATACATTCATATGCAACTTGTCATCACTTAGGATTTTGAAAAATTGATTTTGTCATGCTTAACATATGGCAAAAGTTTCCCACTTTATATTTATTGTGTTGGCATTTGTTGTGCTATCTTGAATTTATTCTTAGTAATTTCATCTTGTGTTGGGAGGAGAAGTACTCTTTTACACTATTACTGGAAGTGACTAACTTTTGAATTATTTCCTCTTATTCAGAATATAATAAATTAATCTGCATACTTCATAAGCAGTATACTTATTTCTTCATTTTTGTCATTAAATAAAATGAAGTTTAACAATGGGATATCACTTAATATACCCTCTTAAGTTTCCTGGGGTTTTGCTGGATCATTTAGGTTTTCTTTGGTAGGCAACCCATAAACTAGCAGGTTGTGAGTACTTCATTCACAATTTAATGATCAGGGTCATAATTTCTAGCGTGTGCATTTAAATGTAGGAAGGAATAACAAGACTTGCAGAAATTAAATCAAGTGATATGTCTTTTCTGTGTAGCTGATGTTCTAAATTTTTCATTAGTCAAGTATATCTTTCTATTAAAAGAAAAGCAGCACACAGTTAATTTGTTACAATGTATGATATTTTTCCTTAATTTTTTTATTTGAATATAGTTGATACACAATGTTAACATTAGTTTCTATGTACAACATAGTGATTCCACTTCCCTATACATTATGCTGTGCTCACCACAAGTGTAGCTACCACCTGTCACCATACAACACTATTAGAATATCACTGATTAGGGGCACCTAGGTGTCTCAGTCAGTTAAGCTTCGACTTTGGCTCAGGTCATGATGTCACGGTTGGTGAGTTTGAGCCCTGTATCCAGCCTGTTGCACAGAGCCCACTTGGGATCCTCTGTCCTCCTCTCTCTCTGCCCCTTCCCCGCTCATGCGCGTGCTCTCTCTCTCCCTTTCAAAAATAAATAAACATCAAAAAAAAAAAAAAAAAGAATATCATCAACTGTATTCCCTATGCTGTGCTTTTTGTTCCCATGAACATTCCATAATGGGAAGCCTGTATTTTCTACTCCCCTTCACCCATTTTGTCTATCCACCCACCTCCTTCCTCTCTGGTAACCATTAGTTTGTTCTATTTATAGATCTAATTCTGCTTTTTGTTTGTTTGTTTATTCAGTTGTTTTTCTTAGATTCTGCATATGAGCGAGTCATATGATATTTGTCTTTCTTAGTCTGAGTTATTTCACTTAGCCTACTACTCTCTAGGTTTACCCATGTTGCAAATGGCACAATATCATCCTTTCAATGTCTGCATAATATTCCACTGTATATATAACAATGTATGAGTTTTTAAATTTTTATTTATCTTTTTATTTTTTCTTTCAAGATTTTATCTAAATTCAAGTTAGTTAACATATAGAATGTATGATTTTTTAATGTGGTTCCTAACAAATTAAAAGGTTTTATCTTCACACATCTTTTAGCATCACTTTTTTTTCCAGTTTTAAGACTGACACAAAAATACCACTGCTCAGATTTTAGTTACTACACTCGTTTTTCAGACATGAAAATCTTTCAACTTTAAATGAATCTAAAGATAAAAGGCTAATTAAAATTAGGGTGATCTTCTGCAGGCTAAATTCATGTAAATGACATGAGCTTTCAGAATTTGAATCAGACCAGGCTCCCAATGGAGTTCCCAGTAAAAATAGAGACTGAAATAGACCATTGGTAGGAAATATGAGTTCATCACTGTTATTCAAATGGATTGTTTTGGAATATTGAACCAACTCAAAGTCACACAAGGAAAAGTAATTTTAAGAAACAACTGAAGATCGTGACATTCACTCCAAATGTTTTCTGAAAATGGCTTGTTTTAAATTTAATCTTATGCCAAAAACATTTCCAAATGGTTTCTATTTTGACCAATGAGCAACACAGCTGTAATATTTATTTAAAAAAAACATGCATCTTTAATGTTTTTGATTAGCTAAACACTGCATACTGGGTATTTTAAACCTCATGATATTTCCATGATGAAATGTTTCTTTCTTTGCTGGGAATGCGGATGTTTGTCCTTCTGGAACTGCAGTGTTTCCTGAAATCATAATCCAGTTACCCTTGTGTTAAAGTATTGTTTCCTAGCAGCTCGTGTCAGTTATATTTCATTGTGGAATGTGAAAATATAAATGGCTTGTATCTGAGAAATGATTCACAGGTATATGGCTCACAAAGGAACCTGTGGGAAGCAGAGCTTCTAGGCTGCCCTTGGCCAACATATTTCTCTCTCATTGAGACTAAAAGGTTCTGCAAAGTATCTAGAATGGCTTTTGAGGAGTGGGGAAGCCTTCATGGTGGTCAGTGACAATGACCCATCCTGGTTTTTTTCCCCTTGGTATGCATTTTTTTTTCTTTTCTCCTCCTGGATCATTTCCATTCTTTCTTCACTCTTGTCCCTTATTCAGAGATTGACCTGGGAGTCTTTTCTCTGTATTTTCTTTACAAAGGATGTGTACCTCTAAACAGTAATCAGAATGTATTTTATTGTTCCCTTTGTTCTCTATGTTATAAATTTCATAAGTGCAAATACTTATTTATCTATCTCTTCATATAACTAAGAGAAAGGATGAAAGCCTATATTCATTATGATGGGGGTTGGGGCACAGGTGCAGAGGAGTAGAAAATTGAGTCATGAAAAAGGGCAAAGTTGTTCTGTAGAAAGACTTTGAAGTTTGAATCAGGGTTAGTTCTTTAGAGCAATCAAAGAAGCAGGGCAGCAGGCTGGATGGAGGAAGCAATTTTTTAATCAATCTGGGTATCACTGGAAATCCTATTTACCATGCAGCTTATTTTGAAGCAGAGGGAAACCCTGCCAATAAGGAAGGCTTGAATCTCCATAGAGATAGCTTGTTTTCCCAGCAATGTATTAATTAATCAACTGGTATATGTGAAGAACCAACTTGTGCCCAGTACCCACATAATTGTAAATCAATGCTTACTAAATTGTACCTGCCTAAGGTATTGTTAGAATAAAACTGTTAGACTAAGTTCTGATTAAAAAGTAAATGAACCATAATAATGAAGTGAGACACTTGGGAACATCTAGAATGAACATCTATAAATTCATCCTGAAAAACTAAGAAAGTTGCCCTAATTCTATAATTTCATAACTTAGTGTCTCTTGATTATTACCTTGAGCATTATCTTTCAAAATCCATATATATATATATATATATACATATATATATACATATATATATGTATATATATATAAAATCATATATATGTATATATATAAAATCATATATATATATATGATTTTTTAACAGATTGATTTATTATAGTGTTTTCTAGAAGAAAAAAGGCTATTTTAAATACTGTAGCCAGGGAAATAAATTGATTTTCCACATTTTTAAATTCCAAGACTGAAATTTAGTATTCAGAACAAATGTTTATACTGCTATATTTAAGAGCTACAGGAAAAATTCATAAATTTATTTCATAGGTTATAGTCAGTACATGCTTTTGGTTGTTTATTCCCTTTCTACTTTCAAACCCCAATCCTGTAATGAGTGGTAGAAACTATATAAATTACCTTAGAAATTCCCTTGTTTCTCTGACCTTTCAGGAAAGAAAAGAGGAACACTCATCAATATGCAAACTATGTATTGAATTATTCTGCATAAAGCTATTCTAATTTAAGTCCAGGTGACTGGGACTTTATTCCATTCCAAGATTTCTTATATACACTAAAATAATTGTCAATTTAAGATAAAAAGCAAATATATAATAATGTTTAAACAGTGTGACTAGATACTGAGTTTGCCAAGGAAGGTTATTGAATCAACTACTCCATAAATCTTTTAAAAATGTATAGTTTCTTATTTCCTTAGAATAATTTAGATGTGGTTTATCTTGAACTCCTTCAACCTACTTGATCAGGTGTTTGCATATGATTGATCATTGTCAGTCAGCTAACCCTAGCTCCTAACATTTTTTAATAGATTATCACAGTCTCAGCTGCAACTTCCAAATTATGGCTTAGATATTTGAAATGCCAGCTGGTACCAAGATACCAGCAATATATGAGAAG
Organism: Panthera onca; assembly: GCF_046562875.1. Lineage (NCBI taxonomy): Eukaryota > Metazoa > Chordata > Mammalia > Carnivora > Felidae > Panthera > Panthera onca. The sequence goes on from NC_138339.1 coordinate 77,464,856, forward strand.
AGAATAATGCAAAAGACTTGATGCTTTGGATTCTGTGTCTTCCTCTCTCTCTGCCCCTCCCCCATTCACTTTCTGTCTCTCTGTCTCTCAAAAATGAATAAACGCTTAAAAAATAAAGGAAAAAGACTTGGGGCTTGAGCACTAGACTTTTCATGTAGGAAAAAAAGTTATTGACATATCTGTTGCATATTTCAAAGGCACTTTTGGCAAGGGATCAAGGGAAGGGTCATCTCTCCTTTTTTTCTCTTCTCATCATTCTTACCCCAAAATTATTTAAAAATCTGGGTGAATGAGTAAACATATTGTACCAGAATAAGGGATTGATTTTAAAATATTTTTTAAAGTCCTTTTAAAAATTCCTTCTAGTTATGGGTTTATATAAAAACCAAGAATTGGAAAGCATGTTAGCCAGGAGCAGGCTAGAAACTCTATTTTCTATGTCTGGGATTGATGTCTAGTAAATAAAACATTTACATTTTCACAATCCATGGATGAAATAAGTCAAGGAAAATATTCAGAGAAACAAGAGAAGAAGGAAAAATTATGGAGTCCCAGTAAAAACCAGTATTCAGTGGTAGGAAGATAAACCACACTGCAGAGGTCAGTCTGATAACTCTACCAGCTTGCGCTCACTGAGGTCCATCCCAAACAGCTAGACCTATTTTCTGTCCCCCAGTAATATGCTGAATGATGTTCCTTTTTATGCATTAGTGAGTGAGTGCACTCTCCCTTCAAGATAGGGCTTGTGGTTCAATATGGTTTTCTGAAGACTGTATTTAAACTCAATATATTTGTTGACAACTGTGGGAAATATTGTTCAACAGCTTATTTTGAGAACCAATCAAATCACATTATATAAGTTGTAAATTCTTACACTTGTTTTCAGGGTTCATTGTCACAATCATTTCCTCCAAATGATATTATGCTGGTACTGCCACTTCAGAGGCCTAAGTGAAAGTAAAATCCTAAAATATTTTCTCAGTTATTTTTCTTTTAATTTATTTTGAGAGAGAGAGAATGAGTAGGGGAGGGGCAGAGAGAGAGGGAGAGAGAGAGAATAAAAAGAAGGCTCTGTGCTGTCAGTGCAGAGCCAGACCAGGACTCCATCTTATGAACTGTGAGATCATGAGTGAGCTGAAATAAAGAGTCAGATACTTAACCAACTGAGCCACCTAGGCACCTCAGTATTTTCTCAGTTCTTAAGAAAAGATAATTTCTATCATATCTTAAGAACCTTAGCCTTCGGCATATTGTACACCTAAAACTAAGGTAACACTGTATGTTAACTATACTGGAATTAAAATTAAAAACTTGATTTAAAAAAAAAGGCAACACACACACACACACACACACACACACACACACACAACTTTAGCCTTCTGATACACCATTGTTACTCCTTGTCAGTAAGTTAGGGTCCTGTGTAAATGGTAGAAGTTTTGTACATGCCATGAAGGCTTTCTCATCCTTTGAAAGACCTTACGTCTATATAGTTTGAACAGATTTTAGTTTCAATAAGAAATAACCACCTACACTTCAAATACTCAGGAGAGAGAGGATAAAGTAGCTTAGATAAACATTAAGGTATATATAACTGATAGCTAATTCTTAACTAATGGTAAATAAGTTGTTGGGAATAAAGAAAAGTAATCATAAAGGCCCAAAGAATAGACATGGGAAATCTGGGGAGTGAGAAGTGGAAAAGCCGTGGGTGCAGCAGTACTGCTGATTTTTTCCTCCTGTTGCTCCTTACTTTGCATCTTTATCCAGCTGGATCATGAAGTTAGGCACTGCAGTCAAGGTCAGCACCAAAAATTGTGACAAGTCACTGCTCTTTTATTGGGTAAATGCCTGCTTGTTTTCACATGAGTTTGCAGCCCAAGAGCTCATTCCCTGATTAAGGTTTTTCTGGACAAAATGTCAGTCAAATGTTAGTGTATGAAGAACTCAGTTATAATCACTCCATTCTATCCTGCCTCCACTTTTATCCTCCAAACCATCATCCAATGACCATGTTGATGGTCAAATGGAATGCCTTGCAGAGAGAATGGGCTGGCGGTTGCTATCATTAATTTCTCACCAAAAACAAATTGCTTTTGTTTCGGGCAGCATAACATTTTCATTCTCAACACTAAATTGTTGTCATGAAAAAAGTGTGGTTCATATTGCTTGCCTCATTCTCTCATTACTCATTTGAAGCATGCTCTTGAAGAAAATACTGTCCTTTGATGTCACTCTAGGGATAGCAAAAGCAATGGAAGAATCCATTTGTCCTTCTGTAAAAAAATAAAGTCATAAAGTGATAGTGTAATAAAGAAATTAGGAATTCTTAGGTACCTAGCTTGTATAGATTCCATTGAATGAATTATATAGACTCAGCTTCCTTGGTCTTTATAACATTTCAGGGCAATTTGCCAAAATTAATTAAGCTGTAGTACCAAGTAACTGAGTTCAGATATCCAATGATAGTTGTGCCAGTTAAAAACTTGAATGAAATTTAATAGCTAAAACAATCATGTGACATCTAGATAACCTTTACATAATCTAAAATGCAAGGGACTCTATATTACACAGTTAATATTTTTGATAATTTGGTTTAATAGTAACTCCTTTTTTTGCTCTTCCTTTCCCCCAGTGGATCTTACTCAAAGTAAAATTATTACCTGCAGCTACTTATGATTTTGCATTTTATTCCATTGATCTTACTCCTCTCAGTAGAACTCCGTAAACTTTCTGCAAAAATTATTTTATAGTCACATATAAAATTTTCACAATGTGACAAGCTGATCTTACATTAAAATATATGTTTTTCGGTAGTGCTTGAGAAAATTGCACCGTCTTATAAATGTTTGACAGTAATCATTTTAAAATAATAAAAATTAAGGAAGCAATGTTGGGGTAGGATGTGGGCACCTTCCCCAAACTCTTTGTTTTTGCTTGTTGATAGTCATCACATAAAAAAAATAAAAGAACTTGATTCTTTGTATAATCCATATGTGTTGTAGTCAATCCATCTGTAGGTTCCCATTAATAAAAGTCACTACTAGGAAGAATCAGTGCTACTAAACATATTTTGTAGTTTATTCAGCTGGCAAATATTTTCTCTGTTTCTTTTTTGCCTAGACCAGATGCCTACAACAAAATTGCTGTCAGTTTCAAAACTAGTAAGCTGATTATTTTACAGAAAATAATAAACGCAGAATATGTTTCATACAAATATTGTAGTAATACACAAAGCATGGTAGTCCTATTCGACAGAATAAAAAATCAGATTCAGAATTTTGCATTAAAAAGTTTGTTTTGAAGCAGCAAAATACTTTAAATCACATAACTCCACATTTGGAAAAAATGAATAGATAGTGTTTCTGCACATTTGCTCATTCAGGAATATTTATATGGCCAGGGCTGGGCTACGTCTGGGGCTGCAAAGAAGATATCTAAGCATGGGCTCCCGCAAGGGAGGAAATCCCCACTTTCATAGTCCAGGGTTTTATGTAAGGAAGGGACAAGGTAATTTGGGAATGTAATTTGGCAAGTGCTTGGAATACTATTCTTCAGTGGGATGTGAGTGGGATCACTGAGTAGAAACACACAGAAGAGTTTCCAAGCAGGATTAAAAGTCAACTGAGAGTATATACAAATAATTCACAGTACTGCCTACTTACAAGTTGTATCAGAGTTACCTACTGCAAAATAGTCCTCTTTTGAAAGACCTAAACATGATACCTATACCTACAGCTTGATTAAAAAAAAGAATGGTAATAGAGTCCTGATTTACAAAGAGCTTCAGGATCCAAACAATGCTTCTACATGCTAAAATTTATTCTAGAAAGGGATGGAAGATGATAAAAGGAAACAGTTATACAACTACTGAAATGAGTAACCTGTTTAGAAATAATTCAAAGTGATAGAACAAAATTATGTTCAAATAGATTTATGAATCTCTCCTCTTTCTCCACCATGATATATGGTGGGTTTGACATTTCCCTTATTCCATTTTTCTCATTTAACTTGGTGTGCAAAGGAACTAAGTCCTTGGATTTCTCACTGTGTGTGAGACACTGAATATGACAATGAGGAGGCATACTGTGACTTCAAGTAGATTAGGTGGGGGGGTGGGGTTTACAAGAATAAACAGGAAGAAGCAATTATGAAAGAGAAATAGTGACACACTGGACAAACTATCTTCATTTTTTGTTGTTTTTTTTTTTTTTTTTTTTTTGCTTTGTTTTGTTTTTTGGGTTTTTTTTTTTTTTTTTTGATCTCTGTAATTGGAAAACTTTGGAGATTGGTTTTCTTATGTCCTTAAGAAACTAAGGACAAGACTGTTACAAGAGCAAATGAGGCTGACTCTCAACAAAGAGATCCAGAGACAATAAAGCTATTCTACAGGACACTTCTCTGACTGGCTGGGAGATGATGGAAGCATGAGGTTTCCTCTTTAGCAGTTAGAGTGTTAGGAAATAACTTTGCATTGCCCAAACATTGTGACTCATGATGACATGAACTGCTTGGGGAATTTGACATTCCTCTTCAATGCTCTGGACCTTTTAACACTTAGGTTTGACTGGGGACTTTCTAACCAAGCTGTTCTGATGGTGATATTACAGAACATTTTCATAACTTGTGCTTTTATTCCATTACAGTAACACATTGAAAGATGTTTTATAGTGTCTTTGAAAATCCCCCGTCTTTACCTGTAAATTTGCCATGTATTTATTTATGTTCGTCAAGCTGTTTCTTTAAAGATACCACTCAGGTCCTCCCTAAAATAAGTATAAAATATTTGGAAATGTTGAAAAAGGTGTGAAGAAATTCATAACTGCTTAGAAAAACCTAAACCCATTAGAAAAACATTGAAAATTCTCATTTCATGCATCAGACAATTTTTTTGTGTGTCTCACTGATAAAATCATAATAACATAATATATAAGTAAGGGATCAGGAATATTTAAAACAGATTTTAGTTGCAGGAAAATATTTAAATGATATGATTGTCATAAAAGTATATAAATATATTCCATTGTGTGTGCATATATATATATATATCTTTATCCATTCATTAGTCAGTGGACAGGGAGGTGGGTGGGGGATGGGGGAAATAGATGATGGGTATTAAGGAAGGCACTTGTGATGAGCACCAGGTGTTGTATGGAAGTGTCGAATCGCTATATTGTACATCTGAAACTAATATTGCACTGTGTATTAACTAGCTGGAATCTAAATAAAAACTTGGACAAAAAAGTATATAAATATATTATCCATAGCTAATTAACATGTATTAATTTTAGTGACCATTTGATGTAAACTAGATAAACCTCTTCTTTTACAGAGCAAGGTATTGAGGCCCAGAGTCCCATCTAGTAAGATACTCAGTAGCAAGCCAGAATCACTGATAATAGGAGCAGCTCACTTTCCACCATTATCTCCATAGAAGAGCATAGCTTTATATTATTATAACAGTTTTTGTGCTATTTTATAATTCCTTTTTGATGTATTGGTTTTCAATGTAATATATACCTATTAATTTATATAGCCTTGTACTTTGCCAAAATGGTATTCAGAAAGTGAATGCATTCCTATTTATATAACTTACCACATATCTTGAGCTGTTTCTGGCTTGTGTTTCCTGGCCAGAGATAAAAAGATTATTTTTCACAAACAAGAAGAGGAAACACTTAAATAAACTGCCTATCTAGCTAAGGATTTTTATCCCAAACTTTAGACATAAGTTTTTAAGTAATTCTAAAATAGAATTCCATTTATTATTCAACTCAAAAAGAGATAACACAATTCCTATAGCTGAGTTCTGAGCATTTCATTATATTTAAGTTCATTTATCTACTCAGGCTTTCAGCTGACATCTGCAGAGCAAATCAAGATCTCTTCTAGAAAATTGATTGATGGTGTGCCATATTATTTGTGAATCTCATGCCATCTAAATTTGAATTATTTTATTTTAAATGAAATTTGAAAGCCATTAAAGAACCTTAAAATATGGAGTTGGCTAGAGAACAATTGAAATTTGTATCAAAACTGAATATCAATTCTTGAGCATTCTAAGTTGGTGAAAGTTTAGAGGAATAAATAATGTTTTTAGAGAAAACTTTGTCAACATGGCTTAGTTTTTCTGGGGAGTTTAGTGTGGACAGCACAGCATCAGAATCAGAATGTTGCTGCTTCACAATTTGCTGAAATTACCTAGTAATTATTTTTTGTATTGTACATATTTATTATTGTATACAAAGCAAATATGCGTAAGGATATACCTGAGAAAAGTGCCAGAGAATACATTCTAAGTGACTACAATGTTGATGACTTACACTTCAGTCTCTGCACTTAAGTCTTCATATTAAGTCTTTATTTTAAATTTGGATTGAACAAATTGCCTACTTACAGATACATAACCAAGTGACTTGCAATACTTTGACTTTTAATTCAATATTTAATTTAACAGATTCTTTTACTCTGGTTGCTCCCTGTTACTAACTCCTTCAGTTATTAATGTTTGGACTAAAATGAGAAAAGTACAATTTAGATATTCTTTCCGGCCAAAACACATTTTTAAAATATGTTGTTTATAGTGTTTCTTTGGCACTTATTTATTTGTAGGCATGTGTATGTAGTATGTGTAATATTACATTGGTCTTTATTAAATTCCCTGATTTCTTTCACTTCTCTTCTAGAAACACCCTATTGCTATTTCTGTTCCCCTTCCTGATTAGAGAATAGGGGTAGCAAATTGATGACTAACAATTGATTCCAGTCCACTGACCTGTTTAACACCACAGATACTTAAAAATGAAGTTTGTTGCCAACGTTTTATAACCATGAGCTTTCAAATAAAACTTTCGTTTTTTGTTGATTCTTTAAAAAATAGGAAGATCTGGCAACATCAGACCTTTATAGCCTCATGATAACTGTGAGCCACAGCTGAGTTGTTCTGTCTTCTATAGTCTAGGCATTGTTGTCCAGTTCTTCACAATCTACATAACCCTTTGTCTCTTCCATTCTGACAATAAGCCTGACTTACTGATCATAGTTTTCTGCTTTATTCATCTCTCAACCATTTGTTTCATTACTCTACCTTTTGGGAAGAGAATGAGATACAAACATACATGGTAATTGATTCAGATAGTATTAGAACTGGAGAAGACTTTGCATGTCATCTACTCAAAGATCTCATTAAAAATAATGACATTAAAGAATATTTGGGGGGTGCCTGGGTGGCTCAGTTGGTTAAGCGTCTGACTTTGGCTCAGGTCATGATCTCGCGGTTTGTGAGTTCGGGCCCCACTTCGGCCTTTGGGCTGACATCTCGGAGCCTGCAGCCTGCTTCGAATTCTGTGTCTTCCTCTCTCTCTACCCCTCCCCTGCTCATACTCTGTCTCTCTCTGTCTCTCAAAAATAAATAAATGTTAAAAAAAAAGAAGAATATTTAGGCAGGTTAAGTGACATCCTAAGACTCTAAGCAACCTGTCTCAAACATATCTTTTGATACCAAATGTTATGCTCTTTTCACTAGTTCAAGAAATTGATTCTGAAATAGTTGTAGAAAATTACACAGTATTTCACTGATGCAGATTCTTTCCAAGAAGTGTGTGTGCTAATAACTTTTTAAGAATCAGCTCTCTGGGGAAATAAACAAAACTGGAGTAGTGTAAATACTCCCACCATGTCCAATTTCAAGCTAATGATGAGATGTCAGCCAATTTATAAAATTCAAGAAGATTTAACAATGGCCTTGGTGAATCAGTAAGAACCAGCTCCAGCCCGCCAGACTAAGTATGTGATTCAAAGAAATTCTTGTGTATATTATAGAAAAATTCAAGCTATTAACATACAGGCTATTAACAAAATCTTTACTATCACACTGTCAGAAATGTCTGTCTCATTTATTAGAATATTCTCTTTTTGTTATATCTACTATTGCAGTTTAGATTGGCTAATGCAAATGCACTAACAAGAGTGATATACATAAAAGCAAAATCAATAACTTTTATTTACTATACTAATAAAAATAAGCAGGCATAGCGTATATTTTATATAATAATCCCTAACGTGAAGTCTCTAAATGTTATTGACTACAGAAAAATACTCGACTTCTTTGCCCTGGAATTGAGTTTGGCCTGGCTAAATGCTTTTGAATAGCTTTCAGATTTTATGATATTTGTCAGAAATGAATATTTGTGTCCATTATTTTTGACTTACACATTCATCATTTTTTTCTAAAATGTAAGAACTCCTAATCTCATTAATAATAGTTATGATACAGCAAAATTCTTATATTCTAATTTCTGTATTATAAATGCTTAAAACCTTTTTTTCAGGAGTTAAAATTTTCCATTTTATTAGAAACTTAGTGGATTGCTATTGACTCTCACAGATAAGAAACATGTTTACTTATGGGGCACCTGCATAGCTCAGTTGGTTAAACGTCTAACTCTTGATTTTGGTTTAGGTGACGATTTCACCATTCATGATTTCAAGTCCTGCATTGGACAACAAGGAGCCTGCTTGGGATTCCCTCTCTCTCTGCCCTTGCCCCACTTGTGCATTCTCTCTCTCTCTCTCTCAAAAATAAATAAACTTAAAAATATGAAACATGTTTACTTACATAATTAGAAAATTTTGATTTCCTAACTACTTAACCCAAAATCCAAATTATATTAGGAAAAATGATAATAACTTATCTGAGAAAGCAAAATTATATTAAGTCATTTGCTTTGGTAATAACTAAACATACACAAAGAAAAATATGTATGTGTCTATTCCAGTTAATGAATATCTAATTTTATATCTAATTTCAGAACTCTAATGCAATATTTTATTGAACTAATTGAATTAATTATTAATACAGAGTAAGATTCATTTCTTTTTTTAATGTTTATTATTTTGAGAGAGAGATAGAGCTCTTGTATGCATGAAAGAGAGTGGGGGAGGGGCAGAGGGAAGAGAGAGAGAATCCCAAGCAGGCTCCTTGCTATCAGCACTGAGCCTGATGTGGGGCTGGAGCTCAAGAACTGTGAGATCATTACCTGAGCTGAAATCAAGAGTCCGATGCTCAATGCCACCTAGGTGGCCCAATTAATATTCATTTCTATACAGAAAAACAAAACAAAACAAAACAAAAAAAACTCATGTGGGTGAAAAGTAGCAGTTCAGAGTTTTAGAAAAAAAAAATTCACTTCGCTTGTGACATGTTATTGTAACTCTCAGGTATCTATTTCAGACATGTTTTAAGAAACTGAAATATTGTTTCTTCCTCATTCCAAAATAAAAAGTATCTCATTAGGAGAGAATTAGAACCTTTTACAATACGTAAGACATCGTTCATCATTATTCTCTAGCAGTTTTAATCCTATAATTGAAGAGAATGATTTTGTCAAGAAAACTGACTTTGGAGAGCTGTTTTTGGCAAGATAAAATAATGGATGTTTCATCTAAAATCTCTTAAATTCCTTCCCATAGTTGAACACAGTTCTACTACAACCAGTACATCTGAAATATGCAAGAAAAAGAGTTACCCAGAGCCACAGAATTATTAAATGTTATAGATGGTGAATCTGTGTCATTTGTTTCCATTATTTTTCTTTTCTGGTTGAAAGAAGCAATAAGGAAACAGGCAAATGTAACATCTGATTTAGGGAAAGGGAGGAAGGATAAGATTTGGAGATAAATGTTCAAATACTAGTGAAAGGTTGCTGATGCTCACAGGACCTGGTACCCTACTTACTTTATCTATTGTCTAAAAAAGACTGGCAAAATGGAAGTGTGTGTGTGTGTGTGTGTGTGTGTGTGTGTGTGTGTTGCATTGGGAGAATCACTTGGAACAGTTGTTGAATTCTATCCTTTATTATTTATTAGTTTTTCACCTAAAACATAAAGTAAATTATCTCTTTACTCAATAGTTTGGAGAGGGTTAGGACTTTGAGTTTGGGGTGAGTGTATGGAAAATAACATCAGAGGGGCGTCTGGGTGGTTCAGTAGGTTGAGTGTCCGATTTCAGCTCAGGTCATGATCTCATGACTTGTGAGTTTGAGCCCCATTTCAGGCTCTGTGCTGACAGCTCAGAGCCCGGAGCCTGCTTAGAATTCTGTATCTACCTCTCTCTCTGCCCCTTCCCTGCTTGTGCTCTCTCTCACTCTCTCAAAAACAAACATTTAATTTTTTTTTTAAATAACAGCAGAGAAAAGTAAAATCACCTGTGTTCTCATATTCTAAAATGATCCTCAAGACAGAATTTAGGAGTAGAAATGGGTGCATAAGACTAAGCTATGTATTGGCTGATTATTTAATGTGTTTTACTGAAATTTAAAGAGAAAGTGCTGTATGGAAAATAAAGCTACAGGAATCTATCTAGCCAGCTAGCTAGCAATCTAGCTATTTACCTATCTACCTATCTATCATTTGTCATTTGTCTTTTGGTTTCCTTCTTTGTAAAAGAAGCACCTCTGACAGCTATGATAACTCAGATTGTGAAAGTGGAAAGTAGAGCTAATAATAAAAATAGTTTCTTATATCCTTCAGCTTTATTGTGTGTGTGTGTGTGTGTGTGTGTGTGTGTGTCTATGTGTGTTTTAGCACTAATGAGAAAATTCCCTAGACTTCTTTAGAGTGCCTATGAGTAAAGTCAATAGTGATAATAACTGGCATGGGAGTATTTTTACCTGGAATTGGAAGGTAAATCTCAAAAGTGTTTCATTTAAATGTTAGCACAGAGCAGTTTTCTCTGATGGATTTTATTCTTTCCTAAGCATCAGTGTTATTTCTGCCAAATCTAGGTAAAAATAGAATCTGGAGATGATAGAATACGTTTCTAGCATTTTTTTCTAATTATGTGTAGTTCAAGTTGATTGACTAAATTAGTTTTTATTTCTAAAAATTATTTGTCCCCCTCAGATATAAGGAATGATAACTGACTTGGCAAGTGGAAGTCAACATGGAATTTAACACTTGCCATGGAAAACTGGAAGTTGTTTAATCCTGGGTGACATGTAGTAAGGAGTACCATATATTTAACTGAGAAAAACATGGTAACCTTCTTTGTTAGATTTTAGAAGTGTTTCTATTTCTGTTTTTTTAATTAGTTAATGTAACACAACTAATAACTAATCTCAGAATAATACCCAAAAAAGTTATAAAATGGAATATTGGAACCTCAGTCACATTTTACTTTTTAGTAATTTAAAGATTTGAAATTAATGTAATGCCAACTAAAAATGGCATGACGAAATTAATAGCATTACTGAGATTCAGGGCAACCTAATTTTTCGGGCACATTCTCTGGAGGGAGATAGGTTAATTCCCAGTTCCACAGCTTACAACACGGTGACTTTGGGCCAATTCATTATTCTCATGATGCTTCACGTTTCTAACCTGTAAAATGGGGTTATTAAGAGTAAGTACCTCATGGGGCTGATGAGAAGATCATTTGAATTATATGTAAAGCATATAGAACAGTGCCCAGCACATTGTAAGTGCTAAATAAGGCTTAGCACTAACTAATGCATCACTGAAAAAACAGGTTCAATAAATTACCCTGTGGGTAATTAAGAAAAGCTCATTTCTTTCTCCAGGTATTCCCATCTCTCTAGGCACCCCTCATTCCCCACCTTTCTGTTGGTTTATTTACATTAATAGTGATTGCTCCTAATAAAATACATTGAATTATTCAAAACTTTGGTAGAAAAACCTATCGCAGACCCAGTAATTACATCTTATATGTTGCCCTGGTATCAGAAAGCACTATACTCCAGCCATTCAAGTTTATCTTTCTCTCAATTTGGTTTGAAGTAAACTGATGTTTATCATTCCATTCTGGTGAATAATAATAATGGATGAATATTTCTAATGCATCCACCAAAGGGGAAATACCTCCATTCCAAACTTGGCAGATATATCAACTCTGCATCAGTTGTTGGTAAATCTCTATTGTCTTTTACTATGTTATTTCTGAAAGGCTAATTGGCAAACATAGTGCCGTAGCAACTTTTTCTGTTCTAAACTTAATTTTAAACTTTGCACAAGTGACAAGTAGAGCTTCTGATGCAAAATCTAGTATGAATGAATATGAAACTTATTTCAACCACTAGTAATATCAACACACCATAAAGTAAATCATCCGGTGTTTACTTTCTATAACACTGTATGTGTTCCAGTTTCAGGTGGCCACATTTGTTGGGACTAGAAAAAAAAAAAGGATTTGAGAAAATCAATGCTTTTTTCCACATATTTTCCCACATAATTTGGTTATGTTTGAAAAAAAATAGCAATATCTTTCAAAATAGCAAACCATGCTTGTCTGTCAGAAGATCTAACATTTCCACAAATATCTGACTAACTCCGCATATGGTAATCTCTGGGGTGTTTTCTGATACCAACAAGCAATTCGCTGGACACCAACTGGTTGTCCAACAATTCGATTCAATTTTCACACAATCTACATGGATTTAGCTTTAGATCCCACAAGTTAAAGGGCTCAGGCCCATATGCCTACCCTCCACTTCAGACAAAATCCCAGGTCCCCAGCCACCTGCATTTCCAACAGACTGGCTATAAATCAAGGGTTCCCACAACTGCTTCCTCGGGTTTGATAATTTACTAGAACTCACACAAGTTAGGAAAGTACTTTACTTACCATTACTGTTTTATCATAAGGAGTATAACTTAGGAAATGCCAAATGGAAGGGAGGTATATGGCAAGGTATGATGGAGGTGGAAGAATATGGAAAGGACATGGCTAGGAGCTTCCAGCACCTTGGTGTATACATCAACCAGGAAGCTCTCTGACTTTCCTTGTTCAAGAGATTTTATAACCCAATCTCTAGTCCTCCCTTTCTGGAGGTCAGGAGTGGGGCTGACAGTCCCCACCCTCTAAGAGTTGTCCTTAATCACCAGCTTTAGTCACCACACGTTAAGTCACCTCATTAGCATAAAGTCAGGTGAAAGTGAAAGGGACTCTTTATGAGTAACAAAAGACACTCCCATCACTCAGGAAATCCCAAGGGTTTTAGGAGCTCTGAGCCAGGGACTGGAAACAAAGACTAAATATACTTCTTATTATATCACATAACTGAGAGAAATGTTACTTTGTTGAGTTAATGAAATGAACACTTGTTAAAACATCTAAACCTACGAGTGTCTTTAGAATTTGGATTGAGAACTTTGTGTACAAATTGAGAAGACCAAATTAGGGTCATGTCTAGGATGTAAAAATGCTACAGCTATAAATTCAATAGTATAAATTGAAAGACTTCTTCCCATTTCTCTCATGTTTTATGGCTTTGAAAAAAATTAATCCAAAGAGGATGCATCAATTTCATCATCATAACAACTTGAGAATGAGAACAAAATATAAAATTAAATTAAATTAAAAAGGCAGAAAAAATATTTTTTAAGCATTCAGAAATTCAAACTTAAAATAAATCAACTTAAAATAAATCACTTAAAGCCATCAACTTAAAATAAATCATACAGTAATCTCTGGCAGCAACTATGTCCCCATAGGATACCAAATTGCAGGCATTGTCACAAATAAGGACATTTTTTTATATGAGATAGATAAGCATGAAGTTACTGTATTTAATATCCAAGTAAAGTTTTAAGAAGTGCTAAGTCCTAAGCCCTTCTACCCTTTTTCATGCCCCACAAACTAACAATCGTTCCTTTTGTCACTATGGGATTTCATGTCCTATTTCCTTTTATTATTTTTCCATTTTTTGACTTTTCTAATTTTATTAAAAATAGACCGCAATAGTATATACACATACACATAATATATATTAAAATATTTAGATCATGTTATACAGGCAGCTGCATTATTATTGTTAGTACTTACATGGTTAAGATGATTTCCTAAACTTCAGCTTTCTATAATTCTTTCATGTATTCATTTAATAGGCTATGTGACAGGTGCTTTGCTAGGTCCGGGGTGCAAATATGGGTTAAACAGACACAATTATCACCTTCACTTGGATGATTATATCACCACCAGAAAGTTGGAGTCTGGTATAACAAGTGCTATATTGTGTGTGTGTTTGGCTGGGGCACAGAGGGGTCACTTCTAGAAGTGAGAATGGGAGACTGATTAAAAGAAAAAGACCTTCTGGGGAAATTGATGTTTTACAGTTCATGCCAGGAATAAGGAGGAAGTGTCTCAGGCAGAGAAAATGACACATATAAATACATGCCTTTGTGCAATCATTTTGTTATCTAATATTAGCTGACACTCACGTAGCACTTACTGTGTGGCAATCATTATTAAAAGTGATTTTCGCACTAAGTAAACAACTCTGTGAGCTAGTTCCTTTTTTACTTCCATTCTAAAAATGAGGAAACTGAGGAAGTAACTAGTTAGGTAACTTGCTAAAGTCTACACAAATGGTAAAGAGCAAAGCCAGAATCAAAGCCAAGAAACTTGATTCCATAATCTGTACTTTTCATTTTATGATTGACATACATTAAAGACAATTTTTAATTTTTTATACTAGGTATTCTTTTTGTGTGTCTTTTTTTTTGATGCATGTATTGAAATTTTAGTTAATATATAGTGCAATATTGGTTTCAGGAGTAAAATTCAATGATTCATCACTTACATACAACACCCAGTGCTCATCACAACAAGTGCCCTCCTCAGTGCCTGTCTCCCACCCACCTTCCTCCCTCAGCCCTCAGTTTGTTCTCTGTCATTAAGAGTCTCTTGTGATACTATATGATTCCACTCATATGTGGAATTTAAGAAACAAAACAGATGAACATACGGGAAGGGGAGGAGAAAGAGAAGTAAGTATTCATTTGGGAGCCCAATAAAACCAGTAAAATTATTTCAAAGACCAACTTACAATAGCTGAAATAATACAAATCAACAAGTAGACTGTCTCATTTATCATGAATCAGAATTTTATGACAGACTAGGAATTCACTTCACTTTGACAAAGATTTATTGTTTTTTTCTACATGCAAAGTTCTCTGCTAGGACCTGGGGACATAAAGATCAATTAGTTTATTAATCTCTGTCCTCCATGGCTTCTCAACTTTGCCTCAAGGTTATATGTTAACCAATAAGAGTATATAAAACCTAAGACAAATACAACCAAGCAGATTTCTGAATGATATGAGAACAGAGAATTTACCTTATTTGCCTCTGGATTCATAGCATAGTAGCAACACCTAATTAAATATAGAATGAATAAATATGATGATGTGCTATAAAGGGAAGAATTACTTGCATCAGGGTAAATCATTAGATATTTCATTTAAAGAAGGCATCTGGGGCCCTGAATAATGGATAAGATTTCCTTGATATAAGGTGATATAGTTGAAACTTGCTTGACAAATGGAGGAGAGGATGAACAAAATCATTAGAGTGGAAAACTAGAGAACTGAGTAAAACCATTGAGAGAATTATCTAAACAGTTTGACTCTGTAAGATTCCAAAAAGTCTTGATTGATGTAACAAGGAGCTTTATTCTTTTGAAAGAGGACAATAAGAAGTTTGTGAGCAAGAAATGAAAGACTACAGTGTACTTTCTTAAAATTAGTGTTGTATTGGGTAACTGGAAACTATAAGCATATTGTAGAAGCTAGTTTGTTAAACTGTGTGAAAATTAATGATGATCTAAAGTACACTAATAAAAGCAAGAAGAGAAAACAGCAGAAAGATTTGGGAGTCAGCTAAAGGTGTACTGAATTTTTAGGATGCTGCAATACATGTTAGTGCACTAACCTATATTAACTGAAAGACAGTCACACTTTGAAAATAACAATTTCCTTCACTTCATTGATGAGAACAGCAAATCTTTCTTATTATTACAGTTGCTGGGGTCCAAAGCATGTTTGAAAAGGAAACATCTGTGATACTGAAATATCTTCAATAAGGAAACATCTGTGATACTGAAATATCCTCAATATTTTTTTAAGAATTGGAAAGGCTTCCCTCAGGCATATGTCCCAGATATACAGTGCTGCGTTTTAGGTATACTTGCAAAAACTGTGGTGTCCCGACATAGCCCCAAAAAGAAAAACTCGTCTCTGTAGAGTTAAGCAAAAAAACAAAAAAACAAAAAAACAAAAAACAAAACAAAAAAACAAAAAGAAAGAAAGAAAGAAAGAAAGAAAGAAAGAAAGAAAGAAAGCAGGGACTGATTCATATCAAAGCTCTTATTTTAAATATAAATGAATGCAACACATTTAATTTATCCAAATATGAAGTCTTTGTTATTTATAGTAAGTATCTACTTAGAAAAATAGTGTTTACCTGAAAATAGATTCTGTTTAGAACTCATAGATAAATTCTAAGACTTTGCCAGAATTAAAATTATTTTTTTATTTATTTAAAAAATTGTTTAATGTTTATTGATTTTCGAGAGAGAGGCAGAACATGAATGGGTGAGGGGCAGAGAGAGACAGAGAGAGTCGGAGACAGACTCTGAAGAAGGCTCCAGGCTCTGAGCTGTCATCACAGAGCCCAACGAGGGGCTTGAACTCACAAATCACAAGATCATGACCTGATCCAGGCTGACGCTCAACCAACTGAGCACCCAGGTGCCACCAGAATCATTATTCTACACAAAGTATGGTTCTAGATTCTGAGAGACTCAAATATTTTTCACTTACATGTATAGGTTCCTATCATGTCTGAATTTCTATGTCACCCATCATTCCCCACTCCAAAAGAAAAACAAATGTGGAAAAGTTAAATCAAGGGTCAGATGTGAAGAATTTTAAAAATAAAATGATTTGTAGGGCACCTGGGTGGCTATGTCAGTTAAATGTCTGACTCTTGGTTTCAGCTCAGGTCATGGTCTCACAGTTCCTGAATATGAGCCGCGCATCAAGCTCTCTGCTATCAGTGCAGAGCCTGCTTTGGATCCTTTGTCTCCTCTCTCTGTCCCTTCCCTGCTTGCGCACGCTTTCTCTCTTTCTTAAAAATAAACACTTAAAATAAAACAATTTGTTTGGGGCCCCCTTAGTGATGACCAGGCCTTACTCATCTAGGAGCACTTTATCCAGCTAAGAACTAGAGTCTGACTATGATGGAAGCTTAGGTAGTAGAGCAGAAATAGTGGAAAATGAAGGAAAGGTAAATGTGAGGAAGCTGAAGGGAGATGAGTGGATATGCTGCAGATCTGGGTGTCTGCATGGGGGGAGTGGAATAGCAATAACAGTAACTCCATTGACTGAGCATTTACCTTCTCATTTAATCTTCATAAAAAATAGATTTTATAAGCCTCTTTTTAAGATGAGAACAATTGAGGCTCAGAAAGTAAGAACTTGTTCAAAAATCCAGGTAGGAAATTGTAGAATTGAGAAGTGCTTTATTTCATAAGATATAATCCTAGTATTTCTATAGTCAGATTTTGGAACTTTTCCTAATCTGACACCACCAAGGTATAATATACATCTCCTTACTTCACTTATAAACAGCTCATGGGGTGTTCAGTTACAGGGTAGAGGTTATCACTTTCTCCAGGATGGTAAACTGTATCTGGTGAGTAGTAGTCCCTCAAAACTAAGTGGTTGCTGGAGGACTGGAGCATTAAATGAGGAAAAGAGGGAAATCTTTCCAAAATTAATTTACACAGATACATATAATTATATAATGTAAATAATGATCCGCTGATAAAAACCAGCAACTTCAGTTTCAACTCATATTATTGTCAGCAGAAACTTAGAGCAAGTCCTATATGTATTCACAGTAGGATTTATTTTAAGAAACTATGGGTCTAAATTTTAAGAAGTAATGTGTTGGTTATATTATATTTTAGCAATTTGTTATTGAAACAATGAAGTTAGAGTTAACCTAATTAACATAATAAAATCACAACCTAAGTAAAAACAATGAAAAGTATTTAGATTTGAAGTCTATGTAAGTATGACTGTATAAATAGATATGACTATTTACTTAATCCTCTGTGGAAATAATTTGTACCTTTTTTTGGGATTAATTTTGGTTGTATTTGCACACATATACTTTCTATATGTCTAGGCTAACACAAGCACACAGACAAATATAATGCAGCCATTCAAAAGGATAACTGGCTAAATAACACATTGATTTGCCATGTTATTCTGGATGAAGTGTCCTTGACTGCTTGCCTAAACTCACAAGCATTATTACCATATATTATCATCCAGAGATATTGGAAGACATAAAATAGGTCTCCTGAGAGTTTGAAAGGGTATCCTGAATTAAGGAAAATAAAATCTTTGTTTTATATAGATATTTGCTGCATAAGCACAGTTTCCAACTTAGAAATTGATTGAGATACAAAAATGTGGTTTCTTATTGCCTGCTGCTTTTATGGATTTTATTAATTGGGGATTTCTGCAATAAATATATATTGATCAATTTCTATGTGTCAGATCTAGTGTTAATTGGTAGAGATACATTGGTAAATACCACCCTGATTGACACAGAGTTTTCACTGTAGCAGGGGAACATTGATTAGATAAATTATTTGTATTAAAATTGGGTAAGTAGTACAAAGGAAAAATGGGTGAAAAATAGGGAAGATTTCCCTGAGCTAGCGATAATAAGCTAATACTCTCTCGTTCGCTGTTTTATTCAGTAATAAATAGTATAGTGCTATGTGTGAGGCATTATTTGCAGCACTTTACAAATATTAACTTATTTAATCTCTATAACAATCCTATAAAGTGAATATTGTTCCCATTTTACTGACGATGACGCGAGATACAACACAGTTAAATATCTTCTTCAAGCTCACCCAGTAAGGGTTAAGGTAAAATTTCTAACCTATGAAAGGAAAAAGACAAAGGAGAGGGCATCAGGCCTAAAGATAATTGTTTTGAAGAGAGGGACAGTGCTAGGAAAGAGTCCTTGATTCACAAAACTCTCAGGAGCTCACCTGGTTCTTTTGTTCACTGGGATCCTTTTGGTAATTATCCTGAGAAGATGGAGCATGGCAGGGCTTTGGGGTGGGTTCACTGATATTTCTACGTGCACGGTAGTCACATTTCATGAGGAAAGATCTGTGATTTGGTAATAGTCCTGTACTTACACATCCCTATTCCCACACTATCCACCGGAGGATCACAGCACTGTTTCTGGGCTCAAATATTTCTGCATCAGAATTCATAGACATTTCATAGTAGGCCACCTGACAGGGCCTTGTTCTTTTCCTGACTGTAACAATTAAGCAAATGAAACTTCTTCTCAGTCTCAAACTTGCTAAGAACATTTCCCAGGAATCTGGGTCTTTGAAAAAGCTGAACTCCTCCTTGTTCAATCAGAGAGCATTATTAACTGAAGGCCTTGCCCTCTTTTGACTTGAATCAACACCTGTGGACTAAGGATCTCCCACGCCCCATGCAATCTGCTGATCCTCCTGTATTAGAATTTTAGAGCTTTCCACCTAGATTTTCAACAGGCAAACTGCAAATTTAATCCTGAAACATGGCCTTAGATGTCTCTAGAGTCTTGCAAGTGAGATACAGCACAATCTACAGCACAGCACAATCTACAGCACAATCTATGCTTTTGGCCTGAGAGAAATCTTTTTGCAAAGATGTGCTTAGAAATCTTAAACTCAACCTATATTCCCATCTAACACAAAAAAAATTTTTATTCTATTATAAGCTACTTTCAGAGAGGTTTTCAAAGAGGTATTGCTTTTTGAGATCTCAGAAAGAAAACCTGGAGCTTCAAGCCTGCAGAAGGAAGAGCAAAGGATTGCTCTCTCAGGTGCTCTGGGTGAATGCCCTGAAATCTGCTGGCCTGGCACAAACAAGAGACTCTGAAAAGCCGAGGGAAATATTCCTCACGTCAGGACATATCAATTTATCACCCATCAGCTCGTTAGGGTTTTGCACAGTGGTTGGTTTATGCAGGCCCTAGTTGGTAATGAACTCACAAAGTGAAAACTCACCTCTGGAGGGAAGCAAGTGCTCATCCGGGACAGGTAATTCACCCTCCGGTGAACAGGAGTGGACTCATGTTTTGTTGTTACAGTCACAGCTTTGCTCTGACTGGCAAGATGTCTCAGAACTGTAAGTTAAGGGGCCTGATTTTTCACTTTGGTTTATATATCTGTATATACATAGATAAATGGATGTGGATAGAGATTCCGTTTGAGACTTGAACCACTTAACTGGTGTTTATCACAGTGCGCATGGTGCTTATGCTGCCCATGGCATCAGGGAAGAGCGTTGCAATGGGACACAGAAAATCTGTGATCTTCAAAGGCACTTCACACGGTCCTCATAGTGTCACAGAGATTGCTACCACGAATGTCACTGCTATTTAGAGAGCCATGAGAGTGACATTGGTACATCCTGGACTTCTTAGAATGGCGTGTAGCCTCAAGTGCAGCTTGTCACTGATTAAATACAGAGCCCACCCACTGTGAGAAAACTCTCTGGAATCCCAGCTGCCATTCAAAATGTGAAATCCAGGATGTGACCTGTCAAAATGAGCCACTTCAGCATATTGTGGCAATGCAGCTGTCACTGAAATACATAAGTCTTCAGAGAAAAGCATTCCGACTGTTTCCAAGGTGGAATGCATACAAATGTACAGCTCTGGTCACATTTGGATGTGACTTTTTCAACAGGATCCTCTACACTTAATAAGCAGATGGGTGAAAGTGACCCCAGTACCTCTTCTCATCTTTGATTGCTAAGCATTTTCTGGAAGCAAACTGGTTCATTATTTCTCTTGGTCTGTTTTTGAGAGAGGTAGGAAATATTTGGAAGTCGTACATATTTAAATTAGGCATTAATATCCTTCTCTTTCCTCAATAAAGATGAAAATTCATCTAGATTCCCCAAAATATTTCAGTGGAATGTCTGAAAAAGAGACAGTTCTATAACCCAGATTTAAAAGAAGTATTTTATATTTATTACTTGATACTGAACTTATCCTATTCTACATTTTTATAAATTTATAGCATTAACACGGAAGTTTATAATAAAATTTGAAAACCTCTAACTTGTTCCATTAATGTCAAGAGAAGCTCAGTAAGATTAGTGATGATATAAAAATTTTCCAAATAATGGGGCGCCTGGGTGGCTTGGTCGGTTAAGCGTCCGACTTCGGCTCAGGTCATGATTTCATGGTCTGTGAGTTCGAGCCCCACGTCGGGCTCTGTGCTGACATCTCAGAGCCTGGAGCCTGCTTCCGATTCTGTGTCTCCCTCTTTCTCTGACCCTCCCCCATTCATGCTCTGTCTCTCTCTGTCTCAAAAATAAATAAACGTTAAAAAAAAAATTAAAAAAAAAATTTTCCAAATAAGGAATTAACACATATGGTCCCTCAGGTGTGCCCAAATCGGTGGCAGTAAATCCATTTTAGAGCAAATTTATTTTCTTGTAAGTTTACTATTTAAAGTTTCTGAAAAGTAGGAAACAGGGTCAAGTAACAAATTAATGATTGATTGGATGTGGTATGTTCTTGATAAAACTGGCTGAAATAAGTTTCATAACAAAAATGCCTCATCCTAGAGTTTTATTAGGGATTGTAGAGATCCACATTGTCAACCAACAGACTTCCTTCTAACAGCAAAAGGAGATGTGAAAAATATTTGATTCAACTAACACTACAAGTCATAAAAGTCTTGCCATCTCAAACGATTTTTTATTTTAAGGCAATATTGTGAACTATGCATTCTGATATTTAGGTAGTTATAACAGATCTATGATTTGTTCATGTATATATACATTTGCATAGCAAACTAGCGATATACATTTACATATGCATCGTATGTGCTTATTTACATGTGTATTCTACATATCGGTATATTATATAAAATGGTACATATAATATGCAACATATAACTATATGTATTATATAGTCATACTTAGTATATAATATCTAGAGAGTCACTTTTTAAAAATTTATTTATTTTAAGTAATCTCCACCCCCAATGTGGGGTTCAAACTCACGACCCCAAAATCAAGAGTCACATGCTCTTCCAACCGAGCCAGCTGGTTGCTCAGAGATTTACTTTTTAAATTAGAACAAAATATCCTATTTCCTAATCATAACCTGTAAAATTTGTTTCACTTATGTCAGAAACTCTTGATTCCAACAATTCATTAATTTATTTTACAAGTATGTTCATGCTTACTGTGTAAAATTGAGTAGATTAATGTTTCTAGTTTGTATATATAGAAATTTAGAACTTGTCTGTTGCAAAGTACCTGAAAGCCATCACTGAACCATGAGGTAACCTTGAGACTTTCACACATTTCATTTCTCCATTGCACTGTGACAGATATTTTTTTTCCCCAAACACCTATCATATTCCCCAGATGGCTTAGACATCATCCCTGGAAGATTATGAATAATGTTTTAGGTTGAACAGATGTAAGCAATTTGTAATTTTTCCCCTTTCTGAACCAGCTTTGTTTTGATGAATCAACTGGAAATTGAAACTTATGTAGAAGTCCTGTCTGAAAAGGAGCAGTGTTTTCCCACAGTGGAATATGTAGTCAGCTCTTAAGTGTGGGCAAAAGACCAGGAACAAGGAAACTGGCCAAAATGTGTAACAATAAAAACCGGAAGATCATCACTTAGCATTGTAGTGTAGTTTCAATTTCTTTAGTCTAGAGCACCACATATAAAAAATAGTTCTAGGTCATTACAAACCAACTCAATTTCCATAAACTTTTGAAGAGATGGTATTTAACTAGTATATGTATCAGGTTGCCTGTGTTTGTCTCTGGTCAGAAAACTCTACAGAAAACTAATTTGGGAAATGGAGAACACGATTAAATGTTAAGAGAGAAGGGAATAAGCTAAACTTCTGGCAAGGATTTGTTTACTCTGCCAAATTATATTTTATATAAATTATACAGATTACAATTATATTTTTGACCTTAATATAGTCAACCTAAATTGAGCCTTACTGGAAATTCAGTTTTAGGGAAAACACTCTACAAGGTATAAATTAGTTAAATACTCTTTTATTAAAAAAAAAGATGATAAAAAAATCTACCTATGACAGCTAAATTTTAATTCTACAGCTATAGGTTGCACATTTATTTATACACTGATATTCCACTTGTAAATTATTTTCCTTACCATAACCAGTTGTCAGACCTAAAGGACCACTTAATGCCTGGAGTTCAGTCACCGCTGTGCACCTTCCAGAGCCTCTCTCTGACCTGGTAATTCTTGCTGTGGGAAGAACAATCATAGTGAATATTTTTGGCTTTCTTTAAATTGACGTTTATGAGACAAACTAATTGGCAATTGGTCTGGATTAGATAACTGAATTCTTAAGTACTTCAGAATTTGGAAACTCTATATGCTACAGACAGAATATAATAACCAAAATGTGAGCTTTGAAAGACAGCCATCAATGTTCTTATTTGTATGCTTATTACTACATTTCAACATTACCAACTGAGAAAGCTTAATGTTAATATTATAAAAAATTTTTAGGTAGAATTAATAGACCATTCTTAAAGCTATTTTAAACCTTGCCCCTTTTAAAAACTGCCAAATCTCATGTCCTTCTTTAGTTATATTTGGAATTTCAAAATAAATAGTATGACTTAAACCCAATCAAAAGAATTGTAACATTTATTATAGCTCTTCTACATCCACACCACTCCAGAAATCCACCTGTTTCCCCGTTTGCAGTTGAAATAATCACTGGCTTTAATAAGCTAGTTAAGGATCTTATCAGGTCTCACATGTAGGCAGCCATTTCCAGGAACTCATTTGGTATATTTTCTTATTTAATTAAGGAACTCTACAGGATGGCCTACATTGGCGCGCTCTCTCTCTCTCTCTCTCTCTCTCTCTTAGATTCTATAATTAAATGTTCCTTGGATATATAGCTTTGTCCCTAAACTCCTGAGTTTGCTTTTATATACAACTGATAAGCCAAAGATGAAAGGCTTGTTTTCATGCCAATACAAAATGAAGGACCCTCAGGACTGCTCTAACAGAGTGTCCATGAATTTTAATGATTTGCAGCTTTTTGGTGTAGCATTTCATTTACCCTCTTTATTTGAAAGTATGAATGTTATGATAGCAACTGAGACATTTTAGAGGTATTTTATTAGTTAAGCAAGACCATTAGAGATTCAGTGTGAACTTTTTTTCCAGTTTATTTATTTATTTTGAGAGGGAGGGGGAGAATGGGAGTGTGAGTGGGGGAGGGGGAGAGAGAGAGAGAGAGAGAGAGAGAGAGAGAGAGAGAGAGAGAGAGAATCCCAAGCAGGCTCTGCAATACGGGGCTCCATTCCAGGAACCATGAGATCATGCCTGAGCTGAAATCAAGAGTGGAACACATAACCAACTGAGCCACCCAGGTGCACCAGTGTGAACTTTTTTAATATTTAAAACTTAATCCATGGGGTGGCTGGGTGGCTCACTCGGTTAGACATCCAACTTTGGCTCAGGTCATGATCTCACAGTTCCTGAGTTCAAGCTGAGGGTCTGGCTCTGTGAAGACAGCTCAGAACCTGGAGACTGTTTGGTATTCTGTGTCTCCCTCTCTCTCTGTCCCTCCCCTGCTCATACTCTGTCTCTCTCTCTCTGAAAAATTAAAAAAAAAAAATTAAAATTAAAAAAATTTTAAAAATATTTAAACTTAATCCTTTTATTCCAAAATTTAAATGTAATTTATTCTCCAGTAGTGCATACTTCTTTTCTGAACCTATATATTCTCCATATTTCATCTCTTGCTTTCTGTACTCTTTCATGTATTGTGCGTGAAGGAGGTTTTTAAATGAAATTGGAGTCAGCATTCAAAACAATATTACATGAATGTACTAACACAAAGAGAAACAGATGGTCAAGAATACTGTACACATGCTTTGTAAACCAACTCCCACAGATTGCCTGTCTTCAGATTTTTTTTTCCCAAGTAGAATCAATCATCAGACAAGTGATTTCAGATTCTTTATTATGGAAATATTCCTCTTGAGCACCAACAACAAAAACAAAAAGCCATTTCAATTACATTTCCATGTTAAAGAAAGTTATGTTTCACCCTCTTGGTAAGTTTATTGTTATGAAGTCTGAGCTAATTATCTCTATCAACTTATATTCTCATTCAAAGAGTCAGGAAAAAAGTTTCCTGACTCTCATTCCTGAATTTCTATTATATCAGTAAAACTAAAATAAAACAAATCACATAAAATAAATGGTTGTCTTAGGCAGTGCCTCTAAACTTCTGTGAATTTCATGATTGCTATATTCATTTAAACTGCATAGTTCACATTCTAGATGGAAACCTTATGATCATTTCTCCCTGCTTGTTAAAATTTATCAAATTTAAAAGAAGTAACTATTAGGCTTTTTGTTTTGTTTTGTTTTGTTAGATGATTTGGCCCTAGTATATAATGCAGGCAATAATCCATGAAGTTCTTTAAAAAAAAAAAAACAAACAAGAACTACACTAAACTCAAATTCACTAGTTGAGTGAATATTCTATAGGTATGTGCATAGGTACTGTGTCTGACTTTCTTAATATGCATCAACATGATATACATACATTTGTACATAAAATTCATAATTTATAGTGAACTGTTATTTGTATGAGATCATCCAATTTCTCCAATATTCCAGAAGGTAAGATGTTTTGCCTCAAATTTACAGATCAGGAAACTGAAACACAGATAATCAGATATTAAGGGTGGAGGGATTCTCACCTGAACTAACTGAATAGGATTCTTGCTAAACACTAGAATCATTAAGGAGGAACACAGAAGGCCAAAGGAGAGGCCTACTTGAAAAGAGAGCTCAGAGAAGCATAACTCAATTTGGTTGAGACAAGAAGCTTCTAGCTAAAAGTACCATTGCTACGTATATGATAACTTCATGTTTAACCTTTTGAGGATCTTGCAGACTGTTTTCCAAAGGGTCTATACCACTTTACTCTCATGTACAGGCACCAACAATGTATGAGTGTCCCATTCCATAATATCCTTGACAATACTTACTATTATTTGTCTTTTTTATTATAACCACCCTAGTTGGTATGAAAAAGTATCTCATTGTGGTTTTGACTCACATTTCCGTGATAGCTAATGATGTTGTCCATCCATATTGGTCATTTGTATATCTTCTTTAGACAAATACCTATGCCTTTGCTCATTTTAAAATTTAGGGGTTTTTTTTGTTTTGTTTTGTTTTTGTATTTTTATTATTGACTCATAGGAGTTTATTAATTTTGATGCAAGTCTCTTATCAGATATCTGATTCATAAATATTCTCTTCCATGAGTTTTTTACTATTTTGATGGTATCTTTTGGAGCACAAAAATTTATAATTGTGATGAAATCCAATTTAATTTTTCTTTGGTTGCTATCTGAAAAAAAGCTTTGCCTAAGGTCATCGTACTTTATTCCTGTATTTCCTTCTAAGAGTTTTAGAGTTTTAATTCTTTGATTGAGGTCTATGATCTATTTTGAGTTCTTCTTTTCATATGGCATGATGAAGGCGTACAACTTCATTCTTTCAACAGTGCACATCTCAGTTAAAGTACAGTTAGTTACACAGTAGCTTGATTTTGTAGTACTGTTTTCACTTTTATACTTTTCCATTGCAAAGAATAGCATATTGCATAATGTAGTTGTCTTTACGGCTGTATTTGATTGTTTTATTTCCTCAGAAGTGCAAGAACATTGTTTTGTTTTGTTTTTATTTTTACTAGTGGACTTTCATTTAACAACTAGTTTATAAATGTGATTTATAAATTAAATTATTCTACTTAAAAATGTATTGAAGGGATTGGCATTCAGTGAGGCTGAAAGAGAGTAAAAGGAGGAAAATTAGCATTGACTCCATCAGATTGGAGTTTCATCAAAAAGAGATGGCATCTGGAGGGAAAAATACACAAGCCTTTATTAATATTTTGACTTAATGAAAATATTATGTACCACCTATAGCCCTTCAAAGTTTCAGGGATAGGAATATAAAATTTCCCCTAATTAATCTGGTGGAGGAGAATTACAACGGTAGTATTTCTAGTGAAGGCAGCTCTGGAATATAATGCAGACCCCAAAGCCTGCATCAGTGGTGTTGCCTTGATGATATTCCTTTATGGGGCTTTTCCTTCAGCTGGAACCCCCTTTATCAACTTATATGCTCATAGAAAGCTGTTTATTGAGTGATAAATTTATGTCACAGACAAAGCAATTGTCTAAATGGGCAGTCCCTTCACTATTGCACACTTTATGGCAGGAATAAATATAGAGAATAATGATCTACATTTGACTAACCTCCCCACATGTGATTATTTTGATACTTGCTGGGAAAGCTTTAAAGAACTTCTGAGAACTTGCTTATGTCTATCTTGATTCTGTTCCTTCACTGGGCTTTGAGAAGTCTGATCTTTGGCTGATGTTTAGTTTGTATACTTAGCTAGCAAGCATTTTACATTATCAAATGGATTATGGATCACATTAGTTAGTCTTGACCGCTCTTGAAATAGATTTTAGCACAATCCCTATTTGGAAGGTTAATGTAACCTGACTTATTGATGAAAACTGGGCATACCCATTTGTAAATTGTCCAAATCAAGCTAAAATAAGGACATCAGACCATTAGAAGAGTTGTTTACATTTTATCATAGTAAAAGGGACTTTTATTAGGAAGTTGTCTTTATGTTACCTAGGGAATGTGGAAATACAATCTCTAAGTGCCTTCTTGGAAGTGGTTTATGTAGAGAAAAAATTTCCATGAATAAAATACTGCTATCATTTTTATCTTTCAATATCTAACCCATTTTTGATATGCTTTGAGATTACCTACCCCCACTTGCTTTTAATTATTTTTTTTTCTTTTCTTGTAGGACCCCATGTCCTATGATAAATGATTTCATTGTTTCCTTTTCATATTAATAGGAAAAATGAAAAGTTTTCATAATTTTTGCTTTTCAAAAAGCAATGTGATCTCATAAGGAGGATCCTACATAAGGCTGTTTAGCAGTAACCTTATTTAACTCCTTCATCATGTTTCAAAAGACCATCCCCCTTCTGTTTCCAGTATTTCACCTTTTGGATGCCACTACTTCCTCATTCTGCAAGTTCAGATTATAAATTTCAGTTTGTCTTTCAGACTTCAATTGTGTTAAAAAAGAAGGTCATTAAAACCTGTGGCTTTACATCTACTTTTTTTTTTTTTTTTTTTTTTTTTTGGCACAGCCCCCATGCACCAATTCAAGTTTTTAAGCATTATCTTTGAGAAATTCCAAAATATATTATCTTTAATAACTTCTTTTAAAATATTTTAAGTACTCTTTTTTTAGACTTTTTAAAGACTTTAAGTACATCCAATGTGGGGCTCAAACTCAAAACCCTGAGATCAAGAATCACATGCTCCACCAACTAAGCCAGCCAGGAACCCCCATCTTTTATATATTTAATATAGAATTAATCTGTATATTATAATTGTTTTTTAAATTCTCCTTCACCAAAATCAGATCAACATGTGATATAGTTTTGGAGTGATCCATTTAAATTCTATTTGCATTTCTTTTGTGGTGAATAAAGTCTAAAGGATCCCCTTTGTTTATTTTTAATTTTTCTCACATCTCAGCAAGATTCCATTTTCTTGGACACTATTCTCCCATTAGCTTTATCTCTGAAATTGTGATGGATAATTTTATAATTTTTAAATAACCAAAAAACAATTTATTAATTTTTATGTAGAGAAGAATTTTCGACCTCTAGATACGAGTAATATAGGGAACTAGAAATGATATTAAAGTTTTTAACAGGGTGATTTTATCAAAGGGCTCTATAACATTATTGAAGAGATGAGCTGCATGTGATATCAGATTATACATTATAAAAGTAGGAGTAGTTAATCACCACAAGCAAAACATAGACTCCAGCTACAAATAGATTAACTCTCATGCTCCTCAATCTGAATTCAGAAATTGTGACCTTTTAAAAATGAGAGTTTTAGATATAGTAGGAACCATATTAAAAATCTCATTTTATTGTTGACTAAACTGAAGCTGAATAAATTTAAGTTGTTTGCCCAAGATCATGTAGTTAGTTTAAGGTAAAGCAAAGCCAGCACTCCAACTTTTCCAGTGCTTTTCCCACTATTAAATATTACTACTCCGAGATTGCCAAACCATGAGTATGTTCCATTTTATTAACACTACAAATCTCTAAAACACCAGCAAGAATAAATTAAATATGCATTCATTAATTATCTACTGTATATCCAGGACGGTGCTAAATATCATATTTAAGAGATAAAAATAGAAGACTCATTCATCTTTGTTTTCATCATATAATAATGTTAAATTTCTCTATTATCTTACATTATTGAATGCAAATTAAGGGCACCTGGGTGGCTCAGTCAGTTAAGCAGTCTGACTTGATTTTGGCTCAGGTCATGATCTCATGGTTGGTGAGTTTGAGCCCTGCATCAGGCTCTGCGCTGACAGTGCAGATCCTGCTTGAGACTCTCTCTCCCTCTCTCTCTGCCCCACCCCACCCCCACTCCTGCTTGCTGTCTCCCTCCCTCTCTCTCTCTCAAAATAAGTAAGTAAATTTTTTTTTAAAAAGATGCAACCTATACCCTCATCTTCTCTCTTTACAAGTGAGGTATAAATAAATAATTACCTGGAAATTTTTCTAAGGTAAGCTTCCTTAATGTTGAATTTTTTTGTGCAGACCTTATGGGTAGACAGGTCAGGAAGAATATTTTCTATGTGTTCTCCAGCCAGTGGTGTACTGGAGCTAGCTGGTACTGGCTGGCAAGAGTGGATTGTGTTCCCAACTCAGTGTTCACTGATGTCAGGTCAGTAGCTCGAAATCAACTGTGATGGGAGTATTTACACCACAGAAATTGGTAAAGGCAACTCTTTCTCAGCAACTCTTTCTCCCTGGTTAGTGACTGCTGGCTGTTAAACAATTACCAACACACCATGTATAGCATATTGGCTGAACAAAATCAGACAAATTATTTACTTCCTGAGCTTTTCACTGCACCTTCTGCGCAGTAGAAATGATAACATATACTGCAGCATATATAACAGGATTTTATGAGCAGCATGTGAAAGTACTTTAAAACTCTGAGTATAAAATATAATAACTAACATTACAATAACAAGAGTTATATGTTCACTGATAAAATATAAGACACTTGGCAAAACCAATATAATAAGAGGAGATCTTGAGTTTTATATCACTATCTGTGCTCAACCAGACTACATATGTGGCCAGGTAAAAAGAGGGCTGAAATTCAAAATTAAGGTCAAAGCCCGATTCTTGTGTTGGACACCAAATAACATAAATAGGTACCAAATAGAATATAGAGATTATTGGGCCTAAATTAGTATCCCTATTCCTTTTTCCATGCCATGAAAACTCTATGCCTCTGATGAGTCAGGTTTATGAAGGTCAGTATAATAATGTAGAGCTGTGCATGCAAAGGGCACCTAGAAAAAATACTGACAAACTGACCCATTGAGGTTATGAATTCCTGCATTTTAATAACACGTCAAAATACTTTAAGAAGCTTATTCATATCTGCATGGAAATCCCTACCCTTTGATACAATGTCATTGCCTTTGACATTTGCAGTGTGGTTAAGTAAGTTATATATTGAAACTACAAAATCGTCTTCTGACGTGGAACACTTTTGAGAGTGTTCATGGGAAAAGTGGGTCCTATATACTGGTCAGCTCTTATTTGCCTTTGAAAGAAACAAAAAAGCCAAAAAAGCTACATGTGTAAAATACATCACCATTGACACCAGACTATTAATCACCAAAACACCATACAGAACTTTATTTTTTCCCATATGAACCCTATGTTGAAAATGTTCTGGGGAATTACTGTTCCAAGCTGAATTCTCTTGAGAAGCTAAAGAATCCCATTCATTTTTAGTTTAAATTGAAATCACCATAGCCAGATAGGGGTGGTTTAAAACCCGGTCTGTCACCTATAATCTCCATGACCTTAAACTGGTTATTTAACCTGTGAAGCCTCGATATCCCCATCTGTGAAATAACATCCATTCATGGGTTTGTGATGAGGATTAAAGGAGAAAAACAACATAGGTAGAGTACTTAACATGGTCTCTGGTCCTTTATACACTCTCAATTAATTAGTGTTACCATTGCTACGTTTTATGCCACTGCTTATGTCTATATTCCTGACTTTATTCCTAGCTTGCCTAAGAACTTGAAATATGCTTCTTATCAAGGTAGAGTTAAGCATCTATTACTTTTTCTTTCAATGGAATAACATAAGGATTAATTATGGTGGACTGAATTATTCTCTGTGAGTATAGTGCTGGAAGTTTTTTGTTGTTGTTATTTGTGGGTTTTTTGTGTGTTGTTTTGTTTTTCTTTTCAAGAAATGATCATCCACCCTGCTTTTGTAGAAAGATGGGCTATTTCATAATCTTAAGAGGTATTATGAACTTAACCAAAACAGCTTTAAAACAAAATTAAGTTTTCTATACTTTAAAAAGTAAATTCACATGATGGAGCATATTGCAGACTGGGAATATGATGGAAGGATAATTTGAACAGTTGAAAACAAAACAGCAGAGATATGCCATTTCAATATGCCAAGGATGATTGCTTTAAGTGTTATATTAGCCAGCCTATACACATGTACTTTTTCTAAGAATGAACCAACATATTAACAAGTATGAAGGACAGAATATTCAAAAACTCATATATAATATTCAGATATTATTAAAAATTAGTTTGGAGGCATGGAGTACAGAATTGGGGCAATGCCAACATCTTCTGCAAAGATGAATTATGGAAAGCTAATTTTTAAATTTTTTTAATGTTTATTTATTTTTGAGAGAGAGAGACAGAGCATGAGCAGGGGAGGGGCAGAGTGAGAGGGAGACACAGAATCAGAAGCTGGCTCCAGGCTCTGAGCTGTCAGCACAGAGCCCAACACAGGGCTCGAACTCACCAACTGTGAGATCATGACCTGAGCCAAAGTCAGACACTCAATCGACTGAGCCACCCAGGCACCCCTGGAAAGATAATTTTTAAACAATATCTCAAATTTCTGTAGACATTTCAGACCCAGAAGCCATAATATTTACCATTAACAGAATCTTTCTGGGAAACAAGCACAAAGCTCAGTTGTGGGAAGATAAATATGAGAGGAGAAGTAGTGTGAACAAGCACCTCATGCTATATACTTCAATATTGCATTCCAGATAAAAGAATCACTGGGCTCATGAATGGAAACTTTGCATATAATATAACATTAAAACTGGAACAGTGGGATTCCATACTTTATATTCTAGGATATTTTAATATATATATTATACCATATATAATATATATTATATGTATTTTATGCATATTTTTATTATATATTTTTATATTCTATTTTATATTTATATAGAAATTTCCATGTTTTTGATTTTTGAAAGAATAATATCTTAAGAGGAAAAAATACCTATTACTTCTAAACTTCTACACTTTTTTGTTTAAATATAAACGCTAATTAATATTCCTTGTTTGCCAAAATGTTGAGTGTGAACTGTCATGAGTGTATCAAATGTGGAATGCTGTTGACGATAAGGTTTTTTTCTTTTATTTAGAAAATGTTGGTTGCTTGAAATAATATATTTTGGCTTATCAGGTGATCATTACCCAATTTTAATATGAGATAAAAATCTAACCTATTGCTGGCTTTAATGTCAAAACTACTATAAGTACTTTTTTTGCTTTTCAGTATATTCAAACCTGAAAAAAGCGAAAGAGAACAGAATGAGGAGCAGGTAGCACAGCAGGGCCAAGAGTGTTTCACACAGTTTCAGGCAGTGTGCAGTTTCATGGAGACAGAAGATGTGAAACACCAATGGAATCTTACAGATGAAGGAAACTCCAAAGCCACACAATCAAATGCTTTTGTTTCTCAACTAAGGAAACATGCCCACTGAGGCTAAATGACATGACCACAGGGAACATATAGTGACAGAAGGCATTAAGAGAGAAGTGTGAGCTGGAATGAAGAGTGGGTTTTTCTGGAAGATGTTAAAATTCAACTAGTATTACTTACTATGTGTCAAGCTTTCTGCTATGATTTCCACACATACTATCTCTCTTACATTATCATGACAACCTTACAGGCTTAATATTATTAATCAAGGCCCAAGGAAGAGAAGTAGTAGCTTGCCCAAGGGCTCAGGCATTGATATATGATATCACAGATTCATACGCACTTCTTGTGACACAGATTTGGTGGATAGAGACATTGCAACCGCTAAGTTTGTTTGAAATAAGAACAATGGATATGTTGGAGGAAGAGTAGGTAAGACACCTGGCTTAGCAAGAACTGAGCTTCCATGGTGGGAAGTAGTGAGACCTATGGAGGCTACTGCATGTATAAAAAGTTAGAAATGTTCAGGGCACCTGGATGGCTCAGTTGGTTAAGCATCTGACTCAGTTTTGGTTCAGGTCATGATTTCATGGTTAATGGGAATGAGCCCCATGTGGGACTCTGCTCTGTCAGCTTGAGATTCTCTCTTTCCCCCTCTGGCTCTGCCCCGCCCCCACTTGCTCTCCCTCTCTCTCTCAAAATAAATAAACTTAAAAAAATAAAAACAGAAATGTTCAATAAAATCCAGGGTGAGTTTGTTTCATACAACAAGACAGAGTATTACAACATTAAAGCAGAAAGGAAGAGAAGGAGGAAAGGAGAGAGGGAATTAATAGTATCTGAAATAAAACTTAGCCTAGCTGATGAAAAAATATTCTATGTATGTCTATGAATGATATATTAAGACTAAAACAGACAGAGAAACAAGAGGATGCAGCACATTATAACAGTAGTTATCTGCATGTAGTTGACTTATAAGTAATATTTTATTCCTCATTTTTTTCTTCATATTTTCTACAGGGAAGCTGCATTGATTTTGTGATGAAAAATATCAATTTCTATAAAAAGAAATACACACAGAGAAACTAGATTATTTGCTGAATTGAAAATATTGCCAAATTTGAAATTACAAGAGAAATGAATTTGAGATAAAAATTAGAACAGCTTATCCTGAATTAGAATATAAATAGTTCATTATTTTATAAATGCATTATTTTCAGTTCAATATCTTCCTAATTAGGATTTAAAATTTAAGTTAACATTCTATTTTTGATTAACTCTTTATAAGAAATTTGTGGCCTTAAATGTCAGCTTGTACATAAGTAGATACTGTGCGATATGGATTTTAAAATTGTTCTCTGGTTTTGGCTTGTAAAGTTGGCAGATATTATCTAACTGATTGTGCTAATAGAGTTTAAAAAGAATATCCATTTTTGTCCTCTTCACATATGGAATGTGCTCCTGGGCAAATACTGAATATCGGTAATTTATGTTGGCCTATACAATGTCAGGCCCAACATTAGATTTATAATAAGCGCATAGGAAATTCTTACTGACTATATTTGGATCGGCTCCTGTGTTTTTTAATTTCACAGAATGTTATTAACTGTGGCCTTAGTTCTCAACTGCTTTAAGGTTTTGTTTCAACTTATCTGTTACATGTTGACACCATTTAGTAAGGTCTGTTTGATAAATGGCATTTATTTTGTTCTTTTTCTCCAAAAATATCCTGAAAATGGGTAGTTAATTTTCTTTGAAATTATTCAAATTGTTTCAAGCCAAACATCAGACAGTTTTAGAATTTCTAAAGCAAAGTGTATTTACACCAGTGCTTGAACTGCATGGATTAAAGTAACAAGTTTCTAGAGCCTCTCTACCCATTACTTTCAAATAGGATGCTTTGTGATCTGAGTTTAGTTTTCAAAACACAATTTTTATTAATATTAATTAATTAATATTCTAGGTATGTCTTTCCTATTCCAAAATTCACAAATTTATTTCCTCCATAAAAACCTCACTGAAGTCACATCACGTACTTGAGAATTGTCCCCAAAATTACATGTTTCTATTGTTTTCTTCTGGATGTACTGATATCTCCACTATACTCTTTTGCCTGCTAGCTTTTAGATGTCAGGCGTTTGAGGGTAAGGAGATGACTTCACTGATTTTCTGTTGTGGTATCACATGGGGTGCCTTGGATCAAAAAAGTTGAGTTACTATGTATCTGTGATACTATTTTAAAACATTTAGGCCAATAATTTTGCCATCAGCGTTTTTTTTTTTTTCCCTAACATTATAATTGCTTATTTGTATTACATAAAAAAGTTGCTTTGGTATTTTGTCTATGAATGATCAGAGTTGAATGAATATTCGGGAAATCTTTCCAGAATTAGAAAATGCAAAGTGTTTATTTATAATGTGTTCTTGAAGTCACATAAAATGTGACCTTGGAGTCCCATATAAATAATATGGCATTATACTATTTCCTGATAGCTTTTTTTTCTCACTTTAGAAATAACATAATTCAGCACAAACTTCATATTGTCAGACTATTCCTAATCATTGACATTCATTGGTGGAAATAATCATTTTTTGACTGAGTTTGAACTTGCTTCACCTGTTTTAAAAATTTATAAATAAATGCATTTTTTAAAACTAACCAACTTCATCAACTGACATCTGTAATCACACACAGATCACATTACAAAATTTTCCAATAAGAATCATTCTATGCTAGAACATCTGCTTTCTCAAAGCTGAGGCAGCTTTGGTCTCTATCAGTCTCTTCAAAACCTTCAAACCATAGTTTAACTAAACTTCTCACACAGAATCAATATCTAGGTTTCTTCATGATGTCAACAATGCATGGGCTATGGTTTTTGTTCATTAGCTACCTTTGTGTTATGAGAAAATTCTTATATAATCTTCTTTGAAGACTCCTTCCAAATGTTCTTTACTGAGAATAGGCTTTCTTAAAAAACTTTTGTTACAAAAGATCTGTAGTGCATTTCATATGGCTCAAAACATTTAGCACGTGGCCTTTACCCAAGTAGAAAACTAAAAGATGTGAAAGGTCAATCCTGGTTCAGAGAGGGAGAAATGAAGGGGAAAAAAAGAGGAACAATAATGGATAAGTATCTTTTCCCTGTTTTGGATGTTTGTAGGGAGGTTTCAAAGTCCAATATTTCTTGATCAGCATTCAGTAGTCTAGATGTATTTGATGTCCCCTGGAAAACGTCATAAATTAGTAAAAAAAAAAAAAAAAAAAAAAAAGACAAAGGAAAGAATACTGTGTAAATCCAAGGCAAGTGTTTAAACACAGCAATGACCAAAATTTTATATAATCTTGCCCTTACATTTGGATGGCAGGGTATATATTTCCCCAAATAAGAGACAATAGTAAAAACAAAAATTAAAAAAAAAAGAATTATTAACTTAATTTTATTTATAATTGGACAACTTTGAAAGTTAAAGAAAATCTATACCCTTCCTCTTTTAGCTGTTTCCACATGAGATAATGAATATGCCAAGAAATACTGGAAACCCCCTTCTTTGCCAGGGGTGATGATTAACTTGTGAATTTGCATGCTTTTCAGGTGAACAAAGTTTGACAACAATGATGGATCTGAACATTTTGGAGTATTTTATCACCTTTGAAAATGAACAGTATAAAATACTTATCAGCATTAAATTTATTTTACCTATTTAACAAAGTGTTAAACTGAATAAGTGGTGAACTGTTTATGTTCATATGTTATTTGTTTTATGTCGTCGTTCTGTGGGTTGAGGCAACATTTTTAATTAGCTTTAGTAAAATGGAATTTGGACAATTGAAATGAAATAAGTCAGTATAATGCAAGTGAAGCATTTGTTTGGATTTTTAATTGAAATATCAGAGATTTTGAAAAACCCAGGGGCAAAGTTTCAAATTTTCTTTTTCTAGGAGAATTACTCAATCTCTGCCCAATTACTGTGTCTTTTATAGTCGTATTTAACACTTTCTGAGAAGATTCTATTCTGTATATTATGTATTTGGTGCTAATTCATTTTGAATATGAGATTCTACAGTAATATTTACATACTTTCTAGGTCCCCTGTTTATTTATATGACCTCAAAAATAAGGAAATAAAGGATAAGAGAAAATAATATAAAGAGATTATAAATTTCTAAATGCTTAAGAAATATTTCTTCAGGAATCTTTTGATTGTTATTCATAAGGATACTTTTCAAATTTGATTTACTTTAATTCCACATAGTATACTTTGCTGTAGGGTATGTTGTGTGTTCCTCTAAATTCTTCTCTTCTGTGTGTGTGTGTGTGTGTTTTCTTTTCCAGTTACTGGCTGACAAACAAAGTTCCCATCAAAAGACCCAGCACAGGTCTCCTCATGTATACACTTGCCACAAGATTCTGTGATGAAATTCACCTGTATGGATTCTGGCCATTCCCTAAGGATTTGAATGGAAAAGCCGTCAAATATCATTACTACGATGACTTAAAATATAGGTACTTTTCCAATGCAAGTCCTCACAGAATGCCATTAGAATTCAAAACATTGAATGTGCTACATAATAGAGGAGCCCTGA
This sequence comes from Panthera onca, assembly GCF_046562875.1. Lineage (NCBI taxonomy): Eukaryota > Metazoa > Chordata > Mammalia > Carnivora > Felidae > Panthera > Panthera onca. The sequence continues at coordinate 77,502,252 of NC_138339.1, forward strand.
AACTAACAACAGGAAAGTGTGTAAAGCAATAAAGCACATTTGAAAACATACAAACAAACTGAATATGCACTTCTTTTCTGAAGATGCTTCCTAAGATTTGAAAATAGGATCCAGAACAAGACTGAGTTTCAGTATCCACCAATTATCCGAAAGGTGATAAAGGACATTTATGAGAAATCTGCTACCAGCTGATGAAATACCTGCAAAGTGCTCTAAAAAACATATTTCGACTTCAAGGGTCCTAGTAAGTGCCACTTCCACTAAGAACACAGTTTGAATGTATAATCAGTAGTGTTTACAAGATCCAACAATGCACTTGTCATTAGTTAATGAGGCAAATATGTTCATCACTGTTGGGCTGCCACGGCAACGCCAAGCACATTAGAAGAGTAACCCAGCCCTGGGGATTAAACCATCCTTGTCAGAAGAAATCAAGATGGAAATAGTTGGAGCAGTGAAATCCATAAGATTAAACAACTCAAGTAAATGCCTTCAGTCAGGACTCTGAGTCTGATCATGAATTTTATGTTTTTGTTTTTGTTTTTGTCTTCTGGAATCTCTTTTGGTTTGGGTATTGGGTGCTTAGAAATCCTTTCTGAGATAAAGATGAATGAGATAAATAACCTTCAAGAAATCATTTTTAAAGTTCTTATATTTTTAAAGAGCAATCACACAATGACTTTGTAAAAACGTTTTATTTTGCACAACTTTAAACCTCCAGAGTTTTTCCCAGTGGTGTAGAAGGTACCAGCTAAACTGTGCCACTCAGTAATCTTGAGCCATTCTAAAGGAAAGATGTTCAATGTCATCTGAGATGGTAAAATTAGCAGGAAAAAAAAAGTACTTTTGGTACCAAAGATTATACTGATGTTTCTACACAACAAACCATTCTCCTTTCATGAAAATAATATATTAATATATTATGATGCTACTAATACAGAAGTTGTCTTTAAATATGTTGAATTTTTCAAACTCAAACTTTATTTTTATTTGAAGAAGACTTCCATAACTTTTACATTTCATAATAATTTTCTGGAAGCATTTTGCCCTTTAGGATAAATGTCAGACTGATAGGGCTGAAATCTGACTTCCAGTTCTTTGATATTCCCCTTATTACTCAAATGGAAAGATTGGCATTCTCTTTACATTACTGTTAAGTTTTCTTAGTGCAGAAATAACGTGATTAATAGAATGCTGTTTCCAAAACAGGGATGATTACTTTTAAGAGGTTTAATAATGAAACTGTGTCAGCATTTTGCACTTCAAGTGAATGAAATTGACCAATATTTTCTCTGTGGTTAAATTTATTCACAGTACTACATTAATGTGTTTTCAAAGAAGCACATGAAATTATTAATAAAGTGATTCAAAAAGTTTTAACATGTGATAGAATTGACCAATGGGCCAGTTTTCTGTTAACTTCTACTTCAGCGGCAGGTAATTCTGACAGTGAATTGTTTAGAAAGCAGAAGTGCTGTGTTCCCACTTCTACTCTTGGATTGAAACCCTTAGATGACCTCTTGTTTCTTAGGGAAGGCAGTGTAAGAAGAGAAGAAATAGTGTGGGGAACATGTATGTTTTGTTTCTTAGGGAAGACAGTCTGAAAAAAGAATAAATATCATGGAGATTTTATATATATATATATATATATATATATATATATATATATAATCATAGAAAAGGATGTCCACAGTAATACAGTTCTTAATATATTAATAATACATGGTATTATTTTTAAAAATATAAGAGAACCTTGGGTTTCAAAATCCTATTTTTTAGAATTCATGTGTCTCTAAGAAAACAAAATAGAATGCATAAAGGAGATACATAGCTAAAAATGCTATGAACATGATGCACTTTTATCATTAACCTCTTATTACCTAATGGAAATCTTAAAAGAATTAGGCACATGTTTTGAATGTAAAGTTGAAAAGTCTGATTTATGTAACAAATCCAAAGTAGGTGATTTATAGAACCTTAATTTTTACTATTTGTGGGTAAGTTGTTGGAGTAGTCTTTAATTTGAATTCGATAGAAAATTTGAAGTCACAAGTAAATTCTGGTAGGTACTGTCCATCTCAGAGCTCATTAAAAGTTTGTCTTACAAAGCAGCAGCAAGGAACCTTGCCATTTTTACTGCATTATCAACAAATGTATTTCAACAATTTTAAGGCCACAGCAAAAGCATACAGCCACTCATCGTTTTGTGCATTAATGTTTATCTCATAGATGCATTGAGTAGTGCCTTTTTAGCTTTGCATTGCTTTGTTACCCTAACTTTGTGTTCTCTAAATAAATTGCCCAGTTCTGAAAATGTTCAGCATATAAAAAGGGCTTCAGTATCGACTGAGACTACTTTTGTTCATCTCAGGGAACTTTCAATACTCAAGAATGAATTCAATTAAAGGTATTTAGTGTTCAAAGAAAACAAACTGTACAAGACCATTTCATTCCCTATTGTATACCTTTCCATTCACCTCACCACCTCCACAATCTACTGTGGCCTTCTTACAGGGATAAGGCAAGGAGATCACTAATAGCAAGAAGAAGAAGAATTCCGTTTAACCAATAAGGGCCAAAAGGGATCATGATAAAATAAAATTATATATACGTACTTGAAACATCTGAGGTTTTTTTTTTCTTTTGAGACTATCTATCATATGTTCACAGCTTTAATTTTTTGTTTCTTTTTCACAATTTACCCCTGTACCTGGCAATGCTCAGGCAGCTGATTGTGAAAGATGCTTGTCCTTTAGAGAACATGGTTGTTACTGTGCTGTTGACACGAATAGGCCATGGAAACAATTTCACCATTACCCAGCCTGTTCTATACTTAATATTATGTTGCTCGAATAAAAAAAAAAAAAAAAAAAAAAAAGAATCAGTAACAGATTTTCCGGGCAAATCTAGTGATTCTGCCCATGGGACTGATGAAATTACTGTGGAAGTTTTTGAGTCTCAAAGAAGGTGCTGGGCATTCAAATGTCTTTCTGTATTGTATATCATATGAAATGTATATCAATCGCTAATGGGAATTTCTACATATATGCTTACATAAGAAATTTATTTAAATAATGCTATGGGTAGTGTACATACCAACTAGTTATTAAACTTCTCCACAGGAAAAGGGTGAACAAAGTAATTTATTTCTAATTGAGCCAGTTAGTCATAATGCACACAATGTGGTATTTGGTTCATAGGAGTTGTTTTCACGTGCTTATTGTTGGGGGTATCTATAATTGTGGAAGAGGTGTAGGAAGAGTTACGTATTGTTAGTTGTTACCTCTACAAGTTTGAAAGTTTCCTCATTAGACCTTATCAAGTTACCAATGTTTTGAAAATTGAGTGAGAGAGGGTTATTGTGCATATCTGACAAAAGAAAATCCAAATAAAGCCCACCTAGAAATAGATATTTTATTATATATGTGCTATAGATATATCTATATAGTACAAATAGACATGTGTGATGCATATATACAATGTTATATATGTGTGTCTGTGTTATATACACAGAGTCTGTAATATACACGCACTAGATTTGTGTTATGCTAACATCTTCAGAGGCTGTGCTGTTAAGCACTCTGGAGATAAGACCACTTTAGAATAAAGAAGTTCTTTTGAGACTTCAGTTACTAACCTGAAGAGGGATCTACTTTATAACTGAATTCTATTGTTCATACTTAGAGTGTCAATAAGGGTCTAGTATGGCCAAATCTTAAAAAAAGGAAAAAAAAATTAAAAATTAAAAAAAGTTTTGAAGCTGGCAATGTATTTGACTTAGACTTTTCAGATTGTGGCTCCGGGCCCTGTGTCTCCATTTAAGTAGCACCTTTTAATAAATACTGTTTCTTTGTGTAGGCAAAAAGCACAAGTGTTTCAAATGTATATAGCAGGAGAAAAAAAAAGAGTTTACAGAGATAGCACTGCTGCACAGGATAATTGCTACTGAGTATTTCTTAAATCATTTGTGGAATTGAAAGATGAGATTTATTCTGTCAAGTTCTTTCTGTTCAACACTGTTTCCTATTGTTTATGTATAGCAATTGGGTGTAATTGTTTTATCATTTGTAAAATTGTAAAATAAATTAAATCCCCCCTTTTTTTTCCAATTTTTCTCTTATCTCTTACATTTAAGCCCTCGGTTCCACTTTATCTGTCATTATAAGGAACAGGGGTTTTTGGGTTTTTTTGTTTTTATTTTTATTATTTTTATATATAATAAAGTGCATGAGTGGGGGAGAGGGGCAAAGGGGGAGAGAGAGAGAGACAGAGAGACAGAGTGTGTGCATCCCAAATAGGCTCCACGGCCAGAGGCAAGCCTGACATGTGGGTGCAATCCCACAATCCTGGGATCATGACCTGAACTGAAATCAAGAGTTGGATGCTTAACTGACTGGGCCACCTAGGTGCTCCTCATGAGGTCCCTTTTATACCATTCTGCACTTGTAAAGCATTTGCTAGAGAACCATTAACAATGGATAATGAATATAGACCTTATTGGTATTTACATGATTACTTTTTATTTATAAGGATCCATATACCGTCCTTACTGATTCTTGGGATAAAATAAGACCTGATGTGAAGCTGTAAGATGGATATGGCAATATTTCAGTTTTACAGATGAGATTGAGAGGTTATGTGATTCGCTGAGGGTCACACAGCTTAGAAGTAAAAGAACCAGGATTTGAACCCAAGTGGTCTGACTTCAGTGTCCACATTCTTACCCATCACAATTTGATGCTGCCTCTTTTTATTTAACGAAATTATTATTTAATGAACACAAATCAAAAGCATAAGTAAGTATATAGGAGGGGTATATAATTTAGATGTTGGGACTGTCTGATAAACTATCCCTGTCCCAAGATAGAGCAATCATCCTCTGTGTCTTCCAAGTCAGTAGCTCTCTCCTGGATGGTGTTGGATAAACATTGCCAATTCTTGGTCCAAACTCTTCCTATATTTTTTTCATGCAAGTTTGATTACTTTTATGTTAGAATCTGACTTTATGTATCACAAAATCTACTACATTACAGCTATATAAAACTATCATGAGATTCCTATGCAAACATTTGATTGAATTTGGGTGTTTCATTCATCTCTATTAGCAACTACTGAAATATCTTAAGGTTGAAGTTCTGCAGAGGGCAAAGTTCATGCATTTCCTATATTTTAAAAACTTTTTTACTAGTGTCCTTTTTATAAGAATAGGAGTAATTAAACTCCAAATTAAGGGGGCAGCTTAATGATTTCCCCTATTCACTAGTTTCAATATGCACAAGCCCATGAAAGAAAAACAATCTTGGATGTAAGAATAAAATTGTTTGATTCATTCTTTTATTTTTAACATTTATTTCTTTATTTTGAGAGAGAGAGAAAGAGACAGACAGACAGACAGCATGGGTGAGGGAGGGGCAGAAAGAGAATCCTAAACAGGCTCCAAGCTGTCATCACAGAGCCAGACCCGGGGCTGGATCTTACGAACCGTGAGATCATGACCTGAGCCGAAATCAAGAGTCACTGCTTAACCACTGAGTCACCCAGGAACCCCAATGTTTGATTCATTCTTAAAACATATATCTCAGTTACTTAGTTGCTTAGTTTCTGAAACTTCAATAAACAAGTTATGTGAAATAATTGAATGCCAATATAGAGCTCATGCTCTCTCTCTCTCTCTCTCTTTTTTTTTTTCTTTACTTTTTTGTTTCCAGATTGCTGATTTCTGACTCAATTACCAAAGCAGAAGTTCTCAAGTAAACACAGAGAATACTAGTCCAGGACATGTTCCACAAAAATATGGTCTTTGGATAAGAATTTTGTGTATCTCTCCCTTGGAGATTCAGAAAATATATCAACATAGTAAAGGATCTGAGAAATCTTACAATAAAGAAAGGAATTTCTATGTGAAAAGACACTGGTAATTTTACATGTAACTTCTATTAAGTGTGAAATTATGTTCTACACAACACACTTTGGATAATACTTCAGAACATAACAAACAGTGCAGAGAAGAAAACATGGAACAGCAGGCAGAAAGGTTGATAATTAATTTATTCAGTGTTCTTTTTCTCATAGATCAAAATATTATCTAATAATATTTTCAAATATAAAAATATTTGAAACATATTCTACAAAATGTCTATATTAATTTTTACATTAACAATTATTCTTTTTTTTCCCTAAAATATTAATCAGATCATGGCTACATTTTTTAAGAGCAGTCTCAGACCTAACTTTATTGCTCATTCTGGGCAATGGGAACAAATTAGTTAGCATGAAGGCATTAACAGCACAAGAAGAAACAAATGCTATGAGGTGCTAATTTGCATTTTCTAGAAACACTCAGTGTATTATAGTAAGCTCTCTGCTGTCTGTCCGGCCCAACTTCCCTACCTCTACCCTCCCAACACCACACAGATGCGCTGTCTATGAGCACATCTCTCAGTGCTGCCAAAATGTAAACACACTCAGTTGGTAGCAGATGTTTTCCCGGAAAGATCGTACACTGGAGTTGTTTCACTGTGGGTTCCATGTTAGTTTTCTCCACGACTGGGCATAGGGTCATTGTGTTCAAATAGATCATTTGTCTCTCAGATACAGAACAATAATGGTAGATGCAAGCTCACCTGTTTGGCATTTACCATGTGCACATAAATAGAAATGTTTCTTAAGTCTCTGCCAAGAAGTCAAATTAAAATATATATATGGGCCTTTAATGCACTCTAAGTCCTTATTTGCTGAGCTCTGCAAAGCTAAAACATAGGTTTAGGTAAAAGAAAACTAAGCATTCTCAGCTTTTCTATGGCCATCACTGTAATGCAATCTTGAGGATTGTTATAATAATTGCCTGTATTCATAGTTCTTAGTGCTTTTTTTCAATATCCTAGGCCTTCATTTATGTGGCAATTTAATTTTGTAGACACTGATGGCATGTTTTTCTTATGTGAGTTTATAAACTCATTTGATATGTATGTATTTGCAAATCTTCATGGTAGGTAAAATCTAAAAATACTTCATCTTATAATGGTTACGCTTATTCAAAATTTATGAAGTAATACTACTTATTAGGCACTCTACTAAACATGAGGTTTCCTTGGAATAGACATACAAGAAAACAAGTAATCAGATCCTTCGGTAACAAGTATTCTATTTCTAGAGTTCCCACAGAGTTCAGGAAGCAAAAAGGAGGCCAGGCAGAGGACACAGGCTACATGGGGCATGGTTTATAGTCAGGTGGTAAAATCAAGACAAGCAATACTCCACTATCAAAGAACTAAAGAACACAAACTAGCTGCATTTTTCTTTTTTTTTCTTTTCTTTTCTTTTCTTTTTTTTTTTTTTTTTTAGTAATCTGAACAGTAGGGTCTGAGAAACTATTATCCCATAAAATGGAATTCAAGTCCTGCTTATGGACATTATATCACTTTCACCCCCACTCCTAACCAGAATCATTTAAAAAAAATTTTTAATGTATATTTTTAAGAGAGTGTGTGAGCAGGGGAGGGGCAGAGAGAAGGAGACACAGAATCCAAAGCAGGCTCCAGGCTCTGAGCTGTCAGCACAGAGCCCGACGGGGGGCTTGAACCCACAAACTGTGAGATCATGACCTGAGCCAAAGTCAGATGCTTAACCAACTGAGCCACCTAGGTGCCCCCTAACCAGAACCATTTTTGAATTATAAGTTTAAATAAAACTGAAGTCCTCCCTAAATCAAATACCTACTACCAAGGCCAAATAACTGCAGACCTACTGAAATTATCCACTGAATAAGATTCTCCACTTCCAAATATCTCTGTTAATATTAATATCTACTTTGTTTCCAGCTAGATGGAATGCACCATAAAAAAAAAAAAAGTCTTGTACTTATCTCCAAGTAATGATTTTTAACAATGATTTATTTTTATCACTTTGATACATTTCTAAATTGTCATGACTTTTAAGTTTGATTTTGGGATGGTCACAGAATTTGAAAATATACCTGGTCAAACTTTCCAAGATACAGAATGTGAGCCTTCTTTTATTACCTCTCATTCAGTGACCTCACTTTGCTTCATGGGCTTCTGTTTTTATGTCCTTATCTAAAATGTGTTTCTGAGGATTTTTCTTCAGTCTTCTTCTTCTTTTATTTGTTTTTCCGCCTCACTTGTAAATGTTATTGTTCCTGGAGACAGGAAGGCAGGTAGCCCTCACCCTGTACAGAGAGTGTCCCATGTTCTCACTTCTTCCTGATGCAGTTGATGGGGAGCTTTGTGTGCCAGGAGAAGGGGAAGGCCAGACACTGACAGACACCACACAGGCCAAGAGCAGGGGGAAGGAGTCCAGGCAGCTGGGGGCCAGGACCTGGTGAATCAGCAAGTTCAGCAGGTTGTAGTCTGCGAAGGACATCTGGTTGCCCGAGATGAAGGCTTGGCTGGCCCCCTGGTTCTGGGACAGTGGGATCTCAAAAAGCTTCATGTGCTCTGCTCATGCCTTTATATACTTCTCCTTGCCTGCCTTGTAGTTGTGTAGATAAAGACAAGGTATTTGCAGCAAAGATCCTCCACAATGTCTTTCAGCACATACACCAGAGTCATCTCCCACTGGTCTTTCTCATAGAGCCCAAGGGAGCAGCTTTCAGATGGTATTGGATTGGTTCAGGATAAGATCTCCATCCTGAAACTCAGGAAGCTACCCATACAAACTGGAGGCCTTGAGTGAGTCCTGCAGCCAGGCTTCCTTGGTCACCACTTCTATCTTCCAGCTCTGGCCCTGGCCAGCCAGCAGCATGGGCATGGCCTTGTAGCACCCATTAATAGGGAAGGAGACAATGGTGTAGGGCAGTGGTTGTAATACAGGCTGCAGCGGGGGTGGCAGAACTCTTCTGTTCTCTTTTTATTTTTTTTAACTATCTATCTATCTATCTATCTATCTATCTATCTATCTATCTATTTTTGAGATAGAGAGATAGAGAATTCCAAGCAGGCTCCACACTGTCAGCACAGAGCCCAATATAGGGGGTGGGGGTGGGGTTTGAACTCACCAACCATGAGACCATGACCTGAGCCGAAATCAAGACTCATTCATGTAACCAACTGAGCCACCCAGGCACCCCTTTTCCCTCTTCTTTTATCTCTACACCTCTAGATATCTTACCTATTCTGATGCTTTCTAAACTGGCACATGTATGGATATGTGGGGATAACAAATTTAAGGAATCTATTCAGAGAAAAAATATGCATATTCATGTCATATTCATAATATAGGTTCCCTTTAAAACACAGTTCAAAGTGGTTTTAATGCAAATAGTGTATTGGGCACATGTTCCCAGGGAGTGGAAGCGAGGAAACAGGGTGCCAGAGACAGAATGCTTGTGTCCCTCCAAAATCCATATGTTGAAATCTAATCCTCAATATAATGGTATTTGGAGGTGGGGACTTTGGGAAGTGATTACATCATGAGGGTGGAGCCATCATGAATGGGATTAGTCCTTATAGGAGAAGGGCCCCAGAATGCTTCCTGACCTTCTACACCATGTGATTACATAACAAGAAGATGGCTGTCTTTGAACCAGGAGGCAGGCCCTCAGCAGACACCCAATCTGGCGGTGCTTTGTTCTTGGATATCTCACCCTCCAGAACTATGAAAAGTAAAGATGAAAAGTTTATTATTCATAAGCCACATAGTCTATTGTATTTTGTTATAGCAGACTGAATAGAGTAAGACATAGGGAAAGCATAACAGGAAAGATGAGAACTATATAAAGATGTGTTTTCAAATTGTTTCTGTGGAGACTGAGTGCTCAGTCCCACCTGGACTGAGGAAATTTAGAAGCATCTCAAAATTCAAGGAATGTAAAGAAGAAGCAATTATGCATCAGACTCTATCCTCCATTGAGAGTTTCTCCATGAGTGATAAACTTCCTGAACTTTTGGTTAGCATAAATGAATTCTCAGGTAGCTCCCACAGATGTCCCAAGGCATGTGCCAGAAAAGCACCCAAGCAGTATGCAAGAAGCAATGCATGCTTAATATTAGGCACAGTCTGTGCAGTATTGTTTGCTAAATCAATTACTAGCATGAGACATGAGGCAGGGAAGAAATGAGGCAGTGCACAAGGTATTTAATCTAATGTACCACTTGTATAGGCTGGTAACCTCCATTAATTCCAATCCATAACCAATCCAAATTGTCAGATGGCTGTAAGCTTTACAGAAGAGGATTAATTTGGCAACTTTAGTCCTATCATCTGTAAACCATTCCAAATCATAATTGGTATTCATCATCTCCTTCTTAGAATTCCCTCACTTCAGCTAATGTGGGTTTCTTGACTAAGAGGTGACCCAAATCTTCAAGGAGTTTGAGCACTTAGTTGACTTATCCATAGTGGACTCTGATTGCTGCAATTTTCCACTCAGATTTATTTCTGAGGACTGAAGCAACAAGAGACACCCCATGAATCTTCTGGGTCCCAGACATACCTCCTCCTTCCCCATTGTATAGCACCAAATCTATCTCTTTGTCAAGTTTAGGGTCAATTTCCCCTGCCAAAATCATAACGCATTGGCATGAGCAGCCCAACTCAATGAGGTAGTAATCTTAGCTTCAGGTTCAGTGGGATTTTTATTGTGTCCGCTGGAAGAAACATTCCCACATTAGAAATCAAGACTTCTCATCTAACAGAGTCTGAATTGTGGATACCAGAAACAAAGATTTCTAAAATAGACTGACAGGAGTAATAGTAAAAGGAACAGGAAAAGTACCAATGGTACTTTTATTACTTGATAACAAGACTGGAAGTCTAGATGTTAGGGACACAACATTATATATTGGCCATTAGTTTAATGGATATTACACATCTTAAAAGATAGCATACCAAAACTGCATGGTGTCTTAGCTCTGAGCTGTCATTTTACTGAGGAGTTAAGAGGTCCTTCTATTATCACATTAACACTTTATGGTGATACAGTGTGGAGTAAAACAAGTAGAGTCAGTGGTAATGGAAATGCATGCATTACCTCACCTTGTTTGCCATAAAATTGGCTTGTTAGTGCAAGGAAATTTTGATGATCCTATTCTAATGAATTAGGAGTTTTTTAAGACCCTGGATGATAAGGTTGGTGAAGTACTGAATGTAGGAAAGCAAATCCATACCCAGAATTATGTTAATTCTGCTAAGTTTAAATTATTGTCTCCTCTTGAAGGATCTAATTTGAAAGGGTCCAATAACTTCACCATGTATCATTTCAATATGCCTTCAAATTGCTCAACTTGAGTGTGTACCATATTGAGGGCCCACAATGGTTGCTACAATTGATAGGTTGTACATTCAGCAGTGGCAATAGTTACTCAGCCTTAGTGAGAAGGAACCCACACTGTTGGGCCCATGCATAGTTCCATCTCAGCCACCACAGACAACTTGTTCATGGGTGCATTGTACAAACACTGTACTGGCTGAGAAATGAGTTGACGCTCATCAGTAGGATGGGTCATCTTGTCCACCTAGTAGTTGACATATTCTTCTGGGACAGAGGTTTTTTGTCTCTGTCAAACATGAGATACACAATAATCTAAATCTATCTGAAAGTAATACTCCAGACTTCCTTTTTTTCTATGTTCCGATCTTTGTCCTTCTAGGTTCCTATTCAACTAGTTAAATCATGTGTCACTTTGATACAGAATGAATGACCAAGCATACTACTCCCAACTCTGCTCACCGGGAGGGTTCCCTCTTACCACTGTCCTGTAGGACCACGCTCGGATTGTGCTGAAGTACAGCAGATGTACATTTTCAGAATCCACTAAAGCTGACTTATCAGAGAATTAGACCTGAATTTTCCCTCTCTGTCAGTTGGTCCGAGGGAACCCCCTAGGAAGCCATAGATGTGAGCTGAGGGATAAACAACAGTTCAACAGAAATAATTGATATGGAATTCTGTGCCATAAGTATAACTTATGCACCCTAGACTGACTTAGGTTCTATCCTGGATCATTTGGTGAATCAAAATAGTATACTGGTATCGTATAACAGGTATAGGGGAAATAGCAGTTTTAAGAAAAAATAGGATTAAATGACTATTGTTAAACATCATAACTGATACTCTAGAAAAATACAACAAATGGCTATTGCTAATTAACAGTCAACTAAAAAGATAAAGAAAGGGACCCCCTGAGAGTTCACACAGATGTATTCTTCCTCTGAGAAGGGAAAAAGAGAAAGCTGAGGACTAATCCAAAACTTATTATGTGAATAGCCCAGCTCCAAAAGAAGGTAAAACTCTCAAACAAGGAAGCTTGTTTTTTTTTTTAATTTTTAAAAAGTTTTTATTTATTTTTGAGGCAGAGAGAGACAGAGCATGAGCAGGGGAGGGGCAGAGCGAGGGAGACACAGAATCCGAAGCAGGCTCCAGATCTGAGCTGTCAGCACAGAGCCAGACACGGGGCTTGAACTCACCAAATGAGAGATCATGAGCTGAGCTAAAGTTGGACACCTAATTGACTGAGCCACCCAGGTGCCCCTCAAGGAAGCTTGTTTTATCAAAAAGGGAGCCATGTTTGGGGAAGAAATTTCAGGGACACATAGAGTGACACATCCCCAAATGCTGAACTCATAGCTGCCAAAGTGTTCAATAGCAACATAAGGCTAATGACTATTGACTTGGGTAGCAGGGCTCAAGACTGTTCTTCTTTAACAGTTTGGGGCAGAGGGAACTTTCATAGTCAATAATCAGTGGTGTCTACGCAGGAAGAAGCTCAGGGCTACAGACAAAAAGGCCTGGTCTAGTCCTGGCTCTCTCACTTATTTGCTCTGAAATCTCTAATTTTCAAATTATCTGTTAACTAGAGAGTGTAATACCCTCATAGAGTCTGACACATAGATATGCTAAGATGTGATGACTGACAAAAATTAATTAAATAGGAGAAGGATTTGTGATATACTATACACTGAAGGTACTTGATAGGAAGAAATATTGTAAAAGACCTATTTTCTCATAACAAAATATACAAACCTTAACATATATATTAACATATGTTCATAGCAAAACAGAATATAGAACCCTTGATTTTCCATGGTAAATTTATATATTTATACTATTAAATAATGTATAGTTTATTATGCATGGTTTAAACTTAATAAAAGTAGAATTATACTTTTATGTATCATTTACCACTGGATTTTTCTCTTAGTATGATATGGCCTAAATTGGTGTTGATACATATAGCACTATTTGATTCATTTTCACTACTATTTAGTATTCTGTTACATGAACGCAAATTTTAAAATCCCGTCTGTTGGAGTATTCAGATGAAAGAATAATTTTCAGACAACATCCTGCCTCCAGCTTCCCAGATGCAGAGCCGAAGCTTCTCTGCATGTGTCAAGATGCACTCTATGTGCACACCTGTACGTCTCAGGTCACAAAGTTCTCTTAATTACAGGTTGATGCTCCAGGTAAACATTTTCCTTACAACAAACATTTAATTCCACTTCACTCCAAAGGAAACAGGGTATTTCAAGGAGAAGATGCACTCAGGGTGGCTAGGACCCTGACTGTATTAAATGATAGCTATTACAGATTTCAGTGTAGTTTTCTATTACTCTTGGCTTATCAACCCTTCAGGAACTTGTATCTTTTTGTTTCTTTAATCACATTTCTTGACACTTAAATTTTATGACCCAAATAGTATGTTCTAGCCATACTAAAACTTTTTAGCACCATCATTTTCCTATTTCCTCTGGTTTACTCCTCCTAGCTAGAACACCCTTCCTGACACCCACTACATATTAGCTGGCTAGAATCTATTTATCATTTGGGTCCCAGCTCAAACATCAATTCATATTTCCTATATCAAAGCACTGTCCAAACTTTATTATTATTACATATTTAACTTTATATCTACTTTTGCAAACTGATGACAGCTTGGGGACAGAGATTGTACTGTACCAGTTCTGTTATGACTAGGGTGCCTCTCATAGTATCCAACACATAGTACGTCCGTGATACTTTTAATGCACAAATTATTTAACTACTATATTTAACTGAATCCAAGGCAAACATATTTTAATATTCTAACAAGTCTAAAGTCAGAGTGCTACTTAGCATTTAGTGTTTATAGCGTAATTGGAAGATTTGTTTTGTTTTAATTTCACCTAAAGTAACAGAGTCTTACAGTTGAGGATATATTTGATTTTACAAAAAGATGGTAATTAATGACGAAAATTCATGGAGTTGGAAATTATCTTCTCAATGTAGCGTTTGACGTTTAATAAATGATAAGTGTACTAGAGATGTGCAATGAGTTAGTTATTAGCCATCAATTAGTGTTGACCAGATCTTTTCTGTCTCATTTGTATTCTCAAGAGAAGTCGCTTAACTGTTTCCTTCATGCTGCATTAGCTTGTTCTTATTCCACAAATTGCTACAATGCAAAATTTGATCTGCAGGATCTCAAAATACCTTGTTGATAGGCATTATATATTAATATCACCTGGTTGTCCACAATGAAAATCTTTACAGCTTGAGAAAGAAACCTGTTAGCTCTAGCCAGGCAAGAAGTACATTCTTTACAGAGCTTAACCCTTAAAATGTAAAGTGTGCTTCCATATATAATCAAAAATAGAAACACTAGTATGTAGTAAAATAATTGTTACAAAGTAAACAATTTTGGGTTTATCCATTTTTAAAATCAATTATCAAATTCTTTTTTTTAAATTTTTTTAACGTTTATTTATTATTGAGAGACAGAGAGAGACAGAGCATGAGGAGGGGAGGGGCAGAGAGAGGAGGAGACACAGAATCCGAAGCAGGCTCCAGGCTCTGAGCTGTCAGCACAAAGCCCATTATGGGGCTTGAACTCACGAACCGTGAGATCATGACCTGAGTCGAAGTTGGACGCCTAACCAACTAAGCCACCCGGGTGCCCCTTATCAAATTCTTAAAAAACAAAACAAAACAAAACAAAACAAATACTGTGTTCCTATCATGCTGGCTGTTTTCCTAGTGAGTAATCTAGCATTGGCCAAAAACTTCAGGCCACAAACACCTGTCCTTTCTGAAAGGACAAAAGATGTTCCACCATGTATTTAAATCTAAACTCCTTCTTTTTCATCAGCAAGTAGAACTCCATTATATATATATATATATATATATATATATATATATATATATATATATATATATAATGTGGTGTATATATAAACCACATGTTCTTCATTCATTGATAGAACTCAAGGGCATTAGGCTAAGAAAAATGAGTCAGAGAAAGAAAGATATCATATGATTTCACTCATATGCGGAATTTAAGAAACACAACAGATGAACATAGGGGAAGGGAAGGAAAAATAAGATACAAACACAGAGGGAGACAAAGCACAGGAGACTCTTAAATACAGAGAACAAACTGAGGGTTGCTGGAGGGAGGTGGGGGATGGGTTAAGTGGGTGATGGGCATTAAGGAGGACACTTTCTAAGATGAGCACTGGGTGTCATATGTGAGAGATGAATCACTGGGATCTACTCCTGAAGCCAAGATGACACTGTATTTAACCAACTTGAATTAAACAAAAATAATGTAAACTCCTTTATTTGCAATTATGAGTAAAAAAAAAAAATTAGAAACCACCTGCCAATTACACAGAATGCCTGTCTTTTCATCTCAAGGGGAGGTGTTATGGACAACTTTTTAGGTACAAAACCACTTGCCCATACTGACTTTGTAGATGTTCCAGGACACAGGGCCCTTAGTAATGCCTTGTTCTAAAATCTAGACTTCCAGGGCTCAGTGGGCAGGAAGTCTGGTTTTCTTATTCTGAGCTACTGCTGCCAAGCTAGCGCTCCCTTCTTTGGCCTTGGCCTCCAGACTTTTCTGAACAGTCAGACACCAGGTGTTGAGTCCTAATTCTGGCTTTAAGAACAAAGTTCGGACTCATAAACATTAGCTCCTGCTCTCTTCTTTACTCTGCCCTTGTGATCAGGTGACCTCACTGAGGAGCCTGTTTTGGGATTTTCAGGATGATCATGAGTATGACAAATATATCTCGGCCTCCTGAGTCTAATTTAGACCTGATCTTTGTTGCTTTTATTTCAATGCCTGTATCAAATATTCATATGATTAGAGGTTTGACATTATGGACAGTTACATGACAAAATACAGTAAGATCCTCCTTCCTGACTCAGGGAGAATGTGGAAGTCATGGGGATTAACCTTGTTTTGAACACATGCTCTGGAAGACTAACATTCGAATGAATCTTGATGCCAAAATAAAATGCAGGTATCCAAGTAGTGGAAATTCCCATCCCCTCCCATCTCATTTAGACATAAAGTCAGTCCTACAAGTGTGTTCCCTCCACACCTGGATACTTCTATGGCTCACTTTCTCTTCATCTTCTGTTCTTTTCCTAAATATCACAGTCTCAGTGGGCCTTTTTTATTAAATTATATTAAATTTATACCTATTTCACTTTCCTGCCTTATTTTTTACCCCCAACACTCTTCACTATTTGATACCTATATGTTACTTACTTTTCACTTACTCTCTACTTCTCTTTCTAGAATATTAAGTTTGGGAAGGCAGAAGGTCCTGCTTCTATTATTCACTTTTCTCAGCATTTAAAACTGTATGGCACATAGCAGGTGCTCAAACAGAAGTTTTTGAGGGGGGGTATTTTTCTTAATGTTTCTTTATTTTTGAAAGAGAGAGAGTATGCACTCACGTGAGCAGGAGAGGGACAGACAGAGGGGGACAGAGGATCTGAAGCAGGTTCTGTGCTGACAGCAAAGAGCCTGACGTGGGGCTCAAACTCACAAGAGCCGTGAGATCATAACCTGAGCTATGTTTATATGCTTAACTGACTGAACCACTTAGGTGCCCTGGGGAAGAAACATTTTAAAAATATTTGAAGATTTAGAGTTACCATGGACACTCAGGTCCATAATTTTGATTGCCAAAAAAGAGACTGAAGTGGGAAAATATCCTATGTCTAATTCAACAAGCTCATTATTTATGACTAAAATTCATAACTTTATATATAGGAATTCAGTATAACATTGGATGCTTATTTTTAAAAAGTATCAAAAGCTGCAAATTTTAAAATACTGAGCTCACCTTTCACACTTTCCTAAGTTTATTATGCCATAATGATAATGATAAATTCATTCACTTGTTCACTCTTTTAATATAAGGTTGTAAAGTGCCTCCTCTCTGTCAAACATTTTCAACAATCTCATGGTACCACTGGTCACTTTGATTTATCATAGGTCACCTTATCAAACAAAACAACAACAAACAGTAGAGAGATACTTTCTCATTTTGGTTACACAACTTTGCTATGCAAATAAGACAAAATAAAGTTTGTTAACCACAGCAGTACCTATTTCATCTTCATTCATAATGTCAGATATGCACTTCCAAGTGTATCTAAAACATAGGAGTCTTCTAACTTTTTTTAAATAGGACTCCTACTAAAGAAAGAACATAGGTATGCTTCTCAGACTGGGGAACAGTGTGCTGCACTTCCCATCAATTTACACATATGTAAAAACCTGTGCCCACATGAATGGTTTTGGTTATGTTTCTTTTCTAATTTTAATTTTGTTATTCTCGATTATAAGTTTTACTAGGAAAAGATCTTCATATATTTTCAACTAATACAGTTAAAGTAAACTTTTTCAACCAGATCCAGTTATGAACATAATTTTCATGACACAAATGAATAAAGTTAGTGTATCTTAGGGAAAACTAAAGAAAGAGGAAGAAATGAAACATTTCTTTTTCATTTTTTACCCCAAGAAACCTCCTTTCTTCACACAATGCTTGGTTTCAGGGAGGCTCCAGTATGTTTTGAGGGAGGGTCTGCCAATTTCAGATGAGTAGAGGAGTTTAAATTTAATCAAGTTTGTTTAGCAAGGCTAAACAGTTTGTTTCCCTGACTGGACATCAAGTAGTTCTGTGGCTCATTAAAAAAGGAAGACAGGTTTTTTCCTGCTTTCTCCTCTAGGGTTTTGATGGTTTCCTGTCTCACATTCAGGTCCTTTATCCATTTTGAGTTTGTTTTTGTGAATGGTATAAGAAAGTGGTCTAGTTTCATTCTTCTGCATGTTGCTGTCCAGTTCTCCCAGCACCATTTGTTAAAGAGACTGTCTTTTTTCTATTGGATGTTCTTTCCTGCTTTGTCAAAGATTAGTTGGTCATACTTTTGTGGGTCTAGTTCTGGGGTTTCTGTTCTATTCCATTGGTCTCTGTGTCTGTTTTTGTGCCAATACCATGTTGTCTTGATTATTACAGCTTTGTAGTAGGGGCTAAAATCTGGGATTATGATGCCTCCCACTTTGGTCTTCTTCTTCAATATTGCTTTGGCTATTCGGGGTCTTTTGTGGTTCCATACAAATTTTAGGATTGCTTGTTCTAGCTTCAAGAAGAATGCTGGTGCAATTTTGATTGGGATTGCATTGAATGTGCAGATAGCTTTGGGTAGTACTGATATTTTAACAATATTTATTCTTCCAATCCATAAGCACGGAATGTTTTTCCATTTCTTTATATCTTCTTCAATTTACTTCATAAGCTTTCTATAGTTTTCAGCATACAGATCTTTTACATCTTTGATTAGGTTTATTAAATTTTATGCTTCTTGGTGCAGTTGTGAATGGGATCAGTTTCTTTATTTGTCTTTCTGTTGCTTCATTATTAGTGTATAAGAATGCAACTGATTTCTGTACATTGATTTTGTATCCTGCGACTTTGCTGAATTCATGTATCAGTTCTAGCAGACTTTTGGTGGAAAAAACCTCTCTAACCTCAGCCGCAGCAATTTCTTACTTGACACATCCCCAAGGGCAAGGGAATTAAAAGCAAAAATGAACTATTGGGACTTCATGAAGATAAAAAGCTTCTGCACAGCAAAGGAAACAATCAACAAAACTAAAAGGCAACCAACGGAATGGGAAAAGATATTTGCAAATGACATATCGGACAAAGGGCTAGTATCCAAAATCTATAAAGAGCTCACCAAACTCCACACCCGAAAAACAAATAACCCAGTGAAGAAATGGGGAGAAAACATGAATAGACACTTCTCTAAAGAAGACATCCAGATGGCCAACAGGCACATGAAAAGATGCTCAACGTCGCTCCTCATCAGGGAAATACAAATCAAAACCACACTCAGATATCACCTCACACCAGTCAGAGTGGCCAAAATGAACAAATCAGGAGACTATAGATGCTGGAGAGGATGTGGAGAAACAGGAACCCTCTTGCACTGTTGGTGGGAATGCAAAGTGGTGCAGCCACTCTGGAAAACAGTGTGGAGGTTCCTCAAAAAATTAAAAATAGACCTACCCTATGACCCAGCAATAGCACTGCTAGGAATTTACCCATGGGATACAGGAGTACTGATGCATAGGGGCATATGTACCCCAATGTTTATAGCAGCACTCTCAACAATAGCCAAATTATGGAAAAAGCCTAAATGTCCATCAGCTGACGAATGGATAAAGAAATTGTGGTTTATATACACAATGGAATACTACGTGGCGATGAGAAAGAATGAAATATGGCTCTTTGTAGCAACGTGGATGGAACTGGAGAGTGAGTGTTAGTGAAACAAGCCATACAGAGAAAGACAGATACCATATGTTTTCACTCTTATGTGGATCTTGAGAAACTTAACAGAAGTCTATGGGGGAGGGGAAGAAAAAAAAAGAGGTTAGAGAGGGAGAGAGCCAAAGCATAAGAGACTCTTAAAAACTGAGAACAAACTGAGGGTTGATGAGGGGGGGGGTCGGTGGGTGATGGGTATTGAGGAGGGCACCTTTTGGGATGAGCACTGGGTGTTGTATGGAAACCAATTTGACAATAAATTTCACATTAAAGAAATAATAAATAAATAAATAAATAAATAAATAAATAAATAAATAAGGAAGATACAGGGTGCCTGGGTGGCTCAGTTGGTTAGGTGTTCGACTTCCGCTCAGGTCATGGTCTTGCAGTTTGTGGGTTTGAGCCCCACATTGGGCTCTGTGCTGACAGCTCAGAGCCTGGAGCCTGCTTTGGATTCTGTGTCTCCCTCTCTGCCCCTACCCCTTCTCTCTCTCAAAAACAAATAAACATTAAAAAATAAAACAAAAAAGGAAGACACGAGTAGGGTAGGAGTAGATTTTATTATAAATACACAAGTGTCAGACAAGCGTATCTATATAGAAAACATATTTGTTTCATCAAAGTACAAAATTCCTTAAAATGTTAAGCAGGATACAATTTCATTGAGACTTTTATTCAGGAGTAATAGATATAAAAGTACTTAACCAAATCAGTTCAAGTTCGTTTTGCCATTTGCACATGGAATTCATTCATAGTAAGGTGATTGTGCAGTAATTACATAAAATGTAAAACCTTCCATTTAGATAGATAGATATATGGAATTTTAATTACTACCAGCTAGACTGAGATGCTTCTCCGGTTCAGGGAGTTAAGAAATCAGTGGGATGCTATTTATGTTCTTCAGAACATACGATGCAATCGTGTTTTTCTATTATCTATTGCTCTTGGAAGCAATTAGTTCCAGGAGCTATGCAGTTTGTGGAAAAAAATTAAAATGCTCCCACCTATTCCTAATTAAGATTAAGAGAATTCTTTGTCATGTTGAGTGTATTTAGGCATAAAATTACAATCATTTGACATTAAATTCTCATTACTATATTCCCCCAGAGTGATTTTTTCCACAGATATTTGTTGAAATGCTGACTGATAACAATCTCCTTTAAATGCCATTCCCTTGCCTACTTCTTCTTATTGCCTCTGCTTTCATTTCTCCCATTCCCAACACCCAACCTCTTCTCTTCCCTTGCCTACTTTTCCTGATTTCCTCTGCTTTCATTTCTCCCAACACCAACACCCAACCTCTCTCTTCTCTGTTATGAACTTTGAAATCCATGCAAGAAGAAAGTGAAAACACAAAGAAGCACAGAATTATTTCCCCACTGGCTTATGTAAGTTGAAAAACTATGACAAAAAAAAGTTGGTGAAATCACTCTCACACTAGACAGATTTCTGAGAGTCCCATTCAGGAGTCAGGAAGCCGCAAGGGCAGCAGGAACCAGCAGGTGCATCGCCATGTGGTAAGGGGTCTGGGCAGTTAACTAGGCAGCTGCCCTGTGAGGCGACCCCACAGCGGGAATGTGTGAAAGGACCCAGTGGGATGGACCTGCCCAGCCTCCAACCTGCAGTTCAGGTAGGCATTGAAGCCTATAAGTGCAGCAGAAGGCCTCCAGAGCGGCTGAGGCCAGCTGCCTGACAATGTCCTGAGAACTTGCTTCTTTCTGCCGGAGACAATTGCTCCTGAACTTTTCTGCCCTTTGCTCTCAGAAAAGCTGACATGCACAAGCCTGGACAACGGAGTCTAAAAGGAGGCATGCTAGCTTCATTGTCTCTTTTAAAAGTCCCTTCTGAAGGAAGTCAGTCCACAATATCATTGTAGTTCCCTCTAGAACTGTACTGCGAGGTCAGCACTGCAAACGAGTCCTGCCTCGGAGACGCGAGAAAAAGATAAGAATATTTGACTTCCAACCTCCTGGTGATTTTCATTAAAAGATAATTCTACCTCAATCTATTTTCAGCCTGGGTTTTTATAACACAATAATAAAAGGGGCAGTGTGAAAAAGACTTTATTTTATCTACCACATTTTTCCAACTGCTCGTTCTCAGTCTATAAATGCATTTAGCAAGTCTAAAGGCAATTGGAAAGCGTGTAGCATGTGGTAGGTTTGCAGGCAGGTGAAATATTGCTCAATCGAGATAGAAAATTCAAGATCCAACTCTCCCAGAGAGATTTTTTGTTCATTTCTGAGAAGACAGCAAAAGTCAACTTATTCTCCATCTGGGTCCCTTCATGTGAAGTGACAACATGATCAAGAGCAGCATTGTGTGAAAACACAATAAGCAGCAGAATGTCACCTACCATTTCAAAGCTATATTTCATTGTACCTGAGGATCTGAGATCCTGAATAGGTGATTCAGTAAGAAGAACCCACCCTTGATGGGGAAGTGTCTCTGAGCACACTGTTCAGTGATGCTTTGGGGGGTAGACTAGTTCTTGCAGGAGGTCTTTCTGCTGCAAGCAGTCAGGTCAGATAGGATATAATCATATGGGAATGGTGTGATTCTGTTGGGATAACCAATGGGCCACCCATCCTCTGGGATCACCTATAAAAACTCACAGGATTTAAAAAATAACTTATTTCTCAGGGCGCCTGGGTGGCTCAGTTGGTTAAGTTTCTGACATCTGCTCTGGTCATGATCTCATGGTTCGTGAGTTCATCCCTGCGCTGGGCTCTGTGCTGGCAGCTCAGAGCCTGGAGCCTGCTTAGGATTCTGTGTCTCCCTCTCTCTGCCCTACCCCTGCTCACAGTCTGTGTCTCTGTCTCTCTCTCTCAAAAATAAATAAACAGTAAAAAAAAATTTTTTTAATAAAAAATTATTTGTTTCTAAAATTTTAAAAGACATGGGTTGCCTGGGTGGCTCAGTTAATTGACTTCAGTTCAGGTCATGATCTCATGGTTCATGAGTTCAAGCCCTGTGTCAGGCTCTGTGCTGACAGCTCAGAACCTGGAGCATGCTTGAGATTCTGTGTCTCCCTCTCTCTCTCTGCTCCTCCCCAGCTCACGCTCTGTCTGTCTCTCAAAAATAAATAAACACTAAAAAAATTTTTTAAAGATGTTAACATGTAGGTAATGTGAACGAGGATTAAAATAATGTGCAGTGGGATATTAGATTCCAATTAAATAAATCTTTGTTGTTACGGTCATGGTATCAATATCTCTTCAATATGGATAGCCTCAAAGGCAGTGATTAACATTTTGTTTCAGGCCTAAGGGGCCTACCTGCCTTGTCATTTTGGTTTCACATAATGTTCCTCTATTTTCCATGAATTTTGAACTATTTTTTCGTTTCCACTTTCCTTGTTCCACGACTTCAATACTCAAAAAGCAAAAGACATTTTCTCAGTACTCATTTATATAGTAAGTTCTTAATAAGCTTTAAGTAACAAGTCTATTAGACGCTTATTATTTTTAAGAGGATAGATTTTCTCTAAATGGCCACTCTTGGTGGTACTCAGTGCCAGAATCTTGTGGTCCAGGCCACAGGGAAGAGCATCAGAGTGTTTCTATTAAAGCTATGGCAGGAAGTGAGACCATGACAGGCTAAATCTTACACAACAGGGACAGAGCAAGTCAAATTGACAGCTGATATCAAATTTAAAAAATTTTAATTAGCATTTCTGCGGTGTTAGTGACTTCACAGACCAACACCACAGAAATAAAAATGATTATAAGAGAATATTATGAAAAACCACATGCCAACAAACTGGACAACATAGAAGAAATAGATAAGTTCTTACAAGCATATAAACTACCAAAACTGAAATAGCAAGAAATAGAAAAACTGAGAAGACCAATAACCAACAAAGAAATTGAATCAATAATTAGAAAAAAAAAAAACCTCCCAAAAAACAAAGTCCAGGGCTAGATGACTTCACAGGTGAATCCTACCAAACATTTAAAGAAGAGTTAACACTCATTCTTCTCAAATTATTACAAAAAAAAAAAAAATAGAAAAGGAAGGAAAACTTCCAAGTTCATTCTATGAGGCCAGCATTACCTTGATTCCCAAACTAGATAAAGATTGCACTGAAAGAGAACTACAGCTAGTATCCCTGATGAACATGGATGCAAAAGTTCTCAATAAAATACTAGCAAACCAGATCCAAAAATACATTAAGAGAGTCATTCACCATGATCAAGTGGGATTTATTGCTGGAATGCAAGGGTGGTTGAATATTTGCAAATCAACCAATGTAATACATCACATTAATAAAAGAAAGGATAAGAACCATATGATAATTTTAATAGATGCAGAAAAAACATTTGACAAAGTACAACATCCATTCATGGTAAAAACCCTCAACAAAGTAGGTTTACAGGGAACATACCTCAGTATAAAAAAGGCCATATATAAAAAACCCACAGCTCCCTCAATGGGGAAACTGAGAGCTTTTCCTCTATAATCAGGAACAATACAGGGATGTCCACTCTCGCCACTGTTATTCAACATAGTACTAGAAGTCCTAGCAACAGCATTCAGACAACAAAAAGAAATAAAACGCATCCAATTTGGCAAGGAAGAAGTCAAACTTTTACCATTCAAAAATGACAAGATATTGTATGTAGAAAACCCTAAATTTTCCACCAAGAAAAATGCCAGAAAAGATACATGAATTCAGCAGAGTTGTACGATATAAAATCAACATAAAGAAATCTGTTGTATTTCTATGCACCAATAATGAAACTTCAGAAAGAGAAATAAAGGAATCAATTCTATCTACAATTGCACCCAAAACAATAAGATACCTATGAATAAACCTAACCAAAGAGGTGAAAGACCTATGTTCTGAACTATACAACACTGATGACAGAAACCAAAGATGACACAAAGAAATGAAAAGACATTCTATGCTCATAGATTAGAAGAACAAATATTGTTAAAATGTTTATACTACCCAAAGCAATATACAGATTTAATGACATCTCTATCAAAATACCACCAGCATTTTTCACAGAACTATAACAAACAATCCTAAAAGTTGTTTGAAACCACAAAAGACCCTGAATAGTGAAAGCAACCGTGAAAAAGAAAAACAAAGCTGGAGGAATCACAAGTCTGGACCTCAAGCTATATTACAAAGCTGTAGTGATCAAAAAAATATGATACTGGAACAAAAACTGACACATAGATCAAAGGAAAAGAATAGAAAACTCAGAAGTGAACCTATTACTATACGGTCAATTAATCTTCAACAAAGCTGGACAAAATATCCGCCCCCCAAAAAGACTCTTTTCAACAAATGGTGCTGGGAAAACTGGACAGCAACATGCAGAAGAATGAAACTGGACCACTTTCTTACACCATACACAAAAATAAATTCAAAATGGATGGAAGACCTAAATATGAGACAGGAAACCATAAAAATACTAGAGGAGAGCCGAAGCAGTAACTTCTTTGATACTGGCCATAGCAACTTCTTTATATATGTCTCCTGAGACAAAAATAAACTATTGGAACTTCATTAAGATAAAAAGTTTCTGTATAGCAAAGGAGAAAAATCAGCAAAACTAAAAGGCAGCCTAAAGAATGGGAGAAGATATTTGCAAATGACATATCTGATAAAGGGGTGAGCACTGGGTGTTGTATGGAAACCAATTTGACAATAAATTATATATAAAAAATTAAGTGAATGAAACTGAGGCCTATAAAAAATCTATAAAGAACTTACCAAACTAACACCCCAAAAATGAATAATCCAATTAAAAAATGAGCAGAAAACATGAATAGACATCTTTTCCAAAGGAGATATACAGATGGCCAAGAGACACATGAGAAGAGGCTTCATATCACTCATCATCAGAGAAATACAAATCAAAACTACTATAAGATATCACCTCACACCTGTCAGAATGGCACACAAGAAATAACAGGTGTTAGTGAGGATGTGGAAAAAGGGAAACCCTCTTGTCCTGTTGGTGGCAATGCAAACTGGTGCAGCCACTCTGGAAAACAGTATGGACAGTCCTGAAAAAGTTAAAAATAGAAATACCCTACAATCCAGCAATTGCACTACTAGGTATTTATTCAAATATAAATATACATTGTACTATTACTCAGCCATCAAAAAGAATGAAATCTTGCCATTTGCAACCACATGATAGAGCTAGAAAGTATTATGCTAAGAAAAATAAGTCAGTCAGTGAAAGACAAATGCCATATGATTCACTCATATGTGTAATTTAAGATATGAAATAAACAAACAAAGGGGGAAAAAGAGGGAGGCAAGCCAAGAAACAGACTTTTAACTATAGAGCACACACCGATGGTTACTGGAGGAGTGGGGAACACACTTGTGTTGAGCACAGGGTGATGTATGGAAGTGTTGAATCACTATATCGTACACCTGAAACTAATATTACACTGTGTGTTAACTAACTTGAATTTAAATAAAAACTTAAAAAAATGTAATTTGCAGAAATCTACCTCTCCATGGAGAAGACCATTGAGATGAGAGGATTATATTCATTTTTTGTTTCCAAATCTGAATCAATTTTAGACTTGCTGAATATCAGCCACATGCAGGATGCCCTGACTGTGGGCAGGCCACAGTCCTCAGCTCTTTTCTTGCCATTACCCTCCCCTTGTCAGGCACCTCCTCACTCCCATAGTGGCAGTGGTCCCTTTACACTAGCACCTTTCAGCGAGCTTTCAACCCAGACCGTCTCCTGCTTCCAAATTCAGATAGACAAGCAGCTTATTGGTGAGTTTAACCTACTTAAGCTAAACATTTCCCCCCGTTTCTACCCATTTTACTCTTCTGAGTTTCCCACCTTAACAAGTGGTATCATCATCCACTTAGTTACTAAGGCCAAAACGTAGTCATCTATTTCCTACAAATAACCAAATATCATTACTTATAATGGCTAAATACCTCTTGAATACAGAGATTTCTTTCCAATCCCTTTGCTGATATAATATTCTGAGATGCTACAATACTACTAAAAGTAGTTTGTGCTGGTCTCCATGCCTCTATTACTCCATTTGCACACAGAAGCTGATTCAGAGACAAAACCAATGATATCCACCCCTTGTTTGTAAAGCCATCAACCTTCTGACAAATTCAAGACTCCTTAACCTCTGTTTCAAAGTCCTCCTTTTTTTGTCCCATGTACCTGCCCCATCTCACTCAGAAATCCATGCACCAATCTCTGATATTTAAGCCTAAACAGAGACAAAAGTTCAGTCTCACTTCCACATACTATTTATTTTCTTTCTACATGTCAACCCTCATCCCCTTAATTTGACATAGTCTTGCTCATCACTTAAAACTCAGTTTATTTTTTTTTCAGTTTTTATTTAAATTCTGCTTAGTTAAAATATAGTGTAATATTGCTTTCAAGAATAGAATTTACTGATTCATCACTTACATATAACAGTCAGTGCTCAATACCCCAAGTGTCCTTCTTAATTCCCATCACCCATTTAGCTCATCCCTCACCCACTTCTCCATCAACCCTGTTTGTTCTCTATAGTTAAGAGTCCCTTATGGTTTGCTTCCCTCTCTTTTTTCCCCCACCCCATGTTCATATGTTTTGTTACTTAAATTCCGCATATGAGTGAAATCATATGGTATCTGTCTTTCTCTGTCTGACTTATTTCACTTAGCATAATACACTCCATTTCCATCCAAGTCATTGCAAATGGCAAGACTTCATTCTTTTGATGGCTGAGTAATATTCCATTGTGTGTGTGGGTGTGTGTACACCCCCCCCACACACACACGCACCCCACCTCTTCTTTATCCATTCATCAGTTGATAGACATTTGGGCTCTTTCCATACTTTAGCTACTGTTGATAGTGCTGCTATACACATCAGGATGCACGTGCCCCTTTGAATCAGTATTTTTGTATCCTTTAGGTAAATACCTAGTAGTGAAATTTCTGGATTGTGGGATAGTTCCATTTTTAATTTTTTGAGGAAACTCCATCATGTCTTCCAGAGTGGCTGCACCAGTTTGTGTTCCCACCAAGAGTTAAGAGGGTGCCTCTATCTCCACATCTTTGCCAACATCTGTTGTTGCCTATGTTGTTACTCTCAGCCATTCTGAAAGGTGTGAGGTGATATCTCACCATTATTTTGATTTGTATTTCCCTGAGGATGAGTGATGTTGAGTGTCTGTTAACGATCTGAATGTCTCCTTTGGAAAAATGCCTATTCATGTCTTCAGCTCATTACTTAACTGGCTTATTTGGTTTTTTGGGTGTTGAGTTTGATAAGTTCTTTATAGATTTTAGATACCAACCCTTTATCAGGTATGTCATTTACAAATATCTTCTCCCATTCTGTAGGCTGCCTTTTAGTTTTGTTGATTGTTTCTTTTACTGTACAGAACTTTTTATCTTGATGAAGTTCCAATCGTCCATTTTTGCTTGTCTTTCCCTTGCCTCCAGAGATGTGTCTAATAAGAAGTTGCTAATGCTGAGATCAAAGAGGTTGCTGACTGTGTTTTCCTCAAGGATTTTGATAGTTTCCTGTCTCACATTTCAGTCTTCCATCCATTTTGAATTTATTTTTGAGTAGGGTGTAAGGAAGTGGTCCAGTTTCATTCTTCTGCATGTTGCTGTTCAGTTTTCCCAAACCCATTTGCTGAAAGACTGTCTTTTCTCCATTGAATATTCTGTCTTGCTTTGTTGAAGATTATTAATTTATCATGTAGTGTGGGTCCATTTCTGGGTTTTCTATTCTGTTCCACTGATCCAAGTGTCTATTTTTGCGCCAGTACTCTACTGTCTTCATGACTATCACTTTGTAACATAGCTTGAAGTTTGGGATTGTAATGACTCCAGCCGTTTTTCTT
Organism: Panthera onca; assembly: GCF_046562875.1. NCBI lineage: Eukaryota > Metazoa > Chordata > Mammalia > Carnivora > Felidae > Panthera > Panthera onca. The sequence goes on from NC_138339.1 coordinate 77,530,686, forward strand.
TTTCAAGATTTCTTTGGCTGAGCATGGTTTTTTTGTGGTTCCATACAAATTTTAGGAGTGTTTGTTATAGTTCCATGAAGAATGCTGGTGGTATTTTAATAAGGATGGTCTTAAATCTGTAGATTGCTTTGGGTAGTATAAACATTTAACAATATTTGTGCTTCCAATTCATAAGCATGGAATGTTTTTCCATTTGTCTGTGTCATTTTCAATTGATTTCATAAGTGTTCTATAGTTTTCAGCATACAGGTCTTTTACCTCTTAGCTTTGGTTAGGTTTTCCTAGGTATCATATTATTTTTCGTGTAATTGTAAATGGAATTGATTCCTTGATTTCTCTTTATGCTGCTTCATTATTGGTGTACAGAAATACAACAGATTTCTGTACATTTATTTTATATCCTATGACTTTACTGAATCTGTGTATCAGTTCTAGAATTTTTTTGGTGAAGTCTTTAGGGTTTCCTATATAGAGTATCATGTAATTTTTGAATAATGAAAATTTGACTTCTTCCTTGACATTTTAGATGCCTTGTTTTTCTCTTTGTTGTCTGATTGCTGAGATTAGAATTTCCAGTACTATGTTAAATAATGATGGTGAGAGAGGACAGCACTTGTCTTGTTCCTGACCATAGAGGGAAAGTTCTCAATTTTTCCCATTGAGGATGATATTAGCTGTGGTATATGGCTTTTGTGACTTTGAGGTACATTCCCTCCTTCCCTACTTGTTGAGAGTTTTTGCCAAGAAAGGATACTGTATTTTGTCCAATGCTTTTTCTGCAAGTATTGAGAGGATGATATGGTTCTTATCCTTTCTTTTATTAATGTGATATATGACCTTGATTGATTTGTGAATATTGAACCACCCATGCAGTTCAGGAATAAATCCCACTTAATCATGCTGTTTAATGTACTGTTGGATTCCACTTGCTAGTATTTTGTTGATAATTTTTGCATCCATGTTTATAAGGGATATAAGCCTATAGATGATATTTTTTTTTCTAAAAAAAAAATTAGTGTCTATTTATTTCAGAGAGAGAGAGACAGACAGACAGAGAGCATGAGCAGTGGATGGGTAGAGAGAGAGGGAAACACAGAATCCGAATCAGGCTCCAGGTTCTGAGCTGTCAGCACAGAGCCTGGCGTGGGTCTCGAACACACAGACTGTAAGATCATGACCTGAGTCAAATCGGATGCTTAACCAACTGAGCCACCCATGCACCCCATATTCTCTTTTTTAGTGTGGTTTTTGTCTGTTTGGAATCAAGGTAATGCTGGCCTTTTAAAACTCACTTTAAATATCACTCTCACTTTCTATCTCCTATAATATAAGCCTTTAGTGTATTTTTTTGAGCTAATAATAGGCAATTAACACAAAACCCACTTTTTTTTCTATGAAAACCATAGCCAAATACAACTTTTAAATCATCTTTACATTATTTTTTAAGATAAAGGAACATAATTTCTCTTACTCTGTGCTAGGTATACTTCCAAGGATTATACATAAACACCTTTATGTAGTCATTATTTGTCTTTAGTGTTAATATCATCTCATTTTGCTGATGAGGAATCTCAGGCTACATTAGTGATGAGTGAAGCCGGAACTCAAAGTTAGGAAATTTGGCTTCTGTGGTCACACTAGTTCACGAGTTAGCTGTGCTTACGCAGACAAGCCTTCTTACAAAGTAGCTTAAAGGAAAGGACAGTAGTTAGGGCTGCAAAAGCCAAGGTCACTCTGAGAGACAAATAACTGTAGGAGGTTGAGAATCAGCAAAAACTCATAGATGATGATTAAGCGGGAACCCTGCCTGCTAGGTTACCAGGAGCTCAGACTGGGTCTTGATCTCTGAGGTGGCCTTGGCTTCCCATTCCAACTTTTAGGTGTCCTGGGTTAATATTGGTTATAGCAGTACACATTACTTTTGCCATGGGAGTTTAGCAACTTCTCAGCAGTACTGGCCATGTCTGAGGGGCATTGTTAATATGGCTAGAACCAGATTCCCTACAGACACCAAGGAGTCCACTCCCCCTAACCTTCACCCTGACACTCATTTTCAATCAAGAAATGGCCTTCTTTGAGCCGCTTCTCCTCCAAAATAGCAAACTAAAGTATAAAAGAAACATAAATGCATTAATAACACCTGGCCAAGACAGAATTACTGACAACTCCAGGCAAACATATCTCCCAAATACACTGACCAATTTAGATATATTAGTGATGCATATACATAGCCCAGACATGTAGATCACTTTGGACAGACAGACAATAATGACAGACAGACAGCATAAGCATACCAACTGTTTTGGACACTCTAACTACTTTTTTTTTTTTTTTGTAATATAACATAATATCTGGTCTTGAAGCATGGATTGTTTGGCCATCAAGCCTATGCTGAACTTCCTAGACAGATTCAAAGTTCCAGATATATCAACTATTTGGGGCTAGTATATACCCCCTACCTGGGCTTAGCACCTAGATTGACACCATTCGCTCTGTCCCAGCTGCCCATGGGCAATGGGTTCAGGAGGAGGAGCTTAGGTCATTCAGAATATCTAGGAGGCAATAGCATACCTTCGTATTTTCTCCAAGTTAAACAGTTGTGGTTTTTCTTGAACATTTGAGCCATTGAAGCCCACTACTTTCTAATTAATCTCAGAAAAGCTATGTCTATTACCTCACAAATATAAACACCTATTTACGTAATCACTTCCAAACCGAGTCTGTGAATTCCTCTACTGCTAAACACATCATCTATCTGAACTTTATATTTAAAGGATGAGAGCCCCTTGGTTGTTTAGTCGGTTAAACCTCCGATTCTTTTCTTTTTTTAAATGTTTGTTTATTTTTGAGAGAGACAGAGAGAGACAGAGAGAGACAGAGAGAGAGAATAAGTGGGGGAGGGGCAGAGAGAGGGGGGGCAGAGAATCTGAAGTGGGCTCTCTGCTGACAGCAGTGAGCCCAATGTGGGGCTCAAACTCACAAACCTGTCAGTTCACGATCTGAGCCTAAGTCAGTCACTCAATTGACTGAGCCACCCAGGTGCCCCTAAGTCTCCGATTCTTGATTTTAGCCTAGGTCATGATCTCAGTTCATGAATTCTGAGCCCCACGTTGGGCTCTGTGCTAACAGCATGGAGCCTGCTTGGGATTCTCTCTTTATCCCACTCTTTGCCCCTCCCCTGCTCATGCTCACTCGTTCTCTCAAAATATATAAATAAACCTTTAAAAAATATTTAAAGGGTGTATAAAAACTGGCTGCAGCTTTGGGTAATTTTACAAGGATATTCCTTTGAAAGAAAATATTTATATATTCTAAAACCTAAATATCTTGAACAACGATGTTACATTTTCAAGATTCCAATAACTAGACTCATAAAGTCTTATATCTAATGAAAACTATTAACAGTGTTAAAAAATAGAGTATATTCATAGCTTGTTAATAATTATTAATATTGGGGCGCCTGGGTGGCTCAGTCGGTTAAGCAGCCGACTTCAGCTCAGGTCATGATCTCGCGGTCCGTGAGTTCAAGCCCCGCGTCGGGCTCTGTGCTGACAGCTCAGAGCCTGGAGCCTGTTTCAGATTCTGTGTCTCCCTCTCTCTGACCCTCCCCCATTCATGCTCTGTCTCTCTCTGTCCCAAAAATAAATAAACGTTAAAAAAAATTAATAAAAAAATTATTAATATCTGTTGAAACAGAATATTTTATGCTGGAGACAGGTATTTATTTGCTAAATCTGGTATGTCAGCACTGTATTCCTAGGTCTTCATGTTTTACCAGGTATATAATCAACAAAAACATTTGTTAATGAATGAATCAAGCAACCGTTCCAATCTCAAGGAGTTTCTATACCAGATAGGATTATGAAAGAATGGAAATACACAATAATGTCATATTAGTAACACTAATATGTTAGAGAAAAGTCTGAACATTGAAGGAAGTGGTACTACAGATAAGAATGGATTTTAAGTCACATAACCTGATTTCAAAGCCTTGCTCTATTAGAAACTAATTAGGTGACTTTGGGAACATCATTTCTCTTTTTGAGCCTTAGATTTCACATTTGTGAGATGGATATAATCAAAGCTTATAACTTGCCATCACACTGCTACTTTAAAAACTAAAATAAAATTTGAGGGCTAGTGGGAATCATGAAAGGGTTTGAAGAAAAATTGGGCTATAAGCTGAGATTTTAAGAATGGTACAATTTAAGATAAATGAAGAAAAAGAAAATAACCTGTTTTTTGTTTTGTTTTGTTTTGTTTTGGAACTGACTCTTGATTCTAGCTGTAGTGAAGAAGACAGAGTCAAGAAGAAAAGTGCTTATGTGGAAGAAATAGGTGCTCTGTGTAATATGGAGAAAGATGACTGCAGCTTTGAATAAATCAACAGTGAGGATCTGACCATCTTACATATGGGGGTGAATCAAGGATAACTGCCATGTTTCTGGTTTGTGAAACAAGATGAAGAGTCATCAAATTCACTGAGGCAAAGAAAACGAGAAAAGGATCAGATTGGGAGAGTGGTAAATCAAGAGTTCTGTGCACAAAATGTTGCATTGCTACAGCTTTTTGACATTAACATGGAGCTATTAAAGAATCTGTTGAGTGTATTGGATGTATTGATCTGGAGCTAAAGGTTTTAATTAGAGAGGTGATTGGTATTCAGGAGAAAAATATGGAAGCAAATGCGCCAAAGAAGGGATATTCCCCAAGTGCTGTGTGATCAGAAAGTGCTGGATGCCAGAAATATTACATAGGAAGCATATATGCAGTTTATGGATGGTGAGCTGAGATAGCAACTAAAACCTAAGAAAGGTCTGCTGCTAAAAAAATGGGTTAAATTTTTTTCACTTGGTCATAATATTTGAAGCCATAAGAGTATATGAAAAGCTTGAGGGAGAAAGCATAGAAAGAGAATGGAAACTTGGCAGAAGGCCCCATTTATGTGGCAGAAGGGAAAAGAGGAGCTGAAACAGGAAATGAAGAAGGCATGAGTCAGTGGGAGAAAACACTAAGTACAACTTCACAGGAATTGAAGGAAGAAAGTTTTAAGAAAGGGCCTGTGAACAGTTACATGAGAAACCAAGGAGAAGAGACATGCCCCGTGAAATTGGCAGTTTTATCACGACTGAAGGTATGATGGAGGCTGCATTCAAATTGCTAGGGATTTTTAAAATCTATAGATATTTCTTAAAAATATTCAGATTGTTTTCTGAAGGATCCAGAATCTTTATAAAAGTCAATATTTCTTTGTTTCCAGATTCAACATGAGAACATCAGAAAAACAAAATATTTTTTTTATTTTTGCCATTATGATGTATACAGGAAAATATGTTATAAACCTATATGATATTAGTGATATATATTAACAATTCTCTGAATTACATCAAGACTAATATCTCAATTTTTGGCTGAATATTCTAAAGCTAAAGGAATATCAAGTGACTTGTCATATTCATTCCAGTAAATCAGAGACAAAATGGGCCTATCATTTTACATGAATAGCACTTGGAATGTTTTCTAATTTGTCTAAAAGAACATGTTCATTTTTAGAGCATTTTTCCACAATTTATTTTTAAATAAATTATAGAAAGAAAAACTGTGATTTGTTAAGTATAATAACATGTAAAAAATTGCTTCCAAACTTATTAAAAGCATCCTTCTCTCCTTTAAATCAATGCTGACATAGGATTCAGAGACAAAGTTCTTTTTTGTATTCAGGTACTATGTGACTCAGAACAAACACTTTCTCATTCAGTATCCCCTATATGAGTATTATATTTCACAGCCATGTATATATATCTGTATGTACAGATATATATACAGATATATATTTAAAATATATATATATGTATATATATATGTGTGTGCATAAAAAGATGTGTATATATGCAGGTTTTTTAATATATGAAATATGTATACATGTTTATATATGTGTATATATATGTGTGTATATATATGTGTATATATATATGTGTGTGTGTGTATATATATATATATATATATATATATATATTTATAAAATTGTATCCAAGCAGAATTTTTTTTTAAATTATTTAAGCCATAGGGTAGAGTTGTGGTAGAGAAAAGCCTGTAGTTCATTACTCAGGCCACTACATCTACAAAAAAAGTAACAAAGGTATGAACATGAAAAGAAAATATGTCACATGACTTGACCTAATTTCCTTATTCCTAAGCTTGTCTCTGAATGGATAGTTGCCTAAAAAAAAGAAAAAAAAGAAAAAAAGGAAGATTTTCTTCCACACTGGAAATTTTTTTGCAGTGTTTTAGAAGAACAAAGCTTCTTCTAGCTTAAAAAGAATTTTCTCTTCTTATTTTTTTTTTTTTTAGTTTATTTATTTATTTTGAGAGAGAGAGAACGAGCGTGAGATGGGTAAAGGCAGAGAGAGAGGGAGAGAGATAGGATCCCAAGCAGGCTCCACAGTGTCAGTGCAGAGCCTGATGTGGGGCTCAATCCCACACTTAACCAACTGAGCCACCCAGGAACCCCAAAAAAGAATTCTCTTTGAAGTTTGGGGAACCTGGGTGACTCAATCTGTTGAGAATCTGACTTTTGATTCTTGATATCAGCTCAGGTCATGATCTTGTCGTTGTGATCTTGTGGTCATGAGATTGAGCTCTGTGTTGGGCTCTGCACTGACAGTGTGGAGTGTGTTTGAGATTTTCTCTCCCTCCTCTCTGTTCCTCCCCCACTCATGCATGCACTTGCTCTCTCTTTCTCTCTCTCTCTCTCTCAAAATAAATGAACTTAAAAAAAAAGAATTCTCTCTGAATGTAGAGAATGATTCAAACATTAAACATGTCCATCCTTATAAGTATTTGTAAGTAAATACAGTAGTCCCCTCTTCTCTGTGGTTTCTTTTCCTCAGTCTCTTTGACCCTGGGTTAACCACAGTGTGAAAGCAGATCACCAAGGGTCAATGGTATCCTAATGCTATGTCCTAGTAACTACGTCATTCACCCCACCTCATCTCACTTCATCACTTATAGTCTCACATCATCACAAGAAGAAGGGTGAATACAGTACAGTATTTTGTGTGAGAGAAGATGTGCATATAACTTTTATTATAGCATATTGTTATAATTGTTCTATTATTAGTTATTGCTGTTAATATCTTACTGTGCCTAATTTATAAATTAAACTTCATCATAGGTATGTATAGATAACAAATAAAGTATATATAAGGTTCAATACTATTAGGCATCTACTGGGAGTCTTAGAACATAAACTCCATATATAAGGGGGGACTACTGTATCAAATCCTCAGACTTTATCAGCCTGTGGCCTCTGCCTTAGCCCACATTGTTACTCTGTATGCTTCAAGAACACATGGAAGTGATCCTACTGAAGGACTTACTTGAAGTGACTTCAACTCAGTACTTGGGTTCATTGCTATAAATAGCTAAGCATTTGACTCCTGGATCTTGCAGTATTACTTGCTTTGTTAAAAACCACTTTGAAAAATTTAAGATTTTTTTAATATGAAATTTACTGGCAAATTGGTTTCCATACAACACCCAGTGCTCATCTCAACAGGTGCCCTCCTCAATATCCATCACCCACCCTCCCCTCCCTCCCACCGCCCATCATCCCTCAGTTTGTTCTCAGTTTTTAAGAGTCTCTTATGGTTTGGATCCCTCTCTCTCTAACTTTTTTTCCTTCCCCTTCCCCATGGTCTTCTGTTAAGTTTCTCAGGACCCACATAAGAGTGAAAACAAAAATTTTAAGATTAATAATATATATATATAATATTATGTTTGTTGTAAAAAAGCAGTAATTTTTATGCTGATTTTTTGGGTCACCTTTACCTTACAGCTCTATTAAATCTTCTGTTCACCTAATTTCTCTGAAAGTCAGTAATTTTTTTGTTATATTATCTCTCTTGGTTACTCCTCTTTTCCATCTTACTTTCTTTTGCAAACAACTGCCATCCTGACCCCTCACCTTACCACCATGTACATTCCCTAAAATTTGATTAGCTGTGCCCTCTATTTAATTCTCAGAAACTTCTCTTATCATGTCTTTTGTCCAAGAGACAAAGCAGCCAACCATAACATTAGAAAAACTTCTCACGTGTTCCACCTTTTTATAATAAAATGTTCTACTATTGATTTCTAACATATTCTTGCAAACACAAAAGAAATTATTTTATCACCATGGTACAAGTTACTTCTTTTCTAGGGCAGAATTCACAGTCACTAGACTGGAACTTGAGGAGTCTTTGTCCCTTGTTTGGCTCCATCCCCCAGCCCCACCCTAATCTCAGAAGGCCAAGCCTGATATTATTGTCTATCTAGTAAGCCATGAGAATAGAAGTGCATATTTTGTCAAGGCCACTTAAAAAAAAAAAGTCTCTCTTGGGGCGCCTGGGTGGCTCAGTCAGTTAAGTGTCCAACTCTTGATTTCAGTTCTTGTCATGATCTCATGGTTCGTGGGATCGAGTCCCAGGCTCGTCTCTGTGCTGACAGTGCAGAGCCTACTTGGGATTCTCTCTCTCCCTGTCTCTGACCCTCCCCTGCTCTCTCTCACTCACTCTCCCTCTCTCTCTCTCTCAAAATAAATAAATATATATATTCTTAATTCTATCTTGGGGTCAGTGCAGTTCAAATTTGGGGCTGAGGTTTTTTCTACTAGCCTCCAATTTTCCCTCAATGTGTTTTGTACTCTTTAAACTGTATGAGTTGTAAAGTGTAAGAGAAATAAGAAGAAATGGTATTCCGTAAAGATGGCAAAACAGGTAAGTGTGTCATCACCCCTAAGAGTTGATCTTAGCATTAAAGGATCCTAAAAAGGTCTGGACACTTGTAAATGATGGAGCCATACATGGCAATAAAGAGAAGGCAAGACCCTCGGAATCCCTCCTGTCAGCAAGACACTGAGTGAGATGGCAGATGATAATGGCCCTTCATTGCCTCCCCACTTGCACTGCAGTGCCTTGGTGAGAATAGACTTGCCAAATCACTTCAGGAGAGTCATTTAATTTCATCCTGATCAAATTTTACAGGTCTTTGATTCAAATTATTCCACGTTGTCAGCTGCAAGACTTCATCAGGAATGAATTTGTTCTGCTTGGAATCCTTAGTTAATATTCAAGGAAGACCTCTGTGATTAGCCAAATCAAAACCTCGTAGCAGTAGCCAAAGCCATGTTCAGACCCAATCTCTGCAGCTGACTTTTCTAACAAAACATTATCTTCCCATTAATCGAGGGCTAAAACCATCATTTCATTTTTTTCACTTTCAGTAAATAATTGAACTGTCAGCACAATGCGGAATCTGTAGAAGAGCAGAGACACACCCTACTTTCCACAGGTGAGGGGGGTGCCTCTCTTCCAAAGCCACTCCCATCAATCCCCCAGGTTCTCTCAACCTAGCTCTGTGCTCTGCAGGACATAAGTGAGGCCTTTAGAATCCTTTCTGCCAAGGGGAGCTGTTGAACCATGCAACTGAAATTTCTGTGAAATATCCCAACAGAAGCACACCAGGGAAGTCTCTGCCTGATCAGACAAAGGCATTTCTACCATACTTAGCAGCCAGAATCTGCTTTAGGTTAATTGCCCTGCTTTATTGCAGGAAGCTCATTTCTCAGAGTCTCTAAGAGCCATAGCTTCTCTCTGCTATGTAAAATCCTGGGCATATTTCCCTAGGTCTTGATGGAGATTCTAAATGCCATCTTGCAGTTCTTCAGAACCCACCCCCCACCCCTGCTTTTTAAGCTCATTGACTGGCACCTCTCCTAGCTTAAGCATGCATGCTAGTAGAAAATTCTGATTTCTTGTTTCATGCATGGGTAGCTGTTTATTGTTATCATTTGCTGGTCCTCTAAGCTCTTCGATGACTTTAGAAGGCAAGTTAAGTACTGCCGGTTTACAGCTGAGTACCTTGGCTGGCATGGAGCTGGGCTGGATACGAGCTTATTTGGAAGGCTGGTATTTGTTCACGGTTTTGTGATGCTCTTACTTCTGCTTCAAAAATGGCAATTAATCAAGACATCTGACAAGTCCTTCAGGATTGCTTTATGACATCTAGCTGCCCAGAGTCAATTGTGCCCCTGCCACCCCAAGGAGTACTATTAACTAGTATCATAGGACTTGCATTAAGATGATGATCCTTGTAGTAACTCTACTCATAACTGATATTTCCTCCTAAACATTCATATTCTCTGCCGGATTCTTTTTGTGACAGCCATCAGTTAACTAGATAGTAAAGGTGAAGTCTTTGACCATTGGAAGAGTAACAATGATAATGGTTAATAAGTGCTGTTTACTCATTTTTCTTATTTAATATTTATAATAACTATGACACTTAGGTACAACTATCCTTGTTTTATTAATGAGATAGTAAAGCATAGGAAGTTAAAATACAGCTAGGAAGAGTGTAATATTATTAGCAGAATTTTTCCTTTGCTGTTGTTTCCACTTTCATCTTCCAAACAAAGCAGTGATGTTAGTGTTTGAGGAAAAAATCATATTAGAAATTGTACCTTTAAGGGAGAGATACCAAATTAGGAAAGAGGAGGATACCTTATCCTCCAGACTAGAGAAAAATCCTGCCGGGTTCGGTGTCTATGTGTGTGGGGTAGAATGAGAAATAAAGAACAACAACAACAACAAAAATGATTAAAATTGTCCTGAATTGAGCATCCTAGGAAATATTAAAACACCTAGTAAACCCCTAAGAAATGTTAACTGTTACACCCTGTGCTCTGCATGGAACCATGGATAGCCTGTGTGAGATTCCCACATCACAGGTGCCAGGGAAAGATGATTCTGGAAATTAAATTTGAATGAACACAAGCATGGTTTTCATGAACAAGATGAGTATTAGATGCTCATTATGTATTTATAGAGCTAGTAATGATGATTTGGAGGGAAAGTAAATTTTAGCCTAGAAACATTGAGTTTGTAGTGACAGCTGGGTATCTGGCATGGGACATCTAGAAAGCAAATTGGAAATCCAGCACTAAGAATGAGGAGAGGTCTGGACTAGGGGCATGACTCAAAGAGTTAAACATAAAGAAGTGATGGGAAAAGCTATGAGATATGATCACTGAAAAGGCACTTAATATAAGCAGAAGTCATGTTCTAGGCATTTTTGCATTCCCAATTTGTTCAACAATATCTACTACATTACTGATAGGACTCATTGGACAGATGTATAAAAGGAATAGGTAAAGAGGGAAAGATGTCAAATAAGAGGTGAGAAAAACCAGAATAACCTGCCAAAAAAAAAATTTGAAAGGATTGAAATCTCCTTGAATATCAGGATAATATTTAAATTGAAGGAGACAGTTTATTTTAGAGGTTTTAAAGCTGGCTATATATTAATATCACTTGGGGGACTTAAAAAATAATAAAAGAATGGTTGGTCAGGCTGCTTAAGTCCAAATCTCTTGCAATGGGGTACAGATATCAGGATTTTTAAAATGCTGCTTCCCATCTGATTCAGTCATAATTCAGAATCACTGGATTAGATGATCTTTATGATTTCTTAGATCATGAGCATTCCAACTTTCAGAAAAATGTTAAGTGCTTGCTATATTTAAAAAATTTATTTTTATAAGCCTTTTTTTTTTTGAGAGAGAGAGAGAGATAGAGACAGAGACAGAGAGAATCTTAAGCAGGCTCCACAACCACTGCAGAGCTCAATGCAAAGCTCTATCTCACAGTGGTGAGATCATGACTTGAACTGAAATCAGTTCAGATGCTTAACTGACTGAGTCACCCCCCCCAAAACACATTTTTTACCTTGATTTTCCCAAACCTTCTCAATCTACATCTTGCTTAAATTCATCATTATCCTTCCAGTGGCCAAAGTCATTTCCGACCTTCATTTCTCTCACCTCCTATATCCCACTGATTCTTTCCCACAATTTATTCTTTCCCTTACATTTTCTTTGCCATGACTGTGATTCTCTATACTTTCTGTTTCTATGGTTTCCCTTTATTATATGATGTCTTTAATTTGGATTTCTTGCCTCTGCAATCTATTACTTTCTTTGCTATCAAACTTACCTTCCCAAACACAGGTCAGATTGTGGCACTAGGTGCCTAAGAAAGCTTTGTGGCTTTCTATTACTTAGAATTTAGAGTCCAAACTCCTCAGGCTTGCATCGAAAGTCCTACATCGAAACTAACTTCAAAGTCTGATTCCAGCCTCCACCCCTGTGCATCCCATCCTTGCTCTCTCCCAATATTCTGACTTCCAGAACAGTCTGTGCTCAGGCTTCTAACTCTTTTATGTCTTCATGTTTCCTTCACTTACCAAAATATGAATTTTTCAAAAAGCATTAGCATAAAACCCATTTCAGGAATCTTTTTCCTTCTCCAGCCAGAATTAATTCTTGATTTCACTATACTCTCCTGTCATGTAGTATCTATATCACAGCACTTAATACTTTATGTCTTACTTTATGGTTAATTGCTTTAAACTTCTTTCTCCCATACTACATTGTGATCCCTCCGAGGCCAGCTGTCAAGCCTTAGTATCTTAGTATCTCACATTTCATCTAGCACCATGTTTTCTAAAGAGTAAGTACTTAAGAAATGCTTTTGCTCTGGCTTGAACTGAATTGACTGGAACTATGCTAAAAGTATTTCTACATAAAAGTTTAAAAATTAAATAAATATGTCCTGGGAACCTAGTAAACACTTTCCCACAAGAGGCATGAAGTGAACTTTAACATAACAAAGATGATTCAGTTTCTATTTTAAATATTTATTATTGTTTTAATGGCTTTGAGGTCTGATAAACAAATCCATCAGGTTTTTTTTTTTTTTTTGACCTTATTTATCTGTCAAACCAGAAGTAATTAAAAAAATAATCCTGAGAGAAAGGGTAGTTCATCTAACAAAATTGCCTATGTTCTTTCGGGATTTAAGGCAAATTGTGTTTGTGAAGTAATCAGTTTGGATTTACCCATCTCTTTGTTACCTAATGGATTTCTCTTTGTACTTAATAATTAAGGTAGGGGCTATTTCCGGATAACCGTGAACTTAAAAAAACATTTTTTTAAAATGACAGCTCTTAAAGTCTTCCCCTTTTGTCCCCCCTCTTTTTATAAAATGAAAGTCAAAATTGTTCTCATTGTGTCACCTAGGTTGTTTCATGCATTAAGAAAACATTCTACTGAAAAAATAGTAAAAGATTTTCCTAGCCACATGCCTTCTGCTTAACTAATGACCCGTTTAGAAGGGCCCTAATCAGTTCTTGGTTCCCTAGGCATATAGGTGATATAATGCATGGATGGAAGCTATAGTTAACAGAATTCATTTTTTATTTTTCCAATGACTTACAGGAAACGACCTTTCTAACTTGTCTGTAAAAATGCTTTATTAATGAGGCTCTCTAAAGCCAAATTATAGTCTATATTAAGGAAAAAAATCAAACAATGTCTATTATTTGACTCTCTGTATTACAGTTTCATATCTGGTTTTCTGGTTTCTCTGTTATTTTGTCCAAGGACACTCATGCTGTTTGAATACAATAACTAAAAAAGTAGCCTAGAGTTACTACCTGTGAATTAATATGTGCCTCTTTTTGTGAATCAAACATTCAAACATACTCTGCCATTTTAGAACATAGAGCTATGTTTTTTAATGAGAATTATAAGTGATCATAGCAAATCATACAGGGTTTTTGTTAGTGATGGTAGGAGAGAGGATTCTTGAAATGTAATAATGTTTTGCCAGAGAGGGCATCATTTTTTCTGTACCTAAATGTTGCAAAGCAGAGACTGTTGAAAGGCTATATAGATAATTACACTTACTCATAGACCTATTCTTGTAAAAGCCAGCATTTTTATATTAAAGGAAATAATGTAACATCCATCATATGTGTCTGTGTAGGTTGGTGGGAAGGGGTTATCTGTTGTATGTTTATCCACTAATGTGCTAAGAACCTAGAAAATAAAAGTTATAACAAGGGCATTTCTCCTAATCTGTTCAAAGTTGGCTCACATATCTATTTTTCTTATGTATTCACCTATTTCTGAACACCTTCATTATAACTCTCTATCCCATCAAAAAGCCCTTTTCATGATCATCTTAATGTAAAGCTGGCTCTTTTTCTATTACATTGCCTTGCTTTGTTTTTCTTCTGACCTTATCATTAGCTAATATTATATCTTTGTAATTTATTTGTTTGTTATTTATTCTAATAAGTTGTATGGGAGCAGGACTAATGAGTTGTGAGTTGTATGGGAACAGGACTTCTATCAGTCATGTTCATCACTGGATCCCCTGTACCTAGCACAGTGCTTGCTAAGCACCAATGCTCTTTAGGTATATATAGGAATTAGGATGAATGAACACTACGGATTATTTTTAAAACTAGAAAAAAAAAGCCACAAGTTCAACTAATTTGGTAAACCTATTCAACCTTCAAAAAGAAAATGGCCAATGATCCAAGAAAACATTAATACATAAGTGACATTTTAACATTAGAGATGGTAACACCTCTGCATAATTATATAATACAAGAGCATTATTTGGTGTCTATTCTGGTCATTTTCTGTGCTACATTCTGGAGATCCAAATAAGAAGAAAATATCTCCTCAAGAAAATCATTCTAATGAAGAAGTAAGATAGGTGAATAATCTCAGCCCTGTGATTCAAGAAAAATAGAACAAAGACAAGAGAACTATAAGGTATGGTGGTATAGCAAGAGGTGTGATTGACTGTTTTGGGGAGGTCATTAGGGAAACATGACAGAGTAGGTGAGGCTGAGCTAGAAGTTAAGGTATAGTTTCCTCTTCTGCTTCTGGATCTCTTTCTGGGGAGAGAATAAAAAATAAACTTGAAAAATAAAAAAGGATAATAGGGGCACCTGAGTGGCTCAGTTGGTTAAGCATCTAACTCTTGGTTTTGTCTCAGGTCATGATCTCATGGTTTGTGAGTTCAAGCCCCACATCAGTCTCTGTGCTGATAGTGCGGAGTCTGCTTGGGATTCTTTCTCTCCCCTCTTTCTCTCTGCCCCGACCCTCCTTATGCTCTCACTCTCTCAAAATAAAGAGACTTAAAAAAAAAAGGATAATAATTTTGCAAGTTAAGGAATGAAACCAAGGATGCTGGAAGTGAGTCTTGCCTATACTAGGAGTTCATCCAGAGATTTAAAACATTTGCTTAAAACTGAGTCTATCCACAGAGAACATTGTAATCCTGATGAATTCCATAATATTAAGCATACTTCTATATGACTACCACTTAGTCATTGAAAGGTTTCAAAAGTGTCACCAACTGAAACTGAATACATTAATCAATAGTTAGTACTAATATTATAATGACCAAGGGTTCAAGCTGCCATCGACTCAATAAATAACTGGCTATGTTTTTAACAAATTAAATCCCATATATATTTCTCTATTTGGTCCAGACTGTGACCATGACTGTCATTACAGGCTAATGGGTAGCCAGACACTTCAGAGATTCTATTTTTGCCATTTGTCTATGATGAATCCTTAGAAAAACAGTAATACCTATAAACTATTCACTTGTGCAAGGGAAAGAGGAGAGCAGTCCTCCCCCTTATGAAATTATTCTCCAAAATAACCAGAACTCATGTATCTCCCACTATCTTACAGGAGAATATTACTATAGTATCATCTTTGCCCCTGGTAGTGCATCTTGGCTAAACAACACCTACTTAACTTTAAAACATGTAACAGAACAAAAGTATGCCCTAGATTTTTTTGTTCTTTATGATGAAAATAACTAGTTTCTTTGAAATTTTCTCTATTCAGAGAATTCTTGGTGTCTAATAGACTGTACACATTTTAAATAATAAGGAATAGAAGATTAATTTACAGGATCCTGTGGCTACTATTTTGCAATAACAATGGGAAGTCATTTAAGGAGTTTAATTAGGATAGTGAAGTTAAGAAGAAATGAAAGAGAGCCAAACCAAGGAGGATGAGTCAAGTTTCGGGCATCGAGAAATTTACCTGATGGTAACAATGGTTTGAACTAGGGGTTTGGTAGTAGAAATTGAAAGGCATAATGGATTTGAAAATAAATTAGAGGTAGATTTGACAGGAATTTGAAATTGATTAAACAGGGTAAAGAGAGAGGAGAGGTAGAGAAATCAATACCCTCAGTGGCTGACTTGAGCCCTAGTATGTTTTTCATTGGAAAACTAGAAGAAAGCTGATTTGGAGCAAGAAACAATGATTTAAATTTTCAAATTATTGAACACTAGGTGTCTAAGAGTCATTCAAGTGGGAGTGTTTAGTCGGTAGCTATATATATGGATATAGAGCTTAGGAGAAGGATCTGTGTTAAAGATACAAATTAGCAAATCAATACAGTGTTGCATGAAGCCTTGGGAAATGATGAGTGATCCAAATAGAAAGCATCTAATTGGAGGAGAGAAGATCACTTGCAATAAAACCTCAAGGAACATTGTCATACAAGTGTAAAAACAGAAGGAATTGCCAAAGGTTATTGAGGAGTGAAAGTCAGGCAAAAAATTCTAGAGATAGGAATATTCGAAAAAGTCAGGAGTATTCAACAACATCAGAAGGTCCTAACCATTGTATGGCAGTGTCCATGGGGACCTGAGCAGTGGAGATACAGGCAGATTCAGGAAGGTTTGGAAACAGTGAGAGTCCCACCTCTTTTGTGGCATTTGACTGTAAGCTGAAAGAGAGAACATTGCTGAGAGAGAAGAAAAGTTGGCTCATTATTGGTTCCTTTGGATTTGAAAACTAAGACATATTCAACAGGCAATAGAAATGGTGAAACGAAAGAGCAAAGGTGGGGTGGTAATGTTCTTGTGATAATATTCCTTGATTCACATTCTATGTCTGGGTAATGCTACATAATGTCCCCTTTGGAGCATTCATTACATATGATGGCATTTTAATAGAGCCTCTATGAATTTTGTAACAAATCTATTTGATTTTATGATTCCAATATTTTCCAAAACCAATTTGATCAAAGAGCATGTTTTCTGACACAATACCTGTTAATTGCCTTAAAAAAATAGAATTCCTTAGGAATTTTCTGGTAAGAAAGGGTTCCATGAGGGAGAGAAAGTAGCAAGATTTTGTGCTCAGATGGAGGGATTCAACTTAGCAGTAGGATAGACTCTCCTAGTGTGACAAAATGAAAGGAGAAAAACTAATGGATACTGGCAGGTTTATAAGCTTGATGGCAATAAATTGATAGCTTCTATTTCTCTCTAAAGTTTAAGGTAATATCCTAGCAACACACACACAGAAATAAGCTTACAACTATGCATACTGAACTATACACATAGAAACCCACACACAAATAGGTGCCTAAACATATACAAAACATATATGAACTTATAAGCACTGGCACTTAAACACATATAAATTCAAATCAATAGAGATACTACTGATGTTCAGACATTGTAGGATTACTGGTTATAAAAAGGAGAAGAGTTTTTAAACAATTGCTGAAGGCAATGTCAGAGAAAGTAAAGAAGGGTTTCTCAGCAATACTGTATCCTAGGTAATGTAGAGATGATAATTTATACTGACACTCATCTACTACTAATCTAGTGCAATTTCTTTAGCAGCTTTAAATAGCTTAGTTGGGACTGTCCCCAGATTAAGGTTTTCAGGTGGTATGATGTTGAATGTAGGGTAAAATAATTGAAAATTTGGGAAAATACAGGTTGAATATAACTATAGAAACATAATATTACTAATAATTATGATGATAGAGGACCATCAGAAGACCTGGGACCCTACCTCAGATAATCAGGCCCCAGATTTTGTGCTGTAGAAATTGCTGGTCTGACAGAGGAGAAAGACAAAGGAGCTGGATTCTTTGATGGTATCAGATATCAGGTCTAACAATGAATACTGAGTGAGAAAGATAGGAAGAAAGAAGATTGATTGTATGAAGTCACACAATAGTTGAATTTATAATTTGAGAGATGAAGTCGAGGTGATGAGATCTTTGACTCTAGAAAACATGTGACTGGGGTAGAAAGGAGATGAGATTAATGGATTGTAAAGCTAGAATATTGATTGCATCTGTCATATGGCTCCAGAAGTTACCTACCATAATGTTAAAAATGTAAGGAGAAAGGAAGATGGTGATCCAGGTTCTAGAGTTTTCAAGAATCGTGATTGCTGGTGGCAAGGCAAGCTAGTAAACCTGTAGAAAATGGTACAATGTGATAGGATAAGCTAGACAGGAACCAGAAGCCCTTTTATTTAAAAGGAGTTTTTTTGAGAGTGATAGCCCCAAAATGGGAGACACAGGAGACTCCAGCCTCCATCTTCCAACAAAGATCAACAATTAGACAGCTATCTGTGAACAAAATCAGCTCTGGGAGAGCTCTGGAGTCCACTCAAGACATTTTAGAGACGGTGCAACAAAAATCTGTGAATAACTGCCTAAGAAGAGAAGGAAGGCAGCTTCATCTTGCAGCAGCCTCTCATCCTCCATGCTGGCATTGCTCAGTGCCAAGAAGGTACTACCCGGATAGAATGAGTTCCCCTTGTGAGGAAAGAAAGAATGGGTGAGCTACCATCTACTCTAGCCTTTTGGGGCACCACACAAAGGTCCCAGTTTGGTTTCACTTCATCTAGACCAGAAAAGCTGAGACTTGTAAGGACAGCTGGAAACAGGAAAGAAAAGCAGGGGCTAACAATAGTAGCCATGCAGTGGGAGGGAGTAAAGTTCACATGACCTGTTTGATGGATAAATCCAGAAGCTTTGCCACTGAAGAAGGAACCAAAAGCCAGCATAGCTGCCAAAGACACCCTGAAGATTTCATCAGCTTTTGCTCCATAGATATTTTCATTTGCTGACACCAGTTCCCTGAGTCCCTCCCTGCTTCCTTTTATTTGTTCCCACTGGAGCCCAGAAAACACAGCAGCAGCTAGTTTGGACCTCTGTGGCTGCTAGATTGCAAGAAGCCAATTTAGAACCCTGTGCTTGACCCCTCACCCCATTGCCAAAGTGCACTTGGGCTGAGTACTTACATGCAGCCCCAGGAGAACAGGCAGTTCTCCAGCTGCTTGTGGTCTCAGATCAGGCTTTGTCTTCTGTCACTGGCCTATACCACAACACTAACCTGTAGCTACCCACTCCCAGCCGTGTACCTGCCCCCAGGCATACCCTGTCACTGGTCTCCACAGCAGTGTCCACACCTAAGGTGGACGGAGATTTTCCAGCCATGAGAAAGCCACAGGAGAGCAATCTGGAGAAAAAAACAACTAAGCTGGAGGCATCATACTCCCTGACTTCAAACTATACTACAAAACTAGTAATCAAAACTGTATGATAGTGGCATAAAAACAGACACACAGACCAATGGAATAGAATGCAGAGCACAGAAATAAACCTGCTCAACTACGGCCAACTAATATTTGACAAGGAGCCAAAAATACTCAATGGGGAAAGAACAGCCCTTTCAGTAAATGGTGGGAAAAGTGGATAACAACACGAAAGAGAATGAAACTGGAACCCTATCTTAGAACACTCACAAAAATTAACTCAAAGTAGGTTAATGACTTAAACATAAAATCTGAAACCATAAAACTCCTGGAAGAAAATATAAGGAAAAAGCTCCCTGACATTGGTCTTGGCAGCAATTTTTTTTGGATATGGTACTAAAAACACAAGCACCAAAAGCAAAAATTAACAGGGGAGACTACATCAAACTAAAAGTTTCTGAACAGTAGAATATCATCAACAAAATTAAAAGGCAACCTTTGGAATGGGAGAATGTATTTGCAAATCATGTATCTGAAAAGGGGTTAATATCTAAAATGTATAAACAACTCATATGCTTCAGCAGGAAAAGAAAAGAAAAGAAAAGAAAAGAAAAGAAAAGAAAAGAAAAGAAAAGAAAAAAGAAAAAAGGAAAGGAAAGGAAAGGAAAGGAAAGGAAAGGAAAGGAAAGGAAAGAATCTAATTAAATAATAAGCCAAGCAACAGAACGGACATTATTCCAAAGAAGAGATACAAATGGCTGACAGATATATGTAAAGGTGCTCGATATCATAAATCATCAGGGAAATGCAAATCAAAACCACAATGAGATATCATCTCACACCTGTTAAAATGGCTACTAGAAAAAAGACAAGAAATAAATGCTGGTGAGGACTTAGAGAAAAGGCGACACTTGTGCACTGTTGGTGGGAATGTGAATTGTGCAACCACTTTGGAAAACATGATGGAGGTCCTCAAGAAATTAAAATAGAACTACCAAATGATCCAGCAATCTCACTTCTGGGTATATACCCAAAATAAATGAATACAGGATCTCAAAGAGAGACCTGCATTCCCATGTTCACTGCAGCATTATTCACAAGAGCCAAGATATAGAAACAACCTAAGAGTCCACCAAGAAACAAATGTATAGGAGTGCCGGAAGATAGCGGCGTAGGAGGACGCGGGGCTCACAGCGCGTCCTGCCGATCACTTAGATTCCACCTACACCTGCCTAAAGAACCCAGAAAACCGCCAGAGGATTAGCAGAAGGGAGTCTCCGGAGTCAAGCGCAGACCAGAGGCCCACGGAAGAGGGTAGGAAGGGCGGCGAAGCGGTGCGCGCTCCACGGATTGGCGGGAGGGAGCTGGGGCGGAGGGGCGGCTCGCCGGCCAAGCAGAGCCCCCGAGTCTGGCTGGCAAAAGCGGAGGGGCCGGACAGACTGTGTTCCCACAGCAAGCGCGACTTAGCGTCTGGGAGGTCATAAGTTAACAGCTCTGCGCGGAAAGCGGGAAGGCTGGAGGACAAAGGGAGGGAGACCTGCTGAGCCCCCGGACGGCAGAGCTCAGCTTGGCGGGGAACAAAGGCGCCAGCACCATCTCCCCCGCCCATCCCCCAGCCAAAATTCCCAAAGGGAACCAGTTCCTGCCAGGGAACTTGCTCGCTCCACGCAAACACCCAACTCTGTGCTTCTGCGGAGCCAAACCTCCGGCAGCGGATCTGACTCCCTCCCGCTGCCACAGGGCTCCTCCTGAAGTGGATCACCTAAGGAGAAGCGAGCTAAGCCTGCCCCTCCAGCCCCCGTGCACCTTGCCTACCCACCCCAGCTAATACGCCAGATCCCCAGCAACACAAGCCTGGCAGTGTGCAAGTAGCCCAGACGGGACACGCCACCCCACAGTGAATCCCGCCCCTAGGAGAGGGGAAGAGAAGGCACACACCAGTCTGACTGTGGCCCCAGCAGTGGGCTGGGGGCAGACATCGGGTCGGACTGCGGCCCCGCCCACTAACTCCAGTTAGACACCACAGCACAGGGGAAGTGCCCTGCAGGTCCTCACCACGCCAGGGACTCTCCAAAATGACCAAATGGAAGAATTCCCCTCAGAAGAATCTCCAGGAAATAACAACAGCTAATGAACTGATCAAAAAGGATTTAAATAATATAACAGAAAGTGAATTTAGAATAATAGTCATAAAATTAATCGCTGGGCTTGAAAACAGTATACAGGACAGCAGAGAATCTCTTGCCACAAAGATCGAGGGACTAAGGAACAGTCACGAGGAGTTGAAAAACGCTTTAAACGAATTGCAAAACAAAATGGAATCCACGATGGCTCGGCTTGAAGAGGCAGAGGAGAGAATAGGTGAACTAGAAGATAAAGTTATGGAGAAAGAGGAAGCTGAAAGAAAGAGAGATAAAAAAATCCAGGAGTATGAGGGGAAAATTAGAGAACTAAGTGATACACTAAAAAAAAATAATATACGCATAATTGGTATCCCAGAGGAGGAAGAGAGAGGGAAGGGTGCTGAAGGCGTACTTGAACAAATTATAGCTGAGAACTTCCCTGAACTGGGGAAGGAAAAAGGCATTGAAATCCAAGAGGCACAGAGAACTCCCTTCAGACGTAACTTGAATCGATCTTCTGCACGACATATCATAGTGAAACTGGCAAAATACAAGGATAAAGAGAAAATTCTGAAAGCAGCAAGGGATAAACGTGCCCTCACATATAAAGGGAGACCTATAAGACTCGTGACTGATCTCTCCTTTGAAACTTGGCAGGCCAGAAAGGCTTGGCACGATATCTACAGTGTGCTAAACAGAAAAAATATGCAGCCGAGAATCCTTTATCCAGCAAGTCTGTCATTTAGAATAGAAGGAGAGATAAAGGTCTTCCCAAACAAACAAAAACTGAAGGAATTTGTCACCACGAAACCAGCCCTACAAGAGATCCTAAGGGGGATCCTGTGAAACAAAGTACCAGAGACATCACTACAAGCATAAAACATACAGACATCACAATGACTCTAAACCCATATCTTTCTATAATAACACTGAATGTAAATGGATTAAATGCGCCAACCAAAAGACGTAGGGTATCAGAATGGATAAAAAAACAAGACCCATCTATTTGCTGTCTACAAGAGACTCATTTTAGATCTGAGGACACCTTTAGATTGAGAGTGAGGGGATGGAGAACTATTTATCATGCTCCTGGAAGCCAAAAGAAAGCTGGAGTAGCCATACTTATATCAGACAAACTAGACTTTAAATTAAAGGCTGTAACAAGAGATGAAGAAGGGCATTATATAATAATCACAGGGTCTATCCACCAGGAAGAGCTAACTATTATAAATGTCTATGCGCCAAATACCCGAGCCCCCAGATATATAAAACAATTACTCATAAACATAAGCAACCTCATTGATAAGAATGTGGTCATTGCAGGGGACTTTAACACCCCACTTACAGAAATGGATAGATCATCTAGACACACAGTCAATAAAGAAACAAGGGCCCTGAATGATACATTGGATCAGATGGACTTGACAGATATATTTAGAACTCTGCATCCCAAAGCAACAGAATATACTTTCTTCTCGAGTGCACATGGAACATTCTCCAAGATAGATCATATACTGGGTCACAAAACAGCCCTTCATAAGTTTACAAGAATTGAAATTATACCATGCATACTTTCAGACCACAATGCTATGAAGCTTGAAATCAACCACAGGAAAAAGTCTGGAAAACCTCCAAAAGCATGGAGGTTAAAGAACACCCTACTAACGAATGAGTGGGTCAACCAGGCAATTAGAGAAGAAATTAAAACATATATGGAAACAAACGAAAATGAAAATACAACAATCCAAACGCTCTGGGATGCAGCGAAGGCAGTCCTGAGAGGAAAATACATTGCGATCCAGGCCTATCTCAAGAAACAAGAAAAATCCCAAATACAAAATCTAACAGCACACCTAAAGGAAATAGAAGCAGAACAGCAAAGGCAGCCTAAACCCAGCAGAAGAAGAGAAATAATAAAGATCAGAGCAGAAATAAACAATATAGAATCTAAAAAAACTGTAGAGCAGATCAACGAAACCAAGAGTTGGTTTTTTGAAAAAATAAACAAAATTGACAAACCTCTAGCCAGGCTTCTCAAAAAGAAAAGGGAGATGACCCAAATAGATAAAATCATGAATGAAAATGGAATGATTACAACCAATCCCTCAGAGATACAAACAATTATCAGGGAATACTATGAAAAATTATATGCCAGCAAATTGGACAACCTGGAAGAAATGGACAAATTCCTAAACACCCACACTCTTCCAAAACTCAATCAGGAGGAAATAGAAAGCTTGAACAGACCCATAACCAGCGAAGAAATTGAATCGGTTATCAAAAATCTCCCAACAAATAAGAGTCCAGGACCAGATGGCTTCCCAGGGGAGTTCTACCAGACATTTAAAGCAGAGATAATACCTATCCTTCTCAAGCTACTCCAAGAAATAGAAAGGGAAGGAAAACTTCCAGACTCATTCTATGAAGCCAGTATTACTTTGATTCCTAAACCAGACAGAGACCCAGTAAAAAAAGAGAACTACAGGCCAATATCCCTGATGAATATGGATGCAAAAATTCTTAATAAGATACTAGCAAATCGAATTCAACAGC
Source organism: Panthera onca (assembly GCF_046562875.1). Lineage (NCBI taxonomy): Eukaryota > Metazoa > Chordata > Mammalia > Carnivora > Felidae > Panthera > Panthera onca. The sequence goes on from NC_138339.1 coordinate 77,554,578, forward strand.
ATATAAAAAGAATTATTCACCATGATCAAGTGGGATTCATTCCTGGGATGCAGGGCTGGTTCAACATTCGCAAATCGATCAACGTGATACATCACATTAACAAAAAAAAAGAGAAGAACCATATGATCCTGTCAATCGATGCAGAAAAGGCCTTTGACAAAATCCAGCACCCTTTCTTAATAAAAACCCTTGAGAAAGTCGGGATAGAAGGAACATACTTAAAGATCATAAAGGCCATTTATGAAAAGCCCACAGCTAACATCATCCTCAACGGGGAAAAACTGAGAGCTTTTTCCCTGAGATCAGGAACACGACAGGGATGCCCACTGTCACCGCTGCTGTTTAATATAGTGCTGGAAGTTCTAGCATCAGCAATCAGACAACAAAAGGAAATCAAAGGCATCAAAATTGGCAAAGATGAAGTCAAGCTTTCGCTTTTTGCAGATGACATGATATTATACATGGAAAATCCGATAGACTCCACCAAAAGTCTGCTAGAACTGATACATTAATTCAGCAAAGTTGCAGGATACAAAATCAATGTGCAGAAATCAGTTGCATTCTTATACACTAACAATGAAGCAACAGAAAGACAAATGAAGAAACTGATCCCATTCACAATTGCACCAAGAAGCATAAAATACCTAGGAATAAATCTAACCAAAGATGTAAAAGATCTGTATGCTGAAAACTATAGAAAGCTTATGCAGGTAATTGAAGAAGATATAAAGAAATGGAAAGACATTCCCTGCTCATGGATTGGAAGAATAAATATTGTCAAAATGTCAATACTACCCAAAGCTATCTACACATTCAATGCAATCCCTATCAAAATTGCACCAGCATTCTTCTCGAAACTAGAACAAGCAATCCTAAAATTCATATGGAACCACAAAAGGCCCCGAATAGCCAAAGTAATTTTGAAGAAGAAGACCAAAGCAGGAGGCATCACAATCCCAGACTTTAGCCTCTACTACAAAGCTGTCATCATCAAGACAGCATGGTATTGGCATAAAAACAGACACATAGACCAATGGAATAGAATAGAAACCCCAGAACTAGACCCACAAACGTATGGCCAACTCATCTTTGACAAAGCAGGAAAGAACATCCAATGGAAAAAAGACAGTCTCTTTATTTTTTTTTTTTTTTTTTTTTTTAAATTTTTTTTTTTTCAACATTTATTTATTTTTTGGGACAGAGAGAGACAGAGCATGAACGGGGGAGGGGCAGAGAGAGAGGGAGACACAGAATCGGAAACAGGCTCCAGGCTCTGAGCCATCAGCCCAGAGCCTGACGCGGGGCTCGAACTCACGGACCGCGAGATCGTGACCTGGCTGAAGTTGGACGCCCAACCGACTGCGCCACCCAGGTGCCCCAAGACAGTCTCTTTAACAAATGGTGCTGGGAGAACTGGACAGCAACATGCAGAAGGTTGAAACTAGACCACTTTCTCACACCATTCACAAAAATAAACTCAAAATGGATAAAGGACCTGAATGTGAGACAGGAAACCATCAAAACCTTAGAGGAGAAAGCAGGAAAAGACCTCTCTGACCTCAGCCGTAGCAATCTCTTACTCGGCACATCCCCAAAGGCAAGGGAATTAAAAGCAAAAGTGAATTACTGGGACCTTATGAAGATAAAAAGCTTCTGCACAGCAAAGGAAACAACCAACAAAACTAAAAGGCAACCAACGGAATGGGAAAAGATATTTGCAAATGACACATCGGACAAAGGGCTAGTATCCAAAATCTATAAAGAGCTCATCAAACTCCACACCCGAAAAACAAATAACCCAGTGAAGAAATGGGCAGAAAACATGAATAGACACTTCTCTAAAGAAGACATCCGGATGGCCAACAGGCACATGAAAAGATGTTCAACGTCGCTCCTCATCAGGGAAATACAAATCAAAACCACACTCAGATACCACCTCACGCCAGTCAGAGTGGCCAAAATGAACAAATCAGGAGACTATAGATGCTGGAGAGGATGTGGAGAAACAGGAACCCTCTTGCACTGTTGGTGGGAATGCAAATTGGTGCAGCCGCTCTGGAAAGCAGTGTGGAGGTTCCTCAGAAAATTAAAAATAGACCTACCCTATGACCCAGCAATAGCATTGCTAGGAATTTATCCAAGGGATACAGGAGTACTGATGCATAGGGGCACTTGTACCCCGATGTTTATAGCAGCACTCTCAACAATAGCCAAATTATGGAAAGAGCCTAAATGTCCATCAACTGATGAATGGATAAAGAAATTGTGGTTTATATACACAATGGAATACTACGTGGCAATGAGAAAAAATGAAATACGGTCTTTTGTAGCAACGTGGATGGAACTGGAGAGTGTGATGCTAAGTGAAATAAGCCATACAGAGAAAGACAGATACCATATGGTTTCACTCTTATGTGGATCCTGAGAAACGTAACAGAAACCCATGGGGGAGGGGAAGGAAAAAAAAAAAAAAAGAGGTTAGAGTGGGAGAGAGCCAAAGCATAAGAGACTGTTAAAAACTGAGAACAAACTGAGGGTTGATGGGGGGTGGGAGGGAGGGGAGGGTGGGGGATGGGTATTGAGGAGGGCACCTTTTGGGATGAGCACTGGGTGTTGTATGGAAACCAATTTGACAGTAAATTTCATATATTAAAAAATAAAAAAAAAAAAAAAAAAAGAAACAAATGTATATAAAAGATGTGGTATGTGTATATACAGTGGAATATTATTCAGCCATGAGAAAGAAGGAAGTCCTGTCCTTTGTAACAATGTGTATGAAACTTGAGGGCATTATGCTAAGTGAAATAAGTCAAACAAAAAGAGGTAAATACTGTATGATTTCACTTGCATGTAGAATCTAAAAAAGTTGATCTCATGGAAACATAGAGTGGTCGTTACTAGGAGCTGGTGGTTAGGGAAATAAAAAGATAATGGTTGAAGAGTACAAATTTCCAGTTATAAGATGAATAAGGCCTGAAGATCTAATATACAGTTTAGTGGTTACAGTTAATAATACTATATTATATACTGGAAAGTCAGTAAAAGAGTAAATCTTATGTGTTCTTACTAGAAAAAAAGAAATGGTAACTTTATGACATCATGAAGGTGTTAGCTAACACTACAGTGTAATCATTTTGCAATATATGTGTATCGATTCAACATGTACACCTTAAACTTATACAAGGTTATCTGTGTCATTCCAACTCAATAAGCTGGTAAAAATAAGAGAAAAATAGCTTTGAGGGGTAAGATAATACATGCATATTATTAAAAATTCAAACAATGAAGTAAATTACAGAGGAAAGAAAAAAATCCCATCATGTTGAGATTTCCACCATTAATATGCTTATATAACCTTTTACAGTATGTCTACAGCCACAGAAGCAAGGTTTCTCCATGAGAATGGAGGAATTCTTACCTGATAGTAGAAAATGAGGAGAATGGCAATCCTTCTACCAACACTGAGGAAAGCAGGGTGTGAGATGTTGCAGTCCCCCATCTGAAAAGGAAAATAACGGTTTAAGGGTAAACTCATTGTCAGTTAAAGGAAACAAGTGAAGATAACTTTTTAAAAGTTTGTTTATTTATTTTGCAAGACCAAGAGAGCATATGTGAGCAGGGGACAGATGGAAAGACAGGGAGAGAGAATCCCAAGCAGGCTCTGACCTCACAGCTCATTGCACAGAGCCTGACGTGTGGCTTGAACTTACGAACTGTGAGATTATGACCTGAGCTGAAATTGAGAGGCAGATGCTTAGCTGACTGAGCCACCCAGGGACCCCTAAGCTAACTTTCTTTGATTAGAAAGTGATTGTGATTATATGAGTGTTTGTTAATCATAGAATGCATATTTCAGAAATCATAGAAGATTTTTTAGAAGCAGGAAGGCTGAAAAAAGATATGTCATGCTAAAGGGAGTACAAAATTGTGTTAACTGAGAAGATGAGAGGAGACTGATGATCAGAAAGATTCCATCGTGGATAGCAGTCAAGGAATTGATGCACGGAAGATGTAGCTGCTGCAAGGCCAGCAAGGAATTCAATTTAGTGATGCCTTCACACAGTGGTGGACTTATCAACCTCTCAGGGATCAGCTGATGGGATGACGCTTGTTCTTTTTCTCATTCACTGAAAAATAGGCTCTGAACACCTACTGTGTGCCAGGAACTATGCGAGTCTCTAGGGTATAAAGTGATGAACAGGAGAGTCATAATCTGGTACCTCCAGAGAGAACAAAATGACAAAATAGCATATGTTTATAAATGTCTTTGAAAGCCTGAAAGTGCACAAAGCAGTCTGTTCCCTATTAGACCATCAACAGGACAGCTGTCCAGGGAAGTAGGAACCCAATGCACTGCAATCATAGTTTTCAAATAAAAAAAAAATAAGTTTATTTATTTTTTGAGAGAGAGAGAGAAAGAGGGAGAGGAGCAGAGAAAGAGGGAGAGAGAGGCTCCCAAGCAGGCTCCACACTGTCAGCACAGAGCTGGATACAGGGCTCGAACTCATAAACCATGAGGTCGTGACCTGAGCCAAAATCAAGAGTTGGAAGCTTAACCGAGTGAGCCACCCAGGTGCCCCATGCAACCATCATTTTCACAGAGAAGAGCTTAAAAAGTTCAAATCTCCAAACGAATTAAAAGGTAATTGGGCTCACTGTTTACATAGACATTAACATTTTTTATAGCTTTTAACATATTTTATTATTAAGGAATTAACATAAACACCCAGGGGTGCACATATCTTATGATATTGAGAAAAGGAAGATACCAAGATACACACATTATAAACTTGAATCTTCTAATATCTTCATTAAATATTATTTAATATACAGAATTCCTTTAATATAACATGCCTTCACATAATTTACGCATTTGTAAAAAAAGTCACTGGCTTTTTGAAATATGATTTATTTTATAAAGGCACAAAGCATGACTTTGCAAAACTATAGCAATCCATCACACCTGACACCAACAGAAATATCACTGCATGTATACACAGAGAAGTTGCTCACGTGCTTTAGTATATGTGTTTTAGGACCGAAAACCCAAAAAAACATCCACAGAGAATTTCTCTTTCTCAGATACTGTCTTACTTCTGAAGGCGTCCTCTCTTTTAAAGATAAAACTATAATACTCTCTCAAAAAGAATATTCAATATGTTTATACATTTATAGTATTAGTAATTTATTGTAAATATTTTTAAAATAGCTGTTCGAACTGAAGACAGAAATCTTAACTTTTACTAACATGAGCTATATCCATAGGTAGTTCTTTTTTTTTTTTTTTTTTTTTTTTTTTAGGAGGTGATGGACTATGGTAGAAATATAGTTATTCCTAGACTAAAAAAATGTGATATGCTCTCCAGTGAGGAGGATATAAAGCTTCTCAGTTTATTCCAGGGCAGCTCTATTGTAAGCAGTTACCTCCATGCTTTAGTAACATTTCTCTGAGAACAAGAACCACAGGGAGACAGGATTTGCAGATGGAGAATGGCAGTTACATTTTAGCATCACAGAGTGAGGGCAATTGTTAACCTTTGTGGGCACCTGCCCCTGTGGCATAAACTTGCACGTGGTCCCCTTGAAAGGATATCACCTCCCTCACCTTAGGCTGTATAAATTAGAAACACATAAACACACTCTCCAGACTGATAGAAAAGAGTGCAAGATGGTAGAGAGCTGGCTTTTTTGTTTTTATTTATTTATTTATTTATTTATTTATTTATTTATTTATTTAATTTCTGATTACCACTGGCTTGGAAGCTTTTTTAAGATAATTTGTTTAGGATCAAACAGGAAATTTCTCTCTGAGAGAAGATGATCTGGAATAACCAAACTGGAGAGGTAGCTGTTTTTCACCCAGTCGGGGTGGGGGTGGGGGGTGGGTAGGTAGGTAATGCATACCAGGAATAAGCCATTGTTTTAGGGGCCTTGGCTGGGCAAAGAGAGTTACTCTAACACACTTGCACATCTTTAAAGAAATATGTTCATTCAGAAAATTAAAGTGTGATTTGGACATAATAATTCCCACAGAACAGAAATTCTGAAAACAATTCTAGCCAAGGGGAAGATGTCTTACTTGAAACATTCTTTCAGTCCTTCTTCATAAGCATTTAATTCTCCAAATATACTATATATTTTAAAAAAAACTATATTTCTATCATTTATGTAGTTATGATATCAGTAGTCCTGAATATTTTCTGAATAATTGTGCAGAAAAGTATGGCATAGAATGCCTTAATTATAGGATTATGTAAAGGAGTGTTTTACACCCTACTTCAAACTACTAAAATCATGTGAAAATTTCCCATGTGTGAGAATTTCCTGGATGCAGAAAAATTTCCTTTCCCAGAAGTTCTCTTGATGATTAACTTCCTTGCAGCCTTCAACATGGAAGTAGATACCTATGATCCACTTAACATTTCAAATTAATTAAATTTTAAAAGCTGGCTAATTTCTAGAGTGTATACTCATTGTTTATGGAGCAAAAGATGCAAACTCTACTTTGCTGAAACGGTTTTGTTTGTATTATTCATCTACATGGTTCATTAACCCCATTTTTCATGTCAGCATCTCACTTCCTTTCTTGCTACTCTGTGCCCACGGTCCGAACAGTCAGAATAAAGAGAATGCAGGGCAGCGGGCCAAGCTTTAGAAAATGACTTCATCTTCTACTTATCCAATTCTTCTAAAGCAGGGAAGCATCCACATGGCCATCAATAATCAAGACAGCCATTACATCCCTTAACAGAGCCTAATGCTGTATTAGCTGAATTGGAAGCAATTTCCCTCATAGTCCAACTGTATGTTTTTCTTGGAACGTACCAGCTTTGGCATTTTTCTTTAAGAAAGCTTCTGGTTGGCTGGTCACAGAACACTGAAATCATAAAATTCTGAAGTTATCTAATATTAAAAGAATATTGACTGCTTAAGAAAATCCATGTTTAAAATGTTACCCCCAGAAGACCATATTAGTAATACCCCAGTTGCTTTCTACTCTCAGGAACAGACATTATTTTACCTCTTAGACTTCACTGAAAAAAAAAAAAGTTAATAAAACACTCAAATATATAAATTGGGAAAATGTAGTTAGAATAAATTCTTCCTTTCATAAATAAGTATGAGCCATTTTTAGGTGAATGTTTTGTCTTTGTATGCATCAGACTTACAATGTAAGTAAGTATAATGCTAATTATGGATGAAACATCCATTATGTATCAAGAATAGGGTTAAGTTCTTAGGTAGATTATATCATTAAATCCTCCTACCTGGCCAGTGAGTCAGGGACCGTTACAAGTAAGGAAAAGAATTTAAATAACTTGTCCAATGTCACACAGCTAATAGTGGCAGAGGCAGGATTGAAGCCCACGAAATCTAATGTCAGACCAAACTCAATCAGTATGCCATAACCCTTCTCAGAGTCTTAATGGAGAACAACTCTTCTATTGGGACAAATATAACTAGAAACTATAAATATAACTAGAAATCAGATATATGTATATTCAGGAATAGACGGTAAGTCATCCTCTTTTTCCTTTTTTAATATAAGAAAGGACTTTGTATTGGAAGAGGACTAATACTTTACTTGAAATATTTAATTGCATTTACCATTTAAACTATAAACAATATACTAAGGAGAATATGTTACTGTAGTTTTTGGAGACAACTACTTCAAAGAAAATGAGAATCAGATAAGTATATATTCAGGTACAATTTCCAGCTATACAGTTCTATTTTGTTTTTGAAGTAATGAAAATCAAATACTATCAGCAATAGTCATTCCACTGAGGAAAACTCACCTTTAGAATGGAAGAATTTGTGTATTGCTTATGCTGATTTAAGAGTTACAAACATGAAAAGGAATCCCCATGGTGTCTGATCTAATCTTGACACAGACAGTATCCACAAGATCTATCGTCAGTTACAGCTCAAAGCTGCTGTCTCGGGAAGAAAAAAAATGCTTTGATAACTCATTGTGTCAGAGAAAAAGATTTCACTGTGTGAAATATTGATTAAAACTTTAAAATAAAATCGGTACTTTCTGGAAGAACCTTGTAAAGGTAACAAAGAGAATAACAAAGAAAGTCCAAAGGGTGCTTTTAGGATTGTTTTCAAAAAGGTTGATCTTTAATAAAATCTTGTGGAAAAAAAGTATATTACCTTTTAATACCTACATCAATATAATTTTCCACTAACAATGACAATATGCTTTCTTCACATTGCTGTTATTACTTTATACTTTAAGGTCAAAGTGCATTCATTCTGCTCTTCAGTTAATAATAATAAATGCATTTCAGCCTTAGCCTTCAGACTATTATTCCTCAAGGTATAAACAAATCAAGGAAAAGTCAATAATACAAATAGATATTTTGCTACCAAAGAAGACCTAAGAGTCTATCTAGGCTTTTCAATTTTATAACATATTTATAAAATATATAAAGCCATTACAATAATTTTTTAGACAGTTTCTATTCTATTTGGGAGTATGGAAAACTCATAATATTATAAGAATAGAAACACTCATCGCAAACAAATTGGGACAGTTGGAGCCCCATGATGATTATATTAGTAAGAGTATTTTGAGACACGTTTAAAGCATGGAAAAGTCACCCTGGATAAACTTTATCATTTGGGGGAAAATGAGGGTATAGTGAGAAAAAGGCAAGAAAATGGATTGAAACAAGGAGGATCAAGTTGAATCTCAGCTAAATTACTGTAAGCTCGTCAAAGGAAGGGGATGTGTGTGTCAATCTGCCTCATCTGACTCCTTCCAATGACTTCTCAATCCACCTACATTTACAATGCACCCACTCTGATGACTGCTCTAAAAAAGGTAGGTCTAAAAATGTGGCTCCTATTCTTTGATGAAGGGAGGATTTCCAATGAAGCATCAAAGTGCAGCAAGTTTGAAGAGATGCATGATATTTTGAGAGGAAATGTGATGAGATGAAGCGAATAATATTGCACAGTGCCTGGAAAACAGTCAACAGTCAAGAAATATGAGTTGATGCAGTGTAGAGACCACTGGGAGTACCGAAACATTGAAACACAGGTTAGGTCGTGGGTCCTAATTCCTTCTCGGACACTTACCTCAGTGTGAGACTGTGAGTGTGGGCCCTGTTTCTACATTGGTAAAACAAAAAGTGAGGAGCAGATTTCACACCTCACTTCAGAGGTACTTCTAAGACTGATTCTGGCTCTTGCAATATTAATTAAATGTAGAAGGGAAGTGTTTCTCAGGCATTCTAGATGCAGCGAAGGCAAAATGTTAAGTTCCAGACGTAGGGGTCAGAAACCAGTGAGGAAGGCACCTGGCCTGAGATTCAAATCCTGGGTTCAAATCCCATGTCTACAACTAGCTGTGCGGTCTTGGGAAAGCTATTTAGACTCTGGGCCTCAGGTTCTACTCCAATAAAGAGGGCTAAAATTGTACCTCCATCAATGGGGTAGTAAGAGAGCACAGATTAAGAGAGCACATCTAAGATGCTTAAAATTGGGCTTGGAGCATAATACATGCTCGAAACATTTTAGAAGCTGGTAAAAATTGTTCAAGTTTGTGATATTCTGAAAAATCAAAAAGTTCTTTTATTTTAACCTCATAATTTTGTAGCCATAACTATTTTTCCATAAAGCTACACAGTCCCAGGTTGACTTTATCTTAAAGTAATGTTACACTACTTGCAAACTAACAATGAAGAAGTCGTGCATTCAGCTCATTTATTTAAAGACAGTCACTCACTTTTCCCTTGTTCTTTCCCACCCCTGTTGGAATAAATTTTTCTAAAATGTCCAGAAAATTAAGATAAAACTATGAATATTATCCTCTGTTTGGCATAAGATCTTTGCCTATGTATTTCACATAACAGTCTACAGAAGTATGGCTTTCTCTGGGGAAAAATAATATTCTCAAAACACTCCTCTCTTTCTGACTTAGCCTTTCAGACTACTAGTCCTCTTTGTCCTTCAAATCATTTTATACTGCAGAGTCAGACAAATTCAATTATTTCCTAATGCTGAACTCTGTGACTAACATTCATTCCTTTGGGGTTTGGTCAGAAACATTAGACCTGCATGATGTAAAATATGAAGTAGGTCATATTTACTGTGACCTTTATCGTGCATGGTATCAGTAAACAATTTAGACACAAACACTCAGGGAGAAGGTCAGATTAAAGATAAAGAAATTGGTCTCAAAAGAAAGACTCTGAAGTGATTGTTAATTGGATTGACTACTTTACCTTAAAAATTATGGAGATTTTACCCCTTTGCCACAGGTCAATCCATCTTATTCCTACTAGTCTACAATTTCGCTTATTTATGCTCCTAAAATCATTTTTTGATCATGTTGTTAGATGACAATGATAACTTCTGATGCATTAGAAAAAAATACCTTTTTGGTTAAGATCATTAACAGTGGGTAATATATGTAAATGGTTAATATCATTAATATTTCAACCTGTAGATTTCCTTATTTTCAAATTTCCTAGAACATAGTATCAGTACAACTAAATTACCCATAAATTCAACTCTCCACTGGACCTTATTCATTCAACATGTAGTGATACATGTACTGGAGTACTAAATATTCACACTCAACTACTTCACTTATACTTCACACTAGTTTGATTTTTTGACCTAGTTGACCTTTTTGTTGACCTAGTCCTTACAAATTTTAATGCTTATAGGAGGTAGGTAAGTAAAACTAATGCCCAGAGAAGGTACGGGTACTTTATATATATATACATAAAATATAATTATAAAATAACAAATTTATAACTAAATATATAGTAACTAATGCCTAAACAGGCATACTATATATATATTATATATATATATATAATATATATAATATATGTATATAATATTGGTAACTAATGCTTAAAACAAGCATTAGATATATATGTGTGTGTGTGTGTGTGTGTGTATATATATATATATATATATATATATATATATATATATATTTACATACATTGGTATGTATTAAAATATATTTTCAGGAGGTGCCTGGCTGGCTCAGTCAGTAAGCATCTGACTCATTTCTTTTTGTTTTTTTCTAAGTTACAACCAAATTAGTTAGCATATATTGTAACAATGATTTCAGGAGTAGATTCCTTAATGCCTCTTACCTATTTAGCCCATCCCCCATCCCACACCCCCTCCAGGAACCCTGTTTGTTTTCCATATTTAAGAGTCTTCTGTGTTTTGTCCCCCTCCCTGTTTTCATATTATTTTTGCTTCCCTACTCTTATGTTCATCTGTTTTGTATCTTAAAGTCCTCATGTGTGAAGTCATATATTTGTCTTTCTCTAATTTCACTTAGCATAATACCCTGAGTTCCATCCATGTAGGTGCAAATGGCAAGATTTCATTCTTTTTGATTGCCAAGTAATACTCCATTGTATATATATACCATGTCTTCTTTATCCACTCGCCCATCAATGGACATCTGGTCTCTTTCCATACTTTGGCTATTGTTGATAGTGCTGCTATAAACATTGGGGTGCATGTGTCCCTTCAAAACAGCATACTTGTTTCCCTTGGAAAATACCTAGTAGAGCAATTGCTTGGTCGTAGGGTAGTTCTATTTTTAATTTTTTGAGGAATCTCCATACTGTTTTCTAGAGTGGCTGAACCAGCTTGCATTCGAACCAGCAGTGCAAAAGAGATCTTCTTCCTCTGCATCCTCACCAACATCTATTGTTGCCTGAGTTGTTAATGTTAGCCATTCTGACAGGTATGAGGTGGGATTTCATTGTGGTTTTGATTTGTATTTCCCTGATGATGATTGAACTTGAGCATCTTTTCATGTGTTGGTTGGCCATCTGAATGCCTTCTTTGGAGAAGTATCTATTCATGTCTTTTGACCATTTCTTCACTGGATTATTTGTTTTTTGGATGTTGAGTTTGCTAAGTTCTTTATAGATTTTGGATACTAACCCTTTATCTGATATGTTGTTTGCAAATATCTTCTCCCATTCTGTTGGTTGCCTTTTAGTTTTGCTGATGGTTTCCTTCGCCATGTACAAGCTTTTTATTTTAATGAGGTCCAAATCATTCATTTTTGCTTTTGTTTCCCTTCCTCCAGCATGTTGAGTAAGAAGTTGCTGCAACCAAGATCAAAGAGGTTTTTGCCTGCTTTCTCCTCAAGGATTTTGATGGCTTCCTGTCTCACATTGAGGTTTTTCATCCATTTTGAGTTTATTTTTGTGTATGGTGTAAGAAAGTGGCCCAGGTTCATTCTTGTGCATGTCACTGTCCAGTTTTCCTAGCACCACTTGCTGAAGAGACTGTCTTTATTTCATTGGATATTCCTTCCTGCTTTGTCAAAGATTAGTTGGCCATACATTTGTGGGTCCATTTCCAGGTTCTCTATTCTGTTCCATTGATCTGAGTGTCTATTCTTGTGCCAGTACCATACTGTCTAATGATTACAGCTTTGTAGCATAACTTGAAGTCCAGGATTGTGATGCCTTCTGCTTTGGTTTTCTTTTTCAAGATTGCTTTGGCTATTTGGGGTCTTTTCTAGTTCCATACAAATTTTAGGATTATTTATTCTAGCTCTGTGAAGAATGCTGGTGTTATTTGGATAGGGATTGCATTGAATATGTAGACTACTTTGGGTAGCATCAACATTTTAACAATATTTGTTCTTCCTATCCAGGAGCATGGAATATTTTTCTATTTTTTTGTGTGTCTTCTTCAATTTCTTTCATAAGATTTCTATAGCTTTCAGTGTATACGTTTTTCACTTCTTTGCTTAGATTTATTCCCAGGTACTTTATGGTTTTGGGTGCAACTGTAAATGGAATCGATTCCTTGATTTCTCTTTCTGTTGTTTCATTGTTGGTGTATAGGAATGCAACTGATTTCTGTGCATTGATTTTATATCCTGCAACTTTGCTGAATTCATGAATCAGTTCTAGCAGTTTTTTGGTGGAATCTTTTGGGTTTTCCATATAGAGTATCTTGTCATCTGTGAAGAGTGAAAGTTTGACCTCCTCCTGGTCGATTTGGATGCCTTTTATTTCTTTGTGTTGTCTGACTGCAGAGGCTAAGACTGCCAATACTATGTTGAATAACAGTGGTGAGCATGGAAATCCCTGTCTTGTTCCTGAATTTAAGGGGAAAGCACTCAGTTTTTTTCCCATTGAGGATGATATTAGCGTTGGGTCATTCATATATGGATTTTATGATCTCAAGGTATGATCCTTCTATCCCTACTTTTTTGAGGGTTTTTATCAAGGTAGGATGTTGTATTTTGTCAAATGCTTTCTGTGCATCTATTGAGAGGGTCATATGATTCTTGTCCTTTCTTTTATTGATGTGATAAATCACATTGATTATTTTGCAGATATTGAACGAGCCCTGTATCCCAGGTATAAATCCCTCTTGGTTGTGGCGAATAATTTTTTTAATGTATTGTTGGATGCAGTTGGCTAATATCTTGTTGAGGATTTTTGCATCCATGTTCATCAGGGAAATTGGTCTATAGTTCTCCTTTTTAGTGGGGTCTCTGGTTTTGGAATCAAGGTAATGTTGGCCTCATAGAGTTTGGAAGTTTTCCTTCCATTTCTATTTTTTGGAACAGCTTCAAGAGAATAGGTGTTAACTCTTCCTTAAATGTTTGGAAGAATTCCCCTGGAAAGCCATCTGGCCCTGGACTCTTGTTTTTTGGGAGATTTTTTATTATTAAGTCAATTTCTTTACTGGTTATGGGTCTGTTCAAATCTTCTATTTCTTCCTGTTTCAGTTTTGGTAGTGTATATATTTCTAGGAATTTGTCCATTTCTTCCAGATTGCCCATTTTATTGGCACGTAATTGCTCATAATATTCTCTTATTATTGTTTTTATTTCTGATGTCTTGGTTGTGATCTCTCCTCTTTCATTCTTGATTTTATTTATTTGGGTCCTTTCCTTTTCCTTTTTGATCAAAATGACTAGGGGTTTATCAATTTTGTTAATTCTTTAAAAGAACCAGCTTCTGGTTTCATTGATCTGTTCTACTGATTTTTTGGTTTCAATAGCATTGATTTCTGCTCTAATGTTTATTATTTCCTGTCTTTTGGTGGTTTTAGGTTTTATTTGCTGTTCTTTTTCCAGATCTTTAAGGTGTAAGGTTAGGTTATATCTGAGATCTTTCTTCCTTCTTTAGGAAGGCCTGGATTGCTATATACTTTCCTCTTATGACTATCTTTCCTGTGTCCCAGAGGTTTGGGTTGTGGTGTTATCATTTTCATTGGCTTCCATGAACTTTTTAATTTCCTCTTTAACATCTTGGTTAGCCCATTCATTCTTTAGTAGGATGTTCTTTAGTCTCCAAGTATTTGTTACCTTTCCAAATTTTCCCTTGTGGTCGATTTCAAGTTTCATAGCATTGTGGTCTGAAAATATGCACGGTATCATCTCGATCTTTTTGTACTTGTTGATGGCTGATTTGTGTCCTAGTATGTGGTCTATTCTGGAGAACATTCCATGTGCACTGGAGCAGAACGTATATTCCGCTGCTTTAAGATGAAATGTTCTGAACATATCTGTTAAGTCCGTCTGGTCCAGTGTGTCATTCAAAGCCATTGTTTCCATGTTTATTTTTTTTATTAGATGTTCGGTCTATTGCAGTATGTGGGGTGTTGAAGTTCCCTACTATTATGGTATTACTATCAATGAGTTTCTTTATGTTTGTGATTAACTGATTTATATATTTTGGTGCTACCACATTTAGTGCATAAATGTTTACAATTGTTAGGTGTTCTTGGTGGATAGACCCCTTGATTATGATATAATGCCCTTCTGCATCTCTTGATACAGTCTTTATTTTAAAATCTAGATTGTCTGATATAAGTATGGCTACTCTGGCTTTCTTTTGTTGGCGATTAGCATACTAGATGGTTCTCCATCCCCTTATTTTCAATCTGAAGGCCTCTTTAGGTCTAAAGTGGGTCTCTTGTAAACAGCATATAGATGGATCTTGTTTTCTTACCCATTCTGTTACCCTATGTGTTTTTATTGGAGCATTTAGTCCATTGACATTTAGAGTGAGTACTGGAAGATATGAATTTATTGCCATTATGTTGTTTGTAGTGTTGGAGTTTCTGGTGGTGTTCTCTGGTTCTTTCTAGCCTTTGTTGCTTTTGGTCTTTATTTATTTGTTTTCTATTTTTATGTTTTTTCATCTTTTCTCCCTTCAGAGAGTCTCCCTTAAAATTTCTTGCAGGTTTAGTGATCATAAACTCCTTTAATTTTTGTTTGTCTGGGTAAGTTTTTATCTCTCCTTCTATTTTGAATGACAGACTTGCTGGATAAAGAATTCTTGGCTTCATATTTTTCTGATTCAGCACATTGAATATATCCTGCAACTCCTTTCTGGCCTGTCAAATTTCTGTGGATAGGTCTGCTGCAAACCTGATCTGTCTTCCCTTGTAGCTTAGCGACTTTTTTTTTCCTTCCTGCTTTCATGATTCTTTCCTTGCCTGAGTATTTTGTGAATTTGACTATGATATGCCTTGTTGATGGTCGGTTTTTGTTGAACCTAATGGGGGTCCTCTGTACTTCCTGGATTTTGATGTCTGTGTCTTTCCCCAGGTTAGGAAAGTTTTCTGCTATGATTTGCTCACATAACCCTTCTACCCCAATTTCTCTCTCTTCCTCTTCTGGTACCCCTATGATTCTGATGTTCCTTTTTAATGAGTCACTGATTTCTCTAATTCTTAAATAGAGATCTTTTGCCTTAATCTCCCTCTTTTTTTCTGCTTCATTATTCTCCATAAGTTTGTCCTCTATATTGCCGATTCTCTGTTCTGCTGCATCCATCCTTGCCGTCATGGCATCCATTTGATATTGCAGCTCAGTTATAACATTTTTTATTTCATCCTGACTAGACTTTACTTCTTTTATTTTGGCAGAAAGGGATTTTAATCTATTTTTGACTCCAGCTAGTATTCTTACTATCACGATTCTAAATTCTGGTTGAGACATCTTGCTTGTATCTGTGTTGGTTAAGTCCCTGGCTGTCATTTCTTCCTGGTCTTTCTTTTGGGGTGAATTCCTTCATTTCATCAGTTTGAAGGAAGGAATTAATGAGGTAGAAAAAATTAAAATTAAAAAAAATATTAAAATTAAAAAATATTAAAATTCCAAAATTAAAAAAAACACACAAACACAAAAAATCAAATAAATAATGCTAGATTCTCAGTATGTTTTGGTCTGGGTGTTGAAAGTGTCTTGATAGATATGAGAAAAAAGAGGAAAAAAAGGAAATCGTTTGCAAATTTGAAAAAATGAATACACTGAAGTAGACTAAAATGAAATGATGTAAGTAAAATATAATTGAAAAAATTTACACAAATTTAAAAATATAGTAGAAAAATATTAAAGAAAAATACTTTTAATAAAAATTGAAAATAAAAATGATTTTTTTCTCTTTCTGCTGAATTCTGTGGTTCAGGTTATACAGATTGTTGTGTTAATCCTCAAATCAGTTTTCTAGGTATGCAGGATTGTTTACTGTTGGTCTGGCTGTATTTCATGTACGTGAGACACACAAAAAATTTCCATGCTGCTCCACCATCTTGGCTTCTCCCGGTAAGCATCCGACTATTGCTCTCAGCTCAGGTCTTGATTTCCAAATTGAGAATTTAGGTCCCCCCATTGGGCTCCACACTGGGTGTGAAGACTAATTAATTAATTCAAAATTAATATTTTCTGTGAGCCATATAAACCAACATAGAATTAATATTATTATTTATTATATAAACAATTTCAAGTAAAAATAAAAATAAAAATCAGTCTCCATCTCCTTTCCCTTTGGCAGCCATCAATTTGTTCTCTGTATCTTTGAACTTGATTTTTGTTTCATTTACTTTAGATTCTACATATAAGAGGAATCATATGGTTTTTTTCTTTGTCTGACTCATTTCACTTAGCATAATACTCTCAAGTTCCATCATATTGTTGCAAATGGCAAGATTTCATTTTTTTATGGCTGAGAAATCTTTTATTGCATATATTATATATATTATTACATATTATATGATGTGTAATTATATATTATACGGATTATCATAAATGATATATGTATTATTACATATTATATTATTATAGGCATATATATGTTTTTCTTTATCCATTTTGTTTTCATTTATCCCTGGATACTTAAGTTGTTTCCACATTTTAGATACTGTAAATAATGTTGCAATGAATATGGGGGTGCATATGTCTTTTCTAATTATTGTTTTGGTTTTCTTTGAATAAGTACACAGAAGTGGAATTGCTGGATTACATGGTAGTTCTATTTTTAATTTTTTGAGGAACCTCCATACTCTTTGGCTGTACCAATTTGCATTCCCAACAACAGTGCATGAATGTTTTTTCTCCACATCCTTGTCAACACTTGTTATTTCATTTTTATAACAAACATTTTAACAGCTATGAAGTAATATCTCATTGTATTTTGATTTGAATTTCCCAGATAATTAATGATATTTGAATATCTTTGCATGCTATCTTTATGTCCTCTTTTGAAAAACGTCTATTCAAATCTTCTGCCCATGTTTTATGTTTTTAAATGTTTACTTATTTATTTTGAGAGAAAGAGAGAGAGAAAGAGGGTCAGAGAGAGGGGGAAAGAGAATCCCAAGCAGGCACCATGTGGTCAGTGCAGAGCCTGAAATGGGGCTCCATCTCATGAACCATGAGATGATGAACTGAGTCAAAATCAAGAGTCTGATGCTTAACCAACTGAGCCATCCAGGTGCCTCTACCCAATTTTAAACATTTTTATTCTATTTAGTTATATGTGTTCTTTATATATGTTGGGTATTAACTCTTTATCAGATATGATTTTTTAAATATTTTCTTCCATTCAGTATGTTGTCTTTTAATTTTGTTAGTGATTTCCTTTGCTGTGCAGAAGTTTTTTGTATGATGTAGTTCCATTACTTATTTTTGTTTTTGTTGTTTTTGCTTTAATATTAAAAAACAAAACAAAACAAAACATAGTTAAGACCTATGTCAAGGAACTTATGTTCTATTGGAGAAATTTTATGGTTTCAGGTCTTATATTCAAGTCTTTAACCCATTCTCGTTTAATTTTTATGTGTGGTGTAAGATAGCGGTTCATTTTCATTCCTTTGCATGCGGCTGTCCTGTTTTTCCAACACCATTTATTAACGACACTGTCCTTTCTCCATTGTATATTCTTGGCCTCTCTGTCATAAGTTAATTGACTATATTTTCATGGGTTTATTTCTGGGCTCTTTATTCTGTTGGATTGGTCTATGCGGCTGTTTTTATGCCAAAACCATATTGCAATTATTAGAGCTTTGTTTTATAGTTTTAAATCAGGTATCATGATGCTTCTAGTTTTGTTCTTCTTTCTCAAGATTGCTTTGACTATGCAGGATCTTTTGTGATTCCATATGCATTTTAGGATGGTTTGTTCTATTTACATGAAAATGCCATAGCAATTTTGATAGAGATTGCATTGAATCTGTAGGTTGCTTTGAGTATTTTGGATATTTTGACAATATTAATTCTTTCAATCTGTGAGCATGAAATATCTACTTATTTGTGTCTTCTTCAATTTCTTTGATTAATGTCTGGCAGTGTTCAAGGTCTTTCACTTCCTTACCTAAATTTATTCTAGATATTTTATTCTTTTTGATTCAATTGTAAATGGGATTATTTTCTTTATTTCTCTTTGTAATAGTTCATTATTAGTATATAGAAATGCAATAGATTTTTCTGTATTGATTTTGTATCCTATAACTTTGCAATTCATTCATTAACTCTAAGAGGTTTTGATGAAATCTTTAGGGTTTTTTATATATAATATTATGTCATCTGCATATAGTAACAATTTTTCTTCTTCCCTTCCCATTTGGATACCTTTTATTTCTTTTTCTTACCTAATTTCTCTGGCAATTTCTCTGGTTTGCAATACTATGTTGAATAAAAGTTGTGAGAGTGGGCATCCTTATCTGGTCCTCATTGTAGAGGAAAGACTTTCTGCTTTTCATCTTTGAGTATGATGGCAGCTGCGTGTCGGGTACATGTGGTCTTTATTATATTGAATTCTATTCCCTCTACACTCTGTTGAGGGTTTTTATCATAAACGGATGTTGAATTTTGTCAAATCCTTTTTTCTGCATCTATTGAGATGATCATATGATTTTATCCTTCATTTTATTAATGTGCTATACCACAACTGTAATATCAAACCATTCTTAACTCTCTGGAATAAATCTCACTTGGTCATGGTGTGTAATCATTTTATGTACTAAGTCGCCTCCCCCACCATTGTCCACAGGGGATACATTTCAAGACCCCCATTGTGTACCTGAAACTGGATAGTACTGAAGCCTATATATACATGCATTTTTCCTATACATATATATCTCTGATAAGGTTTAATTTATAATTTAGGCACAATAAGAGATTAATAGAAATAACTAATAATAAAATAGGACAATGTTACTTACAGAAATGGGCTGTATGCACTTTTCAGGCTGAAAAAAGTCTGTGATTTGGGTGGATCTGTATTAACAATTCAAAACTCCAAGTCCTTGGGAAAGTGTTATAGAACACACTGTGACCTTCATATTAGGGCCACACCAATAAACTTAAAGTATAGAGCTCATGGAAAGCTCCCAATATACACATCATCACTTTGGGCTAGAGGCAGCCTTGTTGAAGCACTTTTAAGGTTTCTGATGCTGGTTATTGTGCACTTCATCACCCTTGCCTTCACAGATTTGTTTGTTTGTTTCAGTCTTCTATTCAAGCCTTCCCCACCTCCACCCCCAAGGAGAAAAAAAAATCGAAACACTCTAAATCTTGTTAGCACACACTCTAGACACATATTAAATGATATAAATACAATACAAAGAAATACACAAAAACAAGTAGTCACTGTAACCTCGAAATATATTTCAGGGCAATATCAAAAGTGTTTGTTCAACTCAAATTTCAATTCCAAACCATCTATTTAAGGGGGGAAAAAACTTTTGATACATCCAAGTAGTGCTTATCTTATTGTACTACTACAAAGTTTCACTCCTGCTCAGGTACAATGTGTTTAAGAACAGTTGCTGGCCCAAAAAAATGGTCCCCAGATTCCACCTTCTGCGTTCTGCAGCTGGACTCACCACACCAGCATTTCATTTTGGTGCTTGGCAGAGTCTCAGCCAGGTAAATATTTTTTTTTCAGAATCGGGAATTTACTAGGAATTTGACTTTAAAATGTATTATAAAATTAATAGCCCATGGGAAATATAATGATTTAATCATGAGGTTGTAGAATGATGGACAGAGAAGTGGTACTTAGATGTCAGTCTTTTGTTCAATCAGTCATGTAAAGTACCTTTATCCTTTGTGTAAAGTAAATGGGACTCACCCTCAATCAGTGTGCTAGTACCATTCTGGTGCTCTGATCTCAAGTAATTTGGTAAAAAAAAAATGTACTAGAGAAGAAGAGTGATCTGCCTCCCAGGGGCCCTCTTGGAACCCCAGTCTGGTTAAGGAGCAATATGACTTAATATGCACAAATCTTGGAACTATTTGAGGCATGTGTTGAACCCCACTGGTCTGATATGGATGTGGAGGGTTGGAGAGCACCCTAACGGTAAAAAATCGGTTCAGATCCCATGTATGTTTCAGGCCAGGCTCCAGGAACCTGCCCAAATATCAGAATAGTATTGCTGCATACTTTTACCCTCAAACTCTTCCCTCTCTCCTACCCTGTCCCAGCACTGGAAGATTTAGAAATTTCCAGAAATATATTTCAAAGTCATAGGAAGGACCCTGTTTGCTATGGCCTAAGACCTATACTGTTCCCCAGAGAAGATCTATCTCAAATCATCCCTGTAATATGTTTTATTCATTATTCTTAACTGGTCATCCATCACTGCTCAAAAAGCAAAACTGCTTGGCTCATCTAATATGCCTAAGATGGTAAAACAAAAAAAAAACAAAAAACAAACAAAAAAAAAAACAAGCTTTAGTGGGTCTCTTACCAACTGACTCATTCTAACTTATTTCTGTACCTACATCTCCCTAACCTCCTCACCAATCTCAGGGACTGCTCTCCTCTGTCTAGGTCCATCTGAAGTCCGTATCTAAAATTGTTGCTGATTGCTACAAAAACTTGCCTTTACAAACAGTGCCTTCATCTTCACAACCTTCCTCCCCACACACTAAGAGTGGCAAGAGTCTAAAGTTCTCCTTAACTATCGGGTTTCTTCCACCTGCCTCCAAATAGCGTGAAAATTATACTTTTCCTATATCTGGCTCATGACTGTACAGAATCTAATTTATACCACATCTTATACACATATATTAAGGATGTAGTGTGATGTAATAAAATAACCCAAGATTTCAGACTTAGGTAGACTTGGTTTCAAGCACCTGCTTCTTATGTGACATGACCAGCTCAATGAACTTCAGTTTACCTATCCATAAAAGAGGGACAAGACACACACCTTACGAGTTCTGTATTTAGTAAATGTGGTGACTAAAGTGACTACTATAGCATCTGAAATGTGGCCATTATTTTTGAGATCAATAATCATTAGGGTGATAGGAGAGTCAGTATGAAAGTAACTGTTTTTGGAAACTAATAATAATAAAGACTCTTAGAAGAATGCACAGGTTATGTTGGAAGGTATTTGAAGATGAAGCACAGAGGACAAAACTGGTTGTTTTCAGATTGGAGACATATTTACCACTATACTTCTCTGTCCTTTTTCCTTGAACACTAGAAATAAAGTTTTTTTCAATCAGTAAATATCACATCAAGCTTTAAAAAAATTTTTATTTGCATCAAGAGGTCCTCCTGTTCTACCATATTGTCCCCACTGAACTGCTATGATATGTGAAAATAGTGAGACCACTGTTTTGAGTACCTTGTGGTAGATACCTGCTTTAAACCCAGATATGCTGTGTGGGTAATAAATGAATGGCAGGAATCTCCCAGATGGATTAGCTGTTATAGAACACAAGACAAAGCTTCTGGGAGAAATAAAAGGCATGCTGTGATGAAGGAAACAGAAAGTTTCCATTTTTAATTCTTGCTGCCCAGAAAAGCAAAGCCTAAATGGGAAACTTACATGAATTCTATATGGCTGGGGTCCTCCAGAGGACCAATGTTCAAGGAGGACAGGGACAGACTAGTAGAAAAAGGGCCTTACCATAGGTCTTGGGCCTAATAAATAGGTGCCCTCACCTCAGCATTTTCCTTATTTTCCCTTTTTTATAGTTTAGTTGGTTTTTTTAAAAATCTGTTTTAGTTAATTAATTTATTTTTTAAGTTGATTTATTTTGAGAGAGGAAGAGAGAGAGAGGTGGGGAGGGGCAGAGAGAGAGGGGGAGAGAGAATCCCAAGGAGGCTCCACACTGTCAGCACAGAGCCTGATATAGGGCTCGAGCCCACAAACTGTGACTTCATGACCTGAGCTGAAACTAAGAGTCGGACACTTAACCAATGGAGCCACCCTGGAGCCCCTAGCCATTTTATTTTTGATCCATTTGCTTGCCAGGCAGTGGTAATTAGAACTCATGTTTTCTAGCCCAAGGACTACAGCGTTTTGGTGGAGGAAGCCAATATATACCAAACAAACTGGACTGTAAGTGAATTACTCTCTTTTCAAGACCCAAGTGAAATGTCTTATTTATCTAGTCTGAACTGACTCAGATCCAAGACAATTTGATCACTTCCCTATAAAAACCCCATCTCTTGTGCATACCTTCATCCTTATATTACCACACTGTGTTGAAATCATATTTTTATCTTTTATTTTTTGTTTTATTATTATTATAACTTGTAAACCAAGCTTTTGCTAAATTTCATTGGTATGGTCATACATTTTTCTGCTATGCAATCATGGTTCCATGTCTACCTCCACAACTAGATTGTAAGTTTCTTTAAAGCAAGGGGTTAACTTTTGTTCAACTATGCACCCTTAGTACCAAATAGAGTTTATTTGTAATGGGTTCTCGAATGTTTTCTCAATAAATGAAAAATACTATAATCGTGTTGTCAATTGTCTTTGAAGAGAACATAAAAAGGCAAAGCATTAATTCTAGCAGAGGAAGGCATCACCAAAGAAATGACCTTCAACTTGGATTTTGAAGGATGAGATAAATTATGCTAGTATACAATCAGACAAAGCTCAACAGATTTCTAAGCTGATTCTAAATGTATTCAGCCAAATTGCTGAATGAGTGTCCAACACAACCTAAAGATAGTCTGTCAAAATAGGCTAGAAATTGCTTAGGGAAACATGTTGAAGCTCAAAGCAAGAGTATTTATTTTTCAATCAGTGTAAGCAAGAATGTATGGGAAAAAGAACTAAGAGAATTCATTGCAATGAACTTCAATGAATATCACCCACCATGATGTTGTTGGGCCTTTTCCCTGGATTTCAGGACACACAGCTGGAATTTGCATGGGGATATGATGCAACTAATCCTTTAATAGCACACTGAGCTGACAGGCCTGCAGTAGTGTGTCATATAGTTGACAGGATTTGTCACATTTTGGGTTCTCCCCATTGGAGCTTGTCACTGGCTCTTATGCTTTTCTCCCTTTTTGCCTAGAGGGGGCAAATCATCCTTCTAATATTTTCCTAGATATTTCCATGCTGAGAGTTGAATGATGTGTGAGGAAATACTGCCTAAAAATAGGAAAGAGACATGCCAGGACATTATTATGGCCAATTGAACTTGGAGTGGTCCAAGGAAACTAGATCTCCTGTGAAATAAGTTAAAATAGCAGATGTACTGTACTTCATGGCAGTTTTGTGAAGTGTGACCATAGAAATGACCAATCTTGGTATGTATCTTGACAAATACCAAGTCAAAGGTTTCAGAGAATTTGCTCATGGGAGGAATATTTGGACAATTATAATATTAATTGCACTAAAAATATTGCTTTACTTTTTTCTCTGTTTAAAGAGATTAAGATTCATAACAGTGGTAATAGTAGACTTGAGTATTTTTTATTTGTTCCTTAAGGTGTGCTACATTTTTAAGAGTTAAATTAACTGAGCCATGGAAGGAGCACCCATCAAGAGTTTTGGTGTCCACATGAAGAGGACAATACTTTCACTATACTGTATGTTTCTCAGACCACATCTGAATTATTTTCCAGTTACATATACAGTGTTTTAAAAGGATAAAAGATCAAATGGATTGTGCCCTGAGCAGGATATCTAGAACTGAGATGTGTCTGAATATCAAAACACATGAGGACAGATAAACTAGTTGAGGACATTAAACCTGGAGGGAAAAAACATGATTTTGAAGATCACAATGATAGCTAAAGAATTTTTATGTATCAGGTGAAATAAATCCTTTGTTTTGCTCCAGAGGAACTAGCTATGGTGAAAGCATAGGAGTTACAGTAGAATAGATTTCATTTCAAAATATAAAGATCATGTGTAAAGACACCTACTCAACAATAGGATTGATTACTTGGAAAAGTAACAACAGAGTTGCTTAAACACAGGCTGAGGATGATCCATTAAGGATGTTGTAAGAGATTTGGACATCATATGGAAATCTGGACCGAATGACCTTATGATCCTTTAACATCTATAAAATTGATCATCCAGATAACTAGATGGATTACAAAGCCATAATAATAAATATGGTCTTGTACCAAACTGAGACAGACAATAGTCCAGTGGGACAAGAGAGAGCTCACAACATCAAAAAGAGGATCTCAAAAGAATTAAACACTAAATGTTAAATATAACACTGTAAAAATATTAGTAGGAAATGTTGGAAATTGTCTTCATGATAAATATGGATTTCTTAAAATTTCAAAGGTACAAATCCTAAGGCAAAACACACATTTATTTATTTATATTATGTAAAATTAAGATGGTATGTGCAAAATGAATTCTGAACAAAATTAGTACATATAAAATAGAACAGAAAAAGACATTTGAAATTTACAGATGACAGAGAAACAAAAACCAGAATTCCTTAAAAACCAACAAGTCATCCGTCATAGGAAAATTGACAAAGGAATTGAAATTGACAAATAGATAAGAACAAGTAAGAATAAATAAAAGCAGAGCAGGAAATTAAAAATAGCTAAGAAACATAAGGAAGAGCTTATAATTATTATTAAACAAAGAATTATACATGAAAGCAATGAGATCTCATGTTATACCTATTAAATGGCCAAAAAATTGCAAAGCTAGATAATATAAAGCACTGTCATCGATATGAGCTGTATGAATTTCTGTCTACTGCTGCTGAGAATGTAGATTGTTATACTGATTCTGGGGAGATTCCATAATTTCCTAACAAAATAAATTATGTATGCTTTAGAGTCCAGGAATTCCACTCCTTGGCATATAATTCTAAGAGATTCTCACAGAAGTCATCAGAGAGACGTGTACACTGATGTTCACTGCAGCAATATTCATAGGAATAGAGAGTTTACGGCATTCTGCTAGAAGGGTAGAAAACAAAGTTGATGCACACCATGAGATATTGTGCATGGAATAGTGAGTGATGCAGTAATGGATTAGAAGTACACAAAGAAACATAAATGTTCTTGAAACATAGTATTTAATGATAAAAGTGACAAAAGATGATAGAGACTGTCATATAGAATGCAATACCACTTACATACATTAAAAATACTTGCACACAAAGTGATACACATTTGACAAAACATACACACATCAAATACACATTAAAAATATTAGTGGTATTACCATAATGACTATTAGATAAATGGGAATAGAAGCAGAGCGTGGAAATAAATAAATGAGTAAAACAAGAGAGAGAAACTGAATGAATCATTGATGATAATGTGCCATAAGCTGGGTTAGCATAGTTCACTTAACACTATGCATCTGAGTATCAGAAATTAAAATAATAAAACAATAAAATAATATTTTGTATTCAAGGGACCTAAAAACTGACACTGTGTGTTTTAGACATTATAGATATTAACTCATATCCTTTACTCAGAAATCCTAGGAAGTTATACTTCATTTTCCCCTCCCTTTGTGGCAGGTCTCAAGTTTTTGCGTTGTAAAATACAGGTTTTGTTAAAGAGTTGCTTCTAGTTTATTATGTACATACATATATGAAAGAAAAGCAAAAGAGAATTATCTGTGACTTTTTCTACTTTGAAACAGTTTTCAACTATGCATTAAAATATTTCAATCATTTTTAAAGGTTTCATTTTTAATGGAAGAAATTTTAATTTGAAGATAATATGAAACAGTTATAATAGCTTATTAAACACAAAGGATAAAAGAACTAGTGAAGCTTTAAAATGGTAATTAAAAGAGCTGATGTGTGTCTAATGCATTTATTCAGCGTCTTCTAGCAATAAGTCATGATAATGTTAAAAATTTGGCCTTATATTCAAGTTATTACTATTGCGGAAATTTCTGTCTCCACCAACTGTCAAAGTCCTGTGATCTCCCTGCATTTGAGCCACCAAAAGTAGTAAATGATGCATTCAGAATACAGACACATGCACCTACTGCCCACTGCAAACAAACATGACTCTTTATGGAGAGAGAAGTGCACACAGGCTATGTCATATCTTAGAACTGCAGAGGGAGGAAAGGTTAGATGTGGCTTCCCTATCAAAGTGAAATTAGAAATGACAAAAATTGTTTAATAGTTCTTCATGTATAGACGATTTATTCTGTTTCAGGCTGCTTTCAAGTTTACAAAGACATTTACATGTATTAGCTAATCCCTGCTTCCCAAACACCTTCCTGGGATAGGTAGAGTAGTAGTATTTTAACTTTATAAAGTAAGAAACTGCACCTATTTTCACAAATATGCTAAAGGCCACATGGCTCTTATGCTAAAGAATGGTTTGAAAAGGAGTTTCCTAGTTCCAAGTGAGAATCATTTTCTCTAATGTCATTTAAAACTTCCATCAGACTATAAACAGTTTCCTCAAGTTATTTCCCAGGTTGAATCAGCAGTTACATCACCCTAATGCCCATCATTAGGGAAAGATATAACAAACCAGAAAGAGGATGTCTGAGGGAATCACAGAACATTTTGGTACAATTAATGGTCTGATGGATTTTCAACCTGGATTTATGTTGATTTGGTTTTGTTTTATGGGCATACTCAGCAATCTATACAGAAGGATTAAAATGTATATTTTTTTAACGTTTTTTTTTTTTAATTTATTTTTGAGACAGAGAGAGACACAGCATGAACGGGGGAGGGGCAGAGAGAGAGGAAGACACAGAATCGGAAGCAGGCTCCAGGCTCTGAGCCATCAGCCCAGAGCCCGACACGGGGCTCGAACTCGCGAACCGCGAGATCGTGACCTGAGCTGAAGTCGGACGCTTAACCGACTGAGCCACCCAGGCGTCCCTAAAATGTATATTTTAAATAAAACATAAAACAATAACATAACTTAGTTACAGACAAGGTGGTATATGGATTAATCAGTCTACCAACTGATAATTCTATTCTATTTGATAACAGTATAGAAAGAGGAAAAAATGCCAAAAACATAAATAATAAATATAAAACATATGCAATATTAAAATATTATATTGGATTCCTCTACAAATCAGAATAGTGTTTTGCATATCATAGCTGTACTGCTAGAAAAAAAAAGTGTTATCATGATATGAGTACATAGGATCCAAATTTGCTTATAGAGAGGGAGTTCTAGATCACTGACAAGAGAAAAAAGTGACCTAACAATTCCTCGAATAGGAACAAAGTCTTAGGAATCCCTGCTCAGAAAAACCTTAACATACTTTCCACAACTTCTGATTCATTTGGCTAATGGTTCCTTTTAGCAACTGCAAATAGCCCTGTGTGTGTGTGTGTGTGTGTGTGTGTGTGTGTGTGCGTGTGTGTGTAGGTGAATGTAAGGGGAAATTAGTTTATAGAATATTCACAACTTGGTGTCAATCACCTTAATTAAATCCGGGTTTTACAAAATGTAGATGTTGACCCACTAATGATTCTCCAGGAGCAAGTTTTAAAAACAGAATGGAATGAATGGAATGGAAATGAATAGAGTAGAAAACCAAACAATAATTGCAAATGGTATGATAAAATCTGATTCATGAAATGCTTGTTTCAGTTATTTTATGTGTGACTTTATGTGTTTATATTCAGGATGTAAAGAGTATTTCTTATGGTTTCTAAAATTTTTAAAACCAGTGTACGCAGTAGACTTCATGCTGACAGCCACAGAACTCAGCACAAGATATGCTGGTGGAGATGGAGAGGAAGAAAAAAGCACATAAGGAAGCAGGTGTCTTTGGAGCTGATGTCTTTTGAAGGCCAAAAGGGACCAAGGACACTGATGACCCGAAGTTCAAAAGACTCAGGTAGGACATAGGACACTAGACACTGGTATGTCTGGACTAGTTACGAATGCCACTCAGCTCAGTCTCCTCCAATACCAGTTATCTACGGTCTAGACCAGAAATCTGCAGAATGTGGCCTGTTTTCATATTTTATATATCTTACAAGCTAAAATGCATTTTACATTTTTAAATGGTTGAAAAAAATCAAAATAATCAAGTTTTGTGACATTTGAAAAACTTATGAAATTCAAAATTCAATAACCATAAACACACTTACACAATCAAATGTATTCTTTTACATTTTGCCTGACTTCTTTTGTACTACAATGGTGGATTTAAGTAGTTGTAACAGACATTTTATGGCCAGCAAAGCTTAAGATATTTATTATTTGTCCCTTTAGAGAAAAAGGTTGCTGATCCCTGGTTTAGGTTACTGTAAGTGGATCACAATGTACGGAAGCCAGCTCATCCTGGCTCATAAGAGATGATTAATGGCCTTTCCTCCCAACTCCATGTTCAATGACATCAGAGTGGTAGTCTGAAATTGGCCATGATAGGAATTCTTACACCACTGAAATCAACAGGGCCACAGTAGGGACTTTTTATTCACCTGAGAACCAGTTATTAAGCATTTACCAAACACTACTGCAGTAAGCACATACTGGACCCACTTAAGAGCTCTGCGAATTCAGGTGCATAACAACCTATGTAAACCATGGTTTTCCATTAAGAGGTCTACACTACCCACATCACACAAGATTGCTTTTAGAATGAAATGAAATGGGGGTGCCTGGGTGGCTCAGTCGGTTAAGTGTCGACTTTGGCTCACGTCATGATCTTGCGGTTTGCGGATTCGAGCCCCACCTCGGGCTCTGGGCTGACAGTTCAGAGCCTGGAGCTTGCTTCAGATTCTGTCTCTCCCCCTCTCTCTGTCCCTTCCTTGCTCACGCTGTGTCTCTCTGTCTCTCAATAATAAATATTAAAAAATTTATCATAGAATTAAATTAAATGAAATGAGGCAGTTACACACTATATTTTAAAAAGTGGGCAGGAGAAACCTCTGTACCTTCCTCTCAATTTTGAAATGAGCCTTAAACTTCTCTAAAAAAGTAAAATCTTACCTGAAAAATAAAATAAAAACAAAACCAAATAACCCACCACCAAAACCAAAACACTGCACATGTAAGCCACTATTACTATTACCTCCATATTCTACCTCAAATATAAAAAGGAGAAAAAAACAAGAAGGAACACCTAGGACACAGTGTTGGGAGATCCACAGTCTTCTCCAAAGAGTATGGCCTCGAAATTTGGAGGACCTGAAGTCTGTCTCTAGATTTCATATAGTAGCTGATGTTAAATTTTACCATTATAGGGGGACCTGGGTGGCTCAGTTAGTTAAGCATCCGACTTTGGCTCAGGTCATTATCTCACAGTTCATAGGTTCAAGCCTTGGGATGAGCCCTATGTTGGACTCTGTGCTGACAGCTCAGAGCCTGGAGCCTGTTTTGGATTCTGTGTCTCCCTCTCTCTCTGCCCGCCTTGCCGCCGCCCCGCCACCACCCCCCCCACCACCCCCCCCCCGTCCCCACCCAGCTCATGCTCTGTCTTTCTTTGTCTCTCAAACCTAAATGTCTTAAAAAAAATTACTGTCATCATCCCCTGTGAAATTTTTCCCATTATAATTTTCTTTATACTTTGTCATTTTTTTTAAAATATAAAGAACTGTTAGGAATCATTTTACTCAGAAGATTTGTGCCAAAACATTTGACCATGGTCCTTTGATACAATAACAACAAAAAAAGCCATCAGGAGAGGGATGTACACAAGTGTGTGTTAACATTTTGTATTTCTTACTGAGTTCTAAAATAATGTTTATATGTCACTGTCCCCCTTAGAATTTCAGGTATCTATAGAAACCATTAGCTTCATTGGATAATTTATGTCCCTCAAATTTCTGAATATGTGTTTTCTTCCCATTGCCAAAATTAAAACATTATTAGCTCTTGGATATTTTCAATAAAAAAAGTAGATGTGCTTTTATCATGTGATATGACATAGTGGGAAACACAGAGTTTGGAGTTATACAGATATGAGAATCCTGGCCTCACCTTTTATGTTCCTCAATTTCTTCACCTTTAAAATGGGGTAGCAGAGTTAGTAGGGGAGGAAGCTGTTAATCCACAGCAGTTCCTGTCTCCAAGGCTGCTGACTTGAGCAGAAATCTGCATAGTCTATGCTGAAAACTCTTCTCTGTTACCTAATAGTTGGGTTACTTTGGATAAACCTTTCATTTTTTGAACCTCTGTTTCTACATGGGTAAATGAGGACAAACATATCCTGCAGCATCCGAGTAAAACAAAATAAGCTTGTAAAGACAAAGTTTCTATACAGGCCATTTCTATACAGTTTCATTATATATAACTTTCTTGATATATATATATATATATATATATATATATATATATAAATTTATATCCAAATTAGTTAGCATATAGTGCAACATATAGTGCAAAAATGTTTTCAGGAGTAGATTCCTTAATGCCCCTTACCCATTTAGCCCATCCCCCCTCCCACAACCCCTCCAGGAACCCTCTGTTTGCTCTCCATATTTAAGAGACTTATGTTTTGTCCCCCTCCCTGTTTTCATATTATTTTTGCTTCACTACCCTTATGTTCATCTGTTCTGTGTCTTAAAGTCCTCATATGAGTGAAGTCATATATTTGTCTTTCTTTGTGTATATATATATATATATATATATATATATATATACATATATATGTATATGTGTATATATATAGATATACACACATATGTATATGTATACATATATATGTATATGTATATATTAAGTTTTATTTATTTATCTTGAGAGAGAAAGAGAGTACACACAAGTGAGGGATAGGCAGAGAGAGAAGGAGAGAGAGAATCCCAAGCAGGCTCTGCGCTGACATAGGGCTTGATCCTATGAACTGTGAGATCATGACATAAGCCGATATCAAGAGTCAGATACTTGGGTGCCTGGGTGACTCAGTCGGTTAAGCGGCTGACTTCGGCTCAGGTCATGATCTCACGGTCAGTGAGTTCAAGCCCCACGTCGGGCCCTGTGCTGACAGCTCAGAGCCTGGAGCCTGTTTCAGATTCTGTGTCTCCCTCTCTCTGACCCTCCCCCATTCATGTTCTGTCTTTCTCTGTCTCAAAAATAAATAAACGTTAAAAAAAAAAGTCAGATACTTAACTGACCGAGCCACCCAGGTGCCCCCTGGTTCTTATATTTTTGATATTAATTAGCTTTTAAGTAATATTTTTGAGAATTTGACTTTTGCCTTTTTTTAGATTTTTTTCATGTTGGATATTTATTTAGCCTTTAGGGTTTTATCTAAATTCAAGTTAGTTAGCATACAGTGTAATATTAGTTTCAGGTGTACTCTTCTTTTAGATTTTCAAATATAATGTTAAACAATAAACTATTCAATATTTTGTGATTATCATAATCTCCTCTTTAAAAAAAAATTCCTGTTCCTGCTCTTTGATCTTTCCAATTGATTAGCATGTCACCTGGAGACAAAAAAAGACAAGGGGGGAACTTTTAATTAGTCCATTTTGATAACTGTGATTTTGGAGATCTAGATTTCACCTGTGAATGTCTGTCTAGAAGTCTTTCTCCATTAAAATTGATTAGACAATTACACAGAAGAACTTGAAGTTAAGCTGAAAAACAAGAAAAATAATTATAAAATGGCCAACAGTTACTGAAGAATTCCATTCAGTTCTAGTCAAGTGATTTCTCTCAGAATTTGAAATTTGGTTCAAGAGGTAGGACATTAAAAAATATGCCATTTCCAGTCCACATTATATTTATAAAGAGTTTTGTATGTACAAGGCACCATAAGGAATCGAAAGCTAAGTCAAAACTCCATTTTGCTTAGGAGAATAATAACACAGAACCTCCAACCTCCTCCTTTTTATAGGTAAGTCTGCAAAGTCAAGTTAACTCCCTGAATACCATTCTGGTAGAATTTTATAGAGGGTCAGAGCAACTTGCAAGACAAGAAGGATTATGCATTCCACAAAGCATGTTGAGTATACAATCACCGCTGTATTCAAAGGAAGGAGTCCCAAATGTATCCTGGAGTATGCTATAATCTATAGGGACTGGAAAAGGTACTGTGCAAGCTTGCCTTAGAAAATGCATGTCTTAGTGATGCTGTCAAATCAAGACATCTGTAAAAGTAGAAAAAAATCCTCACAGGGTTTTAAATTCAATGATAATAGAGAAGTAAAGTGTATAATTTCAAGATGTAAGGTTGTTTCCTAAATAGTAAAACTGGCATTTGTATTCCCTCATGTATTAGTGCATTAGTAGATAAAAGCAGATTTTAACATTGTCTAACCAGTTTAAACGTTTTAGCTTTGTCTCTGTAATTAGTAACTTTATCATCCTTTCTGGAGAAAAACTGACTAGACAGCAAGATATTGTTTCTTTTAAAGCATAACTCCATTAAAAATTTCAAGTGACTTGACATAAATTGTTATATAAATGCAGAATGTATATATTGGTTTATTATAAACCTATGCCAAAAAAATTCTACACAATTTAACTAATACAGTTAAATGATAACATTCAATACTATTCAAAATCACCAACTCATATTCCAAATGATGCATTTGTTGGCAATATTGCATTTGTTGGCAATATTCTTTATTGGATATTCAAAGTAAAGTAAATATTAGTATCTACAATCTCAATATACAGTCAATAATTAAATTTTTAAGGTTTTTAAATAAAAAACTGGAATGAGCTTGAAGAATTGAGATTTACACTTAACAAATATGACGTTCATAAGTTAAAACCTAGGAATATTGGGGCGCCTGGGTGGCTCAGTCGGTTAAGAGGCCGACTTCGGCTCAGGTCATGATCTCACGGTCCGCGAGTTCGAGCCCCGCGTCGGGCTCTGTGCTGACAGCTTAGAGCCTGGAGCCCGTTTCAGATTCTGTGTCTCCCTCTCTCTCTGCCCCTCCCCTGTTCATGCTCTGTCTCTCTCTGTCTCAAAAATAAATAAATATTTTTAAAAAATAAATAAATAATAAATAAAACCTAGGAATTTTTGGGGGCACCTGGGTGGCTCAGTCGGTTGACTGTCTAACTTTGGCTCTGGTCATGATCTCAGAGTTCGTGAGTTTGAGCCCCACGTGGGGCTCACTGCTGTCAGCACGGAGCCCACTTGGGATTCTGTCCCCCTCTCTCTCTTCCCCTCCCCCACTTGCATGTGCTCTCTCGCAAAAATAAAATAAAACATCAAAAACACACACAAAGAAAACTGGGAACATTTCTTCAAGATGCTATTTATTTCATAAATTGAGTTTTATTCAAAAGCCAAAATGAAACTAACCTCACAGTCACATCAAAATTTTGATTATCTCTACTCTACCATAAAATATTTTCACAGAAAACAGGTCTGTCATAATCATGATGCCTCTAAATATGGGCCCAAGATGCCTTAGGCTCATGTCTGATATCCTAGTATAATTATTAAGAGCACCTTTTTTACTTCCAAACTTCTAGGTAGGACAATAGATTGTATGTCACCCTAATCATACTTCAATATAAGACAATGGCTATATTTCATTGATGGATATTCCATGTGTCAGAAAAATGGGGAGAAGTTTGTAACAGCTCACAACTATCAAAAGCTAAATTACAGTAAAATTTAATCTTTAAAAATTTGTGAGAATATTAGTTCATTAGCTATATTCAAAGATACACCTGACTTACTTTTTATATTTATTAGATAAAATGTTTAATTCGCTTGGGTCAAGTCTACAACTACAAAGTAAGGTAGTGAATTCAGGACCAAATTTGGTTCACCAAAATGAAATTGCTAATTATCTCTTTTTCCAAAACTATAAAGCTAACCAATTGTTCAACAAAAGTATGACCAGTGCAATTGCATACCATGTCCTTTTATGGGGACATCAGTTCCACTCTCTTGCTGAAGCACCTTTAATTCAAGGTTATCTTTGTAATTTGATCTCTCCATTATGAAAAATTACTCTTACCAGGAACATCAGCCCCTTCCCCTGATACCAAAAGGATACATTGATAGATATCAATGACTGGAACCTTGCTACTAAGAATTATAAATTGTTACGGCTGACAAATTAAAGTCTTAAAATCTAATTACTTCAATTTGTTGTAAGTGCATTAAATTATTATGAAAGGAGCTACACTGAAATCTCCAAATAGCAAGTCTTCTCTTTATATCTGAAGAATAAGTTGTTGCTTTTCCTATCATGCCTTAGGGATACATTTTATTGTGTAGAACTTGGAGATTGAAAGGAGATTGGAAAATGAAACTTCACTTTCTATTTTTCAGTATTTTACCTATAACTAGTGTTTGGCCACAGTTATGCCAACCCAAATGGTGGTAGGTCGAACTTCCTCAATCTTCAAGTTCAAGGTTATAATACATGTAGAGAAAGTAGCTTTTTATTTATTTTTATTTTTATTTTTTTAATATAATTTATTGTCAAATTGGCTAACACACAGTGTGCAAAGCGTGCTCATGGTTTTGGAAGTAGATTCCAGTGATTAATCGCTTACATATAACACCCAGTGCTCATCCCAACAAGTACCCTCCTCAATGCCCATCACCCATTTTCCCCTCTCCCCCCCACCCCCGCCACCATCAACCCTCAGTTTGTTCTCTGTATTTAAAAGTCTCTTATGGTTTGCCTCCCTCCCTCTCTGTTTGTAGCTATTCCTTTTCCCCTTCCTTTTCCCCATGGTCTTCTGTTAAGTTTCTCAAGATCCACATATGAGTGAAAACATATGATATCTGTCTTTCTCTGATTTCACTTAGCATAATACCTTCCAGTTCCATCCACGCTGCTGCAAATGGCAGGCTTTCATTCTTTCTCATTGCCAAGTAGTATTTCATTGTACATATAAACCACATCTTCTTTATCCATTCATCAGTTGATGGACATTTGGACTCTTTCCATAATTTAGCTATTGTTGAAAGCACTGCTATAAACATTGAGGTACATGTGCCCCTATGAATCAGCACTCCTGTATCCTTTGGATAAATTCCTAGTAGTGCTATTGCTTGGTTGTAGGGTAGTTCTATTTTTAATTTTTTGAGGCACCTCCACACTGTTTTTGAGAGCAGCTAC
Organism: Panthera onca; assembly: GCF_046562875.1. Taxonomy (NCBI): domain Eukaryota; kingdom Metazoa; phylum Chordata; class Mammalia; order Carnivora; family Felidae; genus Panthera; species Panthera onca. The sequence goes on from NC_138339.1 coordinate 77,590,081, forward strand.
ACCAGTTTGCATTCCCACCAACAGTGTAAGAAGGTTCCCATTTCTCCACATCCTCGCTGGCATCTGTTGTTTCCTGAGTTGTTAATTTTAGCCACTCTGACTGGTGTGAGGTGGTATCTCAGAGTCATTTTGATTTGTATTTCCCTGATGATAAGTGACATTGAGCATCTTTTCATGTGTCAGCCATCTGGATGTCTTCTTTGGAAAAGTGTCTATTCATGTGTTCTGCCCATTTCTTCACTGGATTTTTTGTTTTTCGGGTGTTGAGTTTGGAAAGTTCTTCACAAAATTTGGATACTAACCCTTTATCTGATATGTCATTTGCAAATATCTTTTCCCTTTCTGTCATTTGCCTTTTAGTTTTATTGTTTCCTTTGCAGTGCAGAAGCTTTTTCTCTTGATGAGGTCCCAATAGTTCATTTTTGCTTTTAATTCCCTTGTCTTTGGAGATGTGTTGAGCAAGAAATTGCTGCAGCTGAGGTCAAAGAGGTTGTTACCTGCTTTCTCCTCTAGGGTTGCGATGGTTTCCTGTCTCACATTTAGGTCTTTCATCCATTTTGAGTTTATTTTTGTGTATGGTGTAAGAAAGTGGTCTAGTTTCATTCTTTACATGTTGCTGTCCAGTTCTCCCAGCACCATTTGCTAAAGAGACTGTCTTTTTTTCACTGGACACTCAAGAAAGTGGCTTTTTAATATTTCTAAGTGAAACACATACACCACCATTTAAATAACAAATGACCAAAATAACACATTGTAATCTTTTTTATAATTGAACAAAAATTATAAACTAAAATTTCCTTAGTTTTCTATTACTCCATTCAAGTGAAACAACAAAAGCCCTATTTCCCTTACATTTTCTATGTAGGGATAAATGGACTACATGGCATCAGATTAATTAGAATTTTTTAATCTTTCTTCCTCCTGTCCCTCTCTTCTTCCATCAGTGCAGATTCTAAACCATGGGATTACTTAACTATCCCCTGTTCTTTGATGGATGTGCTAGGACTCCAAATTACTATATTGGAAATATCCATGCACTAAGAGCATAGAACCTCATTTCTAACTCCGGAGAGAAGTTCTGAAAATATATTTGATAGCAAATGATCTGAGGTATTATCCCAATATAACCTCCTGATGACTGTTTTCTTTATCACCTTTTCTGATTTTTCTCCACACTAAACACTCTTTTCCACATGTGGAAAGCATACTTAAAGCTGTGCATATTTTAGGTAAAAAAAGGATTTTTTTTAGATTGTAATATGCATCTATGTATCTTTCCATCCCCTTTCCAATTTACTCAAGTTATCATGTTCTGTGAATTTCACCAAATGATACAAATGAGTTAAGAGTATTAGGAAAACTGATTTATCAGAGTATTTCTACTTTGTATTAAATACACTATTTCTAGGTAAGGTATTAACTCATGTCCTCTAATTTGAGCTATCATAGTTCAGTATCCCATTTCAATTACAACAGCAGTAAAATAAGAATTGGTAAACCTCATAAATTCAAGATAAAACCCTTCCTGAAAAGTCCTATTATGTGATCATAATAACAATTTGTTAAAAGATAGCTATGATTTAAGACATATTTTGATTTTCTAAAATATGATGTCCCATATATTTTTTGTATGTGTGAGTGTTAAATATTTGGTATTTCCAAAAATAAATTTATTTCTCTTGAAAAATCAGGCTTGATTTTGGGGCAAAGTAAATTACATTTCTTCCTATTCAAATTTTGATATACACTATTGATTTTTGCCTCTGAGGTTCTCAAAGACTTCTTGGTTTTCAAAAGCAGTGTATGATAATGTTTATGAAATTATGACCCACTTCCAACTTGGCATTCGTTTTCCTGCATTTAAATTCTCATATAATTGAGAATATGTAATAACAAGAAATAAGATACCAAAGACCAATTTGAACAATAAATAAACAAATTTTCAATATTCACCCTAAGCATTGAAAAATCCATGAGATTTGTTGGACTCAGTTCCTAATGAGATCTTAAAGCTTATTTTCTTTACTATATTTCAACTTTGAATGGCATTTTGAGATGCAGCATTGACTTGGTGTTTTATACTAAATTAACATTGCTGTTTTCTAAAGTACTTTTTTATTTATGAATTTATGACTCTAGTGACTTCATGTGTATTATATCCTCAAATTACCAAATGAATTTTGAATAAGTGTTTAAATCATTTTCATTCTTCTTTAATTAAATGGTGTCTACTGAAAGCAGCATAAATTTGTGTATGTTCCATATGCATGCAGAACTTAATATTCAGGTATTTAAAAACAATACTCAAGGTAATTATTTAATACTCCAAACATTTTTGGCAGTTTCTTTGTCTCTTTTTGCTGACTTTTACTTCCCTGAAAGCAAAAGTAAGTGGCATCTATTAACTCAGAAGATATAAATTCATATTGTTTGTAAGATTATAACCAAAAATAAGTCATTAAACTTTGACTTATTTAACTCATAAGTTAAACTTTGAATGAGTATTGAAGTTTTAATAAGTTATATTGGCAAGAGGTTAAAATCAAATGTATACTGACTTGAGTTGACTAATAGGTCAAAACATTAAAAATGAATAAAAAGAAGAGAAATACAACAAAGTAAAAAAAAAAGAAATAGAGAATCTAAGATTAGCAGTGAAAATATAGAAATATTAATATTTAATGATATCCATGCTATTTTTTAATTGTTTAATTTACAAATTGATGTATAAAATTACATTTCACCAATATAATATTAATTTATTGATACATCCTACATTAATTAATCAAACATTTATTAAACACCATCTGTATGCCAGGTACTTTGGTGGGTACCAGACATACAAAGAGGATCCAATAATCAACAGAAGTAGATAAATAACTGCCTCCATTCTTGTATAGTAGAAATACTACCTGCCTAATATTAAAGTATTAGGTCTTAGACCAGCTGCCATTTCATCTAGAAACTCTTCCCTAAGCAAAACTCCTTGCCTCCAATGTTTTAGGTGCTGCTGCTGGACATTTCCCTAAGTCTATGTCCTTTGTTTACTGTATCACTTATCATAATTTATTTAAATACTTGTTTGAAGTATTTCAACTTCTTGATTCTAAGTTTTGGGAGGACAGATACATAGCTATATTACTCACAATTATATCTCTTATGTCTACCACAGTGTTTGGCACATGGTATATGTCGAATACATACTGGTTGAAAGCTTAAAAAAAAGGAAGATGGAAGGAAAGAGAGGAAAGGGAATGGAGGAAGTAAACAGAAGAGAGGAAGGGAGGAAGAGGAATGAATTTTACACTGGAAACCTCTCAAGGTCAATCCAATGAAGTTAACATATAGTGTCATATTAGTTTCAGGTGTATAATATAGCATTTTAACAATTCTATATGTTACTCAGTGTTCATCTCTTCGTATACTCTTAATCCTTCCTCTTTACCTATTTCACTCATCCCCCTATCCACCTCCTCTCTGGTAACCATGTGTTTGTTTTCTATAGTTAAGAGTCAATTTTTTAGTTTGTCTGTCTCTTTTTTTTCTTTGCTCATTTATTTTGTTTCTTAAATTCCACATATGATTGAAATCATATGGCATTCGTCTTTCTCTGACTGACTTATTTCACTTAGCATTATGCTCTCTAGCTCCGTTCATGTTGTTGCAAATGGCAAGATTTCATTCTTTTTATGGCTGGATAAAATTCCAATGTTTGTGTGTATCACATTTCTTTATCCATTCATCTATTAATGGACACTTAGGCTGCTTCCATAATTTGAATATTATAAATAATGCTGCAATAAACGTCGGAGTGCATGCATCTTTTCAAATTAGTGTTTTCATATTATTTGGGTAAATACCATGAATGCGATTACTGGGTCATAGATTCCTTAATTTTCTGAGGAACTTCCATACTGTTTTCCACAGTGGTGGCACCAGTTTGCATTTTCACCAACAGTGCAAGAGGGTTCCTTTTTCTCCAAATCCTCACCAACAATTGTTTCTTGTGGTTTTGATTTTAGCCATTCTAACAGGTGTGAGGTGATATCTCCCTGTGGTTTTGATTTGTATTTCCTTGATGATGAGTGATGTTGAACATCTTTTCATGTGTCTATTGTCCCACTGTATGTCTTCTTTGGAGAAATGTTTGTTTATGTCTTCTGCCCATTTTTAAATTGGGTTATTTGCTTTTTGGGTGTTGAGTTTGATAAGTTCCTTATATATTTTGGATACTAACCCTTGATTGGATATGTCATTTGCAAATACCTTCTCCCATTCAATTGATTGTCTTTTTATTTTGTTGGTTGTTTCCTTAGATGTGCATAAATTTTTATTTTGATGAAGTCCCAATAGTTTATTGTTGCTTTTATTTCCCTTGCCTCAGGAGACATGTGGAGAAAAATGTTGCTACAGCCAATGTCAGAGAAATTACTGCCTGTTCTCTATTCAAAGATTTGTATGGTTTCAGGTCTCACAATTAGGTCCTTAATCCATTTTGAGTTTACTTTTTGTATGGTGTAAGAAAGTGGTTCAGTTTCATCCTTTAGCATGTAGCTGTCCAGTTTTCCCAACCTCATTTGTTGAAGAAATTGTCTTTTTCCCATTGCATATTCTTGCCTCTTTTGTTGAAGATTAATCAATCAAGGTTAATTTTGAATGGAATTTTCAAAGTCTCTTCCAATAAGTCTAATATTAACAATAGTTCAGAGATGAGAAAAAACTAAAATTCAGAAAAAATATCACTCACCTCAAATTTAACATGGGATGAGGGTGCTGGAGACATACAGAAACCTGAGAATCTAATTCTTCTTTTAATCTATCATGAAATACTAGCCAAGCTATAATCCTTTGTAAAGTTTCAAAAAATCATTAAATCATAGCTAAAAATGTTTATATTCATTAATTAGTCAAATATATCTGAACAGGCCAAGAATCAGGATTTCAAAATGTTTTCTACCTAAAGAGACTCTATACGATGCTATTTAAAAATACCCAGGAGTTGGGGCGCCTGGGTGGCGCAGTCGGTTAAGCGTCCGACTTCAGCCAGGTCACGATCTCGCGGTCCGTGAGTTCGAGCCCCGCGTCAGGCTCTGGGCTGATGGCTCGGAGCCTGGAGCCTGTTTCCGATTCTGTGTCTCCCTCTCTCTCTGCCCCTCCCCTGTTCATGCTCGGTCTCTCTCTGTCCCAAAAATAAATAAAAAACGTTGAAAAAAAAAATTAAAAAAAAAAATAAAAATACCCAGGAGTCATTTTTTGATATAACATACCCAAGGTTAGAATTTAAAAGAAAATATTTCCAAAGCAGTAGAAACAATATTTATGAATTTCACAGTGCAAAAGTCATTAAAAATTAAAACACCAAGGTTTTTTTAAAAAACTTTATTCATTTATTTTGAGAGAGATAGAGGGTGGGAAGGAAAGGAAGGGAAGGGAAGGGAAGGGAAGGGAAGGGAAGGGAAGGGAAGGGAAAGGAAGGGAAGGGAAGGAGACGGAAGGGAAGGGAAGGGAAGGGAAGGGAAGGGAAGAGAAGGGAAGGGTAGAGAGATAGGGAGAGAGAGAATCCCAAACAGGTCCTGCACTGTCAGCACAGAGCCAGATGCAGGCCTCCAACTCACGAACTGTGAGATTATGACTTGAGCCGAAACCAAGAGCTGGCCTCCTAACCAACTAGGCCACCCAGGTGCCCCTAAAACAGCAAGTTTTATTTTTTATTTTGTATTTTTTTCTCTTTGTAACTATATATTCAGTTTTCTACAAGGAACATGTATTATATTTCTACTTAAAAAATGAAGGAAAATTTAAAAAATGGACAATGTAGAACTGAACTAATCATAAAATCATGTAGAGAAGTATCATCATGAGTGTTTACATTTAAATATATATATATATATTACCAACTAAATATCTTTGTCAAGAATGATATAGTATGGATCAAATTATGTCCTATTTAAAATACATTATCATGATGAATATGTTTTAAGTTGACTGGATAGAATTGTTACATTCTTTTCTGCTTTTAAGATTTTGTAAACTTGCTGCATTGTCTTCTGGAAATTATAGTTACAAGTGAAAAAATTGGAATAACTGGATCAAAGATACACATATTTTGCAGGTTTTTGAATTATGCTGGTACACACTTTCTAGATAGGTTGCCTATTTCATTTTGTCCATGACAAAATTATTTTTATAATCCTTGAAAATAATTGATCATTTGATAATAAATGACTGATTGCTTTTACATTGTTTTGTGTATTTATTAGGAAAGTTTTTGTACTATTAGTCTATTTGCATTATTTTTATTTTTGTTATGTATATATTTGTGTTTCATTACTCTAGAAATTATTTGTTTAAAATATATTTGCAAACCAAAATTAATTTATCATATTTACTCAGCAATACTTTAGCCCATTATATTAAAAATATATCAAAATATTAATTTCATCCAGAGAAAAGAAAGATTTTTATCCCATCTTGACAAATTAATGTATCTGAGCCATAAAAAAAGACTATTTGGATCACATTAACATGCCGAACTTTTAATCATTACTCTATACTCAAACTATGCCATTCTGTATTCAGCTACCAGAGTATGGAAAATTAAAATATGAAATTAACAAGTTACAACCTTTGCCAATAAATCTGTTATTTTCACTGCAAGATAGGGTAACCATTAATGGTGTTAAAAAGATTTGCTTTCAAGCTATAAGATGCTTCTTTTAAAATAGCATCATTGCAATTGTGGCAGTAAATGGTTCAAAGTGCACCTAATATATTCAGAGTTCACCAAATTCTTTGCATTTCCAATCTGACCCACATCATATTTATTGGGCTATAATGACTGTGGATCACAACAATTTCAGGATGCTTCTGGAAAGGCAAAACCTCTCCTATTAATAATGCAGCAGTTGAACATTAGAGTACCATCACTATATTTTATTATGTGATAAAAATGTTAAAAGTACATTACTATACAACTGTAGGAGTACATTTGGCCATAAGTGTGTTTTGAGTACTAAAGAGAAACAGGAATAAAATAAGGACCAACTATGGCTTTCACACAGACAAAACACATGTTATCAGGCTGCAATGACAGTACATGTGTATGTGTTGTATGTGTGCAGATATAGTGAAACGTGTTGAGTTCATGTATGTCTCTCTGTGTGTGTTCAGATAGGCATATGTGTTCATGTACGTGCCTGTATGAGTTTGTGTATGTATGTGTGTATGCATATGTGTGTATAAAGGTGGCAATCAGATTTCATGGTTCACAGTTGAATGTGCTAATAACATCTTCAGTTTGTGGAAAATGTATAGTGGGGGCATGAAATCAGGGGATGAATATTTTCTGAGAACAGAATAGAGAGTGGCAAAACCTAACTGTCCAGACTATCAGTAAACCCTGCAAGGTTTAGACTAGTTTGTAGCATTGTGCTGATTTTTTTCCATATTAATCATATATATATATTTTTAATGTTTATTCATTTTTGAGAGACAGCGAGAGACAGAACATGAGCGGGAAAGGGGCAGAAAGAGAGGGAGATACAGAATCTGAAGCAGGCTCCAGGCTCTGAGCTGTCAGCACAGCGCCCAATACAGGGCTCAAACTCACAAACTGTGATATCATGACCTGGGCCAAAGTCAGACCAACTTGAGCCACCCAGGTGCCCCCAAATCATATATTTAAACAAAAAAAAATTGATTTTTGAGAGCGGTCTGTATCAGTTTTCTATTGCTATGTTATAAATAACCACACATTTACTACTTGAAACAATACACATTTATTCTTTCACAGTTGCTATGTGTCAGGAGTCCAGGCACAGCCAAGCTGAGTCCTCTATTCAGGGTCTCACAAGGCTACATTCATATCAGTATGCTTGATTAGGGAGGAATTTACTTCTATGCCTATTCAGGTTGTTAGCAAAATTTATCCCTTTATCATTGTAGGATTAAGGTACATGGTCCCTTTCTAACTCTCACTTTTATCTATTCCATTGCTTCATTCCTTGATTTTTTCCACTGTGCCACCACCTGTAAGGTTGACAAACTTATTACACACAACTGCCAGCCTTAGCTTAGTATCTCCCTCAAATCCCCTCACCACTCCTCTTGCATACTGTATTTTGCAAAAGCAGCATGGAGAAAAAGAGAATAAACATTTTTCCCATAGATAGGCCTGAGTTTCAATCTTGATACTCCTCCTTTTTATAAGAACTTGGGCAAGCCATTTCATTTTTCTGAATCTCAGTCTCCTTGTCTGTCAGAAGAAATCATAATATCTACTTTTTGTTAACAGCTAGATGGAGAAACCATATAATATATACTTGACACATAGAAAGTGCTCAATAGGAAGAAACTTGCAAGTACACACATCCTTTGACAATGGTTCTAGGTGCAATAAACTTCTCAGGCTTTGCATAATGACTTCCATTTACCAAAAAAATTTTATGTTCTAGGTCATACGCTAAGTACATTCTTTGCAATTATCTTATTTAATGTTGCATTAGTTCTCTGTAGCTATTGTAGCAAATTATAATAAACTAGTTGACTAAAAATAGAAATTTATTTTCTCACAGTTCTGGAGGTGAGAAGTCCAACATTGAGTTGTCAGTAGGGTCTTACTCCTTCCAAAGGTTCTAGGGCAGAATCCACTCCTTGCCTCTTCCAGCTTATGGTGTTCCTTGGCTTGTAACCATATCCTTCCAGTCTTTCCATTGTCACATAATCTGCTCCTCTATTGTGTGTGTCTCCTCTGTATGTCTCTTATAAGGATACTTGCCATTAGATTTAGAGTCTACCCAGAAAGTCCAGGGTGATCTCATCTCAAGATCCTCAGGTAAATTACATCTGATAAGACCCTTGTCCTAAATAAGGTATCATTCACAGATTCTGGGGATTAGCACAAGAGCATGTGTTTTGGGAGGCCACCATTCTGCCCACTACCAACATCATAAAGCCCTAAATTTTAAGTACTAACATTATTTCAATTTATAGAAGGAGGAACCATATTTCCAAGACATTTAAATACTTATCTCAAGATCAGATGGACAATTCATAGTATGGATAGGGTTTGGTGGGGATGGGCTACCCACATACTTCTGACTCCACGCCTAACCCTGAACCTCTCGGTCCCATTATGCTCTGGCACATCCTGGCAAGTCCTAGAACTTTCAGAAAATCTTATGTTGGGAGGATACATCCATCAGTAAAAGAAGAACATTTTACTCTTTTTTCCTTATATGAGCTTAACCTGACTTTCTGAAACTGTCAAAATCATTTCTTCTAGTGAAAATTAACCTGAGTGTGGGAGTGAGTTGAATTGCTTTAAATTTAAAGATGTCAAAGTAAAGGTCAAGTAGATGCCTATCTTGGTTCTTTAATTAGAAGATTTCAGAGTTCTGTACTAAGATTTTAAAAGCAGGGTGAATCACTTCACCTTGGTGCTGTGATCTCTGATGGTTTTTTGCTGACCCTTGTCACCACAAATTACAGCGATCAGAGACAATTTGGAAAAGAAAGTTAAGTTCAGGAGTTTTGAAGGAGCACATTGTCTTCCATGTTTCCGTACCGTTCCATTTTTGTCTTGCCTTTTCAACTACCCTGGATTTCTCCCACCTACATAATGTGTTTAATTTGAGATTATGGTATGTGGTTAATGTGTTTCAATTTACACATTATACTTTTTTTTTCTAATCTGAACAAAATACCTTACCCACAAGACTCTTTTTTTTTTTTTCAACGTTTTTTTTTTTTTTTTTTTTTTATTTTTGGGACAGAGAGAGACAGAGCATGAACGGGGGAGGGGCAGAGAGAGAGGGAGACACAGAATCGGAAACAGGCTCCAGGCTCCGAGCCATCAGCCCAGAGCCTGACGCGGGGCTCGAACTCACGGACCGCGAGATCGTGACCTGGCTGAAGTCGGACGCTTAACCGACTGCGCCACCCAGGCGCCCCAACAAGACTCTTTTAAGATTACCTAAGAGTCTTTCCCCAACCCCAGCAAGAGAAGTCACTTTTACATATCTGCACTTAATATATATTTTTATAATTACTATATTAATAAATGCACAAGAAGCCACATATGCTAATGGAAAAGCCTTTGTCTAGGGCCTTTAAAATTTTGTATTCTAGTATCAGTTCTGCACTAATTAATTGTGTGACCTCAACTGAAGGCCAAGATAACTTCCTTATTTGCAAAACTGAGATAATTGCTACTTCCTAATTCAAATCATTGCAGTAAGTATAAGAGAACTTACAAAATAAATGCTGAAATGCTCAGAAAACAAAGTGTGTGCTGTCTAACTTTACCAAAAAATACAAAAGAATAAGGAGCAATTGAAACATGCAAATTTAAAACCTACAAAAATATTTGGATGCTTTTTTCAGTTATTCTTCTATAGTTATCATGGTCTATTTTAAGCCTTTAGGATGTCTATCCCACTGTCAGTCTCTGTTAATGACATTGGAATAGATGATCAAGATTTCCTGAGGATTTTAATGAAATATAAATTTGATTCCACTGAAAACACTTCATTCTATACTGGCAATTCTGTAAATTCCATGAAGTGCCTTTGGAAACTAATTCTAGCCTCCTTTTCCCCTTAGCCTTTATTTCCAGATGTGTTACAATTCTTACTCCATGTGAAAGCTCATCAGCCAGCTCTAGGGAGCTTTAATTCTCAGGCATTTACTTCAATAGATAAGTGGTTAAATAGTAACCAAGTGTACAGGCTTTTCCAAAAGAGGGTAAAGATGTTTGTAGGGAGAATGCAAGCCACTGGAAAAGTATTTAAACACAAATGATTAGTGGAGTTGTCCAGGGACCAAAGAGCCTTCTGTTGAGTGGATAGGAAAAAAGATTGGCCTGCTGTTTTCCACAGATAGTTTGCATGTAAAGCATAAAGTAATTAAGTGTTTTAATTTTGATCCCTATGGTGCCTCTCCTTTTCAGAGCACAGCAGGGAGGGGAAACATAATTGACACCATTTGGAAGGTTGGGTGCCTAAGGTTGCAGGAAGTCTTTGTACTTGAAACCTGACCTTTAGGTTTACTATGTTGCTATTCTTATGTATACTCTGTTCCTATTCATGTGTAAGCAAAAAGACTGTGCCTACCACACCTTCAGAAAGCAGCCTCAAATCTTCAAAGGCTAGGGTGAATACTCTGTCATCTGAGAGATTAACTGCCTGCTCACCTGGGCAGATGACAGAGCTGAAAATGCTGTTTTATGTGTTTGCATATATGTTCGTTTCTGATATGATTTTGTACTCAAACAATATTACACATTATTTTTTGGTTTTTACTCTAGGACATATTAATGTGCACATCCAAGACTCTATAGGGTCCCTTTGATTTCCTAGTAAACTAGGCCTTTGAGTTAGTCTTACATACCAGGAATAATTGAATAAGAGAATAGATCCTTTTCTAGTTGATAGAAAACAAGTAGGAAAAATGTAAAAGAAGATTATCTTCAAAACAGTGAGACTTGTTTACTAATGAGACTTCATCCCCAGACAGTGCCTGGCATGCTGCAATATGCTCTATCTGAAGATTCAATAAATGAACGAGTCTTCTGTATTTTTATTTCCTATCGTGTGATACAACAGCTCTGACCCTGTCCTAGGCTGTATACCTTAAATATACTATAATATACACAAAATGCATTAGATTTTAATGTTTAGGGGATATTTCTATTTGATCTACCAACTTTAAACTATTTTCCTATTTGTGTTGTTGGACTAAGCGACTAAAGATCTGTATTCTAGACTTCTTTGAAATACTTGCCTCATTTATCTTGGATGCAAAATGGAGGTCTTAGTGTCTGTCTCATTAATCTTACAGAATAGTCATATAAGCCAAAAGAGAGAATATATACAGTCTTTTTGAAACTCTTTGCTACTTTCTGAAGCATGCAAAGATGTTATGCTACCAAATGTGAGAGATAATTTTTCAGGACAAATGAGAAGCACATCACCTGCATGAGTACTTCTGATCACCAGGAAATGAATAATATATATATATATATATATATATATATATATATATATATAGCCTATAAACAATACATTCATATGTTAGCACAGCATATTTGTTAATGCAAAGCTGAGTATACAATAAATTCATCTAATATAGTTTTTTCAAAACAGTAACATCAGTACTGTAGTATTTAAACCAAAGTATTAAATGCTGAATTAATATGGAATTTCACTACATTCATTCATATTTCAGAAGGTACTATTCTTCCATCAGTTTAGTATTCAGCATAATTATTTTTATAGCACTTGTTTATTTGTGAAATATTGTATATTGTAACCTATGTAGGATTGAATAGTAAATAATTATACATAAAATTTTTCTGCTGTTTTCTTATTCCAAGGGGACACTATCTTTAGAGGTATTTTAAAATCAAAAAGTCAGAAGAATCACAGAACCATAACATTCTAAAGTCAGAGAAATTAGGGGCATGTGGGTGGCTCAGTCAGATAAGTGTTAAGCATGTGATTTCAGCCCAGGTAATGATCTAATGATCTCATGGTTCATGAGTTCCAGCCCCACATAGGGCTCTCTGCCGTCAGCATGGAGACTGCTTCGGGTCCTCTGTCACTCTCTCTCTCTCTCTCTCTCTCTCTCTCTCTCTGCCCCTTCCCTGCTTGTACTGTCATTCTCTCTCAAAAATAAATAAACATACACAAAAATACTTTAAAACAATAATAAAGTGAGAGAATTTAGAAATCAAGTGAAAATTATACAATTTTAGAAAGAAGGAAACTAGGATTGCACAAAAGTCTGAAGATTTTTGTAAGTAACCACGTTCCAAATCAAAGTGGCTTAAGGGAAAAAATAAAAGTATGGAGAAAGTATTATTGCATGAGAAAACTAAATGTCCACAGAAGCTTAGCTGGATCCAGGTGCTCAAATACTAATGTCAGAACAGTTTTACTCTTTGTATCTTGGTCCTGCTTTGATCTGTGTTGGCTTAATTCTCAGGAAGGAAATTTCCTCAACATCAAAATGGCCACTGGAAGACATAGGCTTACTTCCAAAATATAGCAAACTCAATCACAGTTTGTTTATTTGTTTGTTTTTTTGCCAGTAGTTCAAGCAAAACCTCAAAGTTGATACCCATTAACATTGACTGATGAAGCTCCGTTCACACTCATACATCTGAACCAGTCACTGTGGGGAGGGCTATATGAGAGTTTCACTAGCAAGTTATGTATGATATATGTCCCATTCCAATGGACAATGGTAGAGTAAGTTTAATCCAAATTTCATGACCAGGAGGTCAAGGTAATGAACAGTTATAAAAAAGAAGGGAAAACCAATGTTGGGAAGGCAAAATCAATAAATGTCCACTGCAGAAAGTGGTATAGCAGGAAGAGAAATTTCAGAGAATGGAGGGAAGTGTTTCAGAGAAGGGAATCATAAAAATAAAAAATAACAAAAAAAGTGTGATTATTTACATGAGGATACTAAATCCTCAAATCCTCCTTAAAATTAATAATATTGGATACTGGATCCTTGCAGAGTAGATATTGTCAGTCTGTTACTTGCAGGATGTTCAAGAAGATGCCTAAAGAGTAGAATTGATTTTAAAAAATTAAGAAAACATAGTTGAAAATTGAACTTTGTCATTCCTTGGGAAGAATATTTTAAGACTTCTGTGTAATGAAGCTTCAGGTCAAAATTCATCTCATAGTCACTACTATTTGTTAAGAAAATATATAGTCAGGTCATCTAGAACCATGTAGCACTAGAGAAACTAGAAGTTAATGTGACCAGCCAGTATAGTGACATGTTTGAAAGCACGAATTCTGGAGCCAACCGTCTGGATTTGAATGCTAGCTGTTCTCCTTGCTATATGTATAAACTTGAGACGGTTACTTATGCTCACTGTGACTTAGTTCACTCATTTAAAAATATATGTAATATTAGAACCTACTTTATGTTACAGGGTATGTCAAAAACTTGAAAGTTCTGAAAGTTTAATGTACTTGCAAGATAACAAAGTATCCTGCCTATTTTATGGATGCTAGTGTAAGAGAAGAAACTCCTGGGTCAGAGAGAAAGAACTTAATTATCCATGGTTCATGCCATTTTTTCTTTCCAATAAACTCTCATCAGGTGACATGGAGAGGCCCAGATAGATGCTCCACATATAGTGGATTTGTATTATAGCTGAAAGTCCTCAAACATAAGAAACTCCAACCTTCTTTAACCCACTGCAAGCAAACCCAATCTTTGTCCTGTATGGAAATATGATCCTTACTGTATTGGACAGAACACAAGCTAGCTCATTGCTCAGGAGGGAGACACAATATCTATTTTCCAACATTTTTCCATACATAAATATTTATTAGAAAGTAATCAAGGACAAAAAGATAATTATAACCTCTGCTTGCAAAAAGCAAAGAAATGCAAGAGACACATAAAGAATTATCTCCTGGGGCACCTGGGTGATTCAGTAGGTTAAGCATCTGATTTCATGCTCAGGTCATGATCTCACTGTTTGGGAGATTGAGCCCCACATCGGGCTAACTGCTATCAGTACAGAGCCCAGTTCATACCCTCTGTTCCCCTCTCTCTTTGCCCCTCCCCAGCTCGCTCTCTCTCTCTCTCGAAATAAATAAATAAACTAATAAAAAATGTTTTAAAAAAAGGATTATCTCCTAACAGGTTGATGTGGATTGATAAATGCATTATTGTTATTGTTAAACAAGTTTTTAAAATATTACTGTAGTTATATATTTTATTCCGTCTATTTAGCTCTCGTGTATATGGCTCATAATCATATCTGACCAGTACAGTTAGTGTGAATAAGACAAGAACAATTGTAACAGAAGGCCTCAAAACATCCAAATGTGGAACTGGGTCCACAACAAGACTCTAATAAGTCATCACCTAATTTACATGTCCTTTTCTTTTTTTTTTTTTAATTTTTTTTTTAATGTTTATTTATTTTTGAGACAGAGAGAGATAGAGCATGAATGGGGGAGGGTCAGAGACAGAGGGAGACACATAATCGGAAGCAGGCTCCAGGCTCTGAGCCATCAGCCCAGAGCCCGACGCGGGGCTCAAACTCACGGACCGTGAGATCGTGACCTGAGCTGAAGTCGGACGCTTAACCGGCTGAGCCACCCAGGCGCCCCTTACATGTCCTTTTCTTAAAGACCTCAACTCAGGTTTAGGAACTTCCTAGTTTTCATTTCTTTCCCCCATGCTGCCTTCCTGTACTTTCATTTAAGATCTATACCTTCATATAAGACCTTTTATTAACAAAATAATTTCATTTCTTTAATAGATATGGATGAAATTAATGTGTACAATAACAATAATAATCTGGAACACTCATTCTCCATAAGAGCCCATATTATTTCGGTTTAATACTTTTTCTTAATATTTTTTTCTTAAAATTTCATGGAGAATTGCTTTATATGATTACATTACAAATATTATATAAAGAAAAATTAAGAAATATAACCAGTAGTGAAAAGTTAAATGGTATTATGAGAAGAAATGGAGGCGAAAACTGCAGAAGAAAAATTGCAGAAGATAAAAAAAAGTCAATGTTAAGATAAAGGAGTATATACAACTGGAAAAAAATAACTTGCATTAACTAGCAATAAAATATGATTCCTCAGTTGTGTTTTCTTTTTTTACTAGTAAAGCTAATTTAAAAAAAAATCCAGTATGTATAGCCAACATAGAAAATACCTGGGTATAAGAACATATACCAGAGGGTAATGGGGATTAAGGGCACATATAGACTCAGGGGTGCCTGGTTAAGCATCTGACTTCGTCACGGTTTGTGAGTTCAAGCCTTACACTGGGATCGTGCTGACAGCTCAGAGTCTGGAGCTTGTTTCAGATTCTATGTTTCCCTCTTTCTCTTCCCCTTCCCCACTTGCACTCTGTCTCTCTCAAAAATAAATATTTTAAGAGAATTAAAAAAAAAAAAAAAAGAGCACACATAAACTCAAACTTCCCATTAACTGGCTCACCACGGGATAGTCCTGTAGCTGCCAACAAAATGGTTTTGAGTTTTCTGCCAGAAGACCAGATACTGCTTTGTTAAAATTAAAAGAAAATAAAGTCTTGTGAATTAGTCTCTGACCTATAGTATTACTTTCACAGGTGGAATTAGCATTATCTGTATCAACAATTAAGAGACCTATTTGTAAAGAAAAAAAATTTGCGAAATTAAAAATTTTTAAACACAACAGGTTGTATGTGTACGTATATAAACCTATTGCCAAATAATAATTCTTGATAATTTCTCAGTTCTTTATCATTTTAATCTTTTTTAAGTTTATGTATTCATTTCAAGACAGACAGACATAGCGAGCAGGGGAGGGGCACTGAGAAAGGGAGAGAGGAGAGAATCCCAAGTAGGCTCCGCACTGTCAGTACAGAACCTGATGAGGGGCTCAAACTCATGAAACACGAGACTGTGACCTGAGAAACCAAGAGTTGGATCCTCAACCAACTGAGCCACCCAGGTGCCCTAGTTCTTTATCATGTTCAATAGAAATTTCAATGTATTGTCCTAACACAAGTTAATTTTATAATGACTATTATTCTGCCTTCATTTAAGAGATTTTTTGATAAATTTAAGTTGAAAAAATATAAGTAACCAGTAACCCCTAACTATACATATCTCAGAACCAATGAAGTATCAAACTGATAATTACTAGATTTTTAAAAAATGTTTATTTATTTTGAGAGAGATAGAGATCGATAGAATGTGCACATGAGCAGGGTAAGGATAGAGAGGAAGAGAAAGCATCTCAAGCAGGCCTCACACTGTCAGCACAAGGCCTGATGTGGGGCTCCATTTCACAAGCCATGAGATCATGACCTGAGCCAAAATCAAGAGTCGGTCACTTTTAACCAACTAAGCCACCCAGACACCTCTGAAAATTACTAGATTCTGAATTACTTTGGAGCTTAGTAGATATGCTCTCTATTCTAAACTCTATTTAGAATGTGGTAAGAAGTCAAAATTTAGTCAGAAGATGGCTCTTTTTTGGCTCATTTCCTATATCCAAGCCTGCACAATATTGAAGCAGTTAAAAGACATTATTGCTACAAAACTAAAATGCAACCTTCAGAATGGGAGAAGCTATTTGCAAGTGACATATTTGACAAAGGGTTAGTATTCAAAATCTATAAAGAACTATTTAAATTCACTACCCAAAAACCAAATAATCCAGTTAAGAAATGGGCAGAAGATATGAAAAGACATTTTCCAAAGAAGACATCCAGATGGCTAACAGACACATGAAAAGATGCTCAACATCACTCATCATAAGGGAAATACAAATAAAAACCACAATGAGATACCAGTTCACACCTGTCAGTATGGCTAAAAGTAACAACACAGGAAACAACAGATGTTGGCACGAAAGGGGAACCCTCTTACACTGTTTGTAGGAATGCAAACTGGTGCAGCCACTCTGGAAAACAATATGGAGATTCTTCAAAGAGCTAAAAATAGAAACACCTTAGGATCCAGCAAAGGCACTACTAGGTATTTATCCAAAGGATACAGCGGTGCTGATTCATAGGGGCACATGCATCTGGGCATTTATATCAGCATTATCATTAATAGCCAAATTATGGAAAGAGCCCAAATGTCCATTGACTGACAAATACATAAAGAAGATGTGGTATGTGTGTGTGTATGTGTGTGTGTGTGTGTGTGTGTGTGTGTGTGTGTGTATAGAAGAGAATAGAATAATACTTCACCATCAAAAAGAATGAAATCTTACTGGATTGCCTGGGTGGCTCAGTTAGTTAAGGGTCCAACTTTTGATTTTTGATTTTGGCTCAGGTCATGATTTCACGGTTTGTGAGTTCAAGCCCACCTTAGACTCTATGCTGATAGCGTGAAGCCTGCTTGGGATTCTCTCTCTACCTCTGTCTCTCAAAATAAATAAATAAACTCAAAAAAATAAAAAATAAAAACAAAGAATGAAGTCTTGCCATTTGCAATGATGTGGATGGAGCTAGAGTGTATTATGCTAGGTGAAATAAGTTAGGTAGAGAAAGACAAATACCGTATGCTTTCACTCATATGTGGAATTTAAGAAACAAAACAGATGAACATAGGAGGGAAAAAAAAGAGAGAGGCAAATCATAAATCAGACTCTTAACTATAGAGAACCAACTGAGGATTACTGGAGGGGAGGTGGGCTGGAGGGATGGGTTAAATTGGTGATGCACTTAAGGAGAGCACTTGCTGCGATAAGCACTGGGTGTTATATGCAAATGAGAAATCACTAAATTCTACTCCTGAAACTAATATTACACTATTTGTTAACTAACTAGAATTTAAATAAAAACTTGACACAAAAACAGACAAAACAAAATAAAAAACAAAAAGACATCATTGCTGATCACTTTCATTTCATGAACATGAGAGAATATAATGTATTCTAGAGTGTTATGTTTAGATTTTGAGAATTGTTCCATGACACCCTTTTACCATGGCTACATAGATTAAAATAATGGTAATACAATAGTTAATCATAACTAAGTGTATACACACACATACACACACATATATATACTTATAATGTATTGTATATTTGTTAGTTATATCATAACTGTATATATATATATACTTATAATACATCATGTATATTTATTCTGAGGGACTATGACAGAAAAAAAATAAAATATGGATTAGAGAGCATTTTAAATGCCATAGAATGACGGGATTTCAGAGAACACGTAATGAGAATGGGTGAAACATGAGTTTCATTTACTCACTTCCTTATTTGTTAAACATTTTTTAATACCTATTTGTATAACAGACTAGAGTGCAGGGGATACAACAGTCAGCAGGTAAACAAAGAAAAACCATAGTATCTACCTTCACAGTACATGTATTTTAAATAGGAGCAGTTAAATAATTAATAAACACAAAATTTCAGTTCCATCCAGTGCTGTGAAGTTCTTAGAAGTGCCTATAACAGGAGGACTTGAGTTCAGATGTTGAGCTTAAATGACAAATATGAGTGAATTAGGCAAAAAGAGGAAGAATACTCCATTTTGCTTTTTAGAAACACTGTGATCACAGCAGATTCACAAATGTTTCCACTGATGCCCTTCTATGCAGATGAGCATTAGCTCATACCCCAGGGATCTGGGGACACGGCCTAAAGCTTTTCTCCAAAAGCAAGACCTCATTGCTTTAGCCTGCTTTGGAACAGGGTGACCTCACATTTCAGTTTGCCCTGGATCATCCTAGCTTATGCCTATTGTCCCAGTTTAAATTTTTAATAGCTCACTAGTTTACACTCAGAATTATGCTTGTTAGGATAATATAGTATACTGTTAGCACTTCTTTACACTCATATTTTATCCTCGATATTCACTGAAACATATCACTATGTGTTAAAACAAGCTCATATCATTTTAAATATAAGTAAGCAATGAGGAAGATAATGTTCAAGGGGAAATTATTAGTCTTAAAGTTGCAATTGGAGTAAAAACAATTTCAGTGGACTATTGAAACACATCATCTAAAGCTGATTTAAATAACCACAAATAATATAACCTCATCCTTTATGGTTTCAAGAGAGAAAAGATGAATACAAACAATAGACCACATTTACAAGAGTTCTAGAAACAGAAAACAGAAAGGAAGAGATAACTGCACAGTAATTAATAACAAAGCAATATGAATTTTTGTTGTTATTGATTTTTAAGACAGCATCTTCCCACCCATTTCACAACACTAATTTATTATCTTATGTATTCCTTCAACAAATATATTCTGACATACATACATATACTAGGTACTATTTTGTTTAACATATTGGGGATATAGTGGGGAAAAAAAAACAGAAAAAAATCTGTCTTCATAGACCTTGCTAGTATTTGAATACTTTTATATTTAAGAATAAACTATGCAAATTAGCTAAAGTTAAGTGGTAGCATACTATGTATGTGAAGATAGAGTCAATATAAGAAAAAAAAGCATAGGGTCAAAGGTCAGGCAAAAAGCGATCACACAGGCAGTATATAAAAACTTGCTGTGATTAAGACTAAGGCTTGTCTTTGGGCTTCCCAAAGTCAAAAGGAAAAAAAAAAAAATTCAATTCATAATTGTTTTTTTTCCCTGGTAGGTAAAAAAAATTCTCAGAAGATACAAGGATTTTCTAGCAACAATTTCCATAAACACAAGCATGCACGCCCATATGTAAGCACACATACCATAAATACGAGAAACTGAGTAACAAACACTAAGAGAAACTGCTTGATGATTCCAAAGCTCAGGTTCTCAGAGTGAATATACATGAAAGTAAACCAGAAAACTTGGAAAAATACAAAAATTCTTGGGTACTTTGCCTAGTATGATGCTTCTCAGATAGTCCTGAAATGTAATCTGATGTGAGAATCCCAGAGATACTGGGCACTATTTTGTATCTTTTAATAAAAATGGAGCAAGTCTTATAAGGTAAAATATACATAAATGCATAAATTATGGTTTTTTTTTTACAAATTAGAAAACACAAAGATATAATAATAAATATATGTAATTAAATATAATGTATATAATAAACATTTTTAAAAACAAATTTATTACATAAAATTATCCTAAATTCTGATAACAAAACATGACTAAAAAACGCCCTAAAAGGGACAAATATAAACTTATTACTATTAGAAATAAAGATTTTAAAATTCTTAAAGGAAACATTATAATCTAAAAATATGTTATATAAGAATTCATAAAAACCATGCAAAGTGTATTTCTGAAATGTAATAATAAGACATTTTAAAATAATTGCTAATTTATTGATTACATCAATAGAGCAAAGAAATAGCATTTTTCAATATTAAAGAAGTGATATAATGCAAATTAATTACAAACTAAAAAACAATACTAAATACTGACCCACTCACATACATTCCACTCACAGCCCACAAAACCAGAACACCTACATGAACACAGGAGTTTAAAGAGGTTATATAAATTATCATCATCATAAATGACATCAGTAATTTAGTGATTAAATGTGTGAGGCACAAGGCAAGAGCTTTGTATACAAAATTTAATTTAAAATTAGATTTAAAAAATCTACATATCCACTGTTTTGCTATTTCTAATTTTCAACAAAACCAAAATGGTAGAAAAAGAATTTAAACCTAGTTCTAATAGTCTTCAAAACAAGAACTGATTATCAATATGCTCTGTTGAATTAAATCTAATCTATACAAAATTGGAGTTAGATAATAAAGGTGAATACTGGTCTGACTAAAATTGAGACTATTTTTTAAAAATATAACAGTGAAGAGATGACTGATAAATAATATAAAAAAGAATATAAACAAAATTCTTAAAATGAAGATACAAGAAACTGGAAGAAGTATTTGTGTTTAGTTACTAAAGTCATATTTTACATACAAAAGTTCTCACACATTAAAATACAAGAGATACATGTTCCATTAGAAATACTTTTTAAATTAAGGACAGAAAATGGCCAATACTCTTGTATACATAGTTAGCCTCCCTAGAAGCTATAAAATATGCAGATTAAAGCAAATATTGCTTTTGCCATTGTAAGATCTTACGAAGGAATGCTGTGAAATGAGTGAAATATCTCTTTCAGATGTAACCATTAGGAGTATAAATTGTCATGTCTTTCTGAAAGTAGTTAGGTAATATATAATCAAATGTTTGAAGTATTTTCATCAGAGTTTACCCAGTGTTTCCACTTTAACTAATTTGTCCTAACGAAGTAAACTGAAATGTGCTAAGACTGAATACAAATAAAATGACTCTTGCACTGTTCATGATAATATAAATGAGGGAAGAGAACATACAATGAAAATAATCTAAATGCACCAAAAAAAGCAGAAAGTTAAAATATTTGTTGCTTATCTATAGGCAGTAATTGTCTGTCATCTCTATAAACCTATTGACAAGATTATATAATGTCTTAGAAACACAATCAATCATTTGTTAACAGGTGAAAATAAAAATATTTCAAAAGTTTCACAAAATTATTATTTGGAGAAAGAAATACAAATGGTAGTTACAGTGTAGCATATTTTGAGAAGAAAATAAATTTATACACTCAGACTTATTGACTCAATACTGGGAGTAACTGTAACAATTCTAATAACAGCTGTCTCTAAGAGTAGGCATCTGAGTAATATTAATGTTCACCATACTTTTCCATATTTCTCATGTTATTACAGCAAACATGAAGTAATCTTATAATCTGAGAAATACTGAAATAGTCTTAATAAAATGTCTTATCTCTAAAATGATTAATCTTATAAGAACACCATGCCTGTGTTCTTTAACCACACAAATATGCTATTTCAATAATATGTGTAGACATAAATGGCATAGAAGTACTTGGGAGAGCTAATAGTCTTTAAGTCACTAGTAGAATTTTAATCATCTTTATATGTGAGTGTTACCACTGGTATATCATTAGATAAAAAGAGGCACCAATGATTTAGCTCTAAGTTTCTTTTCTAGAAAGCATAACAAAAAGAACATTGCTCATCAGGATTAGAAATCCCATCAAATTCATAACTTCTTGCCAATGAGATGGTACACAGTAAAATAACTCTCTTTCTCTTGTCCATACAACTCTACCTACTTTAAAGAAAAACAAAAATTGCCATAGGCGTGGGGTTAAACACTATGTCTGAGCATCTTACAAAAACATAATATATAACCTTCTAGAATTCAGCTCTCAATAAAAGTTCCAGTGTTGCTGTCTCAATTGTGGGCAGGATGTGTTTTATTAAACAGCCATATGAGGTATAAAAACATTTGAGAGCAAGACTTCTCAGTGTTTTCCACAGCTAGCTGATTTACAAACCTGCTAAAGTAAAAAGGAAATTGGGTAACAGCTTATGCTGTTAAAAGCCTTCAGGTCTGAAAAGATATTATCCTCAAGAAAGGGAAATAGCAGTAGCATCTGGGTAGCTTACACTGAACCCTATTTTGTTTTTCATTGTGCAGTTGTCCTTCCTTAAATGCAGAAGACAGAGAATCTTCTCAATCTCCTTCTTGGGTTGTCTATAAGTCAAATTTATGTTTAATTCTGTAGGGGAAAAACAGACACAAACCTCATTTTCTAAATGATGAATCTGCATTTTCAATGTAGTTACATTTAGTTTATGTGAAAGCACATCCCAGCAGCATATTGGAAATCTGTCAGTACAGAAAAAAATTCATAAGTATGCAGAGAAAGGCCTACTGTTTGCAGGACAGTATGATGAACCTTATGAAGGACACAGAAGAAAGAGAAGGCCTGACTCCTGCCTTCTATGGGATTACAATTCATCTGAGATGATACTAATTTAACTGAATGCTTCCTTTCTTCCTGGAGCTGAGCTAAACCCTTTCAAATGATAACTTCACTTAATCCTTAATCATGCCTTGAAATACATCTCATTATCCCTATTTTACAAATGAGGCCACCACTTTCTAAGAGGTGAAGTTGTGACATATTTAGTAAGTGGCAGAGCTGGGATTTGGAACTCTGTCAGATTCTAGAATCAGAAGTTTTAACATTGCTAAACTATCTTATCCAGATAATTCAGAAAGGATTCCATGATGAGTTATTGCATAATGCTGGTCTTTACCAGTATTTCTGCTGTGCTAAAAATACAAAACATTTGAGATCATTCTCTTCCCTCTGGTTAGAGACATGGGCTTACTGAATCTCAATAATAAAAATCTTAATTTATATCAAATTAGCAAACTCTATATATTTGCACGCTGAGTTTTTATTATACTCTCTAACTTGGCTTTTTTTTTTTAAGTTGTGAAGGCTATTGTTTGCTATAAATCGAAGGTTGGACCAAAATTGCTTCAACATCCATCTCTACCTTCATACACAGTTGCCACCATTAAGTTTATTTAATATACCACTTGTTGAGAGTCTCAAATTTCATCCACAAGAAAATCATGTGTACATTTTAAAAGAGTTAATACATGTGGAATTATTAATTTGCCACAAATTGACATATTTCCTACTGTCAACTTGATATTCTTGTTTTAAATGACTTTTTTCAGATGAACTGTATATGGAGGATCTAGCAATAATAATGGCATTTCATTGTTATTCAATATGGTATCATTTGCAATCTTTTGCTAAAGTAATTCTTTAAAAGGAATTTTTAAATTGTATGAATATAAGATACACAAAGTTTTGGGTAAATCACAATAAAAAATTTCCTTGTGACTCTTCCAATATCCTCAAAATACTGGGTATTTTGACTATGCTTGGCATTTATTCACCAAGGCTAATGCTTAGTACTTGAAACTGTATGCTGTGTAAGGCAAGCCTATTGCTTTGTGATAAAATACCAAACATTTACTAAACCCTTGCAAACTGAATGAATAGATGTACTAATATAAGTTAAAAGAATACTGGTTCCAGATCTTTGAACTTTATACTCTCCATTCCTCTGCAAAATGGGTAATTTGAGTAATTCTCACTTATGCTCAAAAGGAGAGACACAAGTTCTGATAACAGTTTACAGAGAACTAAAAGTCAATTTGTATAATGATAGTATGTCATCACTATAGGAAAGGCAGATTTGTCAATTGATAACTTACATAATTTGCCAACTTTGGGAAACAAAAATTAACACACTAATTCCCTCACACATTATACCAGAATAAGTTCTGAACTAATTAAAATTTTCTATGTAAATATAAAAAAAAATCAAACCTATGGGTTAACTGAGAGAGAAATGTGCCTTTCCTTCCATGAAGAATTGATCGATTTGACTGAGTCACATGATCACAAGCTCCGATATTGTATGGGAGTCATTTAGAAGTTTCTCAATATGCTTGTTTGGATGGAGTTACAGATTTTAATGCTATCAGTCATTTAATACAAATATCTTGATCAAACAAAATGTATTTAATTTAACAATGCATTCAACAATGATGGAAGGTCTGTCATGAAGATATAATCACACCTCTTTTTAAAGAAAAAAATATGGGAACAAGATGCCATCCATTTTGGTAATGGAGAGGGCTCTCTTCATTTGCTTAAATAGGCACCGGAAAAAATTTTATTTAAAATTCATATCTGTGGCAAGTATAGTAATTTCCAGCCAGCATACTCAGCTGTTCAATACAGACACTACATAAATCTGCTCAACAACATAAACACACTGCCTCAGAGCGATCTCATGAACTAAATAGTCTGTTTCCTGGAGAGAGAAAAGTATAGAACAAAATTAATAGTATAGCTACTGTATCTCGATGGGGAACTACCCTCAAGCCTGAATCATTGCTGAAGAAGAGACATTAACAGAGCTGACTTTAGTGACTATGAGAGTGAAGAAGCCCATGAACTCAAGAGAGAGAAGTAAGAGAGTTGATTCAGAAGCATGTTGTTAATTAGCTAACTTAACAGAAATGAAAGTCATGTAAAAAGCTAATTAAGTGAAATTGATGTGCATGATCTCAGTCTTTATTTTGAATATAGCTGAAAGAATCTCTGAGCTAGGGAATCCAAGCTCCAGAGAACATGTTTCCATGGTGGGTGCTGATAAGATGGGTTGATTTCAATTGCTCTTCAAGGTACACTGTTCATGCTCCTGTGGTTGCCAAGTCGAGCCATCGTGTCAATTCTGTCTTGAGAGACACTTGCTCTTTGTATGATTGTCAGGCATATAAAAAGTGTAAAAACTTTGATACTACTCTCATTTTATTATCTAATTATAACTCCCATGGCCTTGGCTAACTTGGAAAGTGCTAAAACTACCATTCTACTCAGAGCCAAAAGATCCAGAGTAAGGGGATAATTGTGCTACACTTTTAAAATTTATGTCTACTCGATATTTCTTCTCATTGATTAAGGCATCAGTTTGTCCACTTCATCTTACATATTTGAAATGCATGTTTGAGCATATATAGTTTAAAGAATCCTTCAAGAGAGCTTGAAAATATTACACATTGTTTGTGGATGCCCACAGCAACTTTCAGAAAATTTAATGTACATCACAGAAGTGACCAGAAGAAGAATGGGTGATGCTTAAAGTTTTTAAGGATTTATACATATTGTCTTTTACAAGTAACAGGTTAAAACTCAATGAAAGTTCCAAGAAGTCACAAAGATCTGAACAAACTTTAAAAACAAAAACAGTGACCATTAATTGAGTAATTGCTAAATGCCAGTGACTATGCTAAGCACATAAAGACATTATCCTACTAAATCTTGATTAAAAAGCTTCTGTGAAATCATAACCAATATTTTATAAAAAATTCAACTGAGAGAGAATTTAAGTAATTACCTATGACACAGTTAGTAGGAATAATAAAGTCGTCAAAGTCAAGTCTTTCTCCAAAATTCATGCTTTCAACCGTAAAACCTAGACCACAGAATGCTCTTTCCAAGAGCATTTTTCCTAAAAGATTCTTGTTTGGGGAACTTTTAGATCCTACTTCTTTGGCTAAGTCTAAGCTTTTGACATGAAACCCTGGTACAAAGTATTTGATATTCCAGACAGTGTTCTTTCTTCTTTTGTGAAGTTTAATTAGTGGGGCATTGTCATCTTTCCCTCCTGCTCCTCCTTCTCTTTCTCATTGTTGTTAGATATTTACATTCTGAAGGAAGGTGACTAGATTAAGTAATAGAAAAGACTTGTTTCAGTTTTAAGAGTTTGCAAATTTATTCTTTATTTTATTAACTTTCATTTTTGCATACCTTCACTATAAAGCTGAATAACTGACAAAAGGATTTTCTGTAAAAACAGAATTTACAGTTTCTCAATTGAGTCTAAGCTACTCTTAACTGTGGTGTAACTGGGTATGTCTGGCAGACTGATTTGGAAGGACAGGCCAGAAGTAGTTTTTGCATGGGGTAGGTAGAAAGAACCCTTCAGGGAAAGAATTTACCTTAGGGGACAACACATAACTCTGCACAATGAGAAAGCCTCTCCTAAGCTAAGAGAGACATGGGCAATTCAAAGTACAGCGTGATACCTGTCATTCAAATGTATCTTCTGGTATGGGGCCAGGACTGAATCCTGGAAATAGTAGGGCTGAGGTATAAACCTGGAAAAATATTTTCCCTAAAAGTTCTGTAAGATAGTGAGGATACAAGACATACACACAATGAAGACTATACTGACTCCTCCAAATTATGTCCGAGTGTATAGAGTCACTTTGGCATACTGAAGGGACATAACATGTGGAGGCAGCAAGAGGACACAGTGCTCAGGTGTAGGGACAGATCCCTACTTGATGAAAGGGACCTCAAGAGTAGTCTGGTGCCGATTACTTGGTGACAGTAGGAATTAATGTCAGTGGTGACAAGTGGTACCAACTATTTTGGAAAATCATAGTACCCTTTGACACAGAAAGCAGACCCCTTACAGATGACACTCAACTGTGGCACCTGTGAGACACTTCTTGAATAGATGTAGTGAGTTTTATTAAACAGGGTCAGAGAAGAAGAGTAGGAGAAGAAACAGGCAGTAATGTGGGTGATAAAAAACTGTTCCTCATTCATGTGGTAACCCTACCCCCAACCAGAGACTTTCCCCCAAAATAAAAGATGTGTGCTGATATGATAAAAGTTGGTAGTTGTAAGACCATGAAATATGGCTTGTTTTTGTTATTTAAATCATGAAAATTATAAGAGCCTTCCTATCAAAATTATGAGAGTGTTGCTATAATACCAAAAGTCTTTAGTGATTTTCAGTTTTGCAAATGAAATATGATGGGTCTGGGGTTCAAATGGTGCCTCTCAGAACCCAGGCTGATACATATTTGATATCTGTGGAATGGACATTACATAGTTTGTTAACAAGAACAGCTTTTTCTCCTTTTCTATTCCTATTCCTTATTCAAGTCATCATTAATTACATGTCTTTAGTTCTATTGCCTAGAATATCTAGTGTGAGACCTCGGGTGTGAATTTTAAGGGGTCACTCGCTCAGAGAATTATTCAAATGTGAACCATGTCTTTACTGGCTTAACCCTAGTCGCACCCTGGAAGACGTCCTTGTCATGCTCCTGATTTAATTGGAATGCTTTTGAAATTTTACCTTTAAGTATGATGTTGGCTATAGGTGTTCGAAAAGAACTCATTAATTAAGAAAAGTATCCTGCATTTTGTTTGCTATTAAATTTTTAAATTGATACTGAATTTATACAATTGCTTTTTCTACATTATTTGAAATGCTCATGTTTTTTGATTTTTGTTTCTTTTTATAACTTATTGTCAAATTAGTCAATTTACGATGTATATAGTATACTCTTGGCTTCTGGAGTAGATTCCCATGATTCATCACTTACATATAGCACCCAGCGCTCATCCCAACAAGTGCCCTCCTCAATGTCCATGTCCCATTTTCCCTGAGCCCCAACCCCCATCAACCCTCACTTTGTTGTCTGTATTTAAGTCTCTTATTGGCTTGCCTCCCTCTCTGTAACTATTTTTTTTAGGAAAAAAATACCTTTCCCCCATGGTCTTCTGTAAAGTTTCTCAAATTCCATATATGAGTGAAACCATAATGATACCTGTCTTTTTCCAACTTACTTCACTTAGCATAATACTCTACAGTTTCATCCATGTTGTTGCAAATGGCAAGATTTCATTCTTTTTCATTGCCCAGTAGCATGCCATGGTAGCATGCATGTGTGTGTGTGTATATATATATATATATATATATATATATATATATATACACATATATACACACACACATACATATATATATATATATATATATATACACACATATATACACACACACATACATACACACACACCTCATCTTCTTTATCCATTCATCAGTTGGGCTATTTCTATAATTTGGTTATTGTTGATAGAGCTGCTATAAACATTGGGGTACATGTGCCCCTCTGAATCAGCATCCAGATGGCTAACAGACACTTGAAAAGATGCTCAACAGCACTCATCATCAGGGAAATACAAATCAAGACCACATTGAGATACCTCCTCACACCGGTCAGAGAAGCTAAAATTAACAACTCAGGAAACAACAAATGTTGGTGAGGATGTGGAGAAAGGGGAAACCTCTTACACTGCTGGTGGGAATGCAAACTGGTACAGGCACTCTGCAAAACAGTGTGAAGTTTCCTCAAAAAATTAAAAATAGAACCACCCTATGACCCAGAAATAGCACTACTAGGAAATGCTCATGCTTTTTGCTAAACACTCATGTTGTTTTTTTAAATCCATTATTATCAGTGTAGTATGTTACATTAATAGATGTCTATGATTTTGATTCATTGTTATATTCCTGAGCTAATCTTTTGTGTAAAGCCCAGTTCAAATACCACTTCTGATCTGTCAGCCAAAAGTAATGTCTTTCTCCCTAAAATTATGGCAGCACCATATTTACCTTTTCTATATACGTTGGCACATTCTACGTTATATTATACCTAGATATGTGCATTTTGTCTCTTCTACTTCATTTTTCCTCATAATGCAAATAATAAAATATTGGAAGCCAGAGAAGTTGAGACGGACTCCAGGTCTATCACTTAAAAATATTTCTAAGGTTCAATTTCCTTTTATATAATATAAAGATCATAATGCGTGCCTTGCCTGCTTATAGAGTTTTTTAAAGTATCTAAATGAGATATGTTGACCACAGTATGTGTACATGTAGAAAGCTTCATGCATATCACTTTTATTATTAACCATTAAGCTTCAAACTTTGCAAAAATTTTAGTCAGTATTGGATATACTTGGAGTTAATAATGTATTTTAATACAACCTTGGAATAAATATGTGACGGCAATAGTCATATTGAAAGATTACCAATTATTCTTTCATGTGTTATATATCAGATTGCCTGTGGCTCACCACACAATCTATGAATGCCATAAATTCCCTGAAAGAGACGACAGATACAATTAGCACAAAGGGATCATTGTTATGCTTTAATTTCAAAGAGTACTTTTTGAGACCTTAGAAAAAATGATGTTTAAAGGAAGAATTTGTGAAAAGGGTGAAATGGGTTTCCAAATGCTACAAATTTCTGTAAAAACAAAGTTCCAGCATCAGCACATCAAACATTAAGTCACGGGTATAGAAAACTCAGGATATTCTGTACAGGAAGCAAAATAATAATTAAAAAAAAGATTTTAGTTTCATGAGAACATGGGGAATGATTTAGGAAATGACCTATCAGTCTGTTTTTGTTGTATAACAAACCATACCAAAACTCAGAGTGGAGAAATAGATGGGCGGGACAGCACATTTACATTGCAAGGGGCATGAAGACATGAAGGTAGAGAGAATTGAGAGCATTTATGTAGTCTATATACCCATAGATGGCAAAATTCTATAACAGAGGTGTTAGGTATGGTGACAGAAAAGTCAAAAGCCAAGAGGGCTGGGCCTCACCCTCATTTGATATTGTGGAGAGTGACAGCCACAGGGTTCCAATGTCCAGCAAGAAGTTGTAAGAGGAGCCTTGATTAAAATATTCAGCCCTATCTTTGCTCCTGCATGTACTGAGGTGAATGTAGTTAGAAGTTTTTGCATGTCCTGTAGTAGACAAAGAAGTGAGAACTAAGTTTAGAGTTAAGACTCTGCAATCACATAACAAGGGCCAACCTACAAAGCGAGGGTTAAAAAATCCATATAAGAATCATATAGATAATGTTGCTTATACACGCCAAGCTCTGCAACATTGATAATAAGTTAAATAAGAACTACAACCCAATAGTTGCACTACTAGGTATTTACCTAAAGGATACAAAAATACTGATTTAAAGGGGCACGTGCACCCCAATGTTTATGGCAACATTATCAACAATAGCCAAATTATGGAAAGAGCGAAAATGTCCATCAATTCATGAGTGAATAAAGAAGATGTGGTATATATATACAATGGAATATTACTCAGCCACCAGAAGAATAAAAGCTTGCCATTTGCAATGACATGGATAGAGTTAGAATGTATTATGTTAAGCGAAGTAAGCCAGTCTGAGAAAGACAGATACCATATGATTTCACTCATATGTGGAATTTAAGAACCAAACATAGGAAAGAAAAAAAAAAAAAGGTGAGGCAAACCATAGAACAGACTCTTAACTATAGAGAACAAACTGAGGGTTGCTGGAGGGGTGTGGGCAGGAGATGGGCTAGATGGGTGATGGGCATTAAGAAGGGCACCTGTGATGAGCATTGCGTGTTATATGTAAGTGATGAATCACTAAATTCTACTCCTGAAACTAGTATTACATAATATGTTAACTAACTAGAATTTAAATAAAACTCGAAACAAACAAACAAAAAATAACAACAACAACAAAAAAACCAAAGAAAAAAAAGAACAATCAGGCCCTGGCCCTGACTTGGTTCAAAACACACACACACACACACACACACACACACACACACACACACAGAAACCAATTTATATGCTCTCTAGCTCTAGACCAGCTAAAACAATGAAATGGAAAGCAACAAAGACAGAAAAGATAGCATACATGGTCTACTGTTCTCCTTCCCCTACAAAACACCACAAGGTTGAGTATACTACCTCATGTATGTTGGGGACAAGAACGATTTCCATCTTGGAGTGGAGAATTGTTGGAGTTGGGAACAGAACACTGAAAACTGAACATATACTTAAAAGAGACAAGAGAAAAAAAGTTACCAGAAAAGGAGATGCAAATATCAGAAGGTACAGAAGGTATTAAGATACTGCAGTTTACCAACTTAAAAAAAAAAAACTGTTATCCAATGGCTGGGTAAGATTAGCTCAGATACACAAATTATGAAAAGTCAAGTTTTCTTAGCATATCAGAGAAGCGGTAAGGGACAGTTCAAGATTCTGTGGAGGCTGTCTCAGAGAAAGTATATTACTTTTACAAATATTACACATGCATATGGTAATGTGAACACTTTGCAAAGGCTCCTTTCAGCATCTTGGAAGGGGCTCATCCAAGCTAGGGACCTGAAACTTAGGCACCAGTAACTTCACAGTGAACCTGCCTTTGATGCAGCATATTACAGATGAGAGTTTGTTAATAAGGGTGCCATCATCATTCCTCACTCTCTTTCTACAGAATTCTTTCTATAATGGGTTAAAGGGTATGTCCATCTAGTGGGTGACATAAGAAAGGCATTAAAGTATTTAGAACAGAACATGTTTCTGCAGGGGAAAAAGGTTACTCATTAATTCTCTGAGTTCAAATAGAAATGACTATTTTACAGTTCTTGATTGGAAATTGTTTTAAGACTGCTTTTAAAAGCCTTGAATATGGAAGTATTAAATGTTGGCAGCAAAGTCTTATAAATGGGATGGCTGAAGCCTCCAAGTGAGAGAGGCTGGACAGTTTCCTGCAGCTCATATAGATAGTGGAGAGCAAGAACTTTGGCCCAGTCTCCATCCAGTTACCTTTCTCTATGCATCTCAGAACTAAAATTATGTCACCTCAATGAGAGGGTCTGTGGTGTGCATTCCTGATTTCTCTTCACCTCTTCACTGTTCCATGTGATGATCAAGATCTAATAGATTATTAAGGTTTCTTGTTCTACTTTGGTGAGCCCATATTTGATTCCTCTTCCTCAAACTCTGTCCACCTTTTATGGTCCTAGTGGCCAAACTGTGTTTACAACAACCTTTCTTTATGAGCTGAGGTTAACATGCTGAATGTTGATGTCTAGTCTCTACAATGAAACAGGGTCATCTGGTATTAGACTTCCTTGTCATTCCTATAGAAAGATTACATTGTTTTAGACAAACCTATACTGAAACAACTTCTATGATTATCCACACTTTACTCGAGTCACTTGATTTTCCAATTCATATGCAATTCCAAAGAGTTTACCTAGTCGAAATGGATTCTATGTGTGTCTTAATACTTTATAATATGTCAAGATTTTAATAGAGTTTGGCATTGTTATTCTACATCCAAGCAATTATAAGAAATACTCCTACTGAAAATCAGGTTTGTCATTGTCCTTAGTTAGTTACCATCTAATTAGTTTTTTTGAATTACAGTTTATAATTATGCATGCAAAAATGACAAGTTCTTATATTCTCCTACTGACTGACTAAACGACTCTTCCCATATATTCCATCGTTTTTGCCTTACACTTCACTGAACTATGAAAACCTACTCAACTATTTGAAATGGATTTTGCAATATTTACTAAGATATAATCTGAGATTCCAATCTTCCAGCACACCATGAGCTCACTCTAAGTGTTTCCAAAAGATAAGACGATAGATAGCTATACAACATTTACGGAATGTTTTATACTACTCTTTCCTAAAAATGCAATATAAGGCAATCTGCTCACATAATTTCAATATTCTTTTTCTATAGTCAAGACGATATTTAGAAAAATATGAAAGTTGAATCAGTCTGATGTAAGAAACCAATTTTCAAGTCCCAACTAACACTTCCTTCCTAACAATGGCTAAAATATATAAATATAGGTACTTCCATTTTAGTGAGAAATCCTATAAAATAGATGTCTTCACAAACTCCTGTTTATATAATACTCTATTTAGTGAAGATTTTATCCTTTTAAAAAGCATTTATAACTACTGTGTTAGAAGTCTCTGTGACACAAAAAAGCCACATGTTTTTCAAGGAATCAAGCATCCATTGACTTGGGCCCATCACTTAGAAAGTTGAAGCATGTCTGCATGCTTAACAGTTTACAATTACATTTAAAAATTCACCAGGCAACATGAATGAGAGGGAATGTTTCTTAAAAGAAATTAAAAACAATGCATATCAGATTTTATAGAAGAGGGAAACTATCATGGAACAGAGAGAAAGTAGAGCTTGGGGGTATAGATCTGAATTTTAACAGAGCCACTAACTGACACATTGATGAAGGCCAGTTGAGCTGAGTTATCTGTCTAGGCCTCGGTTTCCTTGTCTGTAACATTCTGTGATTAAATTCAAATAACATTTCTAAAATATATACCATAAGCCCTACAGCTAAGAAACGATTTTGAGAAAGAAAGAAAGAAAGAAAGAAAGAAAGAAAGAAAGAGAAAGAAAGGAAGGAAGGAAGGAAGGAAGGAAGGAAGGAAG
The DNA here is from genome assembly GCF_046562875.1 of Panthera onca. NCBI lineage: Eukaryota > Metazoa > Chordata > Mammalia > Carnivora > Felidae > Panthera > Panthera onca. The sequence goes on from NC_138339.1 coordinate 77,624,123, forward strand.
GAAGAAAACGAAAGAAAAGGAAAGAAAGAAAGAAAGAAAGAAAGAAAGAAAGAAAGAAAGAAAGAAGAGGGGTCTAAGAAGTATAGAGTGTACACTAAATCAGTAGATTCACAGAACATATTAATGAGACCCTGAGTATGTCTTAAATTGTTTTAAAAATTATTTTCTGAATATATTTAACCAGAAAATTCCCTCCAAACTCTCCTTTCATCACACATCTATTAATATATCCAAGAAATACTATTCCAAGAGACACACATTGGGAGATCTTGCTCTCTAAGTTCCTCTAGTTTTAATATAGAGTATCTTTCTCAGAAAGCTCTACCTTTTCCAAGAGCATATTTCCTGATCTTAGAGCTCCTGGGTGAAGAGTTTCCTCCTATGTGGCACTCCCCTCTCCAGTTTTGCCTACACAGAAGCAGTCACTTCCTTGGAGTTGCTCCAGTCATAGTCATCTTTTTGGCCTCTGCTCTGGTCATCTCCTTCAAGTATGCTCCCTGTCCTCTGCTCAGTGCTCATACCCACATCTCAGTCCAGCTCATTCTCCGACAGTTCACATCACATCAGCCTACAATTCATTCTACTCAGGCTCTGATTAGGAGCCCAAAGTCTGGGAACCTCCCTGCACTGACTTTGAGCTCTGCCAGGGAAAGAGCATTCTACTCTAAAAAGATTTAAAAAGCCAGCTCTTTGGTAAACTTTCCACAGATTCATGATAGTTAAGCTGAAACAAGCAGAACAGATTCAAAAGGAATTACAACTAAAAAGGTAACACATAATCAGTCCCCTTAAATTACAATAAGGGGATCCTACTAAAGGATCCATTATATCACAGGGTAAAAAAAAAAAAAAAAAAAAAAAAATGTCTCTCTCTTCTGTGGCAGTTACATTCTGTCCCAGTCTGCACAGAACTCATGTGAAATGACTTTATTTTCTCACCTGTCTTACTATTTTCCCAACTTTCCTGAAATCCCTTTTCACTCACTTTTACTCTTTCAGGAAATATAGCTTACTGGATATTACCTACATAAAGCATATTATTTTATTTAGAGTTAATACTTAACTAAAAATCTAAGCTTCTCATTGAATGAGATTTTACCTCAGAAAAAATACAGTAGGATCTATTAGTTGAGAATATTCCATTTTAAATAATTTAGTGAAATATTAAGGGAAATATATCAGCTCATAGAACTGAAAAATTTAGGGGCGCCTGGGTGGCTCAGTTGGTTAAGCATCAAACTTCAGCTCAGGTCATGATCTCGCAGTTCATGAGTTCGAGCCCTGTGTCGGGCTCTGTGCTGACAGCTCAGAGCCTGGAGCCTGCTTCCAATTCTGTGTCTCCCTCTCTCTCTGCCCCTCCCCCACTTGTGCGTGCACACGCACGCTCTCTCTCTCTCTCTCTCTCTCAAAAATAAATAAACATTTAAAAAAATTTTTAAAAAAAGAACTGAAACATTTAAAGAAATGTGCTGTGAGGTATAATTCAGAAGCTCAAACTTAGGGGTATGTGTTCCATCATAAGAATGACTCACCTCATGGTAACTGCTTATTCTTTGATCAAGCTTCAGACACCACATGTTTCATCATTCATACCAAGCAGGAAGAGTAAGAACCTCACTCTTCCTGAAGATCAGACAATAGTCTCAGGCTTTATTTTGATTGATTCAACGAGGTTATTTACTTACCCAAGAAAACTGAAATAGTGAATATCTTAGGTCTCAGATTACCAATTACCACTAACAAGTGGTTATGCTGAATGGTTTGGAGTAGGTCTACCACTGGAAATGAGGATGAGGTCAAAGTCAATCAAATCACATAACTGGCTTCCTTAGGATGAGTGAAGGGGAAGAGAAGCTTCAGAGGTAACCACAGTGTCAAATCACTCTGTCTCTCCTACACATATGCACACGTAAAAATCCATATTTTATGAAAAATAAAAACAAACAAAGCTCAGAGAATTATATATATATATTTTTTACCAGATAAGCCAATCTTCTAAATGTCTCAGAATGACTCCTACAGAGTTCTCTTTTAAGGTCATCTGTTTCAGATTCAGGATAGGCTTAGAGTATAGTCCTCAATTAGATCTATTTTATGTTACATATAATATAAAACATTCTGTATAGCTGATTGGTCTTAGGGTGGGCCTCTTGCCCTAAAGCAGAAAACCTATAGGCTATAAAAGATGAATAGAGTCATTCAGATTCTGCCTTGATGTGAGGTACACAGTTTGTTGGAGCTGAGACTGTAAGGATACAAATGAGCTAGAGTTGGAGCCCTGAGGTCTCATGGGAAGCCAAAGTTATGAGTAATAAGAAGCTATGAGACAGAGTTCATGCGGATTAAAAGGGGCCTTCATGAGAGGAGATCAGAAGGTACAAGAGGAAAAACAACCACGCAGTGAAAGGGGCAAAAAGAGCAGCCACATCTGCACTATCCCCATTTCTGAAGGTTTTTGGTTCTATGAAGGTTTCTAGTATCTATTAGACCAACTACTATTGTTGCTGTTATGTTTTTTCAGAAACACCTACCCCTTACATTGGTATTTTGAATGAGTTTCTGTTCCATATGAATGATATGAACAATAGAAGCAAACAGAAGTGCATATTGCTAAAGGATTCTTTGTTTAACCAAAAAATTCACTGTAAGCATTCTTTGAAAAACATATACACTCCTGTTATATTTAAATATAATTTAAAATTTTACCTGGAAGGTCTAGGAACAATTGCTTAAACTGAGATGTACCATAGGGATACCTGAGTGGCTCAGTTGGTTAAGCTTCTGACTCTTGATTTTGGCTCAGGTCATGATCTCACAGTTCATGAGTTTGAGTCCCATGTAGGGCTCTACACTGACAGTGCAGGAATTCTCTCTCTCTTTCTCTGTCTCTCTCTTTCCCTCCCTTGCTCTCCCTCATGTGTGTGCATACTCTCTCTCTCAAAATAGTAAACTTTTTTTAAATGAGATATACCATAATAAATCTTTTTTTTTTCAAAAACTGTATTCTTTAAATTGTCTACTAAAATTTTGAAGAAGAAAAAATGTAGCCCCCCTACCAAAATTTACTGTTCTATTGCTAATACAAGCTAGACAGCAACAGCCCTAGCATGGAGATAACTGTGGGCTGAAGATACATGACTCTTAAACACATACTGATTTTTTTCTCTGGTTAAATCAGAGAGAGTTGAAATGACTATTTCTGACATATTAGGATGGTTAGTCTGCTTACCCAGTTGAAGAAGTATCCTTTATGTCTAATATATAAAATATTTCTAATATTCCCTTAGTAAAAAATAATTGTGAAGCAACATCCAAGTGATCATTATTTAATTTAAATCTTAATCCAGTTTTTAAATTTTAGTACTGTTGTGACCCATAAAGCCAAAACTGTATTCTGAAAGTGAGTTATAAAATTCTTCAGTACTCTTTTTTTCTTTTTCTGAAAAGAAAATGTAAATTTGGTAAGGTCATATACCTTGCCAGCAGAGAAGAGCCATTGACATGCTGCTCTGAGTCAGCGTGGAAATTTGCCTAGAAGCAGGGGTTCTGTACTCCTAATTGACCTGCCAGTTTGAAATCTTTTCTTGGCAACTATGACTTCCTACAGAGTTGAAAATAATGACCATCTTGGGCTCAGATAGCTTATTTATTATGAAGCAGTATGGTGTTTAAAATAAAACTCCTGGGGCGCCTGGGTGGCTCAGTCGGTTAAGCGGCCGACTTCGGCTCAGGTCATGATCTCACGGTCCGTGGGTTCGAGCCCCGCGTCGGGCTCTGTGCTGACAGCTCGGAGCCTGGAGCCTGTTTCAGATTCTGTGTCTCCCTCTCTCTGACCCTCCCCTGTTCATGCTCTGTCTCTCTCTGTCTCAAAAATAAATAAACGTTAAAAAAAAAAAAAAAAAATTAAAAAAAAAAAAAAATAAAAATAAAACTCTTACATCAGAAGAAAAAAATTATGAATGGTTTTGAATTTTTAATGAAGAAAAAAATAATCAATAGCTGTTGGATTCAAAATATTGGATTTAAAATATCCTCTCATATCTTATTATTGCCAAAGGAATTTTATTAGTTTTTTATATTCTTAGAGTAATTTTTCATTTCTATGAGAATCATCAACATTTGATCAATTAGTGTGATAGATTAACCTGTAGGATTTTTGATGTAGAAAAGAAATTGGCCTACAACTTTGTTCCATAATGCATTTCCCTAGGCTGACTCTCTTTGACACAATGGGAAGTTTCAAAACCATTCTCATGATATGCCTAGCTGCCAAGCTCCTAGATGTTAGAGTGGTCATAACTGGTAGGTAATTGGCTGTTGGGGGCTCTGCTCTTAGCCTATAGCTGCCTCTGTGTCCTCCCTCAGCAGAAAATTTTGGAGTCATCAGGAGTGAGTTCCACACCCTTCATGTTCTTTCTGAATTAAAAACTTTTATTCATATAATATCTCAGTTCCATGATATACAGTTACTATGCCCTACTGTTAGATATTCCTGCAAGAATAATATCTGTAAAACCATATATTTTTTTATTGGTCCAGAGTTATATGAAAAAAGTATTCCTTATCTTAGTCCTAGTGATATATATATATATATATATATATATATATATATATATATATATTTAACCCTTCTTATGGGTACCTTGCTTTTTAGTTACTTTTTAGTGACTTATCTCAAGGTTTATACAATTTCTACAAATGGGGCCATGCCACAGAGAAGCTTTTAAGACTTAAACTGTGGGATGGCTCTGGAGCCCCTGGATCTTCTAAAGGGGACAGTAAATAGAATAAGAGCTTCTAGTGGTCTGCCCTCACATGGGGGTTTTCCAGTTCTATCCACAGATTCCATGGTTTCACTGTATGAAACTGGAAAACAAAGGAGTTTGGAATTTCTGACTCCTCAGAATACAAAATGGCTTCCTGAAGTGTCTCTGGATCTGCATATTATCCATGGTCCCAGGTTTAATCTTCAGATGAGACCCAATTCCTTCTTTGGACTTTTATGTTACGTAAAGCAGTATGTTTCCTCTGTGCTGAAGACAGGTTGGGAACCTATTTTTGAACTTGCAACTTTAAGAGTCCCATTTCACACTGGCTGCAAACACAACATATGATTTTTTTGATGAAAGCTAAAAATACATTAGGTTTCCTCATTACCATGGCTTCTAACCTTTAGCATCAGGAACATTAGTAACTGATATCATATCCAGAAATAAAATGAATTTATAATCTGTCAAGCAGAACTGATCCAAATGCCATAAAAGTGCTTCATTGGACTAATATTATCTCTAAATGAGCTGCTGAGATCCTATTTGGCCCTGGAGACAGAACTGCAACAACAACTAGGTATCTATGAGAACTGATGCCAAGTAGCCCCAGTAGCTGCAAGACGACAGATAAATTCTCACCATTGCACTCATTAGCTTCTGCAGTGAGTGACAAGCCAGAAGGGAGAAAGATGACAGAATAGTCCTCCATCATTTTTAGTCTACCAATTACTACATGCACAAAAACAAAATAAATAATATATCTAGTTTTTAGAAAATGTATCAGTGCTTCAAGAGCCTTACCTTCAGTTGTATGAAATATATGTACTTTTGGAGAAATAGTCTTTGCCTTAATCTGCCCTGAAATGAGCCATGTATGAACAAGATCTGAAAATCACATCCAAAGGAGTACTTGTTTGAACACACTCAGATGAAACATTCACATTAATGAAAACCTATAAATCTCCTGCACATTTCAAATGAAAACTACCAAAAATACTTAACTACTCATCTTGACAGGACATGCTTTGTAGAGTCCATGATGGCAACTGAAATTTGAGAAAAAGAGTAAAAAGAAAATGTTAGCCATAGTGCCTGCAATCACAGATTGGTGACTTAATGTTAGTATAATTAGAGGGAGAGAGGGCATGGTCAAGCAGTACTTAGTTAGTCAAATGCTGGAAAGAAAAAACATGATTCTCTTTAACATGTTCCAGCCCACAATGGGGACTAAACTAAGCTAGAGTTACCACAGGAACCTCAGGGGGAAAATCTGTAGCAGTGTTGTTGTCAGTGTCTGAACACCACCACAGTCTAGTGGATTGAAAATCACTTGTGTATATCTGTAGGAACAAGAGAAGCCCTTGCCTCTATTCCTCAGTCATGACTTCATTCCTTCCTATTCCGTTTCTACTAATCTTACGTGTTGTTCCACCACCAGCACAAATAGCTTTTAGAGGGGTGCCTGGGTGGCTCAATTGGCTGAGCACCCGACTTTGGCTCAGGTCACGATCTCACAGTTCGTGGGTTCGAGCCCCATATCAGGCTCTGTGCTGACAGCTCAGAGCCTGGAGCCTGCTTCAGATTCTGTGTCTCTCTCTCTGCCCCTCCCTTGCTTGTGCTCTGTCCCTCTGTGTCTCTCAAAAATAAACAAACATTAAAAAAATTAAAATAAAGGGGCGCCTGGGTGGCGCAGTCGGTTAAGCGTCCGACTTCAGCCAGGTCACGATCTCACGGTCCGTGAGTTCGAGCCCCGCGTCAGGCTCTGGGCTGATGGCTCAGAGCCTGGAGCCTGCTTCCGATTCTGTGTCTCCCTCTCTCTCTGTCCCTCCCCCGTTCATGCTCTGTCTCTCTCTGTCCCACAAATAAATAAAAAAACGTTGAAAAAAAAATTAAAATAAATAGCTCTTAGAGTCACTTCTAGTAAAAAACAAATGTATAGAGCTTTTTAAAAATATTAATGGCCCTGAATTATAGAAAATACAATCATCTAAGAATTAATGTAATTGCATGTCTAATTCAGGAGCAAAATGGGAGGGGGGCTACCAAAGGTTTGCGAGCAACAAAAGTATATACACCATTATATCAAGGAGGGTCCTAGTTGGCTGGAATGCTTGGCAGATATAATGCTTTTTTTGCTTTCTTGGGATTGATAAAACATATTTGGACACATTCCATTTTGTCACACCCTCTGGAGGGAAGATAGTTTTTTTGAAATATCCTTATGGTCTCACACTTTATACTATTAGCAGAGAGTTAACATGATCTGATGGCTGATCAATTTACGATAGGACTAGGGGTCTACACCTGAAATAGGGTTATGTCATAAGCATATTGTTTGATTTATTTAAGCTCTCTTTTCCAATGTAGCAAGCTACCCAATGAAGAGATTAATTACATTTTAAGTCAATTAATTGGAAAATTATTATTTATATCCCTCATTACATGCAAGATATTATGCTGGATGCTTTTAGGGCATACAAAGATAATTACAAACTAGCATGCCTCTAAATTTGTATTCTAGTTAGTAAGCAAGGCCTGGACACTGCAAATATTAACAACGATTGCCTCAGTGGTTGGAGGCACTGCTAGCATTTGAGAGGAGGCGTGTGCTGTCCATGCCTTTTCAGTGTGAAGCAGATTCTGCATCTCTACGTAGTTTTAAATGCCTGCCTGGAAATGTAGTGTAAAAATCTGTTTAAAATTATAACACCCTAAGCCTTTGTTTACATATATACACCAAGTACCTTTGCCCAGATTTGGTTTATATTGAATTTTAACATGCAAGTCAAGGAAAGACTGTACTTTTATTTCCTGAACTTAATATGCAAGTCAAGGAAAGACTGTACTTTTATTTCCTGAGTGGTTCATCACTTCAAAAATAACAAACCTAGGGGCAACATAGTATTTGAGCAGCCCAACTCACACACTTGCATCAGTTTGTATTTGTGTCTATTGCGTTCAAAGGAAACAGAGGGGCACCTGGGTGGCTCAGTCAGTTAAGCGTCCGAGTTCAGCTCAGGTCATGATCTCACTGCTTGTGGGTTTGAGCCGCGCATTGGGCTCTGTGCTAACAGCTTAGAGCCTGGAGTCTGGTTCTGATTCTGTCTCCATCTCCCCTCTGCTCCTCCCCTGCTTACTCTCTGTCTCTGTCTCTGTGTCTCTCTCTCTAATATAATAATAATTAATAATAATAATAACAAAAAAGGAAACAGAGATAGTATAGAGATAATATAGAAATAATATGATATAGATAGAAATCTATATGTTAATACCCTGTGTGACATAGTCAGTAGTATGAAAAACTCAACAATTGTTATGTGAATACTTGACACTGCTTTCTGTTCTGTACATAAATTAAATTTATGGCTCTTCTGTCAAGATTTTTGTTTTCCAAATGAAGCAAAAAAGAAAAACAAAACAAAAAATGCCAAAATTAAATGACAATTTTATGAAGTTTTTCAAGGTTATATCATCCTTTCTCTTTCCTCCAGTTCAGTTTGTAATTTGTCTTGTTATGTTTACTCTTTATTGATTATTTTATATCTTTTGTTTCTTATCATACACTAATATCTTATCCCTGAATATTTATCTTAACACTTTTGTTGGATTGGCATCTAATAATATCTCTTCTCTTTGGTTTTCCTATAGCTCATGTACAGAATGGTTTCTGATCCTTAGTTCTGTTAAAAGGTGAAAGAATCTGACCACTTCATTAAGCCATCTATTATGATCATGCCTAAACATTTACATATTAAAATATATGCCACTGTATTTATTCATTTAAATTTATTTTTCACCAAGATAAAATTATATACTTTTTTTGAAATTAGGTATATAAGCATGTTGCTTTTTCTGTGAATTCAGTTTCAGGATGGTAAAGAGGTCATAAAACATTTGTTATAAAATAAGGCATTTGAAAGAACTGAAATCCATTAACCCAGGGTGTTAATGAAAGATACATGAGATGGTATGTAATGTATCTAATAAAATAATTCTCATATAATATGTGCTCAATAAATATGAACTCATTTAAAATGAGGAGAGATGATCACTTCTGACTCTAGCAGAAAAGATCTCAAAAGCCACACAAATGAAAAATGCACTTCAAACAGAATGTGAATCATTATTAGTTTTGGCAGGAATAGAGGCGGAATCATACTTAATAGGGAAAGTGTTTCAGCAAAGGTGTAAAGATATAAAATTGCAAGTTTTATCATGTTCACTTTTCCTCCCGGAGAGTGATCTAGTGCTTAGAGTTTTCATCTCTGAATGTCTAGATGTGAAAAACCACAAAAAGTGAGGCCAGCTATCCCAAGGAAATACCAAAATAAGAAAGGAGATAGGATTGTAATATCAGAAAACAGATGAAAATAAGAAAAAGCTGTCAAGAGGAAGACTTAGAGTATAGAAAAGGGGGGAAAAGCTATAGAATTACCTTCCTTGAAAGAGAGTAGAATTAGGAAATCGTTACCCAGAAAGAGCTGGTTACTTAGTCATGAGCACAGTGGATTCTAGTAAGAGACGAAAAGTTTGAGAGACAAGGAGTAGCAAAGGAGTAAAGAGAACAACCATTCTGTGAAGACCTCAAGAGCTGTCATTAGAATACAGACCACTGACTCTAAGCAGTGTATGAGGGCACTTTTTATAATTTTACAGTGATATTCTCAACAGGGTAAAATCCTGAACTGACCAGTTTCCTTGGCCAATTTTCAATCTGAAATGCCAAGTGAACAAAAGAAAGCAAAAAGTGAGTTCGGTAACTAAACTAAAAAGATTTTAAAGTTGGAGGTGATTTGTCCAAGTTGGTGCATGTCAATTCACAGATGAATTATAGGCTAAAAGAAGCAAGAACCCTACTGAGGCCTTTTCCAATACTTCTTCAAGACAGATACAGATCAAGAGTTCCTTCGGGAAGGAGGAAAGCACATTTTCTTTCCACTTCCAAGAATACACGTGACTTGTACTGCCATATTAGTGAGAAGGACAATAAGGACCCAAGTCATCATAGATCAAGCTCAAAGGATTATGTTGTGAGAATTAGTTCCAAAGTCTGAAATGTGCTTTGAGCTCCTTAGAGATGTTTTACAAAAATAAAGAATGTATGGGGCACCTGGGTGGATCAATCGGTTAAATATCTGACTTCAGCTCAGGTCATGATCTCATGGTTAGTGGGTTCGAGCCCCACGTCGGGCTCTGTGCTGACATCTCAGAACCTGGAGCCTGGTTCAAATTCTGTGTCTCTCTCTCTCTTTCCCTTTCCCACTCACACTTTGTCTCTCTTTCTCTCAAAAATAAATAAAACATTAAAAAAATAAAAAATAATATATATGTGTGTATACATATATATGTGTATATATATATTTATGATTAATAGTAAAATTTGCATAAATAGTATGACATCTAAATGTGATGTGTCAGTTGTATCTTATAAAAACACTGTGTATTGCAATAACTAACACTGTAATAACAACTTTAAACAATCTTATAAGGCCTTGACATTTCTCATTTCCACAATACCAATAATATTATAAACATAAGAAACATTTTATTTACATGTTGATTGCTTTTACCTTTTGTCAACATAATTAGGAAAAAAATTAAAACACAGAATTTATTTCAATCCCTGTACTGAATAACAAAGTGTTTGTGTGAACCCTATCCTTTCGTTAAAAATTTTTTGAACTCATTCTGATGCCTATGAAACCATATGCATTGGAACATTGGCTATCACAGTGAAAAATATGAAATAACATACTGCCTGTCAAAAAGTGATTGTAATATATAATAGCATGCAATGCAAATACTTAAACTCATGCTACACACTTGTACTTTTGACTGTGCAACAAACAGTACAATATATCATTAAATTTTCTAAAGTCAGTTACAAATCGGTTTATATTTATGTGTGTGTGTGTGTGTGTGTGTGCAGTGTGTGTGTGTGTGTGCAGTATGTGTGTGTGTCTAGAAAGTGTGGATGTGTGTATTTGTAAAAATATAATAGAAAATCCAGAGGAAAAAATTAATGTTCTCTCTGGTAGAAAGAATATATAATGTATACATATATATTAGTACTATATATTTGAAATAATTTTTAAAAAATACTACTACAATAAACAACTTTGTATCCACAACTCAGCTTTAACCTATCTGAATATGCTACTACATATTGGTTTTGGATCTATTTTTTTTTTTTTTTTTTTTTTGCATAGTAAACTATTGTATACCTCTGGAGCATGCTTTTCTTAATTTAAATTTTAGTTTGTTAATATACAGTGTAATATTGGTTTTAAAAGTAGAATTCAGTGGAATTTAAGAAACAAAACAGATGAACATATGGAATGGGGGGAAGAAAGAGAAGAAAGGGAAACAAACCCTTCTTTACTTCATTCCATTTTCTCTTTCTTACCTACAAGTAATCCCTAGTCTGAACTTGATTTTATCTTTTTCCTTAAATTTTTAATAAATTAAATCTTTAATAAGCATTTAATTAAATGAATAAATATTCATTAACAATACATAATAATTTTTGCTAGCTTTTAATGATTCAATGCTTGGTAACACATTGAATTTATCATTCTCATCATGCATTTCCCATTCAACATTATGGTTTTGACATACATCGACTTTAATCATGGGACTTTAGTTCATTTATCATTGAAGAAGCCAAAAATCAAAGTGGTTAATATTAAAGACTTTTAAACCAAACTAGATTAGAATTCTAGTGTTGATACTTACTAGCTGTGTGCTACCTTGGGTAAGAACTGAACCTCATTGTACCTCATTTCCCTCTCACGAAATGGCAATATTTAACAGCTTTTATTTCACAGGCTTATAATAAGGATTAACTGTGCCAATATTTATAAATCACCTAGAGTGGTACAACACACAATTTAAGTTTGTTAAATACACGATGTGTATTATATTCCATTTTATGAAATATGCCCATTATAATTTGTTGAATAGTTAGATATTCCTAAGTTTCTTACTACTGTACATTGTGTTGCATTCTACCATTTATATCACATACCTGAAGATGTATCATGTTCAGTAATTTCTCCAAGGTGTGTGTTGTGATGTGGAACTCCTGGGTCATAAGAGATGCACATGTTCAGCTTCACCACATACTGCCACAGCATTCTCCAAAGTGGTTTTCTGATTTATAGTGGAAGAATGTTTTCTACTACTGGACAAAAGTTTAAATTTTAATGAAATAAAATGTGTTGTTCTTTTTTCTTAAAATGAAATTTTCTTTATAATTATATAGTTTCATCAATAAGTTATTCTACATCCTAGAAGTATAAGTATATGAAGTAGGAGTCTCTTTCTTTCTGATATGGATCTACATGGTCTGTCAAACATATGAAAATATGAGTTTTGTTTTCTTTTTATTATTTCTTACACTTTTTAAATTTATTTTGAGAGAGAGAGAGTGCACGTGTGAGTGGGGGGTGGGGGCAAAGAGAGAGGGAGAGAGAGAATCCCAAGAAAGCTCTGGACTGTCAGCACAGAGCCCCATGCAGGGCTTGATCCCACAAAACATGTGATTATGACCTGAGACAAAATCGAATGTCAGACACTTAAATGACTGACCCACCCAGCTGCCCCAAGTTTTTTTCTACTTTTGAAGCTAAATTATATTTGCTACTTATTGTTATTATAAATATGTATTTTTTAAGTCAGGAAAAAATATTTCCTTTGAAACAATCACAAGAAAACAGTTGGTCTTTGGACTTCTCAGTGTTACCACTGAATTTCCAGTGAGAGAAAAGAAGAGAGAAGATAAAGTATATGTTGAGTTCTAGGCTCTAAGTCAGGATTTTTCTTATACAGAAGAAACTCTCTTGACTGACCTCCACGGAGATGTATATAAGAAGTACACATCACTCTCCATTTGCTGTGTTAATCAATCATATTGATCGATTTCCAGGGCATTTGGAATACTATACATTTCTGGTTTAACCCATTTTTAATGAACCAATAAAGTACCTGTCACAATAAAGTCAGATAAGTGATCTACAATACATCACATCATTTAATTCTTATAAAATTCCTGTGAGGTAGTTACAATTTCACCATTTTTATAGGAAACTAAGGCTAAGAGAGGTTATATAGTTAGCCTAAGCACTCACAAGTTAAACATTGACAATATGAAGAGTTGAACGATGTCAAAACCAACACTTTATTGTCATCAGTTTTGTTTCTTTTAGATATGGCTTAATACTGGTATTACAATATATTTGGGTTAATTTATAACAGCTTTTCTAAAAATATTGATAACCAAAACACTAACTTTAACTGAATTGATATTTTCTACTTTTCTTTAAGGTAATTTCTAAGTCAACCTCTAAATTTTATGACTCACATAAGAGTATAAATGTTTAGTGGCACAAAAAGAAAGATGGGGGCTCTGATGGAATTATCTTTGTCTTAGACTTAATTATGAATATTTATTGCACAAGATGTCCATATTTTTCAAAGTAAGATATACTGAAAGGAAAACATTAGGAACATTATTATGATTGTTATTATTATTATTATTATTATTATTATTATTTAAGAGAGAGAGACAGCACGAGAGTACGATTGGGGAGAGGGGCAGAGGTAGAGAGGGAGAGAATCTCAAGCAGGCTCCACGCTCACCATGAAGTCTGACACAGGGCTTGATCCCATGACCCTGGGACCGTGAACTGAGCTGAAATCAAGAGTCAGATGCTCAACTGATTGAGCCACCCAGCCACCCAGGAACATATTAAAAATAAAAGTGAAACCACCATTTATTTTAATTTCCTTCAAATTTTGACTTTGGTTCATATGTAGAAACATCTTGATAAACTTTTAGAGTATGCTTTTACAATCTAGTTACTTCAACCATGATGAAACCAAATAATACAACACTCAAGGACATTCTGAAAACTAAGTTACAGATTTCACAGCAGTCAGCCACATGCTGAGTCATGATTAAATGAGTGAAACAATACAAATGTGTCCTTTTTCGTGTGGAAATCATTTCAGTCACCAGGCTGGCTATCGTTTTGTAGGTCCTCATTAGCTTGCACAATCCATTCTGCATTTCTGTTTTGTTGCATGTCTAATTGTGGGACTCTCCATGCTACTATTTTGGGTTTCCTAGCTATGGACACAGATGTTACATTAAATGCAACTATATTTCATAGCTTATATGGATATATAGGTTGCCATCTACAATTGGGCAACCATTTGCCACACAAGTGCTCTATCTTCCTTCTTTTATCCGATTTCCTAACAGAGCCAAACATATCCTGCTAAGGTATAATGAGCACAGGTCTCAAGGCATAACAAAAGACTTTACTATGAATCCTCATTGCTGAGAATTTGGTATTATTATTTCCTGAATGTCAGAACACTTGGACATTGGGATAAAGTCTAAGATATCAAAACAGTATTTCTTCGGGCACCTGGGTGGCTCAGTCAGTTTAGCATCCAACTTTTGGTTTTGGCTCAGGTCATGATCTTATGGTTTGTAAGTTGAAGTCCTGCATGGGGCACCGTGTTGGGCTCCACTCCTCACTGAGTGAGTGGAGCCCAACATGGCTCTAAATGAGCTCAGAATCCTGAGCCTGCTTAGAATTCTTTCCCTCTCCCTCCCCTGCTCTCCCACACTTGTGCTTTCTCTCAAAATAAGTAAATAATCTTTAAAACAAACAAGCAAACAAACAAAAAAACGCAAAATTTTTTCTTTGCAACATCAGCAGGGCTTGGAAGTACTTCCGTAACAAAAATCTCCCATAAATAAACCGAAGTCCTTTATTCCTCATAGGACCACTGCAAAGTTCTTCCTATTTGTTTAATTCTATTTTCAAATGAAAAATTGTCTTTTTACTTTGCATTACTTTTTTATTGTCACTCACAGAATTATTTTATTCTGTCACTCATAGGTTATCTACTTGATATATTTTTAAGTGTATTCTTTACTTTTTTAATGTTTGTTTATTTTTGAGAGTGAGAGAGAGAGAGAGAGAGAGAGAGAGAGAGAGAGGGACATAGAATCCCAGCAGGCTCCATGCTGTCACTACACAGCCCGATGCTGGACTTGAATTCATGAGCTGTGAGATCATGACCTGAGCCAAAACCAGGAATCATACGCTTAACTGACTAACCTACCCAGGTGCCCCTTAGTGTACTCTTTAATCTCCATGTCCCATTTCCCTCATCCCCCTCCCCACCCCTCTGGTAACCATCAGTTTATGCTTTATAGTTAAGAGTCTATGTATTGGTTTCTCTCTCTCTCTCTCTCTCTCTCTCTCTCTCTCCCTATTTGTTCTGTTTCTTAAATTCCACATGTAAGTGAGAACATATGGTATTTACCTTTCTCTGGATGACTTATTTCTCTTAGCATTATACTCTCTGTATATACATTCCACAGGTTCCTTATTCATTCATCTATTTATGGACATTTGGGATGCTTCCATGGTCTGGCTATTGTAAATAATAGCCAATATCCCAAAGGATATATGCAATAAACATAGAGGTGCATATATCCTTACAAAGTAGTGTTTGTGTTTGTGTATTCTTTGGGTAAATACCCAGTAGTATGATTACTAGATTATAGGGTAGTTCTATTTTTAAGTTTTTGAGGACCCTCCATACTGTTTTCCACAGAGGCTACACCAGTTTGCATTCCTATCAACAGGGAAAGAGGGTTCCCTTTTCTCCACTTGCTCACCAATACTTGTTTCTTGTTTTATTATTATTATTTTTATTTTAGCCATTCTGACAGATGTGAAGAAATATCTCATTGTAGTTTTGATTACAGTGATGCTGAGCTTCTTTCCATGTGTCTCTTCACCATATGGATGACTTCTTTGGAGCAATGTCTGTTCACATTTTGTGCCCAGTTTTTAAGCACATTATTTTGGTTTTGGCTTATTGAGTTTTATAATTTTTTAATATATTTTTGATACTCTTTATTGGGTGTATCATTTGTAAATATCTTCTCCCATGCCATAGGTTCCCTTTTTGTTTTGTTTCCTTTGCTGTGCAGCAACTTATTTTGATGTAGTCCTAACAGTTTATTTTTGCTTTTATTTCCCATGCCTTAGGGAACATATGTAGAAAAATGTTGCTATAGCCGATGTCAGAGAGATTATTGCCTGTGCTCTATTCAAGGATTTTTATGGTTTCAGGTCTCATATTTGGGTCTTTAACCCATCTTGAGTTCATTTTTGTGTTTGGTGAATAGTGTATGTGTCATTCTTTTGCATGTTGCTGTACAGTTTTTCCAACATCATTTGTTGAAGAGACTTTTTCCCATGATAAATTCATTCTTCCCTTGAAAAGAATTGACCACATAATTGTGGGTTTATTTCTGGGTTTTCTGTTATATTCCATTGGTCTATGTGTATACCAGTACCATACTGTTTTAATTACTACAGTTTTGTAATATAACTTGAAATCTAGAATTGTGAAACATCCAGTTTTGTTTTTCAATATTGCTTTGGCTATTCAAAGAAATAGTCTTTTGTGGTTCCATACAAATTTTAGTATTGATTGTTCTAGTTCTGAGAAAAATTCTCTTTGTATTTTGACAGGAATTGCATGAAGTCTATAGGCTGCTTGGGTACTACAGACATTTTAACAATATTTGTTCTTCCAACCCATGGGCATGGAATGTCTTTCCATTTCATTGCACTGCCTTGAATTTCTTTCATCAGTGTTTTATAGTCTTCAGATTACAAGTCTTTCATCTTTTTGGTTAAATTTATTCCTAGATATTTTATTGTTTTTGGTGTAATTGTAAATAATATTGCTCTCTTAATTTCACTTTCTGTGCTTCTTTATTATAGGAATGCAACAGATTTCTGTACATTGATTTTGTATCCTGTGACTTTACTGAATTCATTTATCAGTTTAGTAGTTTTTCGGTGGAGTCTTTAGGGTTTTCTACATAGAGTATCATGTCATCTGCAAATGGTAAAAGTTTTACTTCTTGCTTACAAATTTGGATGCTTTTTCTTTCTTTATGTTTCTAATTGCTGGAGCTATGACTTCCAGTACTATGTTGAATAAAAGTGGTGAGAATGGACCTCCTAGTCTTGTTCCTAACCTTAGGGGAAAAGCTCTCAGTTTTTCACCATTGAGTATGGTGTTGGTTGTAGGTTTTTCATATAAGGCCTTTATTATGTTGAGGTATGTTCCCTCTAGATCTAATTTGCTGAGGGTTTTTATCATGAATAAATGTTATACTTTGTGAAATGTTTTTTTATGTTTTTTAATGTTTTTTATGTTTTATGTTTTTTTTATGTATCTATTGAAATGGTTTTTATCCTCTCTCTTATTGATGTTATGTATCACATTTATTGTTTTGTGAATATTGAACCACACACATTGCAGCCCAGGATAAATCCTACCTGATTGAGGTGTATGATTTTTTTAATGTATTGTTGGATTTGGTTTGCTAATACTTTGTTGAAGACTTGAGCATCTATATTCATTAGGGATATTTGCCCATATTTTTGTTTTCTCTTTCTTTCTTTCTTTCTTTCTTTCTTTCTTTCTTTCTTTCTTTCTTTCTTTTCTTTCCCTTTCTTTCTTTCTTTCTTTCTTTCTTTCTTTCTTTCTTTTCTTTCTTCTATGGCATCTTTATCTGGTTTCGATACCAGGGTGATACTTGCCTCATTGAATGAATTTGGAAGTTTCCCTTCTTGTATTTTTTAGAACAGTTTGAGAAGAATAGGTATCAACTCTTCTTTAAAGGTTTGGTAGAATTTGTCTGTGAATTTATCTGGCCCTGGGCTTTTGTTTTCTGGGAAATTTATGATTAGAGATTCAATTTCACTGCTGGCAATTAGTCTGCTCAAATATTCTATTTCTTCCTGCTTCAGTTTTGGTAGGTTATATGTTTCTAGGAATTTATCCATTTCTTCCAAGTTGTCCAATTTGTTGGCACATATGTTTTCAGAATATTCTGTTACAACTGTTTTAATTTCTATGGTGTTTTTTACTATGTGTTCTCTTTCATTAGTGATTTGGTTTATTTGGGTCTTCTTTCTTTCTTTCTTTCTTTCTTTCTTTCTTTCTTTAGAGTCTTTCTAGAAGTTTATCCATTTTTTTTTTTTTTGATATTTTCAAAGAACCAACTCCAGGTTTCATTGATCTATTTGTTCTATTGTTTGTTTTGTTTTCTTTTTTTTGTTGTTGTTGTTTTGTTTTTGTTTCTATATTATTTATTTCTACTCCAATCTTTATTATTTCCTTCCTTTTGATGGCTAGGTTGTATTGTTCTTCTTTTTCTAGCTGCTTTAGGTGTAATACTATGTTGCTTGAGATTTTTCTTGCTTCTTGAGTTAGGTTTGTATTAGTATAATCTTCCCTCTTAGGATCACTTTTTTTGCATCCCAAATGTTGATAGATTTTTTAAAACTACAGAAATCAATACAATGTGGTGGATATGTGGAATCTCAAGTCAAATTGCTGGGTTAAAACTTTGACTGTTACTACTGAGTAACTGTGAATAAATCTCAACTTCTCAGTACCATTTTCTGTATTTGTTAAATGAATGAAAATAAGATATATTTCAAAACTTAGGTAAAAATTTATGAGCTGCTACATGAAAAAATGCTTAGGATAACACCTAATTCATATATAACTGACAATTTTATCTCTAATGATTTTAACCATGTCTGTTCTTAACACAGTGTATATATATGTGCAGTTTTGATACATTTTGGTTCATTGTTTCTTCCTGTAAATGTACCTTTGTCTCCAATTTATTCTTACTGTCTATTTAGTTTTTGTTGATGTTAAAAATAAATCATAATTCTTCCCTCTTTATCCCTATCTCAAATAAAATATCACAAAGCAAGGTGGGGCCTATAATGAGCATAACTTCCTTCTGCTTTCCTTTAAACCAATCAATATAAAATGTTTTCAAAAATTTGCTAGTTAAAGCATATTTGAATGTTTATTGTACTTCAAGCTGCTGACATTTCAAGCTCATGCTAATGTGTTAGGTCTAGAAATGACCTCAAAAGTTTAAGATTTAGCAACTTTAAGGAAAAGACAGAATTGATATTTAGTGAGTATTAGTTTGTGTGCTAGGTCCTGAACTAGATACTTCACAATAACTGGAAGGGATGGAAAAAGAAAAAAAGAGACACACTAAAAAAAAAAAAACCTTGATATTTTCTGGTGTACTGCTGTGTGACTATAACTAAAAGACTCATTGTCCACAAGGCAAGCAAGACATACATCATTTTCTTCAAAGTAAATTGAAGATGACACTGTATCCTCATTGTATTGGGTTACCAGGAAACTTAAGTTCATTCATGGATCTGTGGTAAGATCTTCACCCCTCCTTTGGGCATGTCACAAATAAGAAGTGCATTTGTGTGAAAACAAAACTAGAAAATGTTCTTTCGTATAGTTGTGTGGTTCCTCCCTGGCCAGTATCTCTGCTGCTTCCAAGTGGAGGCTGGCATAGCTGATGACAGATTTCCAGCTCGCTAGGTGTGCAGTGTGGGGACCTCACTCCTTGGGGAGCATCTTCCTGGGGTGTGGCTAAGAGTTCACCAATCTAAGAACCTCACAGTCAGGCTTCTTTGACTGTTTGGGAAACTTCTTCCCATTTGTTACTTTCACTGACTCCTCTTTACTCTTCAAACAACACTTTTGTGAACTCAACCTTACAAAAACTAAAGCAGTTGGGAAATATCTTCAGGTAATCTCTCAGCCTGAACTACTCTGATATGAAAAAGCATAGGGGCGCCTGGGTGGCTCAGTCAGTTAGGCCTCCGACTTCGGCTCAGGTCATGATCTCGCGGTCCGTGAGTTTGAGCCCCGCGTCAGGCTCTGTGCTGACAGCTCAGAGCCTGAAGCCTGTTTCAGATTCTGTGTCTCCCTCTCTCTGACCCTCCCCCATTCATGCTCTGTCTCTCTCTGTCTCAAAAATAAATAAACGTTAAAAAAAAATTATAAAAAAAAAAAGAAAGAAAAAGCACAGAGGCCTTGCTAACATCACAGAAATTGAGAGGGGGGGGGAAAGAATCCCGAGCACAAAATGTTATTGGCGGCTTAATTCTTTAACTGCAGTAAAAACAAAATAGCAATTAATGTCTCAGTAAATTATCCTGAAATATGCTAGGTGTTTTACACATGTTCAGTCATCTGATATGCATAGCAATCCAGTTTCACAAAGAGAAAAATTGGCCTCAGATTGATTAGAGCCTAATAATATAATTTAGGGAGCTGAGCAGGATAAAGTCAGAACCTGTGTATCTGCCAGCAAAGGCCAGGTGCTTTTCATTAGACTAATCTGGTCGAAGACAAGAAGGTTCTTTTGGAAAGACAGTGTTATCATGAACTGGAGAAACAGTTTTATTTTGTTTGAGGAGGGAGGATGCAGTAAAGGGCGATGACAAAAGTCACACCACAGAACTGATCTGCAGAAGATGTCACTACTAATGGGACATACTAGACCCTGAGGTTTTCTCTGGTTACCTCCTCTCATCTTTCAATTACTACTACTACAAAAATTAGAGTTCACAGGGGGCCTTGAACCTTTGGGCTGGGTGCACGTGACTGGTAGAACCAGTCTCCTGCCCTAGCTGGTAAAAGGGTCAAGAAAGCATTTGACTAACTTCATAATAGAAGTCGGCTAACTAACAAGAACCATAAAGCGGAGAGATCCTCAAATATTGGAAGAGGTTCACATGCAGTTTGGCCAAGAAATAAAACACAAATAACCTCTATGCTGAATAAAATATAGCTTAGATACTGGCATCTTAGTAAAAACATGAGTTTCATTTGGTGAAAAGGTATGACAATGAAATGGATTTCTTCCCTTCAGGTGGCAGCTAAAAGAGTGGCTTTTGGGGAAATCATTGTTAAGTGCATTGGGCTGTTTCTTACTTGCAGAACAGAAATTACTGACTACTGGTTAAAATGCTATGTGAATTAATTTTCAGCCTCATTTATTCACTGGCTGAGCATAAAGGCAATTTCAAAGGGAGAAAAAATGGCCCCAATATGTGTTGCCACAAATCTTTTAAAAGATGAGAAATATTAGCAACTAGTATAATTTAATTCCAGATTCAAACCATTATCACTGTTGTAGTTAACAGTTCTGGGTGTATACTTTGCAGCATCATAAAAAGACTATTGTTTGATCTTAGATTTCAATTATTTCTTTTGGTATCTAATTGCTTATAATTGCTACCGTTCAAGACAATATATTTAAGCTGTGAATCCACCCTCTGTAAAACTTCTCACCAGGGGCTTAGCTGGATGATTTCATTAATTCTCTTTTCTAATTAATCATCTCCCCTCTACTATAAGGAGAATAGTTCTTTGTTAACTGTTGGTTATTGTTGCTTTTTTTTTCTGTGACTCACATGGGTTAAGTGATAGCTTTTCTAATTACTTAAAATAATTTCACCATATAAAATGGTTCTGATGAAGAATAAACAATGCATAAGAATATGATGAAACAGGTATATTTATTTCAACTACTGAAAATGGATGGGTGAACAAGTGACATGGCAGTGACAACCTTTGCATATTTCATGTATGCCTCAAATAGTGAAGTAAATTAGCATACGTTCATCTCTGGGTGGTTGCATGGCATTAAATTAAAGATAAAAAATGAATCTAAAATAAAGGTGATAGCATTTGCAGTCAGAGCAGAATCCCATGGGTAGGATAATGCCGCTTAATATCTCAATTTTTGGTATCATTTAAGTTCAATTCAGATGACTAATTGTTTTAATCTGAATTTAACCTCAAAGAATAAAAGCCCACCTCTTATTGGGCTGGTAGAACACTTTACATGAACTTTTGTTCTTCACAGTGTACTCTTCACTGGAGTGATGGAAAAGATTGGAAAAGAAGATTGAGACTTTTCACTGTCAAATTAGAGTTTTTGGAAAAAGGAAATAAGATTCTTCAAGTGTTGTTTGTACCTCTAAATTTGTTTCTGTACAGCTCTTTTTTTTTTTTTTTTTTTTTTTTTTTAATGAGGACTACAAATTGCTTCCACAGTCTCTTTTTATTATGAGAGTTCTTGGGCAACCTGAGAGGCAATTGTAATATTCCCCTAAATTGATGTATGGCCTTGAGAAAGTAATTTAACCATTATAATTATTGGGCATTGTAAAGGAGATTCTGGTGTGTGCTGATTGAGGAATGAGTTATCACAGCATTACATTCCCTTTAGGCAAGTTTTCTTATATTTTCTGAAGGGACATGTTGCACATCCCACCATGGGTCCTGTGGTCAGAAGGGCTTATTAAAGAATAATATGACAAAATGATGAGTAAAATATAAACCACTAAAGTCCTCTTGTATATGTTAGTGAAGGACTAAAGGGGAATATCTGCTTCACAGATACAAATGGAGAGGCTGCTCGTGACTCAGAAAGACCAGGCACAACTTTATTCCCACTGCACCACACAGAATGAGTTAGTCCCCAGAAAAACTCTTCAGGTAAGTGAAGCATACACTATCATGATAAAAAAGTAAAATAAGCCTTTATTCAGCCATTCTTATTTAAAAATATTTAAAAAACAGATGATATTATCTCATGTTTTCAATTTTATAAAGAAAGGGTATTGACTACAATTGAAACTTTTCTTGCTATCTCAGATTATTACCGCTATTACTATGCCCAACTACATCCAACATATAGTCACTCAGCATTGTGTCAGACTGAGTTTTTCTATCTTCTTTGCTAATGAAGTATGAACTTTTTTTCTCATACTATAATATTCTGTTTCTTTAGCAGGAGTCCTCCTCCCTTTTTTATTTTTTTTATTTTTTTTTAATTTTTTTTTAACGTTTATTTATTTTTGAGACAGAGAGAGACAGAGCATGAACGGGGGAGGGTCAGAGAGAGAGGGAGACACGGAATCTGAAACAGGCTCCAGGCTCTAAGCAGTCAGCACAGAGCCCGAAGCGGGGCTCGAACTCACATACCGCGAGATCGTGACCTGAGCCGAAGTCGGACGCTTAACCGACTGAGCCACCCAGGTGCCCCCCTCCTCCCTTTTTTAAAAAAAAATGACTGGGACAAGAAGATTTTAAAATAAAATAATAAAACAAAAATAAATTATTCGAGCCAAAAAGGACATGATGTTTTAACCTCTCAGTTGTTATCTATAGTTCTAAATGGATTCTGGGGAAATATTTGTCTAACAAAGGTGAAGTAAGTGAACACTGATTGATTCCTCTGTCTTTAACAATCAAAAACCTGGACAAAACATATGAAATAATGGTGTTCAAGACAATGGACATTAGGCAATGAAAGTGAATGCTCAGACACAAGAAACAAATGAGACAGATCTTGTCATTTTCCCAGCTTATCCCTTAGAGTCTGTAAGTGAAAAACCACAGGGAGGGGATACCAGCTGAATCCCAGTGCACTCCAGGTTGAGGAAGCAGAACTGAGGGTCTAGGGGAAACCAAAGTGGCTAGAATTCACATGAGGGAGTACTGGACAGGAAACACTGTATAAACAGAGAGCTCCAGTTGCCTTCTGAAGGCTGTCCTTGAATATTCAGCAGAGTGTTATTAACACATGCATATTACAAAACTACCTGAGATTGAAGAAAGAGTCACAAAAAGGATTAGAAGTAATACTGCCTAAGCTCACGCAGAGCTGGAAATAGTGCCTACTCCCACCAGCTAGAATAGAAACACACGTAATTTACAGGGCATTGAGTATCCAAAAACATTTTGCCTCAATATTGGAATGATTAAACCATAGTAAATATTTTTTGGTCTGATCTAACAAATCTTAAAAGCAAGACCTAAAAGGACCAAATTATAACCAGCTACTTAACTATGTCCCAGAACAAAGCTCAGGACTATTTATACAAATACAAAAATAAAGAAGGCCGTGAATCAAAGAATGTGGTGGCTTCTAGATGCTGAAAACAGCCCTCAATTTATAGCCACCAGGAAAATAGGAACCTTGGTCTACACCTCCAGTAACTGAAGTATGCCAACAACATGAAACAGCAAGAAATGGATTCTCTCCTAGAGAGGGATGCAGTCTGTCAAGTCTTTGATTTAGTCCAATGAGATCTGTACTGAATACTGATCTATAAAACTGTAAGAGAATAAAATATTGTTCCCTTAATCACTAAGTTGGTTGTAATTTGTTACAGCCACAATAGAAAAGTAAAATAATAATCAAATTTCTCAGAGATAAATGGAAAATCTTTACAGAACCCAGGAAAAAAGATACAGTACATAGAGAAGAAAAATATAAGATTAACAAACATCTTCTTAAAAGCAATAAAACCAGAAGAACAGTAGAATAACATATTCAAAGTACTACAGGAAAAAGACAAACAAACCTATTAACCTACATTTCTATACTCACTGAAATTACTTTTTTTTTTAAGTTTACTTATTTATTTATTTTAAGAGAGAGACAGTGTGAGTGGGAGAGGGGCAGAGAGAGGGAGAGAGAGACAATCCCACGCAGGCTCCACGCTGCCAGTACACAGCCCGATGTGGGGCTTGAACCCACAGAACTGTGAAATCATGATCTGAACAGAAACCAAGAGTTGGACACTTACCCACTGAGCCACCCAGGTGCCTCTGCAATTACTTTTCAAAACAAAAGTGGAATAGAGAATTTGCTAGGCATGAAAAAGCAGAAAGAATCCATCCTTAAAAACTTGCATCACAATAAATATTAAAGAATGTCCTTAAGAGAAGGAAAATGATACCAGGTCAAAAATATGGAGGGCTCTTGAGGAAAAAAATGAAGAGGGCTATAAAGTATAACTATATGTGTAAATATGTGAGAAATTGTTATTACTAATGTTTAAATAGCTTTAATGGATAACTTACTAAATACTACTACTACTACTACTACTAATAATAATAATGGTATATTAGGGATTTTATTATATAATATAAAATTAAGACAAAAAAATTACACAAAAGTGAGAAGGGGAGAAGTGAAGGTTACTATTATAAGTTTCTGTAAGTGTAGTTAAATTGGTATAATTTCATTAGATGAAGTGTAGACAAAATGGGGATGAAGTAGGCTATCATAGGTGTGTATACTATAAACCCTAAAGCAACCACTAAAAAAGAGTTAACAAATAATAGTAATAAAAATAAATAGCCAACAAAAAGGATAAAATGGAATCATAAAAAAATAATGCAAATGAAGGCAGAAAGTATGAACAACATAAAAATGAAAAAAAATGGGATCGAGAGAAAACAGATAGAAAGATGACAGACTTAAGCTAATTCTTATCAATAATCATAATGTAAATGGCCTAATTCAACTAAATGTTAGAGAATGTTAGTGTGTACACAAAAACAAGACCTAATTCTATGCTGCCTGTAAGAAACACTCTTTAAATCTAAAGATACAAACAGGTTAAAAGGAATGGAAAAAGACATAACATGCTAACACTAAATAAAAAGAAAGCTAAAGTGGCTACATTAATATTATAAAAAATAGATTTTAGAGCAAAGGATATTTCAAGGAATAAAAAAAAGTCATAATGGTAAAGGAGTCACCCATCAAGAGAATGTAATAATCCTAAATAATTATGCAACTAACAAAAGAACTTTTAAATACATGAATCATAAAATGATAGAACTACAAGGAAAACTAGACAAACCCAAAACAATAGTCAGAGATTTTCATAGCCCTCTAATGAGAGTGACCCTTTAAAATATTTGTAAAAATAAGTGGATGATATATGCAAAATGAAAGTACACAACAAAAGTGAATTTCTTCTCATCTACTTAATTTTAATGACGTCTGTACTTTTTTCAGGTTCCAGATGTCATGACTTGCTACATATTCTGTTAAAGTATTAATATTTTTTATTTACGACTTATGTATCTTTAAAGTATTTTTAAAAATTCATTCAAATACAGTTTAAGTAAGTTTTTTTCTGAGAAATTTTAGGGATATGGTGAACAAAATAGACACGGTTCCTAACTAATTTGTACTTCAGTCTTGTAGTGGAAACAAACATTTACAAACTAATTTTAAAAGTATGTGATAAGTGAAGCAATTACCATCCTAGAAATTTCTGTCATTAGCGCTCGTGTCACCATACAGAGTTGACCAGATAGATTCTAGGTCTTGGTCTAGGTGTTTCTGAAATCCATAAACTTACTTTTTTTAAGTTTCAATGAATAAGAGACTTAGGGAAAGGTGAAGATGGAAATAAAATGCTTCTCACTTGCATCAAAAAGATAGGCACAAAAAAAGTTTGTACCTGAGCTAGCAGATCTAAGTGCAGAAATGCAGAGCTCACCTTCTTTCTTTATATCTAATCATGAACGTAGAACATAAAGGACCATACTTTTTGAATTACTGTTATCTTCATAAGAAACAAATATCTTTGAAATAAAGGACAGAGTGGATTGGATCCATGGCTGCTTTGTAGGATGGTGTAAGTTGTGTACTGTGTAATGTTAGGGGAGCCATTTGTGGCAGGCTTCTACGCATGATATACATGAACATAAATGGTTGCTCTTAGTAGACTTCTATATAAAGTACTGCTATAAACTTCGGAAATATCATAACTTTGTCTCTCAGATTTCACACCCTGCGCTGATAGAAAATAGATTAGGATCTACTGATCCACTGGTGCAGGGCTAGTCAGAGATAAGCTTTCCTGTACAGTCAGTAAAGAGGTTTCTTCCTTCTTAGCTTCCAATACTGTAGTCTTGTGAATTCTGTCAAATAGCTAAAGTCATTAAGGTTAAATTGACAAATTCATCAAGTGACTAGAGAGCTGGAATTAGCAAACTTTTCAGAGGCTGAGTGCTATTTGTGTCACCCTCCTAAATAAACGTCCAAAAGGCAGTTAAATGTGGGTATGTAGAATGGTCCAATGGATATAAACCTTCCCAAAGATTTCATTTTATTGCCATTCCTCTCTCATTATCATTCTTAGGTTTGGCACTTTGAGGAAAACTTTTAGCTTTTATCTTCATGTCTTAACTGAACTGAGAAAGTGGACACTACTCAAAAAGTTTGAGAAAACTCTATTGCTGCTAGCACAGGTGTAATAAAAACCCTTCCATAATATTTAAATTTGTATCAGACAAGAATTGTTCTGACCTATGATGTGAGCTAAACAGGTACCTGTATAAGTCTTCAATGGGCAATAATTTTGGAGAAAACTAAAAAAATCCATTTAATGTCAAATAATGTACCATGATTACTAACCTGGTGTGAATAAAAGCAGAGCAGGGTTTCTTTCTGTGGGTCTAGCTGACCTAATGCTTTTAATAGATAATAATTATTCTAATCAATGACAATCTTTGCACTTTATATAGTACAATTCAGTGGTGCTAAAAGATGTCTTCCCAGGGAAAATTATTAAGGTTATCGGGTAATTATACTGAGAAAGCAGCTGACAGAGAGGTTCTAACATCCAGGGTGTTGGCAGCAATGTTTTTTACCAATAACAACCTATGGCTCACCGTTCCTATTCAAACTTTGAGCAAAAGAACCAGGAAATTTTGTTTTCTTCCAATGTCCTTACTTAACATACCTTTATTCATTTCCTTATTCATTTCACAAATATTATATGAGGATCATCTGTATGCTTGGCACTGTGTGGGTAAAAGTGATAAAATGATGAGCAAAAACAGATCTAAAATCTGGAAACTAAGATTAACCTTCTTTACCTTAAAGTGTCCTAGTTATAAAATTAAACAGGTGAGTAATCCGTAAATTTCAGATTTCTGACTGCTCAAAATACTGTGTGTCTGTGCCTGGGGAGAACAGAAGTAAGAAGAGAAAGAAATGTATAACTGTGAGGTACTTAATAGAGAAAGTTAATCCAAGATATGTCTTCCAGTGGTATCCTTAGGGGGTGGGATAAAGAAATGACCCTTTCTCCTTATTTTACTCAGTAAAATGCTAAAATATGAATAAAGTATATTTTTTTAAGAAATCAGTATTTTGTCATTGAGCTTTAACATCCAGATGTGCATTTCATTATGCTAATTCACTGTTATTTTCTATAGGTAGCAAATTTTCACCTAATTTTATAGCATTGTAATAAAAATTAGCCTATAATCACAATATAAATTTTAAGTATGAAGAAATATATATAGGCAGATAGGGAAGTATATACTGATAAAGTGATACCAGGTAAAATTTATTCATCAAATAGAGCACTCATAAAAGAGCATGTTTACCACTGTGGTCTTATAGTGATCTTTTATTTATTTTTTAAATTTATTTATTTGAGAGAGACAGACAGGAAGTGGGAGAGGGGCAGATAGAGAGGAAGAGAGAGAGAATTCCAAGAAGGATCTGTGTTGCCGGCACATAGCATGATGTGGGGCTCAAATTCATGAAACTGTGAGATCATGACCTGAACCAAAACCAAGAGTTGGATGCTGAAACAACTGAGCCACTCAAGCACCCATGGTCTTCTTTTCTTAACAGTTCGTCTAGGTTTAGGATACATAGAAGGTTACGTATCTTTGTGGTTATGCACATGAAAAGTGGCAAGGGCTAAGAAATATTTTTTCCCTACTCCTCCACAGGAAATAGCACTTGGAAATTTTATGGATGAACGTTGCTAAAAAGAAATATATGACGAGCTGAGCAGAGAAAGAGTAGGAATTCCTTAGTAATTTATCTGTTTTGAACCAGCCAGCCTCCCTGTCTTATTCTTGGGAATTTGGCCACTGTTAAATTTTACTGCCAAAGTAAAATTGTACTTTACTGATGTATTCCATTCTCAAGGCCCAGTCTCTATTCCCAAATTCCACTGAAGGAGTGCTGGGATGGGTAAGAACCCAGGCCAAAATTTATGGATGATGTAGCTTTGGGAGAAACAATCACAGGGACAAGCAAATAATTAATTGCTTATGTAGAGGACTAAAATATTTTCCATAATAATGACTCTTGTCTGGTTTCTCTTTGGGATTCTTTTACTCTTGGAACTTTACACAGCTTTTATAGAATCATAAACTTAGAATTCTAGAAAGTATATAAGTGAGTAACTCAGTGAAAATCTTCTTGAATCCATGTTTCCAAGCCTCTCTTTAGGGTCTCGCAAAGTTCCAAAAAGACATGTTTTTGTACAAATCACAAAGGTTGACACGGTCTAGGTAGGCAAAAAGAATTCTTCTGTATCAGATATGTTCTACACAGAGGTCAGGCATTATATACTGATTTGGGGAAAGCACAAAATCCCAACAGCCTGGCTTTTCTTCTGTGATTATTTCTATTAGGGATTTAAAGGGAAATATTTCTATAAAGACATGGTTTTGAGACTCTATCCTAGCCTAATACTCACGACAATACTGTCCTCTGGCTTTTCTCTGGAAGTTGTGTAATATGAACACCCGCTTCTTACCAGACAGACTATAGGTTGAGTCATGGTGACAGAGTGATGAATGGCACATTTAAAAAATGTCTCTTTTGCCATGGAATTTAGAGTCAGAGGGGTAGCATCACAATTATTCTCGTTTAACTGATTAGAAAATGGTATACATGAAGAGAAACAGAGAAGATTTATAATCATCACCCGTCTGTCTGTGCTTCTCAACTCTACCCTAATAGAACTAACATGGTCTCTGATATGGGGAACAAGTAGAGTACAGTTGTCTTTATTAAGTTTGCTTACACCAGTGAATCATGACCATGAGAATAAACCCTTTCAATAAAGATTCCCAGTTAAATAAACACATAGCCACCTAGACTTCTGGGTCCCAGCATGTGGCAAAATTGTATTGAAAGAATTGCTGAGTAGCTTGCAATTCATGTTCTCTGCCACAGTGAAATACGGAATTGATGACATGGCATGATGTTTGAATCATGGTCCATAATGTGGAAATATCACCCAAATTTACCTAAGACCCTTCATATGATTGACATCATTAGTTTAATGAAACTTGACCTACCAGAGCAACTGTCCCTATGTACTAGAAAGAACTTGTTTGACTCTCTGGTAGTTCCACTGGGTTTTGCATTAATTAGTCAACATCCATACAATTACATATTCTAAATTAATTCTGACAAAATATTCACACAGGTGCAGGCAGAATATTGTCTTTGGAATTTCAAAAATCAGATACATCGTCAAAAAAAATAATTCTTGCAGTAATATCACCTGTTTCCTTGAAAGTAAAGGTGATGTCATATTGACCAACTCAGATTCCCCCAAAAACTATAACAATGAAAATTTAAAAAAATTCAAATTTAAGCTTTATATTGAAAATATGCTAGAGAAAGAGATTTGATCTGATATTTTAACATGCTTCTGAATATCTGTGAACTAAAGACTATGTATATATTCTTGTATATGTAATGAACAAATACATGTAATGACTATCAGGCCAAAGAGAAGAGTATGTTATCTTGATTTATTCATTTATTTTTTTCCAGCCCTAAGGACCCACCCACTTTGGTAGTGAAGAGGGAGGTATATATGTGGCAGACTTGAGTATAATGTCAATTAAATAACAGTATTCTGACAAATCAAAGTGAGACTCTACTTAAAGTGGACTCACTGATTATCCTGTGAAGAAAGCAGACTAGAGTAGTAAAGAGCTGGAATGAAAGCCAAAGGGAGAATTCTAGTAAAAGTTATGTCATTAAGGAACTATGCTAATTTAAGTATGTCACTTTATCATTCCATTCCCTGTTACATATTTCAATTTAAAGGACTGGATTAGATGTTTTTTTGTGATATGTAAAAAGTTATTACATTTTATCATTCTGTGAATAAATAATATCAAATGCATAAAATAAGAATTCTTTACTCCCCACAGGTATTAGGATTTTATTATCTAGTACAGTAACATAAGAAAAGGAAATGAAAACTATGAAACTCAGGACAAAATAAAAATAAATATTGTCAGGCAATATGTTTACCTAAATAAAAAGTCAAGAAAAAACATACATAAAGTCTACATGTGATAGGTCTACAAGTAAATAAGCCAATAAGAGTTTTCCATATATTACAAATAACAAATGTAAAATTTAATAAAAAGAAGAAATCTCCTTTTATATAAAAGAATATACAAAATAAAAGAATAAATTTAATAAGAACTATGCAAAACTATATGAAAATATCATGAACCATTCCAGAGGGTATAAAAGACCAAAATAAATATGAAGTCACGTATTATTTCTGAGCAGGAAAATCTAAGATCTCAAAGGTATTAATTCTTCTCAGAATAATCTGTGAACTTAATATAGTCTAAGGTAAATCTAAAATCCAAGAACATTCAGAAAAGTCTAATAAAGTGAGATATGCCAATCTAGTTAACTAAAATGTACCCTAGCACTACAATAACTAAATCGTAGGCTACTAGCTCAAGATAGAAAGTTCAAAAAAACAGAATAGAGTTCAAAAAATAAACCTTCAGTAAATAGCCACAATTCTGAAAAAAAAAAATCATTCTAACAATTTTTCGTTTCCATATTACTTTCATGGAAGAGAGAAGTTTCAGAGTGTCTTACTCCACTATTTTCACATATGACTCCTTCAATACAATTTAAAATAAGTCTTATAAATATAGATTTTATCTAATGAAGTCAATAGAATAGTGATTTAAACATTCTAAATGCTTTGAGTTTATTTTTGTGTATGGTGTGAAAAGTGGTCTACTTATATGTAGCTTTTGCATATAGTTGTCCACTTTCCCAACACCATTTATTGACGAGAATAAATTTTCCCCATTGTGAATTTTTGCCTCCTTTGTCATAGATTAATTGACCATCTAAACATGGGTTTGTTTCTGGAATTTCTATTCTGTTCCATTGATCTATGTGTCTATTTTTGTGCCAAATATCGTATTGTTTTGATTACTGCAGCTTTGTAGTATACCCTGAAATCTGGAATTGTGATACCTACAGCTGTATTTTTATTTCTCAAGATTACTTTGGCTCTTCAGAGTTTTCTGTGGTTCCATACAAATTTTAGGATTGTTTGTTCTAGTTTTACGAAAAATGCTGTTGATATTTTGATAAGGATTACATTAAATCTGTAGATTGCTGGGGGTAGTATGGACATTTAACAATACTAATTCTTCCAATCCATGAGCATGGAATATCTTCCCATCTCTTTGTGTCATGTTCAATTTCTTTCATCAATGTTTATAGTTTTCAGAATCTTTTACAAGCCTTTCACCTCCTTAGTTAAGTTTATTCTGAGGTACTTTATTTTTCCTTCTAGTGCAATTATAAATGGAATTGTTGTCTTAATTTCTCTCTGCTTCTTCATTATTACTGTGTAGAAACACTATCAATTTTAAATTAAATACTTAAATGTAAGACCTAAAACCATAAAAATCCTGGAAGAGAGTCTAGGCAATCGTTCCTAGATATATCTCCTAAGGCAAAGGAAACAGAAACAAAAATAAACTATTAGGGCTACAACAAAATAAAAAGGAACAGTGAAGAAAACTATCAACAAAATAAGAGGGCAACCTTCTGAATGCAAGAAGAGATTTATAAATGATACATGTGATAAGGGGTTGATACCCAAAATACATAAAAAATTATACAACTCATCATCAAACAACCGAAGAATCCTATTAAAAAATGGGCAGAGGACCTGAATAGACATTTTTTTTTTCCAAAGAAGGCATACATATGGTCAACAGACACATGAGAAAAAGCTCAACATTCTTAATCATCAAGGAAATGCAAATAAAAACCATAAGATATCACTTTATACCTGTCAGAATGGCTAAAATCAATAGGACAAGAAAAAACAAGTGATGGTGATGATGTGGAGGAAAAGTAATCCTTGGGTGCTGTTGGTGGGAATGTAAAATAGCATAGACACTGTGGAAAACAGTATTGATGCTCCCCCCAAAATTAAAAATAGAAATACCATAGATCTATAATTCTACTACTGGGTATTTACCCAAAGAAAATAAAAATACTAAATCAAAAAATATATATATGCCCCATGTTTATTACAGCATTATTTACAAGAACCAAAATACAAAGCAACCTAAGTGACCATCAATAGGCGAATGGATAAGGGAGAAATAGCGTGCGCACGCACACACACACACACACACACACACACACACGAATATAATGCAGCCATAAAAAAGGATTCTGCCAATTGTGACAACATGGATGGATATGGCGGGTATTATGCTAAGTGAAATAAGTCAGACTGAGAAAGACAAATATCCTATGATTTCACATTGTATGTGGATTCTAAAAACCAAAATAAATGAACTAACAACAACAACAACAGCAACAAAAACAGAATCAGATCTATAAATATGGACTATGAATGGTTACCAGATGGAGAGAGGTAAGAGTATGGACAAAATGAGTAAAGGGAATGGGAGATCTATGCTCCCAGTTACGGGATGATAAGTCACAGGTGTAAAAGGCACAACAGAGGGAATATAGTCAGTGATACTGTACTAGAGTTGTATGGTGACAGATGGTAACTACACTTGTTGAGAGCACAGCATAATGCACAGAGAAGCTGATTCACTATATCGCACACCTGAAACTAATGTAACATTGTGTATCAACTATACTCAAATTAAAAAATTTAAAATTTAAAGAAAAATAAACATTCTAAATACCCTAAAAATTCTAAAAATGTATTCATACATTTAGCTGAAAGTTTGTACCTTTTGCCTAATTATTTTCTGGATTGCTTGCAGTTTTCTATAGTTCAGTTTTACCTTCTCTTGCTCAGTGTCGTTATAAAATATTCAGAAAAATATTTATTCTCTCTACCTTAAATTGTTTCTTTGATGGGTTAATAGAGGATATGAAGCTCAGTGGAAAACGTAAATGTACTATGAAATATACGGTGATGTTATTAAGAGACCTCAAAGTCTTTTCTACTGGACATGAGCATTATATATCAAATAGCACTCTTCTGAAAAGGAGGACCATGATGTCCAGATGTCAGGCTAAAATGGTCTTCACTGTAGCTATATTTTGATGGTACCAATTCAGAATAGAAAATGTCTTTGACACATATGCCAAAGAATTAATGCCTATGGAAGCTTGTCTTAGAATTGGAAAAAAGAAATGAAAACTAGAAGAGGAAAAAGAATGTATACTATACTCTCATATCTTTATAATCACTAAAATATTAA
Organism: Panthera onca; assembly: GCF_046562875.1. NCBI lineage: Eukaryota > Metazoa > Chordata > Mammalia > Carnivora > Felidae > Panthera > Panthera onca. The sequence goes on from NC_138339.1 coordinate 77,657,968, forward strand.
TTATTTATGCCATAAAAAACTTACCTGAAAGATTTCAACAACTTTTAAAATCTGATATTTGTTTCATGATTGAGAGAGAGAGAGAGACAGGGAGAGAGAGAGAGAGAGAGCGGGAGATACAGAGGCAGAAAGGAAAAAAGAGAGAGAAAAACAAATTTTTAGAAAACACATAAATATAACTTTTGGAATCAGATATTGCAATTATGATATCATGACCTTAGTAGTAATTTTTGTTCTGCCAAATTTTAACATTACTTTTGAAAAACTCTGCTAGAATTTTTACAACTATTTTCTGCCATAAAATAATCTAAGAAATTGTGAAATAGCAACCCTAAAATTAAAGTCACCAAGGATATGATACAGTTGATTATAATAGCACTAAAGACATCATTAGAAGCTATTGAGTGAGTAATTTTTAAAGTTTGTAATTACCCAATCCACATAATATGCTCATATGCAATGTCATGAAGGCTAGCAGGATACTTGCAAAAATAAAGGTAAATTAAATACAGCTAATCTATTGATTTTTGCTACCTTAATAATTAATAGAAATTGCTAAATAGGACAGTAGTAGTGATTACCAGTCTGGAAAGAAAAGAATTGACTATATATATATATATATATATATATATATATATATATATATATAACTATAACATTTATTTTCATTTTAATAAGAAAAAAATGATTTTAGTTTTCTTCTTAATTAAAACAAATTGCATCTACCATTTTCTTTGATGTACCTTATAATCATCTAGCAATAGTATATGCGCCACCAAAATTAGTGTAAAGTTTCTAATAGGAACTGGCATAGCAGAGGTGACAAAGACAGGCCCAAAACCCAATAATGACTTAAGACCCCAGATAAATTAGAGAAGTTCAGTTTAGAGAGCACTCAAATACACAGAATATTAAAATTTTATTTTAATATTTTATTTTTTTTTTTTATTTTTTTTTTTTTTAACGTTTATTTATTTTTGAGACAGAGAGAGACAGAGCATGAACAGGGGAGGGGCAGAGAGAGAGGGAGACACAGAATCTGAAACAGGCTCCAGGCTCCGAGCTGTCAGCACAGAGCCCGACGCGGGGCTCGAACTCACGGACCGCGAGATCGTGACCTGAGCCGAAGTCGGCCGCTTAACCGACTGAGCCACCCAGGCGCCCCTATTTTAATATTTTAAAAAGAAAGTGTTAAGCAAGGCAGGCAACCTAAGATGGAAGTTGAAAGATCTGTGTTCTATCCCTAAGCTTTAATAATGATTGTGTAACTTGAGGGAAGTCATTTAACATCTCTGTGAAATTATTGGGCAGAATAATATACTATAATGGTCAAGAATAAAACAAAATAGCAGAAATATAATAGTTGTAGCATTTTTGAAATTTCACTGAACATTACCTCATCATCTCTTCCCATCTCTTTAGGTCTACGACATAAAGCTTTAAGCAAGGTGACTATAATTAACTAAAGCATTTAGTGAAACAGTGAAGAAGTTGGGAAGGAAAAAGAAAAATACTTTTTCTTTTGGAAGGCATCTTCTCACATGGCAGTGAAACTTTCCCCAAATCATACTAAATATATCTTCCCTTTCAACTAAACAATACATTCTTTCTATTGAACCACAATGAGAATTTGAAGACTACTAAATAGACAAGTTTCATGAAATGATTTGACTGAACCTTATAGTTTAACTTATTAGAAGGTGCATTTCCTTTGCTTGTATGGATATCAATTTCTGATAAGATGTCTATAGTAAAAGTCTCAATTATCATCACAAGACTACATAGTAGAAAGATTCCTTTGGTCTAAGCTGTAGGAAGATCTAAGGGGCTTCTACTCTTCTTTTCCCTCAAGGGCTAAACCCTGTATAACCTACGCTGCCAGGGGAGAGCTGATTGTGCCCACCTCTTCCTAATTCCAGTTTATAGTATCACATGATGGCTCTAAATCAGCCACAGTGAGAATATTTACACTATAGAAATCTATAAACACTACTAACTAGGACTTTTTGCTGGAAAGAGAGAAAGGGATTCTACTGTGGAAAGTCCAGTTGGCACAAACTTACCAGCCTACCATTAGCCAAATCATGTAAACTCTGGTTACAAGGAAAAGTGACCCAATATTAAAGATACTGATGAACAAAGACACACTTTTTTCTGCCTTTGAAACTAAAATCTCTTATCCGATAGCTTCTCCATAAAGTGACTTTTAACTGCAAAGCTCTCAAAGGGAAGACTCCTTGCTTTCTCTCTGAAGTTAAGAGGTAGGAGAGTCAGTAGACTGAATTCTGAGAAAGAGACAGAGTAAACACTGGAGTCCATTAAAAGTCCTTGCCCTTGACGAATCTTAGTGAGAGGCACTGGGTCTAGCAGTTCCCTCCTCTCTCTCTTCTCCTCCCCCTGGGTAAACATAGCCAAATAGCAATTTTCCTGCCACTTTGGGTTTATCCTAAGGATTTTAAATGACAGCTTAATTGTCACCATATGGAGATCTGGGGTAAGGTGAGGAGAGAATAGAAGAAACAGCAATTAATTGACTTTAATTATCAATTATTAACTTAGTAACTTAATAATTAACTTATATGACTTTTGAAGGACTTTTCAATTTGCTATAGGGCTTATCATTGCAGCAACTACAATTCTAAAACTCTTTTTTTATGAATATAGTATTAAATTTCCTAAACCAACCCCTCCCCTCCAAATACATTAATGAAAACTTTTTTTTTTTTTTTTAAGTACAGGGCTGAAAATCACTATATTGTACACTAATTGAAAATCACTATATTGTACACTAATTTTGACTGTATGTTAACTGGAATTAAACTAAAAACTTAAAAATAATAAAATAAAGTGCCTATCACCAATAAAAAAATAAAATACAGGGCTGAAGGAATATCTCATATCAATGATGCTGATATGTGATGGAAGGATTCAAAATAGCAAGACAACCAGATTATATATATATTTTTTTGATTTTCAAATTTTCATCTCTCCCTCAAACTGATCCAGCATAAAAGTCTTAAAGCTAAAATTAATCCAGAAAATTACAATTCTTATTAAAATAGTGTGAAATACACTTTTACAAACCTGTTTTCTATCAGTTGCATACTTGTATCTAGTGGCCAAATAAAAAGTATAGTCATTGCATGTACCCTTAAGAAAGCTGGGCAAAATGGGAGACCTCACATTGTCAAACAAAGAAAGGAATTTCAGGGCTAAAGGCCCTTCACTGAAAATAACCTATATCCAGTTTTCTGATACTTACATTTGAGGGATGTGAGAAGGTAGTGAAATGGAATTATGTAAGAAATTAGCAACCAAAGAGAATGCAAGAGGAGGAAGGAATGAGTCAATTAACCTTGCCCATTAATAATCTCACCCTAGAGTCACCTGGGTGGCTCAGTGGGTTAAACATCCAACTCTTGCTTTCGGCTCAGGTCATGGTCTTGAGGTTCATGAGTTTGAGCCCTGCCTCAGGCTCTGCACTGACATTGCAGAGCCTCCTTGGGATTCTTTCTCTCTCTCTTTCTCTACCCATTCCCCCTCCCCCCCTCCAAAATAAATAAACTTCAAAAAAGTTAAAACAAAAATCTTGCCGTAACCATATTTGTTGACTCAAAAGGAAAGATATGTTAAAAACTTGTCAGGGCGCCTGGGTGCCTGAGGCAATTAAGCATTTGACTGGTTCAGGTCATGATCTCATGGTTCATGGGTTCGAGCTTCATGTCAGGCTCTGGGCTGACAGCTCAGAGCCTGGAGCCCACTTTGGATTCTATGTGTCCCTCTCTCTCTGCCACTGCTCACCCTCTGTCTCTGTCTCTCTCAAAAATAAATGAACATTAAAAAAAAAAAAAACACGTTGTCATATAAGATCCTACTGTAAGTGAGCAAAAGAAATGCTTCAAACACCTGTATCCTGGCAAACATTACCATTGAAATTGTCATTATAGTGAGTATCTGATACAGAATTCAAGTTTGATGAATCTTGAATAAAGTAATTTTTTTATTCTCTGTCAGAGATGTAACTTATTAAATTTCTTAAAGCCATCTGATTTTAAATGTAATTCTAAAAGTGATGTCAACAAAACTTAAAAGCATGGATGTCACAGTCATATCTCTTTGCTTATAGCAACTTTGGATTCCCCCTTGGAATCTTGGTGATTGATTCTTATGTGTTATTAAATTTATATTTAATGGACATTAGAATCTAAGTTCTAAAAGTGTTTGGGACTTCTTGGATAACTGACTAAAAAGAAAGATCATGTGTGTATGCAGGTAACACTTAAGGGGGCCGAGCAGCGGATTCGGTGTACCTTGAAAGGTAAAACAGGTAGTTTGGAGAATTCTGCCACAAGTGTAGAAGATGGTATGCAGTGAGATTTCAGGTGGCTTTGAAAAAACAATTTCATTGGAAAACCCAGAGGAACTTATGGAGAAATGAGATAGGCAGTGCTTTCTTAGATAATAGCTGAATCCAGAGAAATAGCAATAGCCCTGGAGGGAAAGTGTAATTGTGACCTAAATGAAAAGTTCACAAGAAAGGAACTTGGGTATATAGGAGGGGCTGGACAGATGGCCAAGGAAGTACCTAATGGAAACTGTGTAACGCTTTAGCTAGCGTCATGGGGATCTGGGAAACTTTCAACGTTTTTTATTTATTTTTGGGACAGAGAGAGACAGAGCATGAACGGGGGAGGGGCAGAGAGAGAAGGAGACACAGAATCGGAAACAGGCTCCAGGCTCCGAGCCATCAGCCCAGAGCCTGACGCGGGGCTCGAACTCACGGACCGCGAGATCGTGACCTGGCTGAAGTCGGACGCTTAACCGACTGCGCCACCCAGGCGCCCCGGGATCTGGGAAACTTTACATTTTCACATTTCACTTACCATCACTAAGTTTGTAATGGCAAGGTTCTGTTGCACTTTGGTAGTTTGTTTACTGTGTAGGCTGTGTGTGAAGGGCAGTGGCGAGCATCATGAGGTAGAGGAATAATGAAGAGACAGAAATCTCAGAAAGTTATGAACCTGGGGATAGAAGCCGATTTACCTTGAAACTAATGAGGCTTCAGCTTTGGAGCTGTCACTTATACCAGCCCCTATGCATGGGCTGCCTCTGAGTAACCGCAGACATTATGGAGATGCAATTAAGATAAATTTAATTAGTGTTTAGTGAGATGTCTATACCTGTGCTTTGTAGTCATTTCCATCTATAGTTAAGTTATTGCTCATCGCAGTGTCAAAATAGCTTCCAGAATATTACTACCACCAGTGTGCCTATTCCTTTATGTTCTGAATGTAGGTGTAGGGCCCAACATAAAATTCATAACCCTTTGCTCACCTGGGGTGGTTATGATCTCATGGTTTCGTGGGTTTGAGTCCCATGTTAGGCTCTGTGCTGGAAGCATGGAGACTGCTGGGTATTCTCTCTCTTCCTCTCTCTCTGTCCCTCCCTCACTCATGCTGTCTTGCTCTCAAAATGAATAAATATTTTTTTTTAAAAATTCCTAAACCTCACTAAAAGTAATATTTGAATACTGAGTGATGAATGAGCATCATCATTACAAACAGCATTTAATCTTAGTCAGTGCCTAAGACATCTCTAAATATCTGAAATCTTTGAGTTCATATATGAAAGAAACTTGATAGATGTGTCCAAATTCTCAAATAATTTTCCAAATTACAAGAAAAATATTTAAGTAGCGAAGCTATAATGTTGAACAGCTCTCCTAAAAGTAAGACAAAATTATCTTCTTCTTGTCTCTAAGGGGAAAAAAATATTACACATTGTTGGCAAATAAAGAAATCAAAAAGTGTGTAACCTAAAAATAAAGGAAAATATTGTATTATAAAATCTAGACAATTAATTAATAAAAAATATATATTTGTTTCTGCTCCGAATTTTGTGTTGTTTTGGGTTGTAGAGTATATGGAGGTACAATCCCCAGATCCCTCTTGTGGAACAGAAGCCCTCATATTTCCTACTGCTGGGGTTAGTGGTTACTGTTTGCTCACAGAGGCAGCATCTACTAGAATTGCTCTGCCTGAAGGGAGCTGCCCTGTCCAAGGGGCACCCAACATCTAAAACCAGTAAGGTACAAAGGCCTGGCTACATTACCTCTTGCCTGACAAGGGGACAATGCTGAAAGGCCATTCCAGTTTCAGAGCTCTGGTGGTGCCTGCTGTGGCTTCTGTTATAGCTGAACCACACTCCAGACCGTCCCCCTCTCTCCCCGCAGCCCTGCCTCCCTTAGGTGTTGTTCCTTAGTGCACTCATGAAAAATTTTCTTACGGGATCCATTTCAAGGTAATATTTAGGAAAATGGGTGTATTTTATTTGTTTTAGTTTGTAACTTTAAAGATTTTGCTTCTCATTCTAAGTAAATATTAAATTTTTTTTTTTTTTTTTAAATTTTTTTTTCAACGTTTTTTATTTATTTTTGGGACAGAGAGAGACAGAGCATGAACGGGGGAGGGGCAGAGAGAGAGGGAGATACAGAATCGGAAACAGGCTCCAGGCTCCGAGCCATCAGCCCAGAGCCTGACGCGGGGCTCGAACTCACGGACCGCGAGATCGTGACCTGGCTGAAGTCGGATGCTTAACCGACTGCGCCACCCAGGCGCCCCTAAATTTTTTTTTTAATTTATTTACTTTGAAAGAGAGAGAGTGGGGGCAAAGAGAGGGAGAGAGAATTCTAAGCAGGCTCCATGCTGTCAGTACAGAGCCTGACGTGGAGCTCGAACTCACGAACCCTGAGATAATAACTTGAGCTGAAATCAAGAGTCAGATGCTTAACCGACTGAGCCACCCAGGTGCCCCCTAAGTAAATACTTAATGTTTTACCTAATTGTGTATTCATTATTTTATATCCTTGTGTTTAAAAGGGCTCTCAAAATTGTGTAAGTCGCAGGGTCCAAGTAACCTGAATCTGGTCCTTTTCTCTCTGCGAGAAAACTCCCAGATGATCCCTTTACCTGGTGGCAGGAGAAACTATTCTAATAATAGCAGAGACTGATCAGAAAGCTCTCTGCATGAGAAAAGTCTGTGGCCATTAAGGGCTTCACTCTCATGATGGTGTCCTGAATGCACTGCCTCTGGGTCTTTTTCATATTTTTGGTTTCATACTCCATAAATTTAACATTGTTCAAATCATTTTCTAATTTCTACAGTCAAATATAACCAATCACCCCCCCCAAATGTCTTTATAGCTTTTTTTTCTTCCATTCTGGTAAACAAGTTTGTGCATTTTACCTGATTGTCATGTCTCTTTATTTTCCTTTAATCTGCAAGAATTCTTCTACTTTTTTTTCATGACATTGATATTTTTGAAAAGTCTTGGCCAATTGCAACATAGGATATCCTACATTCTAGATTTGTCTGATTGTTTAGAACTAACTGTATTATAAGATATTTAGCAATCTGTATTTGTCTGTTTTCTCATGTTTAAATTCAATTTTAAACCTTTTGGTAAGAAGACTACATAGATGATGATAGGAATTTTTGTTGCATCACCTCATTGCAAATATAAAGTCAGTGTGCTGAGTTGTCTTATTGCTTGTAAGACTATGTAAAATTGTGTCACTAATATTTACATGAATTGCATCTGAGTTTCACCCTTTGTGATGGATAAATACTATGTGTGGTGATACCTTGAAACCATGTGAATATCCTTTCACTGATTTTTGTGCTCAGAAGTTCTCAGCAAATGCCTAACTGCTTCTTTAACAGGCTAGATAGGAAAGAAGTTTAAGAAACCCAGATTACAAAATGGGACCATGCAGGATGTCCTGAAAGAAAATAGAAGAGCTCAGGTGGCTGTCTCAGAAGCACAGGGATTTATTGATTGAATGTATGGGTTCCTGTGCCAGGATCTGCCACAGCTCACAAGCCATACCATGTGACCTGTCTAACACTGGCCATTATGTCCAATGTTTTAACCTAAATGGTCATTAGTTCCAGGTTTGCACGTTGCTCTCGGGCTGAGTCTGCTCCTTCGCACTTAATTGTGTGCATCCACATTTTCCAGGAAATACTTCTGCACTTACTGAATTCCTGGTGACAGTGTCACAGCATGTTTTCCAAAGTGCAGCAGCTGCCCAAGGGCTGTCATGACAGCTGGGGTCACATTTGCCAGAATGATGCATCACATCCCACTTGCCTGGCTGGAGAGTCCCCTTAGTGAAGAACAAATTGATTGACTGACTGATTTATTTATTTATATTAATTACAAGAAGTTTGACCTTTTGGACCTAGATTCCCAGAGGATTTTTCTTACCCCTCTCTTGGCCAGGTGCAGAAGCTATCTTAGATGTTACTGCTTCACACTGGGGAGACTACCATTTGTGCTGAGTACACATGACCTTCCACTGTCTTTTCTCATTCTGCGGCATATACTACAGCTGCTATAGCTGTGGTTAATTCTTGGTGCATAACGGTTCTGAAATTATAATAAATATATGTCTCTATGTTTTCCAAGGGTCAATTCTTATCTCTAATTCATCAGTGGTTTAGGGTCCCCTTCTAAAAGATCAGTATGCCAGACTAACTACTTCTGTATTTAAAGTCAGGAGCTCATTTACTACTGTTCTGTGTCAATGCTGTGACAGCAAAATATTACAGGTATTCAGCATTTCATTCTTGACATAAAACATACAACCACTAGTTGATGTGATTTGCTGATTAGATTGTGCTCTAGAGTCACCCATTTAACGTGAGAAAATATGACTTTTTTCCTTTTCAAAAATGTTAAGGGTTCCACTGATAGCAATTTGAGAACAACTTTTCTATGAAGGTAGGGGATTATTGTACTCCAAAATATTTCCTTTAAAATTGCAGCCCTTTTAGCCTCCTGGATAGGAGCAATGAAGAATAGTCCAATGTTACTTATCCAACAATTGAAAATGTACTCCACGGCTTTTTTTGTAGTAGATGTACCAAAATATCTTTTTTTCTGACTACTCCTTCCTTATCCCTTAATCTTCTTATCTTGATTTATCCATATCTTTCAGAAAAAGGCAGAGAAGAGTCAATAAATTTAGAATACCTTCCAGGATTTCTAAAAGTGAAGCGACAAACATATTCCCACTCACATCCTCTGACTCTCTTTCATTCACATGCACAGTTGTGTTTCCCAGTAAGGCCACATGACAGATATTAAACTCTAAAGACAAGATGCACAGTTGTACCAAATTGCCATCCAGCCTGAAGGCACACAATGAGGGATAATGGCATAATCAGTCTTCATTGTCCTTTTGTCATAACACAAAAGCTAAGTTGAAAAGTGACCACACAATGGCTCAACATTGCCTGTGTGAAGGACTAATTTGCTATCTTTCTTAGATATTTGATTCCTGGGTTATGAAGGAATCAGGCAAGCCTAAAATTTCTCATAAGGAATCAAGGGAAAACCACAACAAATAGTACCAATTCACTGTCTGTCTCTTTTGGGCTTAATACCCTAGAGGAGTTTTGAAAATATATGAATGTCTTCTTTTTTATCTGCATATATGATCTTCAAACATTATATTAGGATTCTCCAGAGAAACAGAACCAATAGGATCTAAATACACATATACATACAATACACATATATATGCATATGTAATATGCATAATATGTTCTAAAATATGGAAATATTAGAATAAATAGAAATTTATTATAAGGAATTGACTCACATGATTATGTCTGTCAAGTCCCAACATCTTCAGGATGATTCAGTAAACTGGAGACTTAGGAGAGCCAGTGATATAATTCCAGTCTTGAGTACAAGGTCTGAGAAACAGGAGAGTCCATGGTGTAATTCCAGACTGAAGAGCAGGCTCGAGACCTTGAGAGACAATATTTCAGTTTGAGTCTGAAGGCAGGAAAAAACTGATGTTTCACTTTGAAGGCAGTCAAGCAGTCATGCTCTCTTAGTTGGAGAGGGGTCAACCTTTTTATTCTATTCAAATAATAGATTGGGTGCAGTCCACCTACATTATAGTGAGGGCAATCTACTCAATCAAGCTAATGTTTATTTATTTATTTTGAGAGACAGTGCATGAGTAAAGAAGGGAAGAGAGAAAGGAGAGAGAGAATTCCAAGCAGGTTTTGCACTTTGTGTGCAGAGCCCAGTGCGGGGCTCGATCCCGTGACCATGAGCTCATGACCTAAGCCAAAATGAAGAGTCAGACACTTAACTGACTGAGCCACTGAGGCTCCCCTTTACTCGATCAATTTAAATGTGAAACTCATCCAACAACACCCTCACAGAAACACCAGAATAATGTCTGTCCAAATATCTGGGCACTCTATGGCCCAGTCACAGTGACATTTATATTTATTTTCCAAATGTTTATACTCCCTTTATTTTCACCTAGCACACTATATTTCACTCCCATCAACGAACTAATATGACAGGTGGCTTGACATTGGGGTGATGACAACTCAGTTTAACTATCTCATGTAAAAACAGTGCTGATGTCCAGAACTATGATTCATACATTTATGGCAAATTCATCTTATTTACGTTTCCACACAGGATTCTGTTTTTTAGAGATATGGAAAATCATAGTTGAAGTTATTTAACCGATAACCTTTTAATCATACATTCATTTTTCCCAAGCAAGGATCTGTCACAATTTAAACGCTTGACACTGCTAGGCAATATTTTTATTTCTTTTTTTTTGTTTTTATTTAAAAAAATATTTTAAGTTTATTTATTTGAGAAAGAGAGAGAGAGTGAGAGAGAGCGAGAGAGAGCGAGCATGAGCAGGGCAGGGGCAAAGAGAGGGGTAGAGAGGGAGAATCCTAAGCAGCCTTCACACTGTCAGCACAGACCCTGATGCGGGCCTGAACTCATGAACTGTGAGATCACGACCTGAGCTGAAACCAAGAGTCAAATGCTTAACCAACTGAGCCACCCGGGCACCCCAATATTTTTATTTCTGAGAAAGGCTTTAGAAATAGCTGATCCCTCAATTTATGTTATAGATAGTCTCAAGTGTGAAGAAGTGAAATGACTGTGCTCATGGGCAAGGTAGTGGAAAGACAGGGGCCAGAACTATCTTAATTCTCAGGCCTGTTGCACCTTTTAGTCTGGTATACTTTGTCCTATGCTCTAGCAGGTAAGGAAATATCAGAAATGCAACAGAATTTCACACTGCTCTCAGTAAGCGCAAACCACATTTCCTGCCATATTTCATGCTCACCATTATTCTCATTTAAATCATTAAGAGAAAATATCAGTAAACTAAGCCAAACTTCCAATGAAGTTGCTGAGTGAATGTGACTGCAAATATAACAGAGTGACCAGTGCGAGTAGAATTCTTCCTTTCACCATGTACGGCAAATAGGAGCTTCTTCTAAAAAAATATTTCAAACTTATATTGCTATTATCTTTGGGAGAGAAATGCAAAATAACCCATAAAAGGGATATATTATAACCTCGAATAATAACAATGCTTGCTTGAGTAGTATCTCCTTCTCTGCAGGCATAGTTACACAGGAGCTAGCACTAATGCAGAAGAAAATATAATAATAATAAACAACTCAAACTTCAGGGTGTTGTCAGAAGTCCACTTCACTTCATAGTAAATTTGTTTTAAATTTAATAGGGAAAAAGAAAACAGAGGCTACAATGAGGAAAAAATATTTTAACCTTCAGGATCTAGCTCACACTATTTTTCTTAAACCCGTTTATTTGAAAAAGGCAACAGCCATGAAGATGAGGGATAAACAGTCATCTAAGTTAGCAGCAAAGCCACAAGCAGGATTTCCCCTCACCTGGAGTCTCCTTGCTTTCCTCTAAGGACTCAAAGTGCACTCAATATAAGTGGCAGCTTCTCTGCCTGTCATATCTGAAGAGTCATTTTTTTCCTGCCTGGCAAATGCAGGCGGCGGGGTAGACGAAAGCTCACCTGTCAGAAGAGGGAAGGGGCTGATGGTCAAAGTGTGGGGACGATGGCTAACGCTGTTTGGTCAGCAGCTGACCTTGCTAGAGGATCGGCACCAAGTAGTCAAAGGCAGAAACTACCCAGACCAAGAAAGAGGAGAGTTTGATACAAAGACACAAGTGATGAGAGCAATATGATCATGAGACTGGAAAACTACCTTTCTTTATTTTAACTCCCTACCAGTGTTTAAAAAAAAAAAAATGTCCCATAAAAAATACTGAGAGCAATTGTACTGACTGATGTTTTAAGGAAGACCTTATTCTATCTAGCTCATTATTATTTTTTTTTTTTGAGAAGAAAGCTTAAGTTCAATTCCATTTTAGAGTGCTTTGAAATGGACCCAATAGTTTTTGTTCTTCATTTAGTGATCTTGAGGAGAGATATAAGAAAGGGATTTGTTTAATTTTTTTTTTTTTAACGTTTATTTATTTTTGAGACAGAGAGAGACAGAGCATGAACAGGGGAGTGGCAGAGAGAGAGGGAGACACAGAATCTGAAACAGGCTCCAGTCTTTGAGCTGTCAGCACAGAGCCTGACGCGGGGCTCGAACTCACGGACCGTGAGATGATGACCTGAGCCGAAGTCGGACACTCAACCGACCAAGCTACCCAGGCGCCCCGAAAGGGATTTGTTTAAAATATGACCCAACGGGGAAACTGTAGGGGGCCAAGGTGGCAAAACAGAATGGAAGTTTTTTTGCTTCTCTCATACCTGAAATACAGCCAGATCAACACTAAACCATCCTGCACACTTACAAAACTGATTTGAAGGTTAACACAACAATCTGCACAACCCGAATCACAGAACTCGGCAAGTACGCAGCGCAGAGAGGTGAACGGGGGAGAAAGAAACCACGAAGGGCAGGGAGCTGGTTTTGCTTGTGGAGAGGACAGAGATGGGGGGAGGGCACAGGAAAGCATCCCCCGCCTGAATGCAGCTGAGAGAAAGTGGAAAAGTGGAAACAGCCGCAGGGACAGAACTAAAAAGGGAGAAAGGAGAAAGGAGAGGGTTTAAATTCCATTAACACTCTATAAACAGGGAGCACAGATTCTGAAACTCCGCAGCTCGATACCTGATGGTGCTCTGGTGGGAAGGGCGAATCCTCAGGAGCAGACGGCGAGGTCCAAAGGCTACACGGGGAGAGGCAGTTCCCCTGCTGGGAGGACACTTGGTAGAGGCTGTGCAGCTACTCCACAGAAAAAGATCCCAGCAGACCCCTGAGAACTACCACATTCACTAGTGCTGGAAAAAGGACGTTAAGGGTGAAACCTGGCAACAGACTTGTGTTGTGATTTTTCCAAAAACCCTGAAACGCTGCTGCTACAAGATGGCAGGAACTTTTTCTGGGGTGGGCTGGCACCCAGCCGCAGTCTCTGGGCATTGGCAGCAGCACGGTCTTGCGAAAGTTCCTGGGTGTAGGAAGGCACCCAGCCATTGCTCAGCGACACCCTCCCCCAGAAGGTCTGAGTAGGTCAAAGCCGCAGTCCCTCAGAAGTGAGGGGTCGGGAAACACAGCTCCATTTCAGATAAAACGCAGGACGGAAGTGCCGCCTGGCAGCCGGATGGCTTGGTCACAGTGTAGAAGCCGGGAGTGGATGGAAGACAGAGACAAAGGAGGGGTGCTTGATTGCCAGTCGTGGAGAGGCACAGAGTTCGAAAACTAGAGACTGGATAGCTGGATGATGCCATTTTTCACCTCTCTGGTGCATGCGCATACACACCTACACACACCACAGCAATCTACCCCAGTAAATTAATCAACGCCATCTAGTGGAGAGTGGAGCCATTACACTAAACCCCACCCAAATGGGTCAACAGCGCCCTTGACAAACACGTCTCTCCAGCTGCTTAGTTTACGACTATAAAGTACTTCATAGCTTGACTTCTAAGGGAAACCAGATGTAATTTCAATCAAACTTCATTCTATTTGCTGGTCCTTTTATTCAATTTCTTATTTTTCCTTTTCTTCTCTTTTCTTTTTTTCTTATTCCTGAATACAGAAAGAGAAAAAAATCTATTTTTATTTACCATCTTTATTAAAAAGATTTTTTCTGTTCTACTATATGTTTTTACTGTTTTGTAAATATTGAAATTCTATTTTACTGTCATCATTTCATTTTATTCTATCCGATGGCATTCAGTTTTCAAATATTCAAACATTTTCCTTTTTTTCTTTTTTCTTTTTTTCTTATCTTTCCCTTTTTTCTCAAATTTATCAAGCTTCTTTCAACAACCAGACCAAAACACACCTAGGATCTAGCATCCCCTTTATTTGATATTTTTGTGTTGTTTTTAATTTTTTAATTTTAATTTTTTTCACATTATTAATTCATTTTCTTCCTCCAAAATGTTTAATGAATAGACCCCAAAAGAAAGAACAGGAAGAAATGACAGCCAGGGACTTAATCAACACAGACACAAGCAAGATGTCTGAATCAGAATTTAGAATCACGATAATAAGAATACAAGTTGGAGTTGAAAACAGACTAGAATCTCCTTCTGTGGAGCTAAAAGAAGTAAAAGCTAATCAGGATGAAATTAAAAAAAAAATTTCTATAAATGAGCTGCAATCTCGAATGGATGCCATGGTGGCAAGGATGGATAAGGCAGAGCATAGAGGACAAACTTATGGAGAATAATGAAGCAGAAAAAAAGGGGGAGACTAAGGCAAAAGAACACAAAATTAAAATCAGAGAAATCAGTGACTCATTAAAAAGGAATAACATCAAAATCATAGGGGTCCTGGAAGATAAAGAGAGAGAAACGGGGATAGAAAATTTATGTGAGCAAATTATAGCAGAAAACTTTCCTACTGGAAAAAGACACAGACATCAAAATCCAGAAGGACTCCCATTAGATTCAACAAAAACCAACTATCAACAAGGAATATCATAGTCAAATTCACAAGATACTCAGGAAGAGAAAGAATCATGAAAGCAGCAAGGGAAAAAAGTCCTTAACCTACAAGAGAAGACAGGTCAGGTTCTCAGCAGACGTATCTACAAAAACTTGGCAAGCCAGAAAGGAGTCGCAGGACATACTCAATGTGCTGAATTGGAAAAATATGCAGCCAAGAATTCTTTATCCAGTAAGCCTGTCATTCAAAATAGGAGAGATAAAAGTTTCCCAGACAAACAAAAATTAAAGGAGTTTGTGACCACTAAACCAGCCCTGCAAGATATTTTAAGGGGGGATCTCAGGGGAGAAAAGATGAAAAATAAAAAAATAAATAAATAAATAAAAAAGACTAAAAGACCAAAAGCAACAAAGACTAGAAAGGACCAGAGAACTCTACGAGAAACTCCAACTCTACAGGAAACATAATAGCAATAAATTCTTATCTTTCAGTACTCACTCTAAATGTCAATGGTCTAAAAGCTCCAATCAAAAGTCATAGAATAACAGAATGGATAAGAAAACAAGATCCCTCTACATGCCGTTTACAAGAGACCCATTTCAGACCTAAAGACAACTTCATATTGAAAATAAGAGGATGGGAAACATCTATCATGCTAATGGTCTCCAAAAGAAAGCTGGAGCAGCTATACTTATATCAGAAAATCTAGATTTTAAAATAAAGACTGTAGCAAGAGATAAAGGGCACTGTATCAAAATTAAGGGGACTATCCACCAAGAAGACCTAACCATTGTACACATTTATGCTCCAAATGTGATGGCACCCAAATATATAAATCAATCACAAGCATAAACTCATTGATAATAATATGATAATAGTAGGGGACTTCAACACCCCACTTACAACAATGGACAGATCATCTAAACAGAAAATCAACAAGGAAACAATGGCTTTGAATGATATACTGACCAGATGGACTTAACAGATATATCAGAATATTTTTATTCTAAAGCAGCAGAATGCACAATATTCTCTAGTGAAGATGGAACATTCTCCAGAATAGATCACATACTGAGAAACAAATCAGCCCTCAACAAGTACAAAAAGAGATCATACTGTGCATATTTTCAGACCACAACACTATGAAACTCAAAATCGACCACAAGAAAAAATGTGGAAAGATAACAAATACTTGGAGACTAAAGACCATCCTACTAAAGAATGAATGGACTAAGAAGTTAAAGAGAAAATTAAAAAGTACATCAAAGCCAATGAAAACACCATAGTCCAAAGCCTTTGGGATGCAGCAAAGGCAATCAGTCATAAGAAGAAAGTATATAGGAATCCAGGCCTCTCCCAAAGAAGGAAGAAAGGTCTAAGATACACAATTTAACCTTACACTTCAAAGAGATTGAAAAAGAACAGCAACTAAAACCCAAAACCAGCAGACGACAGGAAATAATAAAGATTAGACCAGAAATCAAGGCTATCAAAACAAATAAACAAACAAACAAACAAGCAAAAAAACTATGAGAACAGATCAGTAAAACCAGGAGCTGGTTCTTTGAAAAAATGAATAATATTGATAAACCCCTAGCCTGTTTGATCAAAAAGAAAAGGACCCAAATAAATAAAATCAAGAATGAAAGAGGAGAGGGGTGCCTGGGTGGCTCAGTAGGTTAAGTGACAGACTTTGGTTCAGCTAATGATCTCACAATTTGTGAGTTCAAGCCCCACGTCGGGCTCTATGCTGACAGCTCAGAGCCTAGAGCCTGCTTGGGATTCTGTGTCTCCCTCTCCTCTTTGTGCTCGCTCTCTCTCTCTCTCTTTCTCTCTCAAAAAATAAACGTTAAAAAATTAAAAAAAAAAAAATGAAAGAGGAGAGATCACAACCAACACTGCAGAACTACAAACAAAAATAAGAGATTATTATGAGCAATGATATGCCAATAAAATGGGTGATCTGGAAGAAGTGGAGAAATTCCTAAAAACATATAAGCTACCAAAACTGAAACAGGAAGAAATAGAAAATTTGAACAGACCCATAACCAGTAAAGAAATTGAATCAGTAATCAGAAACCTCTCAAAAAACAAGAGTCCAGGGCCAGATGGCTTTCCAGGGGAATTCTACCAAACATTTAAAGAAGAGTTAACACCTATTCTCTTGAAGTTGTTCCAAAAAACAGAAATGGAAGCAAAACTTCCAAACTTTTTCTACGAAGTCAGCATTACCTTTATTCCAAAACCAGACAAAGACCCCACTAAAAAGGAGAACTATAGACCAATTTCCCTGATGGCCATGGATGCAAAAATCCTCAACAAGATACTAGCCAACAGGATCCAACAATACAATAAAAGAATTATTCACCGTGATCAAGTGGGATTTACACCTGGGATGCAGGGCTGGTTCAATATCCACAAAACAATCAATGTGACATATCACATCAATAAAAGAAAGGACGAGAACCACATGATCCTCTCAATAGATGCAGAGAGAGCATTTGACAAAATACAACATCTATTTAGATAAAAAACCCCAAGAAAGTAGGGATAGAAGGATCATACCTCAAGAGCATAAAACCAATATGTGAAAGACCCATCACTAATATCATCCTCCATGGGGAAAAACTGAGCCCTTTCCCCCTAAGTTCAGGAACAAGACAGGGATGTCCACTCTCACCATTGTTATTCAACATAGTATTGGAAGTCTTAGCCTCAGCAATCAGACAACACAACGGAATAGAAGACATCCAAATCAGTCAGGAGGAAGTCAAGCTTTCACACTTTGTGGATGACAAGATACTCTATCATGGAAAACCCAAGGTTCCACCAAAAAACTGTTAGAACTGACCCATGAATTCAGCAAAGTCACAGGATATAAAATCAGTGCACAGAAATCGGTTGTATTTCTATATGCCAATAGTGAAGCAACTGAAGGAGAAATCAAGGAATCAATCCCATTTACAATTGCACCAAAACCCACAAAATAACGAGGAACAAACCTAACCAAAGACACAAAAAATCTATACACTGGAAACTATAGAAAACTTATGAAAGAAACTGAAGACACACAAAAAAATGGAAAATTATTCCATGCTCAGGGATTAGAAGAACAAATATTGTTAACATGTTGATACTACCCAAAGCAATCTACATATTCAATGTGATACCTATCCAAATAACACCAGCATTCTTCACTGAACTGGAACAAACAATCCTAAAATTTGTGTGGAACCAAAAAAGACCCTGAATAGCCAAAGCAATCTTGAAGAAGAAAACCAAAGCTGCAGGCATCACACTCCTGGACTTCAAGACGTATTACAAAGCTGTAATCATCAAGACAATATGGTACTGGCATGAAAACAGAAACTCAGATCAATGGAACAGAATAGAGAACCCAGAAATGGATCCACAGACATATGGCCAACTAATCTCTGACAAAGCAGGAAAAAATATTTAGTGGAATAAAGACAGTCTCTTCAGCAGGTGGCGCTGAGAAAACTGGACAGCAACATGCAGAGAAATGAACCTGGACCACTTTCTTACACCAAAGACAAAAATGAACTCAAAATGTCTGAAAGACCTAAATGTAAGACATTTGGATACTCCAAACCCTCGAGGAGAAAGCAGGCAAAATCTCTTTGACCTCGCCGCTGCAACTTCTTACTCAACATGTCTCCAGAGGCAAGGGAAACAACAGCAAAAATGAACTACTGGGACCTCATCAAAATAAAAAGCTTCTGCACAGTGAAGGAAACAATCAGTAAAACGAAAAGGCAACCGACAGAATGGCAGAAGATATTTGCAAATGACCTATCAGATAAAGCGTGAGCATCCAAAATGTATAAAGAACTTATCAAACTCAACGCCCAAAAAGCAAATAATCCAGTGAAGAAATGGGCAGAAGACATGAATAGACATTTCTCCAAAGAAGACCTCCAGATGGCTAACCAACACATGAAAAAATGCTCAACATCACTCATCATCAGGGAAATACAAATCAAAGCCACAATGAGATACCACCTTACACCTGTCAGAATGGCTAACATTAACAACTCAGGCCACAACAGATGTTGGTGAGGATGCAGAGAAAGAGGATCTCTTTTGCACTGCTGGTGGCAATGCAAACTGGTGCAGCCACTCTGGAAAACAGTATGGAGGGTCCTCAAAAAATTAAAAATAGAACTACCCTACGACCCAGCAAATGCACTACTAGGTATTTATCCAAGGGACACAGAGGTGCTGTTTTGAAGGGGCGCATGCACCCCAACGTTTATATAAACTCTATCAACAATAGCCAAAGTATGGAAACAGCCGAAATGTCCATCGATGGATGAATGAATAAAGAAGAGATGGTACATATATACAATGGAGTATTACTTGGCAATCAAAAAGAAAGAAATCTTGCCATTTGCAACTATGTGGATGGAACTGGAGGGTACTATGCTAAGCAAAATTAGTCAGAGAAAGACAAATATCATATGACTTCATTCATATGAGGACTTTAAGATACAAAACATATGAACATAAGGGAAAGGAAGCAAAAATAATATAAACAGGGAGGGAGGCAAAACGTAAAAGACTCTTAAATATAGAGAACAAACAGAGGATTACTGGAGGGGTTGTGTGAGGCAGGATGGTCTAAATGGGTAAGGGCATTAAGGAATCTATTCCTGAAATCATTGTTGCACCATATGCTAACTAACTTGGATGTAAATTAAACAATAAATAAATTTTAAAAACCCAGAAACTGTAAACAAAGATGATTTTTGAAAGATGCAATGCATAATAAAAAAGATTTGACACTCCAAAATATAAATAAAATAAAATAAAATAAAATAAAATAAAATAAAATAAAAATATGACCCAAGGGATTATTCCAAATCCTAAGAGTTGGATCTTGGCTTCTCTGAGCCTACGAAGTTAAAAAGAGCATATCACACCTTATTCTAAGAATCTGTAGAGCTACTTGAACCACTCTATACTTCAGTACTGGGTGCTCGAATCTCTGTAACTTACAGTTTATAGGATCAAGTCCCGTGTTGGGTTCTGCCCTGAGTGTACACAGGCTGCTTGGGATTCTCTCTCCCTATCTGCCCCTCTCCTTCTCTCTCTTTCTCTCTCAAAATAAATAAATACACTTTAAAAGTACATTCATAAACACTGTTTTTAAAAAAAAAAAGATTTTTTTAATTTATTTATTTAAAATCTAGTTAACATATAGTGTAATATTCATTTCAGTAGTAGAATCCAAAGATTCGTTACTTAAATGTAACACCCAGTGCTCATGCTAACAAGTGCCCTCCATAATGCCACTACCAATTTAGCCCATTTACCCACCCATCTCCCCTCCAGCAACCCTGTTTGTTCTCTGTATTTAAGAATCTCTTATGGCTTGCCTCCCTCTGTTTTATCTTATTTTTCCTTCCCTTTCCCTATGTTCACCTGTTGTGGTTCTTAAATTCCACATATGAGTGGAATCATATGATATTTGTCTTTCTCTGACTTATTTCGCTTTTTTAATACACTCTAGTTCTCTCCACGTTGCTGCAAATGGCAAGATTTCATTCTTTTTGATCGCTGAGTAATATTCCACTATATATCTATAGATTGAAAGACAGATAGGTAGATAGATAGATTAGATAGATAGATAGATAGATGATAGATAGATAGATAAATAGATAGATAATCACATCTTCTTTATCCATTCATTAGTTGATGGACATTTGGGCTTTTTCCATATGTTGGCTGTTGATAGCACTGCTATAAACATTGGGGTGCATGTTTCCCTCAAATCAGCATTTTTGCATCCTTTAGACAAATGCCTCATAGTCCAATTACTAGGTAGTAAGATAGTTCTATTTTTAATTTTTTGAGTAAACTTCATGCTATTTTCCAGAGTGGCTGCACCAGTTTGCATTCCCACTAATATTGCAGGAGGGATTCCCTTTTTGCATCCTCATCAACATCTGTTGTTTCTTGAGTTGTTCATTTTAGCCATTCTGACAGGTGTGAGGTAGAACCTCATAGTGGTTTTGATTTGTATTTCTCTGACAATGAGTGATGTTGAGTATCTTTTCATGTGTCTGTTCGCCATCTGGATGTCTTCTTTGGAAACGTGTCTATTCATGTCTTCTGCCCATTTCTTCACTGGATTCTTTGTTTTTTGGGTATACAAAGAAGATTAAAAAGGCAGGAAAGTATGCCTACACCGGAAACTTAAGATCAGATACTGTTAGCTCCATAGTAAATGAGGAAATAACTACCTGTATTCAGAATATTTACATATAGGCTGAACATTGAATCCAATCAAATAAAAAGAAACTGGTATATATCACAAGATGACCTTTAAAAATTTACTGAATTTGTCTGCAGCAAATTAAGGGAGACTCATCTGCCTGGCATTTAAGGCTGTTGTATAAATTTACACAGGTATTCCCATATACCTACCCTAGGCTCCAATTAAATACATCTCCTGCTATTGCTTTACACATTAATGTTATGATGTCAAATTTTTGCTTTTGCCTTTTTTTTTTCCAATCTAAGTACTTTCAGGATCCTATTCATCTTTAAAGCTCCATTTCAAAATATCATTTCTACCTCAAAGATACTCTTATTTTTTTGATTGCTTTAATTTCAAAGCCAAAATGTATATTCTCTCCCCTTCCATTACAGTGGACCTTACATTTCATCAAAATAAGGACAGGAGTGGTAGGGTAGATGGAGAAGATTTTTAGGACAAGATCTGAAGTTAGGTAATTTTTATTAAAGGTTTATTAACATTCAAGTCTTCTGGTTACTTTTTTTTTCCAAGTCACTTAATCATTTAACAATTTGCTGACTATTGTGAGCCAACATGTGCTAGATGTACCTGGAAATGTAAAGATGGATTAAGACATAGTACCTACTCTCAAAAATTTCACATCTAATGGGAAAGAGGGAATTGAACACTGACAGCCAAGGCATAGAAAAGGGCCAAAGAGAAGCAGGGCAGTAGCACATCACATGGAATTTTCATAACTATCCACATCTAATTTATTCAAGATTTAGACCATTGAGATAAGAGAGTTATTTTGTCACATCATCTATCACTGAAGATACATTCTAGACAGAAATGAAAAATATAAACAAACACAACACACACAAAAACACCCTAAAACTCTTATTCGTTGCAGAGCATGTTGAATTTGGTCCTCAGTTTCATTTGTTTCATATTTTCACATTTCATGGTTCACTTAGCTCCTATGAGTCAGATGAAACATTTTTAAAATCTATTCTTATCTCCTTATTTGCATATATGTTTATTTTATAAGCTTGGAATTTTCACATTAACTTTCTGACCACAGTGCTGAAGTCTCATAAGAGAGTATGAACATTTTTAACAATTTTGTGTATAATGCAATCTCTAAAAATATTTTTTATGCATTGTTTACAAAATGTTCAAGTGTCTAAGAAGTTAGGCAGATGTATACTTAGGAAAGAACAAACTTTAATAGAGACTCAAAAGTTATTTAGAAAGCTAGATGTAAGATAATATTTGGTAGTTTTCTAAAAACAAAGGAAAAATGTAAAATCTTAGAGTGAAATTATTATGGGACTACAGAAGTCTCAACATTGGGGAATTGGAAGAATGGCTTTATTTTCTGAATGAAGAATGACTAACTGAGAACTTGAATCAAACAATTAACCTCCCTATGTCATCCACTACTACTCATCTGTAATATTTAGCTGAATATTTCTTCCTATCTTCAATTTCCTCTTCTCCTATGTTTAGACAATAAGGAAATATCCAGACTATTCCCAATATTGGAGTGATGTGCTTGTGTGATTTAGTTGGAGGCTGGAGTTACTACCTATGTCCGCAGGTGTAACTGGCAACAGCAAAAAAAAAAAAAAAAAAAGAGGAAACATGTAAGAGTAATTAAATTTCAATTTTCTCTTCTGCCAAGAATCCATTTTTTTAAATTTTACATTTATGCTCTAAAGGGGTTTGTCATGTCATTTTAGTCAAAAAAGGACTTCTCAAGATGACATTCTGCTATTTCTTATTTTCTCTCCATCTGTGTTTTACATAGCAAATGTGCTCACATACAAGTCAAAACAAGATTTGTTTTGTTCTGACAGCACCAAAGTCAATCTTCACTCTAAAAATCAAGCTCCTCTTTCTGTTTCACATCTACTACAACTGATCACTAAAAATTTGAGAAAATTCAGATGTGCCCTGGTAGCTTGGTTTATATATATAACTAAAACAATTTTGCTTGTCTCTTTCGTAGATAGTCTAATTTCACTGTGACAACAGTAGCAATCAGATGATTTGGGGTTCATAGGCAGAACATATTCTAGGAAATGTTTTAGGAACAGATAAGAAAATAAATAAATATAGAAATTACAAAGAAATAGCATTAATTCATGCCACCTATGAGGTTATCTAAGGTTGTTCGGAAGAAATAAAATATACACTAATTTAAAATAAATACAAATTTGCTCACATAGAGAATATGCCATAATTCAAACCAAGCTAACATAATATCATAGAAATATTTAAGCCATGTACTTTAATAACAGAATATGATATGAAAGATCATATCAGGGCCTTTAATAAATTAGCTACTACTATCTTTATGTAATTAGATATTTATACAAGATTTGTAATAGTTCCTTTATAATGTCCTTTAAGAATTCATTCTCTAGTCGTATTAACTTTTGCTGCCTACCAAAATGAAGTAAACAACTGAGATCAACTTCAGGCTAGTCCCCTGAAAATTCCATTAGTGATGCCCCAAGCAAGATGGTTTCACTACACCATTGCAAAATAATAATAATACTTTTGTAAATACTCCTTCTTTTAGATTCCAAGATTTTTAAAAATGTTGCCTAGGATTTTGAAATGTGAAAAAACTATTTAAAAAACAAACATTATTGGACATGAAAGGAAAGGTGAGTAAGATCCCGATAGAGATTATGAGTGTGATCACACTTTTAAGAAACTTAATCAGTTTTATAAATTCATCAGCTGATATTCTTCTGCTTCAACTTTTATCTCTACAATGTCTTTGGACAGTCAGTACTGTCTGCAGTAAACCAACCAAGAAACAAATAAGAAAGGCTCTCTTTAGCCTGGTGAAACAGCAGGAAGCCTGGCTGTCACCCCTGAGCTATACCAAACTGCTTCTCCATGTACTAACTAGGAGCAATGCTCATCCAATCAAGAGTACAGCACTAGAGAAATGATGCTCATGGTGAGTAGAAAAATGATCATGGGAGCTAAGACACTACTGAGAAACTATTCAGTGTGATGTTGGTGGCCCTTTCTGTTTTTGGGGGTGTCTCCTTTATACCCAATCCTATCCAGTGACCACCATCATCTGGGTCTATTTTATGTACCTTTGATAGTTACTGAACAAATTGGTTGATCATAACAGACAGAAGTCATAAAAATACAGATGTAGGCTCTTACATTTTCATCCTTTTATTTCTGTTCCATAATCTTACTACTTCTGCCTTTAGACTCTTCGTGTTAAGGCTATTATCACTTTTTCCAGCATCCTTCACTGCCTCGGGTTTAGACAGAAAAAATATTTCTCTTCTTTCTTTTACACTATCCCTGAACTTTATGCCCTCACCAAAAGCTATACAATACCTCAATTACAACTCTTTTTATGTTGCATTATGACTATTATAGTGTATGCTTCTATTCAGGTCTCTAAACTTTGTGAGGAAAAGTGTAATACTTGCTTTATCATTTTTAAACCTAGTGCTGAAGCTGAGTAAGTGTTCATGAAAAGTTGTTCGAAGCAGACTGAATGGAACATTATTCATTAATGTCTATTTCTTTTTTGGTCTTACCAAAATGACATTCTAATGCTATAATACTGATAGCATTTAAAAATTACACCTCTTCTTCCAGGAATAAGAGAGTAATTATTATTTTATTCTGAGATCAAGACCAAAAATATCCATTACAAATCTGGGACTTAAGTTGCCATCATTAAAATGGAGTTCTTGAGCACTGTCCACCCACTTTAGAATTTTATGAGAAATTATTATTCAGTTAAGGTTTTTATTGTAACACTGGAAACAAGACTAACTTGCAACAAAATAATTCATTACAAAACTATTGGAGGGAATTTGGGGAGCTCCAGCGGCCCAGGAAGAATATTGGGAAACTCACAGAGACTCAGGCAGAAACTGATAGAGAACAAAAATTTCTGCCCAGGAGGCTGTCATTTTTGCCATCAAGGCTGGGTAACTGTGGCTAATCTCATCTCTACCACAGCCTCTACAAAGTTATCAGAAACTTGCTTGTTCCTTTGAATCATTCCCCCCAAAGTTCAACAGTACTGTCTAATGGACTATACCTGGGTACCTAACAATTTTCCTGCCAGGTAGGTGGGAGAGAAAAATGGGTGTCCCCTTTAACTTAAAGAAGACCAAAGTTGGGAAGGGATTTAGGATGTTATATTAGCCAAGGCTCTACAGAGGAAGAGAACTAATGGGATATATTTATATGAAGACATTTATTATGCGGAATTAGCTTATGTGATTATGGAGGCTGAGATGCCCCACAATCTGCCTTCTGCAAGCTGGAAACAGGAAGGAGCAATATAATTCCAGTTTCTAATTTTGAACTCCTCTGAGAACCAAGGGAGCTGATGGTGTAAATCCCAGCTCAAGGGCAGGAGAAAACTGATGTCTCAGCACAAGCAGTCAGGCAGGAAGCAAAAAGACTAAATTCCTACTTCCACCATCTTTTTGTTCTATTCTGGCCTTCAACAGACTGGATGATGCCATCCACTTGGGGGAGGGCAATCTACTGTACTGGGTCTACTGATTCAAATTCTAACATCATCTGGAAATACCCTCACAGCAACACTCAGAAATTATGTTCTTTCTGGGTAACACTTGGCGTGGTCAAGTTAACACATAAAAAATTATCACAAATGTGATACCAGAGTTGTACTGTAATGAGACTCACTGAGGTCCTGACCCATTTAAGGTCTGATTCTGTTACCAAAATATTTCTCTACTGTTTGGACATTATTATTTTAGACTTTTCACATCCAAATTATAAGATATATAAAGAAGAAACAGCAATGTCGATAATTGATGGGTTGGGCTCTAGAGGGTTTATTTTTTTTCCCCTTCCACTATGTCTCCACATAAAGCTGATGATATCTTTTATATTTAGGAGTTTCACTTAGAAAACAATTTTTTTTTATCATAGGGTTTGCCCAAACTCTTTTTTTTAATTGTTTTAATTTTTATTTATTTTTGAGAGGGAAAGAGACAGAGCATGAGCAGGGGAGGGCAAGAGAGAGAGGGAGACACAGAATCTGAAGTAGGATCCAGGCTGTCAACACGGAGTCTGATGGGGGTCTTTAACTCACGGACCGTGAGATCATGACCTGAGCTGAAGTCGGACGCCCGACTGAGCCACCCAGGCACACCAGCTTCCACAAACTTTTGAAAACAACATCTCTACAAGAAGTTTCCAATCCACATACATATGCTAATCAAAAAGAAAGAGAAAAGTTTATTTTTAAGATTTTTAATTACTTTATTTTTAATTTATATCCAAGTTAGTTAACATATAGTGTAATGATGATTTCAGGAGCAGAATTTGGTGATTCATCACATACATATAACATCCAATGCTCATCACGACAAGTGTCCTCCTTAAAGCCCCTTGCCCATTTAGCCCATGCCCACATGCATAAACAAAAAGGAGAAAGTTTTTAAGTTACAAGGCTAATTCATAAAAATATTCTTAGCTCATTATAGAAAATAACATTGCTTTAAGATTAAGGATCAAACTAAACAACTACAATCATTTTAATGACATTTCAAGAATAATTGTCAGAAAAAGCTTGTTTAATTAGAGAAAATTGAGGACATATCAGTGACTTGTAGATAAGATAAAGGATTTTCCACATTCAGCAAAAAGAAGCCAAGCACTGGGAGAAAGTATCCGTGGGAAAAGGAAACTTAGATGTATATATATATGAGATTATTTGAAATGCAATTTACTCAACTCAAGAAATAAAATATAGTAAGGGAAAGTGGAGAAAATGTGACACATCAGTTTACAGTAAGGAGGAAAAGGTGCTATTTTAGTCACTAAGAGTCACAATAGACCAAGCTATTATCTGGAAGAGGACACATAAGCAAGGGTGAAAAATGAGTCCTTCATATACAAGTACAGGATGATCATAATCTGGAAGACTTTTCCAAGATAGAGTATACCAATCAGGCATTTATGTTGTCTCATATTTATAATGGTATTGGCATTGTTTTCTGAACAAAATTATTGGTCATTAAGAGTTTCTTAAGGGGTGCCTGGATGGCTCAGTTAGTGGAATTGCAGTATATCAAGAGCTTGATCTAGGGGTCATAGTGAGTTGGAGCCCCACACTAGGCACAGAGATTACATTAAAAAAAGGGTTTCTTAAAAAGTAAAATAGGTGAAAAAAATATTAGCTGACCAACCTATTAAGACCTTCATTTACTACAATACTCTAAAAATGGTATCTTGTGTCCTCATAGAACAAATTAAAACAAGCTGCCTATATATTTGTTTCTCTCACTTCATACGGACAGCAAATAAAACATACTTTATTATAAGTGTTAGCATTCTGGAAAAGAGAATTGTGCAAAATAAACACTTAAAGTTTTATATGTAAATTTGTTTCTGTCTAAAGACAAATCTAAGATTTTCTTGATTCTGATTCATGTTACAAAGATTTTGACTTAACTTGAAAAGTCCAGATAACTATTTTTTAAATGATCATCATAAAGATTAGCACTATTAGCCTTCAGAGAAACTTGATAAATATTTTAAAAATAAACTCCCCTTGGGGAGCTATTGGTGAGAGAACAGCCAAGATGGCATAGCAGCACAGAAGTTCACTACTGCTCTTGTCCCTGAAATGCAACTAGATCAGCACCAAACCAACTTGCACACCAGGAAAACTGATTTGAGGATTAATACAACAATCTGCACAACATGAACCACAGAAATTGGCAGGTATGTGGTGCAGAGAGGTAAACTGGGGGAGACAGAAGCCGCAGAGGGTAGGGAGCTGTGTTTTCTTTGCTGAGAGAGAACAGAGAAGGGGGAGAGTATAGGAAAAGCACTCCGCCCAAAAGTAGCTGTAGTGAAAGAGAGAGAGGAGAAACACCCACAAGGAACTGAACAAGAAAGGGAGAAGGGGAAAGGAGAGGGTTTCAACACCATTAAGACTATAAACAGGGGAGCGCAGAGTCAGAAACTATGTGGCTGGATACGTGGAGGTGCTCTGGTGGGAAAAGCAAATCCCCAGAAGCAGATGGCAGAGTCCTTGGTGTCCTCAGGCCACATGGGAAGAGGCAGTTCCCTGCCAGGATGATATTTGGTAGAGGCTATGCACCCTCCCCACAGGCAAAAGTCCCAGTGGACCCCATATTACAGCCACGTTTGCTGGTGATGGATCAAGGTCACTAGGGTGCAGTGAAGCCTAGTGTCAGATGCCTGTTGTGATTTACCATAGTCCCTGAACTGCTGCTACTACAAGATCACACAAAAATTTTCTGGGGTGGGCTGGTACCTGGCTGCAGTCTCAGGGCTTCTGCAGCAGTGCGGTTGTGTGAGCATTCCCAGGGGGCAAGCTAGCACCGGCCATTGCTTGGCGAGCCCCTCCTCCAGAGAATCTGAGTGGGTCAAAGCTGCAGGGCCCTCAAATGAGCCCTATCTGAGATAAAATTCGGGACAGAGGTACTGCTTGGCAGGCTGATGGCTTGGCCGGGGACAGCGTAGAAGCAGAGAGTGGGTGGAAGCCAGAGACAAAGGAGGGGTGCTTGATTGCAGGTTGGCAAGAGCACAGAGCTCTGATGCTAGAGACTGGGAAGGTGGGTAATGCCACTTTTACCTCTCACACGCATGCACATACATCCATATTCACACCACACTTATCCACCCTGGTAAGTTAAGCAACGCCACCGAGTGGAGAATGGAGCCATTATACCAACCCCCCTCCAACTGCACAAACTAAGCCCTAGAAGAACACCACAAGTCTCTCCATCTGCTTGTTTACCATCTATAAAGTGCTTCATAGTTTGACTTCTAGGGGAATCAGTGCAATTTCATTCGGATTTCATTCTGTTTGTCCATCTATTCATTTTTTTCTTTTATTATTCGTTGACACAGAAAGAGAAAAAATTGATTTTTATTTCCAGTTTTTACAAAAAAGAATTTTCTTTACTTTTTTCCTACTGTATTTTTTATTTGTAAATTTTTGTCTACTTTCATTTCATTTTTTTCTATTTTATTGTATCATCTTTTTAAAATTTTAAATGTTTTCCTACTTTTTTTCCTTCTTTTTTTCTTTTCTTTCCTTTTTTTCTCTATTCTTTCAAGCTTCTTTAAACAACGAGACCCAAACACATTTAGAATCTAGGTTCCTTTATTTTATTTTTTGTGTGTTGTTTTCAATTTTTTTAATTTAATTTTTTTTACTTTATTAATTCTTTTTCTTCCTCCAAAATGATGAAATAAAGGAATTCACCCCAAAAGAAAGAAGAGGAAGAAATGATAGCCAGAGACGTAGTCAACACAGATATAAACAAGATATCTGAACCAGAATTTAGATCACAATAATAAAAATACTAGCTGGAGTTGAAAAAAAGCATAGAATCCTTATCTGTATAGATAAAAGAAGTAAAATCTAGTCAGGACAAAATTAAAAATGCTATAACTGAGATGCAACCTCGAATGGTTGCCATGGTGGCAAGGATGGATGAAGCAGAGCAGTGAATCAGTGAGACAGAGGACAAACTTATGGAGAATAATGAAACAAAAAAAAAAAAAGGAGGCAGAAGAGCATGATATAAGAATTAGAGAACTCAGTGACACATTAAAAAGGAATAACATCTGAAACATAGGGGTCCCAGAAGAAGAAGAGAGAGCTGGGTAGAAGGTTTATGTGAGCATTCATAGCAGAAAACTTTCCTAACCTAGGGAAAGAAACATACATCAAAATTCAGGAAGCACAGAGAACTCCCATTAAATTCCACAAAAACTAAACATCAACAAGGCATATCATAGTCATTCACAAAATACACACACAAGGAAAGAAATTATGAAAGCGGCAAGGGAAAAAAGAAAGTCCTTACCTATAAGGAAGACAGATCAGGTTTGCAGCAGACCTATCCACAGAAACCTGGCAGGCCAGAAAGGAGTGTCAGGATATATTCAACGTGCTGAACTGGAAAAAAAAAAGGCAGCCAAGAATTCTTTATCCAGCAAGGCTCATTCAAAATAGGAGACATAAAGAGTTTCCCAGAAAAACAAAAACGAAAAGAGTTTATAAACACTATACCAGTCCTGCAAGAAATTTTAAGGAGGACTCTAAGGGGAGAAAAGACAAAACAAAATGAAAAAGACCAAAAGCAACAAAGACTTGAAAGGACCAGAGAACACCACTAGAAACTCCAAGTCTACAGGCAACACAATGGCAGTAGGTTCATATCTTTCAGTACTCACTTTAAATGTCAATGGACTAAATATTCCAATCAAAAGACATAGGGTAACAGAATGGACAAGAAACTAAAATCCATCTATATGTTGTTTACAAGAGATCCACTTTAGACCTAAAGACACCTTCAGATTGAAAGTAAGAGAATGGAGAATCAGCTATTATGCTAATGGTGGCCAAAAAAACAAAAAAAAACAAAAAAAAAACCAAAAAACAAACTTGTAGTAGCTGCCATACTTATATCAGAGAATCTAGATTTTAAAATAAAGACAGTAACAAAAGATGAAGAAGAGCATTATATCATAATTAATGGGCCTATCCACCAAGAAGATCAAATAATTATAAACATTTATGCCCCCAATGGGAAAATACAAAAATACATAAATCAATTAATCACAAATACAGAGAAACTCATTGACAATAATACCATAATAGTAGGAGACTTCAGCACTCCACTTACAACAATGCACACATCAGCTAAACAGAAAGTCAAAAAGGAAACAATGTTTTGTTTTTGTTTTTTTTTAATTTTTTTTCAACGTTTTTTATTTATTTTTGGGACAGAGAGAGACAGAGCATGAACGGGGGAGGGGCAGAGAGAGAGGGAGACACAGAATCGGAAACAGGCTCCAGGCTCCGAGCCATCAGCCCAGAGCCTGACACGGGGCTTGAACTCACGGACTGTGAGATTGTGACCTGGCTGAAGTCGGACGCTTAACCGACTGCGCCACCCAGGCGCCCCAGGAAACAATGGTTTTGAATGGCACACTTGACTGGATGGACTTAACAGATATATTCAGAACATTTCACCCTAGAGCAGCAGAATACAAATTCTTCTCGAGTACACGTGGAACATTCTCCAGAATATCACATACTGAGACACAAATAAGCCCTCAACAAGTACAAAAAGACTGAGACCATAGTGTGCATATTTTCAGACCACAATGCTATGAAACTTGAAATCAACCACAAGAAAAAATTTGGAAAAATAACAAATACTTGGAGGCTACAGAACATCTAACTAACGAATTAATGGGTTAATGAAGAAGTTAAAGAGAAAATTAAAAAGTATTTGGAAGCCAATGGAAATGATAACACCACAGCCTAAAACCTCTGAGCTGAAGCAAAGGTGGCCATAAGAGGAAAGTATGTAGCAATCCAGAACTTCCTAGAGAAAGAAGAAAGGTCTCAGGTACACAACCTAACCTTATACTTCAAAGATCTGGAAAAAGAACAGCAAATAAAACCCAAAACCAGCGGAAGACAAGAAATAAAGATTAGACTGGAAATCAATGCTATTGGGAAAAAAAAAAACAAACAAACAAAGAATAGAACACATCAACAAAACCAGTAGCTGGTTCTTTGAAAGAATTAACAAAATTGATAAACCCCTAGCCAGTCTGATCTAAAGCAAAAAGGAGAGGAACCAAATAAATAAATCAAGAATGAAAGAGGAGAGATCACAGCCAACACTGCAGAACTACAAACAAGAGAATATTATGAGCAATGATATGCCAATAAAATGGGTGATCTGGAAGAAGTGGAGAAATTCCTAAAAACATATAAGCTACCAAAACTGAAACAGGAAGAAATAGAAAATTTGAACAGACCCATAACCAGTAAAGAAATTGAATCAGTAATCAGAAACCTCTCAAAAAACAAGAGTCCAGGGCCAGATGGCTTTCCAGGGGAATTCTACCAAACATTTAAAGAAGAGTTAACACCTATTCTCTTGAAGTTGTTCCAAAAAACAGAAATGGAAGCAAAACTTCCAAACTTTTTCTACGAAGTCAGCATTACCTTTATTCCAAAACCAGACAAAGACCCCACTAAAAAGGAGAACTATAGACCAATTTCCCTGATGGCCATGGATGCAAAAATCCTCAACAAGATACTAGCCAACAGGATCCAACAATACAATAAAAGAATTATTCACCGTGATCAAGTGGGATTTACACCTGGGATGCAGGGCTGGTTCAATATCCACAAAACAATCAATGTGACATATCACATCAATAAAAGAAAGGACGAGAACCACATGATCCTCTCAATAGATGCAGAGAGAGCATTTGACAAAATACAACATCTATTTAGATAAAAAACCCCAAGAAAGTAGGGATAGAAGGATCATACCTCAAGAGCATAAAACCAATATGTGAAAGACCCATCACTAATATCATCCTCCATGGGGAAAAACTGAGCCCTTTCCCCCTAAGTTCAGGAACAAGACAGGGATGTCCACTCTCACCATTGTTATTCAACATAGTATTGGAAGTCTTAGCCTCAGCAATCAGACAACACAACGGAATAGAAGACATCCAAATCAGTCAGGAGGAAGTCAAGCTTTCACACTTTGTGGATGACAAGATACTCTATCATGGAAAACCCAAGGTTCCACCAAAAAACTGTTAGAACTGACCCATGAATTCAGCAAAGTCACAGGATATAAAATCAGTGCACAGAAATCGGTTGTATTTCTATATGCCAATAGTGAAGCAACTGAAGGAGAAATCAAGGAATCAATCCCATTTACAATTGCACCAAAACCCACAAAATAACGAGGAACAAACCTAACCAAAGACACAAAAAATCTATACACTGGAAACTATAGAAAACTTATGAAAGAAACTGAAGACACACAAAAAAATGGAAAATTATTCCATGCTCAGGGATTAGAAGAACAAATATTGTTAACATGTTGATACTACCCAAAGCAATCTACATATTCAATGTGATACCTATCCAAATAACACCAGCATTCTTCACTGAACTGGAACAAACAATCCTAAAATTTGTGTGGAACCAAAAAAGACCCTGAATAGCCAAAGCAATCTTGAAGAAGAAAACCAAAGCTGCAGGCATCACACTCCTGGACTTCAAGACGTATTACAAAGCTGTAATCATCAAGACAATATGGTACTGGCATGAAAACAGAAACTCAGATCAATGGAACAGAATAGAGAACCCAGAAATGGATCCACAGACATATGGCCAACTAATCTCTGACAAAGCAGGAAAAAATATTTAGTGGAATAAAGACAGTCTCTTCAGCAGGTGGCGCTGAGAAAACTGGACAGCAACATGCAGAGAAATGAACCTGGACCACTTTCTTACACCAAAGACAAAAATGAACTCAAAATGTCTGAAAGACCTAAATGTAAGACATTTGGATACTCCAAACCCTCGAGGAGAAAGCAGGCAAAATCTCTTTGACCTCGCCGCTGCAACTTCTTACTCAACATGTCTCCAGAGGCAAGGGAAACAACAGCAAAAATGAACTACTGGGACCTCATCAAAATAAAAAGCTTCTGCACAGTGAAGGAAACAATCAGTAAAACGAAAAGGCAACCGACAGAATGGCAGAAGATATTTGCAAATGACCTATCAGATAAAGCGTGAGCACCCAAAATGTATAAAGAACTTATCAAACTCAACGCCCTAAAAACAAATAATCCAGTGAAGAAATGGGCAGAAGACATGAATAGACATTTCTCCAAAGAAGACCTCCAGATGGCTAACCAACACATGAAAAAATGCTCAACATCACTCATCATCAGGGAAATACAAATCAAAGCCACAATGAGATACCACCTTACACCTGTCAGAATGGCTAATATTAACAACTCAGGCCACAACAGATGTTGGCGAGGACGCAGAGAAAGAGGATCTCTTTTGCACTGCTGGTGGCAATGCAAACTGGTGCAGCCACTCTGGAAAACAGTATGGAGGGTCCTCAAAAAATTAAAAATAGAACTACCCTACGACCCAGCAAATGCACTACTAGGTATTTATCCAAGGGACACAGAGGTGCTGTTTTGAAGGGGCGCATGCACCCCAACGTTTATATAAACTCTATCAACAATAGCCAAAGTATGGAAACAGCCGAAATGTCCATCGATGGATGAATGAATAAAGAAGAGATGGTACATATATACAATGGAGTATTACTTGGCAATCAAAAAGAAAGAAATCTTGCCATTTGCAACTATGTGGATGGAACTAGAGTGTATCATGCTAAGTGAAATAAGTCAGTCACTGAAAGACAAGTATCATAAGACTTTACTCATATGAGGACTTTAAGACACAGAACAGATGACAACAAGGGAAGGGAAGCAAAAATAATATAAAAACAGGGAGGGGGACAAAACATAAGAGACTCTTAAATATGGAGAACAAATAGAGGGTTCCTGTAGGAGTTGTGTGACGGGGGATAGGCTAAATGGGTAAGAGGCATCAGGGAATCTACCCCTGAAATCATTGTTGCACTATATTTTAACTAACTTGGATGTAAATTTAAAAAGAAAAAAAAATCATACTTGTTCTTTATGAAGGTATTTAGAGGTATTCAGAGAGCTCTAGTGATCCACATATATAATTGTGACCTATATTGTGACTCAACTTCTAAACTGATTTTTGAGGGAGGAGTATATACAACAATTTCATAGTATTCCTGCATATCTGTGTATCTGTATTAGAGAAAATGTCCCAGATTGTGAATGTCTAAAGTAGAAGAACCAGACTACTTATATTTATATTTATGATATAATATATATTTAAAATTGGTTTTAATTTATCACTCTGGGTATCTGACTTTCTTGCATACGCAACACTTCTATTATATACAGGCACTGTCCATTATCTAAATCAAACTTAGTATTTAGCAAACAGCCTTAT
This sequence comes from Panthera onca, assembly GCF_046562875.1. Lineage (NCBI taxonomy): Eukaryota > Metazoa > Chordata > Mammalia > Carnivora > Felidae > Panthera > Panthera onca. The sequence goes on from NC_138339.1 coordinate 77,692,938, forward strand.
TATTTGTTGGCTATTAACATCTAATCATTCCACAGATTTAAGCCAAACATTATTTCCTCTAGGGTTACCTTTTAATCTGTACAGTTTCATGGCTAGGCCCTGAGTATCCCTTAGTTTCTGCTTAGCTTCTTCCTCTATGCTCTATTGTTTTCTATCCTTCTGCCCTCCTCACTTTTATCCTATAACTCATGTCTTGATGCTATCCTTGGGACAATGTGGGAAGTGGAAACCGTAAAAATATGGAGCAACCGCTCAGAATATTTTTTGTTGCTAATGTGAACAGATTTTAATATGATTATTCTAGCAACAACAAAACAGATCTTTTTCAACCAGGAGTGAAAAGAAACATAAACATAGTCGTGAGAGGGAAGAAAACTTTGTCCCACTTAGCAAGTAAAATGAAAGAAGTTAAATCAAGCATTCCTACATATAGCCTGTATAGACTAGTCAGTTTTCATAAATAAATATTTTCCATTATCACTAACAGCATTGCAAGTTCCATTAACTTGAATAAATTACATAATTTGAGGAGTAGAACTGTGATCAGAAAGGTTTCCTGTCAGACTTCAAATACACTCTTTCACCGCACATACATTCAGCCTGATAAGTCACAGAAATCAGGTCTACTTATATCACAGAAGAAAAAAACAATTGCATTATTATCATCAATGCTGAGCTGTGAACATCTAAAAAGCAAGTTAGATTTTTTTTTCCACCTAATGCGGTGTCAAAATGCTGCCAGAAACATCCTGATCTTGGAATTTTTATTGCTGTTGATGATGTATGAAGTGGAAAGAACATAGCTTGATTTTCTAATAAGTGGTTAAGGTTGCACTACTGACTACATTATTAAAAAAAAAAAGAACTTGGTAACTGAGTGCATATGATAGGAAAGTCACTGATGGGGAAGAAAACTAGAACACTGAGATGTGTCAGCTTTATAGAGTCACATTTTTGGAAATAGTGTCCTTTAAATCAAGAAAGCAGGTTATATAGGAATGTTTTTAGGAAGTTACTAGTATAGCACTTTTGAATAAAATGTAGTATTTTCCTTGACAATGCTTCCAATAAAATGTAGTATTTCCCTAAAAGATGCTTCCAATGGAAAATACAGGTTTTAAACAAGAAATAAGTTATCAAGAAACATAAATCTCCACAGTCAATATTTTTTTGGTTGTAAACCACAATTAGGCTTCAATAATCATAAGACTTCAGTGATAAGCAGTAATATGTCACATAGGACTGGGAAATACAGAAGTGGGAAAACCTATGCTTGTCTTAAAAATAAGTTGCTATTCATATATTTATACATACTTAAATTTACTTTACAAGCAAAGTTTGATAATGTTCTAAGTCTTTTAGCAGTCTCATTATTAGATCCTGAATACTAAGGGGTCAACAGAATAACCAGACATAGGCAGAGTAGGTTAGAAAAATGGGTAAATCTATTCATTGTACGATTTTCACAGAAACATTTAAAAATAGTGTTGGCTCACTATTTATACTATACTATTTATTTTATATTTTATATATACATAATATTTTATATATACATAAAATAATATACATAATATTTTATATATACATAAAATAAACATACATATGTATATATTTATACATTTTTATACATTTATACATATTTATACATATATTTATTTTATATTTATATATACATAATATTTTATATACACATAATATTTTATATATACATAAATATACACATGTATATATATGTATATGTAAATATATATATATATATACATCTTATTTAATCCTGTTTTAACATATTTATATTATTGATTCTTTTAAACCTGTTCTACATTAGCAGTATTCCTTTACATATTCAGACTGAATTTCTATCTCCTGCTACACATTTACTTTTTCCTCTATAGGAAACAGCCACAGTATGATTACAAATCATCACATTTAAATCAAACAGCAAAATCAACAGTATTTCCTTCTAATTATCTGTCACTAGCCTATTGTGAAGTCTCATATTACACATCCATCTTGGTTTGGAGTCTTTCCTTCTAGGACCCAAGCTGATGTAGCAGCTGTAATGTATGCATGTCAAGATAGTGTCAGGGCAAAGGAGCCATGGTGGAACCATTTGATGACTCTTAATGGTTTTGTTGGAAATAGTATGCTTAAATCAAACTTCCACTCACATTTCATTAGACAAAGACTATCACATGGCCATGCCTGATGTCCATGGGATAAGCCAGTAAGGAGGGGTTTGGTAGAGAAAAGCTGGACTATTTAGTTAATTATGCAGATTAATCCAACACTCAAATCCCAAGTCCTCAAACAATGCTGGCTTTGCCTATTTACTTCATAACTTTCATTCCTTACCTCTATACTAAAACCCTTACTGCTTGGGTCAACTCAAGGTTAGAGTATCTAATGGACAGTTTTCTGTCATTATATTTTGATCTATCAGAAACATTCAAGTTCCCCACTCCCTCCTCTCTTTTTCATTTGACATTCAAGACTCCAAACTCTAGTTCTATTATTTCTAATTCTCTTACTTTATTCTTTTTCCAGTCTCCTTTGCTAACTGTCCTCTGAATGTTAGCATAACTCAGAGTTCAGTCCTCGGGTCTTTTTTGGGTTGCTTTTATTATTTTCTAACTCTCCCTAGATGTTCTCATGGCCTCAGATTCCATGTATATTCTGGTAACTCTAAAGTATTTTCAACCTTGACCTCTTTCCTGAGTGCTATCCAATTGTATATCTCAAGGAGATCTGAAACATAATATCTGTAAATACAAACTCATGATCTTTCTCCATTCAAAATGTGCTTCTTTGTGTCTTGACAGCATGTGAATTCCTTCAGGTTCTTCTAGCCAGTGATCAGTGCTTCATTCTCTAAACCTCCTTTCCCTCACCATATTTTATACTAATCTATCATAAAATGTTATTTATTTTTAGAACAACTTTATTGGGGTATAAGTGATAAATCTTAAAGTATCGGTCATATAACTCAATCTTCCTAGAATTCTCTTTAATACACCTTGTTATGCCTAATATCTATATCCATTCAGTTTTAGAGTAATAACTACTTCCTTGGAAAGCCCTCTCTAACATATTGGTGAAAATTTACATTTAGCATATGATTTATATTTTTCTGCTATTATCTCCCATAATATCCTAATTTTTTTAAATATAATTTTATAGAGACTATCTTTGGTCCCCAGCTGCACATCTGCCCTTGGGATAGAATCTTATGTAGTCAGTGAGCCCTCACTCCTGTATCCCTTCTGGACTACATTCTGAATATCTGAGTCCAGGTATTTCCTGGCTCAACAGCCCTGAGCCTACTCCCAGGACCTTTAGCAGAGCCAGTGAGTGGTGCTGGAGTTAGGATGTGGGCAAATAATGGTGGGAGTCCAAGAGCTTCTGTCTATGCTCTTTCCCTGGGACCTGGAAACATGAAGGCCAGGTCTGCCCACGATGTCCCTTTTTAAATCAGGGACTTGATGACCATAGCCAGCTATTTCTGTTGTGTCTCTCAGAGAAATGAAAAAAGAAATCACTTAAAGATGAAGACAAATTCAGCCCTTTAGCTCTCCAGAGTCCACAGTCCTCTCTCTGCATTCAATAATCATAACAACAACACAAATGCTAGCAATGTGGCCGCACTTCAAATTTTATTTACTTGTTTAGTTTTACATTTCCTTTAGGAAAATTTTTATATACATATGTCTTTATGGAAACAAGACCTTATAATTTCTCTTTACACCTACTGACATACTTCATAGGAAGCCAAGCCTTATAGTTGGTTATCTAGTGTTTTAAGTTTTTCCTTTCTGAGGGAGATGTACTCTCAATTTTTTACTTTTACAAATGTCGGGCTATATATTTAATTGTTCTAGATGTAAGACCACATACACCTTATATTGAAAATGTGAGACTGTCCAGTGTGCAACTAACCTTTTTGAATCTACATTTACAGAGGTCTAATTGTTGTGTATTATAGGGACAGTTTGAGTGTATCCTCTTTGTGTTAATTTGATTATTTAGAACTAATGGTTGTTTTTGGTTTTTCTCCATGATATATCCAACATGGAAAGAAAAGGTAAAACCAGAGATTCAACATAAATGTTTATCCGATTCTAGTTCCTTCCCAGTATCTTGGACCTCACAGCTCTCCTTCAAAGCCTACATTAGTTTTTATAATACAAGTTTCCAATGAAATAATATACTTAATCTAAATTCTCAAACTATTAATATAGAAATGAACACTGCATTCATGAAATTGAAAACACCATTCTCCTAATTCTAAGCTCCAATCTACCTGTGATTATAATCTATTTCATCCTTAAGTATTTGTTTTCTTTAGAGTAAATTAAAATTCCCAAAATTTTTTGTAATTTTATTTTTTAAATATCCATTATGTTAGAGTATTAATAAATCATGTTATTCCAGCCCATTAACTTATTATTTTATTTTTGAACTTCTTCTCTAGTAGTTTTTTATTTTTATTTTGTATATTCTTTTTAAATATCCTGGAATCAAATGTTTTTTTTAAAAATTATGACTCTTCTTTCTCCTGTGGTTTATTTAAAAGAAAAGAAGGGTGACAGTATGGAGCTTGTGTGGGATTCTCTCTATCCCTGTCTCTCTCTGCACTTCCCCTACTCATGTGTGTGCACTCTCTCTCTCAATATACATAAGCAAACTTTATAAAGAAACGTAAAGGCTATAAATTTGTTCTGAGTACAGCTTTGACCAGAGCGCATAATTTTTGAAATTTCATTAAAATCAATTAATTTGCAAAGAATCTGTAATTTCAATTGTCATTTCCTTTTTAACTCAAGAGATTTTCATAGTATTTAACAATTTCTGATTGTCAGATTATTTCTTGTTAGTTTCTATTTACAGTTTTATAATATTTTGGTCATGAAATATAGCCCATATAGTGTTTTCTTACTGAAATGTATTGAGGTTTTCTTTTTGACATGATATATAACTGATTTATATAAATATTCCCTGGGCACTAAAATTCATATTTTATATCCACCAGTTAAAATGATGTCTTCAGATATATATTACATCCATTAGTTATCTATTTGATGATCATAATAGATTATTTATTATGCCATTCAATATGTTGGAAATGTTACACAGTGGAACAAACACTAAAGGTGATTAAAACACTGTTTCCATAGTCCCTATACTTGAAAAATTCATACATCAGGGAAGCAAGTGATTAGTAATAATACAAATAACTACAGTGGAGTACTGTAGGTGATATGGAAGCACATAATAAAAACAAATAACTTGGGGTTGGGGGGTCACGGTCTTCCCATCTTAAAGAAGTGATACGAGAATTATATTAGCTAGGCAGAAGAAGGGAGAATATTCCTGGAGTAGAGTACAACATGTGGAGCACAGCATATGCATGTTTGAGTAATTAAAAAAAAAGAAAATAGAACGGATAGGAAGTCAGGGTAGAAGTATGTTTACTTCCAGTATGTGTTCCACATACTGGAAAATAATTCCAGAAAAATAACTTTACATCAAGTTTACTAAGTACTCATTAATGAGTTTAAAGTAGGTTGGTGAGATGATCACATTTTATAGAAACTTTTGTGGGCAAACCTACATTGCAAGTCAGAAGGCTAGAAAAAAGAACACGAGTAAGCTGTTATTATACTAACACAGGAAAGAGATGAAGGGAAAACGAATGCAATTCCAGGAAGTGAGAGTAGAATTAACAGGACCAATTTGACAGATATATAGAGGAATAATTAAAATAACTGATGAGAAATTAGAAGGCTTTACTTAAATTTCCCTTTGAAGACACTCAATATATTTCCATATGTTTATTAATAGTATGCATTTTCTCTTGGGTAAATTTTCTTTTTACAGCCTTCCCTCACTTTCCTGTGTCATCTGTTTTTATGTTTTTAATTTGTATGAGCATTTTGAATACTAAGGAAAGTACTCTTTATAATATCACATGTATTGTAATATTTTTCCCAATCTAAAAGTTATCTTTGGATATTACAACTGTGAGTTTTCCCTCTAAATGCTTTAAAGTTACTTTGTTCATTCACTAATTCATTCATTTGGAAATTGCACACTCAATAAAGGAAAGGAAAAACTGGTTTCAAGTGCACATGTTGAAAAGAGGTAAAGGTAAGTAAAGATGTAGTTAAATATAAAAGTACATATAAGCTCACTTCATCCTATAACAACTTAGTATTGTAGACAAAAGCTTTTCAATTTTGCAGCTTAATAAATGGAGGCACAGAGTTTAAGTAATGTCAATGGGATTTAAAACAATATGTGAGTGGCTTAAAAAGCTCTTTCATTAACCATGTCAAATGTGGTGAGATCTCTGCAGATCTGTTCAATGTTATCCCTTGAGCTCTTTATCACACATAATCCAATTTCATTGATCTATCATGTATGAACAGTGAGAGAATTAACTCTAAAGAAAGACATATTATGAAGTAAGAGACCTTATATTTAAGATAAAGTACAGATACCCACATACACACACATTTTAACACAGATATTAGGTGACTACAAACCCACACAATGTTGAATAAGCAAACATAAGGTATCTATAAATATTTGAAAATCAATGATTAAATTTATATAACAGATTTACAAAAATTATTGCTTATAAGTACTTTGTCAACATAATTTAAAATATTCTGGGGCATCTGGGTGGCTCAGTTGGTTGAGCGTCCAACTTTGGCTCAGGTTGTGATCTCATGGCTCATGGGTTTGAACCCCACATCAGGCTCTTTGCTGACCCCTCAGAGCCTGAAGATTGCTTTGGATTCCGTGTCTCCCTCTCTCTCTCTCTGTCCCTTTCCCCTCTCTCTGCCCCTTACCCTGTCTCCCTCTCTCTCTGTCTCTCTCTCTCAAAAATAATAAATAAACATTAAAAATATAAAACATGCTGAAAGTAATTTAGCAAAAAAATGTGTCACAAAAGAAGCAATCCTAAGGGGAGATGTTTTGTATTATGTATCTATTCAGAAATATGCATTGGGGCACCTGGGTGGCTCAGTCAGTTGAGCGTCCGGCTTTGGCCCAGGTCAAGATCTCACAGTTTGTGGGTTCGAGGCCCGCATCGGGATCTGTGCTGACAGATTAGAACCTGGAGCCTGCTTCTGATTCTGTGTCTCCCTCTCTCTCTGCTCCTCCCCCACTCATGCTCTGTCTCTCTCTCTCTCTCTCCTTCAAAAATAAATAAAAACATTAAAAAATTAAAAAAAAAGAAATGTGCATTGAGGGGCGTTTGGGTGGCTCAGTCAGTTAAGTGTCTGACTTTGGCTCAGGTCATGATCTCACAGTTCATGAGTTCAAGACCCAGAGCGGTCTCTCTGCTGCTGGCACAGTGCCTACTTTGGATCTTCTGTCCCTCCACCAACCATCCCACAACTGTCACTCCCTCTCTCTCTTTCTCTCTCTCAAAAATAAATATTTAAAAAATTTGAACATGTGAATATACTAGTTAATACTGAAACATGGATCCTGTCTTACATCCAGACTGTATCTGAGTATGATAGGGAAACTGTTGAGGATACTATAATTCTACTTACAGGAAGGCCTGGGAGACACTCATCTTGATTTTTTTTCTCCACAATTTCCTTGTGAGATTAAGCTTAAGTAGCTTCACTTTGAAATGCACCTTAGCTGCTTTTCTTTCTTTGAACCACTTCTTCAATCCCTAATAGTGGTTTTTGAACTTCCCAAATAAACTATTATACTGAAACTCTTGTATTACAATCAGCTTCTGGGGAGACTCATTTTAAGATAGTTGGTATCAGAAATTTTCCTAAACATCAGATCTTCAGGATAGAATTCTAAAATTGGAAAAATAACACCACTCAGATGGCAATGAAAACCCCAGAGCCGTTTGTAAATTGGGTGAAATAAATCGGCAGGCTGTCTACAAGTAGCATTATTACTGTGGTGAAGTGAATATGATACAGTTAAAAAAGGAAGCACTGATTTATGCAATGTCTCTACTATCTGGGAGAAATGATAATAACTTGAAAGACTGCAGAATTGAATGGTTACTAAAAGAACAAAGAGGCAGGGTCAACCCAGCCAACAGTCAACATAGGCCATGATGTAAAAGCCAGAATGTTTAATAAAGGAAACATAATCTGTACCAGGAGGGTAAACTGGGCAGAACGTCAAGCCCAAGACCAATTGTTGCAGTAAAAGAATTACAAAGAGGTTTTAATTCAGACTTAACAAGTCTCCCAGGCTAAAATCAGGGCCCTAACATGGAATTAGTGAGACACTGAGACTTAGGAAAAAGTATCTGAAAGTAAATTCTAACCTTGAACCCTCTGTTACATTATATCCTCTAAGCACGCAAATGTGGCCTGTACCCTTTCTAGAAGATGGTAGTTTCCTTTTGCCTAGATATCATGCAGGGGAGAACTCTTACAACATCATGACAAGTGCATGTGATAATGATTTCAAGACTTCCCCAAATCACACTAAGTTAATTTACATAAGTAAGAGTACCCAAGTACCAGTATACTGAGGCAAGAGGAATAGCAAGAGTTCTTGAAGGCAGTTGGATTCAGAATTTGAGCTAAAACTAATACTCGTGTCCAAACTAGCATTAGATTTCTCCTATTAGCATGGCAGCATAGAGATGCTATATGGTAGATGGAATCATGACCCAAGTTCTACTCATATTAGGTTCAAATGCCTATGAATCTATCCTGTAATCATTTTCCCAAACTCTGAAACCAGAATTGAAGTGCATATGGTTAGCAGCTGGCTGAATCCTTATGATAGTCCTTGACTTTTGGGTATGAAAAGCCAAGAGAAAGACCATGAAATTGTCCTCTCCTCTACCAAGATTAAAAACCAGAAGCAATTCTGCATTCCAAGTAAAAGGGTACAGATCAGTGCCAAGATTGTTGGTGGTTCCCATCATATCCCTTTTTTTTTATTCATCAGTCTGGCCTCTACAAAAAATTGGGATGAATTTGGCAGATCATGAGGGACTACCATAAACTTAACTGGGTGGTTGCTCAATCTTAGCTACTGGGATAAATGTGGTATCTTTATGTGAATAGATCAGCACAACCTCTTATACTTAGTATACAGCCAGAAATTGCCAAATGCTTTATTTTCAATCCTATAAGGAAGGAGATTCAGAAATGTAATCCACTTAGAACATACAATAATATACATTCATGGTCTCGCTGCTAAGTTTTACTAACTATCCTGCTAATGTAATACAATTCGAAAGGTATTCATTGTCTGGATATTGCACAGAATATAACCATAGCTCTGTATTAATGGGAAGAAGAAAGTAGTAAGTATTATTGATGGCTTGGAAAGACACATGTCAGAATGTGAGAAATAAAATCTAAAAATTCAAGAAGCTGCCATTGGTGAAGATTTTAGTTATTCAGTGGTCTGGGAACGCCAGTACAGCATCCACCAAAGTATAAAGAAAGTCATTGTACTATATCCATCCTATCACTAGGAAAGAATTACAGTGCTTCATTGGTGACTTTACAGTTTTGGAAGCAATGCATACCACACTTATACATGTTGACTCAGCCCATTTGTCACTCACTGTATGACACGGGAGATTCCAAGTAGCCCTATAGACTTGACTTTAAGTGATAGAACACATTAAAATCTCTAAACATACAAGAAAGAAGATTAATTCAGAGATAATTTCAAATTCCAAAACGTAAAGATTCTAAATATTGATCACACTATTGGCTTCATTTTGATAAACCAAAACAAAGTCATTGTTATACATAAGAATTTCATTGAAACCATAAATAGGGAAACACCTAGAAGGGAATATTAGAAATCATGAATGGAATTCAGCCATAGATGAATAAAAATAATCATAAAACATAAGTAAGGGGTCCGTTCAGGTCCAAAACATCAGCATATATTGAACTTAATAAGGATGGTTGTTGTCTGCTCAATAAGTCAGCTGTGTCACACAAGGAGAGAAAACAAATGATCAAGATTACCCAAGCTAGATATTGGCAAGGTGAGACTGGAGGAGAAACCCTAATGTGGGAAGCAGGAAGAGTGGAGCTGGAATTACTTGAGTGAAACTTAACTATATACCAAATTAGTAACATAACTAGTGTGGGGAGAGGTGGGGACATGCAGCTTTGAGCACAACTCTAACTGTACATCATTAGTGAAATGCCTTTAAGAATAAAAAGAAATGTTAAACTTCTCTCAGTAGCTTTATTGTTAGTAAAAATAATGGTTAGTAAAAAGCATACATAGTGGTATTATAATTTTACAACAATTATAATCAAATTGCAGGCTAAATCAAATAAGTGCATTAGTGATATTGGTGAATGAGGTTTTTCATAAAATAGAAAAGATACTAAATTATAAAATTAAAGAAGTTAAGAAATACTCTGCCATGTTAAATTTAAGTTAGACATGTCAATAAGAACATGCTTTTTTTAAAAAAAATGTTTATTTAATTTGAGAGAGAGAGAAAGAGTGAAAGAGGAGCACTGAGAGAGGGAAAGAAAGAATACCAAGCAGGCTCTATGCTGTCAGCACAGAGCCTGACGCAGGGCTCAATCTCACAAACCATAAGATCATGACATGAGCCGAAATCAAGAGTTGGACGCTTAAATAACTAAGTCACCCAGGTGACCCTGAACATATGGTTTTTAAGCCACTGAAGTAGCACTAATTAGCCCTAAAACCCAGAAACCTGGATCTTGGTTTCCGTATACCTACTTAAATAAACCAGGTCTCTTGGACGTATTCTAGGATTAGAAGAGAAAACACAACATGTCCTTGGGACTTCTGTTGTGGAAGAAGAAAAAGAAGCCTGAAGGGAAAAGTTGTCAAAAGGACATAAAAGTCCAATTGAAAGGGCCTCCTCACTGGCCAATTAAAGCATCACAAGTGACTACTCTTGAAGGTGAAACACTGAATAAATAAAAATACATGAATCCATCATGACACAGACAAAAGAGGAAAGACAAGAAAAATATCCATTTACATATCAGGATATATCACAAAATAGTTATGTTACTATCTAAATGTTGAATACATATGAAATTATTGTATTGACTACATTCAGAAGTGCTTTGTTAAACATATCAATTAAGTTTTCTGATAAATATGAGGGGTTTTACTCACTTGTTATAATTTTTACTTTGCCAAAAAGGAAAGCTCAGAAATACCGCTGCCTAAATTATACTATGTTTAACATGTATTTTAGGAGAAATTCAAAGTTATTTATGTATTTCCTATGGTATAAATACTGGCTCATAAAACTCATTACCATAAAGGAAGATGAAATAAATGTATATAACTTGGTGATATAATTCGATTTTCAATGGAAATTATAAACTCCTTAATAAAATCATAATAGCTTAATAATATACCTTTTATAATAATTATAGTCACTTTAACAAATTAATGTAAAAATAAGAAAATCAATATCTGTATCATGCCAGAAATATATTTTTAAAAAATGAATGTGCCATACATCTGTTCAAAGAAAACTCCAGAAGGAAACCCTCAAAGGTTCTTCATTCTTGCTGAATTTATTTCTAATAAACAATACAACCAGAGATCCTTAAATTCATGGGCAAATTAAAAAGCTCTTCTATGCTGAGATGAGGAGATCGTAAATCTATAGCACTGACTTGGAAGAGAACACAGTGTTCAGAGTTTATTTAGCTATAAAAGTCAAGATGGTGGTCTTTAAATAACTTATGTGACTGGGTGGTCACTTAGGAAGCTGCAAATACAGCATTTATAATTTTTGCTAAGAAACTGCAGTTTCTCTGTGAGAATGTTTTGATTGCCTGTAGGAACTGCCTTTTTAAGAAAAAAGCTTAGTGCTTTCTAATTATGACACATTGATAAAATTCCTGTTTCTATGAGTTCTTATAAAAATAAAATGCACATATTTATATCTGTAATTTCATTAAATCCCATCATTCAGAAGTTATCACTGTTCCTTTCCAATGTATTTATAGAGACTGATTAGAAGAAACAGAAAGAGATTCCTTATATACTTCTAGGTAAAAGGACAGAAACTGTAGGCAATTAACAACATATGCGGCAAAAGGGGATAGAGGATACGGACAATTCAAAAAACTTCTTGTAGGAATTTAGACATGATGGTGCATGTAAAAACATTTCACTTCTAAAGGCATATGCAAATACCTCATGAGTAGAAAAACAACTGAAACCTATCTATGACATGTTTCAGAATACAAAAGGAAGGGCATGAAGTGCCTGTGTTTTAGGGAGGGATATTTCCCCTACAATCTCTCTGGAACTATTGTTTCTCTGATGTAGATGGTATGGAAGTTTTTGTCCAATATTTAAAAATGCCTGGAACTAATAAGTATATGTGGCTTGAAAGGATAAGGGATACAGAAGTAATTCACAAAATACACTTCTAAAAATATAAAACTGTTTTCTTTTGGAAAATTGAGGAGCATTTTTAAGCAACTTACTAAATATTTAATTCTCCCCGATAATGTAAATTAATTGACTTAGCGAGTGGAGCATCTGTTAGAATACAAGCAAATTTTCAGTTCAGTGTGTCTCATCTTTGGTAAATTCACTTATGTCATGGTTATTTATTGCTCCTGTTCTATGTGCCAGACACCATGCTAGGAGTTGAAAACAAAATAATGAATGAGGCAAAAAAAGTTATCTATATGTAGTATATGTTTCTGTGTGGTGGTGAGAGGGAAGGAGACTTAAAACTCATATAAGTAAATACATAAGCTAATTTTAGACTCAGATGAAGCAAATGAAACAAACAGGAGGTGGTAATAGGGAATAACTGGCTGAATGATGGGGAATATGCATACAGGAAGGAGACCTCTGTGAGGAAGTGATATTTAAGTTGAACCTAAATCACAGCTGGACCTGAGTAGGTATGTGAAAAATCAGTTAGTGATGAGTTCCTTACAGTGACTAAGTAACTTGCCTAAGGTCAGCCATCTGGTCAGAATGAAACCTAAACTCAAACTCAGAAATTCTCACTAGATTATTCTCAGCAGAAAACATTTCTGCCATATAACTGCAACTTATCTAAAAATTCCAGATTCATTTTCCTCCCTCTATTCTCTTCACCTCTTAGTGTGGGAGTCCTACAAGATTTGATATTTGAAACTTCAATCTTCTCCACCTAAGTTACATCTATGTTTTCTGCAATCACATTCCATCCCTTGCTTTAATCACCACCTATAGGCTGAGGCCTCCTAAGTGTATCTCTGAAGTCTGGACCTCTTTCTGATCTCCAGACTTGTATTTCTGACTACCTTCGTTGTCTCCTCCAAACCAATTCAGTTAAATGCCATTCTAGCCTTCCATTTGCTAAAGTAAAATGATTTATTCTAGGCTCCTTACTTTCTTTGAAAAACTGTCTCCAATTCATCAGCATATCCTGCTAGTTATACTTTCAAAAAATGTCCAGAACTTCACAACCAGGTAATTTCTTTGGATATATTTTCTAGTTTTAGCTATGCGTATTCTACTGCTTAATATACTGATATTCTAGTTCTAAAACTATATTGTTTTCCATTTATATGAGTTTCATTTTTCTTTCCAATTTGCCTCTACATTTCTATTAATCATTTGTTTCTTGTTCTTTGTGATTGTCCTACTATTTAGTGCGAAGCCTCCTAAATTCTCTTGCTTTTTGTTCAGCCTCTAGTAAACATACTTTATTTCTGTTACATATGTTGCCTTCACAACTCCTATATTTCATTATCTTTGACTGTGAGCTCATGGCTTTATTGTAATCTATGGGAGTCCTGTGGGTTAAACAGGGAAAGCTTTCCTCAAGAGATTTGCTTGTTTTCTTTTTTTTAAATATTAAATTTATTGTCAAATTGGTTTCCATACAACACCCAGTGCTCATCCCAACAGGTGCCCTCAATGCAAATCACCCACCCTCTCCTCCCTCCCACTCCCCATCAACCCTCAGTTTATTCTCAGTTTTTAAGAGTCTCTTATGGTTTGGCTCTCTCCCTTTTTTTTTTTTTTTCCTTCCCCTCCCCCACGGTCTTCTGTTAAATTTCTCAGGATCCACACAAGAGTGAAAACATATGGTTATCTGTCTTTCTCTGTATGACTTATTTCACTTAGCATTACACTCTCCAGTTCCATCCACGTTGCTACAAAAGGCCATATTTCATTCTTTCTCATTGTCAAGTAGTATTCCATTGTGTATATAAACCACCATTTTTTTTATCCATTCATCAGTTGATGGACATTTAGGCTTTCCATAATTTGGCTATTGTTGAAAGTGCTGCTATAAACATTGGGTTGCAAGTACCTCTATGCATCAGCACTCCTGTATCCCTTGGGTAAATTCTGAGCAGTGCTATTGCTGGGTCATAGGGTAGATATATTTTTAATTTTTGAGGAACCTCCACACTGTTTTCCAGAGCGGTTGCACCAGTTTGCATTCCCACAAACAGTGCACGAGGGTTCTCATTTCTCCACATCCTCTCCAGCATCTATAGTCTCCTGATTTGTTCATTTTAGCCACTCTGACTGGCAGGAGGTGATATCTGAGTGTGGTTTTGATTTGTATTTCCCTGATGAGGAGTGATGTGGAGCATCTTTTCATGTGCCTGTTGGCCATCCGGATGTCTTTTTTAGAGAAGTGTCTATTCATGTTTTCTGCCCATTTCTTCACTGGATTATTTGTTTTTCGGGTATGGAGTTTGGTGAGTTCTTTATAGATTTTGGATACTGGTCCTTTGATATGTCATTTGCAAATATCTTTTCCCATTCCCTCGGTTGCCTTTTAGTTTTGTTGACTGTTTCTTAGTTTTGTTGATTGTTTCCTTCACAGTGCAGAAGCTTTGCTTCTGCTTCTTTGAGTAGCTGGGAGGCTACATGGGTGGCTCTCTAACCACTTTCAGGTGAACGATTTCACTAAGAAGTCCTAGCCTCAGTTTCCTCCTTGATTCCGGCTCCAAGCTCAGTATTTAGACTGTTTTTATGCTACTGATATCTACCGTGCCTCTACTTACTGTCTGCATCTCTAGCACAAGTTCATGTCTTATTTGCTTATTTGTTTGGGAGGGGTTATCCTCAGAGACTGCCACTACCTTATGTGAGAGAGCAATGCCTGCGTGTGTCACAGCTACGATATAGTTGTTTGGAAGTTAAAGGATCTTTCATGTCACACCACTCTACTGGAATACTGGTTAAATATGGGAAAAAGTGGTATATTTTATTTACCTTTTATTTTTATAAATGGATACAGAAAATGCAATATGATTATTAATTTTTTCTCCTCTAATCTGCAGTTTTTACTTTGAATTTTTCTAGGCTGTGCTTTAAATACAATTTTATGATTGATATTATTTTCCTTTTAACATGAAGTAACGTCCTTTATTTATATCTTAATCCCTTAAATTCTATTTTTCATATAAATTTGCTTTTGCTAGTCTTTATCTAGTGAATTCTTTTCCACCCTTTTATTTATATTCTTTTGCAACAGGTGTTCAGCTTTTAATGAGAAATAGTTATATAATTCTAATCTTGTGTTTCTCAGAAACAGTAAGTTTATGTCATTTATCTTTATTGTGGATATTAATACTAATATGCTTTTGGTCTAACTTTTGCAGTCTGTGATATATGCCATGCTGCTTTTGCTTTCTTTTTCTTTTACCTTTTTTAAATTCATAAGTTCCTCCTTTTCCCCCCTTACACATTATGTTATACATTCCATTTCTAAACTCGGTGATTAGTCTTAAATATTAAACAAGCTTATTAAGTATTTCTTCCCTAGACTTCCCACAGCTTTCAAACTCTTAGTCATGTGTTGCTTATACACATCTTTATGTGATTTTCACTTGTGGGTAAAAGATTGATAGAAAATTTGAGGTTTATAACAATTGCCCCTTAGAAGTTTTAAAATAAATTTCTATTATCTTCTGAAATTTTTTATTATAGATGATGTCTGCTACAATTCAGCATTTTGTTTTGTTATTTTTGTTGCTGTTGTTAGTTATCATTCTTTTTTCTTGGGTAGTTTTGAGTTTTTCAATATGTCCTTGTTATTAAGTAGCTTTATTAGAATGTATGGAAAACATTTTCTGTTCCACTTGCCTTATTATTTGTTGAGTACTCTCAGGTTTCTTCGAGCCTCAAAAATTTTAGCCGTTATAAGTCTGAATTGTATCTCTCCAATTAGTTCTCTGTGCTGCTCCTAGAAATTCAATAGCATACTTGTTGAGTTTTCTTCTCTTTCCGTTCTAAAATTCTACAAGATTTTCTCAGTTTTATATTTCTAATTATATATTTCTATGTGCCTAGTTTACTATAGAGCTTTTCCATTAAAATTTACAATATCAACTATTAAATTTTAATTCCAACATTTTAACTGGTTAATTTTTATATTAGTCTGTTATTAAGAACTACATGCTTTTATTCCACAATTCATTGGAGTCTGAGACTCCTAGATGTCTTGGGAGCAGATTCTCAGTAAAAGCAGCATGTGCCACTTCCACATGTGGCTCGTAAATCTCTCACCCATGTTTTCCCATGCTCTTCCCATTTTCCTGTCATCTTCAAGATGGTAATAGGAGCAATCCTGAAGCCAAGTACAAAGATGGAACAACCACTTATAAGTCCAGGTCACTGAACAACTGTTATGTGTCAAAACAGTAAAATTCCCACTCTGGACTGTTTAATGTGAGAAATACCTTATCTTTTAAGTCAGTAACTCTTACCTTGAAAACTCATCTTGCATTGGAATATTTCTCTTTTCCACAAGACCACTCCTCCCTGTGCAGTATTTTCTGAGGTTATCTCAGCCCAGCCCAAGGGTTCCACAGTTCTTAAATAGGTCAACCAAATGTTTGTAACACTAAAGGACAGTATCTCTTTCTTAAAACCAGCATTAAGTGGGCCAGCGTTGAACTTGTACTGCTACTTCTTTTTACTCCCTCCACCACATACAAGCAGTCTGTTTGTTCTACAAGTGGGCAAAATTTTACCAGCTGCATTCATGTAGCTAGCCTGGCTTTGGGACTCAGGCATGAGCTATGCTGTCTGTTTTCATACGCAAAGGTTGAAATTTTAGACTCAACTCCTGCTTCTGAGCTCAGGGCTATAGGGCTTCATTTCTGATTGTAACTTGTAAAATCTTTCTTTCTTTGTATTTTATTTTTAGCACTGTGATACTCTTTTATCATCTCATAAACTGTTTCTATGTATTTGTGGAAGTAAGAACAGCTATCCTTGTGTACTTAAACTAATTTCATGAGTTCTCTAATTCATTCTAAACAGTGAGGTGTATGTAGAGATATATATACAAAGATATTTTAGCATTGTTAATAAAAATCAAAAATGAAAATGATTGACAAAAGGGTTTGATTAAATATATCACACTATTCTGCAGAATAGAATGTGTACAGTCAGTAAAAATAATTATGTTAAAAGCTACTAAGTTGAACATATATTAATTTTCCAAATTAAAAAATAGCCATTTATAAAACATTTTATATATGTAGTTAGGCATTTTCATGTTTGAGTATGTGTGTGCATATACAACATGTTACAGTGATAGGCTATCAGATTGTTTTAAATTTGTGGGCTCTAAATGTGCATTTTCCAAAATTTTTATGATGAACATTTTCTTATTTCAAAAACCAGGATTAAAAAGTTCAATTTCTAAAGGTAATGCTAGACTTTCATTGTGAAAAGAGTTGGTATTAATTCGTAATGTGCTTAAAAAATAATTTGATAAAAAGATATTATTTAGCTTGTGATTTTTTATTCTGTTGTTTCTGGCGCCAAAATAATACTTATGCTTATTTACAACACTCTGGGACTCAAGTCTGGGATCCTGAGCCTGCTGCTTCATCTGGCATATGTTTAACAAACAGATGGATCTTCCATTATACCCCAAGGGTCAGAAAACTTGGGCTCTTTCAAGCAAAGCAGTAAATTATTTAGTAACTTCCTCATGGTTCCATTAATGACCTGATAGATCAGCACATCAATGAAATGTGTAAAGTATACTAAATTGATGGTGGTATGAAAAATTCATTGAATACAAAAGGAAGAAACAGATTAATCAAAAAATAAGTGAGAAGAAAATTTGCCAACATACATTCCTCACAAAACCTTAAGGGAAATAATGAGGTAAACGAGAACAATGTAGAGAAGCATTAGGAAACAATGAGTTTAGAACCTTTGGAAGATGCTTTTTTGACTATATATGCTTAGAAAAAAATATATAAATTTCTGTTGTGAATTATGTCTTAAAAACATACTTGAAACAAAATCTAGAGGGCTTATGCATCGAAAAAAATTACTGGATTTGACTGCTTTTAAAGCATTCGATACAAATTAATTTTTTTGAGGGTTGGGCAAGTAACTATAATTTTTATTTTCCAATGTATCTGCCTAGTGATCTCCATGTACTAAGTGATCATGAAATCATTACTGAATTGAACAGAATTGATTGGAGTTTCCAAAAGTAAAAAAGTGGGGGAAAAAAGTGAAAAGTGATATATACAATTATATAAATCTGAAAAATGACAAGGCCAAATTCAGAAAACCTATCCTTTATTTGATATAAATGTTTTGCTCTCTAATTAATATTTCTGTATAGAAAGTACCTTTTAAAAATTTTTAGGTTTTAGAAAATTCATCCTTGTTTTAAGTTTTCCTGTGCCACTTATTTACTCTTTCCTTTTTAAGTCTTTTAAGACTAAGAACGGTGGGAGTAGAAATAGATGTTTTTTCAAGGTGAAACATTTTAAAAACCCAAAGTTCATAAATAATGAATGTATCTTGGCCTAGAATTTAACTGATGCACACAAAAGCTAGCCTACCCGATGAGGCTGACTTTCCCCTAAGCTTTGAAGGTAATAATAGCTTTAACCTTCTTAGATGAAGAGAAAAAAGAAAGGAAAAGCATGCCTCCAAGTAGGAGGCAGCTATGTTTATGAACCCTGATGCCTGGCCAACAGATATTTTTGCATAAAACAAGGCTTGCTAACCATGGAAACATAAACCTAAATCATGTTAGTCAGCTCTGATTGTGAGACACAGCTGCAATGGAGAGTCTGACTGTAAAAACAACCTTGGTAGGTTTTCATGTTGCTTCAGCTAATATACATAGGTATTCACTCTGCAAGGGAGCATGCAAACAACAACAACAAAACAAAACAAAACAAAACAAAAACATGCTGCTAGGGTACAGACAAAAGAAACAAATAGAAAACAAAATTTAGATATCCACTAAGGAACCCAACTTATTACCAACTTCTTAAAGGTTCCTTCGTGATATCTGGGCAATCATATATCATCCTTCACTATTTTAAATTCTCTTTAATTAATCAAAAATTTTGGCTAAGGTATTCATTTGTTAAATGCAACGTATTGGCGATAAACTACAAAATAGATCCAAGAAGTCCAAGGTAATTTCTTTATGTACCATTTTTATGTCTGCAAAAGATAAACATTTTGTACACATTCTATATTTCATATCTTTTTATTTTAGTATTCTCCCATGAAATATATATTTATTCCTCACCATTATTAACTGAGATACCTCTGAAGCCTTAATGAATTGCATTTTAGTAGTGATATCAACTCTTTAATACTTAAAACTTGTCTTTAAGCCCAATTTTTGTAACCTATAGAAAAGGTAGTCTTGGATCCTATGACTCATGTTTTGAATCCACATTCTATCATAATAAGATAAATTTTGAATGATTAACCAGAATAAATGCCAGAAAGCCTACCATCCTCATAATCATAATTTCAAATATTTTATATTCCCAAACTATTTTCCATCTGGAAAGCTTACTCTTAATAACATTCCCATCACTTATGGAATACTTTTATTTCTTCAAGATCACCAACCCATTGATCTCTTCAGTTGTTTACAATCCATCAAGGCTGTCATGTTTTCAGATCTCTCATTGTCTAGATTCCATTGCTAATCATTTTAATATTCACTTGCAAATACTCTCAAATGCCTTGCCTTCTATTTTTTCTTTTGCAATCACTTGGCAAAATCTAAACCCAGTTCTATCTATCATATAAATAGCTGAATACCTAAAATAATTATTCCCTATTCTCTTTCAAACAGAAGTCCGTTACATTTTTTCCTTATACCCATACTACTCATCATGACCAGGTAATTTAGGGAAAGGCTGACTCAACCCCAGATGTAAATTCTGATTAGACTAAGCCGACTATATATATATATATATATATATATATATATATATATATATATATGTGTGTGTGTGTGTGTGTGTGTGTGTGTGTGTGTGTGTATGGTCAAGTTAGCTAACATGCAGTGTAGTTAGTCTTGGTTTCAGGAGTAGATTCCTGTGATTCATTACTTACATATAACACCCAGTGCTCATCCCAACAAGTACCCTCCTCAGTGCCCATGACCCACCTTCTCCACCACACCCAACCCCCCACCCTCATCAACCCTCAGTTTGTTCTCTGTATTTAAGAGTCTCTTATGGTTTGCCTCCCTCTCTTTGTAACTTATTTTTCCTTCCCTTTCCCTATGGTCTTCTGTTAAGTTTCTCAAATTCCACATATAAGTGAAATCATTGGATATCTTTTTCTGACTTATTTCACTTAGGATAATACCCTCCAGTTCCAACCATGTTGTTACAAATGGCAAGATTTTATTCCTTTTCATTGCCAAGAAGTATTTCATTGTATGTATGTATGTATGTATGTATGTATATGTGTGTGTGTGTGTGTGTGTGTATATATATATACACCACATCTTCTTTATCCATTCATCAGTTGATGGGCATTTGGGCTTTTCCCATAATTTGGCTATTGTTGATAGTGGTGCTATAAACATTGGGGACCATGTTTTCTCATTCTACTTGTTGGGGAGTGGTTGAAGCATGTAATTACGACAGAATTTGGGGCAATGAAAGAAGTTTCCTAAGTGGCTTCTAGAAACAGTTTTATTATTATTAACAGTTACAAAAAAATAATGGTGTTATAGTCTACCTTCTTTGGCTAGATGTCTGCATATGGGTCTAAAGCTTCGGCAACCATATTACATCCATAAGGGAGGCTGGTCTAAGAAAAGGTCAAAAACTTGGAGAATAGCCAAGGAAAGTTGCAAGAACTTTGGTTACTGCGACCCATTGACATAACTGGAATAATGAAACTTGAGACATCTTACTTGATAAAATAATTCCCCCTTACTGGTTAAGTTGATTTGGGATTCTGTCTTACTTATAAGCAAAAGTATTCTGAGAAATGTGGTTAAGTTGATTTGGGATTTTGTCTTACTTGTAAGCAAAAGTATTCTGAGAAATGATACTAATTAGCAAGTTAATCACATACCTGGTTTCCCTTTTAAATTATGATCAATTACTCTGCATAGACACTGTATACCACTGAGCACCGAGCAATCCCATATCCTTCCTAGTAATTTTACTTTTCTACTGATTGAAAATGCTATTTTATACCATCTCCTTTTTTTTTAAGATTTCCTTATCACTTTAATTCCATTCTTACTGATCATCTTATCAAAATCACAATTTTTTCATTCCTAATGTTTCAATCTTAGTGTCTGCATCCTACTTCTCCTTCCCTCTTGTTACATTTGAAGAAAACTTTATGCTTCTATAAAGTACCAAGCCCTCCGTTGAATTCTAAATCTCCATCACCCTTGGTCTCTAAAGGACTTAGATTCCCTAAGTCTTGTTTCTTCACTCCTGTTTTCTGTAAGAAAAAAATTGTTTTCTGTATTGCTCCTATTTGATCTCAAATTCAGTCTTAAACTTATTTTTTCTGGGTTAAGTCTCCACCATTTAATTAAGACCAATTTAGCAAAGCATTCAATAAATTTCATGTTTCTCAACTCAATATATGCTTTTATGTCATGTTATTAAAAACTTTCAACAGTATCTGATAGAATCAGTTGACCACTCCATCTTTCCCAAAACATTTTCCATTTCCCTTTCTCAGCCATGGTGTCAGCCTATAATTTTTCTTCTATTTCCATGGTAATTCTTCTTCTTCTTCTTCTTTTAATTCTTTTGCATATCTGTCTCCACTAAACCTTTAAAAGTTCAAGTTTCTCAGAGCTCAGTCTGGGGTCCTCTTCTCTGCTGAATGGACATGCTCTCCTATGTGACTGGGAACCCCCCTTCATTCTCATAACTTTTTCCCCCAAATCAAATATTACACACACAGACACATCCATATACATTTTCCGTAATCTATAATAAGTCAAGAACAGACAGGAGAATTCTTCACAAACTCTGGACATTGAGGTTTCTCAGATGATGATCTTATGACTTCTCCTCCCTAAATCTATATAATCTACCCAGGTAATTTCATTTTTACCCCATGATAAATACTGTCTTATGTTGATAATGCACAGTATCTTTACCTCCGTTCAAGAGCCATAGACTTAGATACCAACGCTTTGTGGCAATACTCAAATGTATACTTCACCTCCTTTGCCTTCCTGACCCATACCCAACTATCTACTTGATAATCCTTACTTGCTCATCTCACTGAAATCTTACAATGGAAATCTTGATATATTGGTCATCCCCAGAAAATACTTATCTCAAACATAATCTTTTGTCAATCTGCCCTATCTCAGAATACTACAACTAACCCAATTACTGAAGAAATGAAATGGGGAGTCATTTTGACTTCTTTTTCTTTATCTCCCCAACCCAATCCATCAGTAGCTCCAACTGGTTTGTTGTGTGTATAAATTGTATTACATTTCATACACTTAGATCCATTTCACCTCTTACCACCTTACTCCTGCACACTACCTATTTATTTCAAAAGCCTTCTAACTAGTTTCTCTAATTTTCTCTGAACTCGCTCCAATGTAGTCTCCATATAACAGCCAGAGGGATCTTTTTAACACAAATTAGATTAAATCACTCTCTATTTTAATCCTTTCCGTAGCTTCCCATTTGCATTTCAGTTATAACAAAACCCAAATTTCTTGCCAGGCCTTTGTAACTGCGCAATCTGGCCCACGTTGGCTTTCTAACAGTGTACTAGTCTCTCCCACTAGCTCACTCAACCCCAGGCATTCTGGTGTTCTCTCAGTTTCTCTAATGGCTCAAATTAGTTTCTGTTTAGGAAGCTTTGAGAATGTAATTCCCTGGAATGCTCTCCCACTGGTTTTTCACACATAGATCTCTTTTCATTCCTCCAGGTCTCAATTTAAATGTACCTTCTTGGGGAAGAATTTCTTGAATCCTATGTAAAGGGGCTTACTCTGCCCCTACCAATACTTTTTTAATATAGCAACTACATGTTTCCTTCATAGTGCTTATCATAGTCAGTAATCATTTTATCTATGTTTGTGTACTGGTTTACTGTCTGTCTCCTTTACTGGAATATAAACTATATGTTTAGTTTACTCCACCACCTAGTGTGTGTGTGTGTGTGTGTGTGTGTGTGTGTGTGTGTGTGTGTATGTGTGTGTGTGTATCCAGTCCTTTCACTTTTAGGCAGAGCGACTAACACACAGTATGTGCTTAAAAATTTTTCTGGAATTAGTGACTATATTAAGACTCAATAATATTATCCATAATTCAAAGAGAAATGTGGGGTATGATAAACTTTTTACAGAAGTCCTTTAGAACTCTCCCTGAAAAATCCTGAGATACTAAGTCTTAAATTTTCATGCAACCTTTTCAATACTTTAATATTCAGAATTACGTACATTTATTTAAGCCAAGTCTTATTCTAAAATTAAACTTCAAAATCCTAAAGTACCTTTCGAAAATATAGTAAAAATTCCAAATTGAGGAAAAAAAAAAACAAAACTAAGGTAGGAAATTGCTTCAAAGTGGAACTAATGTATAACAGCAGTAACTATTACTTAGTGAGAAATGCTTTCACATAGACACTATGCTAACTATTTGCACTATCCTAAAACAGTCATCATACTGAGCTTATATTATCCCAGTTTTTCAAAATAGGAATACTGAGGTTTATGAAAATTAAGTAATGCCTATGACCACACAGCCAGTGGAGTGCGAATGCCACTAAGCCCGAGTGCTGAACCTACTATGTTGTATTTGCTACTATGATATTGTTGCTTCTCAACAAGGAAGGAAAAATGCAATAAAAACCAAGCGTGACAGATTGTACATATCTGCTTATTGATTACCCATTCTTACATGTTTTTTAGCTTGCCTTTCTGTAAAACAGACTGTAGAGCTGAAAACTGTCATCTCCAGACTGCTTTGCAGTATCAAGCAGAAGTTTGGCAATAAACTGGAACACAATCAGTCAGCCTTTGGGCAGGGACATCTGATCTGGCGTGTATAATCACAGAGGTATGTTTTTCTGGGGCAGCTGTAGCAGTTTGTTATCTAGCTCCTGGTGTCATAAGTGTTAGGAGATGTTTCCCTTTGTACAGTTTTTCTCCGGACCTTCTGGGGATTTTATGAACTAACTGTTGCTAATTAAATTATTTAGAATGCATTGTTCGTGCACCTAAGTACTGTGATTGGTTCAGTAATTGTTACTAGAAATAGGTTGCTATAAGTAACAGGAACTAAAATGTGGAATTGACTTAATGGATAGAGATGAAAATTCAGGTCTTAGATACTTGACACTAGAAAATAGGTCACACTTTATACACAATGGAAAATATTTGGTTGGACTGTCATCTGAGGAACTTTGCAAAGCAAACTATATACTGACTGAGTCCTGTTGGAAAGAGTGAGACTGATCAGAATGTTGGCTAGTGCTGATTCTATTACCACATTTAGGAAAATGAAGAGCTAGATGAACCCAGGTGAAAGGTAGATAGCTTGGAGGCATGGATGAGAGGAAATGCCACTTCGGCAAAAGAAGGGCTCTCTTCTCACAGTCTGACATCTGTATTGCCAGAGAATCCTATATTTTGAACTCTTAGAAGCCCAAAACAAAACAAAACAAAACAAAAACCACACAATTCGCATCCTAAATAGAAGGCATTGTAAAGCAGCAAACTTAATCAGAGATAGGACTGGTAGGCAGCCAGGCAAATGCAGCCAGTATGAAGGCAAAAATGAAATAAAGGGATTAGCCTTCCCCCAAACATATGATTTTAAATTACACCATGGCAATAACCATTAAGTTAAAGCAAGAAGAGGGGGCAGAATGTAATGGCCAGGCAATAAAGACAATATCCACTGTTAAAAATATTGACTAGATCATATCTTTAGCTATAGTTATACCTACAGGATAGTGACTGGACCTGTATAACCTGCTAGTGTGTGACAGAATTGTACGGTGGCCAAACATCTAGTCTGGACTGTAAACTCGTGCAACTGTCATTGCTCCACTAAAAAGGTACGAAACTATTCCCAGGATCCCCCAACACACAACTGCATGTAATTATTTTTAGAAACTGTACAAGAGGCTGAACTATCAGATCTGTGTAGCCCCTCACAGGGCAAAGTTAGAGACCACAACAATGCAATGAGAGAATACAGAGTTGTCTGATCCAGAGCTTCCTCTACCCCAGTTCAGGAGGTCCCTGCTATACAGGGTCCCTGCGGTCAACAGGACTTGAAGATTGCTATGAATGCTAATTCTCTGGGTTTTTTTCTTAATCCTCTATTCCCAAATGGAGGTTTTAATAACAGGAAAAAAAAAAAAAAGGACCCACATTTCCTAGTCTGCACTGTTTCTTTACCCAACTATGAAACAGTTCTGGTCAGTGAGAGAAATATATTAAGGATTTCTGGAAAATTTCATTTTCCTCAGGTCATAGATAGATAATTTCTAAGGATGGCCATGAAAATTCCTTCTTTTGCTTTACAGGCATGTTCCCTCACCCCCAAGAGGTGGAGGTTTAGTTCCTGTTTTCTTGAATCTGAGATGGCCTTAGTGATTGACTTGACTGACAGGATATAGAAGGGATATTCAGAATTTCTGAAAGTAGGGCATATGGAAACCTGTTAGCGGCACAAAGTTTAGTGATAGCATGCCAAAGTAATGTAGAAAATAGAAAATTGTCGTAATGAATAGATATATCAGGCTAAGAAAAATGCCAGGCAGAAAGCTGAACATGCCAATTGGTTTCTGTTAGATGCAGAAGATAAGATCTAGATAAAGAAAGAATGAGCTAAAAAAGACAATATTCAACATTTTATAGAGGAATTTAGAGGATAAATAAAAGAGTTAGGACTTATTGGGCTCAAAAATAGAACTGTTTATCATGTCTAGTCTTTGCAACCTGCAAAAAGTTTCTCAAAATAAGAAACCACATCAGGGTAAAACTCAAACCCAGAATATTTCCGGTAACATGTAACAGGAGGGTAAAGTTCATTTTAGTGGTGCATTTGGAGCATCCTTCCCTGATACATAAGAAGCATTTATGACAAGCCTTCAACCGGATGAACAGGCTTCTATGAATATCACTGAATGTCTTATAGACTTTCCTAACTAAAAAATAGAGTTCCTAAGAATCCTAAAGATATGAACCCACACTATCAAGACTCTCAGACCAAAGTAGAGAGGAGCCTTTTTTGGGGGTGGGGGGTGGGGAGGGGGAGTGGGAATGTTGATTTTTTTTCTAATGGAGTGAACCCTAATAAAACTGGACTAAACAAGCAGTTCAAAACTTAAAAGAGCCTTGGAGGCTCCAGCCTTCTGAAGGCAGAAAGCAGGCTGAGAAGACTACTCAGCAGCAAACACAGGCCAGTTGTAAAGGAAAAGAAGGGAAGTCTTAAGAGTGCAGCACCAGAAACCCAGAGGGCAGACAACTGGCACACAACCTCATTCTCAGGGAGCAGGACTCGCCCCCACTCAAGGAACTGTTGATTCCTGTGTGCTCAGGCAGACTTCAGACTTCCTGTGCATGAGCGACTGCTTTGTCTGTCAGACCGGATTTCTTTTTCAAATTGGGAGGTTTTTTTTTTTTTTTTTTTTTTAATTGCAAATTCATACACATGCATCACCACTGTACTACTGAATGTGTTAGATAATTTATTGAGTTTATTTGGCAGACAACTTGTCTTTTTAGGCAAAAGGTTTCATTAGAGAGAAATCATGCTTGAGAAACTGCATTTGAGAAGTGAGACCCTCATCAACCCTTGATCCTGACTTAAATGATAAATCCTGGACTTTAAACCAATGTCATAATGCCTGCCACAACTTGGGAGACAGTGAAGGGCATTAGTCTACTCTGCATGTGGAAGGGAGATGAATATTAGTAGTCAGAGAGCAGACTGTAGTAGATACTCTCCAAAATTGGCCACCACTGATTCCTTGTCTCCATCCCCCTGTTGTTTCTCACATGATAAGCTAGGCTCTCATGACAAGCTTTCTTTCTCATGCATATGAGTACACCTTCTTTTCTAACCAAAATAATGTGACTAGAAGTGGGACACGTGGGTGGTTCAATTGGTTAAGCATCCCACTCCTGATTTGGGTTCAGATCATGATCTCACAGTTTGTGAGTTTGAGCCCCGCATCAGGCTATGCGCTGACAGCATGCAGCCTGCTTGGAATTCTTTCTCTCCTTCTCTAACCCTCTCCTGCTCTTTCTCTCTCTCAAAAAATTAATAAACAAACAAACAATGTCACTAGAAGCAATGTTCTCAAACATCAGAGACCAGGTCATAAAAAGTCTTACTGCTTTGATTTTTAACACTTACTCTTGAGATGCTTTCTCAGAATACAGCTGCCATGCTATGAGAAGCCAAAGCCATGTGTAGGCATTTCAGCTGAGCTCCCAGACAACAGCCAGCATCAACTCAGCCATGAGTGTGTCACCTTGGATATTCAGATCTGTTAAGCCTAAGATGCCTCCAGTCCCAGCCACAATCTGACTGTAAACATGAGAAATACCAAGTAAAAATGGCCAATTGAGCCTAAATCATTACATAGAACCATAGGTGATGATACTAAATTATTTTAAGCTACTAAGTTTTGAGAACGTTTGATATGAAATAATAAATGACAAGAACACCTGTTACCAAGACCAACTATTTTTTTCTGGTAATTTCTTCCTTCCTTTTTCAATCAAAGGCATGATTCCTACAGCTATAACAATCATCTTGAGACCATGAAGGAAACACCAAGACATTTTTAGAGAATTTGACCCTGAATTTCTTGATCTATAAAAGAAACACTAGCAACCACAAACCTCTTGACTTCGAGATAATGAAAAAAATAATCTATTTGGATTTTCAGTTACATGTAGCCATGCTAATAAACTGATACTCCAGGAATGAGATGAATACACAAAATGATACACCATAAGGTGTTGTACTTTGCTAAACAGGGGTTGCTGGTTCAGCTTCAAGTTTTATGGGCAAAGAAAAGTCAGTCATACAAATTACAAAATTGCCAGATTACATAAAATAAATATCCAACTAGCTGCTCAATGGTAACACAAATATTTCTGGTACTCAACTGAAGGAAATATTTATCATTTCCTTGTATAAAAACTGATGTGATGTGATGTCATATACAACCTACTCATTGTTAACAAGTTAAATGTAACCTTATCTTTCACAGCTAAAAATTTCATAATCTCTCTCTTCAGCAAAGGCATAATCCCAGATAGTCCAAAGTGATTCTACAAAATGAAAAACAAAAGCAATGAGGTACAGCTTTACAGGCTATTGGCAGTCTGAATTAATCCAAGAATTGAATTCAAAGTGTAGAGGAATTGGTGGCCAGTGGTTTCTACTTCCAGTCTTCAAAAAAACTTCTTGCTAGTAAGATTTTGATGAATCAATATGATAATATCTAGTGCTGTAAATACTTTATTATTAAAGATAGATTCAAATGCTGATATGGAGACAGAGTTAACATTCTCTTATGGAAACTGAAGAGCCTAATTAGGATATGTGCCTGGGTGGAAGACTGTAATTCAGTCCGCAGATTGGCCAAGATAGTAGTCAGTAACAGAATAAGGACTTTCTTGCAGAACATTTCTGTTCATTTTACAACAAAAATGGAAAACTGAGATATTAATAATCTAGCCCACAGAGTATAGGCCACATAATTTTTTTATGCCCCATAATTTTAACTTGGAAAAATTAAATTTTGTACTGCCAAATGCTCTCTTTGATTATATGTATATGTGAACATGGTATTGACTAAATATGGCAGGTGAGGAAGATGCTAAGGAAGATTCTGTGACTTCTGGTTTGCATACTTAAGTGAATGCTGATGTCCTTCACTGAGAATTGGAACACAGAATAAGGCCTAGTTTGTGTGAGGACGATCATGAATTTGATGCCTCTATGGGCCATCTACATGGGGTGGGAAGTATATACAGGCGTTTAAATATATAGGTCTTAAATATCAGAGAAATGTAAGGAAATACACATCTGTGAATAACACGCTGACCAAAATGGCCTTAACATTCTATTCCCCTTGACTAAAAAGAAAACTTCTTCCTAACTCATGATTCCTTACCTACCTTTTTGTTTATTTATTTATTTGAGAAAACATAATTGTAAATTCTCTCTCTGCCCCTTTGAGATGTAAATCTTTTTTTTTTTTTTTTTTTTCCTTGTAACCTCCTGACAGTTTTACAACCCAGAATGTCTTTCTTAGGGACTTGGGAACCATCTGTTGGAAGCATAAGTAAACATCAAGGGAGATAGTACCCTTATCTCCCAGTTCTTGTGGGAGAACAGGAGCCCAACTCTTCTGGGGTCAAGTTGCAAAACTATCATCATAACGATATGACAAGTTTATTTTTCATTTGGATAAAGTCAATTACTAAACGTATATGGCCTGTAACTTTACCAACATCCTCTAGTACTTTAGGGCTTAAGAACCCTTCTGATTTTTGTTTCAGTGGACTTTACATTTTGTTCTGGCCTCTATTCTTCTCTTTTTAAATAATTATTTATTATTTGGGGAGGGCAGGGACAGAGGGGGAGAGAGGAAGACAGGGAGAAGGAGGGATAGTGGGGGGAAGAGAGAGAGAGAGAGAGAGAGAGAGAGAATCTCAAGCAGGCTCCACATGCAGTGTGGAGCCCAACATGGGCCTCATTCCCATGACCCTGGGATCATGATCTGAGCCGAAACTAAGAGCTTAATGCTCAACTGACTGAACCACCCAGGCGCCCTAATATTCTGTCCACTATTGTAACAGCCTTGAATGAAGTCTTCCTTGCCTGGTGCAATTTTTGATTTGACACTGTCTGTATGATAAGTGAAGTCATGAGTAGTTATGCCAAACTTATGCTTATAGCCTAAGGACAGATCAAAGTATGAAGAGGAGAAGATCTAAGAGAAACCTAAAAGTAAAGAGAACTACAAACAAAAGGAGAAAGAGAGGAGGAAAAGCAAACACATGTTGAAGAAGTGATTCCTTTTATAGGTTTTTTTAAAGAATATTTTGGTAAAGGCTGACTTAGATAACATTAAGACTTACCTTCCCGTTAGTATAAATCAGTAGATAGTTGCATAAAAACAGGATTATTTTGCTTTCCTGTGAAATTAATTTTACTGAATTATATTGGAGTGTGATGCCTACAGTCTATATTAAAAGACATTTTAAAAGATGTGCATGAGTTTATCATAAACATGTTGAAGAAAGAGTTATCAGAGGACCTTCATTATATTACTACTTGAGAACCCAGAAAAAGAAATTTCCTTCTAGTCCCTGTACTAGCAGTAACTGAATAGCTTTGCCATCCTCTTCAGTGACATTAATGGCACACTTATAGCAAGGTATGGAATTTCATAGCATAGACATGAGATAATAAAATCATAGCATGACCTTATTTTCCTACCTATTCCTTCCCTGTATCTCAATTTTCTCACCTCTGCAAATTGATTTTATCTTTTTGTTGTGTGTACGTTTACAAACAACCTAATCCTTTCTTTGGAAACAAAGTGAGATTTACATTAGTAAAAACAAATTTCTTGAACTTATATTCAGTAGACTGTTCTGCTACTTTCTAGCTCTTGGATTTGAAACAAATTTTCCAATCTTTCTAAGCCTTAGTATCCTTATCTGCAAAATGAGGATAATAATCTCTCTCTCAAAGAGTTAGTATAAGAATTGAATGTATTAACAAACCTAAAGCATTTAGCACACTAGTCGTTCAGTTAGTATGAACTATTAGTTTTATGTGGAAAATAGGAGACAGTGAAAAAAGAAATACTGGAGTTACTAAGAGGAAAAAATGATGGAACCAGAATTCAGTACAAGATCTGTTAGACTCTGAAGCTCTGTTCTCAATCACAATGTGATTCATCGTTAGACTGGAAAAGGATCTCAATCTGAGTTTACAAAAGAATTGCTCATGTAGCTTTATTTTTTTTCCTTTTTCTTTTTAGTTTCTTTATTTTGAGAGAGAGTGTGAGCAGGGGAGGAGCAGAGAGAGAGAGAGAGAGAGACAGAGAGAGAGAATCTCAAGCAGGCTCCACACTGTCAGTGCAGAGAATGAGGCGGGGCTCGATCTCATGAACCGCCAGATCATAAGCTGAGTGGAAATCCAGAGTTGGGCACTTAATACAGTGAGCCACCCAGGAGCCCCAGCTCATGTAGCTTTATTTTAATTTTTTTTTAATGTTTATTTATTTTTGAGAGAGGGAGAGAGGCAGAGACAGAGCGAGAGCAGGGATGGGGCAGAGAGCAGGGACGGGGCAGAGAGCATGAGCAGGGACAGCGCAGAGCCTGTCACAGGGCTCTAACTCATGAACCACCAGATCATGACTTGAGCCGAAGTCAGCTGCTTAACTGACTGAGCCACCCAGGCACTCTTTAGCTTTCTAACTGTACAGATGCTTAAGCCACTCCCAGTGCCAATATAACATGAATTCTTCAGTGTGGAACCAGCAAATGTATACTTAAAATAATTTTTTTTTTCCATAGGCCAGGAACCATCACACTTCCTGCAGAAAAGAAATCTTCTTTCTCTTTAATACTTCTAGGAAGAGACCCCCTTTGGTCCTACTAACAGTTCTGGCCTTCAGATCCCAAGATACAATTGTTTTTTTTAAACCATGTACATCATAAACAAATTAAAAGTAAACCTAACTGTGAACAGATACCCAGAGTAGGTGCGTTTGCTTGACAGCATACTAATTCAGGAGCAATAACCAGTGGGTTCCTATGGATGCCAGAAACAAGCTTGATTAATCAACCCCTATCTATCAAAGTCTATTTTACCACAGAGAGAAAACAAAATTACGGAATATTATGAAATAAAATTTGCGCATCCATATCTTAAAAACAAAATACTGAAATCCATTAAAAGGTTAAGCCAAAGAATTGGGATGCTTACTTTTGGAGCCTAGCTTGCCATATTTCAAGGAAAAAAAAAAATTCAGAATTTATCTTTTGTGAAAGACTGCACCTATTGATTTTACCTTAGATTTTAGGGTTTGTTTAACCCATAGCATGGGTATGGTGTATTGCAAATCTGATAAACCCTCTGACAAAGGTCACATGCCTGTTGCTTGGAAACAATAAATCTACAGGCTTCCTGGACCTCCCTGACCACACTGGTACTAGTCTATTTAAAATTTAGCTAATTAACCCATGAGAAGCTATTAGCTCATAATAGTTTATCAGCTTACTGAGTAAAATGTGGTTCGAATTTTAGGAGATTAGACCCTGAACAGATGAAGAGTTGCAACAGAGTGAGTGGGAAAAATACATAAACCAAGGGGATAAGAGCTAAAGTCTGAAGCTTAAAGACTGCTACCCTTCCTGATTTGGAGATAAAGGATTTAAAAACAAAACAAAAACAAAACAAAACACAAGCTGCACTCTATGTCAAGAACTTTCTTCAGGCAAGGAGGTGAGCAGAGTCAAAGGATGAAGTGAACACCTAATCCTTCTTAGGTAATAACAATAGGTGGAGACTAAGGCTGCTTCAAAAAGGACACTGGCAGATTAAGAACAATAACTATCAGAGATGTTCGGCTTACTTTACTTCAAATGCCTGTTTAACAAAAGCAATCTGAGTGATTTTGTTTTATTCTTGGATGACATAGCATGGGTACTGAAAGAACCTGTATAGTAAGAATGGAGAGAAATACAAATAAAAACATATTTAGAGTGAGATGAAAAAAAAAAAATCAGAGCCAGACACCTGCCAATACATCCTATACTGTGGCTTTATAATAGGATCTTTTAATGGAACACACAGCATTCAAGGTTTCTCAATGAGCTAGTCATGAAAGCTTTGGGGAGGATTCCTCCCCTAATTTCTTCCCTCTATCTTTATCTCTTGCTTTGTAACAGGCTATTCCCATGGGCAGGTAAAATATATTGGAGTCTGTGGATTTAAAATGTTCAACTTCTGATATAGGAACTGATAGTGTAAAATGAGAAAATATCAAACATCTATCTTACTAAATCAAGCATAGCATCTATATTGAGAATAATTTTTGCTTGATTCTTACAAGTCACTGAAACTGTTCATAAAAGTCATTACTGACTAGGATAGCTTTGGTGGGGTAGCCAGAGAAATATTCACGGAAATAAGTATTTTAAATATTTATGGAATGGCTTCTTTCGCTACATTCATCCCTTCAATCCTTTTTTTCTAAGTTCTTTTTACATTCCAACATAAGAAAAACAAACTATCTTTCCTTTATTGATTCACTTAGAGAGGCAAATTAGGTAAAACTATACTACATAAGTAAAAAGGAATAAAGTTAAAAAGGACCAAAAGAAAAAAAAAAACAAAGGACCAAAAAAAAAAAAAAAAAAAAAAAAAAAGGATAGGTGATACAGGGTCATAGACTATACCTTCAGTGAGGCAACTAAACCCAGTAACCACCTGTGAGCTGACTCGGTGTGGTTTGAGTACCAAGCCCAACAGCTTGTCTTCACTGTATTGTAGTGACTGTCTACCTAATAATTATAAGAAATTAGGCAGAGAGAAGCTACTTAATTTTCTAGCCCTATGTGGTGATTGATCAGTTGAAGTGTATGACAACTATAAATTACTCCAAACCCATCTTTTCTCTAATTTACTCTAGTCTTAAACTATGACCACAATTATATTACTTTCCATTGATCTCTAATTCCTAGGGTAGGTTCTTACCAACAAATTATAGCCACAAATAAGTAAAAAATGAGAAAGGAGAATAGTAACAGGTTTTCACAACATCTAAGATATCACCAGGTATTTTATAATGTACACATAACTTTATAGATGAAAATCCTAACCATTTTATCAGCATGCTTGTTACATATCCAATGAAACTAAAATCTGGCATACTATCTGGCACTTTAATCAAAGTGTGGCTTATTATGATTACTATTTAACAGATTTGCAGTTTAGTAATGATTATATGAATATAATGAAATAAGAGCATTTCTAACAAACATGCCAGAATTCCCATATTCAGTTGAAGGATATTCTCTTTAAAGTAGTCACTTAGAGAATTTGTGTATTTCTAATACACACACAATTTGTGTATTTCTAATAATAATAAATTTCTAATAAAGAAATAAGAGCATTTCTAACAAACATGCCAGAATTCCCATATTCAGTTGAAGGATATTCTCTTTAAAGTAGTCACTTAGAGAATTTGTGTATTTCTAATAAAGTTGCTGCTGCAACTTTATTTTATGAAAAAAACATTTCAGTAACGCCTTTTTAAATTTTTTTTTAAATTTTTTTAAATGTTTTTATTTATTTTTGAGACAGAGAGAGACAGAGCATGAGCAGGGGAGGGGCAGAGACGGGGGGGGACAGAATCTGAAGCGGGTTCCAGGCTCTGAGCTGTCAGCACAGAGCCTGACGCGGGGCTCGAACTCACGGAGTGTGAGATCATGACCTGAGCTGAAGTCGGACATTCAACCGACTGAGCCACCCAGGCGCCCCAGTAACCCCTTTTTTAAACCTAACTTAGAGGGGTGCTTGCGTGGCTCAGTCAGTTAAACGTCTGACTTCAGCTCAAGTCATGATCTTGTGGTTTGTGAGATCAAGACCGGAGTCGGACTCTGTGCTGACAGCTCAGAGCCTGGAGCCTACTTCAGATTCTATGTCTCCCCCTCTCTCTCTCTGCCCCTCCCCTTCTTGTGTTCTGTCTCTCTCTCCTTCTCTCCCTCTCTCTCAAAAATAAATAAACATTAAAAAAAAATTATAAACCTAACTTGGAGATCATTTATTAAAATTATCTTTACTTCATCTTAAACATTATTCTTATCTTCAGGCAGATTTGATTTTTACCTCCATTTAGTTTTAAATCAAAAGTCAGTTTATAAATAACAGCAGTTAGTAAATTAATTATTACTATTTCTAAGATACTATAGTATATGATTTTCAAGTATCACAAAATGGTAGGTAGGGGGCTAAAATTAAATCCAAAATTATGTTGTTTTAATTACATTTAAAAATGAAGAAAGTTTATATAAGAAATCTGGATCCTTGGCTTCTCTTAGAAAACTATGAGTTCGTAGTACTGGGCAAGTGTTTCCTCATGGTAACTATTGGTGGCAGCTAAACTGAGGCTGCTCCCTTCAGAAGAGGAAATGTATTTTCACTTTTAAGTTCCTACTTAGACAACATATAAAAATACAGTGACATCAGGGGGACTAGACTTATTGTAGTTAATTTAAGCCAGTTAACATACTTGATAAAACTAGGTTGGCATTTCAGGTGGCCAAATACTCCAACTTACCTCATTGCTAGAGGATTACCTATCCTTGCCTTGTTGAACTCTGGAGTAGCCTTAGGGTGTGTTTTGGCCAATAAAATGTAGATGGAAATGAAATATATCACTTTAGGGCAGAAGCTTATGAACTAGCATGTAGTTCACCACATCTGGACATTTAGCTACGAGGCACTATTCCAGGCAGAGGTTTCTCCATCAGCATTGACCCTGAAGAAAAGACAACGGAAGAGTAGAATCACAGTCCATAACAAATGGGCAGCAATCTTTGTTGTAACCCACTGTGATCTGGGGACCATCTGTTACTACTAAACAACTTAGACTATCCTGATAGACACATATTTAAATTACCTCCCTGGCCCCTATCAGTAACTAAATTTGTGACCCATGCTTTTCCTGTAAGTTCCTTTCTAAGTTTTAGAATGTGGAAAACTGAAGCCCAACAGGGTTAAATAGCTTAGAGTTAATAAAGTCAGTCTCTGTATTCAGGTCTGTCTGACTCCAAAGTTTATGCACTTACTTTAATTCCTTTTTCTCCTGCACCAAAATATATGACTGGAATGTTTTGTCATTACTTCTATCTTTCACAATACTGTAAATAAATAAAATGGCCTTGAAATTCACATTTTTCTAAAATATCTAAGTTGCTCAATAAAATAATCTTTTTTGAAAGATTTTTCTAGAAACCATATAATATGTATATATTAATATATAATTCTACAGTCTTTGGGTTTATTCTGTAAACATATTTATTCTGTCTGTACCTGTTAAAATAATTTTTACATCATTTATTGTTTTGCAAACAACTCATTTATTAATTTACAAAAAAACACAAATGCAAAGTAATAAATTTGGCTTCTTTTTCCCAAAAAAATGGGAAATACATCTTGGTAAAGAAATTTTAAATTATTTTTACACACCAGTTGGTTGTTGGGATTTATAGTTTTATCAAGAAAAAAAAAAGGCAAAAATCCTCCCCAAAACAAAAAGTCCCCCCCAAAACCCACAAAAAAACAAAACATTAACTGATTAATATATAAAACTGTTTACAACAATATGGTAAGCAAGAAACAATAACTGATCAGAAAACACCCTGCTTTAAAGTAATTTTCACACAGATTTCTACTATAGTGCAGTTCACTCCCAACAACTCTGAGCCCATTAAGAGCACTTCTGTACATTCAAAGACATAACAAAATGATACAGTATTTATTGCAACAACAAATTAAAGGTTGTTATAATATATATAACTTAAATACCCCGCCCCTAGTGATAAAGTGGCTTCTTATTCCTTAAACATAGAAATTCTGCTCTTCATTGTAGAAAGATGAAGTCCTTTCATCAAAAGGCACATTCTTATCTGCAAAAAACAAAACAAAAACAAAAACTATAAATGTTCATCCTGGAATAAACTTAAACACATTTTAAAATATCCCCAAAGATTTGGCCTGGCAGGAAGGTAATGAAAGTATTTAATGTAAGGGAATTACAATGAATGGCACTGAATAAAACAAATGATTATTTTGCCTATATTAATTAAATCAGACCCTATCTTTTGAATTATAATTCTAACAGTTCCAAAGAGATTTTATATGGTAGTGACATGTAGAAGAAGTACAGGCAAATCTATTTCAAATATATAGTCTCATGTGAAAACAGGAGTGACCATAATACTTAAAGCTTTGATTTATTTAAAATAGGGCATGCAACCTATTCGGCTATGTGTGCTAAGTTTAGTACTTAAATACATCACCAAACATATACCGAGCTATTACCTGTCAGAAAGAATGCTTGATACTGGGGAAGATGGTGATGACAAAAAAGAAAAAATAGAAAAATAATAAACATTATTCCCTGCTCTTATTATAGAACCACAAATAAAGGGCAGAAATCACTCAGAGGACAAAAAACCTGGCCTAGAAAGGAAGTCTGAATTCTAATACCATCTTGGTCAATTATTTACTGGATAAGTTCTTCTT
The DNA here is from genome assembly GCF_046562875.1 of Panthera onca. Lineage (NCBI taxonomy): Eukaryota > Metazoa > Chordata > Mammalia > Carnivora > Felidae > Panthera > Panthera onca. The sequence continues at coordinate 77,730,506 of NC_138339.1, forward strand.
CTTAAGAATGGTATAAAACAGGGATGCCTGGGTAGCTCAGTCAGTTAAGCATCCAACTTCAGGTCAGGTCATGATCTGGTTCATGAGTTCAAGCCCCGCAGTGGGCTCTGCACTAGTAGTGAGGAGCCTGCTTGGGGTTCTCTCTCTCTCTTTCTCTCTCTTTCTCCCACCCTCTCCCCCTCTCTCTCTTGCTCCCCCTGCCCCTTCCCCATTTGCTCACTCTCTCTCTCAAAATAAAGACATAAACTTAATTTTAAAAAAATTTAAAAATAAAAAAAAAGTAAAGAAAATGGGATAAAACAGGGGCACCTGGGTGGCTCAGTCGGTTAAACATCTGACTCTTGGTTTCGGCTCAGGTCATGGTCTCATAGTTCGTGAATTCGAGCCCTGCATTAGCCTCTGCATTGACAGTGTGGAGCCTGCTTGAGATTCTCTTTCTCCCTCTCTCTCTCTCTGCCCCTCCCCTGTCTGTGCTCTCTCTCCTCAAAAATAAATAAATAAACAAAAAAATCTGCTTATTAAAGCTTTTTAAAAAAGAATGAGATAAAACAGTTTCCAAGAATTTAAGGATGTCTTTTTATGGAAACCTTCAGGATGAAAACAGAGAACTATTATAATAAGAGTCCAAGAGCTGGGAAAGAGTTGAGAGATGCAGACCAATCACACTATTTGTCAGGTGACATGGTAAGGAAGAAAAGCCAAGATTCAAGAAACAGAATTAAGGAGATTCAGTTATCAATGACAGAAGCTCAAGAAGCATTTCAGTCTACATAATCATATTCTGTTGCTCCTTATTTTACCACAGCACTCCTCAGTCATGAGGATTAGGTCACAGAAGTTTAAAGATTATATCAGATTAGATTAGCTGCTCTATCGTTCTATTGACAGAATTCCCACTGCACACACATACACAAAAAACTACTCTGTTTACATTGGATTCCTACTCATACATACCGCTCTGCAAAACAGCTACTTGTGAACAATAATTCCTTAAAACACATACATTCATTCTGTGACCTCCAAACCCAAATATTTCTCTTACTAGCTGCCGAATTTAACCTTCAGAAAACATCTTGAATAGTTAGGGTGACATATTATAAGCTGTGTATTTAACACTAATCTACTTTTTGTTTGCTGATAAAAATATTGACTCATTTTTGCCTTTGTTTTGCTAGCAAAAGGGGGTGGAGGTGTATTGGGAAGAATATAGTTCTGAGAAATTTTGACTTTCTGATAAAGAGACTGAGGTGGGGTGGGTTCTTGCCTACCACCCTCTTGTTACCCGAAACACAGATGTGGTGGCTGAAATTACAGCAGTCATATAACCAGGATAAGACAAGCATGAGGAAAGGCTGGAGAAAAGTGCATAAATTTAGACTCTGATCAAACAGCCATTGAGTCAATGTCAGGAGCCAACTACTACAGATTTCTTATGACATGACAGAAATTCTTGAGTTCAGAAAAACTTCTGCTATTTTATGTTCTTTATTAAAATAGGGAAAAGTAAAAAAGTTGTAGAAAATAGTCAATCATAGAGAAGCAGAGAGTAGAATGGTGGTTGTTGGGGGCTGAGGGAGAATGAAATGCAGAATTGCTATTCTATGGGTATAAAATTTCAGTTATGCAAGATGAGTAAGTTCTAGATATTTGTCATACAGCGTTGCACCTATAGTTAATAATATTGTATTGTGTACCTAAAAATTTAAGAAAGTAGAGCTCATGTATTCTTAACACAATAAAAAAAAAATCACCATGCTCTTCTATGAGGTAAAGCAACTGTGCAGTTTGTAATAATTTTTATGGAAACCTCAGTTTAAGTACTTTTCAAACCTCAAGAATGTTTTGTCTCTTCATATTACAAAATGATGCAATAATAAAAAAAGTCATTATTTTCAAGGACAACTTAAAAGCTACCTCAGAAAATCTTAAACTATCATAACAGCTACAAATCCAAATCAAGTTAAAAAAAAATGTCTTAGTGCAGTCAAGAGTATTGTTACTCTTTATTCATTTAAATAAATTTGCAAATATTAGATGCCTGTTTTTGTTTTTGTTTTTGTTTGTTTGTTTTTCCTCCCAAATTCTTTTAAAGAAGATACAGTATCTATGGATCTGGAAGAATGAATAATATCTGAGAACACTAGGAAAGGTTAATGACTTAATAATTGTGTTTATAACTTTTCTGTCCATAAACTTGAGGTCTTTGTCCCTACATTGTCTTTAACCCCATTCAGGCACATCAGCCTCATGGGGTAGCTGTGCTCTGCCTCCCATATCTGTCTATCTCAACTTAGAGGGACTACAATCCAAACAGTCACAGCAGGGTATAAATCCTGAACAAAAGCAGCAAGCATTTCATTAAATGGATCAACTGCTATATGGACAGAAATTTGTGATTTAACTGTTATAGAAGTGTTCATTTAATAGAATTAATTTAAACCAGATCAAGCAAACATTTTTGCTCTAGGTCTGTTCTGTCCAACAGCCACTAGTCACATCTGGCAATTTAACTGTAATTTCAATTAGTTAAAATCCAGTAAAATTAAAACTTCAGTTTCTCAGTCACACTAGTCAAATTCAAATGTACGAGTCACATGTGGTTAGTAGCTATCAAATTAAATAGGATAACTCCAGATCATGCAATGAGATGAGAAAGGGCATTACCAAAAAATCTGATGTTACATAACATTTGTTAAAATAACATACAAATAATTCATGTTCTTGGGACACCTGGGTGGCTCAGTCAGTTGAGTGTCTGACTTTGGCTCAGGGCATGATCTCACAGTTTGTGGTTTCAAGCGCTGTGTCGGGCTCTGTGCTGACAGCTCAGAGACTAGAGCCTGCTTTGGATTCTGTGTCTCCCTCTCTCTCTGCCCCTTCCCTGCTCACACTCTCTCTCTAAAAAAAAATAAACATTAAAAAATAAATAAAAATAACTCATGTTCTTATGCACATTGTGATGTCTAATTAATGGAGCAAGGCAAATTTTCTTCTAAGGCTCAATGTCCACAGAAAAAACATACAACAACAAAAACAACAGGGGCATCTGGGTGGCTCAGTTGGTTGAGCATCCGACTTCAGCTCAGGTCATGATCCCACTAATCGTTAGTTTCAGTCCCACATCAGGCTCTGTGCTGACAGCTCAGAGCCTGGAGCCTGCTTCAGATTCTGTGTCTCCCCATCTCTACCCCTCCCATGTTCACACTCTGTGTCTGTCTCTCTCAAAAATAAATAAACATTAAAAAAAAAACCATTAAGGCTCTCTTTTATTACCTTTTATTAATTATTACTTTTATCATTTAAATAATGACAAAGATTGCATAGTACCCTTTAAATGGATAAAGTACAGACTAAACGTAACATTACCAATTTTTATCTAAAATAACCATTAGTACTTTCACATACTCTTATATTCTATTTACTTTGAATACTCTTAGTGTTTATTCTGATAATATGTTTCACAGTGAAAGTAGTGTCTTAGGAATTAGAACTATTTTCAAATTGGTAACTGAATAAGACCTTCTTAATGAGTGTTTCTGGTTAAATACTTATATATCAAATCTGCTTTCTAATTCTGATATAGTGATGTTAATATGAAAAAAATATTTTGTGGTCAAGTAACATTGAGCACAAATGTAATGAAGACATATATATTAAATTTAATGAAGCAGAATAGAAGTAGCTAAGAAGCAAATTTAGGGTTTTAAAAATTACGTACTTGAAAAAATAGAGGTTAGAGTGGGAGAGAGCCAAAGCATAAGACTCTTAAAAACTGGGAACAAACTGAGGGTTGACTGGGGGGGTGGGAGGGAGGGAAGGGTAGGTGATGGGCATTGAAGAAGGCATCTTTTGGGATGAGCACTGGGTGTTGTATGGAAACCAATGTGACAATAAATGACATACATTAAAAAAAATTACATACTTGATAAAAATGACTAAAACAGCCTTGAAGTGATGTAAGTGCCAGCTTTTAGAAGCTGCTACCAAGCCTGTTAAACTGTCCTGTAGTGTACATCATTATAAAATACTACTGGTTATTTTAATGTTTGGTGGAAATCAAACAGAATAGCAAGAAAGTATTGTTCCCATTTGTTGTACATTGTTTTAAACTGTTTTGGGGACTGGTTATGAGTATTTGTTTCCAATATTCTTCTTCGAGGAAAAAGGGACTTTTTAGTCAGTATATGTTGATTCCTCAACAGTTTTTCTATGCAAGAGGGCTGAAACATCCTACACAACACTTAAAAACTGACATTTGCTTTTTTAGTTTTGTGATTTATTTGTGCAAAAAATTTTAGTAACCAAACATAAGAAATCACCTCTCATTTACAAAATTAGGATATCAATAGTAAATTCAAGAGAAGTTATATTAACCAAGTTGCTCAAGTTATTTTTTTTCCCATTCATATATTTTCCCAATTTCACCATATTAATATTAATGTTTAAAGTACTACATATGAGGACACTGCTGGATAACTCCACAATATCCACTGGAACACAAATGATAATTCCTACCTAATAATGGTACTTCCATTTTCCTTCCCAGGAGTTTAGTTTAGAAATGGCCACATGACCAGTGATATGGAAAGCAAAAACAAAAACAACCTTATTTAGAATTTCTGGGGAAACTTTTCTCATTCCTAAGAAAGGGATACAAGAGAGCAAGTCGCTAACTTCCACTGAAAGTGCCATTCTAGATATTATTGTAGAAACTGCTGGCACTGTCCTATTATCAGCCTGAAAATAAAGCCAACACATGAAGATATGCAGAACCAAGAGGACTGCAAAGAAAAGAAGCCACAGCCTTAATGTACTGTGTCCAGAGTTAACCCTGTGACATACTATTATGTGAAATAATAAATTGCCTTGAATAAATTTAGATGAAACCATATATTGGCAGTTTCATATGGTTCCATCTAATACAAAGAAACAGTGAAAATAACTACCCCAAATCCTACCAACAACAAACATTAAAATTCTGATGTATTAAAAACCAAAGTAAAACACTCCTCTCAGAAAGAGCTGACTACAAAAAGATAGTTTGAGGCTGTGATAAAATTCTAAGCAAGGAAATTCATTTGCCTCTCTGGAAATAACTTGCTTCCTGTTATTTTGTGGATAGAATCTAGAAAATAAAGAGGAACTAATTTTAGAAAGAACTTAAACAATGAAGGCAGCATCAGTAAGAGCTGATCCCACAAGAATTACTAGAAGTTATACTCTAAGACTAATATGATTCTGCACTGCAGTTGGCAAAGTAGGCATATCATAATATTTACATTCCTTATTTTTAGGGTCCTCGTTTGCAAAATAAAGAGTAATAGCAAGTGCTGATATAAAAGACAGAATGAAGAGAATTTAGAATTATTCTCTTTATTATAAAGGTATAAATCAAGTAAATATTTAAAAAATGGAATTAGGTTACAGCAGGAAGAGAAACCTATTATTTAAACTCTCTGAGACTCAAACATCCTAATCTTTAAAATAAGACCAATGTGAGAGTGGGGGGTGGCGGTGCCTGGGTGGCTCAGTCTGTTAAGCCTTGGACTTCAGCTCAGGTCATGATCTCATGGTTTATGGGTTTGAGCCCCACATCAGGCTCTGCACTATCAGCTCAAAGCTTGGAGCCTGCTTCGGATTCTGAGTCTCCCTCTCTCCCTGTCCCTCCCCCGCTTGTGCTCTCTTTCTCAAAAAATAAATAAACATTAAAAAAAAAAAGACCAACAGCAACTACTTTGCAAGACTGTCTTGATGATTTCATAGTACATGTAAGGAACCCAGTATAGTATCTGCTATATCCTCCACTAAAGTAGGTAAAGTAGGTACCTACTAATAAATGACTATTGTAATTGCTCCTATTGTAGTTCTCTGACCCCACTCAGTCCAGGCTCCCCACTGGGTTCATTGATAATATCCCTTATCTTATCCCTCTAAAGACATTTCTACCAATATCATCCATTCCCTTGATTTCTTCTATCATTTATACAGTAGGACTTCAGGTAAGTCTTTGGTGAAAGTCCTCTTTTAGAGCCTAAAAAGACCTTATAATACACTCTCCATAGAAGTACTGATTTTCCCTCTATATTAACTTTTTAAAAGTGTATTTGTTTGTTTTGAGAGAGCAAGAGTGCGTGGGCGGGGGAGGGGCAGAAAGAGAGAGAGAGAGAGAGAGATCTCAGGAATCCCATGAGCTCATGACCTGAGCCAAAATCAAGAGTTGGATCTTTGACTGAGCCACTTTGGTGCCCCTCCCCTCTTTTTAATGGGAGAAGCAAATGGTATCAACCCTGATTATCTGTTACTAAAGTCAGTCACCATAAGATCTGTATGTATCTTTCCCACAAGGTAAATATGAAATGTTGACTAAATTGATGGAATAATGCATGTTTAATTTCTAACACCAACATTAGAAGATCAGAGAGCTTTGCTCATTGAATCAGCTTCAAATGAAGTAGCAGAGTTTGGACTGTGTATCTCATTACAGACAATAATCTCTAAACTACAGAAGGTAACAGGAATATAAACACATAGCTAGTCACAAAGTAGAAAAGAAATGTGTCCACCTTCCCCAAAGTGAAAGACATTTCAAAAAAAGGGTCTGTAACTATACAGACTATGAAAAAATTCAAAGCAGAGGTCTAGAATCAGTGTAGGTGTTATTTAAATGATGCTTAATATTGTTTGAAAAGGAATAAAAAGGGAGAATAGAATAATGGTTTGATGTTTGCTTCTTGGTGTATGGAAATATCCATCTCATTGCTCATTTTGCAAAAGTAGCTCTGGCCTAGTGAAGAACATTACCCCTGATTGTGCCAAGGTCAAAAACCAATTAGGTGAGGGGTTCCTGGGTGGCTCAGTTGTTAAGTGTCCAACTTCAGCTCAGGTCATGATCTCACAGTTTGCGAGTTCGAGCCCTGTGTTGGGCTCTGTGCTGACAGCTCAGAGCCTGGAGTCTGCCTTGGATTCTGTGTCTCCTCCTGTCTCTGCCCCCCCATGCTCGTGCTCTCTCTCTCTCTCTCTGTTTCTCAATAGTAAATTAAAACATTAAAACATTAAATTAAAACATTAAAAAAAAAAGGGTGGGGGGGCCTGGGTGGCTCAGTGGGTTAAGCCTCCGACTTCAGCTCAGGTCATGATCTCATGGTTTGTGAGTTCGAGCCCCACGTCGGGCTCTGTGCTGACAGCTCAGTACCTGGAGCCTGCTTCTGATTCTGTGTCTCCCTCTCTCTGCCCCTCCCCCCATTCACACTGTCTCTCTCTCCAAAAAAAACAAATAAACATTAAAAATTTACCAAAAAAAAACCAATTAGGGGAATCTCAAGTCTAGTCAAGATTTCTTTGTTCTGTATTCCTGGCCTACTACATTGCTAACTATATAAAGATGCTTTTTTTTTTTTTTTTTTTTTGTCCAATTTTGTTCACTACCATATATCCCCACAGCTTAGTAGAGTATTTGGGGACAAATGACAGGCAGTTTATCACTGCTCTTAATGAAAAAATAAATTCATGCAATTTGCTATGTCCACTGGGATGCCTTATATTTTCATGGTTAAAACTGATTTTCACACTCTTTGACCCATAATCTCAGTACTAGAAATTTACTCTGAAAATGCACATGCACAAGGTTATTCATCGTAGTATAACTTGTAATTGCAAAGTAATTAAAACTATCTAAATGTCAAAGCATAGGCAATGGATTGAATAAACCATGGTACCTACACACCATGGGGTACTATGCAGGTGTTAAAAATGAAAAATATCTTTATGAACTTATAAAGCATGACTCACAGCAGATATTACAAAGTAACAAAAAGATATAAAATATTTTATACCTTTTGTGTAAAAAAGAGGAAAGCATAAGAAATACATATTTCTGCCAACTTCTATAAAAAAAAAAAACAGAGGGTAGATAAACTATAAAATAATGAAACTGATTACCTAAAGGGGTGAGGTGGGGAAAATGACATGTAAAGAATATAAAAGGGAATGATATTTCTGAGTGTATGTGTGTGTATATTTTTCAAAAAAAATGTGTATAGTTTTTACTTTTGGAAGCATGTTAGTACTTTTCATATTAAAAATGCCAATGAAAATGGGAAGGGGAGGAAAAATCTGAAACAGAAAGCAAACTCAAATGACTTAAATTATATTTCAAGTGATTATGATAATCACACTAAAGAGGGGAGGAAAAGAGAACCAAGCCAAATCACGTACATATCTAACTATATACTCTGTCTTGGGCAAGATGAGGTTGTAAAGAGAGAACTAACAAACTCTAAACCTTAGCTGGCTTGTTTATCATAGTGCCATAGGTAAAGCAATTCTGAAACTATATTAATATTATTTTAGGAATAAGCAAATGAGTAAATGTGCTGATGTTGTTGGGATCCAGAACATTGTTGGAAGTCATTCTCGTGACAGAACAAAGAGAATGCAGCTATGGAAAAGGAAGAAGGCAAGAAAGAACCCAGTGCCGATAGACCAGCATGATAGAATGGGAGGTATGAAGTAATACTATGTAAAGTTTATGTATATATGTGAATACGCATGTTTATATGGGCATCCGTGTGTGTGCCCACACATTTCATAGCCCTATTGGCTGAAAGGACCAAGAAGTAAGGACACACTTTAGTAACAAAGAGCTCATTTAGGGGCCACTAACAGAAACCAAAGCTCTTTGGACAAATGGCTGATTCCATCACTAGGGCAGGATAGATACAAAATGGGCCTGGAACACCTTATTAGGCCAGAAAGTAAGGAAGTGCTTTAAAAACAATGCGAGCAAATCACAAGGACACAGAAGCCAGCTTGAAGAGGCTCCCACTGGCAAGTACAACAATGAATTATACACCACTGAAACAAGAGAAGAATCATGATTCTATACTGTCAATAGTTAGATAAATGAATGCAGAAGGAACGAGGAAAAGCTCTTGCTTACACTATAGTATCAATGCTAATTGGTAAATATGAAGGAAATGTTGAACTTGGAAAATCATTACTTTGCCACTATCACAGTGAAGATCAGATCCAGCAAGAATTAAGATGAATGACTGCTAAACCTAGGGGAAAATTTTGATAAGAATATTTTCTGGGGCGCCTGGGTGGCTCAGTCAGTTGAGCGTCCGACTTCGGCTCAGGTCATGATCTCGCGGTTTGTGAGTTCGGGCCGCGTTGGGCCCTGTGCTGACAGCTCGGAGCCTGGAGCCTGCTTCAGATTCTGTGTCTCCTTCTCTCTCTGCCCCTCCCCAACTTGTGCTCTGTCTCTCTCTGCCTATCAAAAATAAATAAATGCAAAAAAAATTAAAAAAGAAAGAATATTTTCAGGATTTTAAAATATCTTCTTGGTTGCAGTGAGGAAAAAATTGTAACATACTAGAGAAACTGGGCAAAACTTTAGATAGGTGCATCAAAATTACTACTGCTAATGAAGGAAAGAAGGACATTGTGTGTCTCCAGATATGATAGCCTGAGAAAGTACTTCAGGTAAGAATGTATAACCTGGATCTAATTACAAGGAAACATCAGAACATTAGGTAAACATAAAATGAGGGAGATGCATTTTTCTGTAGCTACACTATGAGGTAGAACACAAAAGAAGAAATGTAGTAAAATGTGTTGTTTTTATTTAAATTCTAGTTAGTTAGATATAATGTAATATTGGTTTCAGCAGTGGAAATTAGTGATTAATCACTTAGGTACAACACCCGATGCTCATCACAGCAAGTGCCCTCCTTAATACCCATCACTCACTTAGCCTATCCCCTGCCTACCTTCCCTCCAGCAACCCTCAGTTTGTTCTCTACAGTTAGTTAAGAGTCTCTTAAGTAAAATGTTAACAATAGGTAAATCTAGATTTAAAAATAATAGGATATTCTGGGATGCCTGGGTGGCTCAGTCAGTTAAGCGTCTGACTTCAGCTCAGGTCATGATCTCACAGTTTGTGAGTTCGAGCCCCGCGTCGGGCTCTGTGCTGACAGCTCAGAGCCGGGAGCCTGCTTCAGATTCTGTGCCTCCCTCTCTCTCTGCCCTTCCCCCACTCTTGCTCTGTCTCCTTCTCTCAAGAATAAACATTAAAAACCATTGAAAAAAATAATAGGATATTCTTTGTACTATTTTTATTCTTAGGACTTTTCTGAAATTATTCCCAAACAAAAAGTTTTTTTTTTTTTTTTCCTAAAGTAGTGCATAAATATATGTTCTTGGGGAAAAAAAAATCAACATAGAAAGATATAGAAACAAAAATGAAAATGAAATGTCAACCTCCCAATCTCAACCTTTCGTCACTAGAAGTTAACCTTCACAAAGTTAGAATTTTTTTTTCTTTTTCTGTTCTGTTTTTGTTGCTCTATTGTATCCCAGGTCAGCGCTAGGCACTAAACAGTTGCTATGTAAATTGCTTCTCAATCATTCATTTCTTGGATCAATAAATGAATGAATGAATGAATATGTAAGCACTGTTTATTTACTGTTCTCCCTACTTTAATTAAACATATCTACATTAAAGTTTTTTCTACGTCTTTTTTTTAAATAAGTGGAGTCATACATAGTAGTAAAAGATTATCACTGGGGCGCCTGGGTGGCTCAGTCGGTTAAGTATCTGACTTCAGCTCAGGTCATGATCTCATACTCCGTGAGTTCAAGCCCCGCATCGGGCTTTGTGCTGACAGCTCAGAGCCTGGAGCCTGCTTCAGATTCTGTGTCTCCCCCTCCTTCTGCCCCTCCCCTGCTCATGCTTTGTCTCTCTCTGTCTCAAAAGTAAAAATAAAAACATTAAAAAAAAATAAAAATAAATAAATAAAAGATTATCACTGATAATTATAATTACCCCTGAAACATGCTTTCCTATTATTATAACCATTTCTCCCGCCTTAACTCTCCAAACACAATTTCTAAATCTGATTCCTAATACCTTTCAAAGGCTCTTGAATAATTAACTTCTTTCCATTTCTCTTCTTTCCATTTCTCTTTCCATTTCTCTACTACTGGCCACCCCATGTACTTGCACCATCTAACTGGTCTTCCTGGTTGCCTTACTCCTTATCTTACTTTTCTCCAATCTATGTAATCTTCAAAACACAACTTTGATTATGTTTCCTATTTTAAAATTTTCTAAGTGGCTTTTCATAACCTGTAGAATAATTTCTCACTGATTGTCATGGATCATGATCTGCCTTTTGATTCTTTGTTCTTCCTTGCTCATCACTCTTACTTTTGCATTCAAAGCTCAAAAATTATTCACTCATTCATTTATCCTCACATAGACTGACATAGCATCTATTTAACTTCTTTTGGTTATTTTTTATTACTTTTTAAACTTTATTTTTTAGAGAGAGGGAGTGAGCAATCAGGGCAGAGGGGGGTGGGGAAGGGGGAAGAGGGGAAGAGAGGAAGAGAGAGAGAGAGAGAAAGAGAGAGAGAGGATCTTAAGCAGGCTCAGCGCTCAACATGGAGCCTGACATGGGGCTCAATCTCACAATTGAGCTGAAATCAAGAGTTGGATGCTTAACTGACTGAGCCACCCAGGCACCCCAGCATCTATTTAACTTCTTTTAGATTCTTGAATACTCTAAATTCTCTTTTGCCTCTTGTGTTGTGTGCCTGCTGTTCTCTCTCCAACTCCCACCTCTACATCCACCTTTAACGATGCTAATTTTTGCTCATTTTTCAGTACCCATTAACATATCACGTCTAACGGTTTCTGAACCATTAGTTTTTGCTTCAGTGTTCTATGTCCCTAGTACAAGTTCTCATACCACCCTGTATTTACTGTTTATGTAACTCTAATGTCTAGCTCCCTAATAGAACACAAAATTCATGACAAATGGGCAACAAGAGTGGTGTAAGTATTAGAGAAAGGTCTGTAGTGAGGCAGGATACAAAATAAAAGATAACTACAGCTAATTACATCTCATGGAAACCATTCCCTCCTTTATATGCCTCCTATATTCCTTGGTTCTGTCCCTCTCAATCCTCAGCTCTTCTAGGCCACCTTCTCCACTACTACAAGACATACTCTTCTACAACATGAATCTGATTATCTGATTACAAACACTCCATACAACACCAATAGTTCCCCATTGACAGCAGGTTGATACCAAACTCTTTAGCAGATTATAAAACTACACATTTCCCTCAAAAAAACAAAACAAAACAAAAAAACTTGCACATTCCTATGTCCTGCCAGAGCTGATCCTCCCATCCTTACATGTATAAAAATCCAAGATTTCTGTACTCATGGTATTTGTAACTAAATCTGGACTCTAGTTTTCTTTTGCCCAAAAAATCTCCTCTCTATTCCAACATGTCTTTCCCTATTGAGGGGATTTTTTTTTACTACCTCCTTTCTTCATTCCATCTGCTTTGAAACTAAGTCCATAGCCGTTTAACTCTGCTTATCCAAACTTCTTAGGAAGCATTTTAACAGTCAGCAAGAATAGATCTGAGAATAGATATCAGACCATTAGCTACACTATCAGACCACTAATACCACAATTTGCACAAAAACATGATTTACAAATAGAATAACAGACTAAAATCAAAATAGTTTCAGAATGCAAAAAGAAAATCAAGTTTATTAATATTTCTCTTTCTTTCTCTCTCTCACGCACATACACACACACAGACTTACTACATGTTACATGTAGCAGCTGAAAGAACAAAGCTCTACAAGGAGACTTACAATGAAGATTTCTTGTGGGGATGATATTCTGTTTATACCTATTTTAGCAAAGCAATGTGCATGTGATCTATTGGTTGGGTAAAACAAAGAACTTCATTAAATAGAACTAAATAAAATCTGTTAGGATAAAAACTGCTAAATGAAATACTGTATTTTTTCTACTTTATTTTTTCACTTTACTTATCAAGAACTTGCCTCCTAATTCATGGAATGAAACTGTCCAACACTTACTTACCTTCGAGGATGATTGGCATCAAACAAAGTGTTATCATCATCCTCATCATCTTGTTCTAAAGGTGTCAACTCCATGTTTTCTATGTTAGTATCCAAAACTCCGTATCTCCTAGTCTTTCGGTTTCTTCTTCTCATCCTATTAAATAGAGCATATTAATAAATAAAAATTATTTGGATATGGCATAATGATTCTTATTTTATATGTAATTATAAATGAAAAATAAATTATCCCTCTGTTGCTGACATACGAGGCACTCAATATCAGAATGGCTACGTTTCAGAAATGGAAATGATCTACTACCTAGGATTATTTATGAAACAAAATCTATCTTAATCCTACATGTTGTGTACCATTTCTTCTGTCTGACACATTCTCTTCTCAATAAGCTTATGGTATAGACAGATAAACTTTTAAGCCTTAGTTTGGGTACCATGTTTTCACCGAAGCTTTCTATTCCAGTCTTTTCCCTACCTCCTCTATGCCTTCTTCCTATTGGGCAGGATTAGGTATTTTCTGCCCCACTAAGAAACTCTATGTGATACATGTTCAAATTCTACACTAAGTAGCTTACAAACCTGGCTGCATATTAGAATCACCTAGGGTATTTTAAAAAGCTCCACACTTAGTCCATATCTCCACATAATTAAATCAGATTTTCCAAGGAGAGGAACTAAGCATCAGTATTTTGTTAAAGTTCTCCAAGTTATTCCAGTGTGCTGAAAACCACTGTCTCAAGTCAGTGGTTCTTGAAGTGTCATTTCCTGGACCAGCAGAATCATAATCATCTAGGAATTTATTAGAAGTGTAAATCCTCATGCCCATTCAGACCTACTGAATACGAAACTTTGAACTTGGGGCCAAGAAACCTACGTTTTAACACTTCTTGTCAGTATGATACATGCTAAAGTTTCAGAACCACTGCCTTAGAGGACAGAAAATATTTTAGGGTGCTAAACATTAATCATTATTTGAATTCATATGGAAGTCTCTGACTTAGCATTGCACTCTAAGGTTTTCTCTCACATAACTTTTTCTTTTCCTTCAAATTATTTATCTCAGTTTGCATTTATATTTACTTGTGGATATGGTTATTTGAGTGTTTATTTGCCTCTCTCTTCCACTAAGTTCCAGGAGGACAGCTATACATGCCTTGTTTGCCATTGTATTACTGCTTTGTACAGCAGTTTCTGATTGATTAAGACACTCTTAAATACTTGAGGGTCTGAATGATACATTCTAGCTCAGTGATCCAAATCTGATCCTACAATCAATGCCTAAGTCACCTCCAATGCAATAACCTCAAATCCATACACAAGAAAATATGTTTTACACAAGTTTCTATGGGAGGTTAAAAACAAAACAGAAGATATTTCAGTAACAACATATATGTTTATGCTTCTGGGTCATTTTATATGATGTAGTAAGTGTAAAAAGATATACTATGACTACAGTGCCAACTGGGAAGAGCTATACAAGCCTCTGTAAAGATGGCAGTGGATCCCCTGAGAGACAAACTGTCTCACACATACATACATACTCAAGAAATATTTGATTCTTATGAAGCATCAAGCATTGTGCTAGCTTCTGAGGGTAAAGTACCCGGTCTCAGTGATGAAAATTTAGAAAATACTACTAAATCTGGACAAAAACCAAGAAAAGATCCACCAGTCACTGCCTATAGATCTATCTATATGCCTACCCAAACATGTTGGAACAGGAAACAAGAAGTTTCAGTATAGTATTTAAAACTACAAATGCAACCAATGTAAGAGTTAATACTAATGTTAAAACTAATAAATAAAATAAAATAAAATAAAATAAAATAAAATAAAATAAAAATAGAAAAAAGTAAAAATAGCAGTAAGTAGTATAAGCTAGTCTTTTATATGGCAAGAAACTAAATGGTTAGGTTGTTAAATTAGTAAGCACATCCATGTGTGCATGTCTGTATGTATGTATATGTGTGCAAGCACATTCATACACACTCACACCCATGTAGAGATCAGAAATCTAAACTTTTTCTGCAAAGGATCATATAGTAAATATTATAGACTCTGTAGCAATCACATACAGTCACTTGTCACATATTCACCTTAATTTTTTGCTGTTGTTACTTTGGTTTTTTACAACCCTTTAAAAATGTAAAGAAAGAAAAAAAATCTTGACTGATAGGTCTTAAAAAAATAGATCAAGAAACCACATGTGACTGATGGGCCATAGTTTACCAACCTGTGATTTAGACTAATAAAGGTATTCACAGAAAAACTAAGAAAATAAAAGTACTGATCCCGGAAATAGGAAAAGCACAAGGGAGATACACCTAACTAATGGTTCTTTTAAACTACATAATTCAATAACCTTTGTCATGCATTCCTTTGGTTTCAAAAAGTGAATACACAAGAGTAAGTGAAGGGATGTGGCAGTGTAAGTTAAGGATATTCAGAGTTAGAATTTCTCCTCTTCCCTTTTGCCAGTCTTTCACTCAATTTTCTAAATCATGTGGCTTTTCAAACATTCTGGCATTTTCACTAAACAAAGAAGAAATTAATGTCAAGTGAATTATTTTTGATCCTTCCAGGTCATATATTATTTGTCAAAGAGTCAATACGGCAATAACCTAGTCATAGTCGGTCACAGGATACCTTGGCAAGTCTTAAAAAAGGGAATGATACAAACGTAGACCTTAAGGACTTGAAATTTTATCTCAGCTGACACTCCACTCCCAAGGTCTTCATTGTTTCTTGAATGAATCTTTCAGTGAGTGGCTGAACTAATCTGGCTAATCATGCTATTTTCTATACTTTGTATAGTGTAAATGTTTGACTATATTGGTATGAGTGAGCACTCTGTTACTTATTTTAGCTTGCACTCTCTTTTATCATTTATATAAATGCTGTCTTCCAAACATGAATCTAAGTTCTTTAAAAACAAGAACCTACAGAGAAACTACATTGTTAGGCACCCAATAAACAGGGGAATGCTGTTCAATTTAAGTGAAGTTAGCATCTTGGGGCACCTGGCTGGCTCATTCGGTTAAAGCATCTGGCTCTTAGGCTCAGGGCATCATCTTATGGTTTATGAGATCGAGCCCTGTGTCAGGCTCTGTGCTGACAGCAGGAGAGAATTTAAAGAATGAAGCTTAATTTAATAGAATTTAAAGTTGAAATGCAATTTCTCAAAAAGAAAAAAAAAAAGTCCTAAGTCTAAAGATCTAGGCACTGATGGCTACATGGCTGTGATAGTAACATGGGTATAAAAACACCAAATATATCCACATGCAGTGATTTTTCTCAGGGAAGGTCAAAAACACTTGTAAACCTTTAAGTTATTGGGCCAATTTAATAAGCCATCTACTTAAAATAATAAATATTGAACATAAAATACAAAACACAAAATAAACGTACACATTTTAACTAAAAAGGCTACTTTTATCTTAATATGCAGTGTACCTTAGTCTTAAACAAAAGTATAAGGGGGCTTTAAAATTCATGTAATTTTAACAGCTATGGTTCTTTTGTCACAATTGAATGTTTTCTTTAAGCTCATGACATCCCATCTTGTCTACATGTACTGGTAATTACATAAATCTATAGTTACACTTTTCTATTAAACATAGTAAATGCATATTGCAACCTGAAAAAAAAATGTTGGCTCTCAATTAACAAAAAAAAATAAGGACTTTATAAATGTATAGAGGAAAATATAGAAGATTAAAAGGGCAAAAGAAAATAGCTATATGGTTGATTATATTGAATGATATTCACTCATCACATGGAATGCACAGGTAAATGATCTTGAGATCCCTTCTAGGTAGTCAAGTTAATAGCTAACCAATATAGTTTGCAAATTCTTCAAAATTTTATTTTACTAAGGTTGGTAGGAATTATTTCCATTTAAATAACATGTAAAAGCTACAGTACAAAAATAAAACTAAACTACTAAAGTAAGCTTGATAAAATTTTATGTAAAAATGTATGAGGCTACATAAAATAAACACAACAGAATAAAACTCCATTTCATTTTACTACTCTATGAAAGAGAGAAAACTGATCAATGTAACTTGCAGTACCCATCTGGTCTTATTCTTTTTGTGTTCTTTTAAATGAAAGCCTGTAGGTATTAAGTATGGAATAATGTAAGTAATATTACTTAATTTCTTCCAAAGCATATTCAAAACTAAACTGAGGAATATATCATCTACTGGATATTTTATACATAGAAACATCTCTATATGAGAGACACAATGATTAAACTGAGTAATTTTTAAAATTTTTTTCTGGGGCGCCTGGGTGACTCAGTCGGTTGAGCAACCGAGTTCAGCTCAGGTCATGATCTTATGGTTTGTGGGTTCGAGCCCCATGTTGGGGTCTGTGCTGACAGCTCGGAGCCTGGAACCTGCTTCAGATTCTGTATCTCCCTCTCTCTCTCTGCCCCTCTGTCTCAGAAATAAACATTAAAATTTTTTTTTAATTTAATGTTTATTTTTGAGAGAGAGAGAAAGGGTGGGAGGGAGGGGCAAAGAGAGAGGGAGACACAGGATCTGAAGCAGACCCCAAGTTCTGAGTTGTCAACCAGAGCCAATGCAGGGCTCAAACTCACAAACCGCAAGATGATGACCTGAGCCCAAGTCAGATGCTTAACCGAATGAGCCACCCAGGTGCCCAAGCAGAGTAATTTTTTTTTTCTTTTTAGTTTTTTTATACGTTTATTTATTTTTTAGAGACAGAGGGAGACAGAGCATGAGCCGAGGAGGGGCAGAGAGAAAGGGAAACAAAGAATCCGAAGCAGGCTCCAGACTGTGAGCTGTCAGCACAGAGCCCGACGCTGGGCTCTAACTCATGGACCATGAGATCATGACCTGAGCCAAAGTCAGATACTTAACCGAGTGAGCCACCTAGGCGCACCAGCAAGCAGAGTAATTCCTAATAAGTAAATGTACAACTACTACAAAATTTTTGACTTGACTATTTTTGGCAAAAAAGTAAATCAGTGACCAAGAATGATTTTGAAACAGATTACTTTGCCATTGTAACATAATACAAATAAAAATTAGTGAGCCACAATTTTAGCCGCCTATGATTTATCAAGAAATCCAACTCAATTGGATATATAACATATTATAAAAATACTTTTATCTGACCTGTCTCTCATTTCCATATCCCATTGCCAAAACCGAATCCATCAGTTATCACTTCAAGTTCTTCAAGAAGTAGACACCAACAAGAGATAAGACTATGTTATGGCTTGAACTGTGTCTCCAAATTCATATGTTGAAATCCTAACTCCTAGATCCTGAGAATGTCACTTTGTTTGAAGATAGAGTCTTAACTAGTCAATTAAGTTAAAGTCATTTAGAATGGGCCCTAATCCAGTGTGACTATTGTCAAAAAAAAAAAAAAAAAAAAGAAAAAAGAAAAGAAAGAAAGAAAGAAAAGAGAACAAAGAAGATGAAATTTGGAGATAGACTTCCAAGTGAAGATGAAGAGTCAAGGAGAGAAATCTGGAACAACCTTCCATATATTAATCTGCTCAGGCTGCCATAATGAAATACCATAAAATTAATTGCTTAAACAATGGAAATTTATTTGTTACTTAATTTTAGAGTCATCAAGGTATGAGCAAGGTAGATTTCATTCTGAGGCTTCTTCTCTTGGCTTGTGGGCAGCTGCTATTTCACTGTGTGCCCACATGATCTCTTCTTTGTGTGTACAGGGAGAGAGCCCTTGTATCTCTTCCTTTTCTTATAAGATGCACCTGCCCTTTTGGATGAGGGCACTGTCCTTACGACCTCATTTTACTTTTATCCCATCTTCAAATACAGTCACATATGAATTTGGGGGGTAAATAAACATTCAGTTCAGAATATTCCCTCATAGCCTTCAGAAGGATCCAAGTCTGTTAATTAATAGAGTAGAGGAGATTTATTAGGGGGAAGGCCTCTGAAGGACAGATGGAGAGAATAGGAGATCCTACAAAGGTTAATGCAGGCCTTATACCTGTGCAAGAGAGTGGAAAAGAAGCATAATTGGTTAGGAAGAGCAGTAGACAATAATGCAATTATGAGAAAGCTTTGACCAGGACAATGGGATGTCCTCACACAAAGGCTGCCCATTAGAGGAGGGAGTCCTCTGTTAATCAGGATGGCCAGATTTAGCCACAGTCAGTCACTGGCTGGAAAAGGCCTAAGAATTACAGCTCTGGCATGGATGCAATGATGGATCCAAAGCTGTGGCAGCTGGAAGTTGTTGGTCAACTATGCTTCGTACAGCAGGGTCTCTTAAAGGGAAGTCTATTCAGTGTAGCTTCATGGCTGTCACAATCACAAAGTCCTGTGATTGTACTTCCTGAGAATTACTGAAATCCACTTACGGTCTTCACCACTGCTATCACCAATTGCCTTGACTATTAAAATAGTTTAATAACCATAGCACTATCTACTCTGGCCACCCACTAACCTTCCCTCCATTTTCTAAAATCTCCAACAATTTCCTTTAGCTTAGCAGTGATGATTGTGTAATACGGCCTATAAAGTCCAACATAGCATGGCTCCTAACTTACCTTGCTAGCCTCACCTTGCTGTTTACTCTACATTCTGCTTCACCTTCTGCACCCCATCCACAAAGCCTTCTAACTCATTCCCATATAATGGCCATATGTGCTCTGTCATTGGCCTCATACTCTTCCCCACACACCACACTATTGCTGAGTTAATGCCTATTCATGTTTCAGCTCCAGCTCAGTTATCACTACCTTAGAGAAGTCTTCCTTAATCTGCCTAACTAGGTCATACATAAACACCCAGTACTGGCTTCCATAGCACCCCTGGTACATGTCCTTTAAAGTATTTATTCATGATATACTTGTATACTCTTTTGTGTAAACTATTTGTGTTCCCTACTAGATTTAATTTCAGGGGAGCAGGAAGTTAATTTGTTTTTGCTCACCGTGATAACCACAGCACACAGGGAATGGCATAAAGCAGATACCTACTATCCGTCAAACTAAAATATATGGATTCACATATATATTGCATTTTCTATGTGTACCAACAAAACCTACAATTTTATATGTTAATCATCACCTCTGGGGTAAGAGAAGCCTGAAAAGAACATCATCTCCAAAATTATACCAAAACCTATAGGAGTTAGCCAATTGTTAAATCAGAATACACATAACAGCCTTCTGGCTCAGAGGGGGGAAAAAAAAGGACTAGAATAATTAAACATATCAAACATGCACTCACTCCAGGACTTCTTAGATACTCATTTAGGGTGTTTTAAGTTGAGTCCGGGTGCTTCTCATACGCTATCCAAACAAGAACCACTAGTATTCAGCTTGCAACCTGTACTGAGTAGTTTCATTTTCACCTTTTGGGTATGTAAAATTACCATGTTGTAATGTGTAGTTATACTTCATTTAGATTCTAAATAACTGAAGTTTATCCATTCAAAGCCATACTGACTTTTTCCTTATTTTCTTTTAAATTCTCAGCATTCTACATGGAGATATATCCAATGCTAACAATATCTCTACCCTATTATACAGGATAAAATGAGCTAATTCTACTATTTTAGATGTCTCAATATTATTATGATTATTCCATTTTGCTGTAAAACAATAATGCTCTCAGGAGCAATTGACCCCATGTTGAAGTTCTCAGACTATGGTGCTTTTTAAAAATTCTTTTGGCTTCCTTTCATAATTATAATTGGGTCCTCTCTATTGGCCTATCAGCTACCAAGCTCTGTCACTATCATGACCTTGACCAAGTGCAGCACTAAATAGAAGATTCCCTCAACAAAGTATCCTGCCATTCTTTATCTCCAGTAAAATGTTCACTGCTAACACCTAAAAGTTAAAAAAGATCAAATGCATGTTCAGGTATGTTTAGGATACTGCACTGTTTTCTCTGATAGATCTTTTCTCACCCAGCTCCCTGTAATTTAGCACATACAATCAGTTCCTGTGTTTAGACTTGTCTCCTATTTTATGTTATAATGGTAGATAGCCCCAGGTGAAGTAAATCCTAAATAAGTATCATATAGCTTAGCTAGGACATGTCCTGTAGTAGTGCATAGCACATAGCTCCCTTGTTCATTTCTTGCCTTGGTCTTTACATGGATATCCTAGTGTTCTTTTCCTGGTACTAAAACTTGGGATGTGAGGCTTGATAAATTCTTCTGACCTCCACTTCTAAGAATTCAGCATGGAATTATTCCCCAACTAACTTTAAAGTACTATTTACAACTCAGCATTTCCAAAGTTCATCCTATTTCACCTTCCACTCTAAGACCAACCCCTCTAGTGGATTTCTCTTACAATCTCCTCAGCTCCCACCCTGTCTCTAATAATCTTGCCAGCCCTAACGTCTTGCTGATCATAGGTATTTTAGGTCAAATACTACATGTATAAAGAATGGTGTGAAGAGGTATCAAACAACAGAGTAAAAACCCCAAAATATATTACAATTACAACTCTAGACATACAAAATCACTAATAAGGTTACCATTTACCCGGTCTGCACATATGACAGGCAGTGAGCTACGCAGCTTACAAGAATTACCTGATATAATCCTCACAACAATCCTATAAGTACCTTCATTTTATACATAGAAAAGCAGGGCTTGGAAAAAATTAAACTTGAGATAGTAAATGGTAGAGCTAGGATTCAAACACAGGCAATTTGGCTCCTGAGTCTGGGATCTTAAAACATTAAGCAAGACTGTCTTCCTAATGAATCAAAGTAATTTTAAACAAGGTCACAAAATCAGTTACCAAAACAGTCTTCTGATCCCTAATATAATTATCTCACACTATACCAAAATGAACATATTATTTTAGTGAACTGCATTTTCTGGTTCATCCTTTTGCAGTAAAACTAATAACCCAGTAGCTACTTGCATTAACAAGTACATTTATGTTTTGGTAAGGCCATCTCTTAGTTCTGATCACAGAAACAGAATCTGCTTTTTGTTTATCCAAAAGGAAACCCTACTTTGCTTTAACAGAATCATGATTTGGTTTACAGAGCAATTGGGCCCAGCCCTAAGAGATACATAATGATCATAATAATTGGTGTAAACCTATCATGGAAATATAATTTTCCTTTTGCCAGTCATTGTTTAGGGCTGAGCAGATAAAGCAGTTCAGACAAATGAGATAGAAGGGGATGACTCTAGCAGTGTGGTTTCTGGGAAAGGCCCCCTTCTTTTTTGTGTTTGAAACACTACTGTGTGAGAACAGAATGCTTAAAGCTGAGGTAGCCATCTTATGAAGAGACAAGGATGGAAAAACCCAGAATTCTTGATGCTATCACAAAATCACAGAACCATGTCTGAGCCTTGTTCATATTCATGACAAGCAAATAACACCACCACCAAAATATGTCCTTATTTTAAAGTCACTTTTAACTGGCATTTTATTACCTACAGGTAAAAACCTCCTAACTGATCAGGGCACCTAGCATCTTAGCTTCTCTGAGATGGGCTGCCAATCTTCCATAACTCAGATGTGTATTTCCTTCTGATGTTATTCTTTTTTTTTTAATTTTTTTTTTCAATGGTTTTTATTTATTTTTGGGACAGAGAGAGACAGAGCATGAACGGGGGAGGGGCAGAGAGAGAGGGAGACACAGAATTGGAATCAGGCTCCAGGCTCTGAGCCATCAGCCCAGAGCCTGACGCGGGGCTCGAACTCACGGACCGCGAGATCGTGACCTGGCTGAAGTCGGACGCTTAACCGACTGCGCCACCCAGGCGCCCCATGATGTTATTCTTTTTTAAGAATCTTTTAGGTTCTATTACCAATCCCTCCATTCTGAATATATTACTCACCTTTTTTTCTTAGCAGAGTTCGATAAAAAATCAGTGCCACATAATAAGCCCACTAAAACTTTTCACTTTCATTCTACCCTTGTTTTTCCAGTAATTCAGTAGTCTCAGCTCCATCTAGATCATCCAAACCTTTTCAGTTTTTTCTCTCCTCAGAGACTGAGCAGCCCAAATTCATGAACACAACAGTTCTTAAATTGGACTCCTCAGAGTGCTAGGTTTCAGTGGAAGTATAGCCAGTCTCTACCACTAAAAAAGATGGAGCTCTAATATTAGAACAAGGCCTGCTATCATGAGACCTGTCATGTCTGCTGTCCCTAGCCTAAGAAAAATTACTTTGCCTACAAGCTTTTTTGAACGAGTAACAACAGTTAATGGTATATTCTACTGTGCAAAAGTCCCCTACTCTCAGCCATAACTAAAAGCATCCTGGGATAGATACTTTTTTTCAAGGGCTATCAGTCAATCTCTAGAAGGGATTGTGACCCATGATGTGGCCTAGCCCATAAAGATAAGCCAATCAGAATACTCTTTAGGTAGTCAATGTAGAAGAAAACACATGCAACTATGTGCAAAAATGAACATGAGGCAATTTGAAGCTGCGATGGAGATTAACTCTTTCTCAAGAGTTAGTATAGTTAAAAAAAAAAAGAGGATAATTTTCCAGTGGGGATCAATGTGCATCCATTATAATGTATCCTATGGGTAAGAAAACATCGGGAAATAGTACAGACTAAGCTAACTGCAAAAGCGTTATTTAATTGTTTATTATTTTCAGTATCATTAAGAATTTGTTTTCCTGTTCTGTAAAATACAAATTCATCCCAATGAAAAAGTGATCAATCAATCACTTCAAAAACTGCTGTGCAATATAGAAGGAACGCCAAAAATAGAATTCAAACTCTGGATTCTGCAGGAACTTGGATACTTTGTAGCTCAATGACCTTTGATATATCACTTTATATGGCAGACATTACTAGGGCTCACCAAATCTGGAACACACACACACTCTCTCTCACTCTGTCACTTCCCAGCTCATCATACAGTTAGGTTACTTTCCAGGCAGAGGCAATCAAACCCCTGGGCATTCTTTAGTCTCTTTTACCAAGCTCTGACACTGTAGCGGGCTTAGGTTGAAAGGGCAAAACCCTAAGATCAAAGGCAGCCAAACTGCTGAGTTGCTATGCAGAGGACAACTGTCCTGGAGGAAAGCCCAGGCCTGCAGCTGCATTTTCATAAGGGAGAAATAAACTTTTATTGCATTAAGTCATTGGAACTGAGACTGTTTATTATCTCAGCATAAGCTATGGTACCCTGATTAAAATATTCAGACTCTCATATGCATTCCAAAATCTGTAAAATCATCTACATAAGAGGTGAGGATAAAGTAATATAATGTTGATTTAAAAAAAAAAAACTTTATAGTGGTGTCTGGGTGGCTCAGTCGGTTAAGAATCCAGCTCTTGATTTCAGCTCAAGTCATGATCCCATGGTTCGTGAGATGGAGCCCCATGTGGGGCTTTGCATTGACAGCATGAAGCCTGCTTGGGATTCTCTCTCTCCCCACTTTCTGCCCCTTCCCACAGCTCATATGTGCTCATGCACTCTCTCAAATAAAAAAAAAAAAATTAAAAAAAAATTTCTATGAAAGTTCTGCATAAACATATATGAACTAATATGAACTATATGTCTAATATGCCTAATGAAAAGAAAAAGGATATAATTGATAACATAGGATTATAATTATTCAAAATACAGTATTGCTAACATGAATTGATATTTACAGGCTTGAGTATAAAAGAGGAGTAGAAGCCTACATGGAATAGTACACATGTACACATTTGTATGTACGTACGTTAGCCAGTACAAAAGTTTATTTTTCACCTTTTGTCTTATTACTGAGAAAATCAGTGAATAAATAAAATTATAATATAAACTAGAGACAAGTCACAGTGCATTTTTACTTTAGAAAAACAACACAGTTTGGCCACCTCAAAGGAATAACATTATCTCTTAAGGAGACTCAGTATCCTCATGTTATTCTGAGAATTGCCAAGTCTATGCCTATTTATTGGTATAGGAAAAAAATAATATGAAAGAAATTAACAGTAAGTATCTCTGAAAAATAACTAGGAAAAACCTAAATGATTTATTTTAAAAATGTTTTGTTTATTTATTTTGAGAGAGAGGAACACAAGCAGGGGAGGGGTAGAAAGAATAGGAGAGAGAGAGAGAGAGAGAGAGAGAGAGGGAGAGGGAGAGGCAGAGGGAGAGGGAGAGGGAGAGGGAGAGGGAGAGGGAGAGGGAGAGGGAGAGAGAGAGAGAGAGAGAGAGAGAGAGAGAGAGAATCCCAAGCAGGCTCCACGCTGCCAGTACAGAGCCCAACACGGGACTCACATTCACGAATCATGAGATCATGACCTGAGCCAAAATCAAGAGTCAGTCGTTTAACTGACTGAGCCACCCAGGCGCCCTGGAAAAACCTAAATGATTTCTTAGGAAAATGATTTTAATTACTATAAGATTCCAAATTTATGATTGAGGTATTTTTCATGCTATGTTTTACATCATACTGAGTGAGCAATGCAACTTATCAAGACATACCTTGCAACCCAACTTTAACTTTTTATTGTCTTTCTCATATTTGAGAAAAGACAAATTAAAGTAAATTAAAAACATAAATTTGATACTATCAAAAATAAAGTTAAAGGCAAATGTTGTAATATAGAAGATAAATACCAACAAGGGCAATGGACAAAACAACTCAAACTCTGAAGAGAAGGAAAAGCAGAGGTTGTATTCTAGATGTTCAGCTATTTAACAACTGCAAGATGTAGAATCAACTAATCAAGACAGACAATGGCTGTAACAATTGGTCCAAATATACTGGAGAAGTATACTGGAATATACCATCTGAATATTAGTACTAAAGTTTCATAATTCTATTTGTTGATTATTTTATTTTCAGAAAAATTCCATTATAACTAACAAGATGCTTCTCAATTCAGTTTCTCCTGTTTGTCCCAAATCCAAACTTTCTTAGTTACCAGAAAATGCATCTCCCGGTTACACTTATACAACTCATCCTGATTACTGCATTCATCTTAGATATATGTAATGAATATTATCTTGAATAAATATATACAAATATTTATGTATTTTAAAGGGCCCCAACTGACTTTTCTGCACAGCCACAGATGCTGAGTCCACAGCTCTTCAAGTACAGAAAATATGTGAAGTGGGGCACCTGGGTGGCTGAGTCAGTTAAGCATCTGACTTTGGCTCAGGTCATGATCTTACAGTTTGTGAGTTCGAGCCCTGTGTTGGGCTTTGTGCTGACAGCTCAGAGTCTGGAGCCTGCTTCGGATTCCGTGTCTCCTTCTCTCTCTGCCACTCCCCCACTCATGCTCTGTCTCTCTCTGTCTCTCAAAAACAAATAAACATTTTAAAAAATTAAAAGAATCAATAAAATCAGCTAGGAGACACTGTTTATGAATCAAAAACTAAGCTTTAGCCAGATACCAAAAATGTCAGTACCATGATGCTGGACTCCCATCATCAAGAATTGTGAGAAATAAATGTCTGTTGTTTATAAGCCACATGGTCTGTGGTACCTTGTGATAGCACCCTGAATGAACTAAGACAACAAAGGGGTCTGGCACCACAAAGGGTTTTTGATACAGCTGATGTTTTATTTCCATCTTAAAAGAAATGTTAGATAAAACAAAGAATGCATGCAATCTCTTTGTTTGAAAAATACATTTCCATAAAAATATGGCCATTTGAGACTAGAACACAAGATATACATGGAAAATGGTGAAAAAAAGATTGGGGAGGGCCTTACATGCTAAGCTAAGGAATATGAACCTTATCCCATCAGATGCCATAGAATAATAATGCCCAACAGAACTTTCTGCAATGATGGAAATATCCTATACTGTGCAGTCCAATATGGTAGCCAATACACTCATGTGACTATTTATCTGTGAAATGTGGCTAGTGCATCTAACAAACAGAATTTAATTCTAATTTACTCAAGTTTTTAAAGGCACATGTAGTTGGCTACCATATTGCACAGCCATAAAGCACAAATTATAAGCACAGAGAATGATTGGATCTACACTTCAAAAGGAATGCTAGCTGTTTAGAATGTAGGTTGAAAGACAGATATACTTAGGAGTGAAGAGACAAGTTAGAATAGTACCACCAGTAGTCAAATGATATGAGCCTAAAGGAACGTGATATTAGTGAAGCTGGCCAAGTGGTAATGTAGTCAAGAGCTATTTAGAAAATGAAACTCTATGAGTGGATGTAGAAGGTAAACAAAAGGGAGACTTGGCATGGCTCAGGTTTCTAGTTCAAGAAACTATGTATATGGTGATACCATTTACCTTTAGAGAACAGTGAGGGAAAAGTTTGGGGACAAAAATGATGGTTACAAGTTTCAACTTTATGAGTTTGAATCATACATCCAGTAAAAGTTGGGTGGTTATACATGATGGAAACTCAGAGGCAGTTAATAACTTAGAGGTGGTATTTAAAGAAGTGAATTTTTGATGGATCACTCAGAACACATGGGCAGTCAAACTGCAGAGTTAAGGAAAGGACCTAGAAAATTCCCAAATATAAAAGAGGTGAAAGTCATTCTCTTCACAAACATTTAATAAAGTCATTGTCTTCCAGGAACTGGGTAGGGTCTTTAGGGAATAAATATGAATAAGATATGGACTGTTCTCCAGATTAGAGGTGTAAAAGAATTCTAAGAGCAGGAAGACGAGTCCTTGGAGAAATAAGTTCATGGATAACATGGGCAACAAATATTGAAAGAGTTAAGAAAATCAGAAGATGAAGTAAGAGATAAAATATTGAGTGCTACAGGAAAGACAGGAAAAGTGTCCATGAACTGATGTGAAAAGGTTATTAATTATCCCCTGCAAGGGCACTTTTAGAATGGTAGAAGTAAAACCAGACTTCAACAACCAGAGGAGGAAATGAAAGGTGTGAAAATAGGGACATTTCAGTGGAGGTTATCTCTCCCTTCTCACCCACGCTATTCCTACACATTAGTTTTATTCAGATTCTTTCTCTCCATGATTTCTGAAGGACCTTTCTTTCCTTTAACTTCAATATTTCTTTTTCTACTAGCTCTTTTCGTATTACTAATATCTAAATATACTTCAACATTACATTCTTAAATGAATACTCCTCTCTCTCTTCTATTCAATACTTCTCCCTGACAGCATAGCCGAGACCAAAACATATCCCAGGAGAAAAGGCCGACTGAAAAGTAGATTCAATTATAGGGAAAGTTTTTAGATCATTCATGTTGATTAGGAATAACAAGACTTCTATTCAAATTTAATAGTTTTTGCTGTATTAAGTGACTGTCCAAATAGTTTTGTCTATGGGAATGAGATTTCCAAGCAGCCCCCACCAATTAGCTTGATCTCTTGCAACATACTCCTAAAAGTTCAATGTGTTATCACAAAAAGCATCTACTTTACCCTAGATGTTAAGCTCCTTGAGAAACAATATCATCTTACTTATCCTTTAAGATCCAATGCTCAGAACAGTTTATGAAGTGACATAATAGTCACTCAAACTTAATCATGAAATGATTTGACTGGAATTAAACGTGGCCCATACAATAACTTGTCCAACCACTTCTTTGCATAGTCACATACATCACTATTTTACAAACACTCCCCAACCACTGTGCCACATATGAAAATGGTTTACTGATGTGCCAAAACAAAAATACCCTCAGCCCTTGGGTTGCTATCAGGGTTCAAGGTGGACAGACATCAGGGTAAATAGTCTCAAGCATTTACCCCACATGGATATTAATTTCTAAGTATGGCATGACATGGAAAAGGTTGGGAAGCATTGCCCTGGCCCAGATACCCCCAACAAATTAACCTCATTGCTTTTGCCTCCCAGAACTGCATACCTGATGAACACTGCTTAAATACAGAAAATCCTGTTATCACATGTAAAAAACAAAAACAGAGGAAAGAAATAGTTTTAAAAGCATTCCCTAAAGCCAAGATTATTACAGGTGAAAACAGAAAAGACAAGTGGAAGAGATCAGAAAAGAGTAATGAAAGAAGAAAAATAATAGTCATCACTATTAAAATTCATTAAGCAGTTATTATGCCCCAGGAACTGTGCTAAATGTTTTGTAGAGATTCTTCACACAATCCTTTCTGGTAAATACTATCATTTTCTCTATTTTGCAACACCTAAGCTAAACCTTAGGGTTGCCATTTAACTCACCCAAGGATATACACCAAGTGTATTCTCATAAAAAGCTACTATAAGAACTCAGGGAATCTGACTTCCCATCAGGCTACACTGAAATGGGATCATGATAGAATAATAGAACAGAAGTCAGGAGTGGAAAAATTACTCAAGAACTAAATTACTCAAGAATACAGCCCAACTGTTCAGAATAAAGACTCTCCTCGTAGAATAAAGAACACTTGGGGAGCGCTAGGTGGTTCAGTCAGTTGGGGGTCCGACTTCGGCTTAGGTCATGATCTCACCGTTCAGTTTGTGAGTTCAAACCCCTTGTCAGGTTCTGTGCTGACAGCTCAGAGCCTGGAGCCTGTTTCATATTCTGTCTCTGTCTCTGTCTCTCTCTCTCTCTGTTCCTCCCCTGCTCATGCTCTGTGTGTCTCTCAAAAAGTTAATAAACATTAAAAAAAATAAGAAAAAAAAAGAACACTTAGTAATTTGAAGGTAGTGACTTTACAGACTGGTGGTAAAATTGCAGTATACTTTTTGAGCCAGGCATGAGAACTGGCACTTTAAACTGATGGATTAGGGGCCCCTGGGTGGTTCAGCTGGTTAAGCATCTGACTTCTGCTCGGGTCATGATCTTGCAGCTCGTGAATTTGAGCCCTGCATTGGGCTCTGTGCTGACAGCTCAGAGCCTAGAGCCTGCTTCAGATTCTGTATCTCCCTCTCTCTCTCTCTGCCCCACCCCCACTCACACTGTCTCTCTCTCAAAAATAAATAACTGTTAAAAAAAATTTTAAAACACTGGATTAAAAAACATCTAGCAAGATGGGTATGAATAATTTATATTCCTCTTTGAAACCTAGAGCAAAGATGGATCAGGGAGGTAAACATCTGTTGTTTTTGGTGACTGCATCCTTTTCCTGTTTGCACTCATATTCCTTTACTGGTAGTATCTCTACCACAATAGTCTGGTGAGATATTAGGATTGCTACCATCTCTGCTAAAAGATAGGCCAAATTTATTTCTCCATCCAAGGAATTCAATCCCTGAGCTGAGGGACAAAAAAAATTGAAAACCACTGCATATCTATACAGTAGGGTGGAAAGAAACTTCTGTTTTGGGTTCTTATCTCCTAAGCTGCTTTTAGTTCCTACCTATTACCAAAACCTGATTCTTTAGTTACTCTTTGACTTTTTGAGATATAAATAAATAAATAAATAAATAAATAAATCCCTTCTAGTTTAAGTTAGCCAGGGCTGTTTCATGAAACCATGTTTTATGGTTACTATTTCAACCAAAATAGTAAGTGATACAAGCAGTAACCTAATTCTTTAATATTAGAAGGAAGCAGGAAAGGAAAAGTATATATAAGGAGATAGATGAGGGATGTCATTTCTTTCTTTCTTCGAGGGAGGGAGGGATGTTATTTCTTTTGAGAAACCTAATGACTATTTTCCCTAACTAAACATTTATTTTCTTAGTCTAGTCAAACCTATTCCATTTATTAAATATCTGGGTGCAAATATTATGCTTAGTCCTGGATGAAAAATAAGTAAATTGCCTCTGCTCTCATAGAGTTTCTCTAAGTTCTCCATCAACTTCATTTCTCAATGATCTTGGACATATGAAATTGGTATATCACTGATACATAATTACCTTGACATTTTGGCATTTGACCTCAAAGCCAAATTAACATTTTACAATATTTTAAGTGTACGGCTAAACATTTTGGGAAGGTTAAGTTTCATCTGTGCAAAGAATATCAATTCTTTAAGAATGTATACTTGTTAAATATATTTCCAAGCTCTGAGTCTTTGTATAAAACATTCAATATATACTATCTAGCTGAACAAATGATGCCAAACCAGGACAATTTGTACATGTTGAGAAAATTCCACTTTCCAAGGATGCATAAACACATAGAATGGAGTCCCAAAAAGGCAGAGACTTCTCGCATCTTGAGCCCTGCTAATTCTCACCACAGGGCCCACCACTGACACAATTTAAGTGCTCAAGAGTATTTACCAAATAAATGGCAGTGAGAAAATATATAAATGTTAAATAGTGAAAGTATTCCCTATTTTTGCCTAAAATGAGTGATTCCTATTGATGTCTTATGATTTTACAAGCTTCTTGTAAGTAACCAGACGGGAAAGATATCGTTACCAATCCCACATCCATAATTCAATAATGAATTGCTCCAGGAGGAATTGAGGTAGAAATATGTATGATTAGATTAATAGAAGTTGCTGTAAAATAACACTACTCCCAGACTGTGTCTAGCAAATCAAGAAAACCTTTGGAGGAGGGAAGGGAAGCAGGGAATTGAGGTAGGATATTAAATTATTTGAGCTTGGCACAGACACAATAATCAATAAATGCCAAGGTTAACTCACTTTTTAAAAATAAAATTTGAGACTCTTAATATTCACAAAACTCATTATGTTTTAAACAGAAAGATACTGTGCATATAATATTCACTTGTTTTTTGTTCGAAAATAAGCTAGCCATCCTTATGTACAGTATCACTTTAAATTGGTTACTTTAAGTAATCACAGGAAGCAGGATGGTTAGTAGGCATGTTGGAAAAGTTCAGACAGAGCTAGGTTTCAATGCAGTTTTGCCATGGCCCAACCATGTGTCCTTGGACAAATTATTTAAAATAATGTTAAAAAATAAAATAAAATAAAATAAAATAAAATAATTATTAAATTAAAATAAAATTAAATTAAAAAAATAATGTTTCAGTTAGAAAGTAAGGTTATTTTAAAGAAAACTAATTTTGTGTCTTAGCTTATTGGTATAGGAACAATTAAGATTAAATTAATATTGTGTAATTACTAGACACTAGGTATTAATAGTACTTGCCTTTTATTACCTTTTCATAGCATCCTGTGTGTTCTTCATTATAACAATTGTTTGATTAGTGTCTCTCTGCTCCTCTAGTCTATAAGTGCCATGGAGGAAGAAATGTCTATTTCGCTCACAACAGATCCCCAGTGCCTAGTTATGAGCAGCTGAATAAATACTGACTGCCTAAATAAAGGCCAGCATACTAAATTTCATGCTCATCTCCACTATATAAAGTACCTTTCTTTCCCCATTTTTAATGAGGAGATCTTACACTGGAAAGGTTAAGTGACTTGCTAAAGATCAGAAAGGAAGAAAGGGTCAGGATTGGAATCTAAGCCTTGGTCTCCTAATATACCATATTGAATACAAAATGAAAAAGCATCAATGCCATGGCATGAAAAAAGAAATAATTTCCTGCTTTTAAGGCAAGGACCATTCTTCACAAAGTTATACCAAAATTGCTTATAATAATTGTTTATAATAATCAACCTACATGCTAAAAAATAATGACCCTACAACTTTTTTTCTTGTTTTATAGATTTTACTGTGACAAGAATGTCCTACAGAGAGAAAGGAAATCTAAGTATTAATGGAGATGTTCATTCCTTCCTATTCTATCAATAAGAAGCAAATACCATTAAATTGCTAAATCTTCACCATCTATAACAATATAAAAAAAAAATTAGAATGTCTAATGTCAACCATTAGACAACCACTTATACAACGCCTATCATATGTTGTACATAATATTTAGCACTTAGGATATAGCAGAAGATAAGACAGACAAGGAGCCTCTTATCATAGAAACTGGGTATTTTTAATATTAGGAAGCCTACTCTTTCCTTTGTAAACATTTTCCAATTTCTACTGAGATATCTAATTGTTCTTTGGAATATTTTCAGGTTCCAAGTGAATGTTATTTCTAGTTGCATATTCATTGTAACTGAATTAGATTAAAACAAAACAATTTGGAAATTTCATGGAGTTCAAGTATTTTACAAATAAAATATTCTCCTCATAAATGTTACCACATAAGAGTTAGGGAAATGATTTTCACCCATTCTTTCCCGTGACACAAATAAACTAGCACTGGTGTGCTGTGACAAATACTTTTAAAGTGGGGAGGCAAAATGAGCATTCACCAAAATAAATAATTCACTAAAATAAATAATTTCATCCCATAATCTGGAAGCAAATATATGAGTTCTGAACATTGCCCAAACACTGTCAGCAACAATCAAGCTTTGGACATCAGGAAGCCAGCTAATTTTAGGACTTGAACTGAATGAATATATTAGATGCTGGTTAAAGAGCACAGTTTTCCTAAGCTATAGTTCAGAATTTGGCTTTTAACATACAATATGTTAGTGAGTTATCCAATAGAGTCATACCGAAAAGTCTGTACTCTTCTGAGCATTATAGAAATGAAGACAGAAAATCAATGGCAATAAACATTATATATAAGATTTATAAAAGCAAATTATAGAAGCAAAATAAAAACACAAGGATCATCCCAAAGTTATCATCAGGCCCATAATTTACAAGTATAAGAAATATAATACTCAGGGTACTCTGGACTTTCATAGGACTATACAGATAGCACTAAATAACAGATAGTGAGAAAAATAATTTCTGCTTCAATCTTTATATCAAAATCTTCTAATCTTTATATCAAAAACAAAGTCTCAGTTTGGTGGTAATATGTCTTTAACACCTCACGAATATTTACTTACTTCCACTTTAACAGAAAGTGGACCTGGATTCACTGGCTTTGTGAACCAATAGTACCCACCTCAGATAATGCGATTTACACCAGTGGTTCTCAAATGTTTTGGTCTTTTACATTCTTAAAAATTATTCAGGATTCCAAAGAATTTATATTTATGTGAACTATGCATATCAATATTTAATGTTAATTAAACGTAAGAAACTTTTAAAATATCATTTAAAATAAATCCATTACATGTTAACTTTTTTATGAAAAATATATTGTCAAAAAGAAAACCAAAAAAGTGAAAAAGTCACACTGACAGACTTTTCCAAATCCCTTTAATGTCTGGCTTAAATAAACAGAACTACATAGAAAAAGATAAACTGCCAGGTTTTCATATTTTCTCCTGCAATCATTTCCAATGTGTTTGGTTGAAATATATGAAGAAAATTGCTGTTCACATAGATATGAACTTGGAAAAAGGAAGACCATTTTAATAGCCTTCTTAGATACTAGTGCGTAGTTTGTTTTTTAATACTACACCAAAACTCCACAAGAGGTAAAAACTACTTAGTGCTTCCTCAGCACTTTTCTTGGATGGATCCTTCAAAGAGTGAAGCCTTGGCTCTGTAAGTCAACTCTTCAGAGAGGGAGTAACCAACGAAGCCACTTTAATCATCTTATAGATTTTCAACCTTGTAAGTCTTATTACAGATTTGTTCTAAGTCAATCTTATAACATGGAATATTTAAATATTATGATTGATGCCATAAAACAATTTACATCAGTAATAAAAGAATGTATCAAATGAAGGTTATCATAATAAATGTCACCAATTGGATTATATCATTCCTTTTCAACTTTATAAGGCATTAAGTAGAATAATAAGTGGCAATCAATCATCTACTTTTATTCATAACCTGATATTTACAACATAATGACCTGGTCTACTTAATCAAAAGTCTGATCATATGTCAGACCTAGACATCTTGTTAAAGGGGAAAAAAAAGAAGGAAAAAAATTCAAACAAAGAGTGGAATTTACAATCCTGGATTATCGTTAGACCCCGTGGGACACTAGATAAATCACTTTACTCTCCTGAGTCATCTTTGTCATATTTAAGGTGTCATTTAAGTCATCATTTCTGTTCCAAATCGAATATTTAAAGAACTCCACAATCTAGCATTCTATAGTAAGAATAGGCTCAAAAAATTTATTTTGTAAATTTAAACTTTTGAATGACTTAGAACTACTATTTATAGATGAATTCATTTTAGAAAGGATTTTTCAGAGGGTGAAATATCAAATTTATCCACTAATTCAAAATTTGGTATATATAAAGTCAGATATATTTAGTTTTGTTAGGTATTAAATAATTGCTCCAATATTAAAAGTGACTATATTTGCCATTTTTTTTTTCCTTTGCCACATAGGAAAGGAAATGTTATCATGCAACTGATAACATTGTGCATTTAAATACTTTGTGCCATGCAAAATGAATGCTAACTGTTTCTGACTAATGGGGTATATGACATAGATTGAAGCATACAAAATTGTTACTTTTCCAGGTCGAAAACAGTGGAATGCAGGAAACCTCATATAGTATAAGCAAATTACTTAAGGGAAGATTAAAGACCAATAACAAGAAAATGCTGGTAAGGAATAACTTTTCTTCTTTTAAATTTTATGAGATAAAATATTCATAAGGTTTTTCTGCACTACTATTATTCCAAATAATAATGATCTTCTAGTAAGTAACAGTACCGTACAAAGAACTCTAGGACTCACAGACACTACTAAATAGGAATCCTGCCCTTAAGAGGTCTGCATTCTGATAGGCAAAATGAAAGTACGCAACAATATATAAAGCAGAAAGACAGAAGTATTACAAGATAGTGTGGTCAAATACAAGATTAGTTCCTAAGCGGAAAGCATGCCCTTTGAACAAGGTAAAGAGATTTGGAGGTGAGGTATTAATTTATAATTTATAAATGAAAGCGAGTAACAATTTGGTTGTTTAACTTCTTATGGTACATAGGCTTTTAAAGACAACCGTCATGATCTCAGGCAGGCACCCTTGATAATGGGGGCAGGGAGGAGTAACACCAGGTCAAAGAAATCTGCCTTGCTAGGTCACCAGGCAGCCCATCTTAGGCCTGCAGGGAAAGCTCACTGAGGCTTCGCCTCACCTGACCGTCCTGACGACGAAGTACACCAGCACCGCGCCGCTCACCACCATCAACACGGTCAGGGCCCGCTGGGTCATTGGCTTGTCGCCGGGGTTGGGGCTCACAGCAAGGCTGCCACCCAATGAGTCTTCTTCCCCGGCCTTCCCTCCTGAGTCTTCTGACGCAAGTCCTGCCCGGGGGCTGCTGCCATTGCCGCCCTCAGAGCCCCGCGGCCCTTTAGCTTCTGCGGGAGCGCGGCCCGTGGACTGGGCAACGGCGGGACCCGGAGGCACGGGCGACAGGGTCCGCGGCCCGCGGTCCGGAGGCCCGGGGTCCGGCGCGGCCTCGGCCGCCTGCAGCAGCACAGCCAAAGGCCCTCCCAAACCTGGCAGCAGTAGCAGAAGCAGGAAAGCGGAGATCAAGAGGGGACTGAGGCAGCAGTTGCAGTGCGGGGCCTTCATCGTCCCCGGACCGTCCTCTCACCACGCGGGAGCCGCCAGGCTCGCCGCCCTGGCTCCAAGAGGAACCATGGGCGCAGCGGAGAACGAAGAAGAGGTGACCAAATCGGGAACTGAGGCCCAGCCGTGGCAGATGGTAGGGGCAGCAACAGCGGCAGCGGCCAGGAAAACCGGAAGTTCGTACATCTCAGCAGCCAGTGATACTACGGACGCTTTAGGTTGCTAACAAGTAGGGGCAGGCGCGTCCAATGACGTCAGGCGCGCCTGGTAGTCTGCGCACGCGCTTTGCCAGGACAAGGGCAAATGTTTAGGTTTCATCACAGGTAAGAAAGTAAACACGAAAGGATGGTGTAAAGTGTGCAGCAACTCTGCTTGGGAAAACCATGAGAAATTGGAAGCTCATAATTGAGGTCCTTGGTGCAAAACTGCAGAAACACAGCTAATCATTGATCAAGCGAGCTTGACTTTGCCTCAGCTCAGGTACAAATTACGGTCATGTTTCCGACTGTCTCTAAGACCCTGACTCCCTTTCCTTAGTGCATTTACTTTAGAAACTTGTGATTGTAAATTCATTCTCTGCCTTTTTGAGATACAAATCCTTTTAAAAGTTCTTGCCAGTTTTACAACCAAAGGCTGTATTTCTTAAGGAACATCTTTTTTGAAATGTGATCAACAAAGAAGACAGCCACCCTATTAAGTCCCAGGCTCTGTGGAAGGGTAGGAGAGCCTAACTCAGGCAGGCCCTTGACCAAGTTCTAAAACTATCTTCTGTCACAAAACTATGAGAAAAATTAACCATTTCCCTCCGGGAAGACCAATTAGTAAACACAGGTGTTCTATGATGCACCCTACCTCAGCTTTTAAACTCTCCAGCTGTGTCTGAGGACTTGAACTAGAATAGAGTTGTGCGATAATTTTGAGTAAAATCTTCCTTATCTGTTTAACTTTGACATCAGTAATATAGAATGTTGGTTTGAGCAGATAACTATAAACAAAAGAGGCCGGACCGCAAGCCAAAGTGAATATTTGTTCTTATTTAAAAAACTTACTTATTCAACAAATTGACTAGAAATTCTACTCCTTGATTAGCATTGTGGTAAATTAGGTGTATCGGACAATAGACAAATAAGATTGGATCCTTGCTCTTATAGCACTTAAGTTCAAGTAGAGATAACACAATGAGCAGTTACATTAATTCTGAATTCTGAAGTGTTACAAATGACAAGTACAGATCTAGGGTAAAACTTTTGTAAAGGGCTTTTGTAGGTAGTGTAGATAGGATAATATCTTTTAGCCACTTGGAAGTAACAGAGTAATGCAATTGCTCCTGCCTGGTAAAATTACAGGGACTAGACATCTTAATTCTGGGTTGCAGTGTGAGGGAGAGCATTAGTGACACACCCTAATTTTAGCTTTCAACCTGGCACTTATCAGTAATAAAATGGCTGTTTGGATTTTCTATCTTCCTTTATTCACAGTTTTCATCGGAGTCGTATATAGAAGAGTGTTGGTATTATATGCTCTCCACCACCTCTCAAAAACCTCCAGTATACAACACATCAACCCCCCCACCCCCCAAAAAAAGGTATCATCTTTCCTTCCTTAAAATATATCATTTTACCAGTGTGTACTTTATTTTGATTTGATGGCATTATTCTTCTCCAAGATGCTCAAGTATAAAATTGGAGTCATCCTTTGCAATTGGTTTACCATCTGCAGCAGTCTTTGCCAGTAACTGGAATATACAAAGTACTAAATAATTTAAATAGCAGAGTCAAATTATTGTTTCTAAATGATTAGAGTATGTCATGTTCTGATTTTTTCCCAAATATTACTCTCAGCCACCTGAATCAGAATCTGAAATGGAGTATGTTTAAAATGCAGGTTTAGGTCACTATTCCAGAAATTCTGAGCTAGAATTCTTGGGATTGGGGACAAGGACCATCTGCATTTTTACTAAGCTCTCAGAGTGATTTTCATTTCCATTAAAGTTTAAGGATCTTTTTCCTTTCCCTTGCCACATGCATCCAGATGTTGTCAAATCTTACCCACTTCCCTCTCATCTTTTTCATTAATTCTTTTTTGTGCTTCTGACAGGGAATCATTTTTTTATATTGCTAGGGCTATTATGTTGGTTATTTGGGTCCCAGCCCTTTTTACCTTTAATTAAACTTTATGTACTACTGCTGGGGTAAACTTTCAAGCTCAGATCTCTTTTAAAATAACAACACCAAGTATATTTTTACCCAGAGATTTTTAGTCCTCAACAACAGTGAGGACTGAAAACCAGCTACAAATTATTGAGTTCTTGGAAGAACACTATTATTTCCAAAGCATAATGAAAAAAAATATTTTCAATTTCATCACAGGAACTAGGAGCAAGTTTCCCAGGAGAAAATACTATATTTTGCTTGTGTATAAAATGACAATTTGAGCCACACATGTCTATTTAAAAAACATTATATAATTATACCCAACTATATAATTAGTGTTTCTGAATTATCACTATTAACAATAAAACTGCATGTTCATTTCCTTGTTTTCATTTGGCTTGTCAACAAGTTGTGCCGACCACTAGAGATTTAGAAACATATAAGTGAGAAAAATTCTTATAACAAAGAATTTATATAAACTTACTTAAGTTAATATGCATAATGGGAAAAGGTTGTCATTATTCTGATTTATCAAGGAATACCTCAGCTGACCGACAACAGTCTTCCATGAAAATACAGTGGCCTGCTGAGTAAAGTCTAAAGCCTACAGTCTGGTATTGAATAATGATACTGAGTACTAATTAAGTATCTATTGTGTACTAGAATTCATATTATCAAATGTTAAGCTATTATGTGTTTAATCCTCACAAAAAAGCCATCATTATTCTTGTTTCGTAATTAAGGAAACTGAAACACAGGATCATCATTTGGGTGAAAATCCATTTGAGTGAAAAAGAGCTGGGCAGTCTAGCAGCAGAGGGGGGCTATTTCCTCTTACATTTTTATCTTCTCCTAATTAAGAGTTTCCAATTTTTGACCCTAGCTTATAGTCTCAACCAGCTTGTCTCGAATCAGTGCTCCATAACCAATAGCAAAAAGATCTCAGTGGCATACAGCAAATAGGCATTTATTTTGCACATGTTTGATGAAGCTGAGGTTGACTAATTTAAGCTGACCTTGTATAGGCTTGGTTCCAGGCCAAAGACTGAGTTCACTTTTACTCCAGGCACCTCTCATTCTGGGATCTCATGGCCTCCTGGGTCATGTCCTTCACAAGTCTAAGATCAGAACTTCACGAAGCAGAATGGGTGAGTGGAAAGGCAATAGGCATAATTCTCAAGGAGACAATAGGCATAATGAGAAATGAGGAGCCATGTGCATCTTTTTTTAAACGAAAACAACTGGTTACCACAAAGTCCTACCTTATGCCCTTGACATGCATTTCATTGGAAAGAGATGTGTTACATGGGCACTTCTGGCTTTCAGGAATCTGGGAATTTTAATATTTAGATGGATGTTTTCTAGTCTCTAGCCAAATTGTATTTATGCTAACAAAGAAAAAAAAGAAAGTTTATATTGATAGGTATTTCATTTTTAGTTCAATGGAATGGCGAGCAAGGCTCAATAAGTGTTCCCTGGTGTTAGAATCTCCTTGTCCACTAAAATGAGGGAAGATGGGAGGATGGCTCAACTGTAATAGTCATTCATAGTCATATCTGACTGAAGGAATCTCTTACCTTTTAAGGGGCAGAAACTTCCATATCAGTGGATTGTCTATATTCTGAAATCCAAAAGTAAACAGAGTCCAATTGTCCAGAAAAGAGAATATGAACTGATTACATAACCAAGAGGCCAAGAGAATTTACTGAAACCTAGAGTATAAAGGCAGAATTAGAATGTCAGTTAGACAACTAAAGCGCAATAGTCAAGAATAAGGGAACAGTGCTATTGGGATAAGCGCAGCATAACCAAGTAGGAACATGAATAAATGTTAGAATTAAGTGTCTAAAAGAAAATTACCACACTAATGGGCTATGGTTCCTGAGAGGAAAGAAAAAGGTGAGCCTACAGTTGCTCTGGACCTCTGTTTGGGGAAAATTTCCCAGCTCCAATGCAGTGATCTGAAATTCAGTCAGAATATGGAAGTCTTTCTTATCTAAGGAGGCAGAGATGAATGAGAGTTTGAAGTGGTTGGAATCTGTGGGGCAGGGATTAAGAGAAGGAGTCTGTAGAGTTATGTCATTCATATGAGGGTTCCCCATAAGTCCTTTACTGAGAGCTGGGCTGGACAGCCACAGGCATGGCCCCTCAACGCTTACAGGAGAGTAACTGCTACAGAGGTGAGAGCAGAACAGAGATGTTAAGACATTAGAGTGCTGAGGACCTTGAAATTTTGGCCCAGACATACTGAATAGACCTTAATAACTCCTAACAACATGGAAATCAAGCTGAGTCACTGCTGAATGATAAAGGCCACACCCAGAGAAAGGCCCACTCTAACAAAGCTTAAAACCAAGGCCTAATATGATTCTTAGAGGACGCAGAGTTTGGAGTTCCAACCTCTCCAGTTTAGAGGGACTTAGAACATAGAAAATATAGCCTCAGGAACAGAGATAGAAAGATTCAAGAAAAGTGAACAGAACCTCATGATCTTAAGGGACACTATTATATGATTTAATATGTGCATTGGAGCTCCAAAAGAATAATCAGAATATAGTGAGGCAATAAACATTTTTGAAAAATGAGAGCAGAAAATGTTTACTTACAGTGCCAAAAGGATCACATCAGAATACAAAGAAAACTACCTTTAGGCATATCAGACTCCTATAGACAGTCACAAATATCATAATCCAAAATAGAATATCTTGAAGGGAGATATATAAAAACAGATGCATTACATTCAAAAAACAATGATAGAAATGAAGGCATACATTTAATTAGAAACAATATAGACTAGGATACAAATGTAAAGACATCTTTAAGTTGCTAGAAAAATAAAACAGCTATTAATCTTGAATTAAATGGGTGATAAAATTAGCTTCTAAAATATATGGTGAAATAAAAATATTTTCAGGCAATTGAAATACAGATGCCATTGTATAACATTGGGTCAAAAGTTTACAAATATTAGGTTACAGCAAATAATTACCCTTCAATAAACAAAATACATTTTTAAAAATATCTTCATCAATAGGGAGTAAATAACACAAAACTATTCCATATGATATAATCTACACTAGTTAACCACAACTGCATTACTGGTTTTCATTGGACACAAATTGGCATATCTAACTTCTCTGCCAGGCTTTATAAAGAAAAATAGTAAATAATGACAATGTGTGAGCTCACGTATGGTAAAGGTAGAAAATCATTGCTATAAAAATAATGTTACTGCAAAAATTCATGATCTTAATTTTACTTAATTGTATCTGAATTCCATATGTCTAGTGTAAATTTATCCTTAAAAAGTTCTGCCAAACAGGTAAAACAAGAATGTCTAATTGTGCAGAATTCGTCTGTATTATGTACTAACAAATCAGGGTCTTTTTATATCATTTTACACAAAATTGTTGCCTTCCAAAGTACTCCTTCCAAATGGGACAGTGTTATATGAGTGAGATTTTAATGTTTCTAAAATTCTCTTTTCTAAAGACTTTTAAATAGATAACCTATAGAAATGAGATTCATACAAGAATGCCTATTGGATTCAGTGCAGCTTGAAGTTAAGCTAGGATTTCAAAATATTTGAAGCTGAGAAAACTGCTAAGTGCTTGTTTTTGATAGCACAGAATGGGTTTAAAGATTTTTTTTATCATTTGGGAGGGATTTCTTCCATTTATTTATTTTTATATATAATTTATTGTCAAGTTAGCTAACATACAGTATATGTAGGGTGCTCTTGGCTTTGGAAGTAGATTCCTGTGATTATCACTTACATAAAATACCTAGTGCTTATCCCAACAAGTTCCCTCTTCAATGCCCATCAACCATTTTCCCCACGACCTCCTCACCCCAATCAACTCTCGGTTTGTTCTCTGTATTTAAGAGTCTCTTGTAGGGGTGCCTGGATGGCTCAGGTCATGATCTCATGGCTTGTGAGTT
This sequence comes from Panthera onca, assembly GCF_046562875.1. Taxonomy (NCBI): domain Eukaryota; kingdom Metazoa; phylum Chordata; class Mammalia; order Carnivora; family Felidae; genus Panthera; species Panthera onca. The sequence continues at coordinate 77,772,778 of NC_138339.1, forward strand.
CAAGCCCCCTGTCAGGCTCTGTGATGACAGCTCAGAGCCTGAGGCCTGCTTCAGTTTCTGTTTACCTTTCTCTCTGCCCCTCCCCCGCTCACACTCTGTCTCTTAAGGTTTGCCTCCCTCTCTGTTTGTAACTTATTTTCCCTTGCCTTCCCCTATGGTCTTGTGTTAAGTTTCTCAAATTCCACATCTGAGTGAAAACATACGATACCTGTTTATCTGACTGACTTACTTCACTTGGCATAATACCTTCCAGTTCCATCCACGCTGCTACAAATGGCAGGATTTCATTCTTTCTCATTAACAAGTAGTATTACATTGTACATATAAACCACATCTTCTTTATCCATTCATCAGTTGATGGACATTTGGGCTCTTTCCACAATTTGGCTATTGTTGATAACGCTGCTATAAATATTGGGGTACATGTGCCCCTATGAATCAGTGCTCCTGTATCCTTTGGATAAATTCCTAGTAGTGCTATTGCTGGGTCATAGGGTAATTCTTTTTTTAATTTTTTGAGGAACCTCCACACTGTTTTCCCCAGGGGCTGCACCAGTTTGTATTCCCACCAACAATGCAGAGCGTCCCCCTTTTTCCACATCCTTGCCAATATCTCTTGTTTCCCAAGTTGTTAATTTTAGCCACTTTGACTGGTGTGAGGTGGTATCTCAATGTGGTTTTGATTTGTGTGTTGCTGATGATGAGGGATGTTGAGCATCTTTTCATGTGTCTGTTAGCCATTTGGATGTCTTCTTTGGAAAAGTGTCTATTCATGTCTTCTGCCCATTTCTTCACTGGCTTATTTGTTTTTCAGGTGTTGAGTTTGGTAAGTTCCTTATAGATTTTGGATACTAACCCTTTATCCGATATGTCATTTGTAAATTGACATAGTAATGAAAAGCCATTCTGAGGAATACTGTATTATTGAAGATTGGTAGTGAGGACTGGGAAATTTAATCTCATTCTGGAAAAGAAACCTGGAGATTTATACTTTGAAGTGATAGAGAGGTAAGTCTACACAAACTGCAGATTCTTGGCCAATTCAAATTAAAGCAGGTATTAGACATTTATTTCTAGTCACTAGAGAGTGGTATTGTGTTAAACATCAAGGTAAAGGCAAATGTGTGTAGTAGATACATTAGGAGAATTTCAGAATTAGATTTTAGTCTACTCAGATGAAATCAAAATGCCTATGAAGAAAATTGCTTATCACAAAAATATAGGAATAGCGGAAAAGTATATTATTAACTGATTTCAATTTTTAAGTGTTCATTTAAAAACACTGTGTTATTGGGACACCAGGGTGGCTCAGTTGGTTAAGTGGCTGTCAGTTCGGGTCATGGTCTTGTGGTTCGTGAGTTCGAACCCCGCGTCAGCTCTGTGCTGACATCTCAGAGTCTGGAGCCTGCTTCAGATTCTGTGTCTCCCTCTCTCACTGCCCCTCCTCTGCTCACACTTTGTCTCTCTGTCTCTCAAAAATAAATAAACATTAAAAAATTTTAAAAAACTGAATTATTAAGAGACAAGCATACATTAGTTTAAGAAATATACATAGTGTATGTACATTTCCTATACCTGTGATAAGCTGAAAATCCTTTTTCACACTAACATGGAGAGTAAATCTAGAGCAGACTTTGGGTATTAGTCATCTTGGGTCTCAAAAGCTTGGGAATAACCAGTGAGCCCCAAGCAACCCCATTTCCTCTTTGCGTCCATGAATCTGTCATCCTCAAGGTACTCTCATTCTCCCAAACCTCCATCCCCAACATGTTCAAAATTTGATTATAGAAGTAATGCCACTAAACCTGGGAGGAGATACCAGGGAAATGACTCGTTAGTGGCTACCTGAGAGAATAAGAGATTTTATTTCTAGAACTTCCTTTCACTTTAGTTTTTATTGTGTCAATTCTGATATACTCTTCCCCTTTGCCTATTCTCCAAAGAGAGCACACCATCTTAAATTTTTGTTTTAATCTTTTTAAATCTTTTCATGTGTCTCTTAGTCATGTGGATGTCTTCTAAAGTGTCTATTCATGTCTTCTGCCCATTTCTTCACTGGATTATTTGCTTTTCAGGCACTGAGTTTGGTAAATTCTTTATAGATTTTGGATACTAACTCTTTATCTGATATGTCATGTGCAAATATCTCCTCCCATTTTGTTGGTTGCTTTGCAGTTTTGCTGATTGTTTACTTTGCAGTGCAGAAGCTTTTCATCGTGATGAGGTCCCAGTAGTTTTTTTTTTTTTTTTATTTCCCTTGCCTTCGGAGACGTGTCAAGTAAGAAATTGCTGCAGCTGAGGTCAAAGAGGTTGTTGCCTGTAATCTCCTCTAGGGCTTTGATGGTTTCCTGTCTCACATTTAGGTCTTTCATCCCTTTTGAGTTTATTTTTGTGTATGGTATAAGAAAGTGGTCTAATTTCATTCTTCTGCAGGTTGCTGTCCAGTTCTCCCAGCACCATTTGCTAAAGAAACTTTTGTTTTGTTTTTTTTTTTTGTTTTTTTCCACTGGATACTTTTTCCTGCTTTGTTAAAGATTAGTTGGCCATACAATTGAGGGTCCATTTCTGGCTTCTCTATTCTATTCCATTGGTCTGTGTTGTTAGTTAGTTTGTTTTTTTATTGCCAATACCATACTGTCTTGATGATTACAGCATTGTAGTACAGGTTAAAGTCCGGAATTGTGATGCCTCCAGCTTTGGTTTTCTTTTTCAACATTAGACTGTTTGGGATGTTTTGTGGTTCCATCCAAATTTTAGGACTGTTTGGTCTAGCTCTGAGAAGAATGCCAGTGCAATTATGATTGGGATTGCATTGAATATGTAGATCACTTTGGGTGGTTGTAGAGAGACAGGTCCTAAAGGTGTGGTGAGGAGAGAATTAGAAAGCACGGGGTTAAGACTCTCCAGGAGACAACGCACCGGTCTCCTGGCTCAAGCCTCGTTTATTTTTGCAAATTGTCTGATAAAAGCAAGCACATACAACATAGTATGTGGCATCCTGATGGGTCGTGCACCTGCAGTGTATTCCATACTGGGTCATGAGTACATCTGGCACCAGACAAAACATTCCTATCCCAGGCCTGGTGCCCATATGATGTCTTTCTGGAGAGAATGCACAGTCCTGGCGGCTTTCCACCTGGGAATGGAACTGCTTTAAGTTCCTTGCTGCTCCATCCCTTTCCTTCAAGACATTCTTACAGTGCCTCTGGCTTCTTGTCCTCCAACAAGTATTATTGACATTTTAACAATATTTGTTCTTCCAATCCATGAACATGGAGTGTTTTTACATTTCTTTGTGTCATCTTCAATTTCTTTCATAAGTCTTCTATAGTTTTCAGCATGCAGATCGTTTACAATCTTTGGGGTTTATTCCTAGGTATTTTATGATTTTTGGTGCAGTTTTAAATGGGATTGATATCTTGATTTCTCTTTTTGTTGCTCATTATTGGTGTATAGAAATGCAACTGTTTTCTGTACATTGATTTTATATCCTGCAACTTTGCTGAATTCATATATCTGTTATAGCAGCTGTTTGGTGGAGACTTTTGGGTTTTCCATGTAGAGTGTCATATCATCTGCAAAAAGTGAAAGTTTGACTTTTTTTGGCCAATTTGGATCCCTTTTATTTCATTTTGTTGTCTAATTGCTGAGGCTAGGACTTCCAACACTATGTTAAACAACAGTGGTGAGAGTGGACATCCCTGTCTTGTTCCTGATCTCAGAGGGAAAGCTCTCAGTTTTTCCCCATTGAGGATGATATTAGCTATGGGCTTTCCATATATGGCTTTTATGATGTTAAGGTATATTCCTCTATCCTTACTTTCTTTAGGTTTTTTTTTTTAAGAAAGAATGCTGTATTTTATCAAATGCTTTTTATGCATCTATTGGCACGATCATATGGTTCTTATCCATATATATATATATATGTGTATATATATATGTGTGTGTGTATATATATATATATGTGTGTGTGTCTAGGGTGTGTAGTGTGTGTATATATATATGTATATATATACACACACACACATATATATATATACACACACTACACACCCTAGGTTCGGTGTAGTGCCACTCTGCCCAGCTGACAAAGGGCCTCTGGCTGGTGGGTGCCTGCAGGGTCTTTTGTCCTTGGAGGGGCTATATGCCCTCTTCCCACAGCACTCGAGGGAGGGGACTGCCCCCTCTGACTGCTCCTGTGAGCTCACTACCAAGCCGGAGCTGGCTTCCCCTTCCCCCCAGTGCACACAGGACAGCCAGCCCCAGTCCAGAGGAAGTCCTACAACCCTGGACCCTCATTGTTAAGGCTATTTGCAAGTTAGAAATTGGTTCTTTCTCCATTTTTTTTTGTTTTTTTTTTTTTGTTTTTGTTTTTGTTTTGTTTTGTTTTGTTTTGTTTTGTTTTGTTTTCTGTTCCCTAGTCCAATCTGTGGTCTGGGGAGGTTTCTCTCTTTTCCAAATACAATCCTAGGCTTCCACAGCTTTTCTTTCTCTGCCTTTGTCTCTCCACAGAAGGGGATACCTCCCCTCCGTGCCTACACTGCCCATTTTATCTCTCTCAATTTGCAATCACGCACCTGTGGCCCGCCAGGTTGTCCCCATGGGCCCCTGGAGATGTTTCTGTCACTCTGTAGCCCAGATTCCTGGAATTAAAAGTCTTCTGGCCTCAATACTGCTGTGTTTGAGGGACTAGGGAACTTCTGGTCCCCTGACTTCACCATGTTGACCTATTCCCCCTAAATTTTTTTTAATGTTTATTTATTTTTTAAAGAGAGAAAGAGACAGAGAGTGTGTGAGGGAGGGGCAGAGACAGAAGGAGACACAGAAGCTGAAGCTGGCTCCAGACTCTAAGCTGTCAGCACAGAGCCCAACGTGGGGCTCAAACTCATGAGCTTCAAGATTATGACCTGAGCCCAAGTCGGATGCTTAACCGACTGAGCCACCCAGGCACCCCAGTACTATTTTTGTACATTTAAAAGAATATACATGTTTTGTTACAAAAGTCTAGTAATATTGAGGATGATATTCAAATCTCTTGTATCATTTCTTTGACTCCTCAAGCTATTGAAGTCTGAGATAAATAAGTTGTTGTCTCCTAACATTAAGTTGTCTTGGAAGGTGGGAGAGTGATAATCTTTGTGTCTAATATTTTTACTTTATATATTTTGCTTCTACATTAAAGGGATGTGTGTTTATAAATGGTCATAACTTTATAGCTTTTCTTGTTGTGACAGATTTATACTCATCCCATGAATACAATATAAGACATTTTTCTTGAGTACTGTGTCATTTAATATAAAATTCCCATTTTAAAATATTTTTATTTTCCTTTATCTTCTTTTTTGCTTCTGTGTTACTTATTTCCTTAGTTTTAGTTTTCTAGTATAAAACTACCCGCATTTTACTTTCATTTTCTTCTTCAATAATATGTAAAAGGTTTTTAATCTTAATTTACACTTATCATAAGCTCTTACTTATCTTGATTGGTTTTATATTCCAAGCTATTAGGTTTCTTATGGGTTTTTTTTATCATTTATGAATTTTGCTAAAATAAGACTTTTATTCATTCCATTTTTCTTTTACATAATTGGAATGTTTTTGTGTCAAATTTGTGTTTTCATAGGGGTATCATTAATTTTTTAAAATGTATTTATACCTATAGATTTTAAGAAATGTGATGCTTTTCTGATCTTCTTTATGTGTAGTCTGTTTTTCTATTTAAAAAATATTTAAAAATAAATTTCATGTTACAATTGTTCTGAAATGTCCCTATGTAATGGTGAGATTTTTGCATATATCATTGTCATAATTTATTAAAAAGTTGTTATGATTATTCTCACCTTTGTACTCTTCCCAGAATCTCAAAACTTCATCTATGAATGTTGAAACTTTCTCTTATTATCCCATTGTAGCTGTGAAACAGCAATTTATGTCTGAGCTTTTATGTCCAAGAAATTCTAGGCAAGGAAGTCTCTAGAGGAAAAAGAGGGGATCTTTGAATATGAATACCTGACTTTTGCCCTGAAAACTTGTCAGTTTATTTTGGAAGATGCACATATAACCAACTTATTCAAATCCAAATATATCAGTAATGAGTAGAGATGAACTGGGGTCAGAAAAGAAAATAAGGACAGAAGGAAGAACTTAAAAGAATAAGAGAAAGTGTGAAATGACTGGCATATTCACACACTAAGTAGTGATAGAGTGAATGTAAAGACGAAACGGCATGGGACTGAGTGGCAAGGGATCTAACTAGGAATGGTAATGGATATGTGAATAAGAGGATTGGGACTATGAACTTCATCCTTTATGCAGTTAGAATAATTGAAAGCTTTTGTTCAAGGGAATGATATGAAAAGGCTTACGTTTAAGGATAACTCAGGTAATGAGTGGAAAGTGACTTAGAACTGAGATGAAAAGTCTGTGAACAAGGGTAGGGAAGAAAAAAATGGAAGCAGAGAATTTACTTAAAGACATTTTTTGTACCAACTTATTGAAATTCATAAATAAATTGCATGTGGGTATTATTGGAGATGGAGTGGTCAGAATTATCTATTCTACTTCAGGTATGAATAATTGTTGGATGCTGTAGCCATTAACTGAGCTTTGAACAATGTGGGAAAGGAAGTTTCATTGTACATAATTTTTTTTTAATTGGGAAGCAGTAGAATTCAGCAATAAAATTCAAATGAAATAATGAATTAAAATCATTGCACTTGCTTTTACTGACTTTTTGACATTGCTCACATTACTTAACCATTTTTAGTTTCATTCATCAAAAATACATAGAGTAATTCCTTTGAAGGGATTATTATAATATTAAAACAGATAGTATTTAATAAATCCATTACTATTTCTATCATAACAATATAATAATTATCACTATTACTATTTTTTTACATAATATACCTGAGATTTCTATTGGAGAGCTATATAGAGTTTCAGAGTTTTTTTTTAATTTTTTAATATAATTTATTGTCAAATTGGTTTCCATACAACACCCAGTGCTCATCTCAACAAGTGCCTTCCTCAATGCCCATCACCCACTTTCCCCTCTCCCCCACCCCCCATCAACCCTCAGTTTGTTCTCAGTATCCAGGAGTCTCTTATGGTTTGCCTCCCTCCCTCTCTGTAACTTTTTTTTTTCCCCTTTCCCTCTCCCATGGTCTTCTGTTAAGTTTCTCAGGATCCACATATGAATGAAAATATTTGGTATCTTCCTTTCTCTGAGTTATGTCATTTAGCATAATAACCTCCAGTTCCATCCACATTGCTGCAAATGGCATGATTTCATTCTTTCTCATTGTCAGGTAGTATTCCATTGTATATATAAGCCACATCTTCTTTATCCATCCGTCAGTTGATGGACATTTAGGCTCTTTCCATAATTTAGCTGTTGTTGAAAGTGCTGCTATAAACATTGGGGTACATATGCCCTTATGCATCAGCACTCCTGTATCCCTTGGGTAAATTCCTAGCAGTTGCTGAGTCATGGGGTAGTTCTATTTTTAGTTTTTTGAGGAACCTCTGTTTTCCAGAGCAGCTACACCAGTTTGCATTCCCACCGATAATGCAAGAGGGTTCACATTTCTCCACATCCTCGCCAGCATTTATAGTCTCCTGATTTGTTCATTTTAGCCACTCTGACTGGCATGAGGTGGTATCTCAGTGTGGCTTTGATTTGTATTTCCCTGATGATGAGTGACATTGAGCATCATTTCATGTGTCTGTTGGCCATCTGGATGTCTTCTTTGGAAAAGTGTCTATTCGTGTCTTCTGCCCATTTCTTCACTGGATTATTTGTTTCTTGGGTGTGGAGTTTGGTGAGTTCTTTATAAATTTTGGATACTAGCCCTTTGTCTGATATGCCATTTGCTAATATCTTTTCCCATTCCCTCGGTTGCCTTTTAGTTTTGTTGATTGTTTTCTTTGCAGTGCAGAAGCTTTTTATCTTCATGAAGTCGCGATAGTTCATTTTTGCTTTTAATTCCCTTGCCTTTGCAGATGTGTTGAGTAAGAAATCACTGCAGTTGGGGCGCCTGAGTGGCTCAGTCGGTTAAGCGGTAGACTTCGGCTCAGGTCATGATCTCGCTCTCCGTGAGTTCGAGCCCCGCGTCGGGCTCTGGGCTGACAGCTCAGAGCCTGGAGCCTGTTTCCGATTCTGTGTCTCCCTCTCTCTGACCCTCCCCCGTTCATGCTCTGTCTCTCTCTGTCTCAAAAATAAATAAACGTTAAAAAAAATATAAAAAATTAAAAAAAAAAAAAAATCACTGCAGCTTAGGTCATAGATTTCTCCTCTAGGGTTTTGATGGTTTCCTGTCTCACATTCAGATCCTTTATCCATTTTGAGTTTATTTTTGTGTATGGTGTAAGAAAGTGGTCTAGTTCCATTCTTCTGAATGTTGCTATCCAGTTCTCTGAGCACTGTTTGTTAACGAAACTGTCTTTTTTTCCACTGGATACTCTTTCCTGCTATGTCAAAGATTAGTTGGCCATACATTTGTGGGTCCAGTTCTGGGTTCTCTATTCCGTTGGTCTATGTGTCTGTTTTTGTGCCAATTAGAGGGTCAGAGTTTAGTAGTTCAACCAAAATGAGCCTTGCATCCAGGAGAAAGTTAAATACTGGAGAAATAATTTTGTATAATGGATATTATGGGAGAGACTGTATAAAACCATAACATGAAAAAGATGGTCATCTGTGGATAAGAGAGCATATGAAAAACTAATGCTAAGCCAGCCAGAAAAATAATTGTAAGTGTTAAGAAGGAAAATCAAAATAGTACTGCCAGTTAAGCCAGAAAAGAAGAGAATATCTAGGAAGACAGATATCACAAATAAATAAAGGCAGGCGAAAAATGAAAAGTCTATTTGACAATCCAGGAGTCAACTTCCAGTAGTTTCAGTGGAGTGGTAGAGGGAGAAAAATACAGTGCAGTGGATTCAAGACTCACTGAGAGGCAGAAGAGTGAAAAAGGTGGTATAGATTGCTCTTGAGAGTCTATTGTAAGAAAAGAGAAAGAAGTAGAAACTGAAATACACTGATCATTTTGTTCATTTTCTGGAAGGAGTGGAAAGGACTAAACATGTTTGTAGGCCAAGGTGAGGGTATCAATTAAGAGATAGGCTAGGGACTCAGGGAGTGTAGTAAAGGTACAGTGAAACCAATAAAGAAAATGGGAAGAAGTCAATAAGAAGATGTTGACTTATGATCATATAGTTACATGCAAAAGTAGAAAAAAGAAAAAGATCTGCATTCAAATAAGAATTGAAATAACATCTCAACACAGAGCTCTGTATCTTATATTTTCTATAGTTTCCATTAGTCTTTCCTGTTATAAGATGTATATATCATTTCTATGACCCTCACAAGTATGACAAAAGCCATATAATACTCTCTGATTTTTAGATTTTGTTTTTAACTTCTTTTCTCACCATTTATTATGCCTAATCCATCCTATATTTGACTATCCAAGTTTCCAAAGCATGCACATTTCACAAAGGAATATATTTCCATTTTCTGCTGCAGGCACATATTCTGTAGAATGTTACATTACAAATGCAAACTTTGGGAAAAGGTGAAGAGTCAGTAACTCTGATGGGCGATAGAAACAGGTTAGAAAACAGTGGATGTAATCATCTGTTTTCTGCCTCTCCTTACTGACAAGATGGACTAAATTAGCATTTATTGACTTTGAGAAAGTTGCACTTGTCAGATGCAGCATCTGAAAAAGAAAAAAGAAAGATCAGAGTTTTCTTTGGTTTATTTATTCAATGGCTAAATAGTTAACATGTAGGATTAATTTAATTTTTGCAGTTCTGTTACCAAGTAGAATAAAAATCGCAGTGAATTAACATGATATTCATTAAGTAAAGGGATGTTTGTGGAATCTTTTCCTTTACTTAATTCTACATAAGCAAAATTATTATCCCTTATAGTGTCAGGAGACATCTAAATTGTGATTGTATTGTCAGACATTTTTATTATGATTTTTGTCCTTGGTGATCCCTGCATTTTTCAGTACTATTGGGAAAGCTAATTTGGAGCATATAAAATCGCATTTACCAATATTGAGCTGTAATGATGTAAAAAGTTTCGATTCAGTAGTTTTGTCATATTTGGTCAATTGCCAGCAATTGCCATTAGTGAGAAGTGAAGCACCTACAAGAAGTACCAAATCGGTATGAGAGACAAATCAAAAGGAGATGAAATGATCTGTAATGAGCAGAGAAAAATCAATAAGGGAAGAAAAGAGCCTCTCTCTAAAAATGAATGAAGAAGAGTTGGGCTGATGTTTGAACTACATTTATCCCATGTAAATGGTGACTCTGAGCAGTAAAGCTTCACACAAAAATACCTGTTCCTTGTTCTAATTCTCCCTGATTGTGAGTCCATTCTAAAACCATACATTCGCTGTACCTGGTAATACATTGAAAATTCTGTGTCTTATTAAAAAATCCTGTTTAAAGGGGCAAACTTAAAGCAAGATCTACACTGTATAAAACCGTCTCTATACAATAATGAGCAATGCACCTTATTGTCATTCTAGACAACACCACTCCTACTAGCCTAGTTAAGATTGAATAAAGAACAGCATGTGAATTCTCAGCCTGGTTTGTAGGTTCACCTTGGAGCTAACTTAATTCAGTATTCTGTCTTGAAGCATATACAAAACTTCTCAGGAAAACATCAAAGAAGAATTCATACATTCTCAAAGAGCTAAAGTATTTCATGGATCCCAGGAGGATAAATGGGAACTTTGACAAGAATGGAGAATGTAGCATCTCAGAGGTGCAATTGCTCTGCTGTTCTGTTCAGCAGCTCCCATTAAGAAAACTGCTTCACCTTCTGATTAACGATAGGCTTTTCTAGTAAATTCATTGCTTTAACTAGAGAATGCACAAAAGCAGAATTCAGGATTTAGGGGAGCATTCAGTGCATCACTTCATTTCTCAAATACGCCCTTACTTTTTGTCTCCCAAGGATTAGACAAAATCAGGTGTATCCAGTACCTTTAAAATAGAAGGGCAAGGGTCATCTTTTCTAATCACAGAAATTTGGGAGAAAATAGGGAAAGTGGGTTTCATCCTTCATTAACCCAAATCTTTGGGTTCCAAGTCAGGGGCTTTGTGGTAATCAGCCTTAAAGATGGCCTCTAATGCCTCTTGGTAGTCACACCTTTGTGAATTGTACTAGAGTTGGTCTGTTTGGTGAATCAAATATGGCAGAAGGGATGGTATGTTACTTCTGAGTTTAATTTATAAGAGATTATAGCTTCCAGCTTTCTCGTGCTCTCACTCTCTCTTGCTTTCTCTGATCACTAGATCTGGGGGAAGCCCTATAGAGGCCCACATGATGAGGAACTGAAACTTCTTACTAATAGCCATGTGAGTGGGCTTGAAAACAGATTCTCCAGCCCCATTTATAGAGATGCAGACCATCTAAGAGCTTGACTGCAATCTCATGAGACATCCTGAGCCAGAGACACATGGCTAAGCTACTTCTGGATTCCTAACCCTCAGACACTGTGTGACATTATAAAGTTTCTTGTCTTAAGCCGCTAAATTTTGCAGTAATTTGTTATGCAGCATTAGTTAAGTACGTTGGCTATTTTTATCTATACTGGAATGTAAACTTCTCCTTTATGATTTTTTAAAAATAAATTATGACAAAGTTTCTTTCATTTTATGATCATCACTTATAGAGTGGGATTATATCCTTTCAATAATTGGGATCCAGGACTTTTAAAAGAAAAAAGATTCTATCCTGGTGTTCATAATTTTAGTGATCTTATTTGCTTCATCTGTCCAGAACACATGGCAGGCACTAAGATTAGGGGCAATCTCTATAAAAACTGTAAAGGTTTACATTCTGCTATTAAGTATTTTTATTGTCCTTCTTTCTCCAAGTAATTCTGGCTCCTTGTACTAGTCTATATGTATAAGTTGAAGATAATAATAGAACTGAGTTGTTAGATAAAATGAGTAAATATATGTAAAATATTTTAAACAGTGCCTGGAATTTTGTAATTACCATGTACATGCACATTCTTGTATTATCTCCATCTCATCATCCTCACAAACAGAGAAATTATTAGGAAAATCTCAGCCTGTCTCTGTGATCATCATTTTTCATCCAGAGTTTGTTGTCCTAGAATGTATTCTTCCGCATTATCAAGTTCTTCGTGTTTCTTAAGATAATACCTTAACACTCGAGATTTTGGGTCCCTCTCTGCCAGGATCAATTTATTGGATAATATTCAAATTTAAATATAGCCTACCTTTTAAATAAGATCTGAATCATTTTAACATAAAAAGGAACTGTCAATAATCATGGGTCCTTTAATGAGAAGAGGAATCACCATTTGACTTAAGCCCTACAATGTCAGTTAACCCCAGAGGGTAATAGAGAAATATTTTCAAAGTAGGTTTGAATGCACACTCTGCCATGTAAGCTAGGAGTCCAGAATAGAGCCCCAATACAGATTTTGACATATATCCTTAGTGTAAAAAATATATTTTTCTTATTATAAAAAATACTTTAACAATGTAATAATTTAATCAGAAAGTATTAAGGAAGTAAAGTTTTAAAGGAACTAAAAAGTCATATAAATCTCTATCCTGAACTTGGAAATAATTCCTCTAGTGCTTGGCCTGTACATATTTCATCCAATCTAAGACATCATCAATTGTAAGTGTTCCATTACATTATGAACCACTAAGAAAGAAAAGAAATATGCTGCCAATTAAAATCATGGTAAAATACTTTCCTGTGACATATCATTTTTACTTTTATGTATTAAAAGCCTTTTTTTGCAATTTACCAAATAACTTTAGTCGCATATAGCACTTGTACATGCAAAAGAAAGAAAATATGAGCAAGATAACTTGGTTAAGATACTCCTAACTTGTCTTTACATGAGATACAAACTCTATTGAATCATTGTTTGAAGTGGCCCTGTACATGTTTTTACCCATAATTTCTGCTGGACTATGATGCAGTGCTTTTTACAGGAGTGTTCTGTTGTCTTCTCTGAGCTCTTCTTTCAGGCTATGGACACTGTAAGTTTTGTTACACGTACACAGGGAAATGCAAATAAGTCAGCTTTGCCCTCTCATCAACAGAAAATGATAATATCTACTCCTATTTCAGAGATGTTAGAAAAACAAAACAATGTCAGCATCAGTTAGCATCCAGTCAAAAAACAGAACTAATATCAAGAAATTCAATAGGAAGAATTTAATGTAGATCTACTTAGAGAATTTTTAGAGAGATAAAAAGGCAAATAGAGGTAGATAAGACAACCAGACAGCCAATGAGGGAAGCTACTCTCACTTTTAGGGTGGACACATAAAGGGATGAGGTGTTATTTGTGCATATTAGCCAATTTGCCTGGCAGAAACTGGAATCATGGAGGGAGACACTGGAGCTAGAGCCCCAGAGGATATGTCTGGCTGAGGATGCCTTCTGTAGCAGGGAGAGGAGAGAGACACATTGCCTCTTCTCCTTCCCTCCCCCATTTGCTCACACATAACTCCCATTACTTAAAACTGAGGAATTCAGCTGGCAAGGAGTAAGGAGTAGGTTTTCAGAATCAGCAGAGCAAGGGATGGGTGAAAAATGGATCTGAGAACAAACCTGTAAATCACCAGCAAAAGAAGCATTTTAGAATTGATTAAATATGGTATTTATCACTATCTTCATCTCTATAATGAATTTAATCATATAACGTATGCTCTTTTATAACCCACCTTTTGTATTCACACTGAGCCGTGTATGTGTATATCTACTATTGAGGCTCTATTTGTCTTTTTTTTGGTTGTGTTGGGTACTGCATTGTTTGAATAAATTTATTGAATATATTCATAAAGGAGTTTGTCTTTATCTGTAGCTCTATAAACCTTTACTCATTTTTACATATTCTTTGCATAATACACATTTTTGTTGCCCTCCCCTTAAAAGTGTAAACCCCTCAGATGCTTTTATATTTCTTGACTATTTCTAATAAGGATGATTTTTAATCATTTTTTAAAATTTTGCTATTAAACACTAGCATATGTATTTATTTATTAAACTAGAATGGTTGGAATAAGTAGACATTCAAATTATAATTATTCTGAGGCCATTTGTTATAGTGGAAAGCTTATACGTGCATTTTAGAGTCATATGAATGTTTCACACCATTCTGTAATTATACATGCTAACTAGTGATTAGTTATTTGGGTGAGTTATTTGAACTTTAAATTAGGTTTCTTCTACAAAATGGGAATAATAATTCCCACCTCTTAATTTATTGTGAAACTATATAAAATATGCCTGAACACAACATATACTCAATGTTATTCCCATCCCTCCAGCATCAATCTTAGTTACATGCAGTTTTCCCTCTATGTCTATTTTGTATTGAACAGATGATGAAACTTGCAGTAAATTTACTCCCAGTGAGTTCTGACATTGTTTCTTCTTACTAAAATTTAAGGATTTGCCAAGGAGCAAACAACAGGAAAAATGTAGCCTACAAAAAAAAAAAAAAAAAAAAAAAAAAAAAATTAATTAATTAAAAATAAAAAATGTGATCTATAGCAGTTGACTTGTTGCAAGCAGCTGAACTGTAAAGTCCTGCTTCATGTTATATGTAGTAAGATTCAGTGATACAGTCTAATCATTGCTTTATTTTGATTTTGATAATGCAGAGCTCTGGAACTCGAAATGATTAGTGCATGGATGTTAAACCAGCTACCAATTCTTCCATCTGGTTATTCACCCACTGATTAATCAATTTAACAAATATTGGTTTAGTGCCTTCATGTTTCAGACACTATATTGGGTGCTGGGGATACGATGGAAACCAAAACCAAAATCAAACCCAAACCAAATCAAATGAGGAAGAGAGCAAGAGAGCGCGCAGGAGCGCACACACAAGTGCATGGGCGAGCCATCAAAAATGAAAAAACAAGGGGCGCCTGGGTGGCTCAGTCGGTTGAGCGTCCAACTTCGGCTCAGGTCACGATCTCGCGATCCGTGAGTTCGAGCCCTGCATCAGGCTCTGTGCTGAGTGCTCAGAGCCTGGAGCCTGTTTCAGATTCTGTGTCTCCCTCTCTCTCTGACCCTCCCCCATTCATGCTCTGTCTCTCTCTGTCTCAAAAATAAATAAACGTTAAAAAAATAAATAAATAAATAAATAAAATAAAAAAATGAAAAAACAAGAAAGCAAGCAGCACTCACAAGACTCACAGTTTCTAAGGGTGAGGAGTACTGCTATTAAATAATTGTACAAAAGTATACAAACTTAATTCATAATAAAAAGCTATATAAAAGTAAAAGGTAAAACTATGGAAATCATAACAGCACCCTGGTTTAGTTTGTCAGTTGAAGGAAAGGTTTCTGAAAAAGACATTTAAAATATACCTGAAAGATGAGTAATAGTAGCAAGGGAAAGTGGAGTACATTTGGGTGAATAAATCAGCTAATTTATCCATTTTTTTAAAAGCAAGCTTCTACTTTCAGTATATTATCATTCTATCAGCAGATATTCCATCTAAAATGTTTATAGTAAACTCTTTTCTTGACAATTAACATTCTGGGTTTTTTATGTCAACTTTGTTATTTGAAGAGTAGCTTAAAGTAGAATGATTTCATTATTGAAGACTATATTATTCCTTACTGTGGAAATTTCTTTTTTTTTAATTTTTTTTAATGTTTATTTATTTTTGACAGAGAGAGAGAGAGAGAGAGCATGAGCAGGGGAGGGACAGAGAGAGAGGGAGACACAGAATCCATAGTAGGCTCCAGGCTCTGAGCTGTCCGCACAGAGCCTGACACGGGGCTTGAACTCACAGACCGCAAGATCATGACCTGAGCCAAAGTTGGACGCTCAAGCAACTGAGCCACGCAGGCGCCCCTGGAAATTTCTTTTGAGAAGAATATTAAATAATGTGGAACTTTTGTCAACTTTACTTTGTCCTTTATCTCAGTGACTTACACTTAATTATAGGTACATATATCCATACTATTTGGTTTGAAATAACCAAAATTTGACATAGTTTAATTAAAAAATAGAATGTATCGGCTCATGTAAATCACAAGTCTATTTTTAGACATTATTCTTAACTGGATGTATGTAGGTACTTAAGCATGTTTATCAGAATAATCTCTAAATTTATCTCACAGTGTCCAATACCTAAGAAGAGAGCTATTTGGAATTGATGTAGATACCTCACTATTGATTTTTATACAGTATATTAATACTTATGTAAAAAATCAAGTTTGGTAGGAAAATTGTGACATGCTGCCACTTTTGCCACTTTTTTGAATGTGTCCTTTAGAGGTAGAATAGAACTGATTCTCTTCTATGCAACTGACAGGAATCCATTTTCTTCAATTTGGAGCCATCTGAATTGATTAGGTAATTAATGTCAGAAAGAATAAATTCAGATCAGCTCTTATAAAACCAAAAGCATATGTTGGCTTTTGGTACATGTCTTCCAACAATTTACTGCTTTATATCCAGCAATAACATGTATATTGGAATATGTACTATGATCTTGTATTATTAAATATTTGTTGGTGCTTTGCTAAAGAACACACACACACAGATTTGTAAACTTTTGTTTTGTAAACTTTTGTTTACAAAAGTAAACAAAAGTTTATTTACTTTTGACAGAGAGAGAGAGACAGAGCATGAGTAGGGGAGGGGCAGAGAGAGGGAGACACAGAATCTGAAGCAGGCTCCAGACTCTAAGCTGTCAGCACAGAGCCTGATGTGGGGCTTGAACTCATAGACCACGAGATCATGACCTGAGCCGAAGTCAGATGCTCAACCGACTGAGCCACACAGGCGCCCCAGATCCATACTTTTTTAAAATTCAGAGAGCATGACTAAAATGAGCTGTTCATTTCTTCTAGAATAAAATTGTTGCCATCATTTTTCCTTCAGACCTTAAAGTTTTCACAATTTATGCTTTCATTCAATGGTGTGATTCCCCAGTAGCCCTGTGGGGACCTCAGAAACTGTTGTATGTCCTACCTCAGTGCAGAGAAAGAAAGACCTTCTATTAGATTAGGCATTGTGTGTGTGTGTGTGTGTGTGTCATTTTTAGTGTCTCTCTGTCACTATCTGCTTGTATCTCTCTCTCTTTCTCACTCTCATAAAGGTGTGTCATTTCTCCTTCCTGCTTTCCTTGTTAACTCCTTTGTGGCTTTGATTTAAGAGACCACACAGAATATGTGCACTAGAGTTTATCAGGGAGAATAACCTCAAACTCATTACTGTTCAATGTCTCAGAGTCTTTGTGGAAATAAACACAAAGGATTTCCTGAAATTTAAGTAATCCATCCATTTTTCTTGCTCAGAGATTTTTTTTTTAGTTTATTTCTTTTGTGAGAGAGACAATGGTGGGAGGGGCAGAAAGAGAGAAGGAGAGAGAGGGAGAGAATGCTAAGCAGGCTTTTGAACAGTGAGCATAGAGCCAGATGTGGAGCTCCAACTCACAAACCGTGAAATCATGACCTGAGCCAAAATCAAGAGTCAGACACAACTGACTGAGCCACCCAGGCACCCCCCTTGCTCAGAGATTCTTAACCTTGCATAAAAGAGGATTTAAGAGCTTCTTAAAATTACATACATATTTTATGCATTTGAATTTAGTGGGCAGTCTATTATTTTCACCAAGTATTCAAAATGGTCTGTAATTAAGAAATGGTTAAGAATCATCTCACCTGATGTTTTCAAATCTATAATTGGATTCAGCAAAAAGACTATAATGCTATGTACTGTGTGTGTGGACTTTGGTACTCCAGAAATGCGTAATTTAATTGTGCTTAAGTTGACTATTAAAATTACACACACACACACACACACACACATTTAAAAAACAATAACATAAACAAAAAGTATCACTTTGCCTAGTACATCTCTTCTAGAATAAAATTGTTGCCATCATTTTTGCTTCAGACCTTAAAGTTTTCACTATTTATGCTTTCATTCAGTGGTGTAAAGATATCTACCTTTGGTGTCCATATGAACAATAAATGTGCTTCTTTGAAAAACTGGCCTATCTTCATATTTTGGAAGCAGTGGGTCAAGTAATTGGTTGTGTTTCCTCTGGCTTTGCTGTTATAGACAGTGAACTGCCAAATTAGAGGCTTGAGATGAGCTATTATACTCCAGGGCACACATTTTCTATAACTGTTGAATTTATTCTTTTGTTTCTACCTTTATTTATCTTTGCTACAAATTATTTACTTCTTTTTTCTTATGCATTTTGTTGTACTGTGTATATTTATAAGTTGTGTTAAATCACTTCCAAAAGCACTGAGAATACAAATATAAATGAACAAATAAATAACAATAGTGACTGAGGCAGCATACAAATCATTTTGTTTGTTTTGTACATTTTTTTTCACATGGTCCATAGTTTCAATATGTCTTCAGAAATAGTTTCTTTAGCAACATACTTTTGTAGCTTTTTGTCGTAAATATGTATTTAGGTTTAAAATCTACTAACCTATGTTTAATAAAGTAGTAAGATAAAGGGGGCCCACACAGAAAAATGAATCCAAAGTATTTTAACTAGAACAGTGAAACAGGGAAGCTCCTTTTTCTCTGTTAGGTTTAAAAACCTATTTTAATAGGGGCAGGGGCGCCTGGGTGTCTCAGTTGGTTAAGCATCCGACTTCAGCTCAGGTGTTGATCTCATGGTTTGTGAGTTTGAACCCTGTGCCAGGCTCTGTGCTGACAGCTCAGACCTGGAGCCTGCTTTGGGTTCTGTGTCTCCCTATCTCTCTCTGCCCCTCCCCTGCACTCTCTCTCTCTCTCTCTCTCTCTCTCTCTCTCTCTCAAAATTAAATAAACATTAAGAAATTTTTTTAAAAATTAAAAGAAAACCCATATTTTAGGAATCACTGCTTTTGGTAAATGTGCTATTTTGCAGTTGCTTAGTTCAGAAAATCTATCAAATTGAACATACTACCCATAATGTACCTACTCTTTCTTCTACTTACAAACATAATTATGAGTTTGTACCTTGGGAGGTATTTTGGTACACACCAATATATTTTGCATATGTGTGTGTGTGTACAACTGAACTTTTATCTTTTAGTAAAATTGCAGTCATTTAGTCTCTATTTTTATTTCTCTTACCTTTAAACTTGTATTTGTAATAGGTTAACAATGGTGTTGCTCCTTTGTTGCTGTTTGGTATGAATGGGTTGCTAACTATCTTACTGTATTGTGCTAAGATGTCCTGATGAATGGGAAAAGAGTGTAAAAAAGTAATTGATTTTTCTTTTTATGCCCAAGTAGGATTCCCAAACTACATTGGTATGTGTAGAATAATCATTTAAATCTGTGTTTAGTTTGTAAGTCAAAACCCAAACCTTGGGCATAGCTTAGCTAATAAGAATGCTATAGACTATACTGTTTACTGTTTACTATAAACCACTTCTTTCCAGCAGCATATTGTGCTATGGAAGCATTAAGGGTTAACCTAGAGAAAATGAAAATCCTATTCATATTACACGAAACTTAGGTAAAATTTAACAAGTAAATATACTTTGGGTAGCCTGCATGCCCAAGAATGCTGAGTCCTCAGGCAAACTGAAAAGCCTTCCCTCATCACATATTGCATTCCAGGCAAGGCCTAGGCTTAGTTCTACTATGCATGTTGCATAAGTGCTCAGTGAATACTTGTAGAGTAATTGATAACACTGTAAGGAAAAAGAACAGCCCTATATAGTGCGCCTGTGACTCACATACAGCTGTCAGGAAAGAAAAATGAAGTGCCCAGGTTACCCAAAACTAGATTTGCTAGAATAAAAGGAAATGGCTGTCTGGTAGCTCCTAGGCAGAGAGCTAATATCCACTGCTTCCTTTCATCTTATGGGTGATTTAGTACTGTGCTAGAAGATGTGGTCATTGCTCTCCTCTGCTTCTACTAGCAATATCACAGCTAGGCTGACCCTTAGAAGGAAAAGAAAATGTGAGCATCGCTTCCTTTACAAGTTTGCAGTGAATTGCTAAACTGTAAAGACTTCACTTTTAATACACAAAGAGAAAACCTGTGGTAGTTATTTTTAAGGTCTGCCAAAAATAGCCTAAGGGACAATCTCCCCAAGTAGTTGCAAGTAGGCAGAGAAAAGGAGAACCAAGACACTTCAGAGTAAACAGTCTAGTGGGCTAGAGAGTACATATCTGAAGGAATAACTATTAGAAGCTATTTTCTTTCTACTTTTGGAGAAACTCGGTGTTACCGTGTAAAGTAGTCTCTAAAATAAAATAAGGACTGTAGAGGTATGAATTCAGGGCTATGGAATCAACTCAAAGAAGATAAAGGCATGCTTCTAGGTTTCTTCTGCTAACTGCCTTTGAGAGTGATTGGACATTAATCCCTTTGATTCATTTCTTCATTTCACTTCATTACTGCTTTATCTGTAAGATTTTGCCCTGAGAAATAGAATCACTATGAGTAATGTAGAGTAGAGATTATCATAGAGACCTGTACCTCACAAGGTTGTAGTTGCTGGTGTAGAAGTCTCTGCAAGGCTGCTGCCTTTGTGATCTTGTGCTAGGTCTCAAGTCTCAATAGGTCAGCTAGGCTCAGTCTGGGCTTCCTAAGCTGAATGTATATCAGGGGAGAGCAGAGAAAAATTGGAACCTTGTGAAGACAGATTGCAACCCATGAAGCCAAATGGGGACCCACACCTGTCTTTTACTACTACCAAACCTGTGATGCACGTAACCTGTAAGTGAAGCTGCTGCTATTTGCCAAAGAACTGCATAAAAAGCTTCAAGTTCATGGTTAGCATTATGTTCTTTGATCATAGCATTTTATCAGCTTACTCCCAACTTTCCATTCCCATTCTCCCATCTATAAACTCTTCAACTCCCCATAGAAAATTAAAAATTTTGCAAAAGATTTGAAAAAGTCTACCAAACAACATCTGAAATTGAACCACAGTTATCTGCAAGAAGCAGAACCCATTTTCAGGTACTTTTAAACTCAAAGTGGTTTTCCAAGAGGATGATTTTCATTACAGAGATACCCAGGAGTATTGTAGGTTCAGTTCCAGAGTGCAGTAAAGCAAATGCCACAACAAAGTGAGTTAAATGAATGTTTCTGTTTCCCAGTGTATATAAAAGTTATGTTTACACTGCACTGTAGTCTATTAAGTGTACAACAGTGTTATGTCTAAGAAAACAGTGTACATACCTTTATTAAAAATACTTTTGCTAAAAAGGCTAGCCATTATCTAAGATTTCAGGGATACATAATCTTTTTGCTGGTGGAGGGTCTGGCCTTGATGTTGAGGGCTGCTGATTGATCAGAGTGGTGGTTGCTGAATGTTGGGGTGACTGTGGCAGTTTCTTAAAATAAGATAGTAGTGAAGGTTGCCACATAATGGACTCTTCCTTTCGTGAAAAGTTTCTCTATAACATGTGAAGTTGTTGGATAGCATTTTACCCACAGTAGAACTTCTTTAAGAGTTGGAGTCAATCCTGTCAGACACAGCCACTGCTTTATCAATTAAGTTTGTTGTAACATTTTACATCCTTTGTTGTCATTTCAATGATCTTCACAGCATCTTCACCAGGAGTAGTTTCTATCTCAAGAGACCACTATCTCTGCTTATCCATAGTAGCAACTAATCATCTACTGTAAGTTTAAAATTTCATTAAATGTTTATTTTTGAGAGAGAGAGAGAGAGAGAGAGAGAGAGAGAGAAAGCGTGAGTGGGGAAGGGACAGAGAGAGAGGGAGACACAGAATCTGAAGCAATGAAGCAGGCTCCAGGCTCCAAGCTGTCAGCACAGAGCCTGATGGCCCAATGTGGAGCTTGAACTCATGAACCGTGAACATGACCCAAGCCAAAGTTGAATGTTTATTCAACTGAGCCACCCAGGCACCCCTTATCCACTATAAGCTTAATCATAAGATTGCAGCAATTCAGTCACATCTTCAGGCTCCATTTGTAATTGTAGTTCTCTTGCTTTTTCCACCGCATCTGTAGTTACTTTCTCCACTGACATCTTGAATCTTCAATTTGTAAACACTGCAATACCTTTGAAGAGCACAATAAAACAAGATATTGGAATCTTTCTCTTAGTTTTGGAATCTTTGTGCAGCAGTGGGAACATTAAAAGAAGATTCATTGTTCACAGGAAAAAGATAACTCTTGTTGTGTTTTGTAGCAATCTCCACAAAGACTGTGTCCACCAGACTAAACCCCGATCACATGAAGACTATCCTTTCTCAGTCATCCACATGACCTGTGTTGTAGTGCTATGCTGTTCAAGAATTTAGTGCCAGCTAACACAATGACTGGCTGAGTAGTGTAGCTTTGATGTGCACCGTCAAAATGCTATTTTTATTCTTTCTTTAGGGAGGAATGTTGGAAGCTGGCTCTTTAAAAGTAACCAGTTTAGAATGAAGCAACCATATGGTTGATTACAATGGTGCTTTTCATTTTAGTTCAGTTTTGGTTAAGTTGGAATCTGATATCATACGTACTCTTTCGTATAACAACAGAACAAAGCCTAGGCATTTTAATCTTACCATTTATGTTTGTATATAAATCTTAAAATTCAAAAGATAATATGAAGGACTAAGCATTATATACATTTTAAAATTATAATATCTCTTAAAATTTTCATATTTGCACAATGCCTTACTATAGAATTTTAAAATTATCACATTTATATAATATCTTACTGTAGTGTGTACTCTAAAGAAATTGTAAGTTTGGTGGGAGATTGAAGAAGAGAAATGAACATGCAAAAATTATTCCTTAAAGAATGTGTAAAACAGTTTACCTAATGCAGGTAACTGGAATAAAGCAATCTATATACCAGCAAGTTCGCATTTTTAGGTTCAGTTCACATTAATAAGAACATTTAAAAAGAGATTCTTTGATCACATAAAAGAGATGGTTCTCGCTCTCATTTCTTCCAAGAACCAATCGATGTTGTCTTTTATAGTATTTTTTCCCCCTTTGGTGATGCTTTCTCATAAAATGAAAGATGTAATAAATTAGAAACTAAAGAGAAAATAAAAGAACCATAATCTATGTGTATTGTTGCAA
Organism: Panthera onca; assembly: GCF_046562875.1. Classification (NCBI taxonomy): domain Eukaryota; kingdom Metazoa; phylum Chordata; class Mammalia; order Carnivora; family Felidae; genus Panthera; species Panthera onca. The sequence goes on from NC_138339.1 coordinate 77,795,854, forward strand.
TGATTTTTAATTTGTTCAAATACTTTTCCATAAAGTTTGCAAAAACTATGTTTCCCAAGCATGAATGCAAGAACAAAGTGCATAAAATTGCTATAGTAAGTTTTAGATACAAAAACTTGATAATATTAAAGTTTTTATTGAAAATTTTCCCTTTGAAAGACATCACATTTATATCATATCTTGAAATATAAATGCGATATTATTTTTTATCATAATATCATGACATTATGTCTGTCTTTCACATAATGTCAGGTATTGTTGAATTACTCTCTAAATAATTTTATTCTTAGACATTAAGTATCCTTTAATTTTGAAAAATTAGTATTTTTGTGTAAAACAAAAAGAATATGGTGGGGTTAAGAAAAATTTGAAGATATTTCTGTTATTTTTAGAAATTTGTGTCACTAAAAGATATTGAGTAACTTGGTACTTCAGGTATCAGGTTTGTCAATAATGTTTGACATTGGAAGTTTACTAGAGCCTGTAGAGAATTATGACCTTGACCCTCTCTGGAAAGCCCTCATCTATCAGACAATCAGTCAACCAGTTATTCTATAAGTCAGCCAATCAGGTGGTCAATCAGTCAACCAGTTAGTTTACATTTACTTGTTGCTAGGTGGAACATTTGGAACATAAAATGCAAACTTTCTCAGCATCGCAACCAAAGGATTTTATTCCACATCCGAGCTGATATATGGAGGGTGGGAGGGCACAAAGAATCACTTAATAGGTGAGAAGTTTGATAGGATAAAATGCTGATCCATAATTTGTTTGATTCAGATAGGTACATGCAAATACTATTCTTATCATTGTATTCCTGCCATTTTGGGGAATGCGTGGTCTATGGCAGGGCAGTGGGCTGTGGTGTACACAACCCTAGGTCCAAACCTTGGTTTAGGTGCCAACTCATTTTGAGGATTTTATCAAAGCTAGTTTTTGGTTCCTGGCCTGTTTAATTAGAGTGTTGGCCTGAATAACTCCTATGCCTTATAATTCTAGAATTCTATGATGTTTTTTTCTTCATGTCAGTATATAGAATAGGGCTTTTCAACAGCTTCTTGTAGCTTTCTGGTATACTGTGAGCTCTTTTCAGCATACCACCTCAAGTTGATCATTATGTAACATTTCATTTTGTTCCAATCAAGTTTGCAAACTGTTTTAGTGATATCCATCAAATAGATCATTTAGACGAGTGGATTGTGGTATAGAATTGGGGATACCTTGTTGCCAAAATGTAAAAAAGCATGGGATAATATTAATCCAGTGATAGAAAAAATAATTTCCTTAAGAGGATATTAGGAAAGTCATGTTAAGTTAGTAAACAGGAACTGAAACTACATCACAATGCTAAGTGTGGAAATGTGTGTGCTGTAATAACTGTGAATAGTTTTCTAGATATTCTGAGAACTTGTTATAGCTTAATAGTGATTGTGTTATCACTATAATTGCCTTATATCAGGCCTTTAAAATTTTTCCAATGTACTACTAAATAATTTTGGCATTCATGGGGATTTAACAAATACAGAAAGTTTAAGATTTAGTATAGAGGGGTAAATAATCAAGTTGATTCATAATAAATTTAACTCAAACTAGATGGAATCCTCTGAATCAAATCTTGAAATTTAAGAAAGCACATGTAGAGTCAGACCAATTTAAGTCCACTGTGACATAGTGCAGCATATTTTTCTGAATTTAATGTAAACAAGGAAATTTATAAAAAACAAAGCTAATGGTCTGTTAAGGAATTTCACTTTGAGGACTGTGCCTTCCAGTTGACATGCTGAATAAGTATTCCACTTGCACTCATATTCAGACTTTGAGGTTGTTTTCTTGATAATTAGATATTTCCCCAAGTTATGAAATTCTTACACTTAACATTAAACAGTAATAATCAGATTAAAAAATACTGGGACTTAATAATAATTATGAGGAAATGAAATGATTTGGCTCAGAAATGAGAAAATGAAAAGCATGGATCAAATTGTACAGCACCTCCTTGATGGTTTGACATGAGGCTAGAAGCAAGAGTTTGCACTAAACATTGTTTTTAAAATGCAACCTTCAGTGTTATTTGATTTTTTTCCCCAAGCGGACTAAGATGTGAAATTTAATAATCCTTTCTGACAATTTTATAAAAATGGACTGCCATGCTTAATTGATGATAGGCCTCTTCATCTGCCACCCCCAGGCATTCGCTGTAAGTTAGTGATAGAGAGTTCACAGCCTCTATCCATCAGATGTTTGACTGCATCTGTGTTATTAACCTTTGGGTTGATCTGAGAGTGGCATTGCCCCAACTAACCGGCTGTCATGTCAGTTTCGCAGCTGGGCTTTGCATGTTCTCCTTCACTTTCACTTTGTCTTCCAAGACCATCTGAACAGATAGGGACAAAGCAATGTAGCCAATTACCTTGTAATTTCTAGATTGTACAGCCTTTTTTTTTTTTTTTTTTTTTTTGCTTTGTTTTTCTGAAATAGTGCCAGAAGGCACTATTCCATTTCCAGGAGGAAATAAAATTCTAAAAGATGTGAGTAGTTGATGCCTTAGAAATATAATAGTCAAAAGTCTTTGAGACTACAGGTTCTAATTTCAGCTCCAACTCTATGTGACTCTTTGCAAGATACTTAACCAACTGGAACTCACTGGTAAAATAAAGGATATTATTTGGAAATTATTTGGAGCAAGAAAATTATTTTGGGGCAGAGACAATGAATTTTCGTCCAGAATTCATTCTCTCTGTGTATCTTTTATAGGTGAGCTCTATGTATCAGGGGAAGATTTATCTTTTGAAAGTGTTAAGGGAAAAAAAGGATGTGAAATAAATAAATGAATAATTTGCTAGCTCCCCCTTCCCCAGGAGCTTGGAAGAAGCTGTAAAAGTTATACCACATTAACTTCACAGTGATTCCCAGTAAGTCTACCTTAACCAACTCCATTACTATACACATTATTTTAGAAGGACTACTGCTCTCCCAGCTAGAGACTACGTTTCTTAACCTGCTTTGTTACTGTGACTATCTGACCTTGTTCTAGGCAAAAGGGGTACACAAATGATATATGCAGCTTTCAGATAATATTCTTTAAAACCCCTGCTTGTCTTTCTTTTTCTTTTTTCCTTTTCTCACTTATGGGAAATGGTACCATTTTGGACTCAGAGGTAGAAACTCTACCTTGAGTCTGGCAGAGCCCTCTTGGGATCACCCTATGTACTAAATGTTCCTTGAGAGAGAAATAAGCCTGTACTTTTTTTAAGTCAATGTATATTTGGGTCTCTGTTCGTACCTTAGTCTATATACTAATAAATATAAATACCTATGTTTTAGCAATTTTTATGAGGGTCAAAAAATATAGTGCAGGTAAAATGCTTTCATGTGGTATTCTGAAAATACTAGCTTTCTTGCAGACAGAATTTTTAAATTATCTAGTTTTGTTTGGGAAAATAAGTAATCCTAAGATCAATAGAGAGGTTAATCCTTGGATAATTTTAAACCAAAGTCATTCTAAAATTTAATTCAATAAATGGTTATTAGGTTTAAAATAAAATTACTTTAACATGTAATCTAACAAACAGTTATTAGGTGTCATCGTGCCAGGAACTGTGCAAGCATCAGAAATACAAAATTAAATATAGTTTAGTACAATAGGTATACTATTTGAGCATGTATACGTGGTAGCCTGAATGCAAAAGTGAAACATGTTGTATACTTATTCAGATAGGAAAACATGAGTTAAGTGTTATTTCCTTGTCTGCATAACCATGTGTATTTAATTTATGCCCTCATGTTTTACTAGTTGTGGTTTTTCAGGATATAACTGAATTTCTACAATAGGAAAGGGGATACATTTTAATTACCATCAGGATCTAGTATATGTGTTTTTCACTGTAGCAATCATGTTCTTACTTCTAAACTATTAAGAAAAGTACTGTGGGGGCGCCTGGGTGGCTCAGTCGGTCGAGCATCCAACTTCGGCTCAGGTCACGATCTCGCGACCGTGAGTTCGAGCCCCGCATTGGGCTCTGGGCTGATGGCTCAGAGCCTGGAGCCTGCTTCTGATTCTGTGTCTCCCTCTCTCTCTGCCCCTCCCCCGTTCATGCTCTGTCTCTCTCTGTCTCAAAAATAAATAAACGTTAAAAAAAAAATTTTTTTTAAATAAAATTAAATTAAAAAAAGAAAAGTACTGTGTACAATTGATTCAATTTAATCGTGATTGTTTACTAAAAATATAAGTTGACAGAAATTTACTTGTGTGTAGATGATTTTCAGTTATCTGAAAATAATATCTACATGGATTCCTGACTATGGGATTTGTTTTCTTATCCTGTAAGTTTATATATGTATCCAACCTTTCCATAGTGACTTTTCTGCCTCCTATACAGTTACTACTATAGAGACCCCAACTATTCAAATATTGAGATAACATATAATGATGAAGAGAAAGGTAGTTAATTTTATGTAAATGTTTTGATGCTTGATATATAATATGTAAGAGTAAATACAAGTTTAAGTGGCTTAATTCTACCTGTGAAAAATAAGGGAAGAGATGTCCTACCTTTCCTTTTTTTTAGACATTTACTTTAGAAAATTTGTGGTTATTTTCCTTCCATCTCTTTAAAATGTATGTAAATCTTTTTAAAGGCTAAATAAGCCCCTTGTCATTTTTACAATCTGGGAATGTCTTTCTCTAGGACCTGGGAGTCCTCTCTGAAATGTAATCATTAAAGAAGATAGTACTCCTATATCCCAATTTCTGTGGGCAGGTAGGAGGAGCCCAACCTTGGCCAACTTGCAGAACTACCTCCTGTCATAAAGTAAGAATTTAATTTGTTTTGAGTAAATTCAATTAACTAACACAATTACTCATCTTAATTATCAGGTGAATTTAGAATGAACTATGTGTGACAAATGATGCTGTCAAATCCTCTTCCTTGAACAATAGTTATTGTTTACTTTGATAACACGTATAAAATGTGTTGTATTTGCTTGGCTGTGTAAGAGTGAAGGCTCTGGGCTGATGGCTCAGAGCCTGGAGCCTGTTTCCGATTCTGTGTCTCCCTCTCTCTCTGTCCCTCCCCCGTTCATGCTCTGTCTCTCTCTGTCCCCAAAAATAAAATAAACGTTGAAAAAAAAAAAAAAAAATTAAAAAAAAAAAAAAAAAAAAAGAGTGAGATTTCCTTCTGCCTTTGCAGTTTCTTAATGGATTTGCAGTTACACTCATCATATTCTGGTGTAATGCTCATTCAATAAGTATTTTCTCTCCCACCTTTGTGGAAATGTTTTCCTGGTTTGGCAGAAGGTTTTGTTTATATATTTCCCCAGCAAAGATGAACACAGATATTATCCATTCATTGAACCATTCATTGTTTTTTGAGAGAGGGAGAGTCTGCGTGTGTATGTGTGTTGAGCACATGTTTTGGGAGGGGCAAAGGAAGAGGGAGAGAGAGAATCCCAAGCAGGCTTACACTGCCAGCACAGAGTCCGATGCAGGGCTTAATCTCACCACTGTGAGAGTGTGACCTGAGCCAAAATCAAGAGTCAGAACCCCGAACCATTTATATTTTTAAAATGTTATTTGGGACACCTGGGTGGCTCAGCCAGGTAAGCATCTGACTCTTGATTTCGTCTCAGGTCATAATCTCACAGTTCATGGATTCAAGCCCTGTGTCAGGCTCTGCACTAATAGTGTAGAGCCTGCTTGGAATTCTCTCTTTTCCCTGCCTCTGCTCATGCTGTCTTTCTCTCAAAATAAATAAGTAAAAGTTAAAAAAATTAAAAATATAAAGTATTACTTGAAAATTGCTCAAAAACTATTTTAAAATAAATGAAAATCTTTATACATGTACATATGTATTGAATCATTTGATAACTGTTATAAGTAAAAAACAGTTGAATATCAGCAATTTCATGTGTTACAACCTAAATTATGTGAGTATAAAGATATGTGTGGAAGAATCTACATTAAACTGTTAAATCAACTAGTTGGGGAAATATATTACATTTTCTTTTATGTATCTATCCTCATATTTTATATCTTGTTGCAATAAGCTTGTACTATGTTTTTTTCTTATTTTACAAAGAATAAATGATTAGGCAAAAATGTTGATTGCATTTGCAACATCAATCAAGGCAGAGACACTTTCCCTTTTACATATATATGTGCATATGTGTGTGTGTGTGTGTGTGTGTGTGTGTGTGTGTGTGTGTAAAATGATGTATACAACTTTTGGTTTATATCCTTAAATCCTGCTTGTCCTTCATTTCGTTTTTTTACTTTTTCCACTGGCTGGGAAATGACAATAACTGGATATAGGAAATATCACTATCATCTCTCTCTCTCTCTCTCTCTGCATCATCTATCTATCTATCTATCTATCATCTATCATCTATCTATAGTGCAGCATTATGGTAGGAATTATATATGTACACACATATATATGTGTATATATATAATGTATATGTAAAAAATATATATAAAGATATATATATATAAAGATATATATTACAAGTTAGCCTGTGTAAATATGTGTTAAATGAAAAAACACATGAATGAATGAATGACCATAGCCAGAGAAGTTTTTTGAGAAATACTGAAGATTTAAAGAAGCTAAACTGGAATGGACTGACAGATGTTTGGAAGTAGAAAAACAGAAACAGTACAAATAAAAATATTTTTTGAAAAGTTTGGCCAATAATAAGGCAGGAAAAGTAGACTTTAATATCAGTTAAAAGAGACCTTTTGTACGGTAGACTCTAATAGTGGTTAAAAGAGATCTTTTTGTAGTTGCGAGTTCCTGGAGCAAGCACATTAACAGTATTTTTGGTAGCATAGACTTGAAGAGGCAGACAGGATAACTAAAAGCTGCAGATCATTGAGAAAGCAGGTCCTAGTCTTCAACTGGCTTGCACAGGATTCCTCTATTATTATGCAAAAGAAAAGCCTTCAGATGTAGGTCTGTTTGCAGATTTGCTGGAGGATTGGGAGGATCTCTGCTGATGATGACTTTCTGTTTCTGTGAGGGATGGAGATGAGATAGGATGCATCTGTCTTTAATGCTGAAGTGGCTCTTGCTGAGCTTAATATCTGCACGAGCAAAGATGGTATTTTACATGCTTTCAAAGTTAAAACTTTTAGTTGTCATTTGCATGCCCAGCTAATAATTCCAAAGCCTAGTCATTTTACCTGCTTGCGTAGGACAGATGATTTTTGTCCTTAGTTATTCATTGCCAAATAAACTCTGTGTGGACATCCCTGGAGCTGATTACAGGTCACCAGCCTATTTCCAACTTTTCCTCTTGGTGTGTTCCTGTTTGGTATCCTTGGTTTTCTTCCCTCAATCAGAACCACCAAAAGGAGATGAGTTCTGGATTCCTTTTCTTCAAGAGTCTCTATATCTATTGGTGTTCAGTGAGGAAACTAGAAAAAAACAAAACAAACAAACAAAAAACCAAAAAAAACAACAACTCTAGCTGTTTCACACGGCAAATGGCTTAATAATGGGTATTAAAAAAACATTAAAAGGTCTGGGGAAGAAGAGGTTAGAGAAGCCACTGTAACATTTAGGAAACCAGAAAATTTTCAGATTATAAAAAATCATTGCCACTGATTTCACTGCCTTCTGCATTAAAGCAGGTGATTTCCTTGGAGGACACCAGGAAGCTGCTAGAAAAGCCTTGGTAATTGCCGTCCACAGCCATGAGAATAATAATTGCTCTTGCTTTTCCTATGCCTTCCAGAATTACACTAGTGCCTCTCATTGGCAGAATCTAACCTAAGACCATACTGGCAGGAATTCTTGAAAATGTAGTCCCCAGGCTTCCAGCTCCTATGATAAAAGGAGACCAGAGAAGGAGAAAAATGGGGCAGAGCGGCCAACACAATTTCACTCAATCCAGCACATTTCTCAGCCAGATTACTCACATTCTTTCCCAGGGAGCAGTTCCCATTTGACCTACAGTAGGAGATGCTGAGTATGTGAATAAAACAGTACTAATTCAGGGAGACCCTAATAGAAACTTATGCCTATAAGTTGAAACTAGTCAAGCATTAGAGGGCTAGGTTGATTTGCCTCTAGTTCCATTATCACAGCTCCTTAGCAGCAGCCCCAAAGGCATGGCAAATTAGTGTAGGAGTCATTTGTAGAGTTCCAAGCAGAAACTTAGTAATATATCTATGCTTCTCCTGACCCCCACCAAGTTGTTTGAAAGCCAAAATAGGGGGAAAGCAAGTATGAATTTCAGACACTAAACAGTTGCATTCGGAACAAGTTACACTTCTCCATCTCTAAAGGTAGTTCTGTTGCATGTAATAATTTAATGAAAACAGTTTGTAAGAAAGGTCAAAATAAAACCTTTATAGATGAGATTGCTTTGAAGATTCTGACCTAAAGCAACTTTGTGAACTAATACCGGTAAAGAAAGTAGAATTTTAAGAAAATTTGGGCAGATTGCAAACAGTATCTTTACTCAGAGTATTATACTAAGTAGTCCACAAGGAAGCATTACAGTTAAACTTAGTAGGGAAACTTTGGAAAAGCTCAGAACACTATAATAAAATCAGTGAGTTTTATGAAACCATGATCAACCTCTTCAATTTTATGAAATGTCAAGAATTTTTTATTTCTGTATTTAAATCTGGATGTCTTAGATATCCTGCCACTTACTTCTTCCACAAGAATATTGGCAAGCATACCAAATAACTATCTTGCCTTGTAGGAGCCTCATTTTATTTCTGTTTAGGGAAAAGTCCAGATTCTAAGAAGAAGATGGTGATCATAACAGGACCATTAGTTGCTTAAATTGAAACTGATGTAAAAAGAAATGGAAGACTTAGAACATATTTTTTAGTTTTAGGAGAAACTGAATTTAAAGGTCATGCTTGGCAATGTTTGAACCTCTGTCTCAGTAAAATACACAATTTAAGACCTCTGAAATACAACACATACAGCTTTTAAAACATGGGAATGCCAAAATAAAAGTCTCTGAAATTCTCACCTTTTTTGTTTTCACAGTGGAATAAATTTCCCATTTGTTTGTACTCTGCAGCCTAAGAAATGTGAAAATCTGGTTTTTAATAAAACATTACTTCTAAACTTATTAATGTAAAAGGTACTTTCTCAAAAATTGAGAATTTATTTATTAGTTAACTGTCCTAAAACCTTCTGTAAGAGATTTTATAATTTAAAATCAAAAGCAATTTAACCTGATATATATATATCATAATCATATGATTATATATATTATATATGTATGCATTGCCCATTTTATTTAAAAATATTTAGCGACAACAGTGACTAATTTAATTGCAAAATATTTTAATTTTGTGCAAAATGCATAAATCAAAGGAAATGCATATTATTTGTTTCTGTGAGGTAACCATGACCATGAAAAGACAAGCTGCTTAACCCAGAAGAGATTTCTAATTTCATCTAATGGTAGTATATATTTCTTTCAGCAAAACTATGTAGAATTAAATAAGTTTTAACTGAGGTTAGAAAATCTAAGTTAAATGGAAATTAAATATTAAAATTCGGTAAAATGGTGAAGCCTTGGAGTGCTTTGCCAAGTAAAATGAACACAGCATTTAGAAGCGTTTGAATATTTCATGACTCAACAAAAATGAGGAGGCTAATCTGGCTTGAGGAATGGACTCTCTCATTGGAGGAAGTAACAATTAAAATAACCAGATATGTGCAAGCTTGATCTTTCTTTCAAGCCTTTATAGAATTTTCTGCGTGTGTCCTTCAGTTAGTAATTCTTTTACATTATTCTCCAATTTATATATCAATTTGTATGAAATCTCTACTGATTAAGTAAACTCTTATGGGCCAGAACAAGATTTCATACTTCTTCATAATTTTCAATTGTGCATGGCACAGTGCATATTATAGGCATGCAATAAACATTGCTGTTGGCATGGTTGATTATGATAATGATGATGTTGGACAGGTAGATTAAGACATTGTTGGATAATTGCTTGGATGCCAATCTGGTAACTTTAGATACAACTTTTTATTATTATTATCTAAGGTTAGAAAAGAGTTATGGAAAGTTTATGTGATGATCAAAATTTTAAGGAAGATTCTATAGTCACATGCATAATGGTATCAAGTGTGGTGGGGAAAAGAAAATCTGTTGCAAGAAATTCAATTAAAAAATGTACAGAGTAAGGGCTCCTGGGTGGCCCTGTCCAACTTTGGCTCGGGTCATTACCTCACAGTTCGTGAGTTTGAGCCCCGCACTGGGCTCCGGGTTGTCAGCACAGAGCCTGCTTTGGATCCTCTGTCCACCCCCCTCTCTGCCCCTCCGCCACCCACATTCTCTCTCTAAAAAATAAATAAACATTAAAAAAATGTACAGAGTATTTGACAGAGGAAGAGTAAAACTAGTATTTCATGTATTTTAGTACATCAGAATTGAATTAATAAGGACTTGAACCTCAATGACATTCATGGCAATGAAAATAAAGCAGCGGATAATTTAAATCATGACTCCGGACTTGAAATCGCAATGTTGATGTGATCAGGATTCCCACATCCCTAATATATCAGGGCTATTGTTACATTTTCTATATGGCAAACAATATAGAATATATATGTGTGTCTGCCTCCTAATCACTAATGGTTTTCTCACCTTCAAATGTAGTACAGTTAGAACATACGTGGTTTACAAATAGATATTCTTTTGTCTCTTAAGCTTAATCTGAACTAGAGCATGAGATGTATTAGGCAAACTGCTTTGTAACACTTTTATGCTAGGCCTGCAACCTTGGTGTCTTAGCATACTTTGTGTTACCACCCTGACTGAGAAAAACAAGAGGAGATGGGTGGGTAGGGGGAGATGTGAAGGGCTCCATTTCCCTATGGCATCTGCCAGAGATGGCCTAAGATTTTGCTTGCTCTATCCTTTGATCTCAAACTCTTTCTAACCTTTTTTGCATTTCAAGTAGAACATCAACTCCCAGTTTACAGACATTACCAAGATCAGTGTGATCACATCAGTCACTCTCAAAAATTCTCTGGTGCTTCCCTGTTGCCCTCGATAGGGAATGGAATGTGGAAATGGGAAAATGATCTAAACCCCATTTATTCTATAGTTTCTTAGTTCTTATTCTGTTATATATAACCATCATAGATTTTTCAACTTTTGCGTAGTACTTGTAATTCTTAATACAATTTTAAATTAAGCAACTTAAAACGTTGGCAGTTTTATTTCATAACCCCCAATGATGGGTTCAGGACATGCTACCCCATCATGGCTCCTTGGTATATTAAGCATTTTAAGCTAAAGTAGTTTGAGAGAATAACAGTGGCAGGAAAGTCTCCCATCCTCCCTCCACCCTTCTCCCCTGAAACAGATCATAAAACCCTCATGTGAGAGTCATCATCCCTATATCCAGAGGAAAGCAGCCTCCAAAAACAAAGCGATGCCAGGAAGAATCTGGATAAACAGGCCTTGCTCAGTTTTCTCTAGTTTACAACCCTTAGCTCATACTCCTTGATCTATCATATTTCTGCACAACTGCCCACTCTTCATGAAACCTACCATAAAATACTAAGATCTAACTGTTTCTTCAGGTCTTCATTTCCTTATGAAGGCTCCATGTCACATAAAACTTACATTAAAGAAATGTGGATACTTTTTTCCTACAAACATGCCTTTGTCAATTTAATTTTCTGTTTCAGGCAAGAACTCTTAAGGAAGTTGAGTAAAACTTTGCCCTCCCCAACACTGACATAAAAAATATACCAATTTACTTAGTATAAAAGAGAGTATCCATGGGTGCATGGGTGACTCAGTCAGTTAAGTGTCTGACTCTTGATCTGGGCTCAGGTCATGATCTCATGGTTTGTGAGTTTGAGCCCTGGGTAGAGCTTTGCACTGACATCATGGAGCCTGCTTAGGATTCTCTCTCTCCCTCTCCCTCTCCCTATGCCCCTCCCCTGCTAATGTGCTCTTTCTTTCTCTCAAAATAAATCTTAAAAAACTTTAAAAGAGAGTATCTATAAAAATGTGTATATTAAAAAATACCTTTATAATAACCTTAAATAATTTTGTTATTCTTTAGAGATGCATGAACCACACTTTGGGAGCTTAGCATTAGAGGCCAGAATTTATCATGAAAGAATTTCAAAGGCAGAAACATCGAAATCTTGGTAACTGAGTCTGGGTAAGAAGGGCACAGTTAGTACAGTAGTTAACTGCTAATATTTAAGTGTTGAAAATTAACGGGGTGATTGAAAGGGAAGCTAGTTGGTCGAGAAAAAAGAATAAAAGTTATTTTTAATAAATTTGTCATAATCATGAGAAAAGTGAAAATAGCAAGTATATCACCAAAGATTGTAAACTGATATTTATATAAACAATGAGAATAGAGATATAGATTTAGGATTGATTGCCCTCTATTTGAGATCTGATAAGCCAAGAAAGGAAGTTTTAGTTCTCTTTTGTGGAAAGAATAAAGAGAAAAACAGAACACACATATTTCATAATGTGGTATATGTATTCCTGGAAAACCTTATATTCTGCCAAATTGTATGCAACAAATAAGTCTTACATGAAAGATAGAATTGGGGCCAAACCCATCAAACTCTGCAACTTTGTAACCAGAGCAATAACAGAATAAAAAAACAATTCTAAATTTAACACTGACAGATTTTTAAAAAGGCAAATTCCTAATAAATTAATAAATTGTACCATAAAAATGATTTTATAAAACAAACAATAAAAGGAAAAAGCTTGATGGAAGGTGTGTAAAGAAAGATGTGGGGGCACCTGGGTGGCTCAGTGGGTTAAGCATCTGACTTGGACTTAGGTCATGATCTCACAGTTCGTGAGTTTGAGCCCTACATCAGGCTTTGCGTTGACAGTGCAGAGCCAGCTTGTAATTCTCTGTCTCTCTACCTCTCTGCCCTTCCCCACTTCTACTTTTTTTGTAATCTCTCTCAATACAAATAAATGAACTTAAAAAAAAAAGAGTAGGAATAGTCTCTTTCATAGTCTCAGTATTTAAGAAAAAATAAAGGAAAGATGTGGAGTTACACAGACGAGAAAATTATAAGGATTGGTGAGAAGTAGGTAGTAAAGACTACGCAAGGGGCCAAACTGAGCCAAGACAAAGAACATGTGGTGACATGGTTAAATGCCCCTCTGTGGCTTGCTATAATTTAGCTGCATGTGGTAGACAGAATAATGCCCCCCGCCCCATATCCATATCTTCATCTCTAAAACCTGTAAATATATTAGCTCATGTGGCAAAATGGCAGTCCTTACATGTAAAGCCTTTGACATTGATAGATTGTCCTAGATTATCTGGGTACCCTCCATCTAATGACATAGGTCCTTAAAAGCAGAGATTCTTCCCTGGCTGTGGTCACAGGGAAATGTGAATGTTAAAGAAGTTCAGAGAGATACTTTGCTGGCTTTCAAGTTTGAGTGAGGGGACCTCAAGGCAAGAAGTGTGGGGAGCCTGTAGGAATTGGGAAAGTCAAAGGAGCAGATTCTCCTCCAGAACCTATGGAAAGGAATGCAGCTCTGCAGACACTTTGATCTTGGCCCAGTGAGATAAAGAGCTGCGTCAGACTCCTACTGCAGCTAGTCCTGCTACTATTAATGCTGCTACTACTACTGCTATTACTACTTTCAATCTGTAAGGGTAAATTTGTGTTTTATGCCACTAAGTTTGTGATAACTTATTAAGCAGAAATAGAAAACTAATACAACATGTTTCTGTATTTTATGCTTTGTTCTCAACTGTTATTAGTGGTGCCAGAAAATAGAATAGGCTAGAAAAAGTCATGCATCATCCCATGTGAATTTTATGTCATATTCACTTTACACTAATTTATACTAAGAGCATGTAAAGTCATTTGTACTATAGAAACATGTGAAAGCAGAAAAGGCCATTCTCAAAACTGGTATTTGGAGAAAGTATTTAAAAAACAGCTGAAAAAAAGTGAAGCAAGGTACAAAAGGCAGGGCAAATGGAACATAAAAGTAGAATCAAATCTTATCCAGGATGGCCTACAGGATAAGGGTTTTGTGATTGTATGAGTAGAGAATTCTATCAATGTTGAGTGGTCATGGAGAGATTTTTCAGGTATTTTGTCTTATCACTAGGGTTGTCAGATAAAATACAGATTACCCAGTTAAATTTGGATTTCAGATAAGCAGCTCATAATTTTTGTTTGAGTATAAGTATGTCCCATACAGTATTTGGAACATGCTTATACTAAAAAGTTATTCATTGTTAACCTGAAATTCATTTACCTAAGTGTTCTATATTTTTATTTGCTTAGTCTGGCAACCCTACTTGTTTTTAACATTCTTAAATTTAAGACATTTTTATTATTAATGTATCAAGAATCCTAAGAATCTTTCAGGTTAGGTATTTACTGTTTCACTTTAAAATCTCTTGCTAAATTCGTGATGTATCTTATTTGGCATCTTAAAATCATGGAAATAGGCATAAGCTTTTCTCATGAATATTTTTCCGTATATTTAACATTTATATCTAATTGGTCAATTGATATTTACATTTAATTGTCTAATCGATAGTGCATGTATGTCTGTGTTTTTATGAACTGTTTCTGGCAAACTAAAATTGAATCTATGATAGTGAAAACATTGAATGAGAACATTCATTCTGTAATGTGTTGTTTTATGAGGGTAAAGCAAATTTGTTGAATTTGTGTTGTGTAAGGCAGCATGTATTTGAAAATTAGATGCGCAGTGGAGCAGGTTTGCATGTTTCTATGTAGTGTGTGGAATTTGTAAGGCTTTCAAAAAGAGCCTGATGCTGACAGAGTTTTCAGCCATGACTTTACACTACATCTGATCTTCAACTTGAATTGTTTTCCAATCACTTAAAGTGTCCAAAGAATTTTATTCCAAAACTCCAATTATTTGAATTTTTTTCTTCATGTTTCTGTTTATTTTTTAAGTTTATTTATTTATTTATATCTAGAGAGAGAAAGAGAGAGAGAGTAGGGGAGGAGCAGAGAGAGAAAGGGAGAGAATCCCAAGCAGGCTCCACACTGTCAGCGCAGAACCCATTGTGGGGCTCAAACTCATGAACTGTGAGATCATGACCTGAGCTGAGATCAAGAGTCAGACGCTTAACAGACTGGACCAACCAGGTGCCCCAATTTTTAAAACTTATTTGAAAAATTTTTCTTTTTTCTCTATACTTTCTCCACACATGTAAATATATCTAGACTTTTAAACCTTTTCTGAAATCTATATTTCAATTTATATGGATCAAGAACTGTGTACATATTATGAACTGATTAGGGTTTAATGACTTCACCAACTGAGGAAAAAAGTACCAGGAAAACCAGAAATAAAATTATCAGTATTCCTTATAATTTCCAAATGCATTTATACAAAAATTTCTGGCCATAAACTTCTTCAAATAAACTAAGCTTTCAGGTAAGTCTGAATAAATTTACTCTGAGGTTTATATCATAGGCATGTAAATGACAAGAAATGCACTCTGTATGACAAGGTGGCACAACGGATGGAAAATTTTAGTCAAAAATTATACACAGGGATTTTCTTCTATGTAAATGATCCATATATTCATCTGTCGATGGCCAAAATTTGTCTCCAAATTGAAGATTAAAATTAGAGGAACTTCTGAAATAGGACTTCTAAAAATATATATGTAAATTAGCAGGACAATTTCTTTTAACCAACTGTACATGCAGCTTGCCTGATTCGTTCTGGCTATTAAAAAAAGAAAAGGTGAAGAACATGCATACAGCTTTGTGGTATTTCATATGCATTCTTCCTTTTCCTTTTTTCAGATTTGCAGTTTTATTATTTTATACATTGTCATATATACAAATTAAATACAAAGCATAAGGACCCTTAATGATAAGCTTTTCAGCATTGTAATCTTGCAGAAATACTTTCATATAATATTTGACAGCAAGTTGAACAACACCCCTCTCTGACTTATGAAAACACAGCGTCAATGGAGTACAGGCTTAATTACAAAGGGCATTATTTCCCAGGAGCTATGAAGGATTAAACAATATCTCAATTTGTGGCATTCTATTTGGTATCATATTACTTTGAACTGTCTAAGGTTTCTTTTGAAAAAAAAAAAAGAGAGAGAAAAAGAATTGCAATCCTTTATATCATGGCTACCAACATCTGTAGGAGTTGCTGTAGTACATAGTCAATAGCAGCTATATTTAAAGGCAGAAAAATGATTTTGTGTGTGTTTATATTTTATATGTTGTGCCAATTTTTTCAACAAAAAGTCCCTTTGTACTTTTATCTTATAAATGGACTGTATTGCTTCATAAACAAAAGTATTCTCTCAAGTCATATTTAAGGAAGCAAAGATTTCCAACTATAAATAGTCACAGCTTTAAAACAGATGTTTTTCAAATTTCACTTGTATTTGGTTGGTTCCATTTTCAGGGATACATTTTCACTTGTATTAAATGTTGGAAATCATGGTTTCATTCCAAGTAGAGTCTGAAACAGAACTAAAGATATAAAATAAGAAGATGACCTATATTTCCAAATATTTTGGAATTATAGTTTAGATTCCAGAACCCATTTATTTATTCCTTTTCCCCTTCCCTTGCCACATGTTACCAAAAGTAGCATAACATCCAGGAAGGAATAAAGGCTTTTGAATCAAAAACATCTAGGTTTGAGTAGGGGTTTATTTTTGGCAAGTTCCTTGCCATCACTGAGCTCTGTTTACCTTTGTAAAGTAGGGATAATGATAGTGTGCTATTGTTCGGAGCAGCCCTCCATAAGTTTTTTCATATTTGTGTATGGTCTGGGTTTTCTGAACAAAACTCACTGGAAAACTTCATTAAAAGGATGATTACTAGCAAACATAGTTTGAAAGCTGGAGATGGCGTATTGTTCCAATTACTTAGAGACATATTTCCCCTGAGGCCATTTGCTGTTCCAGCTTTGGTAGGTTGGGACTTTTCTCTGCCTTCTCAGGAAAAGATTTATTTACATTCCTGCTTAAAGGCTTCTCTCTCTATTTCTCTCTCTCTCTCTCTCTCTCTCTCACTCTATCCAAGGTAAGGAGGGACAGATATGTCAACTGTCCCATACAACTTAAGAATCTCATAAATTCAGGATTCCTACTATGTGGTACAAGCACACAATAACATTAGGCTCTTACCATGTTGCTCATTGGAGATTGGAGTTTGGAGACCTAGTGCCGAGATGCTCTGTTTTTGTTTGTTTGTTTGTTTGTTTGTTTTAATGTTTATTTATTTTTGAGAGAGTGAGAGAGAGAGCAGGATCGGGGATAGGGCAGAGACAGGGGGAGACACAGAATCTGAAGCAGGCTCCAGGCTCTGAGCTGTCAGAACAGAGGCCAGTGTGGGGCTCAAACTCACAAACCATGAGATCATGACCTGAGCTGAAGTGAGATGCTTAACCAGCTGAGCCACTCAGGCATCCCCCAGGATACTCTGTTTGTAATAATGATCTGTTCTCTGATCCAGAAACCTTATGTGTCCTATTAGAACCTGCATCTATCTACCTACCTATCTTTATCTATAATAATATATTACATAAAAAAGAATATTCCTACCTAAGAGAACCTAGAATTTGTTCAATGACGATGTTCCCAGCCTTAGAAGATGATGCATATTTCTATTTCTAGTATGGGCTTAGATAGACTAGTCCCCCTTTCCTCTAGTTAATTTAGAGGTAGGTTAAATAACCAAAGATATCAAAGGAAAAAATGGCCAAGTCAATGGTAGTTCTATGAATGATTTTCCTCATAAATAAGAAAGTGCCATATTACAAGAATCCCTTTCTCTCCTGATTATTTGCATCTTGGAGCTTATCTTATGAGGATATGATATATGGAGAAGCAGCAGACACGTTGTGACCATTAGAAGCAAATGTGAAGAAGGGAACCAGCAGACTGGGGATGGAAGAATAGAAGAATGTCATATCAGTGAGCAAAATAGCAAAATAGTGTTCTGGACAACATCTGTAAGCTGCTGACTCAACCCTGAACTCATGCCTTTGGATTTTCTATTGAATATAAAATAAGTGCCCCTACAATTCAAACAAGCTCTTGTTATTTTCACTTATTTAGAACTAAGTGGTACAAGAATCTAGGAAGTGTGAAGCTTAAATGAAATGAGAAATAAGTAACTAGAATAGAACCTAGTAGAAGATTAGCTAAGAAAAGAAAAAAATGCTGCTGCTGCTGATACTACTACTGAAGGGGATTATCCCAGGTCTGAGCCCCTGGAGGCCTATTGTAAAAGTGTCTATATCATAGACCTGGGGCTCTAGTTTGGGAGGGTTTGTGAAAGATGGTTATTTAATCACGAAGACAGGAATGATGGGGCATGTTGGTAAATGGCAGGAACATTAGGATAAAATATAAAAGGCGTTAATATTTAATTAGAGCATTTATCCTCAAACAGGAATGCTTTAAACTCTTCTAATAATTATTTAGAACTCCAAGAAGTTTTGCTTATATGAGTTGTCTATATCAATATTTACTGTATTAGAATTTAAAATTGAGAAATTTGGGGGGGCACCTGTGTGGCTCAGTCAGTTAAACATCAGACTTCGGCTCAGGTCATGATCTCACGGTTTGTGAATTGGAGCCCCTGGTTGGCTCTATGCTGACAGCTCAGAGCCTGGAGACTGCTTCAGATTCTGTGTCTCCCTCTCTCTCTGCCCCTCCCCTGCTCATGCTCTGCCTTTCTCTCTTTCAAAAATAAGTAAACATTAAAAAAAATTTTTAACTGAGAAATTTTAAAAATGAAATTTGTTGAGTGCTTCATTTTAACTTTATTTAAAAACATTTTATATAAATTGTTTTTTCCAAAATTAGGAAAAAAAATGAGAAACATCATTGTTTAAACTTTTTGCAAATCACTTTACTGTTTGGCTTCTCATATCTGTCTCTGCATTCAAACTGTTTTTGTACTGTTTGGGTGAAGTATAGAGAAGAAGGTTTGGTTTTACACAGATAAGCAGTTAGAGAAGGAAGGAGTATTGTAATAATCTTTAAGATAATTGTTAAGTGTGTGTGTGTGTGTGTGTGTGTGTGTGTGTGTCTGTTTGGAATTGAACCAAAACTTGTCAATTGATAGTTTCTCAAAAGTTGATTATAATGTAGAATTTTGATTTACAGCAACAAATATTTCAAAGCAACAAATGTGAAATACATTGCTGTATCTTGCATCTTAATTACCCTTTACTCATGCATAATTCTGTAGCATCATGCTGCATTGCTATTTGGAAAATACTGGTTAACTGAGTTATGTATATCTCTAAAAAATTGGCAAATTCATTATTACATTTGTTAGCATCACTGGTGTTCTCGTAAGAATATTATTTAAGTATTGGGAAATTGTCAAGTTCATGGTGGCAGACCTATATTTTCCAAAATGCTAATTTTTCCTTGAAAGCTTGAAATATATCATTGCAACAAATATTGTCAGTTGTTTTCCTTGAAATGATAGGCTCACTTCATTAATTTTTGAAACGAAAGTCTGTCAAAACATGTCTGAGTAATTATAGTGTGCCACTTGTGTTTTCAGGTAAAAATGTTGCTCCACTGAAAAAGCAGCTAGTTGAGCTTGCATCTGAAACAGTTGCACAAGGGTTTTTACTGGATACAGCCACATGTTTCAGATTGTGGCAGAAGTGTTTTATCTTTATCTCACATTTTGTCATATTCTCTATTAACAGAGGAATGTATGCAAAGGTCGAGCTTAATTAAATTAATTTTACTGCTTTATCAAGAACACTGTTAGGTGAAATTCAGTGTGTTTCTTACAGAATTATGAGTGCATGGCAATAGATAATACAATGACTCCTAGACTACTGATATAATTTAGTGCCTACTGTCCTGATTTATGTTGAGGTGTCAGCAGTTTTGCCACCATTGTTTTCGCACTATCAGTGTACATATCAGCCAAGTGAAAAAGGCAAATTATGTCTCGGTATTATGAAATAGTTTTGACCTCATTGGCCTCTGAAAGGGTCTCACCAGCTGTTTTTGGCTTTACAGATCATATTTGGAGAACAATTGACTTAGGAACAAGGGGATGGGAGGGAAATGTATCAGTGTGTCAAAATATCCCTAATATCCTGACATAGGCTGATAGAATGAAGACTTCACGTCAAGCCCATTAAAAGAGAGGGCCACTTATTTGGATTTATCAACCGTTCATCCCAGTAATCCCTAGTTCTTGTTCCCAGAGATATATGTGATTCAGGAATCTTCCATTTAGAGAGGTATTGTTGGAGTAGGTGTGATGGTTATGAACCTTTAACCATTGATTCGTGATATCTGGGTCTCCTAATGTAGTTGAAGGGAGAAATCAAGAAGTGTTTGACTTTTATCAAGTCCTTCAAACACAGTGCTTACTGCAGTGAGTTCAAGTTTTACCCAAGCTTCATCATTTTCTTGTGCTGTCTTTCCTTTTCTGTCATCAAATGCAGGGGTCTGCTGCATATTTTTCCTTCTCCCCACAGACTTACTTTAGAAGCAGGCAGGCTTATTTTTGCATTATTCACTTATAACATCTGCTTTGTAGAGACAGGGAGTAATTCTTGTTGACTCAACTATTTTATCTTGCTTAGTGAGATAAAAGTTCAGTAACACCCAAAGCTAAAACATTTTTGTGGTCAGCAGTTACTGACTGGTACAAAGTTATTACTTTTATGTACTTATCACAGTTCTTTCGGTTCATGAACCGCTGACATTTGTTTTTCTTATCCCAAGTTAAGAAAATCACACACACAAAAAAAAACCTGTAAGAACTCTGCTCGGTATGGTAAGTAAAGTTGAGATTTAATTTCTAGAGGCTAGAGAATGCCTCTTTATCCAAAGCATAATGCTCCTTACTGATATATTCCAACATTTGTATACTCTTACTAATAATGAGATACTAATTTTTATACCAGTTTCAATATTTACTTTGTTTTTTTATATTTAAATGTATTCCATTTTTGTCTCATCTACTATTATTTATTGCTGATTGCAATTATTGATCCCTATTAAACACTGTAAATTTTTTTTTTTTTTTTTTTTAAATTTTTTTTTTCAACGTTTTTTATTTATTTTTGGGACAGAGAGAGACAGAGCATGAACGGGGGAGGGGCAGAGAGAGAGGGAGACACAGAATCGGAAACAGGCTCCAGGCTCCGAGCCATCAGCCCAGAGCCTGACGCGGGGCTCGAACTCACGGACCGCGAGATCGTGACCTGGCTGAAGTCGGACGCTTAACCGACTGCGCCACCCAGGCGCCCCTAAACACTGTAAATTTTTTAAAACATGGTAAAACGTAAGCACGTAAATAAATGTCTAACAATGACTTCTCATATGCTACTCTGTTCAAATTCTCCCTTAATTCCAATTTTTCACTCTGAAGGCAATTTTAAATGGCACAAAGAGTCTGGTGGTGTGTCTCTGATATTGATGTATAAAGATTGTGCACAAGACCATGATTGTCACAGCTATGTGATAACAGAAATAGGCAATGGCATTTTGGGGATACTAATGGAAAATTAGTATACCTCAGGAAAATTAACTCATGGAATATGAAATACTCCTAGTCATAAATCATAGAATGTTATTTCTTTCCTGTGAGAATTAGTAGAGAACACATGCATTTAGACACTTGGTTATAAGCAATGTATGCTGAAGGCCACTGCAAAGAATATGTGCATTTTGTACTAAGGAGGAATGAATAATCCTCTTAAGAACTATACATTTCCTTAGAGAGTCAGATATTTGCTTAAAAGATTTCAAGGTTTAGTTAGTTATAACTGTTCTACTATAAGACTAAATTAATTTTAACTTTTAAAAATTTCTGCATTGAAGAAGATATATACCTGGTTTGAGCAAATCCTATAATAGTTTTGAAGTAAGGGTAAGACACCATCACATGAGGAAGTAGCAAACATGGGCAGCACATAGAGAGATAGTGTCTTTCCTGAATCTCCTTTCTTGTATTTCCTTTCCTGTTTCCTCTATACTACCAGTCTCATTACATGGCAAGTGGGGTTTAGAATACAGTGAGTGGGGGATGAAGCATGAAATTTGGAAGAGAAAAAACAAGTATCACAAGAAAAAAAAAAAAAAAAAACCTCCAAAGAGTGTAAGACTCTTTTCTAGGCTATCGTTCATACATGAAAAACTTAAAGAATTCATAGGTAAATCTGGTAGTGACTGAAAAGTATTGACCTTTTCCTTTCATTCCATCTTTTAGGAACCAATAATATTTAATGAGAAATTAAAATAGCATGCTCATTCTTTATTCTTTCAGGTTATGTTGCATATATATGTATGATATATATCAGATTCTCACATTAATGTAGGAATCCAGTAATTACTTTTACACTTTGCCATTAGTGTTGCTATGTTATACATGGTGGCCTTAAAGCTTAAAGCTCTTCCCACCCATTGTTCAAAGAAGTTTCCAGATTATTTATTTTCCCTAGATGTCAGAAGATCAGGGAAAAATCCCAGGTACTAAAAACATTAGTCTTAAAAAATTCTGCTCTAAGCACATGATGAAGAGCTGTAATACAATTCTAATTTGTTACACTAAGGTTCTTTTTTAGATTTCAGGTTATTGACAATTTTTTAAACAACTTTATTGAGTTATATATTACAAATCATAAAATTTACCCATTTTAAGTGTACAGTTTGATAATTTTTAGTAAATTTAAATAGCTGTAGAGCCATCAGCACAATAAACCCAGAAAGAATCCCTGTGTCCATTTTCAGCAAGTCCTCATTCCCACTTTCATTCCCAGGCAACCACTAAATCTACATTTGTCTTTTTTTTTTTCCTTCTGGACCATTCATATACATAGAGTCATATACTATGTCTTGCATCTGACTTCTTTAGCTTTAGCATGTTTCTGAGGTTCATCCATGTTGTAGAATCATAGTAGTTTCTTCCTTTTTATTGCAGACCGGTATTCCCTTGTATGGATACACCACATTTTGTTTAGACATTTATCAGTTGATGGACATTTGAATTGTTGCCACATTTCAGCTATTATGAATGATGTTTCTGTGAACATTCATATGAAAATCCTGTGTGGACATATATTTTTATGTATTCTGGGTAAGTGCTCAGGAATGGAATTGCTGGATCATATGATAAATTTATGTTTCACTTTTTAAGAAACTGCTGAAAGATTTTCCAAAGTAACCGCACCATTTTCCATTACTACTAGCATGTACAAAGGTTCCAGTTTTCTGTATTCTTGCCAACACCTCTTATTATATGTCTTTTTTATATAGCCATTCTAGTGAGTGTGAAATGACCCCTCACTGTGGTTTAAATTTACATGTCTCAAATGACTAATGAGATTGAGCATTTTTATGTGTTTATTGGACATTCATAAATCTTTTTTAAATGTCAATTTAAATATTGTCAAGTGACTACAAGTTAACAATAAGGTAGAGGGTCTTGCTGAGTTCACCTTTTAAATCTTCTTGATGGTCAGCCTCTCAGGCTTTTCATGGTAAAATGCTACTTTGCTCTTCCATGAGATAAATGAAGCTTTCGAATATCTGACACTGCGATAACGTACGCTCTCTTCTGCTTACATCTGTTAGGAAGAGTTACGTAGGCCTGGTTTCCCACTTTCCATATTTTCCTGCAAGACTGACTTTCTTTTGAACAGTGTTATGATTTGTAGGCAAAAAGGCATGTATCTATTTCCAAAAGTGGAATAGAGTAGCACAGAGAGTTCAACACTACACAGTGATGTTTGTGTTAGTAATTAGTGGCCCTATATAAAATCTTAATTGCATTTATTTGCATGTAGACTTACCAGCTGACCTCCTTGACTTGGTCCTCTGCCTGACCAAAGCTATCATATATACATGACTTACACATATAAACTTGAGGACTTGAACCTGGATACTCTTGACTCTCTGCTTTTCAAGTTTCTGAACATAAGACTTTTATTCTGATTGCCATAAATAAGACAAGAAAATATTAATCTCTTTCAAGAGTGAGATTACCACACTTTTTTGCATATTTTGATGCCTGTCACCACACACCAGAAATACTAATTGAATGTTTACAAAAGAAATTAGCATAATTTTGGGAAGTTATTGTTAGATAATATTTTGTTACATATTATTTATTAGATAAAATTTCTCCCCCTTTCCTGTACTACTGAGATACATATATATCACATATAGAGACATTTGCCCTCCTGTGTTACCAGCAACTATGTAATAGACTGCGGTATTATAATTCTACTTTGTGTCATTACAAAATAACTGCTTTTAGACCTGTTGTGCTACCATAAATTACTGCAAAAATGGACTGTTTTCAGATGTGGTGGGAATCACTGAAAAAAAGAAAATAAATGAGATGAGCTTCATGATTGCCCTGGTTTTCTGCATGAATGCATATTCCTGACTGTAGTTCTGGGAGAGGAAGCCCAAAAGTAGTCTTGTCAAATTGAGGAGACAGAGATCAGAACTTGAGGCTACTGACTTGGCTAGAATTTTCAGAGCAGGGTATCAGAGAAAAGATATCTGTCTAGAGAAGGAGGTTCAGAAATGTGTATGCAACTCACCTCGGGTCTTTGGCTACAGACTAAGCTGAACATGTGCAAATGACGTTCCGAGAGGCTTCATACATAATGACTGCCAAAAGACACACAACTATTAGGGAGCCTTGAGCCAAACAACTGCTGCAGCTGGCACAGAACAGATGTTGTGATTCCAGGTAGCCAGGGTGGAGAGATTTTGTTTAATATGGTAGGTAGCAAAGAGATCATGCTTTACTGGTGATCTAATTCTGGGTCTCAAAGCCTGCTGTCTACTGCAAGTAACAAGGATTTTTTTTTTTTTTTTTTTAAAGGCTTGGAAAGGTAAAGGATATGGGTGAATAAACTGTCAGGTGGGACAAAATAAATGCTTCATTAAGGAAAGCAAAAACATGTAAATAATCAGTAATATAATATTCATAATGTCCAGTATGCCGTGAAAAATAGACACACAAAAGCAACTAATGAGACCTGTATCCAGGAGAAATACCAATCAATAATGAAAATGACAGAGGTGTCAGGATTAGCAGATGATTTCATAAGAGCTATTTAAAATGAGTACAAATTTTAGAAGTAATTTTAAGGGCAATTTTGACTTTAAAATTTAATATCCTATGTAAGATGCAACTTTTCCAAACCTTACATTAAATGAGTACATAGTAGATAAATCAAAGAATATGTGCATACATACATACAAAAAATAGATATATTTGGCTGACAGGGGAACATGAGAACATTGTAAATAGGAGAAACATCAGAGTAGGGTATAGAGAGGAAATTGACGTGTTCTGTAAGATGGGTTGTATAGGAGGATAGTGTATTTGAAATGGCAAAAGATGAAATTTGAGAGTTATGAAGGAGCCAGTTGATATGGATTTTGAAAGCAGATTGACGGGTTTTAATTGGCCCTAACCATAGTAGGTATTCAAGAAATATCTTGATTTATCCAATTTTTATATGTGATAAGTGTGGGAAATGATATACTGGATAAGTAAGAACCCGTTGCCATTGCTGGAGGTTAGGAAGGGTAGTTGCCATGTATGCAAATAGACCCATGTGTGCATCACATGTTGAAAGTGAAAGAACTGTACAGTTAAAGACATCTGTCATTAAAGACATGTGCCCTCTGGCTGAGCACAACACAAAGAAGAAAAGACTATTTTCTATAACTTCTGATGATTATTGCATCTAGGTAAATTAGTGGAATGGCTTCCAGTCAAGGCTTAGGATCATCTATGCCAGGGAATAATCATTATCAACCATAAACGAATAAGAGCCCTGCCTTGTAATTATTGTCTTATCAACATTGTTGTATTGTAATAACTTTGGGATACTGCTTATCTTTCAGATTTATTATAAAGTGTGCCGGCAGTTTTAATATTGATAGTGATTCAACTTTGAAGCACGCTTTTTCTATTTTTCTAGTAAGCATTTATTTCAGGTTAGTTAAAAAAATATCTTGAGATTTTAAGGTAGCAATTGTAGCTGCTTATCTGTTTGAATCAGAATTGTATCCATGTTATGCAAGCAAAATAAAAAGAAAGACATTAGATGTTAGACTAATGTATAATAGCAATCATAATTTCAGTTGTTGTTTTCAACTTTTTAAATCTAAACACTTACAATTTTCTCATTGACATGATTGAAATGATAAAGAAATGTTATAAATGTTGTCTTAAAAACAAATTTATGTTAACTAGTGCCCATGTTTATATTTTTACTTATTGAGATTCCATGTAAGATTTTGCTTGGAAAGAAAAGTGTTCATTTGTTGACAACATTTAAAACCACTATTCTGAGTTACTGATCAAAAGGAACCTGAAAAAAGAAAGGTAGCACTGTTAGAGAATTAGGAATTCTGTGAAGATAAATCTAATTTTAGACAAGTAGAGTTTGATGAAGTGACATTAAGCTACATTATATGTATTTATAAGTTGTCTTCATTGATTTCCAAGGAAAATAAATATGGGTGGGGCCTCTAAAGAAGTGGAAAAGGAAAGAGAACACAAAGAGCTATGTCTAAGTCTTGTAGACATCTTAAATTTGGAGAAACTGAGGAGAAATTGCATACTGTGTATTGGCAAATTTACCTCATAAAAACCCAGTTTGAAATACACCGAGTTTTACTCATACATTTGTGTTCATGCCATACAGCAAACATGGTGACTGCAATTAGGGCCTGGTTAGAAAGCCCTGGCACAATGGGCCATTGCTGCTCTTCCCATTCACAGATGTGTTCTCTTTATCTAGCCCTTTGAACCTGGTCTCGGGTCTTGCTTTTTGATCAATGGAATGTGACAGAAATGATGCTGGACAACTTCTGAGACCTTGCACTCTCTTGTCATGTGGACATCACATCTCTGGAAGTCCAGTCTGATCTAGTCTCCTGGATGAAAAAAGACATGTGGGGAGAGCCCTAGATATACTAGATGTTACAGCTGAACTCCAATCCCAACCAACTTCTCAGCTGTATGTAGCATCCTGAAGAAGCACATGTGAAAACAGCACAGGAATCATCCAATCACACCAAAGATATATGAGAAATAACAAATCATTCTTGCTTTAGGCTTCTGAGTTCTGGGGCAGATTCTTACACAATAATGTGTAACCAACACCCTGGGTGAAACAAGTTGGTTTTTTTTTTTGTTCATGCCACTTATTTTTAATTGTTTTATTATATTTTTTAAATAAATTTTTTAATGTTTATTTATTTTTGAGAGAAAGAGAGACAGAGCACAAGTGGGGGAGGCACAGAGAGAGAGGGAGGCCCAGAATCTCAAACAGGCTTCAGGCTCTGAGCTGTCAGCACAGAGCCTGACATGGGGCCTGAACTCCTGAGCAGTGAAATCATGACCTGAGGCCAAGTTGGAGGTTAACCACTGACCAACCCAAGCACCCCTCATATAACCTATTTTTAAATTCACATGTGTCATTCTTCCAACTATGTGGTTTGATGAATAATGCAATTATGTGTAAGGTTTTCTATAGTAGTTGAAAGTAGTAGAAATATCAACAATTATTTGTTCCTTTTGTGTGTAAAGGCATATTACAATATAAGGACCAACAAAATTCTCTAGAAGAAAGAATTCAACATTTAGATATAAGAGAATCAATGTAAAGGACAGTTTGAGAAGGATTTGCTTTCTGAGTAATTTGAGTCAAGTTATTTCAGATCTCTAAATCTCCATTTTTTTATTTGACTAAAAAGAATTTTAAGACAGATAATTCCCAAGTTTGTAATCCTATATTTCTGTTGTTGCTTATTTCTATTTATAGGTGAATAACTTTCTTCAAATTTGTTGCCAGTATTTTATTTATTTTATTTAGCATACAATGTAGCTGAATGTAAACTATGAAGAGATTACTGAAGATATTGTCCCAGGTGTTTTACTGGAAAATATCTTAAGTGATTGAAACAACTTTCATGGCAGTTTATCTATTTCAGTACTAAGTTATAGTAGCATTTTACTCACATTAATATTAATAAGAATATAATTTGTAAACTAAATAATAAGTGAAACTAATGTATCTTCATGACTCTGAAAGCCACAAGCTAAAACCATGAATACTGAGTGAATATATGAAGGCTAAATAAATAAGATATATCATCCATATGAATTCGTCAAATGATATATTCATGTGGTAAGAAGGCTCTGCCATGGATATCTGGGTGTGGCATCTTATTCATTGCTGGCATGATAATCAATCATCTTTTGAAATATGTGACAAGTCAAATAAGAAAGAAAAAGTACTTGCCAAAATACTTAAATTATTCAAATGTAAGCAGATTTACTCACAAAGGGGTGACACCAGCAACCCTTAATGTTGGCAATTTGACAATTATTTTATGCCAATCATAAGCTTTGGTTTTGCTCCCTGTGATTATTACAATGTGTAATGTATAATTCCTGTTGTATGCAAAAACTCACTTTCTCACTTACAGATACTTGTGTAATACAAGTCATACATTTAAAATTTCCACTTTAATTTGAATTTTCACTCCAAAGTTTAGGAGAAAAAGGAATTTAGAATAGTGACTAGTAGAATTGGATGAAGTTGGGATGTATAATTATTATTGGTCTCCTTAAACAAACTTATGAATGGCTTATAAACTATTGGAAAAGTAATTAAGGGTCCAATGTATTTTATGATATTGTGAGATGTTTAAAGATACTGGGTATTTATTTATTTTTTTAATTATTTTTTTTTTCAATATATGAAGTTTATTGTCAAATTGGTGTCCATACAACACCCAGTGCTCATCCCAAAAGTTGCCCTCCTCAATACCCATCACCCACCCTCCCCTCTCTCCCACACCCCATCAACCCTCAGTTTGTTCTCAGTTTTTAACAGTCTCTTATGCTTTGGCTCTCTTCCATTCTAACCTCTTTTTTTTTTTTTTTCTTTCCCTCCCCCATGGGTTTCTGTTAAGTTTCTCAGGATCCACATAAGAGTGAAACCATATGGTATCTCTCTTTCTCTGTATGGCTTATTTCACTTAGCATCAAACTCCCCAGTTCCATCCACGTTACTACAAAGGGCCATATTTCATTCTTTCTCATTGCCACGTAGTACTCCATTGTGGGTATAAACCACAATTTCTTTATCCATTCATCAGTTGATGGACATTTAGGCTCTTTCCATAATTTGGCTATTGTGGAGAGTGCTGCTATAAACATTGGGGTACAAGTGCCCCTATGCATCAGTACTCCTGTATCCGTTGGGTAAATTCCTAACAGTGCTATTGCTGGGTCATAGGGTAGGTCTATTTTTAATTTTTTGAGGAACCTCCACACTGTTTTCCAGAGTGGCTGCACCAGTTTGCATTCCCACCAACAGTGCAAGAGGGTTCCCATTTCTTCACATCCTCTCCAGCATCTATAGTCTCCTGATTTGTTCATTTTGGCCACTCTGACTGGCATGAGATGATATCTGAATGTGGTTTTGATTTGTATTTCCCTGATGAGGAGCGATGTTGAGCATCTTTTCATGTGCCTGTTGGCCATCCGGATGTCTTCTTTAGAGAAGTGTCTATTCATGTTTTCTGCCCATTTCTTCACTGGGTTATTTGTTTTTCGGGTGTGGAGTTTGGTGAGCTCTTTATAGATTTTGGATACTAGCCCTTTGTCCGATATGTCATTTGCAAATATCTTTTCCCATTCCGTTGGTTGCCTTTTGGTTTTGTTGGTTGTTTCCTTTGCTGTGCAGAAGCTTTTTATCCTCATAAGGTCCCAGTAGTTCATTTTTGCTTTTAATTCCTTTGGGGATGTGTCAAGTAAGAAATTGCTATGACTGAGGTCAGAGAGGTCTTTTCCTGCTTTCTCCTCTCGGGTTTTGATGGTTTCCTGTCTCACATTCAGGTCCTTTATCCATTTTGAGTTTATTTTTGTGAATGGTGTGAGAAAGTGGTCTAGTTTCAACCTTCTGCATGTTGCTGTCCAGTTCTCCCAGCAACATTTGTTAAAGAGACTTTTTTTCCATTGGATGTTCTTTCCTGCTTTGTCAAAGATGAGTTGGCCATACGGTTGTGGGTCTAGTTCTGGGGTTTCTATTCTATTCCATTGGTCTATGTGTCTGTGTTTGTGCCAATACCATGCTGTCTTGATGATGACAGCTTTGTAGTAGAGGCTAAAGTCTGGGATTGTGATGCCTCCTGCTTTGGGCTTCTTCTTCAAAATTACTTTGGCTATTTGGGGCCTTTTGTAGTTCCATATGAATTTTAGGATTGCTTGTTCTAGTTTCGAGAAGAATGCTGGTGCAATTTTGACTGGGATTGCATTGAATGTGTATATGGCTTTGGGTAGTATTGACATTTTGACAATATTTATTCTTCCAATCCATGAGCAGGGAATGTCTTTCCATTTATTTATATCTTCTTCAATTACCTTCATAAGCTTTCTATAGTTTTCAGCATACAGATCTTTTACATCTTTGGTTAGATTTATTCCTAATTATTTAATGCTTCTGGGTGCAATTGTGAATGGGATCAGTTTCTTCATTTGTCTTTCTGTTGCTTCACTGTTAGTGTATAAGAATGCAACTAATTTCTGTACATTGATTTTGTATCCTGCAACTTTGCTGAATTCATGTATCAGTTCTAGCAGACTTTTGGTGGAGTCTATTGGATTTTCCATGTATAATATCATGTCGTCTGCAAAAAGCGAAAACTTGACTTCATCTTTGCCAATTTTGGTGCCTTTGATTTTCTTTGTTGCCTGATTGCTGACGCTAGAACTTCCAACACTATGTTGAACAACAGCAGTGAGAGTGGACATCCCTGTCGTGTTCCTGATCTCAGGGAAAAAGCTCTCAGTTTTTCCCCATTGAGGATGATGTTAGCTGTGGGCTTTTCATAAATGGCTTTATGATCTTTAAGTTTGTTCCTTCTATCCCAACTTTCTCGAAGGTTTTTATTAAGAAACGTTGCTGAATTTTGTCAAAGGCCTTTTCTGCATCGATTGACAGAATTATATGGTTCTTATCTTTTCTTTTATTAATGTGATGTATCATGTTGATCGATTTGCGAATGTTGAACCAGCCCTGCATCCCAGGAATGAATCCCACTTGATCATGGTGAATAATTCTTTTCATATGCTGTTGAATTCGATTTGCTAGTATCTTATTGAGAATTTTTGCATCCATATTCATCAGGGATATTGGCCTGTAGTTCTCTTTTTTTACTGGGTCTCTGTCTGGTTTAGGAATCAAAGTAATACTGGCTTCATAGAGTGAGTCTGGAAGTTTTCCTTCCCTTTCTATGTTCTGGAATAGCTTGAGAAATATATATTATCTCTGCTTTAAACACATGGTAGAACTCCCCTGGGAAGCCATCTGGTCCTGGACTCTTATTTGTTGGGAGATTTTTGATGACTGATTCAATTTCTTCGCTGGTTATGGGTCTGTTCAAGCTTTCTATTTCCTCCTGATTGAGTTTCGGAAGAGTGTGGGTGTTTAGGAATTTGTCCATTTCTTCCAGGTTGTCCAGTTTGTTGGCATATAATTTTTCATAGTATTCCCTGATAATTGCTTGTATCTCTGAGGGATTGGTTATAATAATTCCATTTTCATTCATGATTTTATGTATTTGGGTCATCTCTCTTTTCTTTTTGAGAAGCCTGGCTAGAGGTTTATCAATTTTGTTTATTTTTTTCAAAAAACCAACTCTTGGTTTTGTTGATCTGCTCTACAGTTCCTTTAGATTCTATGTTGTTTATTTCTGCTCTGATCTTTATTATTTCTCTTCTTATGCTGGGTTTAGGCTGCCTTTGCGGCTCTGTTTCTATTTCCTTTAGGTGTGCTGTTAGATTTTGTATTTGGGTTTTTCTTGTTTCTTGAGATAGTCCTGGATTGCAATGTATTTTCCTCTCAGGACTGCCTTCGCTGCATCCCAAAGCATTTGGATTGTTGTTTTTTCATTTTCATTTGTTTCCATATATTTTTTTAAATTTTTTCTCTAATTGCCTGGTTGACCCACTCATTCGTTAGTAGGGTGTTCTTTAACCTCCATGCTTTTGGAGGTTTTCCAGACTTTTTCCTGTGGTTGATTTCAAGCTTCATAGCATTGTGGTCTGAAAGTATGCATGGTATGATCTCAATTCTTGTATACTTATGAAGGGCTGTTTTGTGACCCAGTATGTGATATATCTTGGAGAATGTCCGATGTGCATTCGAGAAGAAAGTATATTCTGTTGCTTTGGGATGCAGAGTTCTAAATATATCTGTCAAGTCCATCTGATCCAATGTATCATTCAGGGCCCTTGTTTCTTTATTGACCATGTGTCTAGATCATCTATCCATTTCTGTAAGTGGAGTGTTAAAGTCCCCTGCAATTACCACATTCTTATCAATAAGGTTGCTTATGTTTGTGAGTAATTTTTTATATATTTGGGGGCTCCCGTATTTGGCGCATAGACATTTATAATTGTTAGTTCTTCCTGATAGATAGACCCTGTAATTATTATATAATGCCCTTCTTCTTCTCTTGTTACAGCCTTTAATTTAAAGTCTAATTTGTCTGATATAAGTATGGCTACTCCAGCTTTCTTTTGACTTCCAGTAGCATGATAAATAGTTCTCCATCCCCTCACTCTCAATCTGAAGGTGTCCTCAGGTCTAAAATGAGTCTCTTGTAGACAGCAAATAGATGGGTCTTGTTTTTTTATCCATTCTGATACCCTATGTCTTTTGGTTGGTGCATTTAGTCCATTCACGTTCAGTGTCATTATAGAAAGATAATGGGTTTAGAGTCATTGTGATGTCTGTAGGTTTCATGCTTGTAGCGATGTCTCTGGTACTTTGTCTCATAGGATCCCCCTTAGGATCTCTTGTAGGGCTGGTTTAGTGGTGACAAATTCCTTCAGTTTTTGTTTGTTAGGGAAGAACTTTATCTCTCCTTCTATTCTAATGACAGACTTGCTGGATAAAGGATTCTTGGCTGCATATTTTTTCTGTTTATCACATTGAAGATTTCCTGCCATTCCTTTCTGGCCTGCCAAGTTTCAGTAAAGAGATTGGTCACAAGTCTTATCAGTCTCCCTTTATATGTTAGAGCACGTTTATTTCTAGCTGCTTTCAGAATTTTCTCTTTATCCTTGTATTTTGCCAGTTTCACTATGATATGTCGTGCAGAAGATCGATTCATGTACATCTGAATGGAGTTTTCTGTGCCTCTTGGGTTTCATTGCCTTTTTCCTTCCCCAGATCCGGGAAGTTCTCAGCTATAATTTGTTCAAGTACCCCTTCAGCACCCTTCCCTCTCTCTTCCTCCTCTGGAATACCAATTATGCGTAGATTATTTCTCTTTAGTGCATCACTTAGTTCTCTAATTTTCCCCTCATACTCCTGGATTTTTTTTATCTCTCTTTTTCTCAGGTTTTTCTTCTTCCATAATTTTATCTTCTAGTTCACCTATTCTCTTCTCTGCCTCTTCAATCTGAGCCGTAGTTGTCTCCATTTTATTTTGCAGTTCATTGGTAGCATTTTTTAGCTCTTCCTGGCTGTTCCTTAGTCCCTTGATCTCTGTAGCAATAGATTCTCTCCTGTCCTTTATACTCTTTTCAAGTGATTAATTTTATGACTATTATCCTGAATTCACTTTCTTTTATATTGTTTAAATCCTTTTTGATCAGTTCGTTAGCTGTTGTTATTTCCTGGAGATTCTTTTCAGGGGAATTGTTCCGTTTCGTCATTTTGGAAAGAACTGCAGGGCACTTCCCCTGTGCTGTCTTGAATAACTTGCATTGGTGGGCGGTGCCGCAGTCAGAAACTGATGTCTGCCCCCAGCCCACTGCTGGGGCCACAGTCAGACTGGTGTGTGCTTTCTCTTCCGCTCTCCTAGGGGCGGGATTCACTGTGGGGTGGCGTGGTCCGTCTGGGCTACTTGCACAGTGCCTGGCTTGTGGTGCTGGGGATCTGGTGTATTAGCTGGGGTGGATTGGCAGGGTGCACAGGGGCGGGAGGGGCAGGCTCAGCTTGCTTTTCCTTGGGAGATCCACTTCAGGAGGGGCCCTGTGGCACTGGGAGGGAGTCAGACCCGCCGGAGGGATGGATCCGAAGAGGCACAGAGTTGGGTGTTTGCGTGGTGCAAGCAAGTTCCCTGGCAGGAACTGGTTCCCTTTGGGATTTTGGCTGGGGGATGGGCGAGGGAGATGGCGCTGGCGAGTGCCTTCGTTCCCCGCCAAGCTGAGTTCTGTGGTTCGGGGCTCAACGACTCTCCCTCCCGTTGTCCTCCAGCCCTCCCGTTCTCCGAGCAGAGCTGTTAGCTTATAACCTTCCAGATGTCAAGTGCCGCTTGCTGTCGGAACACACTCTGTCTGGCCCCTCCACTTTTCCAAGCCAGCCTCGGGGGGCTCTGCTTGGCTGGCGGGCTGCCCCTCCGCCCCGGCTCCCTCCCGCCAGTCTGTGTAGCCAGCATCGCCTCTCCGCCCTTCCTATCCTCTTCCGTGGGCCTCTCGTCTGCGCTTGGCTGTGGAGACTCCGTTCTGCTAGTCTTCTGGTAGTTTTCTGGGTTATTTAGGCAGGTGTAGGTGGAATCTAAGTGATCAGCAGGATGCGCGGTGAGCCCAGAGTCCTCCTACGCTGCCATCTTCCCAGTATCCCCCAATACTGGGTATTTAAAAATTGTAGTCAATTAATGATAAAGAATGAAGAATGAAAATACCTTTTTGAAACATATTTGCAAAGAATTTTTGTTAAAAAATTTAGAATGATAGTACAGATAGTTAAATAAAAGTAATTAGTCTCATATAAACTCAGTTTTGTTTATAAAACTTTCTTGGCTCTGGGGTGCCTGGGTGGCTCAGGTCATGATCTCATTGTTCATGAGTTCGAGCCCCGCGTTGGGCTCTGTGCTGACAGCTATGAGCCTGGAGCCTGCTTCAGATTCTGTGTCTCCCTCTCTCTTTCTGCCCCTTCCCCACTCATGCTCTGTCTCTCTCTGTCTCTCAAAGGTGAATAAACGTTAAAAAAATAAAAAATAAAAGAAAGTTTCTTGGCCCTATTTTTTTTTTATTTTACATCTGTTCGTAAATGTTTTGTCGCCATATTTATCTACATTTAAGTATGATTAGATTACAATAACCATGAATTTTCATGCATCCATTAGGGTTGTCTCTCAAGTTTATTTGTACAAGAAAAGACAAGAGAACTGAAGAGAAAATAGAGGTTTATTATATTCTGTTAATTTCTTTAAGGAACATCTAATACTCTTGATTGCTATGAGAATGGAGCTGTGTTTATTTTTGTACTTTAATTCATACATAGAGTCAAACCAAAATTTCTTCATCAAAACACCACTATTTCTTTAGATCAAGAGCTATATCTTGCTCTCACTTCAGAAAATTTTGTTGGACTATAATCCCTTATGCTTTACTCACATTTATAGAGCAAAGTGGCTTGCTAAGTTTAGTCAATAGTTTATATTCTTAATATCAATGATATTGTAGCCATTGATGACTATACTGTATATAATACATATGTTTAATAAATGGTTTTATCAATCATTAAAACTTAACAGATAGAATAAGTATGAGATGAGAAAAATCCTTCCAAAGCACTGTGAACCTTCATGAATGTAATGATACAGCTCTCTGAAGGCTGAGAAAGGACAATGGGGAGAAGAAAGATCTCTCTTTACTTTATAGAAAGTAAAACAAAGAGATGTCCTCAGTGATCAAAATAGCTCTTCCACAGGTTTTTAAAGCAGAGATGAATCTCCCAAGGTTGGAACACTGTGGGTTGGATTTTAGTATTTAATTCATTGGAAACAAGGTAGCTTCTAATAACAGTGGTCAAGGTAACTAAGAAATGTCATATGGTTTATATGACATTAATATGTCATATATGCAGATATATGCATATATGCATATATGCAAATATACATATTTGCATAAGAAGAGTCATATAGAAAACTGAATCTGAAGTCAGAAGATACCATCCATAGTCTGGCTCTCTAAGTACTATTGGAATGGCCACCAGAAAATCACTTATTCTTTTTAGACCTAAGTTTCTTTCTCTGTAAAATGAAGGATGTAGATCTACTCATCTTTTTCAACTTTAAAATTCTATGATTTTTGCTGATTGGTAAATCGTATTTCCAAGAGCAAGTAAGTTATATTTCCTTGTTATTCAATGGAGTTAAACTAAGATAAAGATAAAACACTAGTAGAAGAACTATTATTTACTATTTCTTAAGCATCCATATCCTGATCCCAAAAAATAGTTATGTGCTCCTTGTTATTTATACTAGATATTATTGGGCATCAAAATACAAATTTTATTTAAAAATATATAAAAAAAACTAAAGCAAACAGTTATCCTTTGTGTTGTGAAGATATCAGCAATGAAGGGATCTATTGAACTCATAGCAATGAATTAGAGTACCTAGTAGAAAGTAACACTATACCACCTGGAAAATTACTGAGATTTTACATTTCTTATTTATGAGTTTTTGTTCTTGGTAAGGAATGTCTTGTATAAGATAAGTCTCAGAGCAAAAAAAAAAAAAAAAAAAAAAATTCATCCCTTAAGTATTTGCTCACTTAGACTAAAAAGCAACTTCTTAAGGTACAGAAAGTTGAAGGGCTTATTTCAGTGCACACTGTTGCATTGTTGGTGTTCTGCGATGTTTATCGAATCAATAAAGGTAAAGAACTGTGCTATCACTTGGTTAAATGATAGAGGTTTAGTATTCATGGTCATGTCCAAAGGGAAGCTATGAAAAGAAATTCACAGAATTGGTTTTGTTTTTTGTTTTTTGTTTTTTTTGTTTTTACTTTTAATAGGGACATTTCTAAAGAAGAATACATTAGAATATGTATTGGAGAACAAGAAAAATGAGACTACATGAAATAAATGGAGAAGATGCTGAGGAAAATTGGGGTCATTATACACTCAATGGAAATGCTAAATATGTGATTCTGTTAACAATTCATTTTATTGACAGAATGCAAGAAGTGTGAACTTAAGATTATTGAACAGATAAATTTATTAATTTTTTTGTCTATTTCCCAAAATCTTTTGAGGCTTGGGCTTACCTGTAGTATTTGGAAAGGTTTCTGACATTACTGATAAAGCAGTTTCCTACATCACCTTAACAATTTGTATAAGATGCAATTGCAGAAACATGGAGAAAATATAAATGCAGAAGAGAGCAGCATTTGTGAAATCATTAAGACTATTTAATATAATTTGAGTAAATATCTAGGCCAAGATTTTGAAGATAAATAGGTGTTCACATAGTGAATAATAAATGATATTTTGGCACATAAATATATATAGAGTTATGAGGCAAAAATAGTGTATCCAACTAACTACTAGTGTTTTTGTATTGCTGGAATATAATGTCCAAATATCAGAATACAGCAAGAAAGGAGGAAAGAAGTCAATGCAGTAGTCCAGGCAAATGTAGAAAGGACCAGATCTAAGCAAGTGGCGTAGAGTTGGAGAAGAAAAAATAGATTCAAGTGGAACTTAGGAAATAGGACCTTTGACATTTGGTGACTATTGGAATTAGGAGATATTTTAAGTGCTTTCTTTTAAGAGCCTTATTGATCCTGAAATAAATAATATGGCAAGATTTATTAGGGCAAGAATTGTCCTTGAGTGTTTACATGATGGTTATTACGGGAATATGCTTGCCATTTAAAAACCTAGATGGTTAGGGGTGCCTGGGTGGCCCAGTTGGTTAAGCCTCCAACTCTTGCTTTCAGCTCAGGTCGTGATAACATGGTTTCATGAGTTCCAGCCCCACATTGGGCTCCACATTGACAGTGCGGAGCCTGCTTGGGATTCTGTCGCCCTTTCTCTGCTCTCCCCCATTCACAGTCTCTCTCTCTCTCTCTCTCTCTCTCTCTCAAAATAAATAATAAACTTAAAAAAAGAATTTTCAAAATAAAATAAAATAAAAACCTTCATGGCTAAATTATTCACTTTTCATCCATATATCTTATTGATGAGCAGACAGAGGGAAGCAGTTAAGATTACAGTGTGATATGTTTTAAAAATAGTAACCATAAAAGATAAAATATATTAAATTTAATTAGTATGGATTTATTTAAATCCTAAAGTCAGTTAAATGGCATACAGTTTTTTTATGACATTCAGTACTTTCTAAATCCTTTTTACTATTTTGAGAATATATTTCAAAAATGCCCACAAACATCTTTGCTTTTAGTTGCGATATAAAAGGATAAAGTAGCAATTCCTTTCTGGCAGAAAAACAAAACCACAGCAACTTTTGTTTCTTTGATGTATGCATCTTTTTTAATATCTCCATCTGTGTCCCCTTCCACAATATAGCTAATTAAATTTTTGTTTTCTTACACACTGTAAATGCAGCTGGAATGCCCTAGTTACTAAAAATGAGTAAAGTAATGTAATTCTTGGTAGAATTCGTTTGATTACAGACTTGCTCACTACAACCAGGCAACAGCAATTCCTTCTTGAGAAAAAGAGAAAATATTTTATAAAAATCTATTTCAAAATATTTCATTCTTTAGCAATTATCTTTGTTGGGCACAGTAGTAAGAGTTATTTTGTTCCTTAAAAAAAAAAGGAAATTATAACAGTAATGTAAGAAGTATTTATAAGAAGGTATCTACTCTATTTAGCTGCTTTCTAAAATATAGTCAATATCAAGTAATATTTATGGATCTGAGATGTTTTATATATATATATATATATATATATATATATATATATATATACACACACACACACACATATATACACACACACACACACAGCACCACATTTATATGTGTTTATACATATATGTGTGTCTTACTATTATTGGATATAGTCAATAGATACATTTATGGGCTATATTTTGCTGCCTAACTAACAACCACAAAACACAGTAGACTTAAATACTTTTTTAGCTCCTGATTCTGTATATCCTCAATTTGGGTAGGACTCAGTAGGTAAGTTCTCACAATGGCTTAACTTAGGTCTACTCATGCATCTTCAGTCATTAACTGGTCAGGTGGACAGCTCTGCTTTTAAGTGTTGATTGACCATTGGCTGGAGTAGCAGGCAAGTAGGTTATGAATCTCTCATCGTTCAGTTGGTTCGTTCAGGTTTGTTTCAATGATGGTGACAGATATCAAGAATGGAGAAAAGGCAAGCCCCACTGCTTAATTACTATTTAAGTCTCTGCTTGCGACATGTGTGCCACTGTCTCATTGGTCAAAGCAAGTCACATGGTCAAGTACAAGGTCAGTGTATCATGAACATTCCAATTGGGTAGGGATATGGAGAGACATGGAGACATGAACAAATTAGTGACAATTATTGCACCAGTTTGTGGCAACATGATACTCAGAGGGTATACCTATGTCTGTCTTCTATCTGTATGCAAGTCATTGGAGTAAATGACTAAATTCAGGTTCTACCTTTATAGTACAACCACTGACCCACCATAGCCATTTCACTGAAACTAATGGCATGATTTGAAAGAAATTATGTGACCAGAGCAGCACCTCTTTAGCTAGCATTTTGTATTTTGTAAATACTTTCTTCCTTCCTAATTACTAATGCATCTACTAGTTTTTAAATCTGGAAATATATATGATTTTTCTAACTCCAGTTGCAAACAGACACTGAGGTAACCCCAGGGATTCTTTCTTTCTTATATAATCCTCTTACTTGTGACTTGCTTCTTATTTATAAACTATGCAAAAAAGGATGTCATTCTCATGATTACATTGCATTTTATAAGCTTTTTTTCTTGCTGGCTGTCTTCTTCCTAGTTGAATAAGTAAACTTCTCTGTTGTGAAATGCCCATGGAAGGGACCAGTTGGCAGGGAACTGAGTGACCTTTCTCTAGGAGCTGAGGGTGGCCTCTAGCTGACAGCTAGCAAGAACCTAGGGCCAGCAGTTACAACTCAGAAATTGATTCATTCCCTTTTAAGTTTCCAGTTGAAAATGAAGCTCATATGGAGACTTTGCACATAGCCTTGTGAGAGATCTTATCAGAGAATCTAGTCAAGCTGTGCCTGGACAAGGCAACTGAGATAATAAAAGTGTGTTGTTTTAAACCACTAAGGTTTTGGTAATTTGTCACATTGGAAAACTAATACACAGGCAAATAATCCACTTCAGTTAAGATCTACACTGAAAAATGTTTAAATTTGGACTATGTTATTTTTGTTTAAGGGTTATTTCTTCACAAAACCAGTTAAAAAAAAAACGCTTTATGTTTTGTTAGTAAATGGAAATGTATACATTTCTTTCATCACACATTTTCCAAACTCTGTCAACATATTTTCATACATTATACTTCAGACTAAGGCAGAAGCTCTATTTAATTAGCTTTGGGAATAGAAGACTTAATCAAAAAAATTTGAAAATTGTTATTTCCTCACTGTATTCAGCCCTAAACCCTGACATGATATATGTGGCTACAACCTTATTTCTTCAAAAATATTAGGAAATAATCACTTTCATTTTCATTGTAAAGTACTGTGAATTTACAATGGCTAATCTCTCCAAGTTAATTATGTATTTAACCTGAAACCATTTTAAATGTATGCAGAGTTCTTCATGTGTTATGTCAAGGATATGTGTTCTATTCACTATCCAAGGATGAATTCAGTGAAACAAAGGACTAGAGCCAGTTTGTGGGCCATAGGAAAAGAAAAATGTGATACTAACAGCTCATGTTTTGAGGTCCTTTACAAAAGAATATTTGACTATTTTAGCCTATCATTGATTAACTTTAGCTTATATTGATTATAAGTAACAAGTTTTTTTTTCTTGTATGCAGTTATTTGGACAGAAAGTTGACTACAATTTTATTATATTCATCTTATATAAATATATACACTATGCTCATTTTTATGTTGTGTGAAATGAGTATCAGCTGGTAAAAAATCATTTTGATATAATTTTGACATTGAAGCATTCGGTATCCATAAAATTGATACTGTGATGGTAATGTTAATGAGTTAAAAAACCCAGTGGAATTTCAAGGGATATATTTGGAAGAAAAAAGGCAATAGTGTTATTGGGATTAATAGAATTACTTAATTAAGATTAAGTATCTTTCAGTTGTTTTCCTTTTCATATGTTTTCCTTTATTCTTTTTCTTTTTTGTTTCTACTTTTTTCCCCAAAATTAACATGTCTGTTTGAAATGGAAGTTTCAGAATTAAGTTCTATAATGGTATAATGGTATATGGTAGAGTAACAGAGGTAAGCAGAGCTTAACAAAAGTGCATCTGTCTTGAAGTTTATTTATTTATTTTGAGTGAGTGAGAGAGAGAGAGAGAGAGAGAGAGAGAGAGAGAGAGAACACCAGCAGGGCAAGGGCAGAGAGAGAGGGAGAGAAAGAGAGAGAATACCAAGCAGGCTGTATGCTGACAGCATGGAGCCCAGTGCAGGGCTCGAACTCACAAACCATGATATCGTGACCTGAGCCGAAATTAAGAGTTCGGTGCCTAACCAACTGAGCCACCCAGGCACCCTGAAAGTGCATCTGTTTGTTTGTTTTTTAATTTTTTTAATTTTTTTTTTTTTTTGAGACAGAGACAGAGCATGAACAGGGGAGGGGCAGAGAGAGAGACACACACAGAATCCAAAGAAGGCTCTAGGCTCTGAGCTGTCAGCACAGAGCCTGACGTGGGGCTCACACTCACAGACTGTGAGATCATGACCTCAGCTGATGTTGGATGCTTAACCTACTGAGCCACCCAGGCGCCCAAAGTGCATCTGTTTTAAATGATAAACGATTGTCATTGTCTTCCAGAGTTACTCAGAAGAGAAAGAAAGCATAAGTGAAGAGAGAGTAAGAGACAAGTGCAAGTGATGACAGCCTTGTAACTATATGAGAAAAATGAAGGTTTTTATTTTTTTTCTCAGCATCTATTGATTTATTTTTTAGTGTACAATGTGATATTTCTTTTCTAAATGTATGAACATGGTGACTTTATATATGTATACATTGTTAAATGATTACTACAATCAAGTTAATTCATACATATATCACCTCAAATAGTTCTTGCTTTTCTGTGCATGGTAAGAACATAAGATATACACAGTTTGCAAGTTTCAAGTACACAATACAGTGCTAACAGCCATAATCACCATGCTATACATTAGATGACCAGAACTTAATTCATTTTATAACATAAATTTTGTACACTTTGACCAATATCTCCCCATTTCCCCCACCCTCTAGGCTCAAGATCCATTGTTCTACTCTCTGTTTCTAAGTGTCAACTTTTTAAATTCCACAAATAATTGAGATCATACAATATTTCTTTCTATGTCTGGCTTACTCCACTTTGCATTATGTGTTTCAGGTTCAACCATGTTGTCACAAATGGAAGCCTTTCCTTCTTATTTATTACTGAATAATATTTCCTTATGTATATATATATAGTGAATAATTCTATAGTGAACAGGGAGTGCAGATATTTATCTGAGATATTGATTTTATTTCCTTTGGATATATATTCAGAAGTGGAATTACTGGATCATATAAAAGTTCTATTTTTAAGTTTTTCAGGAAACTCCATACTGCATTTCATAGTGGTTACACCAATTTACATTCCTACAGTACACAAGTACTCCCTTTTTCCATACTCTTGCAAACATTTTATATGTAAGAGATAAAAGATAAAGAGCTACTAGGTGTTCTAACAGGTATGAAGTGATATCTCACTGTAGTTTTGATTGGCATTTTTCACATGATCAGTAATGTTGAGCACTGTTTCATGTACCTGTTGCCATTTGTATGTCTCCTTTGGAAGAAGGTCTGTTCAAGTCCATTGTCTGTTTTCATTTGGGTGTTTAGTTATTTATTTATTTTTGCTATTGAATTTTACAAGTTCCCCTATATATGTTTGAAATTAACCACTTATCCGATACATGATTTGCAAATATTTTCGGTCATTCCATAGATTGCCTTTTCATCTTGTTGGTTGTTTCTTCTCCTATACAGAAGCTTTATAGTTTGATCAAGCCTCCCCTGTTTATTTTTGCTTTTGTTAACTTTCTTTTTGGTGTCTTATCAAAAAATCATTTCCAAGACCAATATAAATGAAAAATTTACCCACATTTTTTCATGAAGTTTTATATTTTTGTGTGTTACATTTAAGTCTTTAATCCAGTTCAAATTATTTTTTATGTATGGTGGAAGGGTCCAAATCAGTGTTATCCAGTTTACCAACACCGTTTATTGAAAAGACTATTGTTTCTCTATTATTCTTGGTGTCCTTGTCAAAGATTAGTTGATCATAGATTTGTGAGTTTATTTCTGTGCTCTCAATTCTATTCTGTTGGTCTATGTGTTTGCTTTTATGCAGATACCATACTGTTTTGTTTACTATAGCTTTGTAATATTTTTTGAAATCAGAAACTGTGATGATGCCTCCAGCTTTGTTGTTCTTTCTCAAAATTGTTTTGGTTTTGGAGATCTGTTTGGCTATTTATGATTTCATACAGATTTTATAATTCTTTATATTTCTGTGAATAATGCCATTGTAAATTTGATAGAAATTGCAACAAATCTGTAGGTTACTTTGCATAATGTAAGCAGTTTAACTATATTAATTCTTTTGATCCATGAACATGGGATATCTTTCTATTTATTTGAGTCTTCCTCTATGTATTTCATTACTGTCTAAAAGTTTTAAGTGTGCAAATTTTCTACCTGTGTAGTTTAATTTATTACTAAATATTTCACTCTTTCTCATGCATTTGTAAATGGAACGGTCTTAATTTCATTTTTTGATACTTTATTGTCAAGGTATAGACATGCACATGATTTTTGTATATTAATTTTGGACACTAACTTTACTAAATATGTGTATTAATTTTAAATGATTTTTGTTGGAGTCCTTAGGGTTTTATCTATATATGATCAGGTCATCTACCAAGAGGGACAGTTTAATGACTTCCTTTCTCATTTGGATACCAATTAGTTCTTTTTCTTTCCTAACTACTCAGGCTAGGATTTCCAGTGCTATTTTCAAAAGAATAGAAGTATTGTTGAATAGTATAGAAGTGGGCACTCTTATCTGGTTCCTGATTTTAGAGGAAAAGCTTTTAGCTTTTCACCATTGAATATGTTAGATGTAAGCTTGCTACATATAGTCTTTATTATGTGGACATTTATTCTTTCTATACCTAATTTATTGATAATTTCCATCACAAAGGATTTTGAATTTTGTCAAATGCTTTTTCTGTGTTTATTGAGCTAATAATATAGCCTTTAGCCTTCATTTTGTTAATGCAATTGAACCCATATGTTGATTAGCATATGTTGAATTATCTTTTTATTCCCAGAATAAGTTCTACTATATCATGGTATATGATTCTTTTGATATGCTGTTGAATTCGATTTGCTTGTATTTTTTTTTTAAATATGGCCCTGTAATTTTCTTGTCTTTTACATACTTCTTTATCAATATAATGCTAGTCTCCTAAAATAAGTCTCTGGAATTTTTTTGGAAGAGCTTGAGAAGAATTGTTTTTTAAATGTTTGGTAGATTCAATTGTGAAGCCAGCTGGTTCTGGGCTTTAATATGTTAATTTTTGTTTACTGCTTCAATCACCCTACTTGTTACCGGTCTGCTTAGATTTTCTATCTCTTCGTGATTCAGTCTTGAGATATAGTATGCTTTTAGGACTTTATCCTTTTCTTCTTGGTTATCCTATTTGTAGTATATAATTGTTCATAGTAATCTCTTTTGATCCTATTTTTGTGGTGTCAATTTAATATTTCCTCTTTCATTTATACATTTATTTATTTGAGTGTTGGTTTTTTTTCATAGTCTAAAAGTTGGTTAATTTTGTTTATCTTTTCAAACAAAAAAAATTCTTAGTTTTTTTGATCTTTGCTATTGTCTTTTTTAAAATGTATTTATTTAAATTCAAGTT
The DNA here is from genome assembly GCF_046562875.1 of Panthera onca. NCBI lineage: Eukaryota > Metazoa > Chordata > Mammalia > Carnivora > Felidae > Panthera > Panthera onca. Next base: position 77,840,785 of record NC_138339.1, read on the forward strand.
AGTTAACATACAGTGTAGTATTGGTTTCAAGAGAAGAACCCAGTGATTCATCACTTACGTGTAACACCAAGTGCTCATCCCAACAAATGCCCTCTGTAATACCCATCACCCATTTAGCCCATTCCTCCACCCCACACTCCTCTGGCAAGTCTTAGTATGTTCTGTATTCAAGAATCTCTTATGGTTTGCCTCCATCTCTCTTTTTATCTTTTTTTTTCTTCCCTTGCCCTGTTTATCTTTTGTGTTCCTTAAATTCCGCATATGAGTGAAATTATATTTTTGTCTTTTTCTGACTGACTTATTTTGCTTAGCACAATACATTCTAGTTCCATCCATGTTGTTGCAGATGGAAAGATTTCATTCTTTTTGATCAACAAGTAATATCTCATTGTGTGTATGTGTGTGTATGTATATATATGTATATATATATATATATGTGTGTGTGTGTGTGTGTGTGTGTATATACACATTATATATATTAATGTGTATATATATTCTTCTTTATCCATTCATCAGCTGATGGCATTTGGGATCTTGTCATAATTGGCTATTATTGATAGCACTGCTATAAACATTGGGGTGCATGTGCCCCTTTGAAACAGCACACCTGTATATTTTGGATAAACACCTAGTAGTGATTGCTGGGTCATAGGGTAGTTCTATTTTTAATTTTTTGAGGAACCTCCATACCATTCTCCATAGTGGTTGTACCAGTCTGCATTCCCACCAGCATCACAAAAGGTTTCCCCTTTCTCCTCATACTCACCAACATCTGTTGTTTCCTGAGTTGTTCATTTTAGCCATTCTGACAAGTGTGAGGTAGTAACTCATTGTGGTTTTGATTTGTATTTCCCTGATGATGATGTTGAGCATCTTTTCATTTGTCTGTTAGCCATCTGAATGTCTTCTTTTAAGAAGTTTCTGTTCATATCTTTTGCCCATTTCTTCCCTGGATTATTTGTTGTTTGGGTGTTGAGTTTGAAAAGTTCTTTATAGATTTTGGATACTAACCCTTTATCTAATATATCATCTGCAAATACCTTCTCCCATTCCATTGGTCGCTTTTTAGTTTCGCTGATTGTTTGTCTTGCTGTGTGGAAGCTTTTTATCCTGATGAGGTCCCAATAGTTCAGTTTTGCTTTTGTTTCCCTTTCCTCCAGAGACGTGTTGAGTAAGAAGTCATTGCGGCCAAGACCAAAGAGGTTTTTGCCTGCTTTCTCCGCGAGGATTTTGATGGCTTCCTATCTTACATTTAGGTCTTTCATCCATTTTAAGTTTATTTTTGTGTATGGTGTAAGAAAGTGGTCCAGGTTTATTCTTCTGCATGTCGCTGTCCTGTTTTCCCACCACCATTTGCTGGAGACTTCCATTGGATATTCTTTCCTGCTTTGTCAAAGATTAGTTGGCCATATGTTTGTGGGTCCATACTGGTTCTCTATTCTGTTTCATTGATCTATGTGTCTGTCTTTGTGCCTGTACCATACTGTCTTGATAATTGCAGCTTTGTAATACAGTTTGAAGTCTGGAATTGTGATGGCTCCAGCTTTGGTTTTCTTTTTCAACATGACTTTGGCTATTTGGGGTCTTTTCTGGTTCCATACAAATTTTAGAATTGTTTGTTCTAGCTCTGTGAAGAGTGCTGTTGTTATTTTGATAGGGACTTCATTGAATGTGTAGATTGCTTTAGGTAGTATAGAAACATTAACAGTATTTGTTCTTCCAATCCATGAGCATGGAATATTTTTCCATTTCATTGTGTCTCTAATTTCTCTCATAACCTTTCTATATTTTTCAGTTTATAGATGTTTTACCTCTTTGGTTAGGTTTTTTCCTACATATTTTATGGGTTTTGGTGCAATTGTAAATGGGATTGATTCCTTGATTTCTATTTCTGCTGCTTCATTATCGCTGTGTAGAAATGCAACTGATTTCACTATATTTATTTTATATTCTGTGACTTTGTTGAATTCGTGTATCAGTTCTAGCGTTTTTTTCTTTCTTTCTTTCTTTTTTTTTTTTTTTTTTTTTTTTTGATGTCTAAGGTTTTCCACATAGAGTATCATGTCATTTGTGGAAAGTGAAATTTTGACTTCTTCCTTGCTGATTTGGATTCCTTTTATTTCTTTTTGTTGTCTAATTGCTGAGGCTAGGACTTCCAAAGCTATGTTGAGAGTACAGTGGTGACAGTGGACAACCCTGTTATGTTCCTGACCTTAGAGGGAAAACTCTCAGTTTTTCCCTATGGAGGATAATTTTAGCTATGACTCTTTCATGTATGACCTTTATGATGTTGAGGTATGTTCCTTCTATCTCTACTTTCTTGAGGGTTTTTATCAAGAAAGTATGTTCCATTTTGTAAAATGCTTTTCTGCATTTATTGAGAGGATCATATGGTTCTTATCCTTTGTTTTATTAATGTGATGTATCATGTGTTTGATTTGTGGATATTGAACCAGCCCTGCATCCCAGGAATAAATCCCACTTTATTGTGGTGGGATTAAAAAATGATTTTTTAATGTATTGTTGGATTTGATTGCTAGAATCTTGTTGAGAATTTTGGCATTCATATTCATCAGGAAAATAGGTCTATAATTCTCCTCTTTAGTCGTGTCTTTGTCTGGTCTTAGAATCAAGGTGATGCTGGCCTCATAGAATGAGGTTGGAAACTTTTCTTCCACTTCTATATTTTGGAACAATTTCAAAAGAGTATGTATTGACTCTTGTTTAAACGTTTGGTAGAATTCCTCTGGGAAGCCATCTGGCCCTGACTCTTGTTTGTTGGGAAAGTTTTGATTACTGATTCAATTTCTTTACTGGTTATGGCTATGTTCAAATTTTCTATTTTTTCCTGTTTCAGTTTTGGTAATTTATTATTTTAAGGAATTTATGCATTTCGTCCAGATTGCCCAATTTGTTGTCATATAATTGCTCATAATAGTCTCTTACTATTGATTGTTTTTCTGTGGTGTTGGTTGTTATCTCTTCTCTTTCATTTGTGATTTTATTAATTTGGGACTTTTCCTTTTTCATTTTGACCAATCTGGCTGCAGATTTATCAATTTTGTTAATTCTTTCAAAGAACCACTTCCTGGTTTCATTGATATGTTCTACTGTTTTTTTTTTTTTTAATCATTAATTCCTAATTTAATCTTTATTCTTTCCCTTCTTCTGCTAGTTTGGGGCCTCATTTGCTGTTCTTTTTTGAGCTCCTTTATGTGTAAGGTTAGGTTGTGTATTTGAGATATTTCTTCCTTCTTTATTAAGGCCTGAGTTGCTGTATACTTCCTTCTTATGACTGCCTCTGCTGCATCCCAAAGGTTTTAGACTGTCATATTTTCTTTCATTGGCTTCAAAGCATTTTTATTTCCTCTTTAGTTTCTTGTTTAACATATTAATTCTTTAGTAGGATGTTCTTTAATCTCCAGTGTTTGTGTTCTTTACACATTTTTTTTTCTTGTGGTTGATTTCAAGTTTTATAGCATTTTGGTCTGAAAGTGTGCATGGTAGTAAGATCTTGATCTTTTTGCACTTTTTTGAGGGCTGATTTGTGACCCAGTATGTGATCTATTCTGCAGAATGTTCCATGTGCACTCAAGAAGAATGTATATACTGCTGTTTTAAGATGAAATGTTTTGAATATATCTGTTAAATCCATCTGGTCCAGTGTGTCTTTCAAAGCCATTGTTTCTTTTTTGATTTTCTGCTTAGATGATCTCTCCATTGCTGTAAGTGAGGTGTCAATCCCCCCTACTATTATTGCATTATTATTAATGAGTTTCTTTATGTTGTAATTAAGGGATTTATATATTTGGTTGCTTCTAAATATTACAATAGTTGTGTCTTCTTGGTGGAATAACTTCTTAATTATTATATAATACCCTTCTTCATCTCATGTTACAGTCTTTTTTAAAATCTAGTTTGTCTGATATAAGTATGGTTACTCCAGCTTTCTTTTGATGTTCAATACCATGATAGATAATTCTCAATCCCCTTATTTTCAATCTGTAGGTGTCTTTAGGTCTAAAATGAGTCCTTGTAGGCAGCATATAGGTGGATCTTGTTTTTTTATTCCATGCTGATACCCTATGTCTTTTGACTGGAGCATTTAGCCAATTTACATTTGGAGTGATTATTGAAAGATATGAATTTAGTGCCATTGTGTTGCCTGTAGAGTTGATCTTTCTGGTAATATTCTTTGATCCTTTCTAGTCTTTGTTGCTTTTGTTTTTTGTTTTGTTTTGTTTTGTTTGTCTTTCTCCATACAAAAAGTCCCTCTTAAAATTTCTTGCAGGGCTGGTTTAGTGGTCATGAACTCCTTAGTTTTTGTTTGTCTGGGAAACTCTTTATCTCTCCTTCGATTTTGAATGACAGCCTTGTTGGATAATGAAGTCTTGGCTGCATATTTTTATAATTCAGCACATTGAATATATCCTGCCACTCCCTCTGGCCTGCCAGGTTTCTGTGGACAGGTCTGCTGTGAATCTGATTTGTCTTCCCTTGTAGGTTAAGGACTTTTTTCACCTTGCTACTTTCATGATTGTTTCCTTGTCTGTGTATTTTGTGAATTTGATTATGATATGCCTTAGTGTTGGTCAGTTTTTGTTGAATCTAATAGGAGTTCTCTGTGCTTCTTGGATTTTGATGTCTGTGTCCTTTCCCAGATTAGTAAAGTTTTCAGCTATAATCTGCTCACATAAACCTTCTTCACATAAACCCTTTTCTGTCTCTTCATCTTCTAGGACTCCTATGATATGAATGTTATTCCTCTTTAATTAGTCACTTATATTGTCTTTCTAATCCTGTTTCATTTATTTTTGTTCTAATCTTTATTATTTTGTTCTTATGCTAATTTTGGGCTGACTTTGTTCTTTTTTTCTTTTTTCTTGAGGTGTAATGTTAGGTCGTTTCAGTCTTTTTCTTGATGTAGCTGGTTATCACTATAAACTTCCCTCTTAGAACTGCTTTTGCTGTATCCCATAAGTTTTTGGTATGTTTTATTTCCATTGTAATTTGTCTCAAGATACTTTCTGTTTTCTCTTTTCTTTCTTTGGTTGTTCAGCAGTGTGTTGTGTAATTACTACATGTATGTTATTTTCCAGTTTCCTTCTTGTTATTGGTTAGTTTTGTATCACTGTGGAAAGAAAGAAGATTTGATGTGTTTGAAAATTTATTATGACTTGTTTTGTAGCCCAACATATGATCTGTGCTGGAGCATGTTCCATGTGCATTTCAGAAGAATGAATATTCTGATACTGTTGGATGGATTATTTTATATATACCTATCAGATGATCTATTTATATTTATAGATCCATTCGATCTATAATATTATAAATAATGTCTGTTTCTTTATTGATTTCCTGTTTGGATGGTCTAAACACTAATGAAAGAGGGGTATTGAAGTCACCTTCTATTATTATATTGCTGTCATTTTCTCTCTTCAGTTCTATTAATATTTTACTTATATATTTAGGTGTTCCATTGTTGGGTACATATATATTTACAATGGTTGTATCCTATTGATGAATTGACCCATTTATCATTTATACTGACCTTCTTTGATTCTTGTGACTGATTTTGATTGAAAGTCTGTTCTACTAATATAAACAAGTATTGGCACCCCTACTCTGTTTTGGTTACAATTAGCAAAATATCTTTTATAATTCCTTCACTTTCAGTGTATGTGTGCTCTTAATATTAAAGTGAGTCTCCTCTAGATTTCATATTGTTAAATACTATTTGTTTTATCTATTCCACCACTCTATGTTTTCTGATTGAAGAACTTAATCTATTTACTTTTAAAGTAACTAATGGTGATTCCCTCTCTCTCTCTACCCTCCTCTGCTCATGCTCTGTCTCTCTCTGTCTCAAAAATAAATAAACATTAAAAAAATCTAAAAAAAAAAAAAGGGACGCCTGGGTGTCTCAGTCAGTTGGGTGTCCGACTTCAGCTCAGGTCATGATACCACAGCTCATGAATTTGAGCCCTGCATCGAGCTCTGTGCTGAGAGCTCAGAGCCTGGAGCCTGCTTCGGATTCTGTGATTCCTGCTCTCTCTCTACCCTCCTCCACTCATGCTCTGTCTCTCCCTGTCTCAAAAATAAATAAACGTTAAAAAATTTTTTTAAAGTAACTAGTGGTGAGTACAGACTTTACTGCCATTTTGTTAATTGTTTTACAGCTTTTAGAATTCCCTTTGTTCTTTTCTTTCTCCATTTCATCTTTGTGATTTGTTGGGGCTTTGTTTGTGGTGACATGTATTGACTTCTGTTTCTTTCTCTTTTGTGTGTCTACTAGAGGTTTCCTCTTTGTGGTTACTGTGAGGTTTACATAAAATATCTTCTATTTACAATAGTCTATATCAAGCTGATAACCACTTAAATTCAATGGCAAAAACAAAACAAATCAAAAAACTCTATACATATACTCTCCTCCTCATTCTTTTTCATCTTTTGATGTCCCATTTTACATATTTTTATATTTTGCATCTGTTAACAAATTAGCGTGGCTATTTTGTTTTTTTTTTTTTTTAACAAATTAGCATGGCTATTTTGTTGTTTTTAACAAATTAACGTGGCTATAGTTGTTTTTTAATACTTCCATTTTTTAAGACTTACAAGTGATTTATGTACCATCATGACAGTAGTTGAGTATTCTGAATTTGACTATGTATTTATCTTTACCTCTGAGTTTTATTATAATTTTATATTTTTCATATTGTTTGTTAGTGTCCTTATTTCAACTTGAAGAAATTCTTTTCACATTTTTTTATTAGGTAGGTATAGTGGTGATGAACTCCATCAGCTTTTGTCTGTTAAGGGATTTTTTACCTTTCCTCATTTCTGAAAGACATCTTTGCTAGGTATAATGTTCTTGTTTGGTGTTTTCTTTTTTTCTTCGAGCACATTGAATATACCCCCAATCACTCCTGTCCTGCAAAGTTTCTGTTGAGAAACGTACTATAATCCTTGGTGGCAGGAGGGTGCCCTTGCATGTGAAGGGTCACTTTTCTCTTTCTGCTTTCAAAAGTCTCTTTTTTATTTGGATTTTGACAGTTTGATTAGAGTGTATCTTGGGATAATCTTCTTTGGGTCACTCTTGCTTGGGTTCTTTGAGCTTCACGTATCTGCATGTCCACATCTCTCCCAAGATTCAGGAAGTTTTCAGCTATTGTTTATTATTTTTTTTTAATGTTTATTTATTTCTGAGACAGAGAGACAGAGCATGAGTGGGGCAGGGGCGGAGAGAGAAAGAGACACAGAATCAGAAGCAGGCTCCAGGCTCTGAGCTGTGAGCATAGAGCCCAACGTGGGGCTCGAACTCAGAAACCGTGAGATCATGACCTGAGCCAAAGCTGGTCACTCAACCGACTGAGCCACCCAGGTGCCCCATGTTTCTTTAAATATGCTTTCTAACTTTTATTTTCTATTATAGTTCTTGAACTCTAAAAATGTGTATAAATTTGTTCTTTCCATAATATCTTATAGATCCCACATCCTTTCTGTACTCTTTTACATTCTTTTTTTCTTTTTATTTCTTTAACAATTTCAAATGGCTTATTTTTGAGGGTTTATTTTTATTATTTCTTTTATGTGACTGAGTGTGCTATTGAGGTTCTCTATTGACTTTTTCAGCTTTATCATTGTATTCTTCAGCTTTAGGATTTTTGTTTGATTCTTTTTTGTGGTTCCATTTCTATATAAAACTTCTCATTTTATTTACTCATTGTTTTCCTGATTTTTCTTACTTGTGTATGTGTATTACATCTCAGCTCATTTGAGATAATAATTTTTTTAACGTTTATTCATTATTGAAAGATAGAGACAGAGCATGAGCAGGGGAGGGGCAGAAAGAGAGGGAGACACAGAATCCAAAGCAGGCTCCAGGCTCTGAGCAGTCAGCACAGAGGCCGATGTGGGGCTTGAACTCACAAACCGTGAGACCATGACCTGAGCCGAAGTCGGACACCCAACTGACTGAGCCACCCAGGCGCCCCGAGATAATTATTTTTAATTTGACATCTGACAACCCATGGATCTCCATTTCTTTGAGGTCATTTACTAGAGATTTATATTAGTTTCTTTTGTCAGTGTCACATTTGCCTGATTCTTTGTGATCCATGTAGCCTTGTGTTGGTGTCTGTGCATTTGAAGGAGCACACTTATTCCAATCTTACAGACTGGTTTAGGTTGTGCAAGGTTGAAGCTAAGTCTTGTGGCTGGTTCTGAAGTACAGTCTGTGTTTAGAGGACTTATTACCTGGGTCCTGAGCAGGTATGGATCATCTCTGGTCCTTGGGTGAACAGGTCTTCCAATAGGACTGGACAAGTGTCCACTTCAAGATCTGCAGATAGTGTGTCTGTTACCTGGTGCATGGATGGTTGTGGCTCCTGACAAGTCTCTGGGTGGACTTCTGACAGATCACTGGACAGTGTCCTAGGTGGGCAGGATTAGTCCTGGAACATGACTGAGAGGGGCTGGAACCATTACAGGGCAGCTTCAGCATCCACTATTGGGACTGAGGTCAGTGGACCTACTTCTTGGAACAAAAATGAGTGGATCCCTGGGCAGTCAAGATTACTGTGTGACTATAGGTACAAGGGACTAGAGCTGGTTACGGGACTGCTTGAAGTTCTATGGTTTGACTGAGATTGATGGGCCCATCTTTGGAGTTTGGGTGGGTATGCCTCCTGGTAGATCCCTGAGGGGGCAGGAGTGTTCTCTACCTATGAAAGAGAGGAACTGGAGCCAAGTTTCGGGATTGGCAGTTGAACTGACATGTATTTCGTGGGTGGTCCCTGAGCAGTATGTGGGTGTGACTGGTGACCAAAAGCGGCTAAAGTCAAGCCTTAGGCCACTTCAGTTCAGGGTCTACAATTGGGACCAAGATTAGAGGGCCTGTTATCTGTAGCATAGATAGGTATGACTCCTGGCAATTTGCTGGTGAGATTTTGCTGGTGGCAAGACAAAGGCTAAACATGCTATAGCTGAACCCACAGTGGAGCAGAGCTGTTTCTGTGTTTGCAGCTAGGACCATAATCTATAATTCTCTCTCCTGGGCATGGGTGTGCCTTCTGAAAACATCCTCCTTCAGTCTTGGGCTCCGGTGAGGTTTCACCATCTCCTACTTGCATCTCAAAGTTCCCACAAAGTCACTTTTGTCTATGAATTACCAAATTATTGTTGTATATTGGAGAGAGTATCAGTGGAGGACTTTCTGTTCTTCCATTTTTCTGATGCCACTCAACACATGAGGATTTAATTGGGATGATAGTCACTTAGAATGTCACAGGTACCTGCAGTGGTTTTCACTTCCCTAGTATTGTTTAAATTTATGGTGTAAAGGTTATATCATTAAGGTACAGAAGAACAGAGAAAATGTAAACAAGCAGTAGATTCAATTTTTTTTTAATTTTTTCAAAGGACATTATAGTGTTACTTAAACTAAGCTGCCTACAAAATAAGCACCATGATGAATTACAACAAAATGTTGTGGCAGAAAGGAGTATTCATGTGGGTGAGTAAGAATCAGCCAGTGTCAGTTTTGATTTCTCCAAATCTTATAGAGCTGATTAGACAGAAGAAATTTATGATTATATTATATATACCATTCTACAATTTCTGCATTTTTCTAGGTCATTTACTTGAAGAGAGATTTCATCAAAAGCAAATATATTTCATTTTATTTGGGATGCCAAGATGGTGTGATGTTTTTGCAATTGAAAATAGTATTGGTGGAACAACACAATTCAATACTTGATAAATATCATTTTCTCAGGCCAAAGGCATTTAAAGTTTGAGTATTATAAAGTCCATTGCAGGAAAAAAAAAGACAAAATGGAAAACCATAGTGGTTATTAAAACTAAGTATTCAAGTTTCAAGGAAGGATAATTAACTAAGGTACTTAAAATTTCACCATATTCAACTAAAAAAACACAAGACTGAAATAGTAATGCATTTGAACAGAATAAACAATAATAGATTTCAAAATGGTAGTATTTACATTAAAAATACTATCAATAATACTATAATGTTTTTTTCAAAACAATCTTTTGCAGATGAGTGGAACTCAACATATGAGTAGTTTACATACGTTTAGATCTCATAGAATATATGGAAAAAGAAGAGAATTTAGAAATGATCTAATGATGTTTTCTCATTGTATCTATGAATAAACTGAGACCAAGTATAATGAATGACTCATCCTAAACTACTAATTGTGGCAGTCAGAGCCAGAATTCTAAACACCTGACCTGAACTCTGTCTTCTTAATCTATATTACGCTGCAATTTTTAGTTCCAGCATAATATCTTCTCATGATAAAATTGAATATCTTATAACTTTAGATGTAATACATATATATCAGAGTAAATTTGTAAAGTTTTGTGAATATATAGAAGATAACCTACTTATGCCTATGAATCTGTATATATTTAGTATAAATATATACCTGTATGTATATACAAATGTATTTTATAAACTATGGATCTCTATGGTTATAACAAACATATTTATAAAATCTCTGATTTATGACATAAGTTTTCTAGTTTTAATATAAAACAAAAAAACAAAAAATCATTTGTCCAATGGGTGAAGGACACCATATGACCGTTTCTTCTATTCATGAGTTATCTCATGAGATCTTATGTATTAGGTAGATAATACCCATATGTGATAGATATTAGGGCAACTAGATGAATTAACAACTGATTGTTGCTAACAACTGATTAATGAAAATCAGTTACTAGTAATGATATCCAAATTTTATTGATTGATGTCCTACCTGGAAAAAATATTTCTAATAGTATAAAGCTTATCATGACTCTCTTACTCATTTTTTTCTGAATGATTTGAGTGAAGATTTATAAAACTTTGTGTACCAAATTTTGTTAGAATTTGTCACAAGATGATAATGTTGTTATAGAGACAGAATCCAGAAATACTGTAGAGAGAAAAGGAAAAATCTGAATTCGATGAAATGAAACTTAACAGAAATGAATATAAGACCATCTGTTTACACTGAAAAAAACTGAATAAATACCAGTGCCAGAATTTAGGCAAAGATATAGATATTTTAGTCAGCCATTAATTAACTCGGTTTGGGGAATTTAAATGAATTATTGGTCCAAACGTCAGGGGGAAATCCAGGTTTTTTGCTAAATCCTCAATTAACAGAGGAGTAAATGAAATTTGCAAAACACTAAGAGATGTATGCCAATAAAAAAGTTTTTCAAAATTATTCTTGAAATCCATGATAAATTATGGAATATAGTATTGTTCATAATTTTCATTATTTCTTTACATTATTTCATGTATATATTTGCAAGCAGTGGAGACTGACTCCTCCTGCCCACCCACTGTCTTAGGAGATGTAGAAAAACTTATTAGTCCACAAAAAGTTTCTCCAGCCTTTCCCAAATTCCTCACCTTACAGAAATAATAAACACAGATGATTTCCGATTGCAACAACTTCTTTCCCACTGAGAGGCAGGCATCTTCTATCATTTATAAAGGTGTTACAAAGTAGAAAAATATAAAACTCTCATCTCATATAAAAATATTTAAAGTCAGAGAGGATCTTATACTTGTGTCCTATCCTTTTGTAATTTATCCTAATTATCCCATTGAAAGTGGATAGCCTAGTCTTTATGAAGCTGTATTCTCCTAGAAACATAAATAGAAATAATTTATATGAACTGATAGTAGTGTTCATTCTTGTTTTTGTCTATAAATCCACAGTATTTTGGTAACTTTCAGGTGTTAAATTTAAGGAGATACTTCAACAAATAGAACACATTCAGGTGATAATGATAAGATAGAAGGATGTGTCAAAATAATGTGATGTAAAAAATGATTGAAGAATATACAAATGTTTTATCTGAGTGAATGTGTTGAGGTAGCTGCCTTCCAATACATTTTTGTTCTACAATTTTAAGGACAGAATTAGTGGAATTAGTATCTATGATAATAAAGTATAGTGGGGCAGAAACAGCTCTATAAAATGAAGGACCTGTGTTACAGAGAAGTGGGTAGGTTACATGGGCAGTTTCGTGATCGAAAATTTCTGCTGAAGAAGAGAGTTTATGCAGAGGTTTGATGGTCATTTGTCAGGATGCTGATTATTTAGCAGTAGGTGTCCCTTCCCTATAAGCCCAGATTCCTATGATTCTGTGTATTTCTCAGTACGACTTTTCATCCAATGTCATAGGCTGACACGAGATTTATTTGACACAGAATTGTAAATCTTACATATTAAGAGGCACATATAGCAATCTGTGAAATTGGAAGTAAAAGCAACATGGAGATTTTAAAGAAAAGTCTTGTGCTGCTTATTCCAATTATGAATGAGCCTTTCTTATATGTTTCTTTTTAGCATGTGTGTGTCTGTGTTGACATTAGTGTACATATGTACAGCAGGGAAGAGGTGAGCAGAATAACATAAGTAGAGAACTCGCCATTTTTTTCTTGAGTCTAGGAAGAGTTAGATCTTTATGATATTTGGGCCAAATTTTCTCATTTTAACTCAATCCATTTGTTCATACCATACCTCAATAATCTCCTCACTGAAATGCTCAATAATTCTTTGTCTTCCTTGTTCTTATACCTTTCAAATATTTGTAGGCTTTTATCATCTTACCTTTTAGTCATCCTTTTGCACAGTTATAGAGACTTTGAGTCTTTAATCTTCTTTCATAAGTCAGAACCTATATTCCTTTAATCATTTCTGTTACGCTTCTCTGAACTTCCTCTACAAGTCTTTATCTGTAGTGTTCTGGTACTGAGATGTCTAAAACCAAGCCTTTAATAATAAGGAAAAATGTGTAAGTGTAACAAACCTGGTCTTTAGGCTTTCTACCTAGGGAAATAAAGAAGGTTACTGTTTTTCTATGCTATACTAGTCTATAGAACATAGAAGGACCCAAGTTTCTTTCAAATGCCTTGGTTAGAGGGAGAATCAGCAGTGCTAAGAGATGCATTTTTTTTTTTTTTTCTGAATCTGGTTCCCTGTGTTGCATTTCTTCTCAGAGTATTATTCATGCTTTCTGGTTTTAATTCAGTGATCAGTGTTTAAATTTATTCAATTTCTTGTTCCTCTTTTCCTGTTATTTAGCACTATTTATTTTAAATTATAACTTGGATTCAAACATTTTATAAGATAATACCCAACTCTATCTAATAAAATGTGGAGTATGGGAAGGTTTACAATAAGTGTCTTAAAGAAGAGTAAAATTCAGTTTCACTCTGGATGTTAAGCACATTTGAGAGCAGCATCTTCAATTTAAAAATTCCTCTTTTGGAGTCTATGGCTGGAAGAAGAAAGGATGCAGTTTTTTTTTCCTTTTTTCCCCCGCCTTTTCACTTATTTTCAGCTAGCTTCTGAATATCAGCCCTGATTTCTACAATTTTCATCAGCTCACACATCTTTGAGACATTATTTTATTTGATGAAGGGCCTTATTCTTCTCTGCCCCACAGTCAAATTCTTTCTATACTTTGACTTTAGGTCTCCAAAAGACTAAATTAATGTCTTTGCTTGAAACTTGACCTGCTTTCACTAATCATTTTTACTTCTTCAACTTTGTCATTTTCTGATCTTTAAGTCAAAGGGAGGAGTCACCAAACATGTAAATTAGGGAACAATTGAAAACCTAAGAGTTCTTAGTTAAGTACTACCTTAGAAATATAATAGATTTGTTTTTGTTAAGTTCATTTATTTTGAGAGAGAGACAAAGACAGAACAAGTGGGGGAGAGGCAGAGAGAGAGAGAGAGAGAGAGAGAGAGAGAGAGAGAGAATCCCAAATAAGCTCTGTGTTGTCAGTGCAAAGCCTGACATGGGGCTCGTAACCATGAACCATGAGATCATGACCTGAGCCGAAATCAAGAGTTGGACGCTTAACCGACTGAGCCATCCAGGCGCCCCTATAATAGATTTCATATAACTATCCATTAGACTCTGACTAGCCAATTAGCTCTTACTATGCAACTAAACTACACAGTAGTTTCTACAAGTGGTGGGATTAACTTGCAATATGCTCAAAGTGAATGTATCCAATATATACATGCATCACCTTGTTAATACTTCAAATGACTTAATTTACTTAAGGCAATGATGTCAATCATGAACTGAAACAGAGGTTTATGCATTTTTTTTTTTGACATGGTGAATGGGACAACCAATTTAAGTAATTCTTTCAGGACCAATGATCCATGGTGGTTATTTTTATAATCCAGGTTACCTGAATAATGACAATAGCTTGTTTTGAAAGGATAGAATCAGCTTCATTTTTGAAACCATGGTCTATAGCTGAAGCTATAGATATACTTTGCTATTCACAATACTTTACAGACCACGAATTAAATATGTATATACACACAAATACATAAAGGGTTAAAAAATTCAAAGCAGGCAGTACATGCATCAGGTAATTAGGACTAATATGTTGTTTGGAATTAAAGTCGAATCTTTTTAATTGGCACATCTCAGTGGGAATAGAAATACAAACTTGTAATTAGGTGATTGGCCTGATTATCAAAGCTTCATTGGCATAGATTGTACTGAATCTTTTTTCTCAAACAACTATAGCATGATATGGGGGCTGTGCAGAACAACCATAACAGGGCTTCAATGTTGCCTAAAAGGAACAAATGTATACAGAGTGAAGAATGTAAACTGGCCAACATTATTTCACAACTGTATGTGAGAATCTGCATTTTTGGAAGAAAAATATGTCTGTGTTATTTTAGTAAAATAATCTATTCTTTATAATCAGTTAGATGTACTAAATTAAAGCCTCTGACAATTAAGTGGGTATGAAGTAGGTTTGTAATTTATTAGGCACCCAGGAATTTCAACCCTGATCTGTATTCAGCAGTCCAACTGCATTACTGTGAGGTGTACAGATGGAAGTCAATAAGCAAGGATGAGAATTCTTCTTTTTAATCAAGTATAAAAGTCTAAGGAGGTGGGGGAGTGTAGAACCCCTCAAAAGTTAAAGAGCTGTAAACAATCAATAAGTAACTATAAATTGTTTGTATGAACGCATTATATAGCTATTTAACATGTTATTGCCATTTCTGTTTCCTTCATGCCACTATCTGTATTCCTGAAAATGGAAATCAGGACTTCAATAGATAAAAAGTCATCTAATTCATATTATGACATAACAGCCCAAAAGAATTCATTGAAGGTCACTTTGACACTCTTAATTAAGAATTTGAACTAAAACAGTGATTGTGGGCACAAGATCCTGTACTTAGGAAAATGGATTTTAAATAATAGTAACAGTTCACATAAAAGCTTAAAGAATATGTTGAAACATTTAAGAAAATAAACTATATCAAACAATTTAGAAAACTTATTTATATTTAATTCTAGTGTTATTTAGGAATTTTTACATTCCCTAAATGCTATTTAGATATCCTATTTCTTATTACTATATGTAGCTGAGTATGAATGTCGTGTGTGTGTGTGTGTGTGTGTGTGTGTGTGTGTGTGTGTGTGGTATGTTGCTGTATTTCCTGCAAATAAGAAAAGCTCTATGATTTATAGCAAATTGGATTATATGAAAACAGGGAGGACAAAATTAAAATATATGAGTACAAGTTATTTTCCTTGTCGAACACACTGAGGGGTAGTATCATCATTTTCAAGGAACCACAGAGGGCTCACCTTTAAAAAACAGAAAACAAATGGAAATATAGTCTTATTTATTGTGGTTATACACTGTAGACAGGTGTTCTGGGTGAAATAGATGTTGCCTCACCCCCAGTCATTCACGTTTAGCTCTGAAGGCAGTCAAAGACTATTTATACCATAAAAATTGTTTGTTGTTATTTTATAATGGAAATCTGGCTCAATAATGCTCATAATAACTCTCTACTCCTTAAAAACAATGTTAATAGACATACCAGTAAAACATACAGATGAACTTGGACTGTTTTTTGGGTTAAAAGGTCACCTCAGGGAAAGATAATCATTTTCTATTAATGCTCAAACCACTATGCACTTCAGTGAACTATATGAAAGGACACAGTGTCTTATTAGAAGATTAGTTTACATTATAGGCTGACAAGAATGGCTTGTAAAGTGTGATTCATGCTCTGAAACAGCACACTAAAGATAATTTCTCCCCTGTCTAGTCTGTAATAATGAAAATAACCAAGAAACTACATCCTAGACTTTATAGGCCCATAAACACATACAAAATCAGGTCACCCTATGCCACTATTGTCACTTTCCATTCATATTTACTATGGTTATTTCTTTTATCCAGAACCACACTTGTATATAAAAGTGAATAGGATCAGCCATTTAGTTTTCAGGAATACTTTCTCACTTCCAGAATGAGCAAGGAATCAAGCCAAATGATAACAGGAGAAACTACCACTTAAATATGTTCTGTGAATTTAATCTATAATTTGTCTGTTGATCTATTCAGTATAAGAATAATTTTGTCTACTTGATGGAGTTAATTAAGACCAAACAATATTTAGGGAACTATAAAAACAGCCTAAAAATAATACAAATAGCTCATAATCCTTATTATTAAAAGGATATCTAGTGGTACATTTATTATTATAATTCACGTAATTGTCATCGTATAGATTATAAAGAAATCTGGAGGAGTGAATTTACAGTATACTGGCCTACTATAAAAATTTCCATTTGGCTAAAGAGAGATATAATAATTGTGAATTAAGTCAGCTTTATAGTTATTGGTCACTCATTATAGAATTATTTACCATATTCGTCATTGAATAAAAATGCAGCAATTTGTAATATATATTGCCACACAGAATATACCTTAACTGACACGGAAAAGATTATTTGCCACTTTATTTGTTACATGTTTTAATACATAAATGATATCTACATTTGGTGGTTTCCTATCATCTAAAATGTAATAATATCATTTAGTATTCTAATTAATATTACTTAATGTTAACAATATAATTTAATTGTATTTCCCCCACCCCAAAATTCTACTTATTCTTTGAAACCAGGTTAGGTGCCATTTCATTAGTTGAGATTCTCTGGCCCAGCCTCAAAAAGAATTAATTACTTTTCTGTTTCTTGTGCAGGTTTCTATTATACATTTCACAATATAATTTAATCATTTATTTACATGTGGACTCCATTTTGAGATTTTGAACTTATGGAAAGAATTTGTCCTTATATGGGGGTTACTTGGGACAAGACTTAAAATACAATAACATGATATGGCAAAGCCCCAGTGAAGAGGTTACACTGGAAGAAATGAGACTGACCATTGGGGTCAGATATAACAGTTGAGGTGAAATGGGTATGTTTTAAGCCATCTTCAAGAGGCCTCAGACGTTTGCATGCACCTTCTTGCACATGGTCATAAGAACGGCCTAACCTAACCCTGCAGGTCTAGTAGACATCCAATGGGAATACACTCCAGGGGATGTGGTCCATGTGACTGAGAGAGGGCTGTCTGTCTGCCCATTGTAAAGTGAAGGACTAAGAAGTGGGAGACGTCTTCTCTTTGTGCCTCAGTAGACCACTCACAGCTTACCTGACCAGCCAGAACAAAAGCGTGAGGCCTTTTCCTCTTGTTGGTTTGCCACTGCTGGAGAGAACCCAATAGTTCACCTGAATGAGGAATGTGGGAACACCAAATTGTGAATAATCAAAAGAAAAATACCAATAATAGTCATCGTAACTTGACGATGAAGACCAAGTCAAAAAGCCTAGACAAGTGGAATTTGTGGGGGCAAAAGTGATGAAGTAGAGAAGGATTTCAGAGAAATATTAATAATCTTCAAAAAGAGGCACTTATAGCCACCCCTTTCTCCAAAATCCTTCAGGAGTCAGAAAATATGATTTCCAAATTGAAAGAAATCACTCACACAAGCAAACAAAGACCATGACTACTGTTGAGGAAGAAATATCACCAATATGAAAGAAATACGATAAGTGAAAATCTTGAGTGAAGAACTTTAGAATTGTTGGACTTTATCAGATTGTTCCAAGCAGCTGATGGGGTACACATGTGCTCAAATATTTACTCCCTACAAACACTGGGTCAGTTGTAAAGGGCTTCAGGTGGTCAGTGGGCCCAGACTGCTACCATGAGCAGCCTACTCCATTTGCTGCTAATGCTATGAAAAAGAAATGAAAGAGGTTGGGAGCTCTGGCTCAAAAGCTATATCTAGAGAACTCCTGTGTGAATAAACAAAGTTCTAAAAGGAAAATAAGAAAGGGGAGAAATAATGAAGAAAAATATTCCATCAAAAATCAGGTGAACTCCACAGATGAAAAATTTCACCAAGGGGCAGACACCATAAAGTGCAAACACAGTCATAGAGAATATACTTTCATATACCCAGTTTAAGGAAAGTACTTGAAAAAGTGCTACAAACAAATGAAACTTGAAGGATAAAAAATATCGAAGATGAAAAGTAGAAAGAAAACTGAGAAATTAACATTAGGATGTTAATTAAATTAAACTTATAAACTAATACTGACTCTGGAATTTATGTAAGTATTATATACATTAATATTAGGATTGTGTAGTTATATACAAATATATGATAATTACATGGCTTGGAATTTGTAATACTAGAAGTAGGCAAAAAAAAAGAGACACTGGGGAAAAAATCTCTAAAAATACTCAAGTTGGAGTGGGAGTGTAAGGAGGAAGAATAGAAAAATAAAACATTTAGGGGTGCCTGGGTGGCTGAGTTAGTTAAGCATTTGACTGGCTCAGGTCATGATCCTGCAGGTCATGATTTCAAGCCCCACATCAGGTTTTGTGCCAACAGCTCAGAGCCTGGAGCCTGCTTCAGATTCTGTCTCTCTCTCTCTCTCTCTCTCTCTCTCTCTCCCTCCCTCCCCTTCCCCCACTCATGTGTGCTCTCTCTCTCTCTCTCTCACACACACACACACACAAGAATAAACATTAAAATAATAAAATATTCTAAAGATTTTTATTAACATGGAAGAGGGGGTTGAGGGAGTTAAACATTTTTATGTTAGGTTCATAGTTATTATTTAATTTAAACGAAAAACTGGTGATGTAGGACATGTTAGGATGGGGAGATGTAGCAATTTGTTTTAGTACCAGCCCAGGTCTGTGCATCTCCCTTGTATTCCTGCCAAAATGATTTTGACAATGACTTAGGGTAGTAGAGCCAGTTTGCTGCAGCTGCTTCTATGTACTGCTAGGGTGGAAGTACTGGAGTATGGGGATTAAAGAAAAGGGACCACTGCACTCCTGGGTCTGCTACCTCCTGTATCTGCTCACAGTGTCTTGCCTTGCACCCAGGCTGCCTGCCTTTAGCCCTAGTCTCGAGGCCTGCAAAGTATCCCATGTGTGTATTTCAGAACTGCTTGTGAGTTGACACCTCATGAAGCAAACTTCACCAGTAAAACTGGGGAGATGATGTACCATCTTCCATCACTTGGCGAGGAGCTCTGCCAGCTCAGCTACGTGCTCCTCTTGTCATCCCTCTTTTGGTCCTGTGTCCCTGAGATTGCACTCACCAATGGTGTTAGCACATAATAAACCTTTGGCTTAAATGTTCTCTTCTAAGGAAGTCATATTAAATCAGAAGATAAATAGTGATGACACTTAAAAGAATTGCAGAACTTCCAAGCTAATGGGTCGGGAAAGAAAAGAGAATGAAGAGAATCAAGTGCAATCCAAAAAACCATAAAGATGCATGTAATGAAGAGGTAACAACTAAAAAGTAAAACAACTAAGAAAAAAACAATAGTGAAGAAGGATGCAAAACAACATTATCAATTAATGATGTTTTTAAGGTATTGATTTTTCTGTTATAAGATCTATACTTTACAATTGTGTTAATTACACAAAATTCAGCTACTTACGTTCAACTAGAAACTTAGGTACTGGGTTAAATCCTAGTAACAGGGTATAAATAAAGGGATGGGTAAAGATGTTTCAGGCAATTGTACATTGACAAAAAAGCAGGAATCCCAATTAAAACTTAGGTAAAATGTAATTCAAAATTACAAATATTAATTGAAGCTGTTAAATTAAATTAAGCAGAGGCTATTAGACTGAGGTGGTCCTAATATTTTTAGCAGCCTACCTGAGCAGATCAAAACGTAAGCCTGTAAATGTATCAAATTTAAGAAATTTAAACCTAAGTACAACCAATCACATACAGTGAACGGACTTTCCCAAATAATGCAGCCCCTTAAGCTATAGCCAATGAAGTAATTTCCTTTCTTTTTGTGACCTCTTCTCTAAAAGTCTTTCCCTAACTTCTGTTGGTGGAGCGCTTCTAACCACTTCCAGTTTGTTTGGCATTGCCTGGTTAGAGTTGATTTTTGCTCACATAAACTCTAAGATTTTTAATATGCCTCAGTTTACCTGATAAAAGAAAACACAACTCAATAACAAAAGGTACAGAAATAGGCCATATTTGCTGCAGTTTGTGATGTTATTGTGCTAATTCCCCTAATTAGAACTTGAAGTTGTATTATAAATACTGCCATGGGAAAGCTCACTAAAACTAGACATGGCAATGTGCCTGCACAAATCAGCAATCCAAACATTTTTGCAATCTTTCTTGTCCTGCTTCAGGCTACTTTAAATGAATAGTGGACTACTAGTCAATAATATAAGTTGCATACAAATTGGTATCATACTATAATTTTCTATCTAAAGTTCATGCCTTAGGTGAACATTAAAACAGGAGTATTTAGGATCTATTTGAATTTGACTTTTCCCTTGAAAGGAAATGAGAAACATAAAATACTTTTTTAAAAAGAACTAAAATGTATAAAGTAGCTGAACTATAATTATTTATTGATTAATCATACATTGATAGATATATAAAGTGACCTTGGCATATGCATATCTAAAACTAATTAAAAAACCATTTCAAAGATGTATAATCTTCAGTGTTCAAGAAAAGGTACAACCTAATAGTATTTTAGACTCAGTTAAACACATATTAAAACTCTAACGTAATTATAACCTCTTGGTTTCATATCAAAAAAATCAGAGAATGATTTTTTATATCCTTCTCAAAAAGTAAGGATGGTGAGGAGTCTGGCTCTTGGTTAGAAGCCTATATGCAAGGCCTCATCATAGGCATTGCAAAGGCTCTACCTGGTGGGGCTCACTGGGGATGCTGCCCGCCCCACACCAGATTTGGTGCACAGCTCCTATTTGTTTGAGGCCTCAGAAGACGTCATGTTCAGCTGCCTCTGCAGAGTTCTCCTTAATGGGGGAGGTCCGGGAAACTTTGAAGACACTTTTCCCCACTCTGAATCAGTGCCCAGTACTTCTCCACTTCCAGCTTTCTCCCTTGCTTTGCCCCCATCCCACAGTCCATGAAACTACTAGAGCCTTTTGTTGGGACTCTGTCACCAGTGAGATACCCCCCAACATGTGTGCTATCCCACCTGACCCTTGACTGGTGCACTGTTCCATGGGAAAAAATTAAACAGGGGAGCTGGCATTTTCTCTGGTTTTAGACTCTTGCACATACCATTGCATTAAGCAATTAAAGGCTTAACTCTTATTTTTTGGCTTTTTTCTTTAATTGGTTACTGTGACACCTGGCAGCTCAGCTCCCTCTCTCAGTTCAACTGAAATTTTAACAGATGGGATAACTCTTAAAGTAAAAAAAAATAAAAAAATAAAATAAAATAAAATAAATATCTACATGAAGCAGGAATATTTAGAATTTAGTGTGTCTTGAAATGCCTGTGAAAGAGCAGTAATTGGCAGGGATATTTAAGTCAGAGGTTGATTTATCATCCCCTCTTTATATTTAAGCCAAGGGCTATGTATGATATGTGTTCTCCAAAAGTCAGGGCATCTTTTCTGATTCCATTTTTCTTCAGCTATATTGTAATTATTCAGAGTGCAAACTATTCCTTCTTCTCTTCCTGCTTTGTACTTGATCAGAAGAAAAACTACACGAGACTAAAAAAAAAGTGGGGGCATAGGACTTGCCTTCTCCAATCCCTATCTATAAAGCTTCTTAATTAAGAATATACCTGAAGTAAGTTAAATGACTGTAAAAAAAAAAATTATGCCCTACATCTTGCAAATGTCTCAAAATAAATTTAAAACATCTTATAACCCAATCTTAGGGTTATAAAAATGTGGGTAACCTTACATGATAATCTGTACCCCAGTACACTTAATAGTAAAACATATACTTCATTCTTTTAATTCAAGTCTGTACTTTTTATAGAATTGAAGTTGTGGAAGTTTGTAGTTAAATTTAGTTGATCAGAATCAAGTCACAAGACAGCAAGGATGCAGCAGAGCAAAGGGATAGTAATTGTTGCCATCAGGGAATTTATTTTTCTATTTAAAGGATAGAATGTGCCTTTTTTTTGAGAGAGAGAGAGAGAAAGAGAGAGAGAGAGAGTGCAACCCAGCAAGGGAGAGGGATATCTCACTGTTTGCAAAGTGATAGAGACAGATTTTAATACTATAGCACTAGAGTTTGGACCCCCAATAATGCCATCTACTGTTGCAAACTAATAGAAATTTCTATTATCTTCCTCCTTTTGAATTTTTTCTATTTTTTTTCAAGTTTTTTAAAAATTTATTTTGAGAGAGACAGAGAGAGAGAATTCTAAGCAGGCTCCACACTGTCAGTTCAGAGCTTGACAAGGGGCTCCAACTCACAAACTGTGAGATCACGACCTGAGCCAAAACCAAGAGTTAGATGCTTAACCTGCTTAGCCAACTGAGCCACTCAGGCACCCCAATTTTTCCTAATTTTTTAAGTAGCAACATTTATTTTTTTTTTAATCTTAAATATTTTTAAGAAATACATAATATAAAATTTATCATCTTTTTAAAAAATTGAGGTTTTATGATGAATAACATAATAGTTTCAGATATACAACATGACTCAGTATTTGTATATATTGCAAAATGATCCCAAGTCCAGTTACCCTCCATCACCTTACATCATTACAAAAAAAAAGGAACCCCCTTTTTACAGATAGGTTATTTTTCAACGTTTTTTTTTTTTTTATTTTTTTATTTTTGGGACAGAGAGAGACAGACAGAGCATGAACGGGGGAGGGGCAGAGAGAGAGGGAGACACAGAATCCGAAACAGGCTCCAGGCTCCGAGCCATCAGCCCAGAGCCTGACGCCGGGCTCGAACTCATGGACCGCGAGATCGTGACCTGGCTGAAGTCGGACGCTTAACCGACTGCGCCACCCAGGCGCCCCAGATAGGTTATTTTTTATCATGTTAGGGTATCATAGTTTAATTTACCAGACATCTGTTGACAGACATTCAGGCTGTTTCCTGCCCTTTACCACTATGAACAGTGTTGCAACAGGTAACATACCTCATATATCATTTTGCACACATATAAGCATATCTGGGGCCAACTTCCCTAAATTGAAATTGCTCAGTCAAAGCTATATACCTTTGAATATATATATAAAAGCTATCTAATTTCCCTCCTTCAGTATTCTGTTTTGGGATTTTATCATTTTGCAATGTGAAAAATGCCATTTCAGGGTAAATGTAATTGACATTTCACATATGATAATTGAAGTCAGCCTTGCTTTAATGTTAAGAGTCATATGTACTTCGTTTCCCATGACTTTTCTTGATATTCTTTGCCTCTTTTCTATTGCCTTTTGGTCTTTTTCTTCCCCTTTTGCAAGAACATTTTATTTATTGTAGATTTTAATCTTTTCTTTTAAAAAGAGTTAAAGTTTTTGTTTTGCCTTCTATTGTTACTTGCTTCTGATTTCTGTTTATGGCAATTTTTGATCAGGTAGGATTTCTATTTATTTTAATTTTGATATAGCCGTGTTAGAAATTAAATGAATGTAATTATTCCATGTGTTCTTTTCATACATATCACAGTACTGCTCTTAAAATTTTTAGAATTCAGTGAAAGGAAAAAGAAACCCAACAAAATTATGAAGTGGTATATGATAAGGTGGAGGTAAGTAACGGGTATTATAAGAATATAGCTCTGCTCTAGCTATGAAGCCTGACATAATCAATAACGCCATACCCACTGCACCTATAAAATAATATGATTACACACTTTACACCAAATTTTCACTTGGCTGGTAAAAGTCTCTCAAGTTGATTTTTCTTCCTTATATAATTCTAATCTTCTCAAGCATAAACAGACTGTTTTACTTGATGTACTCAGAGACAGGTATTAGTTTTAACATTCAATAAATGTACTGATTTAATTAATGCAATGTTTGGGAATGTGTTTCCCTTTGGGACATGGAATTTTCTGTTTTTTTTTTTTTTATTTACCAAATTAATGATTAAGTGGAATAAGTATCTAGATTTTCTGAGTCTAAATTTTCTGTGGTGCAAGAGTTTATGGTAGCATCAATTCAATTGATCTGAAAAAGAAGCATGTGCCAAAAGGAAGAAAGTGACCCTGTAAATCATATATCTGTTGATAAGAATTCCATGTAAGCCCTGAATTTACTTAATAGAATGGTGGCTCTGCCGTGTGTATTTTTGGCATATATAGCCAAAATTGATTTCTTCTTCAAGCATCAACATAGCTGTATACGTTTCTGAATTTGTGTATTCAGACATCCTAAAATTTTCTCTATTTCCAAATGAGATATATCATTTTAGAGTAAATTCCTGCATTAACAATAATCATTACAAGAAAAGAAGTAACAAATTTAAAGTGGTTATATTTTGCTAAACAAAAACTATATGACCGGTTCTTTATTTTATCTCTAATTTCACAAAAATCTTGAAAGTTCTTCAGATAATAAAACTGAACTAGAAATAGTAAATTTTCCTTGTTTAAATTTAAGGTTAGTCTATCATAGAGGTAGGATTCAAATCTATGCTATTTTGATCCTAAAACCATTTTTTCCTCCCATCACAACCTCCTCAGAATTGTTTCACTGAGTTAAGATTTAATAATATGCACTCAGGTTTTATAAGATATTAAAGTAAAAAAAAATATGTGTTTGGGTGCAATTTGTGCATTTTTAAATAATAGTAATGGAAAATATTATTAATTACATTTTTGCTGCTACTTACAGAATAATAAAATAGATTATTAATGAATTATTTGCTATAAAGAGGTTTTTAAAGTTTTGTATCAGGGGCGCCTGGGTGGCGCAGTCGGGTAGGCGTCCGACTTCATCCAGGTCACGATCTCACGGTCCGTGAGTTCGAGCCCCGCGTCAGGCTCTGGGCTGATGGCTCGGAGCCTGGAGCCTGTTTCCGATTCTGTGTCTCCCTCTCTCTCTGCCCCTCCCCCGTTCATGCTCTGTCTCTCTCTGTCCCAAAAATAAATAAACGTTGAAAAAAAAAATTAAAAAAAAAAAAAAAAGTTTTGTATCAAGCAGGATTTGCCATAAAATATACTCCATTCAGAGCATTTAAGTAGATGTACTTTAAAGATGGTTTAAAGATGGAGCAGCATTAAGAAAATAAAGAAAATATCTTTGTCTGTTTGGGCTGCAGTAACAATGCAACAGACTGGAGGCTTATAGGCAGCAGAAAATTACTTCTCACAGTTCAAAAGCTGGGAAGTCTAAGATCAAGTTACTGGCACATTTGGTGTGTGGTGAGAACCCATTTCCTGGTTCGAGATGGCAGGCTTCTCCTTGAGTCTTCAGATGGTAGAAGGGACAAAGATCTCTCTGGGGTCTCTTTTGTAATGGCACTAATGGTCCCACCCTCATGACCTAATCACCTCCCAAATGTCCCATGTTTAGGTAATATCACATTGTGCATTAGGTTTCAACATTTGAATTTTGGGGATGCAGAATCCTTCAGTCTATTGCACAAGGAATATTGAGATATTCAGAGATAAGTGACAGAGATAGACATATTCCTGCCTCTTCAGAATCAAAGTAAAGAAGGAGAAACGGCAAGAGCTGGAGCCAAGGATGAGGGTTTACTTAATGGGACATAAACTTATGGCACAAGGGAGCTTCAACCAGAGAAATAGTTCTGATGTTGGGAGGGAACTGGAAAAAAAGATAGAAAGAAATTCTCTCCTTTCTTCTTTCACTATGACCTTTGTGTTCAGGGAACCTATATGAACCAATCCATAGGTGTCAGCCTCCTAAAGTATAGAGCAGAGCAGAGGTAGGTAAAGAATAGAATGAGGCAGTGTGTGTGTCATGAGAGGAGTCAAATGACCAAACAGTCCAAGCTTTAACAGTCAGCACAAAGACATGTCTAAATATGTTTTCCTGTTTGCATTAGCTAGTAAGAAATGTACAGATAAGATAAATAAACTTAAAAAAAAGAGAAATGTACAGATAACATTCTTTATCCAACTATAATAATTAAATTATCTCCATTGTTTCCTACCATATTATTCACTTGTTGTGGGTTTTTTTTCCCTTCTAACTAAACCTTTTCATGTTGCATTAATTTTGAAAGATGTTATAAGTGCCACCTAAAAATACTCAGGTTATAAAGAAAAACTAATAATGATATCAAATAGTCTAAAATGACATAGTATAAAATGAAATAAGTAATATAATAATCGTATAAAATGGTATAATAGTATAAAATGATGTAAATAATATAAAACTAATAATAATACAAAATGTAAAACTAAAAAATTATTTTCACAGATCACACATATTACATATATTATTATATTCAATGCCTTAAAGTGAATGTTTTGTACTTATTAGCAAATCAGTAAAAATAAAATTATAATCTTCCTGCCTGGCAAGTAATCATCATCCTCTATCCTTTTCTTTTTCTGAGTATTTTCAGTAATAATAAAACCACTAGATGACCACATCTTAACTTGCCCATATTTGATGGGTTCTGAAATCTGAAAAGAGGAGATGGAAAAGGAAACTATAGACCACTAAAGATGAAGGAGTAACTCCACGTGTTTGTATAATGAGGAAATTGAGGTCCATACAAGTTATATATAAGTTGCCCCAGTGTCAAATTTAATATTAGAACCCAGATTTCTTGATCATTGTTCTGTTCCTTTGCCTTAAGCCCAAGAGATTTCTCCTACGTGAAGAGCATTTTCATTTATTTATTTATTTATTTATTTATTTATTTATTTATTTATTTATTTACTATCTATCTATCTATCTATCTAGAGAAGGAGAGGGGGAGAGCCAAAGGAAAAAGGAGAGAGTGTGCACATGCGTGTACAGAGAAGGGGCAGAGTGAGAGGGAAAGAAAGAATTTTAAGCAGGCTTCTCACCCAGCATGGAGCCTGACACAGTGCTCAGTCTCACAACCCTGACTATGACCTGAGCCAAAATCAACTGAGCCTTAACCAACTGAGCCACCCAGTCACCCCTGTGAAGAGTATTTTCCAACTTGATCCAATTCAAACAAGGGCCCACAGGGTTAGGGGACATCTGAGATTGAATACTGTGGCAGAGGCCTACATTACTTGTAGAGAATTTTCAACAGAAAGGCTACAACAGGTTTTAAACCATAATAATGACGTGTTTGTTCTGATTGTAAAGGCGATGGTTGAAACTTTGATGATTTCAAATCATGTAATCATATGATCAATATTTTAGAATGCTCATTTTAGCTACTGCATGAAGAATCAGTTTGAAAATGCAAGGGTGGAGGTGGGGAGTTCACATAGGAGAAAACAAGTGCTTATTGTCTCGATAAGAAGATAAAAGAACAAGTCATATTTAAGAGTAATTAAGTATAAAGAATCAATATGATTTGTTAATTGATTGGATGAAGGAACTAAAAGAAAATGGGTAAAGTATAATTCCCATGTTTATGAATAATAAACTAGGTGGACAATAGTTGTCATTCACTGAGATTGGAATTGAACTGGTATATGCAGATGTGAACAGAAGATAAAGAATTCTATTCACGACATGCCAAAGTGAAGTGGCTGTAAGTTATCTATATAGCATTGATTTTGAGATAAAACATAGAATTTTCAGCCATTCACATATGACTCTGAAGTCTTTGAGCCCATGGATGGTTTCAGACAATCCCTAAGTGACTTGAAATAGCAAACAAGACGATGTATATGTGTGTGCACATTTTCAGGAGAGAGCTTGCTAATTTTCATCATATTCTTAAAGATTCTCTAGTCCATTAATACTTTCTGAAGTCTTGCAAAGATATGAAATCATTATAATCTAGGGAAAGTTGATAGATACATGTACAGGCATGCCTATATTTTGTTTTTGGCCTAAATATTTCTTCATATTGAATGGAATTTTGTGACATTACTGAATTTATGAATGATAGCAAGTTTACTCAAGATGAACATGTATGATATGCCTTTGATTCTATACTGATCCAAATATTTTAAAAACCTTTGGCCTACAGGATGCCACAGACAATGTTAAAAAGGATCCCCTACTTCGTGTAGTTTATAAGACTTTCAACCAAGACACTCTAGGTTGGAAATAACTCCCATGTTATGACATAAAAGATCTTTTTTTATCGTATTTTAAAAAATATTATAGTTGAACTTTTCCAAAAGTAGCCCACCACTATGTCAATGTACAATTGTGTAAGTATGGGTACCACAAGGGAGATATCTGTGGGACAATGGGTTTTCAATTGTTTATGCGGGAATCACATTATTTTTCTTAGAACTCTCTGCTGCTTGTGTGAGAATTAACTTGATATCCCTGATAATATACCTCCTTTCTTCCCAATTATCTTGCTTAAAGATGCGGGGTGAACCATCCAAAAACTGAGGTGTTGACCCAGTACGATGGGGAATTCTTTCTAACACTTCCATCATTCATTTCTTTGTACATGGAGCAGAAATTAAGTATACAATTTATTGAGATAATTTTGAGTGCTAGACAATGGATTCATCACTAGCAACAGTGAACATGACATAGTCTCTGATTTCATAGAATTTACAATCAAATAGGTGATACATACAAGCAAACAAATAGTTATAATATTGTTTTGAGTGTTATGGTAACATTAGTTATTAAGATATTAAGGGTTCTAGGAGTATTCATACAAGAAGCTTTCATACACTCTTTGGGATTTCTCAGAGAAATCAATATCTTAAGTATAGACTCTATCTGATATAATGGGGTAACCAGGGAATTTTTTGTTGTTGTTAATGTTTATTTATTTTTGAGAGAGAGAGAGACAGA
The DNA here is from genome assembly GCF_046562875.1 of Panthera onca. Taxonomy (NCBI): domain Eukaryota; kingdom Metazoa; phylum Chordata; class Mammalia; order Carnivora; family Felidae; genus Panthera; species Panthera onca. The sequence goes on from NC_138339.1 coordinate 77,869,866, forward strand.
GTGTCAGTGGGAGAGGGAAAGAGAGAGGGAGACACAGAATCCAAAGCAGGCTCCAGGCTCTGAGCTGTCAGCACAGAGCCCAACACGGGGCTTGAACCCACGAACCGTGAGATCATGACCTGAACTGAAGTTGGATGCTTAACCAACTGAGCCACCCAGGCGCCCCACCAATTGAATGCTTAAAGCAGAAGAGAGACATAATCAGATGTGCACTTTGGAAAGATCAGTACCACGTTAAGGATTCTTGCAACATTATTACCACTGTTTATAGCCATGTTCACAAGTGACTTGCCAATATTGCAACCTGACTAGCAAGGGTGGGGGTGAGGTGAAGGCAGTAATTCTTAGCCTCTAGGTTTGTGAGGTCAATACTAGGAAGAATTCAGATTCTAACTGTTAACACTGCTACCAGAATTTCAGTTAGGATTGAATTTAGTGGCATATCTAGTGTGACCATAGGTTCTGGTTTGCCTGGGACAGCTGTTTGCACTCAAAAGTGTTCTTTACACTCAGAATATGTGGTCACCTTTATAAAATCCCTAAATAACTGTGGATTAAACTAAATATGTGTTCCATTCTGAGTCTAGTCAGAAAACAGTAACATTTTAACATGAGAGAGAACTTAATATAAACCTGTTTTAATTAAGATATCACACAGATAGCAATTGCAGGTGCCAACTACTTTGCTTAGAGCTGGGTAATCAAAGGGGGGCAGCTGAAATTATTACAATTTAGTAGCTTGGGGAAGGGACCAGAGGAAGTTGAAAATCAGATATGTGAGGAGGAGCACTGGCCAGTAGCTGCAATTGTCTCTGAAAGCCTGTGATGGGGCTGATTCATTTAGTAAGAAAATGCATAGTAGACTTAATTGCTGGAGCCACTGGAACAAATTGTCTGTCAAATGTCAAAAAGTTAGACTGAGGCAAAACTGATAGGAACAGGAAGTAGGCCGAAAGTTCAAAGGACGCAAACAGCTTCCAGCCCTGCAGTGTCCCTGTGGCTTTCCCTGTTGGCCGAGCCTGTCAATGTAGATTGGCAAAGCATAGATGGTCCCAGACCCAAAGCTGCATGCTCATTTACTGCGCATTTACTGGCACACCCAAAAATGGGTATTGTGTTTGATATGGTTTTAAGATTTGGACCTATGCAGTGGAGGTTATTAGTGTATCACAACCATTAACTGGTTTTGCTTCAAACTCCTTCTTAAAGCACATTATTTTTAAAGGAATATATATATTAAGTATTGGCTTAGATGTTATGGTGCAAGTAAATACTTTCTACATGAACCTTTGAAGGCATTTCTTTCACCTAATTTACTTAATCTATTTTTCCATATGGGAAATAATTTAGCTTAAGTGTAGTAGGCATATCTATGTAAGCGTTCTGTTTTTGCAAAATTAAAATTTGTTTTGCTCTGTTTTTATTGCAGATAAACACATATACATACATAGTCATGCCTTGAGGTATAAGCAACACATTAGTAAAACTGATTGAATTTTCACCTTCTTTGCAAGCATGGCCATGTTTCTTACTTTGCATGTCCTTCAGGCCTCATCAGAGCGCAAAGTTCCAAGTGACTTCAAAGGGTTTTCTGTTCTCAGATCAGCTCTATGGGGCATGTAGGAAGGTGCGAAATGAACCGACACCAGAGGTGCAATGAAAGGTAAAAATCCTAGCATCACCACAGCTCTTGAGCTAAGCTGCAGGCTAAATTTTTGCACCTGGATATAGGAATCTCGAAGGGAAAGGTGGTAAGCAGTTAAGGCAGGAAATAAATCTGAGTTTTTTTCACTGGATTCAGGAAGATTTCCTCACCAAACAACATAGGTGACATTTCATTATTATTATAGGAATCTGTCAGCTTTCTTGTTTAGAAAAAGAAAGAACAGATAAATGTAAGTCATCAAAAATAAAGGCAAAATATAGTATCTAGCTATTATAGTAGCTACCTATAATACAATATGCATTGCATATATGCTATTTGGGTTAAAATAAGTCATTCAAAGCCCAATAAATGTTTTCAAGTGTTTATATTTACAGTGGTATGAGTTCTAAGGATATTGAAGAATTAAAGACAGACTCAGAAACATATAGAAGAAATCTTATCTTTCCATTTACACGAGCTTTTCTCTCTCTGAAAGACTGGCTTGGGGAAAGGGATGAAATAGGTACAAAATGAAGATTAGATTCAGATTCTATGTCCTCTGACACAAATACTTGAAAAAACTCTTTTTAAATGAGCAAATATAAAATTTAGCAGTGTTTATATGCATGCAAATGTTTAATCAAAACACAATATTACAAAGTGAAGTGGTTTATATTTTTAGATAGATTGTACATACGCTTGATAAAAATTACAAAGGCTTGAATTTTTGAGAACTTAATTCGTTAAATAATTCTGATTTGATATTGATTCATCTGAAAGTCCTTTTCTGGAATTAGGATTTTTATTCTTCTATCAATTCAAATATTTGAACTTGTGGATATTTAAACTTTTTCTTTGTTCTCTTGAGGGTTCTTCTCACAAATATTACTTTGAGGGTTCTTAGAGCTCATACTGATACTACCTTACCGTTAATTGATAAAGGCATGGAATTAGGACTCATCAGAGACTTTTGGAAAGCTACAATAAGCAGGAGCAAGTTTCTTTTAGGTTTTTAGCTGGTTTACAAAGAATATATGTTGAAAATAAACATTTAAGAATAGCCATACCTCATTCTTTATGCTCATCATTGACCAACATTCCTACTAGAAGGTCAGTAGTTTTGGAATGTGGCTTAGAGTATTGACAATAAACATTGAATAAGATACATTTTAAGCTCAATAACATACATTAAAATTATCAATTCTTCATTAAAATTATTAATTCTTCAGTCCAAAATATTGCTTATGCAAAATTAAATGGACATGTTGTCTTTTTTTTTTTTTAATGTTTATTTATTTTTGAGACAGAGAGAGACAGAGCATGAACAGGGGAGGGTCAGAGAGAGAGGGAGACACAGAATCTGAAACAGCCTCCGGGCTCCACGCTGTCAGCACAGAGCCCGATGCGGGGCTCGAACCCATGGACCGCAAGATCATGACCTGGGCTGAAGTCGTACGCTCAACCAACTGAGCCACCCAGGCGCCCCGGACATGTTGTCTTAAAGCCAGACATGTTCCATCACGCTCTTTCTCATTATCAAAACATTTTTTCTATAATGCTGTAGCAATTACTCTGCCCAGTTTGTGTATCCTATATCCTACTTCCCTTCCTGTTATCAGAGTTCACTTGTACTAGAGATTTAGTGTATTGCTAGTAGCTGAGGATGGAATTATGTGATCAGAAGAAGAGAATTTTGATAACTGGCAGTAGATTTCCTCCTCTATATTGTTAAGTTTTCCCCCTTATTCCTGGGATTTGGCCTCTGGGTACCATTTGAAATTTACAGTATTGTATACCTCTGGCAATTTTCCAGATGCCTGGCAGCTCCACAGGGCCCTTATTGCAAGTTCTTCAGCCTTTAGGTCTTGAAAAACCCTCTTACCTAGTTTCATATGTACTAGAAGAGAGCATCTGAAATACACTACTTGCCATTGGACTCTAAAATCCACATCTTTAGTTCTGATCTCTCTAATTTATGCTCCTTTATTTCTGCTTCAATAGTCTCCTTTCATCATAAAGTTAGCTTATGAAACTTTGAAGGAACCGTGTTAAAGCCCAACCATGGTGTCCAAGGACAATGTGTCTGGATGAGAGAGGAGTTATTTTAACTCAATAAACATGAGGGAGTGTGGGGCAAGCTGAGGGCCAAATATAGGCTGGAACACACCCCCTACCCCCAGGTGGAATATGTGTGATGTTCCTTGGACACTCCTGGCTGCCCAAGAACAAAGGAAAGGGGTTTAAGTGTTTGCCATGGTCATGTGAGAAACTAAGGCAAATGAAAAATTAAGTTCCCTTACTGCCTACGGTTCATTGACAAGTCCTTGAAACTGGCAGAGTGACCTCAGCCGCTTCAATGATGACACTTTGCTAGGGGCAAAAGGGAGTCTTAGCTTAACATTATCCCAACCTCGAGGATCCTATAAGTCTACTTTCTTTATCTCATCTGCCCCAAGATATATGCTGGCAATCATATCCAAGCATATGGCACCCTGAAATATATCTGAAGGGTCTCATGACTAAGGCTTTATTAAATGGTAATAAATGATGTTTCCTTAGCCACAGCTAGCTCTTCAAGGTCCTGGAAACCTTGCTTCCAAAATTTCTTAGAGACTTACTCTATCCCTGACCCCCTCCCAACCTGAGGGTATGTAATGAGTTACATGTCACGACCCCAGTTCAGCTCTTCCTGCCCATGGACCCTGTCCCCATGCTTTAACAAAATCACCTTTTTGCATCAAAGAGGTCTTCAAGAATTCCTTCTTGGCTGTCAGCTCTGGACTACCCCACCATCACCCCAAAACTTCATCAAAAACACTAGGATCATTCCCAGCCGACTTTCTATGGATTTATTATTCATATACTAATAAAAATAAGAAAGTCAAAATAAGAAAGAAGTTATTCAAACTGGAGGGTGCACAGAGAGGGCAGGGCGTCCCCTGTGTTGGTGCCAAAATGTCAAACCAACAGGAGCCAGAGCCAGCTTTACTGGTCTCCATTTTCAGACTGTTACCGATCTTGGCACAGTCACTGACAGCTTTAGCAGCACTTGCAGTACCTTCAGAACTTATTAGCAAAAGCACCCTTCAACAGACAGTGGCAGGAATTTCAATGATTCACTTCAGAGGCCTTCCTAGTTTTTTTAAAGCTGGAAGTAACTAGAGAAAATGAGAAATGTCATATAACTTACACTTGAGAGGACTAGATTTGGGAGCACAAGTAAAAGAGCCTCTAGTAAGTAACTTGCAAAACTGGGAGGAAATTGATACACATGATTGGAGTTCCTGTAAAATGTGCAGAAATGGAGTGAACTTACTACTATAGGGTAGCATTTATTATGGTCCCACATTTACTTCTTATCTGGTGTGCCTTGTGAGATGCAAACCACACACAACTCTTTTAGTTATAGTTTGTCATTCTTGATTTTCTTGCTGTGATGGTAAATGGATGCTCAGCAGGATTTCATTTCTCTAGGAAAATGCAAACAAGTGTCTCAAGTTGCTAATTTATTCATCCAAATGCCTCGCAGTAGGTGATCTCTGCTTCATGCTGTAATGGTTAATATTAGAAATTCCCTCATAGTCTTAATCTAAAATTGCTTTTATTATCAGATACATTCCTCCCCAATTTCCCCTGTTCCATTTGGCACTATTATCCTTTCAGTATTACAGACAAAACTTTTAGAGTCACCTTTGATGACACATCATTGTGACTGCATTGCACATACATGAAACTTAAGTAAATTATAACAACATAAATCACTGACATACAAAGCCCCTCTCAACTCTCACAACTAAAACATTAAGTAAAGGATTAATTGTTTTCATTCTTGGCTCATAATAATAGCTTCTTAAAAATATGCAGCCAAGAATTCTTTAATCAGCAAGACTGTCATTCAGAATAGAAGGAGAGATAAAAATTTCCCAGACAAACAAAAATTAAAGGAGTTTGTGACCACTAAACCAGCCCTGCAAGAAATTTTAAGGGGGACTCTTTGAGGGGAGAAAAGATGAATATATATATATATATATATATACATATATATATATATATATATATATATACACACATATATATATATATACCCAAAACAATAAAGATTAGAAAGGACCAGAGAACACCACCAGAAACTCCAACTCTACAAGCATCATAATAGCAATAAAATCATATCTTTTAGTACTCACTCTAAATGTCAATGGGCTCAATGTTCCAATCAAAAGACATGAGGTAATAGAATGGATAAGAAAACAAGATCCATCTATATGCTGTTTACAAGAGATCCACTTTAGACCTAAAGACACCTTCAGATTGAAAGTAGGGGGATGGAGAACCATCTGACATGCTAATGGTCAACAAAAGAAAGCCAGAGTAGCCACACTTATTCAGACAGTCTAGACTTTAAAATAAAGACTGTATCAAGAGATGCAGAAGGGCATTATAACATAATCAAGGGGCCTATCCACCAAGAAGACCTAGCGATTGTAAACATTTATGTGCCAAATGTGGAGCACCCAAATATAGAAATCAAAAAATCACAAACTTAAAGAAGCTCATCTATAGTAATACCATAATAGTAGGAGACTTCAACACCCCACTCACAGCAATGGACAGATCATCTAATCAAAAAATCAACAAGGAAACAATGGCTTGGAATGACACACTGGACCAGATGCACTTAACAGATATATTCAGAACATTTCATCCTAAAGCAGCAGAATATACATTCTTCTCCAGTGCACATGAAATGTTCTCCAGAATAGACCATATACTGGGACACAAATCAGCCATCAACAAGTACAAAAAGATCGAGATGATACCGTGCATATTTTCTGACCACAACACTATGAAACTCGAAATCAACCACAAGAAAAAGTTTGGAAAGGTAACACATACTTGGAGGCTGAAGAACACCCTACTAAAGAATGAATGGGCTAACCAAGCAGTTAAAGAGGAAATTAAAAAGTATATGGAAGCCAATGAAAATGATAACACCACAACGCAAAACCTCTGGGACACAGCAAAACCGGGCATAAGAGGAAAGTATATAGCAATCCAGGCCTTCCTAAAGAAGGAAGAAAGATCTCAGATACACAGCCTAACCTTATGCCTTAAGGAGCTGGAAAAAAACAGCAAATAAAACCCAAAACCAGCAGAAGACAGGAAATAATAAAGGTTAGAGCAGAAATTAATGCTATCAAAACCAAAAAACAGTAGAACAGATTAATGAAACCAGAAGCTGGTTCTTTGAAACAGTTAACAAAATTGATAAACCACTAGCCAGTTTGATCCAGAATTAAAAAGGAGATATCACAACCAACACAACAGAAATAAAAACAATAAGAGAATATTATGAGCAATTATATGCCAATAAAAAGGACAATCGGAAGAAATGGACAAGTTCCTAGAAACATATACACCACCAAAACTGAGATAGGAAGAAATAGAAAATTTGAACAGACCCATAACCAGTAAGGAAATCAAATTAGTAATCAAAAATCTGCCAAAAAACAAGTGTCCAGGGCCAGATGGCTTTCCAGGAGAATTCTTCCAAACATTTAAGGAAGAGTTAACACCTATTCTCTTGAAGCTGTTCCAAAAAATAGAAATGGAAAGAAAACTTCCAAACTCTTTCTATGAAGCCAGCATTATCTTGATTCCAAAACCAGACAGAGACCACACTAAAAAGGAGAACTATAGACCAATGTCCCTGATGAACATGGATGCGAAAATTCTCAACAAGGTATTAGCCAACTGGTTCCAACAATACATTAAAAAAATTATTCACCACCACCAAGTGGGATTTATACCTGGGATTCAGGGTGGTTCAATATCTGCAAAACAATTAACGTGATTCATCACATCAATAAAAGAAAGGACGAGAACCATATGATCCTCTCAATAGATGCAGAGAAAGCATTTGACAAGATTCAGCATCCTTTCTTGATAAAAAACCCTCAAGAAAGTAGGGATAGAAGGAGCATACCTCGAGATCATAAAAGCCATATATGAACGACCCAATGCTAATATCATCCTCAATGGGGAAAAACAGAGAGCTTTCCCCCTAAGGTCAGGAACAAGACAGGGATGTCCACTCTTGCCACTGTTATTCAACATAGTATTGGAAGTCTTAGCCTCAGCAATCAGACAACACAAAGAAATAAAAGGCATCCAAATCATCCAGGAGGAGGTCAAACTTTCACTCTTTGCAGATGACATGATACTCTATATGGAAAACCCAAAAGATTCCACCAAAAAACTTCTAGAATTGATTCATGAATTCAGCAAAGTTGCAGGATATAAGATCAATGCACAGAAATCGGTTGCATTCTTATACACCAACAATGAAGTGACAGAGAGAAATCAAGGAATTTATCCCAGTTACAGTTGCACCAAAAACCATAAAATACCTAGGAATAAATCTAATCAAAGAGGCGAAAAATATATACACTGAAAACTATAGAAAGCTTATGAGAGAAATGGAAGAAGACACAAAGAAATGGAAAAAAAGATTCCATGCTCCGAGATAGGAAGAACAAATATTGTTAAAATGTCGATACTACCCAAAGTGATCTACATATTCAATGCGATCCCTATCAAAGTAACACCAGCATTCTTCACAGAGCTAGAACAAAGAATCCCAAAATTTGTATGGAACCAGAAAAGACCCTGAATAGCCAAAGCAATCTTGAAAAAGAAAACCAAAGCAGGACGCATCACAATCCCAGACTTCAAGGTATACTACAAAGCTGTAATCATCAAGACAGTATGGTAGTGGCAGAAGAAAAGACACTCAGATCAATGGAACAGAATAGAGAACCCAGAAATGTACCCACAAACATATGGCCAACTAATCTTTGACAAAGCAGGAAAGAATATTCAGTGGAATAAAGACAGTCTCTTCAGCAAGTGGTGCTGGGAAAACTGGACAGTGACATGCAGAAGAATAAACCTGGGCCACTTTCTTATGCCATACACAAAAATAAACTCAAAATGGATGAAAGACCTAAATGTAAGACAGGAAGCCATCAAAATCCTCGAGGAGAAAGTGAGAAAAAACCTCTTTGATCTTGGCCACAGCAACTTCTTACTCAGCTCCTCTCCACAGGCAAGGGAAACAAAGGCAAAAATGAACTACTGGGACCTCATCAAAATAAAAAGCTTCTGCACAGTGAAGGAAACAATCAGCAAATCTAAAAGGCAACCAACAGAATGAGAGAAGATATTTGCAAATGACATATCAGATAAATGGTTAGTACCCAAAATCTATAAAGAACTTAGCAAACTCAATACCCCCAAAAAAACAAATAATCCAGTGAAGAAATGGGCAAAAGACATGAATAGATACTTCTCCAAAGAAGACATCCAGATGGCCAACTGACACATGAAAAAATGCTCAACATCACTGATCATCAGGGAAATCCAAATCAAAACCACAATGAGATCCCCCCTCACACCTGTCAGAATGGCTCACATTAACAACTCAGGCAACAACAGATGTTGGCGAGGATGTGGAGAAAGGGGATCTCTTTTGCATTGCTGGTGGGAATGCAAGCTGGTGCAGCCACTCTGGAAAACTGTATGGAAGTTCCTCAAACAATTAAAATAGAACCACCCTATGACCCAGCAATTGCACTACTTTATATTTCTCCAAGGGATACAGGCATGCTATTTCAAAGGGACACAAGCACCCCAATGTTTATAGCAGCACTATCAACAATAGGCAAGGTATGGAAAGAGCCCAAATGTCCACTGATGGATGAATGGATAAGAAGAAGTGGTATATATATATACAATGGAGTTTTACTTGGCAATAAAAAGAATGAAATCTTGCCATTTACAACTGCATGAATGGAACTAGAGGGTGTTATGCTAAGTGAAATTAGTCAGTCAGAGAAAGACAAAAATCATATGACTTCATTAATATGAGGACTTTAAGAGACAAAATAGATGAACATAAGGGAATGGAAAAAAATAATATAAAAACAGCGAGAGGGACAAAACAGAAGAGACTCATAAATATGGAGAACAAACTGAGGGTTATGGGAGGGATTGTGGGAGGGGGTACTACTCCTGAAATCATTGTTGCACTATATGCTAACTAATTTGGATGTAAATTTAAAAAAATAAAAAAATTAAAAAAGTTAAAAAATACAATACAATACAATACAATACAATACAAAAAATAAAATAAAATAAAATAAAATAAAATAAAATAAAATAAAATAAAATATAAAAAAAACGGAAATACCTATTGCACAATTTAAAGATGCAGATGTATGAGGAAATGCTTAGCAGGGCAACTGACCCCTACTATGCAAAAAATAAAGTGCAATTTTATAAAAAAAAAATAATAGCTTCTTAACTGTCTTTTTACCTCTATTTTTTCTTTCTTTAATTCTTTACACATATTACTGCTAGCTTAATCTTCACCAAACTAATTTTATCTTGACATGTAACAGGAGAAAAATATTTCAATCCTCTGCTCAAAATCCTATAATATCTTTATGTTGTCTATCACATTAAATTCTATTCTGATTTATGTAATTTTACATGATCTGGTCTCAGTTTTGTTTGTTTGTTTGTTTGTTTGTTTTCAGTTTAGCCTATTACTGAGTCAAAAACTCATTTAGTGAGTTGATATACTGAATGTATATGCTGAATGTTGTTGATATACTGAATATATACTACTAATTTGGTAAATCCTGCCTTCTAAATGAGAATGTAACCTTCACAAGGGCAAGGATAATGACAATTACTTCTCTTTATGTTTCACTGGAACTATCATAGTAATAAAAGAACCCCATAGTTTTAAAATAATTACAGATTTATAAATTAACTTTGGAAAAAATTGAAGTCAATTTCTGTCACTGAAGTCTATTTATTTCAAATCAATTCAAATGATATGAAGTAAAGGAAATAAACTTTCAAGGCAAAGAATTTGTATGGCTCAAGAATTAAATTGTATCATCTATAGTTTAACATTCTTTTCCTATAAATGAGGAAATTAGTTCACCATGTTTTCTTAAAAGGAAATGATTTTAAATAATAAATTGTTTAGAGACTTCTTTTCAAAGCTCTATCTACTGTCATTTAATAGGAAAACTGCTTTCTGTTTCACAATAGTTGTGGAAATTCCAGTGCACAGTTACTGCATCTTTGATCATTGCATACTCCAGTGTCACTGGGTTTGTCAAGCAGACTTACAAAGTTGAATCCATTTAGAATTTAACGCAATTCAAATGTTGTTAGTTTTGTTTTGATTATCTATAAACAAATCTTCAATCTACTCTTTAAAATACATTTTTCTTAATAAATAGCAGCTTATGGTCATCTAAGAACCACCTTACATCTCATTTCTGAATGTTATAAGATTGTCACAACTTTTGAGGTTTATTCACAGATTTCCAGCTTTCATTTTGTATTGTGTAATGAGTTAATTCATCCCAAAGACCTTGTGGCATAGTCAATCCATTGCTTTTAACGCATTGAGATACATTTGTTTTTCTTCCCCGTGTTGCTGTCAAGTAAATGCTATTCTGTTCACCTAATAATACTTAACTCAAAAGCCAAATCCATTATTTTTACCCAACAAATTTCTCATTTATCAAATACCCCAAAGTTCTCAATGATGCTTTTCCCTCTTTCTCCTTCAGATAATTTGCTGGATAATTATCTTCTCTTGAGTATCTTAAAAGTGAGTGAAATTATATACATACATGTATGTTAGGTATGAGAAAATTCCAAATGTTTCTGTGTTTTTATTGAATTAACTCGTTCTAGGCATCAACTAAACGGTTACTAAATGGCCATAAGAGTCTGTGTCAGTAGGAATCTGGAAACCTGGGATCTCCTCCAACCCTACTAAGTGCTAACTGGAAGTAAGTACTTTAATCTCTTTGGTCCTTCATCCTTCATTTGTATATTAGATTGTTGAAGTATCTCTCAGCAGTCCTTTTAACATTGAAACTGGTCATAATTAATTCAATGGATCATAGCAAGTCTCTGGAGTGCCTCCTCATGGCTGAGTAATTGTGGGTAAACAATATTGGAACTCCCACTACCAATACTGCCCACAAACTTTGGGTTTGTGTCAAATAATCACCAGCCACCTTACATATAAATTTTATCTTGCTAAATTAAAAGAATAACAGCTTTTAATCATAGTACTCTGAGGTCTATTTATGACATTTATCATATTAATATGGGTGATTATAATTAGCATTTCTCCTCATAAGCATTTGAATTTCCTGAATTCCATCTCCTTTTTTACTAGTGTGGAAAAGGAGAGATCCATTTCATCCTCTGAAATGGAATAAGTTTAGAAATGTGGAAAGAAACTATGTTCCTTTGGCAAGATCCCCTGGGCTAAGATGCCACCTTCATTTTTCTTCATTGTTTAGAGTTAATTTGGTTTGGCTCTGTTTGCAGCCAGTGCAGTGTCATTTGAAATCCAGAAAACAAGAAAAAAATACCATCCTCGTAATTCAGTATATTTAGCCCTTGAACAATTCTAGACTTCTGAAGATTTATTTATTTTTTTCCATTTAGAACATAGTCATTGGGAAAAAAGAAAAAAAATATATTTAGTTAGAGAATATTGAACATATGTCTGTAAAATCTTCCACATGATATTAAATATTATACCTACCTGACTAGGTCAGTTGGCTCAGAAATTTACAGCCGTCATGTTTTATCTTCTCATGTGGAATATTGAAAAATATGGAAAATCTACCAAGATGCCTAACCAGAAGAAATGATTCTATTTTTATAATGCTCTATTGAAGTTAACAATGTATAAACACATAATTATTTTAGAATGGATTTTATAATAGATTTTATGGAGTACATGGAAAAGGAGATGGTATGATTAAAATTATGTTCTGCACAAAACTGTTTGGTATATGAAAAGAAAAGTTATTATAGTGGTGTTTCCACTAATGATCTGTTTGGTTTACTGCCATACAAGAATAAGAGTCTATTTTGGGCTTTTATTTCAGTTGCATTAAATTTCCATCAGAGTTAGATTTGTTTAAAATAAGTTTCTGGAATAATAAGCCTTTTTGAGAAAACAGTATTATTTAAATACATTTGGAAAGAGGCAAGATTAGGAAAACAGGAAAAGGTGGCAGCTTGAACATTTCCTGCCTTGCTGTCATTGTCCTAATTGCCACCAAACAACTTTATCTCTCCCATGCCTTACATGTTAAGCTGAAGCATTGAAGCTGGTAGCAAGGCCTCAAGCTTAACTGGAATCCTAAAGGACAGAGTTGGTACAGTTTTTTTTCCCCCACTAATCTTGGTATCACATTGGGACAAGGGGAGGGAAATTCAGGGTGAGGAAGTTTAGATGGATTCTGGAAAGCACCTGACCTGCAGGTATTCATGAATCCCATCCCCCACAAAGGGAAGGGCTGCATATTGGTTCACTGAGGACCTGCAGTTCCTCTGCATTGGAAGAGCCGTGGGAATGTGACCCTGGCATGTTGGATTTCTGTACCTGGGAAATATTAGAGTGACATGAGCTGACACCTTGACTGTTGCCTCTTCCAAGAACAGGAATAGAGCCTGCATACCTCTCTCCACATTGCTGCCCCCTCACTTCAGTATTTGAACTGAGCCTTAATGAGCAAGCAAGGGAAAATAATGTTGTTGTTAAGGGGCCCCAGCAGGTAGAGAGAAGGGAAAAAAAGGCAGTTTAATGAATTAATAATACTGCTCTAAATGGAAGGCATTGTAAGCAAAAGGAACAATTTTAATTTAACTTAAATGCAATTTTAATTTACACTAGCATTTAAAATCTGCAGCTTGATCATTTTGATCTGATTTGAAGTCCATGGCCAATATTTTTTTCAGTTATTGTCCTGCTTTATTATTTCTGTCCCCTTGTAATGCAAATTCAACTACATGAATGATAGACCATTAACTTTTTTATTATTTTATATATTTTCCCAGATATTTATTTCTTTATTGTCCTCTACTTCACTGGTCTTCTCTTCTGGCCACTATTCTGGTTTTAAATTCATTCACTAAATGTGTGACTTCCATTACTGTATTCTCAGATTTAGAATTTTCAAAGATTATCTATACTTATAGATCTCAATTTTCTGATACAGATTTCTGTATTTCCCCCTCTCTTCTTTTGAACATATTAATCACAGTAATTTATTCTTTATTTTATTTTTTTTTAAGATTTTGTTTTTAATAATCTCAAAACCCAACATGGGACTTGAACTCACAACCCTGAGATCAAGTCACATGTTCTTCAAACTGAGCCATCCAGGTGTCCCTTAATCACAGTAATTTAAAAATGCTGCCCAGAACACTAACATCTCTGTCATTTCTGGGTCTGTTTCTTTTGTCTGATTTTTTTTTTCTCTTGAATTTCTGTTATTTCTGTCTAATCTCCTGACAATCCTGGAGATTATTTATTTAATGCCAGCATTGTATTTGAAAAAATTGTAGAGGATGGGAAAGATCCTATCTTCCTCTATAGTCTGTTTTACTTTTGGATTACAGCTAGAAGCAAGAGCAAATTGGTGTGGGATATTTCAGTCTTTATGAAGGTTAATCAATTGCCTCTTTTATTTTATTTAGGGCAATCCTAGGTTACACCTCTTTTCTGACCATAAGTATCAAGAAACTCCCTTTTACAATTAAAAGTGTTTGGATGAGACCAAGGGTCAGCAAACTTTTTCTGTGAATAATCAAATAGTAAATATTTTGGGCTTTTCATATGGTGTCTGTCATAACTAGTAGGTTTGCCACTGAGACACAAAAGCATACATAGAGAAAACATAAACAAATGAGTATGTGTTTGTTTCAACAAAACTTTATTTACAAAACAGATATTCTGCTGAATAACCTGTGGGTCTTATTGCTGATATCTAGTTTAGACTATAAATATATATTCCCTCAATTTAGGGGCGCCTGGGTGGCTCAGTCGGTTAAGTGTCCGACTTCTGCTCAGGTCATGATCTCTCAGTCCGTGAGTTCGAGCCCCGCGTGGGGCTCTGTGCTGACAGCTCAGAGCCTGGAGCCTGCTTCGGATTCTGTGTCTCCCTCTCTCTGTCCCTCGCCTGCTCATGCTCTGTCTCTCTCTCTCTGTCTCAAAAATAAATAAAAAAAACATTAAAAAAAAGATTTAAATATATACCCCCTCAATTTCTTAGCCTTAGTCTCAGGACTTTAAGAAAAGAATAATACTTCAAGGAGAAAAGTGGTACAGAATGTTGGACTCACTTTTCTGCAGTTCCCTTTTCGACAGGGTCTTTTTCTTCTAATATTAGAGCACTTTGTACCTTGAATTGCAATTATTTGTCCCCCGGCCCCATAGACAACCATAAGTTGTGAGCTTGTTTATACTTGTTTACTAAGTTTCCTACTGTTATTTTATTTTAATGTTTATTCACTTTTAAGAGACAGAGAGAGACAGAGCATGAATGGGGGAGGGACAGAGAGGGAGACACAGAATCCAAAGCAGGCTCCAGGCTCTGAGCTGTCAGCACAGAGCCTGATGCAGGGCTAGAACCCACTAACTGTGAGATCATGACCTGAACCAACATTGGCTGCTTAACTGACTGAGCCACCCAGACACCCCCCCCCCACCCCATTGTTATTAATCAGCAAAAACCTGGAAAGGAAAGTGGCATAAAAATATCTGGATCTTGTCAATACTTTTGTCTTCTCCTGAGATCACTGCCTTGTGAGATTCTGGCTTTTCTAAGTGTACTCTATTAAACTCTTGAAAGAGCTGTTTTGGTATTTCTTATAGCTTTTTTACTTATTCTTGAAGGGACACATTAGTCTAATACAAGCTATTCTATCATAGTGGGAAGCAGAAACCCCCACTTTTTTTTAAAAAAAAAAGCAATTTGTAGCTTTTGAATAAACCAGCAAAATCTAGAAATGGAAAACTATGATAACAATGAAATGACATAAAAGTAAACATTGAATACATAGGTAGAATGAAAGTCAAGTATATCAAGTATTACACTATATACAAAAAACTACTCAATCTTACTCAATAATATAGAGTAAATCTGAATAATAGAATGACATGCCATGCTTTTGATACAAAGATTAATACAATGAAATTGTCAATTCTGTCTAAATTATACCATGTATTTAATGAGTTTCCAACTAAATCACAAACAACATAGTTATTTTTTAGTTGAGTAAAATGATCTCAAATTCTTTTCAAAAAATAAATGCCTGAAAGAAGCCAGATAATTATAACAAAGAAAATGATTATAAAAGATTAACTTCATAAGATACTGAAATAATATAAAATCATCAGAACTAAAAAAAAATTGTTGGTAAAAGAATAGAAAATCAAAAAATGGCACAATGTGAAGAACAAATAGATTTCAATGTATATGTAATTGAAATTTTGTTTGCATTAGTGTGTTTTAATTTTGTGGAAACATACTAACATATTTAACAATATGTTGACCCAATTGGCATTCTATATAGGAGGGAATAAAGATTATATTTCATACTACTCACATATCTCATACTACTCACAAAAAGAAAATTCAGGTAAAACATAACACAAATGTAAAAATTAAAAATTTTATAATAAAATGTGAGAGGTAAATGAATATCCTATTGGTTAGAAATAATTTTAACCTTGTCAAAAATCCTAGGAGCTATGGAAAAATGTGGATTTGTTTAACTCTCTCTATATATTTTTCCAATATGTTACATCACAAAAGATACCATAAACAAAGCTAATATGCCTATTATTGATTAGGATTAGTATCTGTAACTGAGTTAACATCTATAACATAATGTGGTCACAAATTCTTGAAACAGGCAAATATACACGAAAAATGGCTTATTGATATTACATTACAACATAAGATGCATTCAGTGTGTTTTATCTCACTAGCAACACCTACCATGAACAGAAAAAAAAAAAAGAAAATGCTATAATATATTGCCTATGGAAATGTTAAGTTTTATAGCACTTAGAAATCCGTATGTCAAAATCCATTAAAATCAAAATGTATGCATTCAATATTTCTTCTGTGAACACACCCTATGGAAATATAGGCCTCACTTATATAGCTATAAGGATGTTTATTATAACTGTGTTGTGGCAAAAGTGAAATAAGATGAATATTGGTCTATAAGAAAATAGTTGAGAAGCATCTGGGTTGTTCAGTTGGTTGAGCATTTAGCTTTTGGTTTCAGCTCAGGTCATTATCTTCCGGTTTGTGAATTCAAGCCCTGCTTTGGGCGGGCTCTATATTGATGTTGTAGGGCCTGCTTGGGATTCTCTTTCTCTCCCTCTCTTTGCCCCACCCCCACTCTCTATCTCTCGCTCTCTCAAAATAAGTAAATAAACTTAAAAAAATGGTTGATTAAAATATGTCATATCTAAAGTATAGAAACTATGAAGATATTAAAAAGAATGCTCACTCGTAAGTTTTTCCATCTCGATCTACTAAGTGAAAACTGTAAGATGCAGAGAGGTAGGTGTAATATGATCACATTTTTATAAAACAAAGAAATTTTAAAAATACTTAAACCTCTACAGATAGTTTTATGTGATTTTATTAGCATGGAAAAACAATAGAGATGTGTATATATTAATTTCTTTGAGTGGAGATAAGGTAGGGGGATGAGTCCAGAAAAAAACATTCAACTTCTTCCTCCCTTATAGACAATGAAGAAATTTAACAATGAAGTCCATGTATCTAAGAGATTCGGGATACTAATGATAAAATTAAAACACTTGAAAGAATATGGATAAGAAATCTCTCAGCACACAGTGGGAGGCAAGTCCCTCTGGGACACTCAAAAGAGTATCATGAATGGTATCAGGCCTATCCCTTAACCACACTCATTATAACCAGTTCCTTAGAGCCTTGCTTCTCAAAGTGCAGTCTATGAATTAGCAGCATCAGTGTTACCTAGGAACTTGTTGGAGAGGCAGATATCTGGCACAACCCATAATTATTGAATCAGAATCTTCATTTTTTCCAAGCCCCCCCAGATGAGGGGGGGCTCCATTAACATTTGGAGGAGCACAATGACTTAATGGATGATTGTGGACTAAAGTCAGTACTCATAGTCTATCTTTTTAATTTAAGTATATATAAGTGTGCATAGAAATATATATAAGTATGCACAGAAAAATATAACAAGTTCTGATTTTGAAAATCTTTATAATTGACAAAGTACATCTTAGGGAAAAACAGTAAATAAATCCAATAATAACTCTGTGACAGATTTTGGTTGGGGGGGCACAATAATTGTTATAATAGACAACATAGCATTTAGCATTGTGCTAAGCTACTAGAACCTCAATTCTCTCAACTACAAAATGGAATTTTAATAAATAGAACCTGTTTCATTGGACTATCATCATAACCAAAATGTGTGCAAAAAGAATTTTAATACTTAACAACTATATAAATATATAAGCAGTGGTGTTTTCATTTGGGTTTTATTAAATGCATCAAATGCACTTAGATCTTTTACTTTTGTTTTTTTACTTCACTGTTTTTCAAACTGGAATTTTCCAGAGGGTTATGGAAGCATTTTAGTCAGTCGAGAAAACCAAAGGCATACAATATTACATACCTATGCATTGGCACATATTTACAGATTCATAAACTTGGAAACTCTGTCTCCTTCCTATGTTTTATGACTTGTGTTAATGTAATATTGCTTTAAGTTTTTTTAATCTTTATTATTTATAAGTGTATGAATATTAAATTATATGCTATTGGAAGCTGGATTATTTCAACAGAAATAATACATCTGGAAGACAAAGTGATTTAATATGTGATTGTGTTTGTGCATCAATAAAAAATAAAACATCACATTTCAAAATATAAAATATCTTCAGTAATTTCAGAAAGCACCTCTATGTAAAGTCCTTACTTTTGTTAAGCTGCGTGTGGCTAAAATCACACTATAAATTGAGAGTTTAGAGTTTTTTTTTAATGGTTACTTACTTATTTTGAGAGAGAGAACAAAAGTGAGCGAGCAGGGGAGGGGCAGAGAGAGAGGGAGACAGAGAATCCCAAGCAGGCTCTGGGCTGTCAGTGCAGAGCCCGATGCAGGGTCGACTGTTAACTGTGCAGAAATTTAAGAACTTTATCAGAAAATAACTACAAAAATGAATGCTTGAAAAGCTGGGCCATGTTTCTTCTTTGGAGCCAAGCCAGGATTTGTTAACACTAAGGAAATGAGACAATATTTCTGTTGTTCACACATAACCACATTTACCACAAGCAGTAAAGTAAAGCTTCACATTGGCAGTAATGGAATTTGGCCTGGCATTTTCAGCCCCAATGCTCTCAGCTGCATGGTACAGCCCCAAAAGAAATGAGCAGCTATTGTTGTCTCTTGCCAAGATCAGAATTTTTGAACTGTAACCAGGAAGAAGTATTTTCCTCATTTATATGCACACTGATAATTAGGCTCAAGGAAATGAAGTGCACAGAATGGAAATTGAGATTATGTTTTTTAATGTGAACTTGTTTGATACCAGCTTCTACTCTTCTGACAGATGGATTCTTTTTGGCAGATGATTATGCAAACTGTTCCTTTCGTGCCCGTCTACATGAAGTGTATTCTATAAACACATTGAAGCATCGTGCTCCTCTGAGTCCTCAGTGCTTGGGAATATATTAACACCATGATGATTTGGATGGCAGGATTCAAAAGTATCTGAGAGTAAAAGCTAAAGGAATACTAGTGTGATTGCTTTAGTACTATCAAGGGACCTGGTAGATAATAATGTGCTTCCCTAGAAATTTTACATGGGGCATTTTCATGTCAAAGGAAGAGAAATGAACTCACAGATGATAGAGGAAAATCCAAACAATCAAATCATAAATAGTTTTTAGTAAGTGTTTTTAACAGACACCAAAACACTAACACATTTGGAAGGCAGTGCCCAGGCAAATTTAAATACCTATCAAGCACTCATAGGGTTGTCCTGTCTCTCATGATCTAATTATCAAGGTCATATTTCCTCATGATTTAACGGTCTTGTAACGATTGCTCTAATATTTAAGTGACAAAGAGACCTTTCTCTTCATATTTCTGCAATCAAGAATGTAAGACCTGAATCAGTGTTTTTGCAACCCAAATTTTAGTGGATGTTTTCTTGAGGAGGTAACACACACACACACACACACACACACACACACACACACACACATTTACATACACACATACATAAACACACAAATTCATATTTTAAGAGAGAAAACAGATTGCTGCAACAAGTCATGGGTAACTTGGGCAGTATAGTTGTGCTACATTATATATTCAGTGGGTCAATGGGATGCTAACTCAAGATCTGGTCTGCTGCCGTATATAAAATCCTGAATGTTAGTCTCCTTAAGGGCATTATAAGAACTTTAATATTTCTTTGTTATTAACTGACATTTTACGGGATTTTGTAGAGGACAAAGGGGAAGCATGTGAAGATGAAAGATTTTCTAATGTCCCTTCAGTAAGGATTTGCTAAAGACATGTAGGACACTGAAGGGAAGTAAAGAGAGTAAAGGGCTATGTCCTCTGAATTCCACAAGCATGATTTACAGTCTGAAAGTTAGATTTTTTTTTCCTTGAAATAGAATATAACCTTTTATCTTCCACTAATGAAAGCCATGCATCACAAAGATGACACATGATTATAGATGTGTCTGAGCAAGTGTGATGGTGACAGCAACAATGCTTTAAATTAGGTGGAAAAGAGTGAAAGTGTGTGTGTGCGTAAAACGATTGTCTAACTCAAAATGTGTGAGACCAGCTTTCGTAAAAAACAAAACAGAGAGGCAGCCAATCCATGAGAGATACTCAAAGCACATGTATAGCCACATATTGGACACCTTCTTGTGATTGAATTAGGGATTTGATGTTGTTTCCAACTTATCACTACACATTTAAGCAGACCAATTCAAAACTGGTTTGTAATGAACTAAACTGACTGATTACAGCTATCTGGACATTTGGATTGTAAGTATAAAGTATCACTATGACTGACCAATTATTGAAATCTGATTCAGTTGGAATCTAGTTTCTTAATCTGGTGGCTCAATGTTTGAGAAACAATTGGAATAGCATTTGGAGATATAGAAGATGAACCTATAAGCCTCTAGTATTCTCTACATCTATTACCATATAATCAGATCCTCTTTGACACTGATGAAGCCAGTAGAATGGAATTAGTAATTAATGTATTCAATAAATGTTGAATGTTAAGAACATGTATATTGAGGTATTGCTTTAGGTAAAAGAGATATAGCAAAGAACAAGGTAAAAATTTCCTTATTTTATGTAACTTATATTCTAATTTAGGTGGGAGTAGATGTAAATAGATAGTAAACACTTAAACAAATGATGAAAGAACAATGTGTTGGGATTGAGAGCATAAAAATACCTAAGACTGGGAATGCATTTGAATGAGTACTTAATGCTGAACAGAAACTAATCCTGCAAAGATTTGTGGGAAGAGAATTCTACATGGAGGGAACAGAAACACGATTCTGAGAATACTCTTGGGGTTCCAGTTATCTATTACTATGTAATACATCATGCAAAAACTTAGTAGCTTGAAATGTGAACTTTATTTTGCTCATGACTTCATGGATGAATATACAATGGGTTCTGTAGTGTGTATATCTCTGCTCTATGTTCTATCAGCTATGGTGACTCAATAGGGCTGGAAGATCTACTCACATATCTGATAAATATGTGCCAGCTGATTGCTATGAGCTTAACTGGGGCTCTTGGCTTGGCGCCTCACTCTTCCTCATGTGGATCTCTCCAAGGCTTTGCTTCAGCTTCCTCCCAGTAACATCTAAGAGTTAGTGTTCCAAGAGACAGAAAATGGAAGTTTCCAGTCTTTAAATGTTTCTGTTTCATTTCTGCCATACTTCAAAGTAGTCACAGAGCCCACAGATGCAAGGAAAGTGGGTAGAGACTACAACTGTTAATAAGCAGAGTGTAAAGAACTTAGCCTTCTGTCTAAAAATTATTTATGTTACTCCCACATGAAAAATACACTCACTTCCTCCACAAACTCCAACTTTCCTTCCCAATATAGCATCAGGTTCAAGATCAGGATCCAAGATTTCATAAACTAAATCAGGTTTAGGTGTTGACGAGGCTCCCCACGTGGAATAACGAGTTGGTGCTGACTGCTGGCTGGGAACTCAGCCATGCTAGTCCTCTCCATGAGGCAGCTTTGGCTTTCTCATAGCATGGTGGCTGACTTCCAAGAGTCAGTGTTCCAAGAAACATGAAGTGGGAGCTGCCAGTCTCTACAGGCCTGGAGCCAGAAGCAGGCATAGCAAAGCTTCTAATATATTCTATTAGTCAAAACAGTCACACTTGATGGGAGGAGCGTCAAGGAATTTGTGGCTTTCTTTAATTTGCACATCTGGTGCTTTCAAAGGGCAGAAAGATGAATACTTCAACAATATCCCATATTGTTTTTTTGTGTGCTTCTAATTTAAAATCAAATCCTTTTAAGAACTCAGAAAACATGGCTAGTGCTCTAAATGGCATCTATGAATACATACTAAATAGAAAACTCTGAAAGATATAAAATCACTTTAAGACTATGATGAATTAATATGAGTGTCAACCAAACTAATAGGCACAGAGGTCTTGCTTCTAGAGTTCCAAAAGGGAAGGGAAAGTGCATTAACCCCAAGTAGTCAGGAGCAGGAGGGGCAACAGAGCAAATAGGAGCTCAGAACTTAACTGAGAGGTGAAATTGGAATCAGCTTAAAAGTCCATTGGATGGACGGTGGACAGTAGGTCACAAATTGATCAAAAATTACAAGTTGCAGATCAGATTCAATTGCAGTGTAACAGGAAGTGAAAACAAGGGAAAGAGGAAAGTAAGAGACCTCTTGTTTGTTGTCATAAGCAGGTACCAGCTTCCTAATACTGCTTCCTAGTTCCACTATGAATGTTTAGTGAGATCTGTTTTAAAGTTATAGAACAGAAAGAAGCAAGGAATTATTTTCTAACTTTGGACATAAAAGTAGGTAATTATATATTGCTTGCAATAAAACATTCAAATACATGTGGAAAAGGTGGATTCCCAACCTCCAGAATATGTACCTGTAGTTTTTGGTATCTAATGGAGAACCTATCTGTTATTTTGGTGAATACTCTTTACACTTTGCTGTGGGATCTTCTAACGATTATTTTCTTGCACACAGGAGTATAAGATTGAAAGGAAGAAACATAAACACCAATCACAGTGAATAGAACAATTTAGTTTTGGAAATGTGTATGGCCACAATCATTATAATTTGTTTCCTTTGCAACTGCAGGAATGGATCTACTTGGATCTAATGCCTATTCATCCTTCAACACAACTGCTTTCTTCTTTCCTTTTAAAAACTTTCGTTTGATGTTTCCCCATTTCTTCTAATATGAGTTTCTATGTTCCTTTAGTCACACTCTGTCTAATATTACATGCTTCATACTATACTTAAGTATTATACTTAATTGTTTTCTCCTACCACTGTGAAAATGTGGATACCGTAACTGTTTCTTACTGTCATAGATCCGCTCTGACCAATATGGTAGCCATTAAACACAACTGGCTATGATTTAGATTTAAATACAAAGTATTTAAAATGACATTAAATTAAAATTTGATTCCTTAGCTCTACCAGCCACATTTCTGGGGCACAATAGCCAGGTTTGGATAGTGGCTACCATGTTGGAAGGCATAGATATAGAAATGCGTATATTCATAACAATTCTATTGGACAGTATTGCTCAAGGTTTTTAATAATTTTTATGGAATAAAAGAAAGATGTCTATGACTCAAAATTATTATAGTTATTTGGCCTCATATAGAAAATTCTGAAAATAAACACATCATACATATATATTAAACTTCAGTTTTCTTGGCATGACATTAGTAGCTATTCGTGAAATATAAATTGAAACTTGGTCATGCTGAATAGACACATTTTAAACGGGGTAGCTGCGTGGCTCAGTCAGTTGAACATCTGATTTTGGCTCAGGTCATGATCTCACAGCTTGTGGGTTTGAGCTCAGTGTCAGGCTCTGTGCTGACAGCCCAGAGCCTGGAGTCTGCTTCAGATTCTGTGTCTCCTCTCTCTCTGACCCTTCCCAGCTTGTGTTTTGTTTTGTTTTGTTTCTTTGTTTGTTTGTTTGCTCTCTCTCTCAAAAATTAATAAACTTAGAAAAAAACATTTTAATTCACAGAAATAGTTAATGACCATATAGAACTATAAATTCTACTTATTCTGAAAAATACTTGGACAGCCTGGCTTGGTTAGTAACTGAGATAAAATCTTGAACTCCTTAATGGCCCACATTAAGGATCTATACTGAAGAAATTGATGTAAGAAGATGGATCTGTATAAATCATCATGCCAAACGTGAGTTTAAGTCACACTTAAAGGTACCTGGATGTTGAAAAAAGTAATAAGACACCATCTCCTTCTTCCAGGAGTAATGCTTCCCTATATCCTACATAGTAAAGTGCAAACATTTTATATTGATAATATGCAGATACTTCACAGTCTTTCCCTAACTCATACTACCCCTTTTATGGATAAACTCTCAAGTTTCCAAATTCTCTAAGCCAGTCAAACTGGTTACCTGCTCTCCTCCCAGCAAGAATAATTTGTTCCTCTCTCTACAACCCTTTGCCCGTAAACTACTCTTTCCTTTCCAACTCTACTTTACCCTAATACAGTACTGTACTTTCCAACACAGGATGCCTTCCTTTCTTCCCTTTACCCATAAAAAACCCTTAAGGAGGTGGGTCAGTTCAAGTGCTTCCTCACCAGATCCTTTCGAGAGTTGAATGTGAAGATGACTTAAGTTCCTCCACCATAAAATTCATAAATACATTTTCAATGGGAAGCCCTCCCAATAATTAAATTTTAACATTTGGCAGCTATAACATTCCTTGGCAGGTAGCTATACAATAGGGTAGATGCTGTTGTAAATGATATTAAGCCGAATGTGAAATGGAAACTAGAGCTTTCTCCTAAGATAGATTTATCCCTTTGTCTTTCTTATCCTATATCTAGAGTCTTCATTTTATTAACAGTTTTCAGAACTAAACAAAATTTTTTCAACTCCCAGCTCTAACCCCGTTTTTTGATGGGCATGGGGAGAAGTGTAGAAAATTACAGCATTAAAAGAGTTTGCTTTCATTTTTCAAAAAGGGGTGCCACCATTTATAACACAGTGTCTCATAACTCCTATTTGAGTTTCCAGATTTTGTAATAATAAAAAAAAAACCTCTGTGTATTACTTTATCAATGTGATTTTTATGATGCTGGATAACTATAATTCAAATGGAAAATAAACAGCAATATACGCACACACACAAAAGAAGGTACCTGGCTGTTTATTTAAATCTACCATAACAATTACCCTAAGATACAAAATGCTTTAAAATAGCAATTAGGGACAATGCTATAATGAAGACTGTGCTCAGAGTTACGAATATTCTTTTCAGACGCAAAGAAATCTGTCATATTAAACAGACAGATAAGAATCAGCAAATAAGGTGAAAGAATTTACTAATGGTCTCATCTTTAGTTATTTGGAAAATTACAGAAATGATCTCATAGCTTGTTCTCTTCATTAACTCACATAAATAAGACAGTAATGATAAAACAGTTGAAGGAATTTGCCCATTAGTCCTCACTGGGACCTGTGCTCCTGCTTAGTGACTGTCTAGATCTATACATTTTGCTTATTCAGCTGGAAAAACATACCAGAATCTGAATTCTAAATGAAGAGTGGAGAGAAAATCCCTATCCTTTGGAAAATATGAGAGAAAGAAAATTAAATATTGACTAAAGTGGAGAATTTCTAATTGGATGGGAAAAGTTAATTTATGTGGAATAGAAAATGAGACCATATCTCAAAATGGTCTCAGATACATGAGCATTTACTAGTCATATTTTTCCATTGTGTATTGCCATGGATTTCATGGTAAATCTTCATAGCTGTTCCTGTGTTGCATGCTTCCTTATCTCCACTATTTTTCTATCAATAGACTAAAGAGAGCATACTCCTGGTTAAATATATACAAATCAACTGTCTCTAATTGTAATAATTATGCAAGCAGAGTTTATTGCTTTTGCTTTCATTTGACTGAAATTCATGTATACAAAACTTTATTTTACATTATATGTACTGAATCCTTATTGTCTTTTACTTTCACATTTCATAACTTGCCTTCTTAGCCAGTATTCTTTCATATATACCCCTATCGACTTTACGCCCTCCCCCTTGAGCTACAAAGTAGTCTTTAGACATATTGATAGCTTTTTACCCCTTGCTAAATTGATCTGATTTAAAAAAAAAAAAAAAAAAAATATATATATATATATATATATATATATATATATATATATATATATGTTTATTTGTTATTGAGAGACAGAGAGACACAGCGTGAGCAGGAGAGGGGCACAGAGAAGGGGAGACACAGAATCGGAAGCAGGCTCCAGGCTCCAGGCTGTCAGCACAGCGCCCCACGGGGGCTGGAACTCACAAACCTCAAGATCATGGCCTGAGACAAACCCGGATGCTTAACCAGCTGAGCAACCCAGGCACCCCTAAATTGATCTATTTTTTTTTATTTTTTATTATTATTTTTTTTTAATCCGTGCATGAGGCGCCTGGGTGACTCAGTCGGTTAAGCGCCCAACTTCAGCTCAGGTCATGATCTCACAGTCCTTGGGTTTGAGCCCCATGTGGGGCTCTGTGCTGACTGCTCAGAGCCTGGAGCCTGCTTCCGACTCTGTGTCTCCCTCTCTTTCTGCTCCTCCCCTGCTTATGCTCGCTCTCTCTCTGTCTCAAAAATAAATTTAAAAAAACGTTTTAAAAAATCCATGCATTGTAGCTTATCCTGATATAAAATCCAAGTCCTATCACTTGGGAAAAACAATACGCATAATGAGAATAAAGTCCGGAGCTTTGTTTTCTGTTCTTTGTAGCAAGATTATTGTATAGTAAAACTTTATATGTTAAAAATTTTAATCTGTCTAAGCATTATTAAGATATTTAATTTGTTCATTACTTTTACTCAATTTACATGATTACTTGTATATTATACTCTATTATTAGTTCCAGAATTTTGGAATTCAACCTGATTTGGTTCCTTCCTACTTACTGCTCTAGTCAAAATCAGATTCTGCATTTATCATAGATGTCATAAAAAATTTAATTTTTTTTAGCCATCAAATCTGATTTTGAAAATAGATGGAATGACTCTACCATAAAACTTTCTTGGCTGTAACAATTAGATTTCTTCTATATTCTGGCCTCATCAAAAAATTTTCAAGGTCATTTTCTATTACAGCAAATTTGGAAGCACAGGTAATTGGACATTTGGATGGTAAACAGTTACTTTCAGAAATATAGGAGACCTTTTTAGTGGAAAAGGATACTATGAAGTTGTCAATGTTGAGGAGAATAGAGTACCTCTTTGAATCTGCTTTCAAACTGTGGTTTCACTTATCTTTCTGAAACAAAATATGAGCATAGCACTAATCCAATTAAATCCAATTGGACTAATCCAATTAAAAATGTCCATGGATTCCTACCACTCCTAGAGCATAAACTTCAAGTTCTACAGCATGCCTTGTAAATTTAAAAGATATTCTTTTTTTTTTTTTTTTTTAATTTTTTTTTTTTCAATGTTTTTTATTTATTTTTGGGACAGAGAGAGACAGAGCATGAACGGGGGAGGGGCAGAGAGAGAGGGAGACACAGAATCGGAAACAGGCTCCAGGCTCCGAGCCATCAGCCCAGAGCCTGACGCGGGGCTCGAACTCACGGACCGCGAGATCGTGACCTGGCTGAAGTCGGACGCTTAACCGACTGCGCCACCCAGGCGCCCCTAAAAGATATTCTTAAATTATTTCTCCAATCCTATCTCCCTCTATTCCCTGACTTCCCTATGCTGGTCATTCCATAATAAACAACTGGTAGTTCTCCAAGACACCATATTCTTTTTTTTCTTTTCTTTTTTGTTTTTTAAGTTTATTTATTTTGAGAAAGCGCTAGCCAGCAGTGGGGAAGGGCAAAGAGCAAGAGAGTATCCCAAGCAGGCTTTGTGCTGTCACTGTGAGCCCAATGCAGGGCTCCACCTCACAAACTGTGAGATCATGACCTGACATAAAATCAAAAGTCAGATGCTCAACCAACTGAGCCACCCAAGTGCCCCAATACTCTTTCATTTTAGGCCTTTGCGCATGTACCTTTCCCACTACCTAACAACTCGTCCTCCAATTCAATCTCCCATCCTCAGATATGTACCTAACTTCTGATCTTTTGATTGATTTCAAATAACTGCTCAGTCATATTCTCCCCTCAGTGAGCCACTGTCTGACTACCCTCTCCTATATACACAACGAAGTAACTACAGTTGCCCCATCATGGACCTGGAATGGATAGAGAGGAAGTAAAAAGGTAATTTTTCATCAAAATATGAAATGAAAATCTATCATTGTTGCATCTGAATAATATATGATTCCTGCCAAATAATTTGATCATGGGATATCTATGGGATATATATTTTTAAAATATCCTCAAATATTTCATGTTTTCTGTTAGAGAAACTGCTGTCACATCATATTTGTGATAGATACAGAGATGGACTGCCAAAATCTCCTTCAAATAAGAACTTGTTGTCAGGCTTCAGGGAGTATGGTCAGCACATGGTCTCCATTTATGAGCTACTTCAAGATATGCCTTAGCTGCAGAAAGTCATCTTGCCTGAAATCGTATCTTTTCCTGGGGCAGCCTGTATGGTGACTGATTGGGGTATAATATAAAGTCCCAGCTACTTATGCAGATAACTGCCCAAGAAAAGGAGGATAACCAACTTAGGAGACAAAGTACAAGGAGAGTAAAGGCATGTGAATGGACCTATGAGAATGGACACAATGTGAGTAGATCTTTGTATTACATGTTTATGACCACAAGAAAGCATCTTCCACAGAAGAGACTCTGAGCATTCATGCGGACAAAATGGACCAGGTGACATCAGTTTGTGTCTATCACCTGATATCTCAGCACAATGAACATTTAAATAACTGCTAAGGTGGTGTGAAACAAACTGCACCCACTCCACTAAATTTGATCTACCAGGCATCAACATCAGATACCAATGCTGAGTTTTCCATAGGGACCATTTCTTGAGGGACAAACTGGGCACTAGGTGTCAACTACCTTGTTCCCCATACATCCTGGAAGGGCCTGTGGTTCATCAGAAGAGTAGTCACATATTCTAAATACAGGTTTGCCTTTCTTGCCCTCATAGTCTCAGCCAGCACTATTATTCAGTGGCTCACAGAGTGTTTTAATGACTGGCACTGGAACCCATATAATGATATGTCAGATTAAGTAACGCATGTTATACAAAGGAAAGCAGACATGAGTCCTTTATATCCATATCACCCAAGCTTCTAGCATGATAGAGAATTGAAAAGGTTTACTGATATTCCAGCTTAAGGGGAAGCCTGGAGGCAATGTACTTCAGTGACAGGATTTCCTATATCTGGATGCAATATATGCCTGGAATTAAAGACTTTTATATGGCTCTGCACTAGCAGTAGGAAGAATACATGGCCTCAGGAACTGGGAATGAAAGTAGGAATGGCCCCTTACCCTCACTTCCAGTAATTTACTGAATGTTTTTATGATGGAGTATGGTACATATGGAGATGTGCAGCCCACATCCCCCATAAATTAAACACACTGGGAGTACCTTCAGAGATAGTTTCTGTATGTTAGATCCTCAGGGGCTGCTTGGCTACAGAAAGCACAGCGGCCCAAGGTTATATACTTTCTTATGTAGCCTGCATCTGGTACTAAAGGACAAAGGCTTGGTTGTATCACTTGTAGACAGGACACTTTGATGTCAATACTTGCTTTAAAACTTTCTACTAAGTTGACCAAGACTTTGATAGTCCTGCGTTGTATAGTTCAACTTTCTCTACTGCTCAGTCCTGTTACCTACTCACTCTTCATTTCACAGATATTGGTTCCTAATAAATATATTGCACCTCAACCTCTGTGGTAGCATCTGCATTTCGAGAACCCAACTTATAACAAGATTATAGTAGCTTTTTTACTTTTTGTAGAAGAGGTGCAGTTATGAAGCTGGAGTTGTGTCTTCTTTACCATTTTATCTACAGACACTATCACACAATGGGCATTTAATATGTTTCAGTAAATACTGAAAAAATGAAAAAAATTAAAATGTGTATTAAAGTTAGGAAACATGTACATTCTAAAGGATAATGCTTAAATTAGAATTCTAAGAAAATAATATTATATGGATTCAAATAGCAAATAACTTTTAAAATGACAAGATAACATATTACATAATGTACTTTGTGTGTAGATGTGAGTTACTCCATAATTTTGAGTCCATAAATGTAATTGGATAAACAATAGATCTCTCTAAAACGTCATGATGCCTTAGTGATAATTCTGCTATTTTCTTTAAGATCATATATATCTATAAGTAATTAGGGAAAGGAAATGTCTAAAATTAACCCACAAATGGAAGAGTATATGAGGAAGTCATTTTAAAGTTCTTTAAGTTCTTGTTTTCTTGTTTTGTTAAGTTTTCTTATTTTGAAAAATTTAACTTTTGGGTGAATTATATAGCAAAGAAAACACATCTTCTGTCATTGTCAACAAACATGAATTTTTGTATCAGAATTGAATTTGTTTTTAATGTGATTCTGTAAGGTATAGCTTCATATAGCAAAATTTCTCCTTAGTAGGGAAAGGCAGGTACTGTGATACTTTGATAATTATGATAAATTTCTGATAAGGCTAGTGGTTCATAGTTCCCCCAATACAATGTCTTGAAAATATTTTTTTATGAACAAGTGCAATGAATATCCATCATTGAAATATCCTGATGTGTTTAAAAAGTAGAAGAGGGTCTCATTTGATTTCATGAGTGAACAGTTAAATTTTCATATATTAGAATTTTGTGTAATATTGTAATAAAAGTTTTCGTTTTGGAATAAAAACTCATTAAATTAATAGTGTTATAATTAATAATTAATATTCCAATGTATTACCTAATATATCATATATTAGATATAATATAATAATAATAACTATGAGTAAATTTATATTTGATCATTTAATTAAATGTGCTTGCATAAGACAGATTTTTAAATTATACTATAATATCAAAATGCTAATATGAAAAAAAATTACCTAAAAAGCAGCATAATTAATGGATACATCTGGTCAAAATTATGAGAAAGGACAATTATCTTAATTCATTATAGCCTTTATAGAATAAAATAAAATGTTTCTTTAAAGCATAATGTGTTCACATTAGGGGGATATTTTGTAGAAGTCATAATTTTTACTCTAAGAACATTATAGTTTGGCATGGTGATTTCACAGTACAGTAGAAAGGCCATGTAGTCAAAAATACTAGAGATCAGGTCTTGGTTCAGACAAGACAAGATTTTGGGCAAGTTGCATTTTTCTGAAGCTCAGAGTATTTATCTCCAAAAATCCAGATAAAATTACTTTTCAGGATGTATTTCTTCTCAGCCTCTTTTATAGGCTTTTCTGTGTTGACCTGTAATCGAAAAAAAGAGTTTATTCCTTAAATGTCTACTCTTGGTCCATATTTTTCTTTATCTTAACATTTGTGCTACCTGATACCATCCCTTGATATCAAACTGGGCCCTTGGGCACTCTAAGTTATAGAAATTGACAAGAGGTCAGACAGGAGTTTCAGGCAAGGCTTTAATGGGATTTAATGCCTGAGTAGGAGGGAGGAAGCACAAAGGAAACAGTTCTTTGAATGACTTCCCAAGGCGAGAGAGGTCAGGGAGAGTTTTTTAAAGAAAGTGAGGCTGATGTCTAAGCATGTAGATGTGGGGGTTTATTAGCACTTGTGCACTTAAAAGTCATACTTCTTCAAGTGTCACATGTCTCATTAGAATGTTAAATCTCCACCCCTGAGCATGATTTTTAGTATTATAATGAGAGAAAAAGTCCTGAAAATTCAGTACTGGGGTCCAACTGGGTGCAGACTGGTTTGGTCTGGTCTTTGCCAGTCTTTGTAGTAAGCATCCTTCTTTCAGTAAGCATCCTTCATGATTCCTGTAAGATAACCTAACTCAAGAAACACAGAGCCTTAGCATTATTTTTTTTTTTTTTTTTCTTTTTGTCAGAGAGGCAGCCAAAGGGCACCGGATTTTGCAGTCAGGGTTGAGAGGATCTGAGTTCAGGCCCTCCTCTGTCTCACATTGATAAAATGTTTCTTTTCCTCCTATTTACTGATAAATCCCAAGGTTAAGTTACCAGGCTGGAAGTCTTCTCTGAGTTGGAAACTTCTTTCCCGCTGGACGTATTCACTTGGTTGATCCCACAGGCACCTAACAGTGAATCTGCATAATTCACTTCCTCATCTCTGCTACACTTCACTCCCCCAATTTTTCTCCATACTAGCAACACCTTCATCATCACTTTACCAGGAAAATCTCTCCAAATCAAATTTTATCCTTGACAGCTTTGGTACCCTGAATTCCTCCTTTTAGCGTTCTTATCCAACTTGCTTTTATGGAAGGTGCAAATGCCTTCCATCAGTATAGTCACCCATCTAAACCAGACATCAGACCATCACACTCCAGGTTAAAACTTCCAAAATATCTTGCTTTCCAAAATATCCTTATTATCACTTAGTTTGGCATGTAAGACCTTGTATGAGCTGCCTCCTACCTTATATCAAAAGCTCTAGAAATTTCTTCCTCTCTCTTCTGCAATCTGATAACATAAAGTTTACAGAATTACTTTGTTTTCACAGACCATACCGTTTTGTACCTGTAGATGTACCTGTGCTTTTTCTTTTACTTGGGATATCTTTTTAAAGATTCTTTGACTAACCCTTTGGGATTCATCAAAGCATCCCCTCATTCATAAGGCTTTCTTGAATCACTGTGTTCAACTTAGCTCTCCTCTTTTTAGCACCGGTTACATTTTAATGAAATTATTCACTTATATACCTACTCTCACCAACACCCTCCACACATGGTTATGGTGTTTGAAGAGCAGTGATCGGTCTCTTTTATTTTATGTTCCCTCAGCATCTAACAAACTTCCCAACAGTAATTGGTAGCACTAGGCTGCTCAGTGATTGGTAGCCCTGAGACTCTAAGAAATAATAGAATGAAAAGTGGCTGGGTTGTGGAGCTTTATTTAACACTTTCTCCACTAATTTCTCTCAGAAATCACCCCAATAAATATATCAACCAGGTAAAAACAGTTGTTTACCACACAATAGTAGATTATAGATAAATCCCTTAATCTTCAACTTCCAACCAGAATGTTATCCACTCATTTTGGATAGAGAAATTGTGGAGATATCACTGAATATTGATTATGTTAATTAAAATAAAACCAAAACCTTTTGTAGCTTTTAAAAAAATTATCCACCTTCACTGCAATTAATATATTAAATGAGATTTGCCATTATTTCCAATCACAAATTATTTCCAATTAAAACTTTTTGAAGGCAAGGAAGCGACACTATAAAAATAGTAAGAATTTTTCCACTCACAAAACTTACCTATTTTAGAACAACTTATATCTGAAGATATTTTCTTTTTATTATTTACATAATGCTCCACCACCATCAAAATGCTCTATCATTTACATATAACATAGTAAGATCAAAGTGGAAAAAAAAGTACAGTTTAACAGCCTTACAACTCTGAACTTAAATTATTTTCTGCCAACCTTGCCATTTATTTACATTTTTGTGCAATTAAACTTTGTTCTAGGATAATATTAATAAACATCTGTAGCTATTTTTTAAAGTCCATTTATTTATTTTAAGAGAGAAATAGAGAGTGAATAGGGGAGGGGCAGAGAGAGAAGATGACAGAGTATCCAAAGAGGGCTCTGTGCTGACATCAGAGAGCCTGATGCAGGTCTCAAACTCACAAACTGTGAGATCATGACCTGAGCTGAAGTCAGACTCTTAGCCCACTGAGACACCCAGGGGCCCCTCTGTTGCTATTTTTAAAATAAAATGCTTATAAGGGGCGCCTGGATGGCTCAGTCGGTTGAGCGTCTGACTTCGGCTCAGGTCATGATCTCGTGGTCCGTGAGTTCAGACCCCGCGTCGGGCTCTGTGCTGACAGCTCAGAGCCTGGAGCCTGCTTCAGATTCTGTGTCTCCCTCTCTCTCTGCCCCTCCCCTGCTCACACTCTCTCTGTCAAAAATAAAAAAAAACATTAATTTTTTTAAAATAAAATGCTTATATTCATAATACTTGGATCAAAACCTATTTTGGTTCAATATGGTAGGGCATAAATAAGAATAAAAATAGCCTCTAGTGTTTTGTTGTTGTTGTTGCTTTTTTGTGTCTCATCAAAGAAAACTTTTTAAGGCCTCAATTTTTTCTAATAGGTTATTTACTCTGCTAAATAAAAGTACCTTTACAATGTCTGCTCCAGTTTTTAAAATAGCTCTAAATGGACTCACAAGTTCCACTGAGCCCATATTCACCTATTGTTAGGGAGATACCTATTTGGAGAAGGACAAGGCTCAACCAAAGATGTGAATCATGCACCTCAAGACTCCAATTAGAATATGTCAAATGGAATTGCCAAATCAATTACTCAAAAAAGGAACCGAATCATTTTAACAGCAGGAAAGAATAAAAGAGGAAGTAATTATTATGGTCCTATAGTACTTACCTTGATTATAAGGAACAATTTGTTAGCTGCTATGAGACAATGTGCCTTGTTTACCTCACTCTTAATGGGAACATGTTAATATATCTGAATTGTTGCCAAAGAATCCAGTCATCATCATACTGAAACAAATGACCATTTACTGACATTAATGATTCTATTAAAGGCATAATTATTTGATTTCAACAAACAAATCATTAGAGTTGATCACAAAAATCGTGCTCAAAGTGCCTATCATATAGATAATTTGATCACTTCTTATTGAAAATATTAGTTCCTAATTAAACTTTTGATATAGCATTCATCAATAGTTACACTTTTGAAAATGCAGGCTTATATTATAAATGAGGATGGGAGCATTTGTCAAAAGAAACAAGACATTATATTATATACCATGGAAAGATTTCAAACTTAGTTCATTTCTGAAAGATGAAAATGTGTAATTTAACAGGTCAACCTTTAGATGTATGAACAAGATTTCCATAATCCATCATCCAAAATAAATATATTATTTAGGAACTTTGTAAAGACAGACAAGCTGAAATCATGTTTTATAAATGTAAGGATTTACACTAACATGTTAATTTCTCATGAATGCAAAATGCTATTATTTATTTATTTATTTATTTATTTATTTATTTATAAATGCTTACTTATTTTGAGAAAGAGAGGGAGGATGGGTGAGGGGCAGAGAGACAGATGGAGAAAGAGAATCCCTAGTAGGCTCTGCACTCTCAGCACAGAGCCCGATGTGGGGTTCCATCTCACAAACCATGAGATCATGACCTGAGCTGAAATCAAGAGTCTGATGCTTCACCAACTGAGCCACTTAAATACCCCAAAATGCTTTTTAGAGATGTACGTGAATTGTTGCTTTTTATTTAGGACCACCAAATTGGCTTCATAGTTTCAAGCTGTGCTTCCAAGGTTTGCTTCAGTTTCTATTAAAATCATCTGGCCAGTTAAGTAAAATTGACGGGAATCTGTGTAAACCATATTGAAGAAGGAGGAAAGAAAGTTACTGAGCAGTATATACAAGATCATCCTATGTGCAGGGTTGTGGTAAACATATATACATACATGATCTGAATTAAAGGGTTTTTAGTTTTATATTACACGTCATGTTACACATTTTTCAGTTTTATGTTATACTTGTCCACAGCGTTTGAATTTTTTAAGAGAATCAACCTAAATTACGCCTGAAATTAGGAGAAAAATATATTAAAAAAAAAAAGAAACTCTGTATATATGTAAATACTAAAATTCTCTACTTCTCAGTGAGCTTCTGATACCTTCTCTAAAATTTACTCTTTACATATCCTTACTTCTTTGCTTCATATTTTTCTCCTTAGAGCTATATACTACCTGAAATATCTACACCTAAAATGCTTTTTTATCATGTTTATTTTCTAGCTTCTCATTAAGAATATAACTCCAAGAAGGTAGAGATTTTTACCTGTTTGTTCACTATTGAATCTTCAGTGCCAAAACACAAGCATATAATGGTGGGTGCTTAATGAAGGAAAATGTATAGTTTTATTCATTAATTTATTCAAAATGTGTGCATATGCATACTAGTGTGCATATATATTATATATTAATGTGTATATATAGTAATACATAGTTATATGTTATATATATAGTAATACATAGCTATATATACTATATATAATACATAGGTATATAATCTCTCTATATATGTAATATATGTAATATATATGTAATATAAATGTAATATCTATGTTACACACACACACACACACACACACAGAGTCATGGTCTCCAACTTTTGTCTGGGCCCCTAACTGCCTTTTTAAGAAAGGGAAAAGGATATCTAAAACCCAGAAACAACCAAACCTCATGGAGAATGCTATCTATTTATGTAAATAACTGCTATTTTTAGGACTCATGACAGAGTTGAAAGAGTGCTCTATGAGAACATTTGAAAAGTAATCTTTGAAATAACACAAGAACAAATGAGGCATTTGATATATTTATGATTGTAGGCATAATTGTTGCTGCCGAGTATGAATATATCTGAGTTTTCAAAATTCATTTTATTTCTATTACAGCCTTTGAAAATAAAGCAATTTTCCATGATACACTATTTGCATCCTGCTGAGAACAAGTGTGTATTGAGAATAAAAACATGCCAAACATAAGGAAAGTTGCCCTTTGTCTGAATCTTGAGCCTTTTGAAATTAAACTATGAAATTAATTGATTCACAAATATTACTATGTGCCAACAGAATTAAAAGATCATGATTAATTTCTTGAAGTCAGATTCACATGCTGACCTTTATATATGTATATGAAGAGGATGCTACCTGCTGTCCTTCCTTTCCAGAGCATATAATTTAAATAGTTTAATGAAAACTTATTAAAAACCAACTATTGGGGCGCCTGGATGGCTCAGTTGGTTGAGCGTCTGACTGGCTCAGGTCATGATCTTGCAGTTCGTAAGTTCAAGCCCCACGTTGGGCTTTGTCTGACAGCTCGGAGCCTGGAGCCTGCTTTAGATTCTGTGTCTCCCTCTCTCTCTGCCCTTTCCCCGCTCATGCTCTGTCTCTCTCTGTCTCTTAAAAATGAATAAATGTGGGGGGCGGCTGGGTGGCTTGGTCGGTTGAGCGTCCGACTTCGGCTCAGGTCATGATCTCACGGTCCGTGAGTTCGAGCCCCGCCTCGGGCTCTGGGCTGACAGCTCAGAGCCTGGAGCCTGTTTCCGATTCTGTGTCTCCCTCTCTCTCTGCCCCTCCCCTGTTCATGCTCTGTCTCTCTGTCTCAAAAATAAATTTTAAAAAAATGAATAAATGTGGAAAAAAAATTAAAAACCAACTGTATGCACCCTTATGTTTACTGCAACATTATTTACAGTAGCCAAGTTGCAGAAGCAACCTAAGTGTCCATCAGGAGACCAAGGGATACAAAAGGTGTAGTGTACCTACACACACACACACACACACACACACACACACACACAGGAAGATTACACAACCACAAAAGGGATGAGATTTTTGCCATTTGCAAAAACATGGATGGATGTAGAGGGTATTATGTTAAGTGAAATAAGGCAGACTGAGAAAGGTAAGTGCGATATGATTTCACTCATATGTGGAATGTAAAACACAAAACAAGTAAACAAACAAATGAATAAAAAGTAGAATCAGACCTATAAATACAGAGAATAAACTGACAGTTGGCTAGAAAGAAAAGGATGGTGGATGGGTAAAAAGGATTAAGGGGACTGGGAGATACAAGATTCCATTTATGGAATGAATAAGTCACAGGAATAAAGGGCACAGCATAGGGATATGGTCAGTGATATTGTAAGAGTATCGTATGATGACAGATGATAGCTACACTTGTGTTGGTAATAGCATAACATATAAAGAATTTGAAAGATTATGTTGTACACCAGAAACCAATGTGTGCCATTAGTTTTGTGTCAACTATACTCAAAACACAACAAAAAACAGTTTTAAAAGACCCAAATGAAAGATCCTGTTAGATGATAGTTAAATAATACCAATTAAACAACTAAATAATATCTGAGCAGAAAGAAAGAAGAACCAACTATATTGAGAGATATCGTGGTAAATCCTTGGGAGGAATACACAGATGAATGCCATATGATCTCTTCCCAATAATACCACCACCACCATCCAAACAACTGACATTTATTGAGCACCTCCCGTACACCATACCCTATGTGAGGCATGTTATTTTTACACATGATAACAATTGTTTGAAATACAGTAAAACCTTGGATTGCGAGTAACTTGTTCTGCGAGTGTTCTGCAAGATGAGCAAACATTTCTAATAAATTTTAACTTGATAAGCAAACAAAGTCTTGCAATATTAGTAGTATGTGACACTGAATGTCACATGATCACACTGAGCCAATCGTTATCTCCCTTTCTCACTGCAGGATTGTGGGTGATCATCTCCCATGCTCAGAGGCTTGGTCTCAGCCCATGGTGTTTGGCAGAAATCAATAATTTTTCAGAATGTTAGGTGCCCACAACTGGCACCTGACTGTTGCATCCAACTGTTGCATTGTGAGCAAAAGCAAGAGGTTATGGAGGAGATCTTGTCTGCAGAGGAGGAGGAGAAAAAGGCAGAGGAATCCCTCACTTCAAATGAGATTAGGGAGATGTATAAAATGTGGGAAACTGAAAAATTTTGTAGAAAGGCATCACTTAAATAAGGCTGTAGTAGTCCGAGTGTTGAATCTGTTTAACGATAATGCAATGTCACATATCTGCAACATCCTGAAAAGGAGGCAAAAGCAAGTGTCATTGGATATGTTCCTTGTTAAAGGAAAAGATTCCATTGAGCCAACAGGTAACAGTGATTTTGTTAGTAATCGTGAAAGCTATCCTGCACAATAACTCTCCTCTCTCTTGTCTCCCTCAGACCGGCCATGGTATTCAAAGATAAGTACAGGTTAATTTGTTCATTTTTCTTTATGTTTTGTATTTTATTTATTATTTTTATTATATTACAGTGTTGGAATCATTTTTCTATGAATATTTTTGGGTTGTGGAATGTATCATCTGAGTTTCCACTATTTCTTATGGGGAAATTTTCTTTGCTATACAAGTTCTTTGGATTGCAAGCATGTTTCTGGAATGAATTATGCTCGCAAATGAAGGTTTTACTGTATTCCCTTTAAACAACGTATTGTAATCATCATTTCATAGAAGAAATTGAAATTCAATTTTTTTCAGCAAGGGAATTAAAAGCAAAAGTGAATTACTGGGACCTTATGAAGATAAAAAGCTTCTGCACAGCAAAGGAAACAACCAACAAAACTAAAAGGCAACCAACGGAATGGGAAAAGATATTTGCAAATGACACATCGGACAAAGGGCTAGTATCCAAAATCTATAAAGAGCTCATCAAACTCCACACCCGAAAAACAAATAACCCAGTGAAGAAATGGGCAGAAAACATGAATAGACACTTCTCTAAAGAAGACATCCGTATGGCCAACAGGCACATGAAAAGATGTTCAACGTCGCTCCTTATCAGGGAAATACAAATCAAAACCACACTCAGATACCACCTCACGCCAGTCAGAGTGGCCAAAATGAAGAAATCAGGAGACTATAGATGCTGGAGAGGATGTGGAGAAACAGGAACCCTCTTGCACTGTTGGTGGGAATGCAAATTGGTGCAGCCGCTCTGGAAAGCAGTGTGGAGGTTCCTCAGAAAATTAAAAATAGACCTACCCTATGACCCAGCAATAGCACTGCTAGGAATTTATCCAAGGGATACAGGAGTACTGATGCATAGGGGCACCTGTACCCCAATGTTTATAGCGGCACTCTCAACAATAGCCAAATTATGGAAAGAGCCTAAATGTCCATCAACTGATGAATGGATAAAGAAATTGTGGTTTATATACACAATGGAATACTACGTGGCAATGAGAAAAAATGAAATATGGCCTTTTGTAGCAACATGGATGGAACTGGAGAGTGTGATGCTAAGTGAAATAAGCCATACAGAGAAAGACAGATACCATATGGTTTCACTCTTATGTGGATCCTGAGAAACATAACAGAAACCCATGGGGGAGGGGAAGGAAAAAAAAAAAAAAAAAGAGGTTAGAGTGGGAGAGAGCCAAAGCATTAGAGACTGTTAAAAACTGAGAACAAACTGAGGGTTGATGGGGGGTGGGAGGGAGGGCAGGGTGGGAGGGAGGGCAGAGTGGGTGATGGGTATTGAGGAGGGCACTTTTTGGGATGAGCACTGGGTGTTGTATGGAAACCAATTTGACAGTAAATTTCATATATTAAAAAATAAAAAAAAAAAAAAAAAAAGAAATTCAATTTTTTTCAAAATTACCTGATATTAGTCAGCTGCAGAATAATGTGCCTATTTCTATGAGAACTACTTTGTTACCCATAACAGATATAAGATACTTGCCGAGTTCATAATATGCAGTCCTTTCTCAGGTATAGACACTGGAATCCATGGAGGCTATTAATATTCTCTTAGGAACTGGAATTTGGGACTTGATCAGGAATAGACACTGTAATCAACAGAGGCTATTAATACTCTCTTAGGAAGTGGAAATTGGGATAGAAAGATTGCATTTCATTTGCCCAGAATAATTAAGCTCACCTGAAATAAAGTTAGGATCTGTTGGATGACACTTCATCTGCAAGAAGAAGCAGGAAGAGCTAATGTTTAAGAAGAATGAAGCAAACATGTAAAATGTGAGCTTCCTTTTTGAGAGTATTTTAATTTCCTTTGGTCAGGGTGTTACATTTGATGACTTGGATACTTTCTTATTTTGAAAAAGATCCAAGAAAACTGTTGTGCAGTTCAAAAAACATCTGCAACCATGTGGTATTAATTTGCTAGAATACAAACCATACTTCCAGTCCAATATGCTATTGCTTTTATATATAATTACTGAAAATTTTAATAAGGAATGATTTCATTTATCATGCTCACTCATTTTTCTCTCACGTCAACTCATGTTGATGCATGTTCATCATGATTGCTATTTTTTTTCTTTTTAATTTACCACATAAAGACATTCATGAACCCTGAAAAGATCATTGTATATCGAATTTGGATCCTTCTTCTAGCATATCACTTTAATATTAGGCCATCTTTGATTCAACAGTGTCATATGTGTAAATTACCTGTTCTCTTTTGAAATAGATAATGTTTTTATAAAGCTAAGAATGGTGTATCTGAAAAGAAGTAAGTAGCCAATTATTTCTGTTGCCTGGAAAATTTAATATGTATCAAAAAATGCTTTTAAATTACCCTTCTGTTGTAGATATATTCTCACATTAGGTATGGGGGAGAGTGGCACAGGTGAAACAGTACCACTACGACCTAGTGTTTATTACTACTACCATTAATACTACTGCTACTATTAATGCTACTACTACTGTTAATACTACTGTTGAAACTATTACCACCACCACCAAAACCACCACTACTACTATGGCTAATACTTATTTACCAAGAAATATTTACCACGCGTCAGCACTGTTAAAAAAAAATAACTCAGAGCTAAGGATGTCAAACCAGACCATTGTTAGTTAGTTCATGTAGTTCATAGAGTTGGTACTGCATTATCTTTGATTTGGGAAAGTCACTGTAATTGAGAGAAATCTTCCTTATCAGTATTATTTCAGAGGTTTTATAATAATTAAATGATGTGAAACACATGGAAGTGCTTTCTGAAATATTCAACATTATGCACACTCAGTTATTTATACTATGCTGTAACCAAATGCCTACCATTGGGGTTATTAACTTTAATAGTAAAGAAAGTTACAATCATGATAATTGGGAACTTGTACCCTAATATAATTAGGTAATTTATATGTAAACTACCTTCCAGTAATTATGAATATTTCTACTATTTCTAACTTACAGTATATTTATTTTATATTTCCAAAAACATCAGGTAATCACTCCGATTTTGAATAATTACTATTATTTTAATATCTACTATATATGTGATAGTACATTTGAATCTCTGTGCCAGTATACTCAAAGTTGACATTTGGTGTAACGGATCCCTGAGTTTCTTCAATATGTTTCACATCTAGCCACATGAAATGAGAAGCTCTGCTCCATAATTAATGATGCAATATACTCCTTTTAAATAAGGATTTTATCAGCCTATATAACTAATGACAGAGCCACCTAAATGACCAGTTGGCATCATTAAATTTACCAACTACTGTGCTATCATCAATTCCAATTAAATCCTAAGTATGTCTCTCACCAACATGTAAACACATTTTCTAATTGGGAAGTACCATCATGAGTAAATTTAATGGTGCCAAGTTGGCCGTTTACGTGATTTAACAGTTTAGTGGGAAATCATTTGGCTTTGAAGGTATTCCTTTTCCTATTCTTCACATTTGTTGCAGTTATCCATGTGACAGGGAGTGCTAGGGAAACTGATACTAGCCTCATATAAAGCAAGTTTACTACATTTAGCAGTGATTTTGGGTGTTTTATGGGAAGGTGTGTGAGCCTAGCAGCTGAACTGAAATTATGAAACCCCAAAGGGAGATATTGGATAGTCAATATGAGTATGTAGGACAAGTAAAATTTTTCAGGAGTTTGACTGTCAGCTGATGCTGGAGAAATTATTTTTACCCATGAAGTTTCAAAAAAAAGTATGGGCAGCCATCTGGCCTCATTTATTGCTTGTTTATCCTCATCACCTAGAATACTATCAAATGCATGGATCACAGAAAGAACCCAGGGGCAATATCACTTTCTGTGTTTGAACATCTAAGTAAAAGTCTTTCAATAAAAATAATAGCATCTAATATTTGTTGAGCTAATTACATTCTGAGGACTGGAAGAAGAATGTTTTACATGTTCTATATATACTTTGATGTTCACAATAGCCAAAACCAGAATCAGCCAGGACTTTGGACAGAAACCAGAACCACCTTAGATATTTGAAGTAAAAAAGAGTTAAGCAAAAGGAATTCTGTTTTCAAAACATAGTGGAGGTTGAGATGTGGACTCCAGGATGGCGTCTAGGAATGATACCAAGCCTATAGCAGAACCTGACCACCACAGAGTTACTACTCTGCCACAGCTACCTTCAACATCCTCAAATCCAGAGACTTAATGAAGACATCTCCACATCTTTACTTGCCAACAGAATATAGCTAAAGTAGCTGGAAGATAGTCTCTGCCACATTTATCCTTTTAAATCTCAGAGGAGAGTACTTAATTTATAGAAAGTCATTTTTTTTTCATTCAGAATTTTAGCTTCAAGGAAGAAAAATTATTTTTAGGTTTTTAGCCTTTCCTTTATATAGGAAGGAATGATGGTAGGCAGAAAAATATTAATAGCACCACCAAATATATTTATCCCAGACTTTACTCTTATATCCAAATATGAAAATTATAAGTCAAGAAGTTTAAGTAACTTGCTCATGATCCCAGAATTAGCATTCAGTGAAGCAGGAATTAAATTTCACATGTATTAGCATGTGCTAGGCTGTAGAAAGTACTACATGAACATTTTACAATTTCAAAGGCATGTATATATATATACACACAATATATATATGATATATATATACACAATATATATGATATGTATCATATATATATATATATATATATATATATATATGATATATATACACAGTGTACATTGTCTTCCTTCTCTGGAATGGCCACAGCTGTAGTGTTTAGGTCATAGTGACAGAAGAAAATAAAATGTGATGGACACAATGTTGTCTCTTAAGCTTCTTCCCAGAAGTGATACACATTATTTTCTCTTATACATTATTGGCCAAAATAAATCCCAAAGCCACATCTCAGTTCACTAGCATAGGGTTGGAGGTATATAACTCTGTCAGCAAGGGGAACCAAATATTTGTGAACAAAATGTTCCATAATTGCAGATCTGTCTGACTGTAAACTCTATGCTCTTATCTACTGCAATTCTTTTCTTATCCCCTAAGACTTTGTGAAAAAGACCCAGGTAAGTGGAAGTCCTGGCTTCCTAGAAAGAGGCTCCGGTTGCTATTGACTACTCCATTCTGGGCTCAAACTCTACAGTGAGCAGCTAAATTCCTTCCTTCCGGGACCAGCTCTTTTTTCACAAGACTCTCTTGGGACAATCTGGGCAAGTGATGGTTTTAGATAAGACTGTTTGGATTCAGAAAGATGAAGGTTTTCATCTTCTGAGGACTTACATTTCTAATCCATTTGGATCATTACCTTTGATGAACTGAGGAGTGACTAGTACAGCCATTCTAAAGCTCTATCGTATACTTAATTGTTATAAGTTACAAGGTAGGTGCTACTATTGATCTCCAGTTCAGAGATAAGAGAACTGAGGCACAGAGAAATTAAGCAACTTGCCTAAAGTCGCCCAAGGAGGAGTCAGCACTTATATTTGAACTCCATACATCTTGCTCCTAAATTCACAATCTTAGCAGCTATGTCTTATTGCTTTTTCTTTTGCCAGGCATTGTCTTAGGTCTAGGTTCTGGGATACAAGCATGGTCAAGCAAACATGATCTATGCTGTCTTAGGATTAATCTAGAAAGGAAGATGTGTGTGTGTGTGTGTGTGTGTGTGTGTGTGTGTGTGTTGCATATATGTGTATGTTACAGAATCACAAAATCATGTAACTACCAACTTATG
The DNA here is from genome assembly GCF_046562875.1 of Panthera onca. Lineage (NCBI taxonomy): Eukaryota > Metazoa > Chordata > Mammalia > Carnivora > Felidae > Panthera > Panthera onca. The sequence continues at coordinate 77,914,422 of NC_138339.1, forward strand.
CTTTGAAGGAAAAATGTAGAGTATATCTATTAAAACATAATAGATAGAACTTAAAACTTTGTGTTATTGAAGTCTTCTCTGTGTAAGTAAAGTTTGAGCTGAGAATTAAATAAGTTTACTAAGTAAAGAGTGCTGGAGAAGAATATTTTCACCAGTGGAAACAGCAGATGTGAAGGCCCAAAAACTGGGGAAAATGATAGATTTTAGATAGTGCATAAGGGCTAACATGAATGGGATGGTCAGGAGATGAAGCTAGAAACAGGTCATGGTCCATATTATCTTACTAAGACATGTAGGGCAAATCAATGATTTTGGTCTCTATTTTAGGAATAACAGAAATCCACTGAAGGGCGAGATGAAAATATCATCATTTTAGATTTGCATTTCATGTTCATGATGATTTTTTTTTTGAAACAGTGATTTATTTACCTGCCTAGTTTTCATGTGTCTCAGTACTTATGTAAGCGTCTTTACCCGGAATTTTGAGCTATTATCGAGAGAAATCACTGTGTGGGTGTGAGTGGTGGTGAAGAGTGTGGCATATCGAAAGTATAATATCACCGCCTGAAAGACTGACGAAAAATTATGCAGACACTTTCAGATCAAGAACCAGTGAATATGTGCAAGGTCCACTGTGTCACAGAAACAATTATCAGAAAGGATTTCACATTAAACCTGGTGTAGCTATCCTGGAATTGTAAATAGGGAAATGAGGTAGTTAGAGGACTGGAATTGTGATTAGACTTAACTAATAGGAACTTGACCAAAGCAGGAATGAATTTTCCTAGAGCATCACAGATAAGTAAGAAACTAGTTGGTGGGGAAGAACCAAAGTCAAAACTTTTAGCTAAAAATGGAGACATACGTCTTCTTCCCAGAAAGAAGTATTAGGTGATTATTAGAATCAGACCTCAAATGTTAAATTAGGATTAGAGACTACACTACTTTGACATTTGTGAACCTGCAAAGCACATCTTTGCCTATAGTTCTTGGCAGAAACTCTGAATTTGGGTTGCCAAAAAAATAAAACAATTTGTTTTATTATTTTTTTTTTTTTGGTTGAGGGAAAAGGGGGAAGTTATTAGAAAAGAGAAATTAAGGAATAATAATGAAGCTAAGACATGAAGAAGGCATGAAAACACTTAGGTCTTAGGAAACACATGGAAGCTAGGAATCAAACACCACCAAGAAGATTTACCTTCATTTTTTTTTTTTTTTTCACCACCACTGTCTCTGCTCTGCAGACTAGCTTTCTTAACTAGGCAGGAAATATGGAAAAAGAAAAAAGAAAAACTTGGCAAGAAATATGGTCAACAGCTATATACTTATATTATATTATATTATATTATATTATATTATATTATGAATTGTATTATATTATATCATATTAATTATAGTATATTGTAATTTCCATACAATGCCAACCACTAGAAGGATAATTTCTTAAACTGTTTTTGATGGTAAATCACAAAATTTGGGGGCAGAAATTCATAGCAGGTTAGGTCAGGTGCTACCAACTGTGACCACAGGATCAGAGTCATAGAGATCATGATTTAGGTCATAAATTCCAATGTAAATGATACTTTTGGTGACAGATACTTCACCAAAGGAAAAGGAGGTGCTCCTGGGCAGAAAAATACATGATTTTCCATTCTTCATATATTTGCCAAGACATATTATTTCTTGACCACCAAGACTACAATACATGTCTCTTCTATTTTTCCTGTGGTTATCCCCATCATGGTACACATAAAGGTATATTTTTCTTGCTTGTGTCTTCAGCTGTATCCCTTATAAATGATAAGTTCCTTGAGGACAGAGACTTTACTTTGATAATATAATGGCAAAAAGACTGGCACATAATGTAATGAAATAGAAATTGATCTTTATTCTAATTGGATACACTTTTGCAGGAACTTTGCTGATAAATTTTATGTGGATTATCACATTTATTCCTGACAATAACCCTATAAATCAGTTAGTGTTATTATCTCCATTTTACATAGAGAGAAATTTAGACTTAGAGACGGCTTGAAGCTCAAGGTCACAACTAAAGTGTGTTAGAGCTGGCATTTAAATCCAAGTAGTCTGACATTAGAATGCTTACTTTTATCATTTTGCTAAACCTGCATTATTTTAGCTTTAAGAAACATGAAAATTATATGACATAAACCTGAAACATTTCATTTTGTTTTATGAAGCTTTAATAATGAAAATTTATTATTTATTTAAAGAGAGACTTGATTAGCTCTAAAAACTGGTGGGTAATAGCATCTGTGTAGACAAAGTAAAGAAAGAAAACAATTATTTGCATAATATGGGAAAAGAAAACAAAATAACATTGAAGGCAGAGTTTTTCTTAAGTTTAACTATGTCAGTCACTGTGCTAGAAATTTAAACATATTATTTCCCCAATCTTTCCAATAAAACTGTTGACCACATGATTGTTAAATTGATGCTAAGATAGACATTATAATGAGTCTGAAAAAACAGAGCTTTTGAAAGATGGCATTGGTATTATATCCATATTTTGCCATATGATGATGATAATTCATAATTAGTTCAGTATACTATACTAGCTATGGAGGTATATGATACATTTACATGAAGAGCTCAAATGGACTGGATAATTTCACTTTGTAACCAAAATGTTATATAAAAAATGCATATAGTAATGTCTTACTGTGTTTTGGCCAAAAGGTTTTATAGATAATATGTATAACTCCATAATCATATATTTACTTATTTATTATATTAATTACAGATTTAGAATAGATAGATTTGCAGCACCAATGATCATTCATCTTAAGGAACAAGCATAGCAGAAATCGTAACATTTTTAGCTCACTTAAATTGTAAATTTATAAGATAGTTATCTTAGATAGTATAGTATTGATGCAAGCAACTCTTAGCTTATAATAATGCACCCTAAAAGTTATATATATTTTGAAGGATAAAGGTAGTAAATTCCCCAAATGATAATAATCTGTGTGGTTACGGGACAAAATAATTTGTATTAATAATCTGCACATCATGAAATATATCAACACTCAGTTTGATTCATAAATAAATTTCTGTCTTGAATGTTCCAAAGAATTGCTGTAAATTTATAGCTCCTTCTGAATTCACAGTTATCAGATAATGAAATCAAATAACTGGATCTTTGGATTATTCTGGTGGCATTTTACCACAATAATGTCAAACATTTGTAGGAGCTTTTTAAATTGATTTAATTGGAGATATTAAAATTAGAATTCTGGTTTTGATAAGATATATAGAAATAGAATTACAGAAAGATTTATGTTGTTTTTAAAAAAATATATCTAGCACACAAGTTTAAAATTAAAAAAGGAGATGAATCATATTTATACTAAAAATTTGAAAAAAATATGCTAATCATATTTAGATCCAGAGATATACATTGATCATTCACATACGATATGTCTATTTAGGTGTCTTGTGGCTCATTTGAAAATTCTGTAAGTATTCATTTCCTTAATCTTTAAACAAATTCAGAATGTTGTAAACTATCTGTGGTAGAATTGTCAAAAGATTTCTATAGCTCTTGATGTTAAAATGTCCTTCATTTTGTACTTTAAAACATATTCTATTTACATGTACATTTACAACACAAAATATAATACTAGCCACTTCTTGGCAAATGCTAAGCCTGAGAAATATTTTTCTACCCATTATTGATTTCACAAGGCAATATACATTTAAATTTCCCCTCAGACTAAATATTGTCACTGTTCTATTTTATAAAAATAAAACGTAGTGCCAAGTACTAACAACTATTTTTAGGGTTAAGCCCTTCTCATAACAGTATAATACTACAATCTTTATTCTTCAAAATGGCTGTCATGGATATAGAAAACTCTGTGCCTTCCTTTCTAAATAGACTCTCGGTGACCAATGGGCTAACCTGGTTATATAAAGACTTTCACTTTCAAATGCTCCCATAATATTGGCAAGTAATGGTAATGCAAGTGAAATGGCCAGGTGTTAGAGAACTTGGGGAAAGAGGAGTGCATGTGGGTGACCATAGCAATTTAAAGAGTTAATTATTTATTTAAAGGAGAGTGCCAACTTCTGCTCCATTCAATTTTGATTACTGAAAGAATTTGAAATCCACATTATCTGTGAACTTTCTCGATTTTTCTAATACTGAGTAGAACTCATAAGGCTACTTATGGGCCATTAGTTTGCAAACCTGGGCTGATGTCCCATGTGTTATAAATAGAATAAAAAAACTAACATACTCATAGTTATTCTCAAGTTGAACCCACAGTTTGGAAATAAGGGGCAAGGGGGAAGGGAGAAAGGGATAGGAGACACAATCACTTTCTTATTTTACCATATTAGCAATTGTTAATATTTTATTGAACTCTCTGCAATAAATTAAAATCTCAAAGAATACACTTTTTTAAAAAACATATTATATGGGCATCTTCCAACAACTAGTCATTTTAACTCTTTGAAAGGGATTTTTGTTCATGTTGTTGAATTCCACTGTCTGTTTCCTCCTGCAGGAAATCATTGTTTTACAATTAAGAAAATAGCCGCTGAGAGGACTCCTAACATAGAGTTGAGCTTAGAATGGCACATTTAGGAACAGAACCCACACAGCATATAACCTCCCTTCAGACTTTTGTCTAATTAGAATACAACTTCATTTTACCATTTTCTGTCTTAGTGAAATACAGAGCCATCCTGATATAGGGTGAGTATGTTCATTTATCCAATGTGTGATAAAGAGAGGTAAATACCAGGCTATATGGTTTCTCTGCCCATCACTTCTAATCCATCACATCATTTTATTGAGCTAATATTTAATGAGTACCTCTTATCTCTCTCTTTTTTATTTATTTTAAGACAGAAACACACAGAGAAAGAGCATGTGAGCAGGGGAGGGTCAGAGAGAGGGGAAGAGAGAATGCTAAGCAGGTTCTGTGCTGTCAGCATAGAGCCAGACCTGGGGCTTGATCTCATGAAATGTGAGATCATGAACAGAGTCAAAATCGAGAGTTGGATGCTTAAGTGACTGAGCCATCCAGGAGCCCCAAGAACATATTCTTTATAAAGAAATTTGTTAGGCATAATTAAATATTATCCTGTAGGATTCCTTTTTATGTAATGACTAAAGCCTATGTTACAGAATAAACTTTTAAGCAATAATAAATACGTGGGTCAAGCTCTTAGATTATTTGGGGAATATTCTTATTTTTCTTAAACATTTATTTTTATTTTTAAAAATTTTTATTGATTTATTTTGAGAGATAGAGAGAGAGCAAGCAGGAGAGGGGAAGAGAGAAAAAGAGAGAATCCTTACCAGGCTCCGCACTGCCAGCACAGAGACAGATGGGAGGCTAGATCTTGCAAACCGTGAGATCATGACCTCAGCTGAAACCAAGAGTCTGACACTTAACAGACTGAGCCACCCAGGAGCCCCTGGGGAATACTCTTGTAAAAGTAATGTATATATGTAGCACTTGTCACAGCTATGTGTGACAGTAAATAAATAAAATTTATTATACTGCCACAAAGAAAAACTTACAAGTAGTGGAGACTACTAAATAAAATTATTAGCCATATTCCATGGCCCCATAATGTTCTTTCCATAAATGCCTTATCGTGGAAGTTGATCCTATACTCATTTTTTCCAGACCTATAAAAAGAGCGCAAAAATCTCTAACATATATACACTTAATTTTTTCTTCGTGCATTGTGATAACTATGCATGGCGCCAAAAATAATGCACAATATCAATGTTTAATACTAGAATCTCCTTTCCTCATAATACATTGAAGATATGTGAGCAGTGTATATCTTCTGATTACTATGACGTAATCTGGTTTTGGCCTAATATTTAGCTGCCATGGTGATGTGTTAAAAACAGTTTGGGATGATAGCAACAAACAAATTTGAGATTTAAATGTTTTATTTATTTTTGAGAGAGAGAGAGAGAGAGAGAGAGAGAGAGACAGAATCCTAAGCAGGCTCCAGGCTCTGAGCTGTCAGCACAGAGCCCAACATGGGGCTCAAACTCGTGAATTACGAGATCATGACCTGAGCCGAAGTAGGATGCCACCCAGGAACCCCAAACAGATTTGAGATTTAGAAAACATAGTTGAAATTTTATTTTTATGAAGTGTTTTATAAGTTTAACAGTAATTGGATGTTGTTCAGACTAGAATGTTAACGTAGCATTTATTAGAATTAGATTTGAGTGCATTATCCTTTCATGTTATTAAAAGATGAAACATAATTCAGAAATTGGCCAAATAATAAAATTCCTTTTTTTTCCTTTAGTTTCTTTCCAAGTCTTGACACACTATCAAATGCTTTATGTGGGTATTTGAAAAATGATACAGCATTATCAACTTCTAAACACATCTTACCTCTGGGATTGTAAAGCAAACACACATACATATTTCAAGGTGCGTTGGCTATTTAGTTGAGTATATATATATTTTTTACTAGCCAGATATAAACTGATACCAAGCATCCCTGCTAGGGCATATATGTTTATCATACTGTTTCAGTACACGAGCTGTGGCACTTGGGACAACAGTCAGCAATTGTGCAATCTACAACAGAGTGGTCTCCAAAATTTTTACTCATGTATTACTATCATTAAATTCAGCATATACACACACATATACATAAACACACATATCAATTACTTATATCCAACACCATATCACTATATAAATTATATGTATCTTTCACTATATAAAATGGACATTGTAAATCATATATAAAATTAGGAATTAAAATTATTAAGCCATAAATGAAATAAAATTTTCTTGAATTTATTTAGTTTAATTATGGCAAAAAAATTTATAATCTGATTTTAATGGCTGTCAAAAATAAAAAAAATACTTTACAAAAATTAAAAATCCAAATGAAAGAAATGTACCCTAGGTTGTGCATACTTAATCACAGTCCTCATTTTTTAATTTCATACTTCAGTTTTGCAAACTTTTTTGTCAAAATCCAGTTAGTACTTTTTCTTGAAACTAAATTACAGGCCTTATAATCTAATTTGAAGGAAGTTAATTTAACATTTAACAACGAGTTAAAAAGCTACTGACCTTCATCCTTTGGAAATTTTTATACAAGTTGACATATTTTGTCTCAGTTTTTCTGTTTGAAGGTTGTAGAGATTTGCAATTATTACAAAGTATTTTCAAGAATAAAATTGTTCAATAATCAAAATACATCCAAATGATTTTTTCCCCAAATCTCCCCTATATGTCTTGCTAAGTACAAGTAAACTCCCTGGGTATTACATGTAAAATAAACCTAAAACTTGTTTAGTCTGGCTGGGGGCCTCATAAATGAGAAACAACACAATAGAGCAGAAGTGGCTCTATAATTATCAAAGTAGACTTCATAGCAAAGAAAATAACCAGAGCCAGAGTGGGACATGATAATGCACCAAGAAGACATAGCAATCTAACTGTATGAGCTTTGAACAACAGAGATGCAAACTGTGTAAAGGAGAAATGATAGAATTGAAAAAAAAATAGACAAATCCACAAGTACATTTGGAGGCTTAACCACCCTTTTCACAGTAAGTCATAGGATAATTAGATACAAAATCAACCAGGAGGGGCACCTGGCTCAGTCGGTTAAGCATTCGACTCTCAATTTTGGCTCAGGTCATGATCTCGCAGTTTGTGAATTTGAGCACCATGTCAGGCCATGTGCTGACAGTTGGAGCCTGCTTGGAATTCCCTCTCTCTCCCTCTGTCTCTTCCCCCTACCCTCAAAATAAATAAACTTAAAAAAAAGGAAAAAAAAAGAAAACCAACTAGGTATACGACTCATTAACACCATCAAACCAACAAGATCTAATGGATGTTTAGGTGTTATATTCAAGTGATAAATCACTAAATTCTACTCCCAAAACCAATATTATACTATATGTTAACTAACTAGAATTTAAATAAAAAATTGAAAAAGAATAAAAGAAACTAATGGATGTTTGTAGAACATTCCAACCAACAAAAAAGAGTAAATTCTATTCAATTGCTTGTAGAACACATAACAAGATATATTCTGGACCATAGACCAAATGTCACTAAACTTTAAAGAACTGAAATCAAACATTATGTATTCTGCAAATACAGTGGAAAAATACTAGAAATCAGTATGAAAGATAAAATAAAAATTTCCAAACACTTAGAATCTGAACAACACACTTCTAAATAATCAAAGGGTCAAAAAGGAAGTCTCAAGGGGAATCAGAAAATACATGGAATGGAATGAAAATGAAAATTCAACATACCAAAACTTGTGGGACACAGCTAAAACAATGCTGACAGGAAAAGTTACAACAGTCTATGCGTATAATAGAAAAGAGTAAAAATATCAAACCAATACCCTTAGATTCCACCTTCAAAAAAGGAAGAGCAAAATAAATACAAGGCAAGCAGAAAGAATGAAATAATAAAGGGCAGAAATAAGTGAAATTGAAAACTAGAAAAAAAAAGAAAACTGGAGAAAAATAGAGAAAATCTTTGAAACAAAAGTACTGGTTCTTTGAGAAGATCAATGAAATTGATCCAGCTGTCACAGCAGAACTGATGAGAGAAAAGGGGGTAGTGAGAGAATGAAGATGGGGGCAAATTTCCATTACCAAGAATGAAACAGGGATATTGCTGTAGACCCTGCAGAAATCAAAAGGCTATGAAGAATACTATTGTCTTAGATCAAGCAGCCCCGACAAAATAGCACAGAGTGGGTGGCTTATAAACAACAAATTATTTCTCACAGTTCTGAAATCTAGAAAGAGCCAGATCAAGTCACCAGAAGATTGTGGGAGTCAATTTCTGATTTGTAGACAGCCGTCTTTTCACTGTGGTCTCACGTTGTGACAGGGGTATGGATCTCTCTGGTATCTCATTTATAAGGTCACTAATTAGGCACTGCCCTCATGGCCTAATCACCTCCCAAAGGCCCCATTTCCTAACACCATCATCTTGCAGGTTAGGACTTCAATTTATGAATTTTGAGGAGATATGAACATTTAGACCATAGCAACTGTAAACACATAAATTTGACAACTTGGATGAAATGAACCAAGTGATTCAAAATGATGAACTACTAAAGTCCTATGTCAATATGAAATAGGTATTTTGAATATAGGCCTATAACTATTAAGGCCAAGTAGAGCAAGTGGTTGCTGAAAATTGAAATGTGAAATTCATATAGAGAGGCCACCTAGAGGGATTATTCAAACTTTAGCTGAGTAATACAGCCAACCGAAGACAATATCAGAGGGAAGGACCAAGGAAATATGTATCCTGATGGTGCTCAGTTTTGCCTTCCAGCTCCTGATGTTCCCCATTAGTCAAATCCAACAGAAAGTCAGAGAACAAGGGAAATCACTGATGAATATATGCATGTCTACCTTCCTGTGGCAGAAAACAATGAGATATTTAGTATACTCATTGGGAAATAGACAATAGGTGCTAGGAAGGGATAGTCCAACATATACTTCATTTTTGTGTCCTACTTTTTTTAGACTAGAGATACCACATTTATCTAGTTCACAAATGAATTTTAGGTCAAGAGAAAATATTGTTAGTCACCCCTTAGTGAATACTAATGTTTAATTATGAGGGTAAAGTTTAGTGCAACAATTAGATTGATTAGTTGTTTTGTCACACCATGTGATTGGATTTACCCCTCTATTGATGTTAGGTGTTGAGTTAAGTGAGAGCTGGCAGGCCGAATATAAGCTAGGCAAGTATATAACTTGAAAAAGTATTTAATGCAAAGTGTAAATACTTGTACCTGAGCTCTGAGGAAACCAGGAGCATATTGATTCACAGGAGAATGGCCTGGCCCGTAATACTGCAGAAAGATCTTTTAAGCAGTGAGAATTGCATATTGTAATTAAGGATCCTGATTGAACCTGTTGTTATTTTACAGCAACCAATCTGTAAAGTAGGTAGAGACATCTACTTTATGTATGAAGAAACTGAGTCAACAGAAAGTCAGCCTTGTCCAAGGTCAAACATTGATTTACTTCTGGAGTCATGATTGAAAAGAACTGTCTGGACTTTCGAACCACCGTTACCTCTTTCATATTATGTTAAATATCAGTAGATATGATGAGAATTATATGATTAACCTATGCCCTTGCTCAAATGATTATATTAATATACAATTTATGTTCAGTATAAATATTTTTTTTGGCTCAAATGAAAGATACTGGCCTAAATGATGACTCTGATTTTTGTAATAATTATCCCTTTATACTGGACATAATTTAGCTTATTGCTCAGCATAATAAACAGACCATTGAATACTATATATAACTGAGTTAAAATAGATTGCTCTTTATCTGAATTTCATTGGCTAGCTTAATGGGCTTTATTAACAATGACAATTTGTAATAATAGTAAGGATAATGTTGTGTAACCTAATTCTTCACCATGAATATTTAACTGATACTTTAATTGGGTATTTTTATTTAATGATAAAAATAATTCAGGTAAACATATAATTATCTTATAAATATGCAAATAACAAAAATTAAAAAACAGATGGTTTAAGTGCTTTCCTATAAAAAAATATGTAATTGACTGGCCCTCTGAGGAAGTTTTACTTTAAAAAATATGCTTAACTATAGATACAGAAAAATGACAGAAAACATACATTGAAAGTGATAAGAGAATTATCTGCAGATACATGAAAATTTATGGAAAGAATGGGATAGGATGGGTAGTAGGAGGAAAAATCAATAGTTTCTCATTACTGATTCTGCCCAAGTTTGGGTGGGTGAAAAGGGGATGGGAGGTGAAAGATATTTCAATTAACAGTGAAAAAATTTTAAGGAACTTCATCTTTTTGCATGGTGGGTTATAAATAGTATAATTCAATCAATAAACTTTTATTAATTCTCTTAGCATGAAACATTTTAATAAAATAAAATAAAAATTAATAATATAAATAGTGTAAATTTCTTCTTTTTTTTAAGATTATTTATTTATTTTAAAAGACAGTGAGAGTGGGGGAAAGGCAGAGAGAGATGGAGAGAGAGAGAATCCCAAGCAGGCTCTGCACTGTCAGCGCAGAGCTCCACACGGGGCTCAAACTCATGAACCGTGAGATTATGACCTGAGCCGAAATCACGAGTAAGAGGCTTAACTGACAGCCCCTCTGGCACCCCAATAATGTAAATTTCTAAGGAAAGAATATCAAATTGAACAGAAACATCTCTTTTAATGATAGTAAAACAATTTTTTCTCTTAAAGAAGTAGGGGAAAATTATTGTAGGATCTAGAATACCTTTTCCCACAGGCTCCAGATTAGATACTAAGAACACCTCTAAAAATTTAAAATGTAATAGAATAAGTTATAAAATCTTAGTTTTATTTTAAAGTTATGATAATGGCATTGAAAAAAATTTTATGGTTAAGCAGAATAATCAGTATATAAAAAGTATTTATTAAATTTATTACATCCCTTTGTATTTCTTTTAAGTGTATCTTGATATATTGTTTGTGTATGTTTGGTTATTCTTTTTTGATATTTTAATTACTTGCTAGCATTCCCATTTCAATATAATTTATAATATTTGAAATTTATTCTGACAAATTATTTTTTATATGATGAGACATAACAGAATATATTAAAAAGGCTTGAGTATTAATTTAAGGGAAGCTTTTTGGTGATCCTCTTTATACTTTTTCATTTAAACTACCCAATATATATGGAAATATATCTACCAAAGAAAGTCTCTTCTCAATTATCTATTCTCAACTATTATGAGAAAGCATTAAAATGTATATTATTTTATAGTTCAGTATGTCATCATTTTTTAGCTATTTATTGACGCTGAATTTTGTTGGCAGAATTGTTTTTTTATCCATTTTAAGTTCATTTTGTATCAGTAATTTGTAAGTAAAGAGAAACTAGAAAAATCACAGTTTTTATTATGCTTTTTCTTCTTAAGTTATATTATACATATGAGCAGAATATTTCAGATACTTTGTGAGAAACCACCAGGTTTTAAGCTGGGTTTTATGGATAGATTTAACATATTACTACACTTAAATGAGAAAAATACTACATCTTTATTTTCACCCACCTCTAACTGAAATTTAGCATTTCATTTAATTATAAACATAGACAAAAAACTTGATGGTGTTAGTATATCTGTGTCTTTCATGATTGTGACAGATACCTTGAAGTATTATTTATGACTATCATATATTCACAATTGTTCACCTAATTAGAGTCTTTCACTCTTCAGACTCATGTAAGGTCCAATACAGCTGTGAAGCTATCAGATAATTTTGTATCTAGATTATCTTCTTGTATTTCACGTTCTTACATTAAAGATCCAGACATCTTTCCTTTATTCAATATCTTCCTTTACTGATAGGTAGAAAGAGGTGGGTAATTGTTTCTGCATATCATTTTTTTCAAGCCTGGATAATGAGAATTACTCCTATTTGTAAGAAATTTTATAACATGTATTGCTGCTATTAATATAACTTATAGACTGGAAAAATTTGAATATGTCTAACTGTCTAATTCTTTTTTTAGTCAATACTCAATTAATTTGAGTTAATTTTTTGGCTTTATTGACATATGATTGGCAAATAATCATTGTATATATTTAAGGTGTACAACATGATGTTTTGATATACATATACATTGTGAAATGGTGCCCCCAGTCAAACTTATTTACCTATCCATCACCATCCATATTTACCTTCTGTTTGTGTGTGTTGGGAGGAAGGGTTTAAGAACTATAGTTAATAATGATGTATTCCAACTTGAAATTTTCTGGAAGAGAATATCTTGAGAAAATGCTTTGTGAATTTTATTTAAAGTAACTTAAAAAATTGCTAATACATTGTACCATCATATGAATTATTTGCCCTGCTGGAAGTTCTAATGGTTCCTTTTATTTTTTTAGCTCTTGGCTCCCCATTTTGTTCACCATCTGTTATGAAGTAAAGGATTTCCTACTCAACATAATATTCTAATAGTAGCCTTGTATTATAGTTTTGTGGAAATATTGTACATTTAAAAGTAAATTGGCAAAATAATCTGTAAAGGATATCAGATATTAAAATTATTGCTTATAGAAAAGCCTAGACACATGTTTCTCTGTCCAGTCCTACCATCCTAACACTATAATTTCAACTATACTGAGCCACATCTTTTGTTAGTGTTACATAGTTTTAGAAAGAATAATGTAACTGAATGGTGATCATATGATCTAAATATCACCTAGCTGTATGCTTAACAACCTCAATTTTAAGAAAGCAAAAAGAATAAGAATTGCATTAGCATGATAAAAACTATTTTGGAATATATTAAAAGATGGATTGATGTTTTGAATGAATTAATAATTTTGAAGTCTTGATGTGATGTGGCTGATAGAATAAATAACAAAACATGAATGAATATGATGCAGGGATAAATGATGATATGTTGGGAATTTTAAAAGACACAAGGAAGTAACAAGATTTCTCCAAAGTCTGAGCTTTAGCAAACCTATAGCTTTGAGCTATAGGTTTTATTTGGTATGCTTAAAATATATTGAACTATATTTCTGATATAAAGGCCTGATATTTACTTAAGACAGCCCTTTTAAGAGTAAGAAGCATAGGGTTGACATCTAATAATCATCCATCAAATTCTAATGTGACTATCATTAAAACAGACTTACTTTTTGGCATATGTACGTTAATGATTCAATTAGTTTCAATTACCAAAGCCTGTCAGGCAACTAATCAAATATGTGGAAAGGACATTTTTATTTTACCCCTACCAATTTTGCATAGGAATCAGAGCTGAAAGGAAGAAATATAGTTTTTTCAGATCTTGTGTAAGCAAAGTGATATAATGCATATATAAATACTAAAGGGAGTATAACTTTCTATCATTATTTGGTATACTTGATTATGCACTAATAGATTACTTACCATAATGCAAGACTAACGCTTTCAAAATATTGGCCAGAAATAAAAGACTATTGGTATAACGAAATAAGAGTTGGACCAGGAAGGAGAAGAATGCAGTTTCAGAATGCAGTTTGTTTAGCTGTGTAACAAAGACAAGTCCATTTAGAACAAGTCCACTTATGTCTCTAGACTTTGGTTTAACTCATAGAGAGAGAGAAAACAGAGAGACAGAGACAAGGATGGGAAAGATAATGTGTGGATGTGATATAATAAATGTGTTGGTTTTTTTTTTTTTGTTTCGTTGGTTCGTTGGTTCAATGTCTTCTTAAAGAATCTGATGAAAATCTATAGGCTCTCTACCTAGACAAATATACCTATGTTGACACACATCTTTGCCTAAAATTTTAGAAGTTAAAGGATACCCAGAATATAATTTTCATGGTTTCCAAATTGAAAAGAAAAAAAAAATCTCTGAACCAATCATTTCCAATTGGAAACTCATAGTTCTTCTTTGTCAAGTTCTAATGTAAATTTATTAATGACAATTACAGACAGCTTAAGTGAGATATGTCAGATCTAGGAAGGACCTGAGTCTATTCCATATGCAGCAGATTTTAATTACTGACTTTATCTATAATTATAATTCCATCACAGAACTAATAATACTGGAATTCTTCTCTCATAACCCAAAAATGGCATTTGAAGAAGTAAATTATAAAAAGTATGTAGATACTTTGGCTTCCATTAAAAAAAAATGTCAAAATTAAAAGTACTTGGTAGAATCTCTGTTGAAAGCTCAATGTATTTCTTCAAGTGTTAGGTTTTTTAAGGAGATAAATTTATAATAATAGTTTATACAAGGTCAGCATTTAGAATACAATACCATAATCTTTAATCACTGTGATATATCAGCTATTTTGAACATGATAATGATTAAAATGATGTAGACTGGGTGTTATATGTGAGTGATGAATCACCATGTAGTACTGAAACCAATATTATACTATACGTTAACTAACTGGAATTTAAATAAAAACTTAAAAAATAAAAATGAAATGATATAGAATGTTTCTTGCATTACAATCGCCAAAAATTGTATTCCTTTTATGTGTCCCCACTTATGTACAAATAAATCACTTTCATTTCACCCTAATCATATCTCATAATTTATATTAGGATTGAGTATTACTGTAAAAAGTTGAATAATAAATTACAAAGGAAGGTATTTTCTTCTTAAGAAAAAGAGAGTATGCATGCACACAATCAAAACCTAACAATATTAGTGATGAATTATCTTTCCACATTGTCTCATCTCTTGCTTGTGTTCTAGATCAGCTGACACTTTTCGTACTCATTTGTTTGATAGAGAATATGAATTTTCTCAATATAGCCTAAAGAGTTATAAAACACTTTAAAATCTTCCCTTTAAAATTGACTTGTTGGCCTCCTTTATAGAATTTCTGGAGACTTGGGAAGATGACGGTGTAGGAGGATGCTGGGCTCACCGCGTCCTGCGGATCACTTAGATTCCATGTACACCTGCCTAAATAACCCAGAAAACCGCCAGAAGACTAGCAGAACGGATTCTCTGGAGCCAAGTGCAGACGAGAGGCCCACGGAAGAGGGTAGGAAGGGCGGAGAGGCAGTGCGCGCTCCACGGACTGGCAGAAGGGAGCCAGGGTGGAGAGGGAGCCAGGGCAGAGGGGCAGCCCGCTAGCCAAGCAGAGGCCCCGAGTCTGGCTTGCAAAAGTGGAGGGGCCGGATAGAGTGTGTTCTGACAACAAGTGGGACTTAACATCTGGTAGGTTATAAGTTAACAGCTCTGCTCAGAGAGTGGGAGGGCTGGAGGACAACAGGAGGGAGAGTTGTTGAGCCCCGGATGACAGAGCTCAGCTTGCCGGGAACAAAGGTGATCGCCAGCGCCATCTCCCTCGCTCCTCCCCCAGCCAAAATCCCAAAGGGAATCAGTTCCTGCCAGGGAACTTTCTTGCACCCCGCAAACACCCAATGGTGTGCTTCTGCGGATCCATCCCTCCGGCGGGTCTGACTCCCTCCTGGTGCCGCAGGGTCCCTCCCGAAGCGGATCTCTGAAGGAAAAGCGAGCTGAGCCTGCCCCTCCCGCCCCTGTGCACCCTGCCAATCCACCCCAGCTAATACGCCAGACCCCCAGCACCACAAGTCTGGCAGTGTGCAAGTATCCCAGACAGACCACGCCACCCCACAGTGAATCCCACCCCTAGGAGAGGGGAAGAGAAGGCACACACCAGTCTGACTGTGGCCCCAGCGGTGGGCTGGGGGCAGACATCAGGTCTGACTGCGGCCCCGCCCACCAATGCAAGTTATTCAAGACAGCACAGGGGAAGTGCACTGCAGGTCCGCACCACTCCAGGGACTATCCAAAATGACCAAACGGAAGAATTCCCCTCAGAAAAACGTCCAGGAAATAACAACAGCTAACGAACTGATCAAAAATGATTTAAACAATATAACAAAAAGTGAATTTAGAATAATAGTCATAAAATTAATCACTGGCCTTGAAAACAGTATAGGACAGCAGAGAATCTATTGCTACAGAGATCAAGGGACTAAGGAACAGTCAGGAGGAGCTAAAAAATGCTATAAATGAACTGAAAAATAAAATGGAGACAACCACGGCTCAGATTGAAGAAGCAGAGGAGAGAATAGGTGAACTAGAAGATAAAATTATGGAAAAAGAGGGGCACCTGGGTGGCTCAGTCGGTTAAGCGGCCAACTTCAGCTCAGGTCATGATCTCACGGTCTGTGAGTTCTAGCCCTGCGTCGGGCTCTGTGCTGACAGCTCAGAGCCTGGAGCCCATTTCAGATTCTGTGTCTCCCTCTCTCTCTGCCCCTCCCCTGTTCATGCTCTGTCTCTCTCCATCTCAAAAATAAATAAACGTTAAAAAATTTTGAAAAAAAAATTATGGAAAAAGAGGAAGCTGGATAAAAAAAGAGAGATAAAAAAATCCAGGAGTATGAAAGGAAAACTAGACAACTAAGTGATGCACTAAAAAGAAATAATATACTCATAATTGGTATCCCAGAGGAGGAAGAGAGAGGGAAAGGTGCTGAAGGTGCACTTGAAGAAATAATAGCTGAGAACTTCTCTGATCTGGGGAAGGAAAAGGCATTGAAATCCAAGAGGCACAGAGAACTTTCAGACGTAACTTGAATCAATCTTCTGCATGACATATCATAGTGAAACTGGAAAAATACAAGGATAAAGAGAAAATTCTGAAAGCAGCTAGGGATAAACGTGCTTTAACATATACAGGGAGACGGATAAGACTCGTGACCAATCTCTCTACTGAAACTTGGCAGGCCAGAAAGGAATGGCAGGAAATCTTCAATGTGATAAACAGAAAAAATATGCAGCCGAGAATCCTTTATCCAGCAAGTCTGTCATTTAGAATAGAAGGAGACATAAAGGTCTTCCCTAACAAACAAAAACTGAAGGAATTTGTCACCATTAAACCAGCCCTACAAGAGATCCTAAGGGGGATCCTGTGAGACAAAGTACCAAAGACATCGCTACAAGTATGAAACCTATAGACATCACAATGACTCTAAACCCATATCTTTCTATAATAACACTGAACGTGAATGGACTTAATGCGCCAACCAGAAGACATAGGGTATCAGAATGGATAAAAAAACAAGACCCATCTATTTGCTGTCTACAAAAGATTCATTTTATAACTGAGGACACCTTCAGATTGAGAGTGAGGGGATGGAGAACTATTTATCATGCTACTGGAAGTCAAAAGAAAGCTGGAGTAGCCATACTTATATCAGACAAACTAGACTTTAAATTAAAGGCTGTAACAAGAGATGAAGAAGGGCATTATATAATAATCACAGGGTCTATCCATCAGAAAGAGCTAACAATTATAAATGTCTATGCGCCTAATACGGGAGCACCCAGATATATAAAACAATTACTCACAAAAATAAGCAACCTTATTGATAAGAATATGGTCATTGCAGGGGACTTTAACACTCCACTTACAGAAATGGATAGATCATCTAGACACATGGTCAATAAATAAGCAAGGGCCCTGAATGATATATTTAGAGCTCTGCATCCCAAAGCAACAGAATATACTTTCTTCTTGAGTGCACATGGAACATTCTCCAAGATATCACATACTGGGTCACAAAACAGCCCTTCATAAGTATACAAGAATTGAGATCATACCATGCATACTTTCAGACCACAATGCTATGAAGCTTGACATCAACCACAGGAAAAAGTCTGGAAAACCTCCAAAGCATGGAGGTTAAAGAAAACCCTACTAAAGAATGAATGGGTCAACCAGGCAATTAGAGAAGAAATTAAAAAATATATGGAAACAAACGAAAATGAAAATACAACAATCCAAACACTTTGGGATGCAGCGAAGGCAGTATTGAGAGGAAAATACATTGCAATCCAGGCCTATCTCAAGAAACAAGAAAAATCCCAAATACAAAATCTAACAGCACACCTAAAGGAAATAGAAGCAGAACAGCAAAGACAGCCTAAACCCAGCAGAAGAAGAGAAATAATAAAGATCGAGTAGAAATAAACAATATAGAATCTAAAAAAAATGTAGAGCAGATCAACGAAACCAAGAGTTGTTTTTTTGAAAAAATAAACAAAATTGATAAACCTCTAGCCAGGGTTCTCAAAAAGAAAAGGGAGATGACCCAATAGATAAAATCATGAATGAAAATGGAATTATTACAACCAATCCCTCAGAGATACAAGCAATAATCAGGGAATACTATGAAAAATTATATGCCAACAAACTGGACAACCTGGAAGAAATGGAAAAATTCCTAAACAGGCACACACTTGCAAAACTCAATCAGGAGAAAATAGAAAGCTCGAACAGACCCATAACCAGGGAAGAAATTGAATCAGTCATCAAAAATCTCCCAACAAATAAGAGTCCAGAACCAGATGGCTTTCCAGGGGGGTTCTACCAGATGTTTAAAGCAGAGATAATACCTATCCTTCTCAAGCTATTACAAAAAAATAGAAAGGGAAGGAAAACTTCCAGACTCATTCTATGAAGCCAGTATTACTTTGATTCCTAAACCAGACAGAGACCCAGTAAAAAAAGAGAACTACAGGCCAATATCCCTGATGAATATGGATGCAAAAATTCTGAATAAGATACTAGCAAATCGAATTCAACAGTGTATAAAAAGAATTATCCACCATGATCAAGTGGGATTCATTCTTGGGATGCAGGGCTGGTTCAACATTCGCAAATCAATCAACGCGATACACCACATTAATAAAAGAAAAGATAAGAACCATATGATCCTGTCAATCGATGCAGAAAAGGCCTTTGACAAAATTAAGCAACCTTTGTCAATAAAAACCCTCGAGAAAGTCGGGATATAAGGATCATGCCTACAGATCATAAAGCCATTTATGAAAAGCCCACAGCTAACATCTTTCTCAATGGGGAAAAACTGAGAGCTTTTTCCCTGAGATCAGGAACACGACAGGGATGTCCACTCTCACCGCTGTTGTTTAACATAGTGTTGGAAGTTCTAGCGTCAGCAGACAACAACAGGAAATCAAAGGCATCAAAAATGGCAAATATGAAGTCAAGATTTCACTTTTTGCAGATGAGATGATATTATACATGGAAAATCTGATAGACTCCACCAAAACTCTGCTAGAACTGATACATGAATTTAGCAAAGTTGCAGGATACAAAATCAATGTACAGGAATCAGTTGCATTCTTATACACTAATAATGAAGCAACAGAAAGACAAAGAAAGAAACTGATCCCATTCACAATTGCACCAAGAAGCATAAATTACCTAGGGATAAATCTAACCAAAGATGTAAAAGATCTGTATGCTGAAAACTATAGAAAGCTTATGAAGGAAATTGAAGAAGATATAAAGAAATGGAAAAACATTCCCTGCTCATGGATTGGAAGAATAAATATTGCCCAAATGTCAATACTACCCAAAGCTATATACATATTCAATGCAATCCCAATCAAAATTGCACCAGCATTCTTCTTGAAGCTAGAACAAGCAATCCTAAAATTCATATGGAACCACAAAAGGCCCGCATAGCCAAAGTAATTTTGAAGAAGACCAAAGCAGGAGGCATCACAATCCCAGACTTTAGCCTCTACTACAAAGCTGTCATCATCAAGACAGCATGGTATTGGCACAAAAACAGACACATAGACCAATGGAATAGGATAGGAACCCCAGAACTATACCCACAAACCTATGGCCAACTCATCTTTGACAAAGCAGGAAAGAACATCCAATGGAAAAAAGACAGTCTCTTTAATAAATGGTGCTGGGAGAACTGGACAGCAACATGCAGAAGGTTGAAACTAGACCACTTTCTCACACCATTCACAAAAACAAACTCAAAATGGATAAAGGACCTGAAACCATCAAAACCCTAGAGGAGAAAGCAAAAAGACCTCTCTGACCTCAGTCGTAGCAATTTCTTACTTGACACATCCCCAAAGGCAAGGGAATTAAAAGCAAAAATGGACTATTGGGACCTCATGAAGATAAAAAGCTTCTGCACAGCAAAGGACACAACCAACAAAACTAAAAGGCAACCAATGGAATGGGAAAAGATATTTGCAAATGACATATCGGACAAAGGGCTAGTATCCAAAATGTATAAAGACCTCACCAAAGTCCACACCCAAAAAACAAATAATCCAGTGAAGAAGTGGGCAGAAAACATGAATAGACACTTCTCTAAAGAAGACATCTGGATGGCCAACAGGCACATGAAAAGATGCTCAACATCGCTCCTCATCAGGCAAATACAAATCAAAAGCACACTCAGATATCACCTCACGCCAGTCAGAGTGGCCAAAATGAACAAATCAGGATACTATAGATGCTGGACAGCATGTGGAGAATCGGGAACCCTCTTGCATTGTTAGTGGGAATGCAAATTGGTGCAGCCATTCTGGAAAACGGTGCGGAGGTTCCTCAAAAAATTAAAAACAGACCTACCCTATGACCCAGCAATAGCACTGCTAGGAATTTACCCAAGGGATACAGGAGCGCTGATGCATAGGGGCACTTGTACCCCAATGTTTATAGCAGCACTCTCAACAATAGCCAAATTATGGAAAGAGCCTAAATGTCCATCAACTGACGAATGGATAAAGAAATTGTGGTTTATATACACAATGGAATACTACGTGGCAATGAGAAAGAATGAAATATGGCCCTTTGTAGCAACATGGATGGAACTGGAGAGTGTGATGCTAAGTGAAATAAACCATACAGAGAAAGACAGATAACATATGTTTTCACTCTTATGTGGATCCTGAGATACTTAACAGAAACCCATGGGGGAGGGGAAGGAAAAAAAAAAAAAGGTTAGAGTGGGAGAGAGCCAAAGCATAAGAGACTCTTAAAAACTGAGAATAAACTGAGGGTTGATGGGGGGTGGGAGGGAGGGGAGGGTGGGTGATGGGTATTGAGGAGGGCACCTCTTGGGATGAGCACTGGGTGTTGTATGGAAACCAATTTGACAATAAATTTTATATATTGAAAAAAAAAGAATTTCTGGAGCCCTATTTACAAAATTATTAATATTTTATTGAAGTTTTCTGCATCCAAAGTTTTTGTCAATAGCTTTCAAAATATAAACATTTAAATATACTATTATCCTGAACGTTTTATTGTAGGCACATTGGTGAAATTCTTTATTGCATCCAAATAGTACAGTGCTATCAGTGAATAGTCTTGGACAAAGTATGCAAAGTTATGTTTTTATATGTAAAAATATCAGCCATAGCATTCAAAATCATCTTTTTTTTTAATGCTTATTTTGTTGAGAGAGAGAGAGAGAGAGACAGAGATCAAGCAGGGGAAGGGGAGAGAGAAAGAGGGAGACACAGAATCTGAGGCAGGCTCCAGGCTCTGAGCTGTCAGCACAGAGCCCCACGTGAGTGAATGTACAAACCGTGATATCATGACCTGAGCCGAAGTCGGACACTGACTGAGCCACGCAGGCGCCCCTCAAAATTATCTATGCCACTCATCCAATAATGTGTCAAGAAAGTCAGTTAATATATATTTACACTAATCTAGAAAGTTACTAAAGAAGGGATTACTAAAGCAGGGAGCAGGTAGAAATAATAGAAAGGAAATATATTACAATTTAGAAAATCATTAATAATTGAATATCTTTTTTATATGTGTGTACTCTCAAAGTAAGTTGGATTAGGATGGAAAGCCCTGTGTCATATTGAAGAATGTTTTCAGATATACTTTTATTCATTAATCAGGAAAAGAAAAATAAATTAGCTACCAGTTAGGAAGTAAGAATTTGCATTAAGCGCCCAGCGTGTTGTTGTCATTTTGTTAATGTCATTTTGTTAATTTGTTACTGTTTTTGACAGAGTCATGAAATTCATGTAGAAAACTCCTCAGTTCATAGTCATTTTTAGCACTGACCCATGCACAATTGTCATTATTTTGTATCTCTCCTCTGTCTTCCACCTTCAACTCAGCTTTTATACACCATTTTTCTTGATTGCAAATAAATAATTAATTAGAAACTGATAATATTTTCATGCCTGTTTTACATCGATGGTATTGGCTATACTTTTTTTCTTTGTTTTTTGGCCTAATATTATGTTTTTGCAAATTACTCATGTTGGTTTATGTAGGTAGATTCATTTCTTTTTACCACTGTGGAGTAATCCATCATCACATTATATATTTCAGTTAAGCATTCTTCTTCTAACAGATACAATAGCTTCTTATTGCAAGCTTCCAACAAGCAGAGTTTGGGATGAAAATTTTTGTGTCATTTATTGAGGGAGTTCTCCTAGGAGAAACTTGGAAGGTAGTGAGGAAAGCAGGTAAAGAAGTGGTTTCAGGACTCATCTAGCCTGATCCTAAGGGGCTCTTGAATGTGAATTATACTTCAGATGTTGCCCTGCCCAGAGGCAAAGAATTTGGATTATTTATGTCCACATCAATCAATTACTGATAGGTTAATGGATGGCTTTGAGACAGAACTAGATAGAGAAAAAGAGTGGAAAGGTGAGTTTGGAAACCGTGTAGGCACCTCCTGGGTTGGAAACTTCTGTCAACCAACGTTGATCCTCTGAAGAAAGGTGCAGGTGTGAAGTTTTTAGTGACCAATACCCATGGGAGTTGTGGGATGGGTACACAAGTCCTACAAAGAGAAGATGGTCAGGACATCAGTAGCATCTGCTACAATTAGGTTGCTTATATCTCCTTACTATCAAAACGATAATAGGATGGATATTTTTGTTCATGTTCCATTTTGCACTGTTGCCACTGTTGCAATATGACAGTCTAGAAGTGGAAGTGCAACACTACCTTTCACTGAAATCTGCTAAATAATGCATCTACTGTTGAGTCATTTACACTACTGCCTGCAATGCATGAAGATTCCTACCTTTCCCTATATTTGCTGGCACTTCATGTTATTCATGTTATTCTAATATTGGGAAAAATGATGTGTATTAAGCTATATTTCATTATGGTTTTAATTTTTTAAGTTACTACTGAGTTTGAATATCACTTCATGTAGATATTGGATTGCCTTTCTATTAATTATACATTCATATTTTGACCATTTTTTTAAATTTCCTTTGTCATTTGTGAGAATGCTTTGCACAAATTTTATTTTATTTTATTTTTTTCAATGTATGAAATTTATTGTCAAACTGGTTTCCATACAACACCCAGTGCTCATCCCAAAAGCTTTGCACAAATTTTAGATATCAAGGGCAAGATAGGAATTATCCAATTTTTATGTGTTCACTCAAATATTTATATGGCCATCAGTCAACATACAATATTTATATAACAATATCAGCACCATTGTTGATTTCCTTTAACTTCTTTTATATGGAATTTTCAAAGGAGAAATGTACCTTAGTATCCCAAATTGAACTTGGATTGTATCTTTTCATTTCAAAGGACTATATCCATTTTGTTAATAGAAATTATAAAAAGATTAATGACCCATTTTTCTTTGGTGACAAGAGCAGCTTAGATTAATACAGAGAAGTTCAGTCAGTACAGAAATGACAATATTTGGTTAAAAAATATTTGAGACCTTTGTAAGTGTGTGAACCAAGCATTTAAAATATATTGGTTGACAACATAGTGAAATTCAGTTCTTTTAAGAATTACTTGATGGAAAATTAATTTTTATATCAACTATTAGGTGGAAACATGATATTCTTGGATTTCTTTAAAAAGATCACAAAAAAACAAAACAGTTTCTCTACAAAGCCTTCACTAATCCTTGACGTGTAAGGTACTATTTGAATATAAATTGAATATAAAAGTATACTGCAAGGCATTTTTATTATATTTTACATAGAGTGAACTGGGGCTTAGGAAGGTAAAATCAGGTTTTTAACATCAAAACTGGCATTCAATCTTAAATGTGTCTGATTCCAAAGACTGTCCTTAACCATTATGCCTCCCTGCTATTCCTCTCCTTTCAGAGGACTGAGATGTGTGGATCTGGGCTGTGTGGAACTTGGTTCAAGCATATGATTCGAGGGAAAAAATATCCAATTCATCACTGTATGCCCTTTGGGTTTCAGACTCTGAATCTTATAGCTCATGCAAAGACTCTGTCCAGAGAGGCTAACAGGTGAGTTTTTATTTTACAGCTTTTAAGGCACCACTTTTCCTTGTCACAAATTCTCTGCTGAAACAGAAAGAGGATGAACACTTTCAGTTCTTTCCATGACACTTGTATAACTCTGAACAAAAATCTGAAAAAAGATATGAACTAAAAATATTGATTTACCTTATAACTTCACATTAAAAAAAAACTAATCGCACCTAATTCACAGAAATTTTCAGACTAATCTGTGGTAAAATAGAATGCAAGAATGGGCCAATATAATGAAATCTGTTATAAATTCCATCTCATCTTTTTAAATGTTTTAAAAACTATTTCCAAAATCTAAAAATACCATAATAGAATAAAAGCTCACAGTAAACTAAAAAAATAAATACAATAACAACTTTACATGAAAAGTAATATATATAGAATAATAAGAAAGACTACTTATTTTTAAAAACAAAAGGCATCTCCATTAAACTCCAGTCCCTTGATGACAATATTTTAAATATTTTGAAATTTGTTAACAATGAAATATGAGATATAGAAATACTCACATGAGTTTAGCCAAAATGTTAATAGTACATAAGAGAAATTTCCATTCAATTCATATTAATATCCTTTAAAGAAAGGGTACATTGTTCTGTACATGGAGTGGCAATGATTGATATTCTAAAATGATAAAATTCTCCTTTTGCAAAGACATGGATGGAGCTATAGAGCATTATGCTCAGCAAAATAAGTCAATTAGAGTAAGATAAATACCATATAATTTCACTCATCTGTGGAATTTAATAAACAAAACAAATGAGCAAAGGGAAAAAATAAAAGAGAGAGAGATCGGTAAACCAAGACACAGACTCTTAACTATAGAGAACAAACTGATGGTATGGGAGTTGGGGGGGGATGGCTAAAATAGGTGATGGGGATTAAGGAGGACACTTGTGATGAGAACAGGTGTTGTATGGAAGTGCTGAATCACTGTATTGTACACTTGAGACTAATATTACAGTGTTTGTTAACTAACTGGAGTTTACATTAAAACTTAAAAAAATAAATTCCAAGATCACACAACAAAATTTTTAAAAATGATAAATTTCTCCTCCATTTATACAAATTTATTTTAGATGGATTTAATATTAAAACAGAAAGAAATAAAATAATTGCAATACAGTTGAATGATTCTTATCTTTGAATGGGAAAATCATCTCTAAGCATAAATACTGTAAACAAAATTACAACGCAAGTGACAGCCTTGCTTCTAGTTGCCTCCCCTTGACTTGAGTTTTCGGGCTAGTAAACCAGGCCTGACAGGCCTCCACAAAGCAACACAGGCAAGGTGAAAGGGCCACATTTATTCTGACACAATTGCTTACGACACTGCTAATGCAGTAGCTTTCAAAATGTGATGTTCACCATTCCCGTAGCAAGTGAGTACCTTCTGTTATCCAACAGCCAAAATTCTTGGAAGAAAAAAATCAATGGCCAGATGTCTATCCTGCTAATTAGAGAATCAGATCAATTAACAGCTACAATTCCCTAATTCATCTTTCAAATTCCCATTGAAATGGCTGAACCTAGAAATGCAATGTGGAAAGTAAAATTTATTTCTTTACTAAATATGCTGAATTCTACTCTCTAATTTTAATAATAAAAAATGGATCTGAAACATGTTAAAATGTCTAAATTGATGAGTTTGAAAACATCAGAAGGATCTGACTTGATGGCAGGAACAAATGTTAAGTCAGGTGCAAAAACAAAGTGACACAGACATCCAAAATTATATAATCAATCTCTTAATACATTAAATGCGGCTGAGAATATATGAAGACCTAAAACTTTATTTTGGAAATAAAAATTATAAAACTTGTCTTTATCCAGGATTGAAAAAAGGAAAGGGACTTAGAATGATAATTAAGTTTCCACTTTTGTTCGTTAAATTTAAAAGGCCATAAATGATTAGATGAAAAATTCTTATTTCTTTACTATGTGTATATATTGAAAGGAAACCTCAGATTCTAATGTAAGTTTTATGGGAGTTGTTTCAGGATTGCTACTTTAATGCTGATACTAGATAAGTTTTGGTATCTCAAGGCTTCTCTAATATTCTGGGACCTGAATTTCTCTAGGATTTTGAATTTGACACTTCATTGACTTGCTGTATAATAACTGACATGTGCTACAGCACTGATTTATTGGAATCTTCTACAAAGTCAAGTATAATTGATAAATCTGGCTTAAACACTATAAAGTCAAAAGGGAGACAGTTTTCATCTAATGACAACATGTCAGATTCATTGAGCTACCATGCTCAACCTAACACCAAGAATTAATATAACTCAAATTAGTTCCAAATGGTGCTTTTTAAAATTTCAGCATATGTAGCATAATTGTAGCAGTTTAAAGATGGTCCATTTGAAGGTATATTTGAATTTCTTAAAAAGAGGCACTGTCTGGAGAAGCCAAAATAAGGCAACACTTTACAAATTAGAAAGTGTACATTTGAAGGACTTACTCTATTAGTCAATATATTTTTTGATATTTAAAACAAAAAATCAGGTGCATTCTGGAAAGTAAACCTCACCTATGCTTCTATGCACAGGAAATTTGAGAACTACACGCATCAACAACACTCTAGTTCATAGAGTTCCAAGTTGATGTTCCCATGTTCCAGTGGTCAGTGTGTCCGGACTGATTTTAAATTTCCAAAGAAAGGAGATATTTTCTATCCATAAACCCAACCCAGAAATAAGTCAATCATATGAATTTCAAGTTATTTATTTTTTTATTAAAATTGTTTTTAATGTTTTTATTTATTTTTGAGAGAGAGAGAGAGTATGAGCAGGAGAGAGTCAGAGAGAGAGGGAGACACAGAATCTGAAGCAGGCTCCAGGCTCTGAGCTGTCAGCACAGAGCCCGACACGGCCCGAACTCATAGACCGTGAGATCATGACCTGAGCTGAAGTCAGATGCTTAACCGACTGAGCCACCCAGGCGCCCCCAAGTTATTGTTTATAAGAAACATTACTTTATGCTTCATATTTTGTGCCCTTCATCTGTTTTGGAGTATACATTGTATTTGTCTACTTATTCTTTCAAATTTTCACATTATAGAATTTGTTTGCATTAATCACAAAATTATTTATTTATTTATTTATTTATTTATTTATTTATTTATTAATGTTTATTTATTTATTTTGAGAGAGAGAGAGAGAGCACGTGCACACACGTGTGCATGTATGAGCAAGGGAGAGGCAAAGAGAGAAAGATAGAAAGAGAGAATCCCAAGCAGGCTCCTCAGTCAGCTCAGAGCCCAACACAGGGCTGGATTCCATGAACCATGACATCATGACCTGCACTGTAGCCAAGAGTCAAATGCTTAACTGACTGCGCCACCCAGGTGTCCCACAAAATATAATTTTAAAAAGGAGAAGCTGAAAAATAAAAATCACATACGGGGATAAATTTGAAAAATGTTTGACAGATAAATATTTTTGGTATTAAAAATATTTATAAAAACTAAAATAAGAAAAATTTGAATACCTGAATTGGGAGGCAGGACAAGATCACAGATGGGGAATTCAAAAATAAATATTAATATTAATGATATTTTTGAGAAACTATTCCATTTTACTAGACAACAAAGATTCTAATGAGATCTATGAGATACCAGTTTTTTTTTAATCTATCATGTTGGAAAATATTCAAATCCAATGATTGTAGAGTATGTGCATAAGTGCTATCAAAGTGACATTTCCTTATATTATTGGTGAAAGTGTAAAAAGGCATAACTTTTCTTAAGGAAAATTTAGATATATACATGAAAACCTATAAGGTTGTTCTTATCCTTTTATCCAATAATTTTACTCTTAGTAATTTTTCTAAGAAATAAAAATAGACATAAGTGATACATTTTTGTAAAATGTGTTCATTAAAGATGTCCTTTTGGGGCACCTGGGTGGCTCAGTTGATTAAGCATTGACTCTTGATTTCAGCTCAGGTCATGATCTCGTGTTTTATAAGATTGAGCTCTGCATTGTGCTCTGCTCTGACAGCGCAAAACCTACTTGGGATTGTCTCTCTCCCTCCCTCTCTCTCTGCCCCTCCCCTGCTCACTCTCTCTCTCTAATTCTGTCTCAGAATAAATAAACATTAAAAAAGATGTCCTTTTAATAAAAGGAAAGTTTGGAAATAGAGCAGGGAACTAAATAAGA
The DNA here is from genome assembly GCF_046562875.1 of Panthera onca. NCBI lineage: Eukaryota > Metazoa > Chordata > Mammalia > Carnivora > Felidae > Panthera > Panthera onca. The sequence continues at coordinate 77,943,223 of NC_138339.1, forward strand.
GTACTCTACCAATTTATATTGAATACAGTTAAGATTATGTATATTTCATGGAGTTAATGTTGATATTCAAATATTAATTTAAAATTACAATTACAGAGTACTTCACTGTGGATATAATATGTTTAATTCCTCCATTCTCTGTTTTGTTTTAATTTTATTAATGTATTTGAGAGAGAGCAAGAATACACATGTACATTTGAGTGAAGGGCAGGAGAGAGAGAGAGAAAGAGAGAGAGAGGGAGAGAGAATCTTAACAGGCTCCATGATCAGCACGGAGACCACTGTGGGGCTGGATCCCATGACCCTGGGATATTCACCTGAGCCAAAATCAAAAGTTGGAGGCTCAACTGACTGAGGCACTCAGGTGCCCCTCCTCAGTTCTCTGTTAAGGGTCAATTTGGTTGCCTCCAACCTTTAATTATTTAATACAATACTGCAATGAATATCTTTGTGCAAAGGTTATTTTATAACTTTGTAATTTGGCAAAAATTCCTGAAAATGGTACTATTGATTTAGAGAGCAAATACACATTTTTCATTTGATATTGTATAGTCCCCTTATGAGTTGTACTACTTTGCATCACCATCAGAAAAATAATGGTCATTCTTGTTTCCCTACACCTTAGCCAAAAAATGTTTTCAAACTTTTATATATTTCTAAATAAAATGACTTTCCCCTTATTTATTATTATTATTTTTTGCTTATTATGAGTGAGATTGGGCATTTTAAAATATGATTTTAAAATCCATTTGCATTTATTGTTCTATGATTTATTTGTTCGTATATTTTGCCTATATTCTTATTGAATTGTTAGCATTTGACTTAATTTCTTTTTTTTTTTATTTTGATTTTTTTTTTATTTTTTATTTTTTAATATATGAAATTTACTGTCAAATTGGTTTCCATACAACACCCAGTGCTCATCCCAAAAGGTGCCCTCCTCAATACCCATCACCCACCCTGCCCTCCCTCCCACCCCCCATCAACCCTCAGTTTGTTCTCAGTTTTTAACAGTCTCTAATGCTTTGGCTCTCTCCCACTCTAACCTCTTTTTTTTTTTTTTTTTTTTTTTTCCTTCCCCTCCCCCATGGGTTTCTGTTATGTTTCTCAGGATCCACATAAGAGTGAAACCATATGGTATCTGTCTTTCTCTGTATGGCTTATTTCACTTAGCATCACACTCTCCAGTTCCATCCATGTTGCTACAAAAGGCCATATTTCATTTTTTCTCATTGCCACGTAGTATTCCATTGTGTATATAAACCACAATTTCTTTATCCATTCATCAGTTGATGGACATTTCGGCTCTTTCCATAATTTGGCTATTGTTGAGAGTGCCGCTATAAACATTGGGGTACAGGTGCCCCTATGCATCAGTACTCCTGTATCCCTTGGATAAATTCCTAGCAGTGCTATTGCTGGGTCATAGGGTAGGTCTATTTTTAATTTTCTGAGGAACCTCCACACTGCTTTCCAGAGCGGCTGCACCAATTTGCATTCCCACCAACAGTGCAAGAGGGTTCCTGTTTCTCCACATCCTCTCCAGCATCTATAGTCTCCTGATTTCTTCATTTTGGCCACTCTGACTGGCGTGAGGTGGTATCTGAGTGTGGTTTTGATTTGTATTTCCCTGATAAGGAGCGACGTTGAACATCTTTTCATGTGCCTGTTGGCCATCCGGATGTCTTCTTTAGACAAGTGTCTATTCATGTTTTCTGCCCATTTCTTCACTGGGTTATTTGTTTTTCGGGTGTGGAGTTTGATGAGCTCTTTATAGATTTTGGATACTAGCCCTTTGTCCGATGTGTCATTTGCAAATATCTTTTCCCATTCCGTTGGTTGCCTTTTAGTTTTGTTGGTTGTTTCCTTTGCTGTGCAGAAGCTTTTTATCTTCATAAGGTCCCAGTAATTCACTTTTGCTTTTAATTCCCTTGCCTTTGGGGATGTGCCGAGTAAGAGATTGCTACGGCTGAGGTCAGAGAGGTCTTTTCCTGCTTTCTCCTCTAAGGTTTTGATGGTTTCCTGTCTCACATTCAGGTCCTTTATCCATCTTGAGTTTATTTTTGTGAATGGTGTGAGAAAGTGGTCTAGTTTCAACCTTCTGCATGTTGCTGTCCAGTTCTCCCAGCACCATTTGTGAAAGAGACTGTCTTTTTTCCATTGGATGTTCTTTCCTGCTTTGTCAAAGATGAGTTGGCCATACGTTTGTGGCTCTAGTTCTGGGGTTTCTATTCTATTCCATTGGTCTATGTGTCTGTTTTTATGCCAATACCATGCTGTCTTGATGATGACAGCTTTGTAGTAGAGGCTAAAGTCTGGGATTGTGATGCCTCCTGCTTTGGTCTTCTTCTTCAAAATTACTTTGGCTATTCGGGGCCTTTTGTGGTTCCATATGAATTTCAGGATTGCTTGTTCTAGTTTCGAGAAGAATGCTGGTGCAATTTTGATTGGGATTGCATTGAATGTGTAGATAGCTTTGGGTAGTATTGACATTTTGACAATATTTATTCTTCCAATCCATGAGCAGGGAATGTCTTTCCATTTCTTTATATCTTCTTCAATTACCTGCATAGGCTTTCTATAGTTTTCAGCATACAGATCTTTTACATCTTTGGTTAGATTTATTCCTAGGTATTTTATGCTTCTTGGTGCAATTGTGAATGGGATCAGTTTCTTTATTTGTCTTTCTGTTGCTTCATTGTTAGTGTATAAGAATGCAACTGATTTCTGTACATTGATTTTGTATCCTGCAACTTTGCTGAATTCATGTATCAGTTCTAGCAGACTTTTGGTGGAGTCTATCGGATTTTCCATGTATAATATCATGTCATCTGCAAAAAGCGAAAGCTTGACTTCATCTTTGCCAATTTTGATGCCTTTGATTTCCTTTTGTTGTCTGATTGCTGATGCTAGAACTTCCAGCACTATGTTAAACAACAGCGGTGAGAGTGGGCATCCCTGTCGTGTTCCTGATCTCAGGGAAAAAGCTCTCAGTTTTTCCCCGTTGAGGATGATGTTAGCTGTGGGCTTTTCATAAATGGCCTTTATGATCTTTAAGTATGTTCCTTCTATCCCGACTTTCTCAAGGGTTTTTATTAAGAAAGGGTGCTGGATTTTGTCAAAGGCCTTTTCTGCATCGATTGACAGGATCATATGGTTCTTCTCTTTTTTTTTGTTAATGTGATGTATCACGTTGATCGATTTGCGAATGTTGAACCAGCCCTGCATCCCAGGAATGAATCCCACTTGATCATGGTGAATAATTCTTTTTATATGCTGTTGAATTTGATTTGCTAGTATCTTATTAAGAATTTTTGCATCCATATTCATCAGGGATATTGGCCTGTAGTTCTCTTTTTTTACTGGGTCTCTGTCTGGTTTAGGAATCAAAGTAATACTGGCTTCATAGAATGAGTCTGGAAGTTTTCCTTCCCTTTCTATTTCTTGGAATAGCTTGAGAAGGATAGGTATTATCTCTGCTTTAAATGTCTGGTAGAACTCCCCTGGGAAGCCATCTGGTCCTGGACTCTTATTTGTTGGGAGATTTTTGATAACCGATTCAATTTCTTCGCTGGTTATGGGTCTGTTCAAGCTTTCTATTTCCTCCTGATTGAGTTTTGGAAGAGTGTGGGTGTTTAGAAATTTGTCCATTTCTTACAGGTTGTCCAATTTGCTGGCATATAATTTTTCATAGTATTCCCTGATAATTGTTTGTATCTCTGAGGGATTGGTTGTAATCATTCCATTTTCATTCATGATTTTATCTATTTGGGTCATCTCCCTTTTCTTTTTGAGAAGCCTGGCTAGAGGTTTGTCAATTTTGTTTATTTTTTCAAAAAACCAACTCTTGGTTTCGTTGATCTGCTCCACAGTTTTTTTAGATTCTATATTGTTTATTTCTGCTCTGATCTTTATTATTTCTCTTCTTCTGCTGGGTTTAGGCTGCCTTTGCTGTTCTGCTTCTATTTCCTTTAGGTGTGCTGTTAGATTTTGTATTTGGGATTTTTCTTGTTTCTTGAGATAGGCCTGGATTGCAATGTATTTTCCTCTCAGGACTGCCTTCGCTGCATCCCAAAGCGTTTGGATTGTTGTATTTTCATTTTCGTTTGTTTCCATATATGTTTTAATTTCTTCTCTAATTGCCTGGTTGACCCACTCATTCGTTAGTAGGGTGTTCTTTAACCTCCATGCTTTTGGAGGTTTTCCAGACTTCTTCCTGTGGTTGATTTCAAGCTTCATAGCATTGTGGTCTGAAAGTATGCATGGTATAATTTCAATTCTTGTAAACTTATGAAGGGCTGTGTTGTGACCCAGTATATGATCTATCTTGGAGAATGTTCCATGTGCACTCGAGAAGAAAGTATATTCTGTTGCTTTGGGATGCAGAGTTCTAAATATATCTGTCAAGTCCATCTGATCCAATGTATCATTCAGGGCCCTTGTTTCTTTACTGACTGTGTGTCTAGATGATCTATCCATTTCTGTAAGTGGGGTGTTAAAGTCCCCTGCAATGACCACATTCTTATCCATAAGGTTGCTTATGTTTATGAGTAATTGTTTTATATATCTGGGGGCTCGGGTATTTGGCGCATAGACATTTATAATAGTTAGCTCTTCCTGGTGGATAGACCCTGTGATTATTATATAATGCCCTTCTTCATCTCTTGTTACAGCCTTTAATTTAAAGTATAGTTTGTCTGATATAAGTATGGCTACTCCAGCTTTCTTTTGGCTTCCAGGAGCATGATAAATAGTTCTCCATCCCCTCACTCTCAATCTAAAGGTGTCCTCAGATCTAAAATGAGTCTCTTGTAGACAGCAAATAGATGGGTCTTGTTTTTTTATCCATTCTGATACCCTATGTCTTTTGGTTGGCGCATTTAATCCATTTACATTCAGTGTTATTATAGAAAGATATGGGTTTAGAGTCATTGTGATGTCTGTATGTTTTATGCTTGTAGTGATGTCTCTGGTACTTTGTCTCACAGGATCCCCCTTAGGATCTGTTGTAGGGCTGGTTTCATGGTGACAAATTCCTTCAGTTTTTGTTTGTTTGGGAAGACCTTTATCTCTCCTTCTATTCTAAATGACAGACTTGCTGGATAAAGGATTCTCGGCTGCATATTTTTTCTGTTTAGCACACTGTAGATATCGTGCCAAGCCTTTCTGGCCTGCCAAGTTTCAAAGGAGAGATCAGTCCCGAGTCTTATAGGTCTCCCTTTATATGTGAGGGCACGTTTATCCCTTGCTGCTTTCAGAATTTTCTCTTTATCCTTGTATTTTGCCAGTTTCACTATGATATGTCGTGCAGAAGATCGATTCAAGTTACGTCTGAAGGGAGTTCTCTGTGCCTCTTGGATTTCAATGCCTTTTTCCTTCCCCAGTTCAGGGAAGTTCTCAGCTATAATTTGTTCAAGTACCCCTTCAGCACCCTTCCCTCTCTCTTCCTCCTCTGGGATACCAATTATGCATATATTATTTTTTTTTAGTGTATCACTTAGTTCTCTAATTTTCCCCTCATACTCCTGGATTTTTTTATCTCTCTTTCTTTCAGCTTCCTCTTTCTCCATAACTTTATCTTCTAGTTCACCTATTCTCTCCTCTGCCTCTTCAAGCCGAGCCATCGTGGATTCCATTTTGTTTTGCAATTCGTTTAAAGCGTTTTTCAACTCCTCGTGACTGTTCCTTAGTCCCTCGATCTTTGTGGCAAGAGATTCTCTGCTGTCCTGTATACTGTTTTCAAGCCCAGCGATTAATTTTATGACTATTATTCTAAATTCACTTTCTGTTATATTATTTAAATCCTTTTTGATCAGTTCATTAGCTGTTGTTATTTCCTGGAGATTCTTCTGAGGGGAATTCTTCCGTTTGGTCATTTTGGAGAGTCCCTGGCGTGGTGAGGACCTGCATTGCACTTCCCCTGTGCTGTGGAGTATAACTGGAGTTAGTGGGCGGGGCCGCAGTCCGACCCCGATGTCTGCCCCCAGCCCACTGCTGGGGCCACAGTCAGATTGGTGTGTGCCTTCTCTTCCCCTCTCCTAGGGGCGGGATTCACTGTGGGGTGGCGTGTCCCGTCTGGGCTACTTGCACACTGCCAGGCTTGTGTTGCTGGGGATCTGGCGTATTAGCTGGGGTGGGTAGGCAAGGTGCACGGGGGCTGGAGGGGCAGGCTTAGCTCGCTTCTCCTTAGGTGATCCACTTCAGGAGGAGCCCTGTGGCAGCGGGAGGGAGTCAGATCCGCTGCCGGAGGTTTGGCTCCGCAGAAGCACAGAGTTGGGTGTTTGCGCGGAGCGAGCAAGTTCCCTGGCAGGAACTGGTTCCCTTTGGGATTTTGGCTGGGGGATGGGCGGGGGAGATGGCGCTGGCGCCTTTGTTCCCCGCCAAGCTGAGCTCTGCCGTCCGGGGGCTCAGCAGCTCTCCCTCCCTTTGTCCTCCAGCCTTCCCGCTTTCCGAGCAGAGCTGTTAACTTATGACCTCCCAGACGCTAAGTCGCGCTTGCTGTTGGAACACAGTCTGTCCGGCCCCTCCGCTTTTGCCAGCCAGACTCGGGGGCTCTGCTTGGCCGGCGAGCTGCCCCTCCGCCCCGGCTCCCTCCCGCCAGTCCGTGGAGCGCGCACCGCCTCGCCGCCCTTCCTACCCTCTTCCGTGGGCCTCTAGTCTGCGCTTGACTCCGGAGACTCCGTTCTGCTAATCCTCTGGCGGTTTTCTGGGTTCTTTAGGCAGGTGTAGGTGGAATCTAAGTGATCGGCAGGACGCGCTGTGAGCCCCGCGTCCTCCTACGCCGCCATCTTCCGGAACCCCCCAATAAAAACTTTAAAAAAATATTTAAAAAAAAGTCTCAAATTGGGGGAGAGGGAAAGAATCAAGTTTAAAAAAGTAATTTCCAAACTTCTGAAATTTATAAAAAGTGAGTGAACGTGTATTGAATGTGTAGGTGTAATTGCTTTAACAATCAACAAAATCTTCCAATTTAAAAATTTTATGATTCTAAAACGCATTCTATGTATTACCTTTCCTTAGAAAGATGTTTTCTCTCTGGTTTCTGTAGAACTTTCCTTTAGGTAGAAAAGAAGTTCTCTTATTCTTAGATACATTCTTTCATCTATCATGCATGCACTCATCAGGCATTATCAAGCGGACATTCCGGTATGCGAAGATCAGTTGTAACTCGCATTTGACTTAATTTCTATGACTTCTTTATATATTAGGCATATTTTGTCTCAGAGAAAACTTATAAATATTTTTCTCATTGTGTCATTTGCTTTTCCTCCCAAATGTTTCTTTTCTTATTGTTTTTTGTTTCTCCGGACCTAACAACCAATCATTTCTTTATTTCTTCTAAGTTATAAGCCATAGTTAGGAAGATTTTTCTCTAACTCTTGAATAAAAGGAATTCACCTGTGTTTCTCCTCATATATATCTAGGTTTACTTATTTTTTCTTTTGAATTAAAAATCTATTTTGAATTTATACTGATTTTTGATGTGAGGAATTTTAATTGTTTCTATGAAGATATGAAGTTGTTATAATACTATTTATATAAAAGTCTATCTTTTCCTTACTGGTTTGAAATGCCACCTGTACCATATTCTAATATTTTTTTGTTTTTTGTTTCTTCTCTGGGGTCTGTTTTTGAATGTTTTTATTCTGCTTCATGCTATCTGTCCATGTTCTAAAACATAATATTACTTTATTTAGAGGTAGAACTAGTCTGTTCTCATTGCTCTCTTTTAAAAGTTTCTTGACTACTCTTACTACTAGTTTTTCATATAATGACCCATCTATTTCTAGGAAGAAAAATTTAAAAACCTAATAGTATATTTGTTGGAATGAAATTTACAAATAATCATCTTTATGATGTTGAGTGTTTGTATGCATGTGTTTTCATTTGTTCGAATCTCCTTTTGTGTCTTTTAGAAATATATAATTTTCCTTATGAAGACATTTCCTTTTACACACATTTCTTAAGTTTAAGCTTAGTTTTTTTTCCCCTATTGCAAATATACTTCTAGCTTTCACCTAATTGGCTATCTGCTTATTTGAAGATTATTGATACCAAATAAGACATTCTTCAGTATATTTCTACTGTGAAATAAGACTAGTACCTGGTTGTGGTATTATACTATAGTTTTGCAAGATGTTACCGTTGGATAACTGGTACATGTTAGCTCTCTGTATTATTTCTTTCAATTACATGTGAAACTATAATTATCTCAAAATAAAAAAAATTAAAAATAAAGATGGCTATATTGGACTAATTTTTTACATACTTGTTATCAGACATAATTTAGGTAATGCATGTTTCAGTAATTTTCAGTGTAGAAAACAATATAGAAATAGAGAATACAATTATTACATATTATGTTTTTCAAACAGCCTAAAATCTAAGAACAATTGAGTCAGAAGTCTACAACTTAGAGAAAGAACTTTATCTAACCCATAAATGCAGGATGTTCCAAAGTTGTTTTCTCTTACGTATTCTTTGGGCATGCAGTATATGAAATGAATGAAATAGAAATGTCTTCTGGTACAGTTTCAATATTTCAATACTTCTTAAGATGACATTACAGTGGCTTAGAAAATTAAATATGCATAAACATTAAAACCATAAGTATTTTGTGATGGTAATAAAATTTATAAGCAAGATGAAATTCCTAGAATCTGTAAAAAAAGGAAAAAGGCATTAAAAATAGGACATAGAAGTTACTGCAAAGCAAAAATATCCTGAAATGATAATATAAAATACAAACTGGAGGGAAATTTTCACTCTAAGTGGTAGACTTAATACAACCAGAGTATGAACAAATCACAAGGAGAAAAGAACTAACAGCCAAATAGAAAATATACAAAGGACATGATTTGTGAAGATGAGGTATCACTTTTCTTCTCTTACATTGTTAAAGTCCACTGTTTGATAAGACAGCATTACAGGGGTATAGGAAAACAGTTCCCATTGCTAAAAATCTAAATTAGCTTGACAGATTTGAGAGCAACTTGGCAATATACATCAAAATATGTAATCACAATACCCTTTGATTTAGAAATTTTAATTTTAGTTTTTTATCATATAAAATAAGCCCATTTATGTCTTTGAAAATACATAAAAAGTTCTCCATTGCTGCAGTATTTGTTATATCAAAAGACAAAAAATCTTATATACCCTGCAATAAGGGACTGGCTATATTCACACCAGGAAATACCATACAGCCACTAAAAATTGAGATAAATCTCTCATACTGATATTGAAAAATTAGTAAATGTATTCTTGAGAGAAGAAAGCATATGCCGCAAAATAACCTAAGGCACATAACATATATCATTATTTATATGATACTTCTATGTGGGAACCTGTACGTATATAACACAATAAACTGCAAAGAGTGTTTGTATGTAGGGAGGATGTATGGAATGGGGTGAAAACATTTGTTGTCTATCTTTTTTTTTCGTTTTTAAAATGTTTTTATTCATTTTTGAGACAGAGAGAAAGCACAAGCTGGGGAGGGGCAGAGACAGAGAGGGAGACAGGAACCACATGGGCTCCACGCTGACAGTAGAGAGCCTGGTGCAGGGCTCAAACTCATGAACAATGAGATCACGACCTGAGCTGAAGTCAGAAGCTTAGCTGACTGAGCCACCCAGGTGCCCCCTTATCTTTTTAATATTTGAATTTTTACCTATTTTGTTTTTCTAAAATATAATATTAAAATGGGAAGCTTCATGAAGGTTTTGACTAAAAGTCCAAGAAAAGTCCAGCCATGAGGTGCCAGGCCACATAAAATAAAACTTGCAGAATAGAAAACCAGGACCTAGTTTTATAACCCAAATGTAGAGAAGAGAAGAGATCTATATTAGAACAAGAATTTCTTTTTTTATGTTTATTTATTTTGAGAGAAAGAGAGAGAGAGAGAGAACATGAGCAAGGAGGGGAGGGGCAGAAAGAGAGGGTGAGAGAGAATCCCAAACAGGATCCATGCTGTCAGCAGAGTCTGACGTGTGGCTCAATCTCAGGAAACGTGAGATTAAGACCTGAGCCGAAATCAAGAGTGGGATGCTTAACCAACTGAGCCACCCAGGAGCCCCTTGGAAATAATTTCTTTGAAGACTATTGCAAATATGTAAGAGGGTTTGGAGAATCCTTCTACCAAAGTTTAAGTCAATTGAAGAGGGTTTCAGTGAGACTTCTTAGAACTTGTCCTCTTTGGTTTGTAAGATACATTGGGATCATAACTGATTCACCTTGAGGCAATGAAAGACCAGAGGCTGTTTATTTTTTTTTCTTTTTTTTTAATGTTTATTTATTTATTTATTTATTTTTGAGAGAGACAGACAGAATGTGAGTGGGGGAGAGGCAGAGAGAGAGAGAGAGAGATACAGAATACAAAGCAGGCTCGGTGCTCCATGCTGTCACCACAGAGCCCAATGAGGGGCTTGAACTCATGAACCATGAGATCATGACCTGAGCTGAAGTCAGATGCTTAACTGACTGAGCCACACAGGCTCCCCCAGAGGCTGTTTCTACAGCCATGGTCTCTGATGGCAAAACAAGAGGTAGTTCTGTGGGCTCTGAGAATATGTTGGAATAAACAGTGAGATTGCAGAAAAAAAAAAGTCTGAATAGGGCTGTATCAAATGCCCAATAAATGAAGGAAGAAATATACGTGATTTTCTATAGATGATGATTACCCAAGATCAAAAAGAACTGCTGGTGAGTGTTTCCCAGCATTGAGAGTAAGTGGAGGGGTCTCCAAAATTACTATGAAAGCCCAAAACTTGATAGAGCATCAACTTAAAACACTTGAAAAATGTTGACAGATATACACATATAGATATACATACATAGATATACATACATATACACATGTGTATATATGCATATGTGTATATGTATATATAGTCATGTAACCACCACTATAATTAAGATATAGAAACTTTCAGTTACCCCAAAATTTCCTTCACTCCCCTTTACAATCAATCCTTCTCAGACTCTGGCTTTGATCTATCTGCTAAAGATCTGGCTTCTATAAGCATGGATTGTCTGCTTATTCTAAGACTTCATGTACTAAAAGCCAGCTAGAACTTAGCCAAATGAAATAAAATGTATAGCAAGTCACTGCCTCAAAGATTTGAGAGTCACATGGGAAAAATGAAAGGGACAGAACAAAGATTCTAACCGTCTAGGCTTTGTCAGAGAATGAACTGTAGATGTGTGCACATCCTTCATACACAATGACTTGCCAGGAATATTGAGTCACAACATCCCCAAACTACTGGGCAGAAGATATTTTTTAAGATTTTAGTTAAATATATGGTTCTTTGGCCTATTTTCTAGTCACAGATGATTAAAAATATCCAGTTTCTGGACTTCTTCATGAAGTTCACCTCCCACTGCATTCATATAAAATTGTACATTTACATCAAACATGATCTAATTAGCTGATTTGTTTCAACACAGATTTGGAATATAGTACACTATAAAATGATAAAAACACAAAGGGCTAAATTTATTTCCATATTTGAGATATGAGTCCTTGGTTACATGTAAGGTTTGCAAGTATTTCCGCCAAGTCTACCTTATCTTTTCATCTCTTATTATTATTTTTTTTTTACAGAATGACAAAGTCTAATTATTGATTTTTTTTTCTTTTATGGATCATTTCTTTGGTGTACTGTCTAGAAACTCTTCATCAAGCCCTGGATCCAGGATATTTCTGCTATTTTCTAGGATTTTTACTGTTTTATGTTATATATTTGAATCAATGATGTATTTTGAGTTTTATTTATTTATTTTGTTTATGGATCTCTCATTGCTCCACCATCATTTGCTGAAATGACATTTTTTTTTCATGAAACTGATTGTGTATCTTTATCAAAAACAACTGACTATACTTATGTAAGACCATTTCTAGGCCCTCTTTTTTTGTTCTATTGATATGTGTCTATCCCTCTGTTAACATAATGGTCTTGATTATTGTGGCTGTATAATAAGTCTTGAGATCAGGTAGAATAATCTTCCTAATTTATTATGTTTTCTCAAAATGGTTTTGATATTCTAGTTGCCTTACCTTTCCATATGAATTTTAGAATCATCTTCTCTATATCTACAAAAGAACTTGATGGAATTTTCATAAGAATTGCATTAAAACCATATAAATTGAGAATTGATTTTTTTTTTACCACATTGAATCTTAAAATACATTTATAGTGTTTCAATTTATTTAGATCTTATTTCATTACTATTTTATAATTTTCAGTATGCAAGGCCTATATACATGTTTTGTTGAATTTACACAAAAATGCTCATATTTTTTCTTGTTACTATACTCCCATGGTTGCCTCGGAGGGGAGCTACGATATTATTAGTATGTTAAAGAGCGCTCAGTTCCACTTTGGCCCACACAGCTATGCGATGAAGGGTCTCCACCTGGCTGTCCAGGTGAGGCCCCCTCCAGATGCCGGCCATAGGGATCTCGCGATCAGGTGCGGGATTTTTGCTGCTCCTGCGCTCCGGAGTGCCTCATGGTCAGGTGCAGGCGCTCTCAGAGGGTCTGCAAAATGCCATAATGGGGCTTACAGTGAGGTCTTGAGGAAGCCCTATTCTGGAACATTTGGTGTGAGGACATTATACTTTGTATGCTGATGATGCCCCAGTTTTCTCCTTTTTAGCCCCCTTGCACCCAGTGACAATGGTACTGTTTTATTATTATTATTATTATTATTATTATTATTACTACTATTATTACTATTATTATTATTTCAGTTCCCAAGTATTCATTTCTAGGATATAGAAGTTCAATAGGTTTTTGTATGTTAATCTCATATATTGTGATTTTGCTGAATTAATTTATTTGTTCTCAAAGTTTGTTTATATTTTTTTTCGGAATTTTTAAATTATCTGCAAAAACAAGAAAAGTCTGTATTTTCAAGACATCAAATTATCTGCAAAAAGTGGGGTTTATTTCAACATCTAATTTGTGTGCATTTGATTTCCTTTTCGTGCCTTATTGAACTGGTTAGAACGTGAAGAACTATCTTGAACAGCAGTGACGACTGTGGAAACCCTTGCCTTGTTCCTGAACTTTGGTGGAAAAATTTCTTTCACAAGTAAGTGTCATTATTTGCCTTATGTTTTATGTAGGTGTTCTTTAATTTGTGCGAGTCTATCTATATCCCTATTTTTCTGAGAGCTTTTATCATGAATAGTTGTTGATTTTTTTTCTAAATGTTTTGTTAGCCTGTTGATATAATGGATTATATTAACTGATTTTCCATTTTGAGCTAGCATTGTATACCTGGTATAAACACCACTTGGTCATAATATGTATTTTTTTCATTTATTACTGAATTATATTTACTAATATTTTAAGACTTTTTTTTTTAATTTTGTCGAGGTTTTTATTATTTTACTTTTGAGAGAGACAGAGTGTGAGCAGAGTAGGGGTAGAGAGAGAGGAAGACACAGAACCCAAAGCAGGCTCTAAGCTCTGAGCTGTCAGCACAGAGCCTGACGCGGGGCTCGACCTCACGAACCGTGACATCATGACCTGAGTCAAAGTCAGATGCTTAACTGACTGTAAGACTTTTTTTTTACCAGAATCATGAGGGATATGGTCTTTACTCTTTATGTATTGTCTCCCTGGTTTTGATAAATGATAAACTTCATAAAATGAGTAGGAAAATGTCCCCCCCCCACTTTTGGTAGAGGTTGTGTAGAATTGATGTTAATTTTTCTTTAAATATTTGATGGAATTTGCAAGTAAAACTGTCTGGGCCTGGAGATTTCTTTTTTGAGAGTCTTTAAATTAAAATTTCAATTTCCTGAATAGTCACGGTGCTATTCAAATTATCTATTTCAAATTGGGTACATTGTGGTAGTTTGTACTTTTCCCGGAATTGGTTCCTAACATTGAAGTTGTCAAATGTGAGTATTTGCTTGCATTATTACCTTATTATGCTTTTGTTGTGTTTGTGCAGGGTCTCTAGTGGTATCCTTTGTTTTATTGGTTTTCTTTACTGCCTTTTTCTTTTCAATTCCATTGCTTTTGGCTCTTACTAGTATTATTTCCTTCCTTATGATTGCTTTGTATTTTTAATTTGTTCTTCTTCTAGTTCATAAGTGGCTTGAATTTTTTGAGACCTTTCTCTATTTAAATGTAAGGATTTAATGCTGTTTTCCCTCTCAAAATTACTTTAGCTGCTTCCAACAGATACTGATACATTATATTTTCATTTTTATTCAGTTCCATGTATTTTTGAAGTTTTTCTTTGTTCCCTTGTTTATTTAGATGTGCGTTTTTGAGTTTCCAAATAATTGGAGATTTTCCTGTTCTCTTTCTATTACTGATTCCTAGATTGATTCCATTGTGGTCAGAGAACACACCCTATATGATTTTAATTCTTTAACATTTGTTGAGGTTTATTTTATGACCCAGCATATTTTGATATTTGTTTCTTGTAAAGAATAGGTATCCTTGTGCTGTTGATTTCAGTGTTCTGTAAATATGATTAGATTCTGTTTGTTGCTAATATTATTGAGTTATTCTATATCCTTGATGATTATCTAACTGTTGTATCAGTTTTTAAATGTTTATTTATTTTTGAAGGAAGGAGAGACAGAGCCTAAATGGGGGAAGGGCAGAGAGAGAGGGAGACACAGAATCAGAAGCAGGTTTCAGGCTCCGAGCTGTCAGCACAGATCCTGATGTGGGGCTCAAACTCATGAACAGTGAGATCATGACCTGAGCTGAAGTCGGTCGTTTAACCGACTGAGCCACCCAGGCACCCCTATTGTATCAGTTTTTAAAAACCCTTGTGTCCAGGGGCGCCTGGGTGGTTCAGTTGATTAAGTGTCCGACTCTTGGTTTTGGCTCAGGTCATGATCTCCCAGTTTTTGAGTTTGAGCCGCACATCTGGCTCTGTGCTGACATTGCGGACCCTGTGTAGAATTCTCCCTCTCCCTCTCTCTCTCTGCTCCTCCCCTACTTGCTCTCTCTCTCTCTCTCTCTCTCAAAATAAGTAAATAAATCTAAAAAATTTAAAAAATATAAACCCTTGTCTCCACAACTGATACAAAAGTGGCATTGTTATTCACTTTGTTTACTGATATTTTTCAGTACTGTTATTTGATGCATACACATTTAGGATTGCTATACACGGACTAACCCTTTTACCTTTATGTAATGTCCCTCTCTGACCCAGTAATTTTCTGTTTGCAAATCTACGCTATTTGATAAAAATATACCTATTTCTGCTGTATTTGATTAATGGTTGTATGATGTGGTTTTTTTCCCAGCTTTGTATTTTCAGCTAAACTCAATCATTATATTCGAAGAGAATTTCTTGCAGACCTTGTATTGTTGGATCCTTTTTAAAAATAAGTGTTGCTTAGGGTGTCTGGATGGCCCAGTTGGTTGGGTGATGGGCTCTTGATTTCAACTCAGGTCATGATCTCATGGTAAGTTTTTGAGTTTGAGCCCCCCCATCTGGCTGCTCTGCTCCCACAGCTTGGAGCCTGCTTGGAATCCTCTGTCTCTCTCTCTCTGATCTTCCCCCGCATGCAGGCGGGTATGCCTGCACACACACAAGCTTTCCCTCTCTCTTAAAAATAAATAAGTGTTAAAAAAAATTTTAAAAATCAGTGTTGCCAATGTCTTTTATATGGCTTATTTTAATGTAATTTTTGATATGTTAGGGCTTAAATCTGCCACTTTATTTTCTGCTTATTCTTTCTGTTTTGGGGCAGAGTTTTTTGTTTATATTTTATTATATCCATGTTGGTTAGTGGACCATTTGTTAAGAATTCCATTTTGATTTTTTCATTTTGATTTACAGTGTTTTATGTGTGTTTCTGTCTCTCCCTTTCTCTACATACATATTTTTTCATGGTTGTTCTTGGTATTACACTTTATATACAAAACATATCACATTTTATTGGAGTCAACATTTTAAAAATTTGGTTAAATATAGAATCTTTCCTTCCTTTTGTCCTTCTGTTTTGCTCCACCTATAATTTCACTGTCTTAAATATTTCTTTGAAATACACATTAGATACTATTGTAATCTTTATTTCAATCGTCAAACATTTTAGAAAACCCAAAAGGAGGAGAAATGTCTATTTTATTTCCCCATACTTTGTTTTTTCCTTATTCTTTCTTGTTTTTTATTGCTCCAAGTTTCCTATTTTTTCCTTTCTGTTTAAAAATTTTCTTTTAGCCATTCTTTTAGGCTAAGTGTACTGGAGAACATTTTTCTTAGGTTTCCTTCACCTGAGAATGTCTTAATTTACCCTTTTTGGTTTGTCTATTTGTCTGCTTGAAGGCTTTTTACCAACCTCTCTCTATTTCCTCCAACTCCCATTCCCTGGTAACTACCATTCTAGTCTCTGTTTCCATGAGTTTGGCTTTTTTAGATTCCATATATAAATGATATACAGTGTTTGCCTTTCTCTGTCTTATTTCATTTAATTGGCAAAATGCCCTCAAGTTCCATCCATGTTGTTGCAAATGACAGGATTTCCTTCTTTCTCATAGCTGAATATTGTTTCATTATATGGCACCTTTTCTTCATTCTTCTGATCATGGATTCTTAGGTTGTTTCCATATTGATGATGTTTTGGGGTGATGTTGGGGTCCGGAGCCCAAGGCCAAGAAAGAATTCTTGAAGATGTACAAAGGTGATTTTATTAAGACACGGGGATAGGACCCATGGGCAGGAAGAGCTGAACTGGGGTTGTGACAGGTAACTGATTATATACCCTTAGAAACAGAATAAGTCTATAAGGTATTTTGGAAGCAACGTCTCCAGGACCTTGAAGGGCTGGCTGTTGCTAGGAAATGTCATTTATTACCTCGCACATGAGACCCTTCAGATATATATCAGGAGGCCATAAGCTCGGAGCCAGGCAGCATATATCTTGGGGGAGTTGAGATAAAAGGAAGTTTCCAAAGAAATTTTTATATGTTAAAGTAGACTTAGAGGTTCCCGAGAGAATCAGGATAATGTTAAGCCAAGATTCTCTTTTGTACCTAGCAAAGTGTCATCATTGAGGCAGCTGAGCTCCTAGAGGGAAGTCGCTCTGCTGATTTCAGGGACTTGCCAGTGGGCTATAGGCAGTAAGGGAATTTAATTTTTCATTTGCCTTTGTTTCCCACACCACCAGAGCAAGCACTTAAACCCCTTTCCTTTGTTCTTGGGTAGCCAGGAGTGTCCGAGGAATATCACACATACTCCACCTGGGTGGGAATGCTGTTAGCCTGTACTTTGTCCTCAGCTTACCCCACATTCCCTCATCAATATCTTGGCTATTATGAATAATGCTGCAGTGAACATGGGAGTTCTGGCATCTCTTTGACATCCTGATTTCCTTTCCTTTGGCTGTATACCCACAGTGTGACTACTGCATCATATCATAGCTCTATTTTTTAATTTTTGGCAGCTCCTCCATTCTGTTTTCCCTTTTACATCTGAAGTATATTTTCTCTTGATATAAAATTCCTATTTGACAATTTATTTTCTCAGCACTTTTTTCCCCCCTCAGTACTTTATTTCTGAAGTATATTGTCACTTGATACAGAATTCTTGTTTGACAGGTTTTTTCTTTTTCTTTTTCTTTTCTCTCTTTTTTCTTAGCACTTGAAAAATATGCCAATTCTTTCTGGCTTCAGTGAATTCTCATGAGAAATTCTCTGTTATTCAAATCCTTTATTCAAATTCTTTTTTCCCTCTAGGTAGTAAGGTTTCTTTTCTTCATTTTTTTTTCTGACTGCTTTCGAGAGTTTTTCCTGATCTTTACTTTTTAGAAGTGTGACTGATGTGTAATCGCTTGCATTTATTTTGTATTAACCTGTTCAGGGTTTTCTCAACTGTTGAATCTGAACTTAATGTCATTTGCTAAATTTGGGAAATGTTTAGCCATTATTTCTTCAAATACTTTTTCTGGCCCAATTTTCTTTTACCCTTTGGGACTCCAATAACATGAATGTTAGATCTTTTGTTAGATTCCCACATGTCCCTAAATTGCATTTATCTTTTTTTTTCTTCAGTCTGTTTTCTCTTTTCTTCAGATTGGGTAATTTTTATTGTTTCATCTCAAGGTCACTGTTTCTTTAATTTTTCTTCTCTATTCTTCTGCTGAGCCCATTCATCGAGTTTTTAAAATTTTTGACATACAGGGTTGAGTAGAGAGGAACTACTCACAGCTAGACAGGTGGCTGGTTGGGTTGCTGTGCTGTTTTGCTAGTTCATGCTCCCTACTAGATCTCCATTGATAGTATCCTACGTGAGAGGAGAAGGAGACCATATTACTGCTGGAAACTATCTGAAACTATCCCTTTGGAGAGAGCAGGGGCACGTCATTGATACATGGGGAAAAAGTATAGGCTTCCCATGTGATCTTCACCGACATCACACTCGGGGCTTACTGCCACTTATTTTGTGTGAAAGGCCCAGTTCCATACTCACAACACCCTGATGGAAATTTGTGAGCCATTACAGTCTGATAAGTTTGGACATGTAGGCTTTCCACTTGGATTTGGGGAGAGGGCTGGTGGTGGGGCCACGGTATTTTCTTTGGCGCTTGCCTAAAGTAGAGGAGTTATCATTGAACTGTTTCCATCTTACTAGCCTCTACTTTTCCTGGTCATTTTTCTAGAAAGAAAAAGGTTTATTTTTCTCCTTCTTTTTTTTCTTTTTTTGTCCCCATTGACATTTCTAGATTGGTGCCTTTACCAGTACTCATCTATTCAGTCTGATATATATGAGGCAAAAAGAAAATGAAATAAAATTAAATTAAAATTAAAATAAAAAAAAATATTCACAGAAATCACCCCAGTTTGGATTCTTAGGACCTGATCCACCATTTTCTCTGTACCTTTGTCTTTTGACTCTTGAAGGAAAAACAAAATAGAGAAAAAAATCAATTCAACTAGGTATTGGGCAAAGAACATAAAGAGCCATGTAAGTGAAGATGATATACAAATGGAAAGTAAAGCACATGGAAGGATATTCAACCTCACTAGCCATTAGGGAAATGAAGATTAAGACCACAGAAAGATACCATTATACATCTATTACATCAACAAAATGAAACCTATGAAAACCTATGAAAAATAATCTGTCACTTTCCTTTAAAAAATGAAGTAAACATATACTTACCATATGACCCAATAATCAGACTCCAGGTCACTTATTTTTGAGAAATTAAAGCATATTAAAACCTGTTCATAGCAACTCTATTTATAATAGCCCAAACCTGGAAGCATTCAAAATGTTCCTGGAGAGGAGAATGATGAAACAGTGTCTGCTACAGCGATACTGTGGAATACTACTCCGTGATAAAAGGGAATGAACTAGTGATACATGGAACTACTTGGATGGATCTCAAGGGTGTTATTCTGAGTGAAGAAGCCATTTCAAAAGGTCACTTAGTGTTTGATTCCATTTATATAACATTCCCTAAATGATAAAATTATAGAGCTAGAGAACATATTAGTTTTAGTCAGCATTTAAGAATGATCTATTGAGTTTCCTAGAGTTCCTGTAACAAAGTGTAGCTTTCCCTACTATCCAAAAGTAGAGTGTTTCGATGAAATCTTTCTTAAGCCCAAGTGGTGTAAAGTGAAAAAGCAGTTACTGTTAATTTACATGGAAAACTTTTTAAGCATTTCTAGACCTCCCCAAAAGCACTCTCTTAGTCTTTTCTGATACCTTAGGACACTGCTCACTAATGGACGCACAAAATAAATCAAGATAAAGCACAGATGCTCACAGACACAGTTCACAGCTATGGTAGCTTGATGCTGAGTGTAGTGATCAGGAAAGGAGGTTGGTGACCTCCTGTAAGGGCTCACTGAATGCTGAATGCTTTTTTCACTTTTTGCCATTTTTCCCTCTTCTTTTTGCAAAAGAGAAAGTCCTCTTTGGATTTCTTTCAGTTAGCAAAACTAGGTACTAATATAGATCCTTTAGAAAAGCATAGTGGCATACAGAGGGGAGGTAGGTGGGGAGATGGGTGAAATAGCTGAAGGGGTCAAGAGTACACTTACCATGATAAGCATTCTGTAATGCACAGAATGGTTGAACCATTATATTGCACACCTGAAACTAATGAACTGTATGTTAACTATAGAGTAACTGAAAAATAAATTAAAAAATGAATAAAATAAAGGTGAAGTGACACATTGAACTTTCAAAAAGCAAGGGATACTGTACCACAAACCAGGCAGCTTGGAACAACAGGAATTTATCCTCACAGTTCTGGAGGCTAGAAATCTGAAATCAAAGTATCAACACCATTCCCTCCAGAGTCACTGAGAAAGAAATTTTTCCACACCTCTCCTGGCTTTTGGTGGTTGCCAATAATCCTTGCCTTTCCTTGGCTCATTGTTCCATAACTTCAGTCTCAGTCTCTGTCTTTACATGACTTTCTTCCCCGTGTTTTTTATACATCCTCTCCTCTTCTCATAAGGGCACAAGTTGTTGGATTTAGCTTCCATTGTTAAGTATAGCATTTTTTCATCTAAAAACCTTTAACTAATTGTTCCTACAAAGACCCTATATCTATGTATCCTTATTGGACACATTCTTTAGGTTCTGGAAAGAAACACATTTTTGAGGTATGTTATTCAACCGATTATAGAGTGTGAGGGGGAAGGGGGTGAGTGTACCTATAAAAGGATGGAATGCAGAATATCTTTGTAGTGATGAAATAGAGCTATATTTTGATTGTATTATCTTGATTGTTATTACTAAAAGGATTAGTAATGAGTCTACATGTAAGATAAATGACATAAGACGTTTTTTATGTTTATTTATTTTGAGAGACAGAACTCAAACGAGTGAGGGAAGCAGCAGAGAAAGAGCGAGAAAGAATCCCAAGTAGCCTCCACACTGTCCGTGCAGAGCCCAACTGTGGTGCTCAATCTCACGAACTGTGGGGTCATAACCTGAGCTGAAATCAAGAGTTAGAAGCTTAACCCACTAAGCCACCCAGGTGCCCTAATGACATAAAACTTTTAAACATTCATTGTACAAATACCAGTTTTTTTTTTTTATTTTGATATTCTCTTATAATTATAGAAGACATAACCAGTGGGGAAAAAATGATAACAGATGCATGGAACCTGTATGTACTCTCTTTGTAACTTCTTGTGGGTCTGTTATTTCAAAATAAAAGTTAGAAAATAGGGTCTAGTAATTTTCTTAAGGATGGCATTTTTTCCTATAATCATATGTAAATATTCTTTGCTTTCTTTTGTGTTTAATACAAGAAAGAGATAATCTGTGCCTCTTGAGGTAAGGAAAAAAAAAACATCAATAATTGCTAAAGTGTATAAAAAGTCATATGTCTAATACTATAATAGATTGCTTATGTTGTCACAGATTTTATACATTTCCTCAGTGCTATAGGGATGAGATTCAATAATTGTTTTACTGGCTGCTCTTGAATTGAATATCAGGCCTAGAGTGTCATTTTCTATATAATGAAGCCAAATTAAAACCCAAATTAACTGTAAAGTGTCATAATGCATCTTATGTAGTCAAAACTCTTTTCTACTCTCAAACTGATTTATGTAAATTTAATGGGTTTAGTTGAAAAGAGGATGATAGAACGATTAAAGATTTTTAAAAGCGCAGAAGCTTCTTCCCTAAAGGTAAAAGGAGAACATAAGCAATGTCTGTCTCTGCATAAACGTTTTACAAAATAGATGAAATAGGATGTTGTCCAGGGAAAATTATTATCACTGTAAATTTACAAAAAAAAGAAGAAGAAAAATAAGAAAGAAAAAAAGAAAAGAAGGAAAGTGTTCAGTGGTAAAACTGCCATTTAAAGTGATTTAAATGTTACTATGTTATTACTGAACGGATTATTTGAAAGCCATTTTCCTACTAAAATTTTTTGAATTTCTAAAATACAGAAGGACTTTCTGTGGCTTAAAGCCATGTGATAGCTATATTTTGGTAACTGATTGCCAGGTGTCTGTTCTGTTAAAATGAGATTCCTCCTCCTCTGTCCACCTCAAATTTAACACAAAATATGTTACCAAGGGGAATTTAGACCTGATTAAGATTGACATCACTTTTCATAGAAAATGCCCATAGGTAGAATCAAAATGTCATGTGGGGAATAAAGCTCTATCAGAACAGAACTGCAAACAGAGGAAAAAAGAATCACAATTCAGGTTATGAATCATTTGTAAGAATGATGATATTTTCTAATTAGATTTGACTTTCAAATTTTCTATTTACAGACAGAAATGAGCCATGAGTTATTATTTTGAATTATCATTCTTAATCTCAATGATTGCAGGCTTACAATGAATTTTTAAAATGATACTTTTTCCCACTTAGTATCATAGCATAAATATTAATATCAAGAATAGTACCCTACAGTTATCTAGTGTTTTCAATGTCAAAACATCCAAAGATATTTTACAGATTAAGTGCCTCACCTTTGTGGTAGAATTCATTAGAAATTTAAAAACAGTTACAGTACATTGCAAACTGAGGTGAAGAGTATAATTTATTTTTCAAAATCAAATCAAGTTAAAGTGGCCAAGAGAAAATAAATAAAGAAAAGTGTTAAATATGTTTTATGGATAAATACTGAACCATATATTAAAACCCTTGCATTAGAGAAACCATTCCAAAATTTAAGGATGTTATTTAGGATTCAAATGTTTCAGCACCCTTATTATGCCAGGTTATTGAGTGTGTCTTTCAGCTCAGGTTGCTATAACAAAATACCAGAGACTGGTCTGTGGCTTAAACAACAGACATTTGTTACTCCTGGTTCTGTAAGAACAAGGTACTGACAAATTCAGGTGTTGGTAAGGGCCCCTTTCCTAGCTTGTAGAGTGCTACCTTCTTGCTGTGTGTGCTCTTATAGCCTTTCCTCAGTGCTTGCTTATGGAGAGAGAGATCTTTGCCTCCCTCTTATATGGGCACCAATCGTTTCATGACGTTCCTATTCTCATGACCTAATCTAAATCTAATCCCACCTCCAGATAGCATCACATTGGGGGTTAGGTCTTCAACATAAAGATTTAAGGGGGGGGGGTGTGTGGACACAAACATTTAGTCTGTAGTATTGACTACTACAGAGCATAATGTGAAAGGGGTTGGTGGTGAATTAGGAATTAGATCTTGCATTGGCTAAGCTTTTGTATGCAGTGTTTTCCTTTGTGAATTACATTGTAATACAATAAACTAGTAGGGTAAATTCATTTTTTTAAGTGTTTTTAAGATGTGCATATTAACTTAAATTTCAGGCTTCTCTGAGACCTAGAGCTAGTTAATGACAGAATCCAGAGTATATTAAAACCAAATTTTTCCGTTGTGTCATCTTGGTCCCTTTGTTCCTTATTAGTTACTTCTACTTTATTCTTAATCCCCAGCCCAAAATGATCTCTGTCTCAGTCATCCCTGACTTTCCATGTCAGGATAAATCTCTTAATTCATAGTGCTATCTTTAATACTTATTTTATAGTAAAATTATTTGAGTGTTGGTCTCCATCACTAGTCAGCTCCTTGAAACTAAAGACTGAATTATTCATATCCATTCTCCCAACTGTCTGGTACAATGTCTGGTGCATCTGACAGCCTTTTGTTCCAGACTGCCTCCTCAAAGATATTTTTATAGCAAACAGCTTTGGAAAATAAAGATAGTGTCTTCTTCCAGAGCAAGGACATATTTTTTGTACTGTCCAGGATAATAAAGATAATGTCTGCCTCCCAGGCAAAGGACAGATTTGTTTGTAGTCGATTATAAAATATTTAACTTCCCTAAACCTAGGGTTCCTCAGCTATGATTCAGGCGCATGGCACGCTCAGTATCTATCTGGACCACTTCATGTCCTCCCCATGGGATTTGGGTTGGGGAAAAAATGATGCAAATATAAAGTTCATGGAGTTTTCTGTGCCCATATATAATAAAATTTTTGACTCTGTCCTAGGAATCCCAAGTCATGTCATATCCATAAAACTATGGCAGGCTAACTTAACCGCATTCAAGTAGAGTAAAATCTTAGACCCTGTACATTTATTGACATTGTGTACTCAATAGATGTATAGTAAATGTGTTGTATTGAATTACGGATGGAAAAAGGAGAAAAAAAGCCTACTCGGTTATGAAGTTCACAATTCTCTTCACTGACTTGCACATGAGGAATCTGTGTTTTGGAAATTTAAGTGACTCATCCTCTGATGTGATGGGTAATTCTTAACTTGTCATTTCTATTTTATTCAAAATGTTTGATGAATTTTATGATCATGTATAAAATAACTGTAAATGCATTTTGCCATGTGGTGATGGTTCTGGTATTTATTATTGGCATTCATGGTCAGACTGACACCATGATGTACACCTTTAATTGTTCAGGATAATAAGAAATGAAAAAACAAGATTCAATATACACATAATGAATTCATGATAAGGCCAAGTGTTTTAGTAGTTTAATGAGAAAAAAAAGGTAAAAGAAATAATTTTTAAATGGTCTGTGGTAGTATAAGCATGTACATTTTTGGTGAATCTATATTATCCAATACATTAAATAAAAATTATTGATTTAAATTTTATTGATTTTTAAATTCTGATAATATTCAATAGGTAATTTTTTAAAACTTGTATGAGGTATGAACATGAGATGTCTTTACTTATATTTTGAAATGTAGGTAATATTATATTCTAAGAATCTAAATTAACAGGGAGAATTCACAAGAAAGTTTTTTAAAGAAATCTGTTATGTATATTAACTTACATTTCAGAAACTCTGCTTTAAGCCATAAAGCTAAAGACAAACACAGATTTTTCAAATCAAAATCTTTCGAAGATCTTTCCATTGTGTCATTTTGATCTCTTTATTCTTTATTATTTCTCTAAAGAATGAAAGAAAAATATCCTCCATGTCTATTAAACATTTGCGTAGTGAAATTTAATTTCAGAATCTAAAGCTATTTGGTTCTGAAAACTAGTAAATGGTCTGGTATTTGTGATTCAGATGTTTGAAGTTCCATTGACAAAAAGATGTGGCAAAAATATAAGTCACGGCTTTATTATTATTGATTCTCTATTGCAGTGTACTTGAATGCAGATTTGTGAAAATCAACATACAGATAAATTTTATACAATCCCTTTACTTTCTCATGATAAGATCACAACTTAATCACATAATTAATATTCTCCCCTCTTCTCAAATATTCAAAATATTTAAAGTTAAAAGTGGTAGTTTTAGATATAATCCCATTTTCTTTGATTTATTCATTGACATTGTTAATTATCACATATAGTGTTTGTTACTATATGCTCCTTCTTCGTGGTACAAGTTTTTATCCTTCTCAGACTTTTCACCTCTGTTGTGCTCTTCTTACTTTTTATTGTGACTGTAATTATGAGATAGAAGAATAAATTAAAATATCCTTAGGACTGAGTCTTAATTTATATAAAAATGGATACAAGTATATTTTCAAGTTCTTGTATTTTAAGTTGATTTTACATTTTGAGATTTAATCCATAACTTAGGTTAACATGACTTCCCCCACAACAGTGATGACTCTTTTCAATGGCAGAGCCAGAAAGAATTGATCTTTTTAGGCCAAATGTTAAACTCTAGGATTTATTTTCTTTAAAAAGAAAATTTCCTCACTAGTAATTGAAATTTATTGCCTTTTACTTTATTTTTTTTTTAGTTTATTTTTATTGAGTTTGAGAAAGTGATAGAGATCAAGCAGGGAACAGACAGAGAGAGAAGGAGACAGAATCCCACCAAGTGCAGGGCTCAAACCACTAACTGTGGGATCATGACCTGCACCAAAGTCAAGAATCTGATGCTTAACTGACTGAGCCACCCAGGCACCCCATACATATTGCCTTTTAAATAACATACATCTTAACAGACCTCTGTCAAAGAAGGCTGGGCTGGCTTAATGTGTGGAGAATTTACACCATTTCTTATATTGGACTAAAGTTGGGTTTCTTAAGCCAGATTCTTATGTATTAAAAAGAATCAGAAGCCATTTAAGAGGAAACAAAAACCTAACTATACTTTTGTTTTAATAATAATACAATAAATTAACAACAACGGATTCTAATTTTGGGGATTCAGAATCTATCGGTTGCTTACTGATTGTAGAAAACCCAGCACCCTAGTGTCAACAAAACCGATGGCGGTAATATTTAACAATCTTTAAATCTTGGGAGGTGGCTGAGGAAAGATCTTAATGGTCTTGGTGAGTCTTTTTTTTTTTTTTTTTGTAATTTTGGGAGTTTAGTGGAGAACCTGCTCAGTAAATCTGAGTTTAGTGCAAGAGATTAGGCTGATGCCAGCAGCTGTGTTTTAGAGGCTGCCCCATTGTAACAAGGCCACAGCCTTGACAAGAAAACTTCTGTTGTCACAATTCACATAGATTTCCCTTTTCTACCTTATTCCTGCAAATATGTAAAACAGTATGGAGACAGTGCTCTTTTCCCACTTGGGCATTGGCCATGATGTAAATGGAAAATTTTTGTCTAGCATACGCTTTAAGATAATTGGATTTTCTAGATATAGACGATGCGCTTCTCTACTGTTTATTTTAATCTAACAAAACTCTTTCACACATAGACTACACACACACACTACCACCACCAACAAAAACAATAATAAATACTTATTGGTGTCAGGATAGGAAAATGTAATCTTAATATACATGAATAAAATTATATATTGGTTTTATCTAACTTTACTTAAGAAAGACATAGCAATTGATATGTAACTCAAGACTGTCTTGAAGATATTCAGGGAAAAATCATGAGGCCAAATCCTGTAAACATACTAATCAGACCTTCAGATAGCATTAATTAGTAGAAATATTATGTTGTCCTTGGAATTCTTTTTGTGGAGTATGTCTAGGTTGCTCATGGCAAATAAATTTTGACTTAATTTATGGAGCGCGGCCTACTGGGAAATGTCAGTGTCTATTCCAAAATTTTTTAAGTAAGAAGTATAAATCTTTAACAATTGAAATAGCTCTTTCTGTGTAATTGATGCCCTGTATGCCTTATGTAAGTTCTCAAATATTATGTCTAGGCCAGAGTTTATCCTTATGCTCCAAGGAAGGATCTGACAGTTCTAGGTTTTTGCACGCTTTGCCTGTGCCTCATGATTTTCTGTATTCTTCTCAATTTTAGTCAAGTTTGATGCCAGAAAGAATATCTGATTCTTATGAGTATGGTTTGACAATCTGACCTTTTGCATTATTTCAGTTACATTTTGAAAGAAGCTTTCTTTCAAAAAAGAATTGTTCTTTGTTCAGAGAAATGATTAATGTTGGCCTTGTAGCTACTATGCAGCCTAAGGGGAAGACTTCCTAAGGGGAAGTGTGTTTTATATAGATTGATTACACTTGCTCACTGGTATGATCCTAGATGTCTCAAAAATCTTCCAACTTGATGAAAAAATGTATGTATGGTTTATTTAATCCTTAATGAATATATGGTATAGGCCAAATCTTTTGGCTATATTATGCTATTTATTCATAATAACAAATACGTGAGTTCTGTATTGATAACCCCTTTTGACGTTTAAGAAAACCGAAGCTTAGAGAGGCAAGCAAACTTTTATTTGGAAATACTGGTGGTTGTCAGTGAATGGGAGATCCTCCTCTTCAATGATGTTTAATTTTGTATATCAACATGACTGAGTCATGGCATGCTCAGCTATTTGATTACATGTTATTTTGAGTTGTGTCTATAAGGGTGTTCCTGGATGAGTTCAGCATTTGAATCAGCAGACTGAGTCCAGAAGGTTGCCCTCCCTATTGTGGGTGGGCATCATCTAATCTGCTGAAGGCATGAATGGAACAAAAAGGTGAAGAGGGGGAGAATTTGCTCTCTCACTGATGATTAAGCCTGGGAAATTTGTCTTGTGTCCTTGGATTAGGACTTATATTGTAGGTGCTCTTAGTTCTTAAGTATTTGAACTCAGACTGTAACTACATCTCTGGATTTCCTGGGTTTCTAGCTTGCAGTCTGCAGATTGTGGAACTTTTCAGCATCTATAATCACATAAACTAACTCTTCACAAATCTTTATAAATCTCTAATAGATAGATAGATAGATAGACATATATAGATGGATATAGATACAGACATAAATCTATTTCAATATACATACTTTTGGTTCTGTTCCTCTGGAGATTTTGAGAAACATAATTTTAAGGATAGGTTTTATGAATTGATTTTAGGGTTTCTGGAATTGGCTCTTGAATCTGATTAGATTTAATGATCTTAATGACTGTTTCTAGTAGTAAGATAGTACTGGTAATTCATAGCAGACACTGGTCATAGAGATACACAAAATGTCTGTGTTGGACACTTATAACCAACTACTTATAAGCAGGGAGCTGGGTAATTGTGTGCATGTTACTTTCAAACATTTGTGGAAAACTATAGAACATAATGAGATAAGGTTGTTACTCCTAATGTCACTGGATAAGGTGGTGAAAGATAAAGACGAGCTCAGGGATTTGAATTTCCAGGTCAAATAAGACACAAATGACCTAAAAGCTTCTATTTTTTCCTGAAGGAGACCCTTATCTCCTATAGTTTCAGAGCTGTGATTACTGAAATTCAAATGCAGAATCTTATTTACCCCTGGTTAAATTACAATACAAGTTGAATGCAGAATCTTACAGGGTGTCTACTGGTAAAGTGATTAGCAAAGAATGGGACCTGGTAAGCAATGATAGGGATGTGTAGGAAGACTTTGATGAAGCTACAGATGGTCTAAATTCTGGTGAGTTTTCTTTGCCAGTGGAAGAGGGTTTCCAATCACCAATGATATCAGTCAATCCATCCCTGACATCTGTGTCTGAGGCAATTAATATTACATTGTCTGAGGAAACTGTAATGG
This sequence comes from Panthera onca, assembly GCF_046562875.1. Lineage (NCBI taxonomy): Eukaryota > Metazoa > Chordata > Mammalia > Carnivora > Felidae > Panthera > Panthera onca. Next base: position 77,972,104 of record NC_138339.1, read on the forward strand.
CCACCCCTGTGGCAGTTGTCAAGCAAAACAATGCTGATTCTTCTCACTACCCTTCTTCCACCACCCTTCTTTGCTTCTAGACCTATTACTAGACTCAAGTCCTAAGAGGACATTAATGATGAACTACAAAATATGACCCATGGGACAGTGCATTGCACTCTAAAAAAACTACTTGTGTTTTCTAATTTATACAGACAGATATTAAGGGAACATGTATGGGAATGGATACTAAAGGTGTGGGATAATGGTAGAAGAATATAAAGTGGAATCAGGCAAAATGTATTGATACAGGCTCACGAAGGAGAGATTTTGCATTTTATATTGCAACTTGGGGAGTCATGAAGGGCTGTGAAGGTTGTGTGGTTAGTTGAAAAATGGGTGGCCCACAGTGAGTAAATCAGAAATGTGAGATCTGTTATGGTTTAATGTAAAGGAAGGGATTAAAAAAACATAGGGGTTATTGAATGTTAGAGTGGACTTGTCATTTAAGACCTACTCACCCATACTGAGTGTCCAGAAGACATACCTTTTACTAATACTGGAGAAATAAATTTATGAGGGGAGTTTTGACATCCTTGAATAGCTCTGTGATTGTTTTTCTCTGTAGTCCAGACCTTACAGTGGAAACTATAGCCGCTGAGTTAAGAAACCTAAATATAATGGAAATAATTGGATCCCAGGGTGGCAGGGACCAGATGGGGGCACTCAGTTACCAAAGGCAAATTAAGTGTGGTTAGCATAATGGGCAGCAGAGTCAGAGCAGCAATCAGAATACCCTGGCTCATGCAGACCTGTTGTGTCGGCAAGTTGATTATGGTGTTCCTAGAAGAGAAATAGAGAAGAGACATTCTAAATTCTTACTTGATCTTTATAAATAGAAAAATTCCAGGGTAAGTGAACAAAAGTCTTACCAAATCATAAAAACAGAGAGGCACTTGATCCAGGTTTCAGACCCAGAATCCCTTAAAAGGAGCCTGGGTCTCCCTAAGGATAGACCTTGGTAAACTATCAAACATTTATACTGTTAATCTTTCTCCCAGTTCCCTTTGGACTAGTTCTAAATGGACACTAATTCCAGGAGACTGAAATTGTAACTGTGGTCCATAGTCAGAGTAGAAGCTTGTGCAAGTCAAGTAACTTGTGGAATTTTAGCTCATGTTCCTCCCACATTGGACATACTACTACTTATCTTGTAGTTATTTCTCCAGCCTCAGAAAGCAGAATTGAAACAGAGTGTGCAGCTGGCAAAATCTCCACAATTGGCTCCCTAACCTGTGCAGCACAGAAATATTATGGTGGGAGAGGCCAAGAGGAAGCCTCTATAACTGTCTCTACTTAAGAAAATACATTTGTGGAGGGATTACAGAGATTAGTGCCAGTATCAAGTACTTGAAGGATCCATGGGTGGTGGTTCCCATCACATCCTACTGAATTTGGCCAGTACAGAAGACAGAGATCTTGAAGAATAGCAGTAGATTATTGTAACTTTATCAGGTGGCGATTCCAGTTGCAGTGCTGTACCGGGTATGATTTAATTGTTGAGGAAATTAATACCCTGACACCTGGTATGCAACTATTGATTTTTCTCTCTGTCTCCTTTACCTTCACAAAGAACACTTCACTTCTGACACTCTGGACACCAAATGTATGGAGATTTTGCCTCACAGAGGCAATTCTCTTGACACCAAATGGGTATCTTATGATTTATCTCCATTCTGACACTCTGTACTCAGAGATAGTATCAGATCCCAAAGGTTAAGGGCTCAGTCCCAAAAGACTGACCCCACCATACTTCTGATGCCAATTTCAACTAGTAGGTCCTCAGGTAATCCACAACTTCTATCTGATTTGGCTACATATTCAAGGCTTCCATGACCCCTCCTCAAGATCAATTAATTTGCTAGAGCTGCTTACAGAATTTAGGCAAACACTTAACTTTAACCAATTTAGTAAAGAATATGATACAGGATTCAGATGAACTTCCAATGAAGAGCTATAATGTAGTGAGGTCTGGGTGGGTCCCAAGCACTGGAGCTTCTGTCCCCATGGAGTTGGGTGTGTCACTCTCCTGGTGTGGATGTGTTCACTAACATGAAAGCTCTCCCAACCCAGTATTTTTGGGAGTTTATGGAGGCTTCATCATGTAGACATGATCGATCATTAACTCCATTTTCAGACCTTCCTCTTTTGAAAAGAATGGGGGGAAAGACTGAAAATTCCAAGCGTCTAATTATGGCTTGGTCTTTCCAATGACCAACCCTCATCCAGGAGCCATTCACGAGCCCCCCTCCCCCCCCCCCAGGATTGCTTTATTCGCACAAAAGTCACTCCCTTCATGCAAGAAATTACAAGTGTTTCAGGAGCCAGTGTCAGAACCAGGGTCAAAAACCAAATATTAGAACAAAAGATGATCCTAGTGCTCTTACCACTTAGGGAATTACAGGGGTGTCAGGAGATCTATGCCTGGAACTGGAGGCAGAGACCAATGTATATATTTTCTGCTATTTCACACTTATTGGTATCTTTGCCAGGATAAAACTGGTGCCACTAGTCTTTCAGTATGCATAACATTTATTGCCACTGACTTTGGGTTCTGCCTTCTTTCTAGTCATTGAGGCCTCACCCTTGGCAGCTGCTCAGCCAGGTGATTGGTGCATGAGTTGGTTGGACTTTAAACTCTTTTTTCCTCCATGGAAAGGATTTGCTGTAGACATATCCTCTTAATTTCTTCGGGCAGTATTCCTTGGTCAACATGAAATAGTGGGGGCACAGAAATCAAGTTTACTGATGTAAGCAAAGCAAAACAAACACACAACACACATTCATTGGGATGTATTTAGAAATATTATTACCTTTACACATAAAATTAGTTTCATATAATGTGGACTTGATTTTTAACATAAATTTAAGTCTAAGAAGTTATTTGTTATTATAATTTCCCATTGGTCCCTCTCCTGCACAATAATTTCTAACCTGGATTAAGTAACAATTTATAGTTATTGTTCATACAATTCCAATCAATACCAAAATCCTACAATGAAAGGCAAAAAACAGTAAAATTTTTTGAAGGATAAAATACAATCATGACACTTACAACATTACTAGGGAACCAATAAAAAATCCCCACCGTAAATTATACTGAACCTTTTTATTTATAACTACTACAAGTAGGATGGTCATAAATTTCATGGAACTGGAAAACTGTGAATGATTCATCTGGCCAATAAGAATGTCAAATGCTTTAATAATTCTTTCCAAAAAAAAAACACCACAGAGTTTCAAAAGGTTTCTTTTCAAATTCTGCTAAAAATGGAATATTTGTAATTTAGGTATTAGTTTTTCCTTTGTCTAATAAGGGAGTTCAATTTCAGTCAAAGGCTTCTCCTTTCCAAGGGAGGGGCAAATACTGTTGAATGTATAGGGAGAAATCCTAACAGTCAGAAGAAACCACGAGAAATACATCTTTTCTTCTCCCTGATTATGTGAGATCTCAATAGCTTCTGTAGCTGTTACTTTATTTATTTATTTTTTTAGTTTTTTAATATGTTTTAGTGTTTATTTATTTTTGAGAGAGAGAGAGGGAGACACAGAATGTGAAGCAGGCTCCAGGCTCCAAGCTGTCAGTACAGACCCCGATGTAGTGTTCCAACTCATGAACCTCGAGATCATGACCTGAGCCAAAGTCGGATGCTCAACCGACTGAGCCACCCAGGAACCCCGTAGCTGTTACTTTAAAACATGGTATACATAGTCGGAGAGAACAGTATCATTAGACATGCATGAGGAGTAGTCTTCCTGCTATACTGTATGCAAGGTAAACCTCAAAAACAAAAGAGAAAATTGGTGTACTATTAAGCAATACTAAATGAAACTCAAACGTATTTTGGAATCACTTGAGAAGAATAAAGCCCCTGGGATTTGATTTAATTGGTGTTGGATATGATTGGCCATCAGGATATATAAAAGCCTTACAGGTTATTCCACTCTGCATCCAAGGTTATGGGAACCACTGAAGCCACGTGTAATTTTGATGATTTCAATTTTCAACTGAAACATTTTAGATGAAAGATAAGTAGTTATAATTGTAAGTAGAACATATCTCGTTTTCACATATGATTCAGCTTCAAGTGGAATGTAAAATATGATTAAAAATAAAGCCTAAAATGAACAGATAGCATTGTACCTGTTTAAATAAAATGTATTTAATATGACTTCATAGATCCTCAAATTTTTCAAATATACATTTCTACATGAAAACAAATGTGATCCTATTTGAGATTATTGTTTCCCAAGTGTTGAATATTGATGGTTATTAATTTGTAATTCTTTCTTTAGATTGAAAGATATTTGTGGCACACAATAGAAAAAAGAGAGTGTGAAACAGAAGAAAAACAAGGTTAAATTGATATTGTGAAGCATGTTCCCGGGAGAAATTCTTTGTAGTTTTGTTTGAGGCAGTGAAGCCTAAGTCCTCTGTCAGAGGCTGGTAAAATGCAGTGCATTTTAATTTTGACTTTATTAAAATAAATTGGTATATTTTGTTACATCCTTCTCTCTATGCATAAGCTACTTTCCATGATTTTAATTACACTGCATATACAATTTGCAGCCTGATAAAACAATATATATTATATGGTGCAATTAACAATAATTCTCCAGAGAAATACAGCAACTTTTGAATTAATTGAAAAGGTTGGGTATAATTGTTTATGTAATCAATTTACCTATAATTTACTTTTAATTAGACTTCTTATATATAATTTTAAATATAAAATAATTTTAAAAATATTCTTTAAAGTTCTTTTTATTTTTTTTAAGTTCATTTATTTTTGAGAGAGAGAAAGCACATGCAGGTGCTAGCAGGGGAATGGCAGAGAGGGAGGGCAGAAAGAGAATCTCAAGCAGGCCCCACGTTCCATCAGGCCGGAGTCCAATGTGGGGCTCAGTATCAAAACTGTGAGATCATGACCTGAGCCAAAATCCAGAGTCAGACGCTCAACCACATGAGCCACCCAGGTACCCCTAAAAGTTCTTTTTCTATTGTTTTTCATGTATTTATTATTATATTCTATATCTTTTGGAGCAGAAGTGGTCAACAGAAAGGAAATAAGAGAAGTTATGGAAATAATATATTTAGTCATTAATGATCTATGGGCCATGCCAAGTGACTTGGGTTATCTATTATTATGAATGTGTTTTCCATGAAGATGAGCTTTCTACCACCTCTCCTCTGGTAGAAATGCAGAAGATAAATGTGTGAGTAAAGGAGTACATACTTTTATTTTTGTATCCTGTCTTAAAACAGGAATAACATCATGTAGAAATGATACACTGATGCAAATTACACTTACAATTTTTTAAATTGGGTGTGGAGGAAAAGGAATTCTTGTGGACTGCTGGTGAGAATGCAAACTGGTATAGCCACTGTGGAAGACAGTAAGGAGGTTCCTCAAAAAGTTAAAAATAGAACTGCCCTACAATCCAGCAATTGCACTACTGGGTATTTACCCAAAGAATTCAAAAACACCAATATGAAAGGATACATGAACCTCTGTGTTTACTGCAGCATTATTTACAGTAGATAAACTGTAGAAGCAGACTGTGTCCATTTATAAATGAATGAATAAGAAAAAGTGCCATATACACACATACTGGAATATTATTCACCTATAAAAAGAGATAAAAGAATGAAATCTTGCCATTTGCAACAGCATGAATGGAGCTAGAGTATAATGCTAAACAAAATATGTCAGTCAGAGGGATACAAATGCCATATGATTTCACTAATATGTGGAATTTAAGAAACATAACAAACAAAGGGAAAAAAAGAGACAAACCAAAGGACAGACATTAACTATAGAAAACAAACAGATATTTAGTTTACAAGAGGGGAGGTATGTGGAGGCATGGGAAAAAAATAGGTTACTGACATAATAAGCATGGTTTATAGGATGTAACAATGAAGCAATGCAGGCTGGCACAATGACTTCACTGGTCATTCTTTGGACATTTAAGATGCTATATTTATTTCATATTGCAAGATACAATGATTAAGAAATTAAATTATTAACTCTATATGATAATCAAAACTTCAAACGTAATTAAAAAATTGTTACCCTACTTCCTTCAGTTCAAAGGTATTTGAATTAAGAAGTCTTCATTTTGGAAAGAAATGATGTAGTTTTTTTATTTCATAATCTTCTGGTCTTGGCGATCCTAGCATTATTTTGCATTTAGCAGCTAAAATGTTTTATAATAAACTTACTAGACTTGTGTTGTATGTAGATATTAAAGGATAATAACTGAGTCTTGGATATCCATCTTTCAACCTACCTATCTATCCATCTGTCTTTCAGTTTATTTATATGCTTATTTATGTTTTTAACTCATATGAAATGGAATTTTTGTTAATTTGGATAACCATTTGGCAATATAAAATGAAGGTAGTTCAGCCAAGAGATAATCTGACAATGAATGAATGAATGAATGAATGAAGAAATAAAGAAATAGAGAAGAGATTTTAGTACCACTAAAGTAAATGCACTAAGAATTTTCACATGCCTGAGGACAAGCTGCTGAACATTTTGCTTTGGGTTTTTGAGTAGATAAAGCAGAGAGTCAATGGAATATTTAATTCAGTGCCCATGAAATGGAAATGAATGATTTGTTTAGAAGCAAGCAAATACTTGGAAGAACTTTACTGTCTAAGGCCTCATCAATGGACACTAACCAGTATTTCAGTTTTGGGGCACCTGGGTGGCTCAGTTGGTTGAACATCTGACTCTTATTATCAGTTCGAGTCATGATCTCACAGTTTGTGAATTTGAGCCCCACATCAGGTTCTGTGCTGATGGCATGGAGCCTGCTTGGGATTCTATCTCTTCTTCTCTCTGCCTCTCAACTGCTTGTGATCTCTCTCTGTCTCTGTCTCTGTTTCTCTCTCATAATAAATAAATATACAAAATAAAATAAAATAAAAGTTTTAGTTTTAAAACAAAATATTCATTATAAAAAATCATGATGCTTGTGCAAACATAAGATGAAAGTGTCAAATACTTTATTCCATTAATTCATTAGTAAGGAATGAGTAAGATATGATAGCTCAAAGCTAGGTGTATGTAGGTAGATTTGGATAAGATTGCTCAGTTAGATACAATACTAGTTAATATCCAACAAGACCACACAATGTAATCTATGGGGTGGTTTTATCCTGGAAAGTATTTGCATCTCTACCAGACAAGTTCTACAAGGTAGTCATAGGCTAAAGAGGTGTAAAATAACCCAGGAGATAGAAACATAAAGCCATTACTGTACTGAAAATACATCCAGTAATTTCTTAATAAATCATTAAGTCTTAACAGAGCATTAAAAGAGAATGAGGATACCACTGGGAAAATAAAGAATAAAAGGAAAATGGATGAATTATGTTGAAATTTAGATAAAGAATAGCAAAATAAAGAAAAAGTAATGTAATACTTAAACAGGAAAAATATTTTAAAAAATTCAAAGTCTCTTTTGGTTGAAAATTTGCTATATTTGTAAACTTTCCTCTATTATAGCTTACAAATAAACTATGCCTGTGAATCTTATATAGAAATTTATTTAATTAAAGGCAATTAAGGGGTACCTAGGGTCTCAGTTGGGTAAGCGTCTGACTCTTGGTTTGGCTCAGGTCACGCTCTCTCATTTGGTGAATTTCAGCCCCACATTGGGCTCTGTGCTGCCAGCTTGGATTCTGCTTGGAATTTTCTCTCTCTCCTTCTCTCTCTGCCCCTCCCCTGCTTGTACTGTTTCTCTCTCTCTCTCTCAAAATAAATAAATATTAAAAAAATAAAAATAAAGGCACTTGAAATACAATTTTTCTCATGCATAAAACGATTTTCCTTAAGAAATGAGGAAATGCATATTTAAAAACTCACGTTTTTTTAGTGAAGAATTTAAAATCACATAAGTCATTCTGAAAGCTCTAATCCCTAATTATGTTTAGTTATTATTCTCAGAATTCTGTGCCTGTAGTTGATCTTCGGTTAAATGTACTTAATGTATATCACAGGAAACTAATAAACTCATCAATAATTGTAAATGAAGCACATAAAAAAAAGAGATGAGTGGGTACTATCAAAATACTATTTGTGTCAAAGCCGAAGAAATCATGTTTTTATTAAATACCTGTGACATGTCTCACAGTGTCAATCATAATATACATGCCAAATTTTAGAATTGAAAAGATCCTTAGAAATTATCTGGTTGGACATTATAAATGGTAGTGAAATATGTAGAGCAGGTTATCTTTAATGCTTGTTTATTTTGAGAGAAGATTAGAGAGAGAGAATGTGTGTAAGTGTGTGAGCAGAGGAAAGGCAGAGAGAGAAGGAGAGAGAAAATCCCAAGCAGGCTCCCTGCTGTCAGCACAGAGCCTGACATAGGTCTTGATCCCACAAACCTTGAGATCATGACCTGAGCCAAAATCAAGAGTTGGATGCTTAACCAACCAAGCCACCCAGGTGCCTTTAGAGCAAGTTATCTTTAGATGTCTTGTTGAATACATCTAATCCTTGGAAATTTGCTACCATATGAGACACTATTGAAATAATTTTCTCACATTCAGATGAAATCTTTATTCCTATCATTTCTACTTAAGGGTTTTATTTGTTCTCTAAACCAAAATAAATTATTTGTCTTCAATATGACAGGAGTTCAAATATTTGAATTTGGTTATTATGTTATCATGACTTGCCCTAATGTTTTCCTTTGTGTGCAAAACATATCCAACATTTTTAATTGTTCTTCACATGACTTAGTTCTCAGTGTATACTCCATTTTGTTCCCATAGCTTTGGTCTGGCTCAAGGCCATCTGTAGCTTTATTAAAATGTATTGTTTAAATCAGATAACATTATTTCAGACAGAGATTCCTGGTTGATTTGATTACATATATATTTAAATTTTGGGCAATAGTCTTTCCATCGCTAGCAGGATGGCGAAATTGATTATAAGTCAACATTTCATCTCAGAAGAACTAGAAAAGCTGGATGAATTTTTTAAATTGTCAGGGAAATGAAAATTTGAGTTTGAGATATCAGGTATTCTTCCGATGTATTTACCCTAAGGAGAATTTGTTAATTCTGCACATGGGCTAACCTCTGAAAATTTGGGCTTCACAAGGAAAAGACCTGGATAAATCCATTTGAACTTTTAAATGTGGTGGGACTGACATGACAAAATTAGAAATTTGAAAGGCCTTAAATACACAGCCAGTTTCCTCCTTGAGACATTTGCTGAATTCTGTAGATGCAAGGGCAGAGAGGGTACAGACCTGAACAAAAAAAAATTATGAAAAAGCAGATTAGAAATACCTTATGCCTCTGGTTCCTGAGGAAAATGTGGTGTTTCAGGATTGTCATTGAAAGCTCTGGAGACAATGCTGTAGAAATAAGGATAAATCAAGAAGTAGTCTGATTATTACCCAAAGAATAGGCTGTCTCAGTGAAGCTCAGTTTCATAATTGGTCTAGTATTATCAGTGTTCCCACTTATCCAGCTATTGGAGGAATGGAGAAACTATTTTTGGCATGTTAATGTATTCTGAAGATCTTTATTTTGTATTTTTTTTCAAAAATTCACAATGTCCGACATTTAATTAAAATTGATAGTTGTTAAAAAAGATAAGACCATATGACCTCTAACCAGGAAAAAAAATAAACAAGAAAAGTGAACTAAGACATAAAGATATTAGCATTAGTAGGCAAGTATTGTAAATTAACTATAATTAATACACTCAAAAAAGGAAGAAATGTGGAGAAAATGGTAAAAAGCAGAAAATATTATCAAAGAATTGAAATCTGCATATAAACAAGTAAATGGATATTCTAGTCTTGAAAACCACCATATTTGAATTTAAGGACTTTTTGGATAGGAGAGCAGATTGAATACAATAGAATACTGACAAACTGACTGGAAGACTGTCAATAGAAAAGTTCCTAACTGAAGCAAACAAATGAAAAAAAAGTAAAGGCAAAAGAATTTAAAAGATCTGTTTAAGTCAAAACTTGTGGCATTTGTATAATAGAAATTTCACTTAGATAAGAGAGAAAAAATGAAAAAGAAACAATATTTAAACAGGTAATAGGTCGGAAGCATTTAAAAGAGATGAAAGATACCAGTTCACATATTCAAAGAAGCTTAGTGAAATTAAAGAATAAATACAAAGAATGCTGTAACTTATGTACATTATAGTAAAACTTCTGAAAACCAAAAACCAAATGATAAAAGCAGTCAGAAAAGATACTAACATTATGACTAATAACCAACTTTACCAACTAAAACAGTGGAATCACGTTTCTCAAACAATGAAAGAAAAATAACTGCCGACCAAGATATTTTGTAATGGTGAAGTTATTATTCAGAATGAAATTGAAATAAAAACATGTGTTGACAAATAAAAAATAGAATTAAGCCAGTAAAGTTGCATTAAGTGAAATAATATAGGCAGTTTTTCGCACAGAAAAATGTTTATTCTTAAAGGAGAAAGCAAAATGAAGGATGTAATGAAGAAGAGTATTAGAAAGGTAAATGAATTGATAGTGTGAATGAATATTAACTGTATTAAATGCTGCTAATAATGTTTTATGAAAAATAGAAGAGATGCAGAATCGAAAGCTTAACAATATTAACAGAAAAAGTAGGAGGATTAAATGGAATTAAATATTCTGATGTAAATATTCTATACAAAATATAACTTAAATACTAAAAATTAGAAAATGAAATAAGAGAAGGTGCTTAAAATTGGTTAGGAACTTGGCATGTGTTCTGTGCCCATGTGATTTATAGATTGGTGTGTATTACAGTGAAACATTACTATTCTGAAAAAAAAAAAAAAAAAAAGTCTGTGAAGGTCTTTTTATTTGTTCTGTGGTGATTTAGTTTTTCCAGGGAAGAATCCTCCAAATTTCTTAGAAAAGGGGGATGACAGGATGGAAAATAGAAAGTAAATACTTGCCTCTGTGTATTTTAAGAATCAGTTAGTGTTATAAACTGAGACTCCTACAGTTTAATATGCAACATTCATTAATTGTACTCCTCTTAACCCTGAACCTATCATGAAAATTTATCTATCTAGTATCCCACATTGATAGTTCTAGCTGAAAGTTTCCAGATAGAAGCTTCTATTCTCGGGGCACCTGGGTGGCTCAGTCGGTTAAGCGGCCGACATCGGCTCAGGTCATGATCTCGCGGTCCGTGAGTTCGAGCCCCGCGTCGGGCTCTGTGCTGACAGCTCAGAGCCTGGAGCCTGTTGCAGATTCTGTGTCTCCCTCTCTCTGACCCTCCCCTGTTCATGCTCTGTCTCTCCCTGTCTCAAAAATAAATAAAACGTTAAAAAAAAATAAAAAATAAAAAAAAAAATAAAAGCTTCTATTCTCATGGAAGATGAGGTGTGGTGGCAAACATCTGGTAATTTGGGAGTGGGGATGGTGACCTAGGTACTCAAAGATTTTTTTGCAGACTTTTAAACTACCTTTTTTTTTTTTTAAACTTTATGGCTTATCCTTGTTTTCTAAGTTATATCCTCATTTGTCTTGTTTTTAGATAATTTATTTGGACATAATTGTGTTATCCCATGTGTTTGCTCAACATAAACAAATTTAATTTCTTTTCAATTATTTTGGGTTTTAAAAAACACACATTTTTCTTACAGATACATGTATATGTGTTTGTAGATATATGTACATATATGTATGTATATATAATATACATAATATTAATAGATCAATCAGTACCAATATATAAAGTATATATGTTATATGTCAATGTATAATGTATGTGAGATATAAATGTGTATATATGTTAACTTGTAGGTATTCAATATATGTTATACTTTTTTTTTTAATGTTTATTTTTGAGAGACAGAGACAGAGAATGAGTGGGGCAGGGGCAGAGAGAGAGACATGGAATCTGAAGCAGGCTCCAGGCTCTGAGCTGTTAACACAGAGCCTGATGTGGAGCTTGAACTCATGAATCATGAGATCATGACCTGAGCCGAAGTCAGATGCTTAACCAACTGAACCACCCAGGTGCCCCAATATATGTTATACTTTATGCATGTTTATTGGTACTGATTGACTGGTCTATCAATTGGAGGCATATGATCATTTATATACATCATATAAATATCTACATATACATATACATGTATTTTGTGTAGCTTAGCACCATGAAAATAGACAGACATAGATACTGTATTAAGGGACATCAAGGAGGTCAAAGAAATGAGTCTGGAGACATAGAATATTTGAAAGAATTAGAGTAGAAGAAAAGGACACGTGAAAGAAAGAGTATGGAATAAAGTAACGGAAACAAAGAACATTCATGTGGTGCATCTGACTATAGTTCACTGAGATGCTGTAGGTCATCTGATTTTCAACCTAAGCCATATCCTATTTTGAGGGGATTTGCTTGTATAAAAATAAATCTTTCAGATGCTATAATATTTTGGCCAGCTTTAGGTCTTAAAGTAGCACCAGCTACTTAGATAGCAATGACCATAGATCGGACACTTCCCAGATCTTTCTGCCATTGTCCCAACAAGATAAATGTTCTACAAACACATTTTCTAGAAACACAATGTTCTACAAACACATATAATATTTACATGATGGTTGCGAAAAATAATTTTTTTTAAAAAAATTTTTAATGTTTATTTATTATTGAGAGACAGACAAAGAGCGTGAACAGGGGAGGGGTAGAGAGAGGGGGAGACACAGAATCTGAAGCAGGCTCTAGCCTCTAAGCTGTCAGCACAGAGCCCGACGCAGGGCTTGAACTCACAAACTGTGAGATCATGACCTGAGCCGAAGTTGGTTACCCAACCAACTGAGCCACCCAGGTGCCCCCCAAAATAATTTTTTATGGTAAAATATTTCACATTATTTTTTGGTGTAGAAGACAATACTTAAAAGAGCAAGACAAATTTGTTGATATTAGTTTAAGCTTGGCTAAACTACAAGTGACAATATGCAATTATAATGATAATGAAAAAAATAGCCACAGAAAGCACGAAGTACAATCTTAAAAAGCAGAACAAGACTTATTTGTGTTTTGTACAGCTTATTACTTAATTTTATTCAAATATAGCTGAATATGATAACAAATATTTCCATAATTAGTAGGTCATATATGTTATTCAACTATATTTAATAATAGATACAATATATGCATAACAGTTATTCATATTACTCATACTATTCTCAGACTCGAAGCAAGGGTATAATTTTTTATGGAATAATTTTCATTTTTTTACCTAAGCTTGATTTCTGTCATAATATTCTGTATTTCAGACACTTTAAAATAAAATACATTCATACACATACAAGATTCAAAAATAATTTAATGACAAAGTATATTTTATGCCTACTATGTGCCACGCACCATGGATTTTATATTGATTTTTAATTACTTTGAAAGAGCATTATGGCAACTTCCCTTAACATTTGTTTAAAGATCACTGAAATATAAGGGCATTAAATAATCAAAAAATAAAAGAAATCATCTGACATTTGTTAATGCCAAGAATAAAATGATTATGTATGTTTTTATCTGGATATAAATGCTTTCCCCCCTAAGAGTTCATCATTAGTATGAGATGCTTTTTTTTCAACATCATAGTGGGAGTCTTTATAAATGCCTCTGTATTTTTAAAGACATACTAGGTTATACTCCAGAACTGTATATCACAGTCTACACAAAATGTGTGAAAAAGGTTCCATGCTGTTGGAAGGACATAACTTCAACCTTATAAACATCAAGGGCACTAAGAACCAATAGGAGACCTTTTTTTTAATCTCAAAAAAAAAAAAAAGTAGTAAGAAAATGCTTTGGGTTAAAAAAATTCAAGTAAAGGAAACTTTTTTTTCATTTTTTTTAAGTAGACACCAGTTTTATTTATCATTTTACCAAAGATCAGAAAGTGTTAGCAAGTATAAAGGGAAATAAGCATTCTTGTGTACTGCTGATTATATACATATATATTAATATATATTATATATATATATTCGACATATTAATTCAAATTAAATATGTACAGATTTTTTTATTCCAGTAATTTAATCTCTAAGAATTTATCCTATAGCTACTCTTGGTCACATATATGTAAGAACTTTTCTGAATGTCCATAAAAGACTAATCAAATTAATTAAGGTACACCCATGCAATTTTTAATGCCATTCAAAAGATTGAGGGTTTTTTTTTATTGAATTTTAGTTGATACTCAAAGTTACATTAGTTTCAGTGTATAGCATAGTGATTGGACAAGTCTATAGGCTGTAAAAGACACTGGATGAGAATTCATGAGACATGGATTCTAAGCCTGAAATTTCAGCTGTTGGCCACTATTGGGCATTATGATGAGCAAAGATTTAGATTTCGTGGAAGTCATTTTCTTCATGTGTAAGGTAAAAGAATTTACCGATGACTCATATTTTCTCTACTAGCTACTCTAGGTATATTCCAATTATTTCATGTCTCTGTTACCAATATACTAATCATTTAAACTATAATTTTATAGTTAAACATAAGAGTGACTTCTAATACTGTCTCTTATTTTTTTTTTAATTCTTTGGATTATTAAAGTACATTTAAGAGGAAATTGATAACTTGCAATATTTAAATGTGAAGACCTGTTAATGAATAGGATAGAGTTTCACATGAATATATTTGTGGTGCAAATTCTTTATCCTTTATCATTTGAATGATCATAATTATCATTTGAATAATCATAACTATAAAACTCTGTCATATGAGCCATAATTCATCCTGATATTTACTAAAACTGCCTTTTGAGAGAATTTCTTCATCTTATTTCCACAAATTAGTAAATATATCAATGACTGATGACTTAGCTTATATATAAACTGGTGACCTTGAGGTAAAAGTTTTAACATCTCATTACAAATCTACTTCCTGAGTCTTTTTTTCTTCCCATTTGTGTTTTGTTGTTTAAGCTATTCTGTGCATGCCTGAGGACTATTATTTAAAGATGTATTAGTGCTCTTAAGAACATATTAGTAAGTAACTCTAGTTGCTCTCTTGTTTTCAGGAGGATGTATATTAAATATTTACCATCAGAATAAACAAAACGACTTACATAGTAATTGCAATTCTTCTAAAATAAATTTTATCATATAAGTGAAATAAACCATTTGTCAG
Source organism: Panthera onca (assembly GCF_046562875.1). Taxonomy (NCBI): domain Eukaryota; kingdom Metazoa; phylum Chordata; class Mammalia; order Carnivora; family Felidae; genus Panthera; species Panthera onca. The sequence continues at coordinate 77,987,303 of NC_138339.1, forward strand.
CACTCAGAAATAGGTCTTTATCTCCAGATTGAAAACGAAAGTGTTATTGTAGTATTATTGAATATTATTTCATTCAGGGAATAAGATCTTGTCATTCTTTAGCTGAGCTGGCAGGGAAAATTCTGGAAATATGTGCTTTCCAAAGACTAAAATCAGAGCATGTAAAATTTTCTTCTTGCAAGTGCTATCCATTTGTTTATCCATTATCCATATTTCCATTATCTATTCATCCATCCATCCATGCAAGAAATATTTACTGAAATCTCCCTTGCCTCAGATACAGTTCTAGGTGCAGGAACAAAGCAAAAGCTCTCTTATCAGGGCGCCTGGGTGGCTCAGTCAGTTAAGCCTCCGATTTCAGCTCAGGTCATGATCTTGCAGTTTGTGAGTTTGAGCCCCGCAACAGGATCTGTGCTGACAGCTGAGAGCCTGGAGCCTGCTTCTGATTCTGTCTCCCTCTCTCTCTGCCCCTCCCCTGTTCATGCTCTGTCTCTTAATAATAAAAAAAAAATTAAAAAAAGCTCTCCTCATGTAAGAATGTTACACTTCATATAAATTTCACTTTTGATTGATTAGACAGAGTAGCTTTCTATTCTTGTCAATATTTAGAATGCTGTTTGACACACTGAAATATTGGACATTCTAGATTTATTTGACTTATCTTTTTATTTCTGCCATCTCTCTTTTCTCTCTTTCTTCCTAAATCACACCTTTTCCCCCCTTGCTTCTGTTTGTATTACCTAACCTATCTTGTATTGCACTAATTTATTTTACTAGTCACATCCTCTACCATTGTTTTTTTACTTTCAGAGCTATGTTTCTCTTGCTAAACAAAGTTTTCTATGTCAAATATTTTTTGTTGTAATTTTATTTTATGTTGTTGAAAGTGTAAATATTATCATTGAAGTGCTTTATTTTAATACTCATATGAAAGTATAATTAATACTTTTACAAAACTCTGTTTTTATAATTTTTCTATTTGTTTTGCCTTTACTGCAATGCATTTACTCTATTTTCCTAGGTCTCTCTTTTTCAGTTGCTGATTCCTTTTATTTATTGATTTTAATTTGTTCAAGTTGCCTGCTTATATTTATATATCATAATATATACTTCCTGTTATTGGTAGCTAGTATGGGCTCTCCACAGCAAATATTTCTGTCACAATTTGATTTTCTCTGGTAAGTCATGCTCGCTCTCATCCCCTCGGCAGGGACCAGTGGAATATTATTGGGTCCTTCTCAAGGTCAATAGAAAGTTGCTCTTCTCCTTACATGGGAAGAAGAAGAATGGTCTTAAAGAGAACCTACTCTTCAGTTCAGCTGGAGATTTCAGGGTTTGGTAGGCAGTTGAAACCTTCATTGGTCTTCCTCTGATAACAGGAAGATGGTTAATATCTTTGCCATTTCTGATGGCTATCTTAACAAGCACATTAATTTGCTTCCTTTCTTTTTTGATATTTTATTTTTAAGTAATCTCTATACCCAACATGGCTCTCAAATTCACAGCCCAGAGAGCAAGAGTCACACGTTCTACTGACTGAGCTAGCCAGGTGCCCCCTTCAAGCACATTAATTGGAGTAGAAGTCAATAAGCATCCTTAGAATAAGGAAGTGGATATAGAGATTTCAGGCAAAAGAACATATTCCTTCATTAACTCTCTCATAAGCATCTCTTGAATTTCTAGGTGAGGCTGATATATCTTTCCAGTTGGCTACACTTAGGAAAATTAGGGTAAAGAGAAAAGTTTACATGCTTAGATCACCTCCTGTGTCCTTTCCTACTCTAATTCTAATTTTCACAGTTCCTTCAAACTTAAAAAAAAACTACAATAAAAATACTGCATATTTTTAGCTCCTAAAAATAAGGGGACAAAAATACTGTGGTAAAAAATGTCTAGAGGAGTGCACTTCTTAACAATATTCAATTGCTAAGTAAGGAGAGAAGATTTTTTTCCAGTTTATGTACTGATGTCAGATAGCTATGTGTTTCGGAACATTGAACTCTTGTGTGTTTGCAATTAGTCTTGAAGGAAGGTCTATTAAGTAGGACATAAAATTCATTGATTGTTTTCAGTGCCATATTTCCCTGCTAAGAATGCTCCGGCCAGAGATGGCTGGGTACCATGTAGCATTTGATTGTTTTGGGGGGACAAATACAAAGATTTTTCTACTTCTTCAAAGTAAACATTTAAAATAATTTATTTTAGGGACGCCGGGGTGGCTCAGTCAGTTTAGCATTTGACTCTTGGTTTCGGTTCACGATTTGATTTTGTAATTTCCTGAGTTTGAGCCCCTCGTCCGACTCTGTGCTGGCAACGTGGACCTTGCATGGGATTCTCTCTCTCTCTCCCACTCTGTCTCTCTCTCAGCCTCTCCTGCACTTGTGCTGTCTCTGTCTCTCTCAAATAAATAATAAACTTTAAAAAATGACATAAATAAAATAATTTCTCTTGGACCCTCTATGGCCATTAGATCTATAAGTCTCAATATTACTCCTTAGTGCATATGTGCATTATCATGTTTCCAAAGGTGGAGTACTAGGTATATTCAAGCATAAAGTTTTATTTGATTTGTCATTCAAAAATTATGTGCTATCTTTTATAAAATTTGTGAGAGGAGGCCTTAAAGGATAATACTTTTTAGAACTTTATAAATCATGTAACTCTAATTTCAAAAAAATGCATTTTTAAACATTATTTCTATTCTAATAGAAAAATGCATCAATTTTTCACTATAATTCAGCAGTCTTCTGTTGCCTCTCTTCTTTGGGAAACTTATTTAACCCTCTGTAATTTAGGTGTATGAAAATATCAGTAACCTTTAATGATTAAGTTGAAGCACAGCACTTTATTTATTTATTTATTTATTTATTTATTTATTTATTAAAGTTTATTTATTTTAAGAGAGAGAGACAGCACAAGTGGGGAGAGACAGAGAAAGAGGGAGAAGGCAGGGAGAGGGAGGAAGAGATAAAGAGAGAATTCCAAGCAGGTTCTAGCTGCTAGCACAGGGCCCGATGTAGGACTTGAACCCACAAACTGCAAGATCGTGACCCAAGCTGAAATTGAGAGTCAAATGCTTAACTGAGTGAGCCACCCAGGCTCCTTGGTACTTCATATTTAAAACCATAAAACAAATCAGTGTTAGAGGAGATTGACATTTTGGTTGCCATTTGTGTATGTGTGTGGGGGGGGGCTGGTGTGTGTGTGAGAATACATTGAGTCCTGTATAGCAGTTTTTACTTATCTTAGCACAACATTGTGCGATACTTAATGTCACCTGATAACTTATATTGCAGATATATGGTCTCTACTTGTAGGTATGTCTATATGGAGCAAATGTATTTTAGTTTATTATCTGGAAGCTAAAGAAGATGGTAGTAAAACTCCCAAATGATTGATGGGAAAGAAATACATTCACAACAACAGATGAAAACAGTATTCAAGAGAAAAATTAAAGAGAATAGAATAAATTTGTCCAAATATTCTCATCTATATTTGTGTGAAATATTTAATATTCTAACAAAATAATAATGGTAAAAACTGTCCTTTCCTCAAGCCATACACTTGGTAGTTTAGCCTAGTTTGCACAGACTGGGTAATGGTTAGCTCTGGATCTGACTTTTATACTAAATAAAGCAGATAAAGCATCATGGCAAATCTGCCTCTACTTCTTTTGGACACATAGGTAGGTAGCCAATATTTTTTAACTTTTTTTTTTTTTTAGAGTTAGGTGTGAGTATTTGACTGAGATTTTTGGGAATACAATGTCAATTGAAGTTATTTATGTAAACCCTCTGGTAGAATAGATAAATTATACTATTTAGCAAAGGAGAAGGAGAAGGAGAAGGAGAAGGAGGAGGAGAGGAAGAAGAAGGAAGAAGGAAGAAGGAAGAAGGAAGAAGAAGAAGAAGAAGAAGAAGAAGAAGAAGAAGAAGAAGAGAAGAAGTCGTCACTTGTATTAAGGTAAGGTTGCTGCCAGGGCACCTCAGTGGGTTAGTCAGTTAAGTGTCTGACTATTGACTTCTCAGGTCACAATCTCTCAGTTCATGGGTTCAGGCCTTGCATCAGGCTCTGCATTGAGGTGTGGAGCCTGTTTGGGATTCTCTCTCTCCCCCTCCCCAGCTCTCTCTCTCTCTGTCTCTCTCTCTCAAAATAAAGAAATAAACTTCAAAAAAAAAAAATAGGGTTACCGCCATAACAGTTAGACCTCCCCAAAGCATTAAAATATATTTCAAAAACCTCCCATATGAGTTTCTTTTTGCACTTTTCCAACTTGGTGCAGGTAATGACAGGACCCAGGATATGGTGGAGCCCCAGCTGAAAAGAACATGAGTCTGTAAATTACCTGATGGAAAAGAACTACTCATGATTTATAACACTTCTTTTGTATTGTTATGAAAGTAAATAATTATCTTCTATTTTATTGGAGATGTTGTACATTTTTAAGGCATTGTTTATGATAACTTAGCCTACCCAGATGAACACAGCATCTTTTTAGCTAAGGAGAGGTCTCTTACAAGTTCAACTTCCTTGTTGTTTTATTCTCCTCCAGATCATATTCTTAAATGTATTCGTTTGAGACATTCTAATGATTTTTGTTATATCCCTTCTTAAGAGTAGTGTCTACCAGCTCCTTTATATTTTAATCATTAAATGTTTTAATAAAATAATAACATAGTAAGGAGAAAGTAATACAAGAGGAATTGAAAATGCACATTTTGTAATTCTCAGAATATTATATCTCCTTTGGAGTATTTCTAAGTGTTTTAAATTAAATTATGTATCTAAAACTCCTTAGGATATTGATTAACATGTAATTGGTACCTGTTAAAAGCAGGCTAGGTTGCAGAACAAAAAATAGAAATAAAACAAAAGCCAAACAAACACATAAATAAATAAAATGATTTGTAAGAAATAGAGGTTTATTCCTAATTCATGTAACAATACTGGGCAGGTAACAGGTTGTCAGGGTGTTCCTCCTTCAGGTAATCATGCATGATGATTAACACTGGCTTTCTGGGTTGTGCTCACTACGTTCCAGCTACTGAGAAAGGCAAAAGATCATGGAAGAAGATCACTTCCATAGGAAGTGTTGTATGGCCTAGAGCAGGTGCGGAGTTAGTTTTGCTCACATTCCACTGGCTAGCAGTCACATGGCCATAAGTAAGATCAATGGAGCCTTTGATCTTTTGGAGCCTTTTCACTTTTTCCACAAAGAAGAGAAACTCCTGGATTTGGGAGAGTAGCTAACAATTTTTGCCATAAATATCTTGTCATTTCTAGTTCACTGTCTAGTTATTCCTGCTCCACAGAAAATTAGTTCAATTAATTTCCATGTTATTGACCTTAGATTTGTCACAGAGTTAACAACATGTGAATATAATAATCAAAGGTAGAATTATTCAAGAAAATAAATGTGATAAACAGTAATGCTATCTTATTGAGAACCTATTGACATATAATATTTTAATTATGGTGATCATAAGTTTTAATGAGTTATTTTAAGAAAGTCTCCCATATTTATTGTGTAACTATTTTCAATAATTGTCGACAATTTACAAGTTTTATTACACGTAAAAACACTAGTTTTTAATCTCTTTATATTTTTGATGAGAGATTATTCTGCAGTGATGAGAGATTCTTAGCAGTGTTACTAAACAATGCATGTCTATATGGTATTTCAGGTTAGTGGAGAAATGAATTATATGGTAAAGGTTGCTGGCACAAGTTGTTAGTCTTCTGGAAGAAAATATAGTTTGACCATTAAGTCAGACATATTCAAAAATAGTTTGATGGATTAAAGACTTAAGTTAAAAAACAGAAGAGACTCTTAGAAATAAATTTTATCTATGCAAAAATTAAAAAATTTAAAGAACTGAACCTATGAAAAATATTTTAATAGAAATTATACCATTAAACAAAGTAAAACATAAGTTCATGGTACAAATATTGCAACTCTCAGTCAGTTAAATAGTTTATATTTATAATGTACAATTGTTGAAATTAATGAAACAAAAACTCAAAAGATATTTGATGGAAACAAAACACAGTAAAAAAGATAGGCATTCAAAAAACAAATATAAATGATAAATAATAATAAAATAATTTTACATAACCATAATAAGGAAATCCATTGTATTGTAAGACCTCCCTTTTTCACTTCTCAGAATTTCTAAAATTTAAGTGTGAAAATACAGCTGTCATGCTCTAATACAGTGTGGTTGGAAACATGAATAGGTACAGATATTTTGGAACATTATCAGACATTATTTATTAAATCAAAAGATGCATATGCTTGCTGACCCAGAAATCATACTCATGAGGTTCTGTCCTACGCAGATTAAGCTACCAATATGTAACATTGCAAGAACAGACATATTTACCACAGCATGGTTTCTAGTGCAAATGAGTGGGAAACATTCTGAACAAGGGAATAATAGAATATTATATGCCATACTATGGAATACATGGCAACCAAAGAAATGAGTTAGAGCTGTCATATATTTTCTCAGAAGGGTTGCAGTAATGATGTTTTAAGTGTGAAAACAGTTTTCACTGAAAAAAATGAAATATTTTTGTAAAATAATGATACATTTCTACTAAATGACTAAAGTGTAGATGTTTAAATGATTATATATTTTGTGGATATTTGGGGCAGATTGAACCTGTAACCAGTGAAATTAGTGAAGAGCAAAGTAAGTAAGAATAAAAAATTAAATTCATGTCAAAATCTGTTGTATATATATTCTGCATTACCTATCTGTATTAATATTCTGTTGCTACATAACAAATCACTGTAAACTTAATGGCCTAAAATACCACAGTTTGATTATCTCACAGATTCTCTAATTCAGTAGTTTGAGTAAGAGTTAGTTTGGTCCTCTGCTGCAATTAAGGTTTTGTTTGCTGCTGTGATGCCTTCTGGTGCTAGAGGTTGGTCCTTTCAGAAGACTGTGGCATGGTAATGGACAGAATTCAGTTCCTTGTGGTTGCAGGACTGAAATCGCTCCGTTTTTTTTTCTGGCTGTATGCTGGGGGGTCTCTCAGGTCCTCGCTGTTCCCCATATTTCCTTGCCATGTGTCCCAAAAGTCTACTCATAATATGGTGGCAGTTTGACTTTTCCTTGGGGCCAACAGGACAGCATCTCTCTGATGTTTCACTTTCCTTTAAAAAGTGTGCTTTATTGGCTTAGCCCCACCCAAATTCTCTCTCTTTTGCGTCCCCCAAAGTCAGCTAATTAGTACCCTAATCACAGAAGTGATAACCCATCATATTTAATGGTCCTGCTCACACTAAAGGAGAAGAGGAAATTATAGAAGATGTGTATACCAGGGGGTAAGAAGGGGGCAAGAATCATCAAGGCCATTTTTTTTTTCTGCCCACATCCAAAAACAAACTTAAATTATATGAACCAACTTCGACAGTAATGCATTTATATACATACATAATAAATTATAAATACATGAAAGAGTAGGGCCATAAAATGTCATTGGTAATGGATTTGAAGCAGTGAGGTTTTTCTTGTTTTTCACATAATTATCACGTTTTGTTTTAAGCTTTTCTATACAACCTAAACTTTATTTTGCTTTATCATGAGCATATATTATTTATATAATCAGAAATAAAGTAGTTATTTTTATTTTAAAAATAATAGCCCTATGTATTAAGCTTAAATTCAGGTTATAAACAAATGTTTTAGAAAAGTGTGTAGTGAGTATAAATGGGATTATTTTGAGTAACATCCTTTGGTAAATTGTATAATCATATAGTTACAATGTGCTTTTTAATTAATTCAGAAGAGGTTAAAAGTTTAATCAAATTCAATCCCATTTAATCAGAGTGGTTCCTCTCTATGTCTAAATAAAGCATATCAACTTGGAAAGATTGGTGTACTTCTGAGTCAAAAAAGATCCAGGGATTGATTACATTTGTCATATGATAAGTGTGCCCCCAGTCCTAAATGAAATTGTGTTTTATTTCTTAAAAGCTTATACAGGTTAATTTTAATCATTTGTTCTTTTATTGTATTTGGGGATTACCGAGCAATACTCTGCTGCTCTGTCCACAAGCATTGCGTTGTAACTACGTACGGCCAAGATTATATTAGTGTTTTGTTTGTTTGTTTTTGTTTTTTACTTTGTTTCAGTGTACTTAGTAATCTTCAGCAGTATGGCAATCTTAAATTAAGTTTCCTTAGGATGTTTTCAAATAACTTGTGTTGTCTTTTACATCTCATATCATTTCTTAGATGTAGCACTTAGTGAAAATCGTGGCATTTCATTTTATTTTAGGATATTAGAAAGAGTAAATATACTTCTGGAAAAAAGTACACTTCAAATCCAACTGAGGGTATTTTCAATTTTCTCAGGAGGCATATCAGTAGACACAATTATTTCAAGCAATTTACACAATTCACTTCAAGTAATTTTACAATCAAGTCACATATAACACTAATATTATTTAAGAATTAAACCATGAAAACAAGCTCTTTTGAAAGTTAATTCCTCTGTGACTATCTACTGAATCATTATTTTAGCCAGACTCCAGTATAGACAGGAATATGCACATTTCTGCTCATAGTCCAGCAAGATATATCTGCTAACAAGATAGAGTTAACTTTGGATGTTATGAAGTAATGTTAAGGCAAGAAAGTTCTGTCATAGAAATTGCAGAATAACTTACTTTTATAATACTGTATCTTTTTCTTTCATTATTTTTCTTTTACAGCTTCTCATAAGTCATTGGACCAGTTGATTAAAGAAAGGACTTGAAGTGGAATTGCTGAGATCCAATTCAAGTTCAGACTTTTATTTACACACTTAATTTTGATTTAAGGTCCTTTTCCAATATGTAGAACATCCCTCAATGCATAATTCTGAGAATAATCTCTCTGGAGAATTTTTCAATCATAAAATAATAAATAAAAAATTGGGGTGGAGAAAGGAAAATAAATGCATCATTCGGAGAAAAATCTCTCTAAAGGATTTATCAATCATAAAAAAAAACAAGAAAATTTGGGTGGAGAAAGGAAAATAAATGCACATATCAATGCACTTTAAAAAACATATATTTGTTTGCTTTGGAAGGTATAATAGCTCTATCTCACACTCTCCAATTTCTGTATCATCTACTTAGATCTTACCTCAAAGGATAATGGAGAAGTAGTAATTTAAAGGAAAACCAGAGGAACATTAGCAAAAATATATTTTAATATATTTAATATGTTTCAAAAATACATTTAAACTTGTGTCCTTAGTCTTCATTGTAAAAAGAGAAAGCAGGAGTAGTCCGTATAGTGTAAACTCAATATTCATGTCTAATTTAGAGAAAACAGTCTTCCATTTTCTATATGCTATTCAGAAAAGTGATGTTATTTCAGGTGTGTTTAAAGCATTTTTCAAGTGCATGCTTTATTATTTCTCCATCCTAAGTTAAAGCAAAGCCAGAAATATGTAAATAGATTTTCAAAATTATGAGACCATTGACACACGATTTCCAGTTTTCAAGCTATATCCTATTTATGTTAGTAATAATATTTACTGGCAAATATTCAGAATATTCTTTTTACAGCTTATGCTGCTCTTAACAAAGTCAGAAATGACCACTGTTAGAAAGGTGAGATAATTTTACATAGCTTCATGGCTCTTTAATGACATGACAAAGCATCTCTTTTCCCCACCAGAGCTTGCAGCAGTCCATGATTAGGACTGCCTTCAGAGAAGTCTTTACATCCTAAAACTATGGACATGGACAATTGTCTTCTAGTGCCATGTGAATCTTGCTGAAGAGGACAGGTTATTACACTGAAGCATATGTGGAAGCCACCATTACGAGGTAAGTAAATATTGCTTGGAACCAGGAACATAAAACTAGTTTTGAATGAGAATAATAGAGAAACCTGACAAAGGAGTTCCTCGTACTTCCTGTATCACATGAAATGGATTATCTCTAACTGAGCCTGTATAAGGTCCTTTATTACAGTATGTTAGTCTCCATCACTGTGCAATGTGTTATGAAGAGCTAGGTTGATGATCTGCATGATTCTCGTATAAAGCTATGGGAATATGTGTTAAAAGTAATTAAAATACACAGAAGCTTTGAGAGACCCTTAACCTTTCCTATAATTTATAGTGAATTCTTTAAACTTTTGCCGTCTGTCTCAAACTACTTAACATAGTAGTAAGCACAAAATAGTATGAGTTTCTTGTGGGTTCAGGAGCAAGTATCTAGAATAGGGCTCAATAATTATTGGTGACTTTGCGTTAATTTTCACATAGTTAATACTAAGTGATAATAAGCTTTTAACATACTGTAATAGTAACACCTTAAATCTGTAATAACTATTATTTTTTTGGTAATTTTCACTCTAGCAAGATTATCTGTGCCTGGTAATCTTCATCACTGTACAGTTATTAATCTTTAAAGAATTAAATAGAATGTGGCGTGATTCACTATTTATATGCCTTTCTAGTAGTTTTTATTTGTGGGTATGTGTCACAGAGAATGCCACAAACAGTAATTGTCATTACCATCCTGGTAATTGTGTTTCTAATTCTTGCTTCCTGTATCACAGAGATCTCAGGAAGATACAGGAAGCAAGATTAAAATGTAATTTATGAAATTGAAAACAAAAAGAAACAAGTAAGCTTCCTTTTCAGGAAGCTGTGATAAGCACATTGCTCTTTCCCTGTGAGAGGTGGTTTTGGAATCTGTGTCTCTGAGAATAGGTTTTAATATTTGTTTGTGATGCTTTGTAATCAATATAATTCTCAAGAGGGGAGAAACGATCTCCTGCAGAGTCTGTTTGAGTTTCATGAGCACTGCCTTGATACAATGACTCTTTCAAAACTTGCTTTATATTATGAGTGAAGTCTCCTGGCTACTGTCACCTTGTGAAATGGAAGCACAGTCTGTTTGCTTTGTTACATAAACATCCTTGAAATTTGGTCAGAGTTCATTTGGTACTTGTACCTCATTGAGGCCAAGGAGGCGTGGAGGAACCTAAAACTAAAATCTTAGCTTGCGGTAGAGATAGAATAGATTTCAGTTTTGTAAGGAATTAGAAATCGCTTTAGGCTAGATGGACTTTACAGATAGGAAATAAATGTCCTCAAAGGAAAAGTAGCCAATAGAGGGAAAGAATGTAAAGTATAAGGAGAATGCTGGGAGAAGGGACAGGCACACGAGAGGATGAAGATGACAAAGAGGTGTGTATGAAACCCATTAAGAAGGAATAGTATGGAATAATATGAAAGTGTGCATATTAAAAAGCAAATGCAGCACTGGCCAACTGAAGAGAAATAATGCTCATATATCTGGCCAGGACTGCAAAAAGGAAATAAATTTGAGGAAAACAGGTATTATTGAACATGTATATGAAACAAAACAAGGCCCTAAAATACCTAAGACTTGGAATCGTATGTACTTTGTTACAAGTGTGAGATTGTGACAGTAACAGAGACTTGACAGGAAAATAAATAACTGTGGTATCAATATAACAAAATGTAAGCTGCTTTGGAAATACTCAGAGGGGTAGTGAGAAGATAGAACTCCAAGAAACACATGCTCCTCCTGCGGCTATTCCTTTCATGTAAGAAAGTATATTATACATAAGTTTTATACTCAACCGATTGCCCTGCTGAATAAAAACTGAAGTTAAACTGGTTGGCATTCTTAGTCAAGGTTAGATGGTAAAAGGAATCAATACCCTAAGCATGCTTTTAATGGTGCTGCATTTTTAGTGCTTCCTAAATGCATACTGTATTTTTTTTCTCTGTGACTTATAGGTCTTTTGTTTATTTGTATCTTTGCCTTTTTCCTGTGACCAGGTTCCCCACTCTGTATAATGTCATAATCACTGCCATTTTTTAATAATATTCGTTATTTTTCTATCTACCTAACCTCTATCTGTGTATCTGTTTATCAACCTATTGTTTTTCTAATTTAAATTCTACCTATATCATTTTTTCTAATTCTATACATACACACAATGCATACACATACACAGATACTTATTTGTTTACTATTTTATTTATTTATTTATTTATTTATTTTTTTATTTTTTATGTTTTTTTTTTCTGGTTCAGTAATATAGTTTATTTTTATTTTTTTTTATTTTTTATTTTTATTTTTTTTATTTTTTAATATATGAAATTTACTGTCAAATTGGTTTCCATACAACACCCAGTGCTCATCCCAAAAGGTGCCCTCCTCAATACCCATCACCCACCCTGCCCTCCCTCCCACCCCCCATCAACCCTCAGTTTGTTCTCAGTTTTTAACAGTCTCTAATGCTTTGGCTCTCTCCCACTCTAACCTCTTTTTTTTTTTTTTTCCTTCCCCTCCCCCATGGGTTTCTGTTACCTTTCTCAGGATCCACATAAGAGTGAAACCATATGGTATCTGTCTTTCTCTGTATGGCTTATTTCACTTAGCATAACACTCTCTAGTTCTATCCACATTGCAACAAAAGGCCATATTTCATTTTTTCTCATTGCCACGTAGTATTCCATTGTGTATATAAACCACAATTTCTTTATCCATTCATCAGTTGATGGACATTTCGGCTCTTTCCATAATTTGGCTATTGTTGAGAGTGCTGCTATAAACATTGGGGTACAAGTGCCCCTATGCATCAGTACTCCTGTATCCCTTGGATAAATTCCTAGCAGTGCTATTGCTGGGTCATAGGGTAGGTCTATTTTTAATTTTCTGAGGAACCTCCACACTGCTTTCCAGAGCGGCTGCACCAATTTGCATTCCCACCAACAGTGCAAGAGGATTCCTGTTTCTCCACATCCTCTCCAGCATCTATAGTCTCCTGATTTCTTCATTTTGGCCACTCTGACTGGCGTGAGGTGGTATCTGAGTGTGGTTTTGATTTGTATTTCCCTGATAAGGAGCGACATTGAACATCTTTTCATGTGCCTGTTGGCCATCCGGATGTCTTCTTTAGAGAAGTGTCTATTCATGTTTTCTGCCCATTTCTTCACTGGGTTATTTGCTTTTCGGGTGTGGAGTTTGATGAGCTCTTTATAGATTTTGGATACTAGCCCTTTGTCCGATGTGTCATTTGCAAATATCTTTTCCCATTCCGTTGGTTGCCTTTTAGTTTTGTTGGTTGTTTCCTTTGCTGTGCAGAAGCTTTTTATCTTCATAAGGTCCCAGTAATTCACTTTTGCTTTTAATTCCCTTGCCTTTGGGGATGTGCCGAGTAAGAGATTGCTACGGCTGAGGTCAGAGAGGTCTTTTCCTGCTTTCTCCTCTAAGGTTTTGATGGTTTCCTGTCTCACATTCAGGTCCTTTATCCATCTTGAGTTTATTTTTGTGAATGGTGTGAGAAAGTGGTCTAGTTTCAACCTTCTGCATGTTGCTGTCCAGTTCTCCCAGCACCATTTGTGAAAGAGACTGTCTTTTTTCCATTGGATGTTCTTTCCTGCTTTGTCAAAGATGAGTTGGCCATACGTTTGTGGCTCTAGTTCTGGGGTTTCTATTCTATTCCATTGGTCTATGTGTCTGTTTTTATGCCAATACCATGCTGTCTTGATGATGACAGCTTTGTAGTAGAGGCTAAAGTCTGGGATTGTGATGCCTCCTGCTTTGGTCTTCTTCTTCAAAATTACTTTGGCTATTCGGGGCCTTTTGTGGTTCCATATGAATTTCAGGATTGCTTGTTCTAGTTTCGAGAAGAATGCTGGTGCAATTTTGATTGGGATTGCATTGAATGTGTAGATAGCTTTGGGTAGTATTGACATTTTGACAATATTTATTCTTCCAATCCATGAGCAGGGAATGTCTTTCCATTTCTTTATATCTTCTTCAATTACCTGCATAGGCTTTCTATAGTTTTCAGCATACAGATCTTTTACATCTTTGGTTAGATTTATTCCTAGGTATTTTATGCTTCTTGGTGCAATTGTGAATGGGATCAGTTTCTTCATTTGTCTTTCTGTTGCTTCATTGTTAGTGTATAAGAATGCAACTGATTTCTGTACATTGATTTTGTATCCTGCAACTTTGCTGAATTCATGTATCAGTTCTAGCAGACTTTTGGTGGAGTCTATCGGATTTTCCATGTATAATATCATGTCATCTGCAAAAAGCGAAAGCTTGACTTCATCTTTGCCAATTTTGATGCCTTTGATTTCCTTTTGTTGTCTGATTGCTGATGCTAGAACTTCCAGCACTAGGTTAAACAACAGCGGTGAGAGTGGGCATCCCTGTCGTGTTCCTGATCTCAGGGAAAAAGCTCTCAGTTTTTCCCCGTTGAGGATGATGTTAGCTGTGGGCTTTTCATAAATGGCTTTCATGATCTTTAAGTATGTTCCTTCTATCCCGACTTTCTCAAGGGTTTTTATTAAGAAAGGGTGCTGGATTTTGTCAAAGGCCTTTTCTGCATCGATTGACAGGATCATATGGTTCTTCTCTTTTTTTTTGTTAATGTAATGAATCACGTTGATTGATTTGCGAATGTTGAACCAGCCCTGCATCCCAGGAATGAATCCCACTTGATCATGGTGAATAATTCCTTTTATATGCTGTTGAATTCGATTTGCTAGTATCTTATTGAGAATTTTTGCATCCATATTCATCAGAGATATTGGCCTGTAGTTCTCTTTTTTTTCTGGGTCTCTGTCTGGTTTAGGAATCAAAGTAATACTGGCTTCATAGAATGAGTCTGGAAGTTTTCCTTCCCTTTCTATTTCTTGGAATAGCTTGAGAAGGATAGGTATTATCTATGCTTTAAACGTCTAGTAGAACTCCCCTGGGAAGCCATCTGGTCCTGGACTCTTATTTGTTGGGAGATTTTTGATAACCGATTCGATTTCTTCGCTGGTTATGGGTCTGTTCAAGCTTTCTATTTCCTCCTGATTGAGTTTTGGAAGAGTGTGGGTGTTTAGGAATTTGTCCATTTCTTCCAGGTTGTCCAATTTGTTGGCATATAATTTTTCATAGTATTCCCTGATAATTGTATCTCTGAGGGATTGGTTGTAATAATTCCATTTTCATTCATGATTTTATCTATTTGGGTCATCTCCCTTTTCTTTTTGAGAAGCCTGGCTAGAGGTTTGTCAATTTTGTTTATTTTTTCAAAAAACCAACTCTTGGTTTCATTGATCTGCTCTACAGTTTTTTTAGATTCTATATTGTTCATTTCTGCTCTGATCTTTATTATTTCTCTTCTTCTGCTGGGTTTAGGCTGCCTTTGCTGTTCTGCTTCTATTTCCTTTAGGTGTGCTGTTAGATTTTGTATTTGGGATTTTTCTTGTTTCTTGAGATAGGCCTGGATTGCAATGTATTTTCCTCTCAGGACTGCCTTTGCTGCGTCCCAAAGCGTTTGGATTGTTGTATTTTCATTTTCGTTTGTTTCCATATATTTTTTTAATTTCTTCTCTAATTGCCTGTTGACCCACTCATTTGTTAGTAGGGTGTTCTTTAACCTCCACGCTTTTGGAGGTTTTCCAGACTTTTTCCTGTGGTTGATGTCAAGCTTCATAGCATTGTGGTCTGAAAGTATGCATGGTATAATTTCAATTCTTGTAAACTTATGAAGGGCTGTTTTGTGACCCAGTATATGATCTATCTTGGAGAATGTTCCATGTGCACTCGAGAAGAAAGTATATTCTGTTGCTTTGGGATGCAGAGTTCTAAATATATCTGTCAAGTCCATCTGATCCAATGTATCATTCAGGGCCCTTGTTTCTTTATTGACCGTGTGTCTAGATGATCTATCCATTTCTGTAAGTGGGGTGTTAAAGTCCCCTGCAATGACCACATTCTTATCAATAAGGTTGCTTATGTTTATGAGTAATTGTTTTATATATCTGGGGGCTCGGGTATTTGGCGCATAGACATTTATAATAGTTAGCTCTTTTGGTGGATAGACCCTGTGATTATTATATAATGGCCTTCTTCATCTCTTGTTACAGCCTTTAATTTAAAGTCTAGTTTGTCTGATATAAGTATGGCTACTCCAGCTTTCTTTTGGCTTCCAGGAGCATGATAAATAGTTCTCCATCCCCTCACTCTCAATCTGAAGGTGTCCTCAGGTCTAAAATGAGTCTCTTGAAGACAGCAAATAGATGGGTCTTGTTTTTTTATCCATTCTGATACCCTATGTCTTTTGGTTGGCGCATTTAATCCATTTACTTCAGTGTTATTATAGAAAGATACGGGTTTAGAGTCATTGTGATGTCTGTATGTTTTATGCTTGTAGTGATGTCTCTGGTACTTTGTCTCACAGGATCTCTTGTAGGGCTGGTTTAGTGGTGACGAATTCCTTCAGTTTTTGTTTGTTTGGGAAGACCTTTATCTTTCCTTCTATTCTAAATGACAGACTTGCTGGATAAAGGATTCTCGGCTGCATATTTTTTCTGTTTAGCACACTGAAGATATCGTGCCAATCCTTTCTGGCCTGCCAAGTTTCAAAAGAGAGATCAGTCACGAGTCTTATAGGTCTCCCTTTATATGTGAGGGCACGTTTATCCCTTGCTGCTTTCAGAATTTTCTCTTTATCCTTGTATTTTGCCAGTTTCACTATGATATGTCGTGCAGAAGATCGATTCAAGTTACGTCTGAAGGGAGTTCTCTGTGCCTCTTGGATTTCAATACCTTTTTCCTTCCCCAGGTCAGGGAAGTTCTCAGCTATAATTTCTTCAAGTACCCCTTCAGCACCTTTCCCTCTCTCTTCCTCCTCTGGGATACCAATTATGCGTATATTATTTCTTTTTAGTGTATCACTTAGTTCTCTAATTTTCCCCTCATACTCCTGGATTTTTTTATCTCTCTTTCTCTCAGCTTCCTCTTTTTCCATAACTTTATCTTCTAGTTCACCTATTCTCTCCTCTGCCTCTTCAATCCGAGCTGTCGTTGTTTCCATTTTGTTTTGCATTTCGTTTAAAGCGTTTTTCAGCTCCTCGTGACTGTTCCTTAGTCCCTTGATCTCTGTAGCAAGAGATTCTCTGCTGTCCTCTATACTGTTTTCAAGCCCAGCGATTAATTTTATGACTATTATTCTAAATTCACTTTCTGTTATATTATTTAAATCCTTTTTGATCAGTTCATTAGCTGTTGTTATTTCTTGGAGATTCTTCTGAGGGGAATTCTTCCGTTTGGTCATTTTGGATAGTCCCTGGAGTGGTGAGGACCTGCAGGGCACTTCCCCTGTGCTGTGGTGTATAACTGGAGTTGGTGGGCGGGGCCGCAGTCCGACCTGATGTCTTCCCCCATCCCACCGCTGGGGCCACAGTCAGACTGGTGTGTGCCTTCTCTTCCCCTCTCCTAGGGGCGGGATTCACTGTGGGGTGGTGTGGCCGGTCTGGGCTACTTGCACACTGCCAGGCTTGTGTTGCTGGGGATCTGGCGTATTAGCTGGGGTGGGTAGGCAAGGTGCACGGGGGCGGGAGGGGCAGGCTTAGCTCGGTTCTCCTTAGGTGATCCACTTCAGGAGGGGCCCTGTGGCAGCGGGAGGGAGTCAGATCCGCTGCCGGAGGTTTGGCTCCGCAGAAGCACAGAGTTGGGTGTTTGCGCGGAGCCAGCAAGTTCCCTGGCAGGAACTGGTTCTCTTTGGGATTTTGGCTGGGGGATGGGCGGGGGAGATGGCGCTGGCGAGCGCCTTTGTTCCCCGCCAAGCTGAGCTCTGCCGTCCGGGGGCTCAGCAGCTCTCCCTCCCTTTGTCCTCCAGCCTTCCCGCTTTCCGAGCAGAGCTGTTAACTTATGACCTCCCAGACGCTAAGTCGTGCTTGCTGTCGGAACACAGTCCGTCTGGCCCCTCCGCTTTTGCCAGCCAGACTCGGGGGCTCTGCTTGGCCGGCGAGCCGCCCCTCCGCCCCGGTTCCCTCCCGCCAGTCCGTGGAGCGCGCACCGCCTCGCCGCCCTTCCTACCCTCTTCCGTGGGCCTCTAGTCTGGGCTTGGCTCCGGAGACTCCGTTCTGCTAATCCTCTGGCGGTTTTCTGGGTTCTTTAGGCAGGTGTAGGTGGAATCTAAGTGATCAGCAGGACGCGCAGTGAGCCCAGCGTCCTCCTACGCCACCATCTTCCCTCCTTGTTTACTATTTTAAAAGTCTATTTATTCTAGGGTGAGATGGGAGCCTTTTAAACTCTTTCTGTAAGGAAATTAAGGACATGATTTGGGAAAATTTGGGGTGAATGAGATATTCCTCTAATTTACCACTCTGTAGTGTTTGTCCACAAAATGGATAAACATTAGTTTCGAGGACTGGCAAGTAGAGTGATTTTCTAGCCATACCGCACTTTCTAATCTTTAGATAATAGATCTCTAAAAATCATCCATAGAAACCTGTATGGAATGTTTTGGGGTTTTTTGTTTGCTTGTTTGTTTGTTTGTTTGTTTGTTTTTAGTAACAAAGTGAAAAACGATATGTGTTTAGTCTCACATGGTAAAATCTTGCTTTATAGCTTCTAATTTACCATGCTTAGTTTTCTGAATGAGGCAAGTAACTTTATTTCTCTGCGCCTGTGGTTTCCTCATATGTAAAATAGAACATATAAAAATTGCCTTGAAGTGTTTTTTTTTTAATTTTTTTAACATTTACTCATTTTTGAGAGACAGAGAGAGACAGAGCATGAGTAGGGGAGGGGTAGAGAGAGAGGAAGACACAGAATCCAAAGCAGGCTCCAGGTTCTGAGCTGTGAGTACAGAGCCCAATGCGGGGCTAGAACTAATGGACCACGAGATCATGACTTGAGCTATAGTCGGACGCCAAACTGACTGATCCACCCAGGTGCCCCTTGAGGTGTTCTTTTTAATAAAATAATAAATGTAAGTGTTTATCACAGTGTCTGATGTGTAAAAAGTACTCAGTGAAAGTTAGCCATTAGTAGTAGTAGTTGTGGTATTACCTGATTAGTTGCATATGTATAATTACAGAGAAAGATAGTAAATTATAAAGTGGTTCTTACCAAAATTTCAGAATATTTCACTCAGCATCGAATAAGGGAAATACCAAGATGGTTTGCAGACATGGGAGGAAGGACGGCTAGATAGAAGGGTGGTTGGTATTGACACAGTAGGAGCAGAATGAGAAAGGCATTATTAACTGAAGTACAAGGCAGTTAGTGTCACAGCGACAAACTCTCACGTGCTGTGACTCTAGAAGAATTAGTATGTAGCTCTGGTTTTGAAGCTTAGTCCATTGTTTTAAATACGTTTTGAGTATAGCAGTGGTATTCTGAGAATCTTGAATTTTTATTTCGGCCCAGCTGAAATGCGTTATGCATGTTTGATGATGTGCTTTTCCTTTAAAGATAGATGAAATAACCCCCCAAGTGTTGCAGCAGTCAGATTTTTTTTAAATAATTTTCGGTCTGGTGATATCTCCAAAACAGGTTAGTTATCTTTCCGCTCTTGCCCATCTCCAAAAATTGTAAAAAAGTTCTCATTTAAGCTTTTTGCTTACCATCATTTTTTCCTGTTTTACTGAAACTCTCCCAAGATATATCCCGGGTTTTATTGAAATTCACTACATTGTGAAAGATGATCTTTGTCAGAATTGAGAATCGAGAACATAACACTGAGTATTGGCAAATTCTTGGATATTTATAACCGCATCAGAGATGATAGACACAGCTGAGTAAAGATGTAAACAACATTTCAGCCACCACTGTGGAATTTCCTGCTTCGTTTGTTATGTGAAAAAAAAAGCTTTCTTGTTTCTTCAGAACAATGGCTATCTCCTGTACTCCTTCTCTAAACTCCAAATTTATAAACTTCAGAAGTTTGTTTCTTTGTGTTTTGCACTCTTGTGTTGCATTAGTTGCCAAAGCCTTAAAGTTGAAAACAAATTGAAAAATATTGATTCAGCTTGGCTTAGAGACTGTAGCTTAGAAAAATAAAACCCCATGTATCATACATCTTTGTTATGAAGCAGTAATTTCTTTCTTTGAGCCCAGGCCCTTTTAAAAGCAAGTTTGAAGCCATTCTGTATGTAGACGTCATAGTCTCTGTTTTTCGCAAAATGTAGATAACTAATATACCGAATAGATTAATAATGTTTAAACAGAGTATTTAAGATATTTGTTAGCAATTTGTATTTTCTCTTTAAAGTAAAAGTGCTTTGTAGAATGTGTGGTGACTAGCTGCCACATTTTGCCTAAAACAGAGAGATTACCTGGTTTGTGCATTTAGTGCTCAAACCCCTGTTTTGGGAAAACCTGGACGGTTGTCTATCCTAAATGTATCCCACAGCAAAACAAGAAGTATATACAAAATAGATGAACACCTCCTATTTGCCCGCCTCTGCCATATAACCACATTTTAAATTCAACCAATAGTAATTAGTTCCAATTCTTAGATAGGATTCCGTATATTCTGTTTTTCTTATAGAGCAACTACTGTTGGGGTATCTGTGGTCATTTTCAAATGAAATATATAGACACCAAGAAAATCAACACTTCGCCTTAATGATAATATTCTTAAAGTTCTTGGTATTTTAATTCAGGTGAGATCATAAGTGAATTTTGAGTCAGATTAAAAGAGAAAAGAAATGTAATACAAAGCTGAGCAGATGGTGGTCACAGATAATAAAGGAAGAGAGAAGTAATAAAGAAAAACATACAGTTGAAATCTACCTGTTTCTGTTTATTTCTAGAGACCTATTTCATTTCCAGAGTCGATTAAAATTTAAGGTAGCAATTTAGGAAAACCCAAGACAATCAGATGCTAATCTAGGATAATTTGTTTCAGCTGGAATATTGATTGAACCATACAATATTTGTAGTCAGATACTTTACATTATTTATGAGCATTTGCTAATAAGCATTTCATGTATTCCTTCAACTATGTTAAAGAAAAACAACACTGACAGCAGTCAACAGATACTTGGGACTTCTGAAGGCCATTTGGGAGACATTTTTTTGTGTGTAAAAACTTTAAATCTCTCCTTGACATCTATTAAATATCCAGATATTGTTTCATTTCTTTGCTTTCCATCACAGCAAAACTTTGTATATGTATAGCTCATGTTTTCACACTCTCCCTTTTCACATATCATATTCCTATGTATATAGTTACTTATATTTCTGGCAGTGATTTTTCCAGTATGCCCAGAATACATAACAAAATCCCTATTAACATCTTAGCTTCTCTACTATATTGTCCTGTAGCTATCTCAAGCATCATAATGAGGCAATATCTAATCTTTGATCTCAATCTGTACCTTTCTTCCTCATCTCAGTAGCACGCGTTGTCAACGACCTGCCATTTACACTTTTAACTCCTATGCTTCTCTAATGACAAGAAACATTTTAATATCACTTTACAATTTATGAAGCACATTCACAAAATTTCTTTGGTCACTGGCTCATCTGTCCTGAGACGATACTGAAGATTGTAAGCTTCTTGAAAGTAAGAACCATGCCTTCATTCCTTTATCCACAGCTTGGGATATAGTAGATGTATAATGAAAGTGTTTTGATAAACAGAATGACTTTAAAATCTCCATAATGAGTAATGAGTGGAGCCAGCACACAAACATTCATTTTAGATCCTTTTAGTTTATCTTTTTGAATCATTGATAGTATTCACACACAAAAATGAAAGGTGTGCCTAAGAAAAATTGTTAATATTAAAAAAAAATTCATGACTTTCCTTTGTTTTGTTAAACTGTTGTTAGTTTTCTTGTAGCTCATTGTCTCAGTTGACTACATCTCATTCAGTGTGATGAAGGGACACTGAACTTGCCTACTTTGTCTTAGGTAAGACCATGGCTACCAGTGATTAATGTCCCAGACATGGCACTTGATCTATCTTGTTTCTTCATAGGCTTGAGTAGTTCGGGCTAAAATATCTTGAAGGTCCAGTAACCAGAATTTCAGTTTGGTTTCTGTGCCAGCCAATTTTATCTTTTTATGTTTGGAATTAAAAGCCATACCCTCAAAATATGTCCCCTATTATACTCACTCACGCCATTGATCTCAAGGGAGCCTGTGCTGTAGGATATAATACATCTGCTCAAATATTTCCTTACTAATGAAAATAATTCAATTTGTAAAATACTTATTTAAGTTTTGTATTCTTTATGATTACAGACAAGTATAAAACCCATATATTAAAAAACAAATATAACATATAAGTCATTCATGTTCAACTAACATGTATTTTCCATAGGGATACCTTACCTGGGAGCCTTATTAAAGTCACTGGCCCCTGCATCCTCCTATCATTCTCTCTCATATGGTGCTGCTTCACTTTCTTCATAATATTATATAAAGTAAAACTACCTCAGTGTTTAAAGTGCTTTATCTTCTGCCCTCCCTCCACTCTTACCCTTATTAGAATGTCAGCTCTCTGTCACAGGGACCTTGTCTAGAATCCACACCCATATAAACTCAGTGCTTATCATCTAATAGATGCTTAGTATTAGATCTTTGAAACAAAGAACAAATGGAAATTCTGAATATAGATCAAGGTTCTGAATATCGATCAAATTCTGAATTCTGAATTCTGAATATCGATCAAATTTCAAGAAAATTGAAAAGAAGATGATATATATAGAGAACAACTAAGTTTTTGATAGGATAATTTTGACAACTTTCTTACATAAGCAAAACCAAACCAAGCCAAAACGAAACAATAAGCAATCCACTTCTAGAATGTGAGACCAGTCAGAATGTGGCTTTAAGTTCTGATGTTATATTCTTATGCCCTGTCATTCAACTTTTATTTTTCCAGTGTAAGTTGAGATTTTTTTTTTTTTTTTCAACGTTTTTTATTTATTTTTGGGACAGAGAGAGACACAGCATGAGCGGGGGAGGGTCAGAGAGAGAGGGAGACACAGAATCGGAAACAGGCTCCAGGCTCCGAGCCACCAGCCCAGAGCCTGACGCGGGGCTCGAACTCACGGACCGCAAGATCGTGACCTGGCTGAAGTCGGACGCTTAACCGACTGCGCCACCCAGGCGCCCCGAGATTTTTTTTTAAATTACAATGGCTTTTGTCTTAAATACTTTGTACTCCAAATTATGCAAAGTCCTTAATTGGCCAATCAATGTAACGATATTTTTTCTAATTTACTCCTTCATTAAAATAATCACACCTGTTGGAAACTATCTCAACATAAATAATGAGAAAATATAAATTATACCAAGGTTTGAGTGTACCCCCACAAAATTCATGTTGAAACCTAACCCCTAAGACAGTAGGGCCCTTGGGAGGTGATTAGGTTACTCTGTCCTGATAATTGTGATCCTCACCCTCATAAAAGAGGTTGAAGAGATCTCCATTTCCCCCTCTGCCATCTGAGGATACAAGAAGTGTGAAATCTGGAAGAGAGCCCCCATTGGACCATGCTGGGGCGCTAGCCTCAAACTTTCAACCTCCAGAACTCTGAGAAATAAACCCACACTTATACAATTAATTTGTGACAAAAGAGGGAAGGATAGACAATGTGGGAAAGACAGTCTCTTCAGTAAATGGGGGGAAAACTGGACAACAACATGCAAAAGAATGAAATTGGACCACTTTCTTACACCATGCACAATAATGAACTCAAAATGAATCAAAGATCTAAAGATGAGACCTGAGACCATCAGACTTAGGACATAACAACATTTTTCTAGATGTGTTTTCCAAGTCAAAGGAAATAAAAGTAAAAATACACTATTAGGCTACATTAAAATAAAAAAGTTTTTCAGAGTGAAGGAAACCATAAACAAAACAAAAAGGCAACCTGGTGAATTTAAGGTGTTTACCAATGATATATCGGTTAAGGAGTTAATATCCAAAATATACAAAACACAAAAGTCAACACCAAAAAACCCTAACAATTCTATGTAAAGAATGGGTAGAGAACCTGAATAAAAGTTTTTCCAAGGAAGACATACAGATTACCACCGAACACATGGCAAAAGATCTTTTTCTTTTTTTTTTCTTTTTAATGTTTATTTTTATTTTTGAGACAGAGAGAGACAGAGCATGAATGGGGGAGGGGCAGAGAGAGAGGGAGACACAGAATTGGAAGCAGGCTCCAGGCTCCAAGCCGTCAGCCCAGAGCCGACGCGGGGCTCGAACTCATGGACCGTGAGATCGTGACCTGAGCTGAAGTCGGACGCTCAACCGACTGAGCCACCCAGGCGCCCCAAGATCTTTTTCTAACAACTGTTTGATGCAAGTGGATTTTCAGAATAAATTACTTTGTTTCTTTCTTTCTTTTTTTTAATGTAAGATAGGAAGGAAGCAGAGTTGAAGGGATAGAGGGAGGAAGAGAAATAAGGAGTATTTTCATTACAACCAAAAATTATTTTTGAAAATTTTATGTCCAGTTCTGCAGTATTACTGTGGCTCTTTTAAGGTGACATGACCCTTCCTTAACCTGTGCCTCTATTTTCTCCTTTTGTGTGTGTGTTTGGCTGTGTGGTTCTCTCTTGTTTCTTTAATCCTCTTTTTTTTTTCAACTAACATCTTACAGATGTGGGAACAGAATGTGTAAGTAATTACACACTCATAAGCTTTTGCCTCACATATTTATTTAAATTAAAAATAACCTATTAGGAATAATTAATTCTGAAAACATAATTGAAATATTTTGTAACTGAGTACTAATTCATTCTGTCAGTGGTTTGACTAAGTATTAGTCATACTCCATATTAATCTTATTAAGCTTTATTGAAAAATCACAACTGATAGCAATTATTTTTTGCATATTTAAATTATTCCAAAAATGTTATGCCTTTGTTTATCTAGTGAAGATTCTGTTTTTCTATTATTTTGACTATAGTGCACTTGCATGCAGAATTGCACTGTAGTAAACTGCAAAGGACATGGCAAATACCTTTTTCAATCACCGTCACCCAATCAACAAGAAACCTTACCTTAGAATGTTTTACTCGTTTGATTAAATTGTTCAGTTTTCAGGGCACCTGTGTAGCTCAGTCAGTTAAGCGGCTGACTCTTGATTTCAGTTCAGGTCATGATCCCAAGTTTTGTTGGGCTCTGTGATGATATTGATGAGCCTACTTGGGATTCTCTCTCTCTCTCTCTCTCTCTCTCTCTCTCTCTCTCCCTCCCTCCCCCCATCTGCTCTTATTCTCTCTCTCAAAATAACTAAGCATTAAAAAAATTGTTCAATTTTCTTTTTTTTTTTAATTTTTTTTTTTAACGTTTATTTATTTTTGGGACGGAGAGAGACAGAGCATGAACGGGGGAGGGGCAGAGAGAGAGGGAGACACAGAATCGGAAACAAGCTCCAGGCTCTGAGCCATCAGCCCAGAGCCTGACGCGGGGCTCGAACTCACGGACCGCGAGATTGTGACCTGGCTGAAGTCGGACGCCCAACCGGCTGCGCCACCCAGGCGTCCCATCAATTTTCTTTTAGTTATAAAATATCAATCCTTGGGGTGCCAGGCTGGCCCAGCAGGTTTGGCATCTGATCCTTGATTTCAGCTTAGGTCATGATCTCATGGTTTGTGGGATGGAGCCCACACTGTTAGTGCAGAGCCTGCTTGGGATTCTCTCTCTCCCTTGCTCTCTGCACCTGCCGCACTCTCTCTAGCACATGCACTCTCTTCCAAAATAAATACATAAACTTCAAAAAAATTTAAACAAATCAATCCTTTCTTACTACTTCAATCTCTCTGATTAATGTTTTCCCTCTCCTCAAATGCTGTTTCTTCAAAAGGCATATGGTTTCCCCACTTTCTCACCTTATATTTCCTCATTAGTCATCATTCAACTTTTATAACCCCAACTTTTATGTTCACCATCTCAACTTAAGTATTTTGTAACATATTGTATCATATCAATTCATATCATATCATCCAGTGGAACTTACTGTCTTTCATGTGTTCATTACTGTTGAACATTACTGTGGAAGTTGTTTTGAAATCACAGTCTTTCCCTTCATCTGTGTCATGTCCTGGATCCTTTTGCTCCTTAAATCTTAAACAGCAGTTTCTGTTTCCCAGGCTTCTTTTCTCAGCTTTCTTTAATTTTCTTTTTATTTTATACTACCTCTTTGAGAAAACCATACACATTCTTCTTTCAACAAACTATTGAAACTAATAGACAAAACTAGACTCATTTCCATTTATCCCAGACTATTTCACCTTGTAAGATATCCTGATTGCTCTTATAGCAACCAGGTTGCTATCCAAGGCTTCAGATTTCTTCTCCCACATAATCTGCAAATTAAGATTTCTTTTATTCTTTTTTCTTCATAAGAACTGCTAAG
Organism: Panthera onca; assembly: GCF_046562875.1. Classification (NCBI taxonomy): domain Eukaryota; kingdom Metazoa; phylum Chordata; class Mammalia; order Carnivora; family Felidae; genus Panthera; species Panthera onca. Next base: position 78,013,490 of record NC_138339.1, read on the forward strand.
ATATTACCTACAAATGCTCATTATATTTCACTTGAAAGCTGTAATCTCCTAACTATTCCTTCTGCCTATATACTTTAATCCTTATTTTCAATTCTCTAAAAAGCAATTCTTATTTCACTACCTTTGTTAAAAATCCTATAATTCCCTCTCTAATTTGAAACATAAAAATAATAAATTCTTCAGTATAAGGAGAGGCATACTACACATTATCCCTTAGCAGCCTAAGAAGGAAACAATGCTGAAGATACCTTGATCTTGGACTTCTAGCCCCCAGAACTCTGGTACAATTAATTTATTTTGTTTAAGTCATTCAATTTGTGGTACTTTAAGGCAGCTATAGCAAAATCAATAGCTTTCATACACAAAACTAATAAGTTAGAGGTCATTATAGTAAAGAGATACTCATTAACAGTAGCAACAAAGATGATAAAATAGGAATAAACTTAAGAAGAAGTGTTTAAGATATTTATGAATATTTTTTTAATTTATTTATTTTCAGAGAGAGTGAGCAGGGAAGGGGCAGAAAGAGAGGGAGAGAGACTCCCAAGCAGGTTCTGCACCATCAGCACAGAGCCTGATTTGGGGCTCGAACTCACCAACCATGAGATTATGACCTTAGGCAAAATCAAGAGTCAGACGCTTAACTGAGTGAGCCACCCAGGGGCCCCTATGAACAAAAATTTCAAATACTACTTAAAGGCATAAAAATAGATTGAGAAAATGGAAAGACATTCCTGGTTAATAGATTGGATAAGTCAGTTCACCCTAAATTAACTTATTGATTAAACATAATCCTTAAAAATATGCCTGGTTTTTTTATAGGGTTGGACAAGCTGATAATAAATTTCAGATAAGAAAACAAGCATGAAAGGATAGGAAAGCACTCAAAAAGAAAAGCTGTGAGAAGGAACCAGACCAAAGAGATATTAAAAAATACCAAAAAGTCTCTACAATTGAAAAGTAGTGATATAAAGAAAGGAAGTAAGTTATTGGATTTAAGTAAAAAGCCCAGAAATAGACTAAAAATTATGGAGATTTTAGATATCATGTAAGTTAAATTTAATATCATTGGAGCAAAAAACCTATTCTTCAGTGAATTATGTGTGATCCATATCTCCTATCACACAAAGGATAACCTACAAATGAATTAGGGATCTAATGTAAAAAATTAAATCATGCAGGTACAACAATCATGGGTGAGTTTCTCTTTAAGATTGGTGTAGGTAAAGGATTTTGAGCTCTTACTTAATTTTCATGGACTATAAAAGATTCATATATTTTTACAAATGAAATAAGGTACATTGCAGATAACACCAAAAACAAAATCAAAAACTGAAAAAGAGAAGATGGGCACCTGGGTGGCTCAGTCAGTTAAGCATCAGACCTCTGCTCAGGTCATGATCTTGTGGTTCATGAGTTCAAGCCCCACGTGGGGCTCTGTGCTGACAGCTCAGAACCTGGATCCTGCTTTGGATTCTCTGTCTCCCTCTCTTTCTGCTCCTCGCTGTCTCTCTCTCTCTCTCTCTCTCTCTCTCTCTCTCTCTCAAAAATAAATAAACATTAAAAATTTTTTAAAAAACTGAAAAGTGGAAGAAAATAATTAGAATATTAACTGGAAGGCTTCATGCCTCTAATATATAAGCAAGTCTTAAAAACTGATAGGCATAGGAACAAAATCCAAAAATAAAATAAGAAAAATGGAAAAAAAAAGACATGAACAGGAAATTCTTATACACACACAAAAAGATGTAGGAATGGTCCTTAAAAGGAAAAATCTCTCATCTTTCAGGTTGGTAAAAATTTTAAACTATGGCATTTATGAGATTGTAGGGAAACAAGTATATTCATACTCATACATTGCTGGTAGAAATGCGATTTGCTACACCTCTTCTGGAGGGACATTTGGTAATACTAAACAAAGTATATATGCCCTTACCTAAAGAAACTGTATATGCACCTTACATATATCCTATTTTCATAAGAGTTATTGTCAGAACCACACTCATGTTTCCCATACCCCTCCTACGTTCCATGTATAAATAATTAAAATCAACAAGGATGAGGATAAGGACCGGTCCAGTATTGAACACACACAGTGACAAAGGCACTTAATTGTATTACAAGTGAATGACAAAACATAGTGAAGAGGGTTGGCAAGAGCTAAGTTATATAATTTTGGAAAACAGTACTTTGTATATTTTAAGGTTTAAGACTAAACAAAATATACACAGATATTTTACTCTAGTTAATACATTTGTTTCTTACAGGGGAATCGTTTCTGACTCTGAAACACCTTCATGCATGTACATATTTTTAATGTATATTACTACAGGAAATAAATATATTGTGCATAAGGATAGGTTTTACAATATCAGAGGAAACAATAGCAAATAAGGAAAGGAAGGCTAGATTGATCCCTGTGATGATTTCTAAATTGTAATTAGAGCTATCCGTGTACACAAACACACACACACACACACACACACACACACACACACACACAGAAATGGATAGATACAGGATTACGTAGATGTATGTATGTTAGTATATAGGTATCTAGCAGCAGTGAGCATGTGTACTATCTAACCCTACATACCATTTGTCAATTTAAAATAATCAGGGCTCCTTGGGAAAATGTTCCATTTTCATGGTGAGGTTAACAAAAGTACAAGATGAGCCTAGAATATCTAATAATGCTAATTAATGAAGTGCTCAAAAATCTGATATAGTCATTAAAAAAAAGACACAAGCACCACATGAAGCAGCTCCCAATGGCCAAATCTGGGACAATTTAAGCAACAAAATAAATAACAATGTTAATTTATGGATAGTTTATGATAAATTATGGATATGCAAATTATGGATAAACTGGGCTAATTTAAATATTCAGAATATTTTTTAAAAAATGAATAATTAAAAAATAAATAAACAGAAGAGAAGAGCAATTCTTTCTTAAAGTAGAATGTAGAAAGGACAGGGAAAATAGAAAATTACCATTAGGCAAACACCTAAAGAGAAACAAATATTGCAGCCAAGATTTATCAAATATGCTAAAGTAGTGTGTAAAAGTCTGATAAGAAACAGATAATGTACATATTATTGTATTCAAGGACACTGAAAAATTTGTTGAGGGAAGAATGAATGAGGCTTACATTTAAGTAGAAGCTACAGTAAAAATGATTAAGGGGAAAATTTTGGTTAACGATATGATACTATGCTAATATAATTAGGCATGAATATTTGGAAATGTTTAAGTGGAAAATGGAAACTCTCAGCTATGGAAATATTACTTGAAGATATATACCCTTTGTGTGCATGGAGCTGTGTAATTGTGTGCAATGATCAGTCATAGGTGTCAGAGGGTGAAAAAAACATACAAACTATTGGATGCCTGGCCCTAGGTTTTCTTAAGTCAACATGTTCTTGATGTATTTGTGAAGTGATAAATATAAGAAAATTGTGACATCAATTTTTTTAAATTTTTCTTAACATTTACTTATTTTTGAGAGAGAGGGAGAAAGAGAGAGAGAGACACACAGCATGAGTGGGGGAGGGGCAGAGAGGGTGACAGGATCCGAAGCAGGCTCCAGGCTCCCAGCTCTCAGCACAGAGCCCCAACAGAGCCCCACGTGGGGCACCACACGGGGCTGGACGCAGGGCGGAACTCATGAGCTGTGAGATCATGACCTGAGCTGAAGTCAGACACTCAACCGACTGAGCCACCCAGGCGCCCCAGTTTTTAAACCTCTGCTTTACTATACTTTGTTGGATAGTCTTTGGGTATTTGGTTTTAGTTTTCCATGCAATACATTTTTGTAAGAGTATCTTTCTCTTACTTTAATCTTTTAAACATTTTAATAAAAAAAATTGATGTGCATAGGCAATTTCCCTACCTTTCATCAAAAATGGCGGAAAGGTAAATGTGTTAGAATAAAATCAAGAATATTTGAGTTAAAACAGATGGTAAAACATTCTTTAGAATATATATAGGTAACTTTATATTCAAGAAAGAAAAAATGAAACTGGAGATAATATTAATAAATTTATCTCATCTCAGACAAATAACATGAAAATGATTATAGGTAATTTGTTCAAATGGATGTATTTTATTTTTATAAAAGAATAGTAATCAGTGAGTTAAACCCAAAATAAACTCTGTTTTAATCTAGGACAGGCAAAGTGTAGTATAAGAATAGTATATGAAAAGACTTGAAGGAGTAAGCCATACAGAAGGGACTCTGGATATTAAAATATTTAGCTCAGTTTCCAGAAGGGAAGTCCAATGACTGGAAATCCTCCTGCATATGTAAAGAGAAAAAACTATTTATTGTGGAATGAAAATAAACTACTCACAAGTCCTATTAGAAGGGAGTAAAAATGAGAAGAAATATAAACTAAACACATAAACATAATGTTAAAAAATTAAGTCTAAAATAAAATACCAAATGAACACATTAATAAAATTACAAAATAAGGCTAAATATGGCATTTTTCTTTAATATAGAATACTCATATTTCATTTAATTTTCACATTCAGTGTCTGAATTCAGTAGCTCTTGTCAACCTTCTACCACAAAAATAAAGTAAACCATGGATTTGATGTTATTACTTCCTTAGTGGAAAACTTGTAAAGCTTCACCTTGTCCTGAACTTGCAGGGTCATAAGATTTCTATTCTTGGATTAATCCATTGTTTGTTTAGAGACCATTGTGGTTCAGTGTGCATGTGTGTTCTGATCAGTGACAAAGTAGTTAAACCTGTTTGGTTGATGTAAGAAGGTAGTGATAGTATGTGTGCAAGTGTAAATGCCATCTTATTCTCTCAGGCATAGATTTTATCTCCTTACCAAGGGACGCATAGTGTGTCATGTTTTGGTGTGCACCTATACAACTTCCCAGCTTCGTCTCCAGGATTCTCTGTTTGGAACTCTATCACCTGCAGCACTCCAGGCCCATTCTCCTTCACGCTTAGGCTTGTGATCCTCACTCAGTCTAACATAGCCTTGTCACAAATCTCCTACCCCATCTCACCTTCACTTAAAACTTGCCCTTCCCAGCAAACATTTTTGCTCAGCTAATTTAACGTATCTTTTGATCACAACATAGAACACCTATTACTTGCTATTTATATAATAAACAGAGTGCCTACAGCGTGCCAAATACTGTCCTGGACTCTAGTGGTAAATCTGTTAAAACAGAGTTTTTTTTTCTGCCCTTGTGGCCCTTGTGCTCTAGAAATAATTAATTTTTACAAGTAATTGTATATTTATACTTGAAATAGGCTTTATTGATGAGAGAAGTTCATATAAAAATCATCCTGAAATCTTCCAGGTATGTTGAGTCCTTCTATGCTAACATGTCTGTGTTTTCTCACTAGAATATAATCTTTTGGGGGCAGGTGTAATGTACTGAGTACAATGCTTCATCCTTAGCAGGTGTTTAATGGATGTCTGTTTAACTTAAACATGTATAATAATCATGCATAAAACATCAGGAAATGATTTCCTTGATACCTTGTTAATATATGTACCTCAAAAAAAATCTTTGTAAATTCATTTTCATGATGCATTCATTTTCATGTGAGTGAATTTTTACTCTTCACTGGGACCTGAGTGGAAAAAAAAATTGCCGCTTCTGTCCTTTTGCTATTTTCCCCCTAAAATGAAACTTTGTATAAAAGACTGACTTACACAAGATAGGAATACCCAGGACATTTTAGAAACAGAAAAGTGTGTCAGGACATAGCAATAACTGGAACAGTGTCAGAGACTCTGGGTCTAAAGTTCTCTCTTATGTAGCTAAAGAGTGGGATACAGGATTGAAAGTTAGAGATGGATAATTTATGGGAAAAAACAAGAGCCCCAAATAAGGGTCATTGCCCCATTTTTATTAGGATCAGAAGGCTTACAAACATGGCGATGAACATGCATAAAGAGACAATGTGAATCCGTGAACGTTAACTTGTGTATGTGAGGGAAAGGGGATCTTGAAGACATTTGGGGTTAGGGGTTTGGGTTAATACAAAGCAAAATCCTGACATCAGGCAGTCTGGCAGAAGGTTGTTTGCAGGGAACATGAGGCACAACCTCTGTTTATCTTAGCTAGCCTAGGGGATGAGACAGGTAGGGGAAATAAACTCAGAGTTAACAAGGCACCTTTGTTTTATTAATCATCTCAGCTCTGGGCTGCTACAGCTGTGGTCTATAGCCCAATTTACCTGTTTACCTAACTTGGTCCTTTCTTCCCGTGAAAGCATTTTCTGCCATAGTACTAAATTGGGGGTGCTTCCACCTTGAATATCTAATCTTGTTTATTTCATATACCTATGTATTGGGCATCTTTGCACCCTTATTTTTGGGCCTTTGCCCCCACTCTCTATTCCAGGGGCTCTGCACCTCCTCTCTATTCTGGGGTGCCTTTGTACCTCCCTATTCTTGGTTGCCTTGTCTTGTTTACCCAAACTCAGGTGTGAGCATCCTATGGTTTTATATTTCTTTATGCCTTGTTAACCCATTGGTGTAAGCCTGGGGGATTCCTAAGCTTATCCTCCACAGAATAGCTTAAAAAAATTATTTAAATGTGGTTTGGTTTATTGCCTGAGGCATTAGAGACAGACATATGGAAGAACATGGATGAACTCTGAGCATTTATTGAGTGTTCCTCACTAATTCATCAGTTAGAAGGTATAACCAAACAGGCTTCACTGTACTTATGAAGTCTGTTCAGGGTTGCCACTAGCTATCATCTGTTTACTTACACAGAAAATAAAGATCATTATATACATTTCTCAAAATAATCAGCCCTAATCTCTGATATGCCCAAGTTTATAAAGGCATGCAGGCAACTCAAGAGAATAGAAGGGAATCAATTTATTAACACTGTTCATAATATGATCAAATATTTGACTGATATTTAATTGGTTCTTGCTTCCATTTCCAAATTTGAAGGAGGTCCTAGACCAAGAGGTAAATGTTGTCTCTTAGAGTATTTGACAGAAACTCCACATTTAGTCGTTGGTACATTTTTCCATGATTACAGGACTGATTTTCTGTGGTGTTTGTTTCCATTTCAATGTAAAGTTGAATTCTTAGGGCACACCAAAATTTGCCCTGTATTAAAATTTACTGCAATAATTTTATTAAAAAGGGCAAACAAACTGAGGATATATATAAACAATATACCTGGAGAAAATAAGTTAATATGATTCTAATTTTTACATAGTTGGTTAACACTTTTTTTTTTACTCTGACATATGTTGGTATTTTCTAAAATGATTAATACAACTTTCATAATAGTTTGAGACAAATCTTGAGTTTATAATGTACAGTGAAGATTTTATTCCAATCTCACTAGCAAAAGCTAATTTTAGATTAATTTAAAAATTTTTTTTAACATTTATTATTGAGAGACAGAGAGAGAGACAGAGCATGAGCATGGTAGGAGCTTAGAGGAGGAGGGACAGAATCTGAAGCAGGCTCCAGGCTCTGAGCTGTCAGCACAGAGCCCGATGCAGGGCTCAAACCCACAAACCGCGAGATCATGACCTGAGCCCAAGTCAGATGCTTAACCGACTTAGCCACCCAGGTGCCCCTAGATTAATTTTTAATAATAGTTCCAAAAATATTTCTTAAAATATTATGCATGCATACATGGAAAACACTTATGTATCTATGCTGGTCCTACCTCAAGTCTGCATGTTCTAGATTTCACCTAAACTCAGTATATCTCATGCAATAAACCTGAACCTTAAATTTTGTTCTCCCATTTGTTTCAGAAAATTTTTTTCTTTCATGTTCTGTGAATAATGATATTTGGTCAATTTTTTCACCCATGTTCTATTTGGTGGGCCCATTAAAATTTAACTTCACTTACATTGCTTCAATAAATAAAAAGTTAATTCATAGAAGTGAAAAAGCTAATCAAAGACCAATTTAGTGCTTGATATGTACTAGTCACTTATGTACTTTTGGGAGGCCGTTTGGGGGAGACATGGAGACATAAGATGACATCCTACCCATTCAATAGATCATTTCTGTAGGATCTTACATCCTACATTGTACATGTGCAGCTCACATCATAGTTTAAGCTCAGTGTTACTCACCAAGGAGTGTATACCAAAATTTCCTGTAGAGTTTTTAAAAAGTATAAATTCTTGAGGATCTAGCTCAGAGTTACAATATCACAATCTCTGAGGATGAACTCTGATCACAGTTTAGTTAAAGAGTACTGATTTTTTTTGTGGATCCATTCTTATATATAGTATCTATATATTTAAGTTTTAATTGTGGAATGTAATAAAACATTTATATTTTAGAACTAAAGTAGATGGTGTTACATTGCTGGGGAATTGTTTTAGTCCATTACCCAACCAGACTGCTAGCATCTTGCAGGAGAGAAAATGGTTTATGCCACTGAAATATCTCATGACAGTTTTGGTTGTTTTTTCTCTTAATAATGTTTGTTGACTTATTGATGCACTCTTCTTAATAATGGATTATATTCACCCTCCTTCTCCCCATCCAATTTCTATCCCAACTTGACACTCTTGTATGTAGAGATTAGAGCTCTAGAGAGCAAGAGCATACTGCTGAGGTAATTAGTGGCATTCTAGGCAAGCGTTTGGGGGAAGAGAGCCATACCTATTTATGATCATCACAGTTAGAATATCTGCATTTTATAGATACAGGATATTTGGAGATCCTCTACTAAGAAAATAAAACAATAGTTCTGTCACTGTGGTTTAAGTCTTGTTGATAAAAGGCTGTTTTTGATCACAGTGAGTATAGAACTAAATCCAAGCTCCAAAGTGCCTTTAAGGTTTTGAAGAGTTTTCTTAACATGAATGATCAGGAAGGCAAGTCGGCTCCAGAGAGGTTTAGAGATCCTCATTCCTTTGTGGTTGCTATTACAAAATCACTTTCAATGATAAATAAAAACAGGGCCGCCTGGGTGCCTCAGCCAGTTAAGTAGACAACTCATGATTTTGGCTCAGGTCATGATCCCAGGGGTTGTGATATCGAGCCCTGTGTGGGATTCTCTATCTCCTCTCTCTCTGCCCCTCCCCTGCTCATGAGCATGCACTCTTTCTCAAAATAAACAAACAAAAAATAATAAACAAAAACTAATAAAAAATAAATATTAAGTTCAAATATTTAATAGTATATCACAGCCAGGACTTGTGCTAAGTGCTCTAGAAACACCATCACATCTTATCCTGATAATAGGAGGTGGGTATTGTTACAGCTTTTGTATTAGGAATGTTTGCTTACATGTAACATTGACATGAATTGATGAGAGTGGTCATAAAAATATGGATTCTCTGAACTCATTCAACAAGCATTTATTGAGCCCTTTTGTAAATTATATATGGAAATAATGATTATAAGGATGAGGAAATCTGAAATACCATTATTTCAGCAATCATCCACTATTATAGCCCCAATACTGTGCTCATCAAAGAAAGCAGAATGGTGATATATGTTGGTAGATGTGGCTCACTTCCTTTGCTTCAGTCATTTGGGGAAACAATGTGAAGAACTCAGAATGGGCATAATAACAGCATGAAAATGAATCAATAAAAAAATATACAGATTAAATGATAGGATGTGCAAATATTTATAAAAGTAATGTGGGCAGGGTGATGGGAGAAATTATGTGCGGATTCAGATAAAACAATATTGACCATGACTTGTTAACTGTTGAAACATATGCTTGGTATGTTTATATAATTTTTAATAATAATACATTTAAAAATAGAAAGAAGATCAATATGCAATTTAAAACCCTGATGAGTTCACAAGCAACCAAATAGTTGTTTCATTTTAATATTATAGTTCAATTCAGCAAGTGCATGAATTTTTCTTCCTCAACCAAAATGCAATTAACATCCATGAAATTATACAATTTTCTATTTGCCTTTGCCCACCTATAATAATTGTGGCTAACGGCCATCTAAATTATTCATTTTATGTGGTGAACAAGTGATTATTCTTAAAACAGATCCTGTGCTCTTTTAAATTGCTTTTCTTCATTCTCCAGTTGGCCCAGACCATTACTGAGTTAAATGTTTCTTAATGAAGAATACTGCCTCACTGAACTTGGCTTTGTCTGTGAATCACAGGAATAATTTGAAATTCCTAAAGTCCAGAACGGCATCTCAAAACGAGATGGCAAATGCTAAAATTCTATATCTCTATTCTCTAAACTTTTTCTGAAATGCTTTTTTTTCTTTTTCTTTAGAAACAGTATACTCTCAGAGAGTATATTTTAAATCTATAAACCTGGATATAAATAGTCGGCATACTGATTGTTCTAAGAAGTTGATTGTATCAATCAAGACATAAACAGAACGTATAAAATGAACAGAAACATGATGTATGAGGGAAGAGGGGAAAAAGGAAGGCATAGAATAGTGTTTCTGCTTCCTTCCTCCCTCTACCCACTAGCCATTCCTATAGAGAAGAGAAGCTGCTAATAAAATTGCCTCAGTCCAAGGCAATGATAAGAGTTATACTTTTTATATTTATTTATTTATATTTTGAGAGAGCTAAAGAGCGCGTGCATGCACACATGCAACTGAAGGAGGCACAGATGGAGAGGGAGAGAGAGAATCTTAAGCAGGCTTAGCACCCAGCTCGGCCTGACCCCTGACGCACGGCTCAATCTTAAGACCCTGAGATCAGGACCTAAACGGAAATCAAGAGTTGGACATTTAATCGACTGAGCCACTCAGGTTCTACTAGAGTTACATTTCAAAAGATGAGATTGAACTGTGTTCATGCCATTGTGCTTTATCCATTCTTTTTTGTTTTCCACTTCTTTTGTGTACCATCCACTTCCATGTGGTGAGGTTGTTATGCTGAAGTTGACTATACATATTTGATAATGTCACTTGCCCTCTTACTTTGATTCTTGTTAGGAGGAAGATATAGAAAATAAAGAGAACGTCTGAGAAACAGTGGAAGTAAGGATTTTCATTTAACTATGATATATATATCAATCACAGCCCTCACCAGACCCTATATCATAGTGTGGGTTTAGCCTATATGTTAATAACCTGGAATTTTCATTTGGATGCTATTTCTTTCATATATCCCACTCTTCCTGGTGTATGTGTGTGTGTCCAAGTGAGGGCCATCAGAGGTTATTAATGAAATATTCCTGGTAAGTAGCCTGGATAAAAATAATGTTAAACTAACACCAGAAAACCATAATTCTACACACTGTGCATGCATACTTAGCAACGGTGTTAATACTATATTATTCTTTGTTTAGTGGCTAAAGACTTGGCTTATTTTATGAAATTATTTTGGTGAGCAAATAATTAACCTTAAGTTTGTGAGCCTGACTCAGTGGCTTTGTAAACAATTGGTGCAAACATACCAAATTATAACTTGAAAGTTACAAAATCTGAAAATATTTACTTTTATTTTACCTGTGTTTGCTTGAGCTTCTGGTTGACAGAGCACCTTTCTAAGATATGGAAATCGCTTCTCCTTTGCTTCCTTCAGGTGCCAGAAATTGATTTTGCAGTCAGCAGGAATATCATGCCCAGCTGTGTCCTTTTTCATTTCTGCCTTTCCCTTGACTTTACCTTCTAGTTAGTCAGAAAGCAATCACATAACCCCAACAGTGTCAAAACTGTAGTATTCTAAATGTCTCAGCTAGATATCTCCAAACTTCCAAAAACCTCCCGAATTTTCTTGTGATCAAGGACCCATGTATGCCTAATCAAGTGCCTTCATACAGAGACACTCATTTAGCTAAATTATTATGTGTTGTAATAAAAAAGTAATCATTTTAATGCAAAACTTTTCACTATAGTGATAAAATATTCATGCAATATTTAAATATGAAATAACAAAACTAAACACGTAGACACATTTTATTATAACTGATGAATGTAATAAATTAGCATTCTATGAATATGTGATTTTTAAATTAGAGTATTTTCCCTCCCTTTGGTTATACAGGAAATATATTTAAACTTTCTTTAAAGTAATAAATATGAAGGCATAATCAAATGTAAAGTTTGGCCTTTATACTTATATCACGTTTATCCGTATTTGTATCGTTAACAAGGGCAATTGCCCACGAAAATAGTCCTGAAATAAACAATTAATTTATATGGATAATCATACTGAAAATCCTATTATGTCCAAATATATTGGGCTGTTTAAGGTATTTAGTAGATTTATATGGGGTGGATTGTATTCTAGGAATGGAGATATAATATACCAAGTTCCATAAAAGAGATTTCATATCTCTCAGATATACCAACCATGGATAAGTGAAATGTTCTGATGGAAAGTGTAAACACAGGGCAGAGGCCACAGCTGGTGATTCTATTGCCTCAAAAACTTATACCAAGTAAGGCTTAATCTCTAAACCCACTACAATTGCTGAGTAGTGCCAGTCGTGCTATGTGTTTATATATCTTTTGATTTAAAAAATTAAAACTATGGCACGTGGTGTTTGGGGCTCAGTTCTTTGGGTATGAACCCAACTGAGTAGTGCCAGCATGAATAAAGTTGCTTCCTAGAAAAATAAATAAATAAGCCAGAAGTTGGTGGTTGACAATTATGATATATCCAACTTTGCAAATGTTGGCAAAAAAAAAATTTGGCAAACCTTCATATAGGCCAAACCTCCTCAAGCAAAATTAAATTTATCTTTCTGAGGAATTCCATCTGAAAATGACATGTAGACACCAGAGGTTTTGGGGATTTTGTTTATTGTTATTGTTGTTATTGTTTTGTAAATTATTTAATTGATTAATTCTCCATTCAAAATCCTTTAAAGTTTTTCTATAGTGCATTAATTAAATACTGATTTCTCAGCCAGCCATTCACTTCCCTCCACAATATAGACCCAGCCTCGCTTATCCTTATATCCTTCTTTTCTCATACTGGTTTCTGCTTTTCTTGATACTGTTTTCATAGATTCAACTCTTCCGTTTTTGTTTCAATGCTCATCGTGAGTGCTATATTGCTCAGAAAGTTTTGTTCCCTCCTCTGGCCACATAATTGGATGTTTTGTGTTTTTTTTTTCCTTTTCCTGAAGCACAAGGGGATATTTATCTTCTCAAATGATGCTTATTTCAGTTTGTTCACTGGTTATACAGTTGCCTGGGTATTTCACTGACAAAATGTCTAAACTTAGGGGCACCTTCTAGTCTAAGAACATACCTAGTTTTGTCTTGGAATATTAGGGTGTTTTCAGTGTTGTAGGTATAATGGAGAGTAAGAGAACTAATGTATACTGAATTCTTATACAGGGACGGGCACTTGGCTTTAGTACTGGCAAATATTCAAATTGTTTTGATTCTGCCAATGTTCCATCAGTTAAATTAAAATAACTGGTATATTTGAGCTTTAAGAACTGATGTATTTGCTGGGAACTTTCAGGCAGAGAAAGGATACTTGATACATGTATTCCATATCTATTCATTTACATACTACCATGTTCATGGGTTAACTGGAAAGCCTGTTACAATGATAAAGTGTTGAACAAAACGAAAGCTGTTGGCTACAATATGAAAAAATAAATAAAATGGGTTCTTCTTGGTTACTATTTTTAACATTACTGAAAACATCTTATGCCTATTCTTTACAAAAGGAGTATTATCTCAGAGAATTATCAGTTATTCCATGCTGTAATTTATGCTAGCTCCAACTATTTCCATCAGGTTAAACAATTTGCTTCTGTCTAGCATTCTTCCACTTACTCCATACAGGTTCCAGAATTATTTTTGTAAAATACATATTGATCATGCTACTTCTCTCCTGAAAGACCCCTCTCATGGCTTGTCCTGAATTTTAGAATGAATTCTAATTTCTTATCAAGGTGTTAAAGAATCCCTATAATCTGAACCAATCTGTTTCTCAATCATTTTCATCTGAAATCCTAATTTATTGGACAAATTCATTGCCTTATCAAAAATATTTTGAAACTTTATCAAAGTTGAATCCAAAAGACAGAAAACTCTCTAGGTATTTTAACATAAAGCAGTTCAAAACAGGGAATCAAGTGATTATAATATTGTTGGAAATGCTGAAGGCCAAAACCAGATTCTAACTCAGGGTGTAAGAATGATTCCCACAGCAATGAAGAAGTGATTCACTAGGGTGCCACTCCCCCTGAAGCCAACACAGGAACTAATGTCAGAATCAAAAAGTCCCTGCCAGAGCTGACACCTCACTGTCAGAATACTGAAAAATGGTCTATGGAACAGAGCTACAGAACAACTGCCATCAAAATTGGTCTGAAAATTGGCTTCTGCTTCATTTCCTCCTTTCAGTTATCCTTTTTTATCATCGTTTTGGGAAAAATCAACTTCCTCCTTGGGGAGAGAACAAAAGTCTCTGGGAGAGGGTAGTTGTCCTTCTTGACACTGTTATATTTACAGTTTCTTTTTCTGATACATGAGCATTTGAGTAAGTTGCTCAAATGGTTATCAATCTCATTTAGAAAGAGAGTGTGGGGCACCTTGGTGGTTCATTCAGTTAAGCATCTGACTTTGGCTCAGGTCATGATCTCACTCGAGTTTGAGCCCTGTCCTGGGTGGGGCTCTGTCTGGGATGGGGCTCTGCTGACAGCTCAGAGCCTGGAGCCTGCTTCAGATTCTGTGTCTCCCTCTCTCTCTGCCCCTCTCCCAGTCACACTCTGTCTCTCTGAAAAATAAATAAACATTAAAAAAATTTAAAAAAAGAAAGAGAGTGTTCTTTGGTGGAATAAATAATTTAAAAAACAGAGAGCTTAATAGAGTGGGAGACAGAGAAAGAATTCAAGTATATGAAAATTTTAATAGATTCCATTTCTGTTTCCTAATATTGAACAGCATAAGAAAGATTATTTTGTGGCCTACCCACTTTATACATGTTACCTTTTGATCTGTCCACCACTTTTCATTTACCATCTTTGTAGCTATTCTTATCTTAATTCAATAGCAGAAGAAAATTAATCTCAGGGGAATAGATTTTCCCATGTTTAAATAGAAAAGATTAGCATTAAGGTCATTATGATTGCTACCAAACTTCTTTGTTATGTAAAATAACATTCATTTCTTATGTTTACAATTTATGCCAGAAAAAAAAAAACATTAAAAACTTCTTGTGGCCTTGCATTGTTTAAAACTGTAGAAGAGAAGTACATGGCAATAAACACGTTTCGCTTAAACCCAATAAAAAGGTAAATTATTGTGAAAGAACAATGTACGTTATTTAAATGGTGTAGAGAGGATTATTTGGCAAGTATTCAAGTTCCTCACAGGGGAAAAGCAATACTATTTCACAGTGTGGACAATTACTGGTACAATGTGTATTTTTTCCCTTTAATAATTGCGTGTTCCCTTTTGTCACAACTGCACAAGACAGAATAATTAAAGTACATTAGCTACATTGTGGAAGGGACATTTGGTTTTAATTAACATTGGACCGTAAGAAAAGCAATTTGCTTTATATTACCATTCATTCTTTGATGCACACATACACACATATACACAGAGTCTATGTGAAATGCTACAAAGCTTCTCCATCTGAAGTTAACACCAAGGCTAACTAAAATGTACAAGATGTTGTATGCAGGAGAATCACTTTCTTCTCTTTGTATTTTAGACAATTGTGTGGCAGCCTAATGTAAAATGACTTAAAACCAGAGTCAGTTTTGTGTGATTATTCCAAAAGTGGACTGGACAATCAGCAAAGCCACCTAGTATTCTTATGGCAGGAACAGAAAGCCAGAACTCAGTAGAGAGTAAAATTACAATAAATATTCATTTTAAGTTAGAACCTAAAGAAGTAAGACTGACATCTCTGACTTGTTAATACAATTTGGTGAAAAAGAAGTTTATCTTAACGTAAGTAAAATGTCAGTGAAAGCTTTTCATACAGGTTCGGAATGCATATAGATTCCCTGCATGATAAACTAATGTAACCATACTCCCCACCAGAAGGATATTGACCATGTATCAGTTAGCTTTTGCTGCATAACGTACCACTTGAAATACTAAAGGTTTAAATAATGACCACTTATTTAACTCATGATTCTGTGTTTTGGCAATTGGGTTGGCCTTATCTGGGCAATTCTTGTTTCAATGGCTCAGTCATACGTCTGAGCTCAACAGTGCGGTCGGCTTGGAAGTGGTTCTGTGGAATGACTGCAGCTGGAAGAGTGTCTCTGCTTCCCCATGGTCTTGTGCTTCAGCAGACCAGCTGGAACTTGTTTACATGACAATTGGGCAGGATTCCAAGAGAGAGTAGACGTTGATTGGGGACTCCTGAGACCCTGTCCTCAGAATTGGCATGTTGTCACTTACACTACATTATATTGGCCAACTGAGTCACACAGCCAGCCTACGTTCAAGAAATGGAAAAAGAAACTTCACTCTTTAATGCAAAGAAATTCCAAGTTACATTGAAAGGGTGTGAACATAAGGAAGACTGAAAGATTGTGGTCAGATTGAAAAATCTACTGTACCACATTGGGAAATATATTTTATTGGTGCAATAGTTCTCTTCATAATGAAGTGAATGATAATGAAACCTACAAACAAAAGTAGGCATCAGTGGAAGGATGTGTATATATTGCTTTTTCAGTCTTCCTATACATTTTCCAATGTCACCTCTGGTTCAGCCTAAATAATCTTCTTTGACTCCTAAGTCAGATTCATTCCAAGAACCTTAGACCACTGTTAAGCAGTTCTACACTTACATCAATTTAACTTATTTTGACATCCAGATCTACAACATACATATTTCTAAGTGTGTCCTTTCTGAGCCCCACAAGTTGATACCCTGAGAATCTCTTTAAAAATTCAGATTATTCTGTGTTTTCATGTAGTTTCTCACATCTGTATTATTATCAAATTTACTTCATACTTTTAGATGTATTCTCTACAGTTAAGGTCTTCCCTGCATAAGACTCATTGAGTTGAAAATGTCTTTTTTAATTACATTTAATTTTTACCTTCATTAGAATTCACTTAGAAATTCTTTATATCTCATATGTTTTAAGTATTTGTTGATAGAAATGGTTTTCTTATCTTTCTATCTCCATTATAATACCTTGTAGGTAAGGATAACATTATTCCCTTTGTAGAATTTATAAAATCTACTACTCTAGGTATTAATTATTGTTAAAGCTAAATTAATATCTGTCATCTCTCTCTCGGCTATATTTATGTGTGTATGTGTATACACACATATACATATGCAAATACATATCCGCACACACAAATATGCATGTGTGTATGCATTTGCCTATAAATGCGTGTTTATAGTTAGATGGATATTTAAATAGATAAATGAAAAAATATATATTGACACTTCAATTACTCCTTTGAATGTCAGCTGTAATAGCAACATATTATTAAAATTTCAATATAAATGGACTTAGATAGGCATTTTCTTTTTTCACACTTTGAAATATTCCTGATTAACAGTAACCATCTACATATGTATGTGCATAATAGAGCCCATGGTGAAATTTTAAAATTATTTTACTTTATTTTTAAAAATTGTTTAATGTTTATTTTTGAGAGACAGAGCATGAGTGGGGGAAGGGCAGAGAGAGAGAGAATGAGAGGGAGATACAGAATCTGAAGCAGGCTTCAGGCTCTGATCTGTTAGCATAGAGCTCGTCGTGGGGCTCGAACCCACAGACCATGAGATAATGACCTGAACCAAAGTAGGACACTTAACCGACTGAGCCACCCAGGTGCCCCCAAATTATTTTTGACTCAATTATAGAAAACAGTGTGATGGTTAACAGAGGGGAGGGCTGTGGGGGATGGAGAAATAGGTGATGGGGATTAACGAATGCACTTGTCGTGATGAGCATAGGGTAATATATGGAACTGTAGAATTACTATATTGTACACCTGAAAAACTAATACAACACTGCATGCTAACTAACTGGAATTAAAAACTTAAGTAAAAATTATTTTTGACAAGAATGATAATAAAACTTACACTCTGAATAAGGAATTAATAAAGGGCAAAGAAATACGGAATGACAAAAGTAAGACTCATGAACATCAATGTGCTGGTTTAAGGTGTTTTTTTTAAATTTAATCCTCAGTACATAAATGAAAATTAGAATTAAAGTTTAGATTCTTCTAGAAAAATATCTTTGGCTAAGTCTGAATCTATATAATAACAGAATATAAATATTATATTAGTCATGACTTTATTATACTTCAATGCAATAGGAATCAAAATTCTAAGTTCCTGCATATATCAGAGATATTCATTTGTTTTAAAATTGGAAAAGAGAGCTGTCTGGGTTGCTCAGTTAAGCATCAACTATTAGTTTTGGCTCAGGCCATGATCTCGTGGGTTGTGAGTTCAAGCTCCACATCGGGCTTGTGCTGACAGCATTGGAGCCTGTTTGGGATTCTCTCTCTGCCGCTCCCCTGCTCATGCTTGCTCTCTCTCTCTCTCAAAGTAAGTAAATCAACTAAAAAAATATTTAAAAAATAAAGATTGTAGAGGAGCTGCATTTTTATCTTGATGGCTTGTACTTGGATATCCCTAATCACACTTAAACTGTAACCCTTTCCACTTTCAGAGATACTAATAAACTAGCTGTTAGGAGCTAAAAGTCTTGTGTCAGATGATCCTGGGGTTAAACCTCTGTTTTGCCACTGAAACATTATTTTTGGTAATAAGTTATGTAAGCTCTTTAGTGCCCAATTTTCTCATTTGTGAAATATGAGTAAGAATCACATATGTCTGGTTATGGTTATGGATAAATGAAAAACTATATGCATTATAAAACTGGCAAAGAGTTGGTATTCAGTTCAAGATGATGATGCAAATATCAGATGAAGTCCCCTAACTTTCCTAAGTACCAATATGTGTATGTTATTCTTAGGCTTGCTTTGTTTGTTAAAAATGGAAATTAAAAATAAATATTTCATGGTAATATACACATACATTAATAAGATAATGTGTATACATGCACTTAGAATAATTTGTAGTAAATGAACATTCAATAAAAGTTAATTTCCTTTTCAAAAAGTCTTGAGGCCAAATTGTAATGGTAGACTCTTTAGCAAGATACGTACTGAGGACAAAGCCAGGTGACAGTGAACAGTCTATGGAAAACACTGTAAATATCTATGTTCCACAGGACCCTGAGAATCACAACATGGTATGTTTGGCCAGAGACATTCGTATGGATAATAACACTGGTAGGTATATATTCTAGCATTTTGAAAATGAAACCAAAGTCTGAAAAGCTTAACATGCCTAAGGGCATCCAGTTAGGTTTTTCAATTTGGTCTAATCAGGCTTCTGTTTCCAAAACTCATGATTTTTTCCTCACTACATCATACACACACACACACACACACACACACACACACACACAGAACAGGTAAAACTTTTTTTTAAAAAACAGACTTATAAACAGAAAACTTTTGGTTTAAATTAACCTCTTCTGACAATTGATCTCTTCCTCATATTACTGATCTGTTTTCACCTATGAGCATATGACAAAACAGTTTTAAAATAAATATATTTCAAGGAGGCCTTGGGCATTTATAAATTAAAACATCCATCACAATATTTACAAACTCAAATAAAATGGAAACTATTATCACTCTCAAATTATAGTCTGTAAAACAAAGAATTTATGGAATTTATTGCATACTTCTCCACACTCAAGTTATTATTTTAAATTATATTTTAATAATAAGCCCTGTCAAACACTTGACTTCAAGTCTTATCTTAAAGACCATCTTTGTTGTTTTTAAAATGATTTTTGCTTCCATTTTGTTTAATTAATATTAGAATTTGCAGGAAAGGTAATGCATATAAAAACACATTTTGTTGAAGCTTCTAGATCTTCTAGCCAGACTAAATAGTCTTCTGTTATCTAGCTTAACCCATGCACAGAGCAAAGACGTTCTTCCTCTTCAACAGTGAATTCTCACACCACCATGTCCACCTCTGCTTTCTCTTCATCTCTTCAACAACTTTCTGGTTCCAACCAGAGCCAAAGGGTTATAGCAACCTATTACCAGTCCACAGCCAGCTTCCTGGGCTCCATATTGCCACCACAGTCTGATTACAGCAGCAGTAAATCCTTTCCATTGTGGACTCCAACTATCAACAACCCTACAGTGGCCAACCTGTAAATGCTAAGCCATCCCAAACTGCAAATTCTAGGACCATATCAAGAACTCCCAACAATGAAATACCAGGATCAAAAGAAAAGCTTTGAGTCAAGATTTGGAGAGAAAGCTGAAATGTAAAGACAGTGTTCTTCATAATGGAAGTCAATGGCTAACATATGAGAAGATAGATTGCAGATTACTAGAATCATAGAATGTAGTTGCTGTGTTTCAAGCTCAAAATGATAGAGAGCACAATTTCAAACACACACGACTATAAGTTCCAATGTCACAAGTAAGAAGTAGATCATTTTCGAAGGGATACGTGAATGATCAGGATTCAATCCAGAAGAAATCTTACCCACCATATTTTATTCAAGTGTGAGAGAACATGTTGACTGAATTGGAAGATTCTGCAGCATGAACTTTGTAGAGAGTGGACCACCAGCTCCTAATATGTCATTCTGTATAAATGGAAGACCAGTTTAATCAGATGATTTTCACAAAATGATGATGTCTGAGAAGTGTTATCATTCATTCATCTTTTAAGTGATGAGAGCTTCAGATGCAGGGTTTTTGCATGTGCTGCCTTGAGCCGAACAGGAGAAGTCACATTTACTGTGCTGGTGAGCATCCTTGCAAAAGAACAGAGAAGAGCACCAATTTTCACCTTTAGACAACAAAGCAAAAAGGTTTTTGAGGGAGATTCAGTGAAGCTAGAATATCAGATCTCAATAGTTCCTCCACCAAAGCTTTCTGGAAAAGAAATAACAAAATGGTGCAATTCAATGCTGACCAAATAAATTTATAGCATGATAACTATAGATTAGTTACTTTATTGATAAAAGTTGTAAAAAAGAAAGATTCTGGTGTTGGTAGTTATTAAAGATAAGCTAATGAGTGACCACACATAACAGATTAGATGTTGTAGCCTGTGCAAACCAAACTCTTCCAACTCCTAAGCTGTTATGTGCTCAACCAACTTTCAGCAAATATTTACCATTAAACAGGAAAAATTTAGATGTGAAATAAACTTTTAACCCATAAGGAGAATTTCAGCATCTGGCAGCTCAGTCTGGAATCTGTGAAAGTGAAAAACCTGAATCACTCTATCAACATGGGAAAACACAGTGATATATTTGATTAAATTTTTGAAGTAAGTCCATAGGTGTTTTAACAGAATATGGCTTTATTAGGTAATATAACTGATATATGTGTGTGTGTTTTCATATTTATTTATTTTTGAAAGAGAGAGACAGAGTGTGAGTGGGGGAGGGGCAGAGAGAGAGGGAGACACAGAAGCTCCAGGCACCCAGCTGTCAGCACAGAGTCCAATTCAAGGTTCAAACCCACAGACCACGAGATCATGACATGAACTGAAGTCAGACACCTAATCCACTGAGACACCCACGCGCCCTGATATATATGTATTTTATATGTATATGTCATACATACACATATAATATATATATGTGTATAAATATATATGTATATTATTTATTCCTTGACTCTTACATATTCTAGCTGTTGATCTGGTTTGTGAAGCCTACAGAAAATCTGGGTTTATAATTGAGAAGACTATTTAAAATGTGGACTTTTAACCTTTAAGTCATACACACTTGACAGTTGCAGGTTATGAATTAATACCAACTTTTTAAACACATTTAATGCTTGTTGTAGGGTTTATTGGTACAGTCTACAAATACTGTTTAACCTGTTTTCTCTTATACTTACTAATATGGTATAGATTATCAGAGTGTTCCATAGTTTTATATCAAAAGAGAATTAAAATCCAAGTATAGAAACAACAACAAAAAACCCCACACATTTCTTCTCACACCAAAACAAGTAGCTATTATCTAGGTAATTTTTCTCAGGGAAAAGCAAGCAAAATGTTAATTATGATTGATTTCATTGTTTCCTCTCAGTCTTTTGTCTCCTTTCAACTTTATTCCTAAATTTCCTACTACTTTATTTTCCATTGGATTTATTTTTTTAACAAAAAATTTTTTAGAGAGCTGTTTTTAATTGGGGTAACTTTAAAGTTAAGAAAGTTAAGGATGAACCCTAGGAGGGTAGTAGGTGTAATTTCACAGTCAACAAGGCATCATCTGAGTCTTAGATTTGCTGGCTTTTAGAGTGTTCACATCAAGGGGTGCCTGGGTGGCTCAATCGGTTTAGCGTCTGACTTCAGCTCAGGTCATGATATCACAATCTGTGAGTTTGAGCCCCACATCAGGCTCTGTGCCTACAGCTCAGAACCTGGAGCCTGATTCAGGTTTTGTGTCTCCCTCTCTCTGCCCTTCCCCTGCTCACATTCTGTCCCTCTCAAAAAATAAGATAAAAACATAAAAAATTTAAAATATTCACATCAAGATGGTAGCTTTTCCTTTTTTGCAAAAGATGATATATTGCTTTGTTGAAATGAATATATATACTTTTATTTAATTTCTAATTACTAATTCAAAATGATGCATAACCAACACAGCTATGTAGATTTTGGCTACCAGAAGAGAAGGTGAGTAACATTTTAGTATTTAACAGGTCATGCATTATGATAACTTACATTTATTATCTGACTCTTTCAAAAAAACCTTGCAAGATAAGTTTCATCCCCACTTTACAGATTAAAAAACTGGGACTTAGAAAACTCAAGTTACTTGTTTAATAGGATGTATCTATAATTGGGAGAGCTAGAGTTATTTCTTAGCCAACTTGATGCAACACAATGTTGTGATGACATTCAGCCTTCTTGAGACATATTTTCATTTTTTATTTTTTTAAGTTTATTTATTTATTTTGAGAGAGAGAAAGAGCTTAAGTGGGATAAGGGCAGGGAGAGAGGGGGAGAATCCCAAGCAGACCCCTTCCCACCCCCCATCATTGCAGAGCTCAGGGTGGGTCTTGATCCCAAGAACCGTGAGATCATGAGCTGAGCCGAAATCAAGAGCCAGGCACTCAACCAACTGAGCCACCCAGGTCCCCCAAGACATATTTTTAAAAATTATCATTTGGATGACCGAAAGTCATATTTTCAAAATATGATTATAATAGGCACAACTAAAATTCAAAGGACATTAAGACAGCTGATAAAAGATTTATGCAAACTTACTGTTTTCAATCATAATTATAGGTAAATTATGAAGCTACCCACACCCTCATGAAAGGCAAGATAATATGTTCCATTTGTTTTGGGAACAGTACAAAAATAATGAAAGAGAAGGTACTTTTTTATTTTAAAGTGTCTTTCCATCATTTTCTCTTGTACATAAAATGGAAAATACTGCTTTTCAAGCTCAAGAAGATGGAGATGACGTTACATGAGCAAGACTAGTAGCATAGAGAAGGAGCCTTATTAGATTTTAGAGCCGCTATTAGAATTGTTAAATATGCCCAAGGTAACTGAAGTGTTCAAATAAAAATAAAATGTATGAGGATTAATATTAAAAGAAACCTTCACAAAGATAACTATTAATTGCTAGTTTTCAACTAATAATTCAAGCTAACTAAAAACTGAATTTCAAAATTAACCTTAATATTTGAGTTAGGATATAATGTATATTACACTATAATATTTATTCTAAGTAAATAAAATTTGGAAAACTTATCTTTGGATTTTTGGTTGAGTTTCTTTTCCATTTCATGATACAAACAGGGGCTCAAAAATGAGTAGCTCCTGCTAAATCTTGTTTTACTCTCAAAAATATCTAAGAAAATGGGAATATAGAATGTGGACAAAAATAGGATTTCTCCTCAGTGAAAAATATTTGCACCATTTTTATTTTCATATGCATGATAGTTGTAAAAATTGTCATATTAAAGCTCTTAATAAATTTATTAGTAATTTATAAGTATTAAAGTGAAAACACATTTACCTTTCTCAGAAATCGTAGTTCCTTTCCTTATGTTCATCAAATGTTTTTGTTGTATATACAGTTCATCCATGTTGGTGGTGAGCTTCATTTTTCTCAAGTCTTTGAAGTGATGTGGGAAAATAAAGCTTACTCAACGTAACTTTACTTTTGTTCACTGTAGCTATTACTTCCTTGTGTAGTTGGCATCCACGAATATAATTTGAAAACATAATGCATTACATTTGATTAAAAATCATGTCATATCTGGACCTCATTTGACATTTATGTTACCTAGGTTATACATTGGTGAATATATTAAACAGTTACATTAATTTATTATTTTTTGATTCCTTTCAAAATTAATTCATTTTTATTTTACCTGTAGTTCCCCATTCTTTTCTTCTCTTTTCTTTTCTTTTATTCTCTTTTCTTTTTTTCCCTTAAAGTCTATATTCAGATGTAAGGATATTTTTGAATGGTAATGGTAGTTCACTAATTTCTTTTTAACTTACTATGCAGATGGCAATACCTAAAAAGTCTTTCAATAATAGAAGTGACAGAGTCTCTAATCACTGAAGTATGCTCTGAAAAATTTTGTCCTGTTGTTTTCTGTGTATTAATAGTTATACAGATTAATTATGGGATTTTATTTCAGGGATGTCAATTTGGGATGTAGGGTGTACAATGGTACATATTAAAAGGTGAAAAATAAGCTGGGGAGTTCATATGCCCATTTGATATCATTTGGTGTTAGACGTTTTTCAGTATGAAAGTTGATTTATTCTATTAACCAAGTTCACAACCCTTGAATCATCTGCTAGGCTTCTGTTATAATCTTCTCCATGAGGTTGTAAAAAGCTATGGTAATATTATATGCTTTTTTTCAGAAATTCCTTCAAATTATAATTATGACAAACTAAGTCATGAGATACTATGCAATTTAATGGATCAGTGAACACTGAGTATATAATTTATTTTTGAAATTACCATCTTGAAATTTCTTTTAAAAACTTTATAAAACCATGTCTACATACATCTGTTAGAAAAATGAATGGTTTCTACCAACCAGGTTTTCAAAACCTTGATCATTTAAAAAATGTTTATGTTCTTTGATCCCACATTTCCTTAATTTATTCGAGCTTTCCCTTTTCCAGTGACAACCAATTGTTATTTTTTTTTATTCCAGTAGAATGTTATAGACATTTCCATCTGTACTTAAATCAGCATGCTGTCATTATTTGTGTGTGTTCTTTTGTTACTTGTTTCAGATGAACTTGTTAGGGGCAAGGGTATTGTGTCACTATTCTATTTTCATGTATTTATTCCCTTTATAAGCCAAACAGTACCTGAAACAATGAACATTCTTCAAGGAATTTTCCTGAAGAATTTTTTATCCATAACAATAGTTCCATTAGTATTTGAACTACTGTGCCTTAAAAAAGCTTAGTATGAGTTAATGATCCATTGACTCCAGTGGCTACAAGCAGTAGATAAGAGATACCTTTCTGCTAAGGGTACACTTTCCTCTAGATTATCTTTCAAGATACTAACTCACATATTGTTATTTTCGTTGAAATTTTGAAACCCTTCAATCCTATGCCAGACATTATTTGCATTTATGATATTCATTTTCTTCTTTCTTATTAACACTGACCCATCCATTTATGGTGGGGGCAGCAATATGTATGGATAAGCCTCCTGACCTCTCAACTTTTCTTACACCTAGGCATGGCCTATGATGCATTATTGTCAATGAGATGTAAGCAGGAATTTTTAGAGGTGAAGAAATCATTTTAAGGAGGACAAAACAGCTGGTTTTGGTTTGCAGTTCTTGTAATTAAAGATACTTGAGTAGCAAGATAAAAGCCTGTATCATAAGGCTGCCATATCACCCTTGAACTGAAAATAAAACATGTTTCTATTTCATGAGACTAAACCAGAAAAAAAATGTATTAAATGATGCATTCAATATAATGAGAAATTGCAAAATCTATTTTATAATTTTCAAAAAAACATAGTTATAAATGATTTCAGCCTGATTTAGTAAAGATAGTGTTAATCAGAGAGAAATGTTTTGTTATATTTTTGCATTTGATAATAAGAAAAGATTTTCTCTTGTATTCCTGAGAATGCTATTCGTAATATTTAATAATAGGGCTTGAAAGTAGCATAGGATGTGTATTATTAATATGTAGAATATGTAGATATTTAATTTCTTGATATAATCCAGCATTTAAAAATGATGTCAAGGGGCACCTGGGTGGCTCAGTCGGTTGAGCATCCGACTTTGGCTCAGGTCATGATCTCGTGGTCTGTGAGTTCGAGCCCCGTGTCAGGCTCTGTGCTGACAGCTCGGAGCCTGGAGCCTGCTTCAGATTCTGTGTCTCCCTCTCTCTCTAGCCCTCCCCTGTTTGCGCTCTGTCTCTATCTCTATCTTTGGAAGATATCTCTATCTTCCAAAAATGAATAAATGTTAAAAAAGTAAGATAAAATAAAATAAAACTAATGTCAAAAGGATAAAAGTTAGTGACTTTATTTATTTAACAAAAAAGAACCAATAAAGCACTAACCACCATCATAAAATTAAATTGTGCAAAATATTACTTACCAATGGAGAAGCTATTCCAACAACAGCAGGAGCCTGAAACTATTAGAACACACAAGAGGGAATTTTGAACCACCAGAGGAATAGAAGAAGCCATGACGATAACATATACACTATCTGAAACATGGATGATCAGGTGAATCTCTAAAACCTCCAAAATAGATGCTATACTATCATAGAAGATCTGTGATCAAAGTTTCATAGCCTCTCTTTGAAGCCTAACCAGCACTTAAAAATAACAGGAGTCTATTAGTCTGTTCTAGCAGCATACTCTTCATATTGTTTCAACCCATTGTCCTTCAGGAAATATGAACAATCAGTCTTTGTTCTCAGAATAAACCATTTTGAAAATCATGGACAATTATATGGTCTCTTGATTATATCTCTTCAAGATTATATAAATCTGAATTTTCTATAAAAAGACTTTTAAATGAATCTACTTATTGCCAGTGTTCGCTCCAAGTAACTTTTTTTTTTTTTCAATGTTTTTTTTTTTTTTTTTTTTTTTTATTTTTGGGACAGAGAGAGACAGAGCATGAACGGGGGAGGGGCAGAGAGAGAGGGAGACACAGAATCGGAAACAGGCTCCAGGCTCCGAGCCATCAGCCCAGAGCCTGACGCGGGGCTCGAACTCACAGACTGCGAGATCGTGACCTGGCTGAAGTCGGACGCTTAACCGACTGCGCCACCCAGGCGCCCCTCCAAGTAACTTTTTAAGCATGAGACTATTAAAGGACTATAAAACTTTAAAAGAATATTGTAATTCTCAGTTTAAAAATAACATGAAGAGTCATTTGAACTTAACCATTATACTCTCACGAACAAGTCATCAATAAGTAGTCTCTAGCTTCTGCATGGATTGCTCAGTGGAGGATCATGTACTGTTCTCAATCTAAATAAATCAAATAAACTTTTTGCCATTTGTTTCTAGATCTTGTGTTTACTCTCTTTTCCACATGACAGTCCACCACCACCTGTTTGAAGAGTTGTCGTGCTCCCTCTGAAGACTTCTTTCTGTTCTTCAGGCTAAAGTTCAAACAGCCACCTCAAGTACCTTTAAAATAAAGAGGGTTTTTAATTTTTTCAATAAAACAGTGGCCCTTTTTGAACAATAGGAATGCCATATATTTTTAAATTATGTCCCCTCCCACCTCTAAGACTAGAAAAACTGTTTATGCTTACAGTTGATTGCTTGAACCCAAATGTGGTATTTCCCATGAATCACTTTTTTTTTTTTTGAAAAATTTTAATCCTTACTCCTGGCCAGCACATAGAAAGGTTTCAAAAAACATTGCCAAGCAGGGAAGTGAATGTGGAAGGAATTAAAAAATAAAGTAAACTAGTTTTCTGTGCACATCTCCAGACAATACTAAGTTGGCTTTCCTTCATATCTGCAACCCTCTCAAAGGAGAGGAATAGTTTAAATGGTCCGTTACAGAATTCTCCTTGAGAATATTGGGAATCTCAAAATTTGTACTGTGGAGAGTATACTTAATTTTAATCAGGATTGTCTTCATCTAGTATTTCTTTTTTAGCTTTCTCATTCTCATTTGTCCTCTTGGTTTACTGCCATCACTTCAGGCATCTTATCTCTATATGAATGCTGTAGAAATATAATTTGCCCAAGTCAAAGTATTTAAAAAATTCGTGTGTCTCTTTCTGAAGGCCATCTGTTTTTCTTCAGGACTCAAACCCCACCAGATACTGCTTGTTGTCTCCATTACAGCTTTATGAGTATTCTTTGGACAGAATAGTCTGAAATGAAAGAGAGCTGAGGAATTACTAATTTTCTCTGTCATTTTCTTCTGTTACAACATTGATCCCATGCTGCAGGCATATGAATTCCGTGTGCTTCTGCTTTTCAGTCAGGTAGCCCATTGTACACTTTAGCTTAACAGTTAATTTTCTTATATGTTAATTAAAATGGTCTATCTTGCATCTGAGACTCATCATCTCTTTCTATATCTGTTCAAATTGCTCATCATTGATGTGATGCTCTCACAGGTTTCTTATCAATAGCAGGAATACAGCATATAGTCCCCGCAGCTTAGTCCTGTATTGTGATTTTATTTCTCCCCTCTTATTTCAACTCAGATAGTTTTCAGTGTACTTCCAAACTCCTGTGTTTTCACATATGTTAACATCACTTCTCATAAGTCCATTTTATTTAGCATACTATGTCTTGGCTTTATTTTTTTGTCCTTAATCTCTTCTGACTTTGCTGATTTTCATTCAGCATGTATTAAGTATGTATCTTCAGTTTTTGCATATGTATACCGGCAGTGACTGATCAGATGGATTTACTTATTTCATTTTACTCTTTTAAGACTATTGATTGAACATCTTGTGTAAAAAAATTACAAAATCATAGATATAAAAATGAAAATGACAAAATTCCTGGTCTCAGTTGCCTATTAGAAGGAGATATAAAATTTGAAGAAGTGTAATAGGCATGCTGCATATTTAAAAGAATGTTTCCTTTCCATTCTTGAACTTAGTCTTATTTTTTGACCTGCCTCCATTTAAGTATAAACTTTTAAAATCATTCTACTCCTGGGCTGAACTTGGTGATCAATCTTTGTGGTCTGATAGCATAATATAGCTAAGCTACTTACCATGAAATATCATAATATTTGGCTTGCCTGTCAATCATCATTAGGGCCGATGAGCTCCTGGAATACATATATACAACTCTTTATTCCCAGTGTTTAGAGTGCAGAGTAGATAATACATTACTTTTGAATAAACAACAGGCAAATGACATGTTCTATATTAAAGATTTGAAATACACACCACTGGGAAGATGGATGGATTATTTTCCTTTGAACAATGTTTTTTTTTTTTTGTTTGCCTTTTAGTGCATTGAATTCTTCATTTAGCTAATTATACTTTTATTCATCCATATCAAATTTAAGAAATATTCTCTGCATCTGCGAAGTAGAGATTTGTGCATTATTTATATTCTACTTCTGGAGTATAACATGCTCTAGTTGAATTAATCCTGAAGTCCTTTGTTATTAACCAAATTATGGTTTAAATTTGGTTCCTATGTCTATAGTTATATGAGCCCTATTTAAAACCATCTCTATTGATTGGGTATTGTGACTATCAGTTAAAGATAAATGGCAGTCTCATATTAACTTCATCATATTAATTTCCATTTTTAAAAGAATCTTCAAGCAATTCTCATAATGAACACTTTATATAAATACCAGGGCCTATCTTACTCTGTCCTGAAGTGTATGAATGTTCTCCCTTATTTTATATCCCACTTATAGCATCATTAAGTTGCTGGATCAAATTTGACATGTCACTGTGCATTTTTATTAATGGCCCTTGTGAAATGTGCTTTTGTAATTTA
Source organism: Panthera onca (assembly GCF_046562875.1). Lineage (NCBI taxonomy): Eukaryota > Metazoa > Chordata > Mammalia > Carnivora > Felidae > Panthera > Panthera onca. The sequence goes on from NC_138339.1 coordinate 78,043,425, forward strand.
CTGTCAGTGAGGCTCCTTAGATACCTGAGGGGAGGCTCCCAAAAAACCTCAAAGTCTGCTTGTATAGAGATCCAGAATGGAAAGCTGCCAGATGAACAAATTAGTTTCAGCATTTTGTGAATATAAATCTAAGAAATATATTTTAATTTTTAAGAATTACTTGTGTCCACTTAGTGTAAGTAATGAGTGAAGTAAAATGATTCTGATTGGTCCTAAAGCTGAATTTTGCCCCCAGATTTTACAAATACTATTTTTAAAAATTTGGTATTTTTTAATATCTGACCTCTTCAAATATTTAGATTACATGTCTAAATATTACTGTTTGTGAAATAAAACATTTGGATATCCTGAAGCTGTGAATGGATTCACCTAATTTGTGCCTTGCTACATTTGAAAATGAATAGCTAAGTCAAGACCGTACAGGAAGCTAACTCAGGCTCTATCAAGGCTAGACCCTTAAGAAAGTCAATAGTATTTTAAGAGAGAAGCTGTAAGAGAGTTAAATTACACATTAGATTAAGAAGAGCTAATGCAAATAGATTGTTTACATGTCTAATTTCTTTCCCAGCTCTGAACATAATGTTCTATCTAGCAGAAACGGGACATCAAGTTTGAGGATAATTAAACATTCTCTGCTGCCAGACGACATGATCAATTCAAGGGATAAAGTGCCACAGAGCATGTTCCCATCTTGAGATTTTCACAAATGTAAGAGACACCATAAATTGGGGTAGAATTCTCTACACTGTCTTTTAATTAAAAATAAACATTGGTATCATTACCCTTTGTGCCCCACATGTCTAGAATATAACAGTAATATTGATACTATGACTACCAACAAAAATAATTTAATTATACTGTAGAGCACTTATGTGTTTCATCTCCTTTCTTTATAGCAGAATCACATGAAGGAATATTTTGAGCTTAGGACATTTTGCTTGAGAAACTTGTAAATGTAACAATTTTTCATTCACATCATAAATTTAAAAAAATCTCATCTATAATCAGGTTATATGTTTTTATTTTTTAGAATATTACTGATAACTTTCTCCATTTTTTCATCTAATATAGAACGTATTTTAATACATTAAAGCAGCTTGGGGAAAAGAGACTATCTTAATGGAGTTAAAATGACAGTTTTTATCAACAAGCATTCCCAAACACTTCTCATATCATTTTCTGTAAGTACTAATAAGTCTTTGTTGAACATTCCTGATTCTCTTTTCTAAATATTATTTCACTTCTGTGGGGTCTCTGGGTGGCTCAGTCGGTTAAGTGTCCGACTTTGGCTCAGATCATGATCTCGCCATTCGTGGGTTCAAGCCCTGTATCCGGCTCTGTGCTGACAGCTCAGAGCCTGGAGCCTGCTTTGGATTCTGCCTCTCCCCTGCTTATGCTCTGCCTCTCTCTGTCTCTCAAAAATAAATAAATGTTAAAAAATTAATAATAAAAATATTATTTCACTTCTGCTAATTTCCCTTAAATCCTCAGCTGACATATGCAGGGGCACACACACACACACATATATAAAGACAAAATCCTTTAGTATAAAAAGGTAAAGTTTTAATTAAATTTTAACTATGAAATATTACATCCCATTTTCTATTTACTAAAGGAATATAATCACATTTTCAATCATATTACATGACAAGTATTGACAAGTAATGAATATATAACTTATTTTGAAAATATTTTAAAATATCTGTCACCCTCTCAAATAAATACAGTAACTAAATAAAATGTCTGTTGAATTAACAAGGGTAAAATCTATTTTTGATTGAACTGTATACAATTGCCAGTATTTGATAACTTTTGACTTACAAAAATGGCACATTTACTTAATTTAAAGTAAATACACAGATTTATACTTAAGGGAAATAATAAGCTTGGTATTTCCCATCATAAGAGATACTAGTAATTATGACTTAAATGTAGTTTCCCATTTTTCATAAGGTATAACGTGCACTTTATGCATCTCAATGGGAAATATGCTGCATATTCTCCTTTGCTCTGAAAACTTTCCAACTTTATATATAGATGATATAGATATAAATATAGATATAGATATAGATATATATAGATATCCCACTTATAGCATCATTAGGAAAAAAAACAAAACAAAACAAGACTGCAAAGGAAATAAAATCAAAGTCACGTAATTGCCCATTGCCCAAGATGACAGCACTATAGAAAACAGTTGCAAGTTAATTCTTAGAGATGACCAGAGCTTTTCAGTGTATACACAAAAGTACATAGTACATTTTTTTTTCTTTTTCTTTTTTTTTTTTTTTACAAAATAAAACGTCATTTGCCACCATAAACCTTTTCTTTAGAGGAAAAATTTTTGCAGCAGGTCACAAGGGTTCTAGAGTAAGTCATTTCAGTGTTGAGGAAAACAAATTGAATAATAGAACTAATCACTTCCCTATATATGGATGTTAAGATGACAATTCAGATTATTTTTGAAACTAATCCTAAGAAAAATCTGTTTACAATTTAAACAGTAATGTTATGTAAAATGTATTAACAAATCCACTATTACAAATATCAATTTACTATATGGTCATCTATATATACACATAATAAAATGGTAAATATATGCAAAAATATTAAAAAAAAAAAGAAAACATGCACAGATCACTTTCCCCTTTGGAATCTGGACTTCCTGTAAGATATTTTTGTTTTCTTTCCCCACCCCATCCTCTGAAATTGGTTTTTGTTCCTATCACCCTACTCACACTGAATACTATTCCCTATAACTCTGCATAAAGCCAGTGAGAAATATATTTATTTTACATTCAAGCTTTAAATCTTAAAATGACCCTGTTGTAGCATATGACTTATCAAATGAGCAGCCTTCCCCCCCCCCCCCTTTTTTGCTTGCTTTTTGTTTTTGCAGTTGTCAGTCTTCATGATCCATTCCATGGTGAGCTGGGAAAAAATGCAGTTGCTAAATCAAAGTCTAAACAGTGTAAGGCTCCCAAGTGCCAGGAGTCCCTATCCAACTGTCCTGAGCCCTATATATGTATCTATATGTGTATGTATATACATACATATATAGATACATATATATATACACATATACATATACACACACACACACACACATATATATATATATATATATAATTTATTGTCAAGTTAGCTCACACACACACACACATATATATATATATATATATATATATATATATATATATAAAATTTATTGTCAAGTTAGCTCACATACAGTGTATATATACAGTTTTGGGGGTAGATTCCTGTGATTCATTGCTTACATATAGTACCCAGTGCTCATCCCAACAAGTGCCCTTCTTAATGCCCATCACCCATTTCCAAGTTATTCCATCTAAAGAAAACTATAAGTTATCATGTTCAGAGAAATTGCAGCCTGAAATAGAAGAAAGAATTTGATCTGTGTAGTCAGGAAAGACCGGTTAGGATGATTTCTCTGCCATTGTATATCCTGTGTCCTCCATAGCCTTCACCTGTCTGAATCTTATTATCCCCATTATTTTTTTTTTTTTTTAAGTTTCTTTATGTATTTTGAGAGAGAGCGGAAGACAGAGAGAGAGAGGGGGTGGGGCAGAGATAGAGGGATGCAGAGAATCCCAAGCAGGTCTTGCACTGTCAGTGCAGAGCCCAATCAGGGCTCGATCCCATGAACTGTGAGATTGTGACCTGGGTTGAAATCAAGACTCGGACACTTAACTCTGCCAGCCAGGTGCCCCTCCATTATTTGTTACAAAGAAACACCAGAACCTTCCTCTGGGATTAAAATGAGTAACATACAATGACTAGTCCCATGCCCTGGACAGTGTAATCACTCCCTCCCATTGACTAATTTGTAAACACTGAATGTGTCCTTGATGTAGGCCATGTCTTCTATCTTACTTTGTTTTGGTAAGCTAGAAATGCTCTGGATATGGCTTTCTTTGTCTGCTTTCTTTACAGTCAAATGCAGCTAGTATTTTCTAACCTGTCTTTTTTGTTTGGTTGGTTGGTTTTTGCTAAATTTCTTCTTTATTAAGAGTGATGGATGTAGAATAAATAAAGACCAAAGTGACGGCACTACAACTAACAAAATGAGACTTACATTGCAAATCCAGCCCCAGAGATGAGTGGGGGTGAGCCACAAAAGTTTCAGACTTCGGAGAAGGTGGATATGGAATTCTTTTGTGCTGAGGTTTTGGGGAAATCTTAGTCTTTCTCTACCTAGAGTCATAAAGTGTAATGACTATTTTATAATAAAAATATTTCCTCCATGTTATTACTCCCACCACTTACCAAATAATATAGAATGATCACTAGATGCTGATTCTATTATCTCATTTAATCACTGCAACAGCCTTATGAGTTAATTATATTATTATCATTTTTAAAATGCAGGAACAGAATCTTAGAGAGTTTAAATAAGTGATAATATCAGAATTTTAGCCCAGAATTGCCTGACATCATAGTAACAAGCACACAGTCAGCATATCATATTTACTTTCTTATTACAACATCTAGATCGTATATGAAGAAAGGATATTTCTCTTTTAGGGAAGCTGACAAATTTATCAGCAAAGACCTTTTTTTTTTTTTTAGTTTTATTCTTGTGGAACTCGTTTTAAAATTAAATGTACACAGGGTCTACATTTTCATATCCAAGAAAAAGAATGAATTTGAATGTTGCTTAGAAGGGGGATGTAACACAGGCAATCTTAATCCATTTTACTTAAAAATAATTTTATTAAAGATATGGAGATATAACCAGATTTATCATCAAAGAAAATTGTTCCATGTTCTTAGTCTGTCCTCTCAGATAGATTTCTAAAAGACAGCTGCTGCTGAAACAACTCTCCATAAATGCAACATAACAGCCTCCTGCTTTGTAACTCTTCACATTGCTTAATCTCTGAGCCTTTGAGTTTAATATGCAGTCTATATTATTTATTTTTATTAGTAATTATATCCGTATAGTCATTAGAATTTAGAATTTAGCTGATAGATTCCCCTTCCAGAAACTATATAATAGTATCTAATTATATATATATATATATATATATATATATATATATATATATATGCCTAATTCTATATCTATATCTATCTGTCTATCTAGTATCCTAGGAATTAATTTGAATATGTGATCCTGTGCCCCTGGGTTTTCTAAGCAACCAGGAGCAGTGGGGTTATTAGACTGTTGGCAAGTCCTGACACAGTGTGAGACAAAGGCTTCTTTCCCTGGGCTAACTCTAGTTTCCCTTTAGGGGAGTTCTCTTTGAAGAAGTTCTAGGATAATGAGCCCTGTCCTCTCTGAACTTATGAGTCAATCTTGAGAGGGTGATCTGCCACCATGCCAACTGAAAAGAAGTAAGCTGCGTTGTGAGGAAGTCAATATGTGTGATTCGGCATGGTCCTGCCATTGGCTGTGTTCCTCAGTCTCCTCATCTGTGAAATGATGGCAATACCATCCACATTACAAGAGTGTTGTGGGCAGATAGATGAGAAAAGTAGCAGTTTTAGTGAATAGATAATACATACCATATATTGTGCTTTTACATGACTTCTCACATTCTTGTAACCCCCCACATTTGGTAAATACCGTAACAACCCGCTTTTATAAACAAAGAAACTGAAGATCTGAGATACTTGTCTTTGTCCATGGTCACACGCTAGGGAGTAACAGAAGTAGGATCTAAACCCAGGTCTTTAAGCTTTAGATCTAAAGCTAATGTCCCTTATGGCTATGCTGGATAGTGTATAGCACAGCTTAACATGTTATGATTACTGTTTAACACTGAGAACAGAGGCTGAATTCCTCACAGAGAAGAAAGGATAACAATATTCTTGTTGAGCCTGAAGTGTCTGTCAGGGCTGGAGCCAAGTACAGAGACCATTGGATTCCTTGCCCAAGAAGTTTTGGTTCAGGGAAAAAGTTTAAAAGTATAATTTTAGGGCACTGGCTATCTAAATGTTTTTGTAATTTGTTTACAGTACCTATTTTTAAATTTAATATAATTTGCTTTTTATTTTTTTTTTTTAATTTTTTTTTCAACGTTTTTTTATTTATTTTTGGGACAGAGAGAGACAGAGCATGAACGAGGGAGGGGCAGAGAGAGAGGGAGACACAGAATCGGAAACAGGCTCCAGGCTCCGAGCCATCAGCCCAGAGCCTGACGCGGGGCTCGAACTCACGGACCGCGAGATCGTGACCTGGCTGAAGTCGGACGCTTAACCGACTGCGCCACCCAGGCGCCCCTAATATAATTTGCTTTTTAAGCTTTCATGTAACAATCAGATATTTTGGGAGAGGATGCATTATTTAAAAACAAAACAAAGCAATTTATTTATATTATTAAGTAGCTGACACCAGGAACAGTTATGCCCTTTATCTCTGTACATGTCTGTTAACCTAAGAAGTTCAGACTCCTATTCTATCTCCCATCTTCATGTAGCTCTGAGGAACTTGTTTTCAGACTCCAACTCCCATAATGTCTAACTTCTAGAACACACCCCTGTGCCTTCCGGAAGTCATGAACTTTTAAGGATAACTAAAACTCCTAAGACTTCTGGCCCTTCCCTAAAAATAGACATTGTCTTTTTTTTAATGTTTATTCATTTTTGAGAGAGAGTGCAGGTGAGCAGAGTAAGGGCAGAGAGAGAGGAGCACAGTGGATCTGAAGCAGGCTCTGAGCTGATAGCATCTAAGCAAGGTGTGGGGCTTGAACTCACGAACTGTGAGATCATGACCTGAGCCAAAGTCGGACACTCAACTAACTGAGCCACCCAGGTGCCTTGACATTATGCAGCCTCCTTATGTCAAATGATTTTGTGACTGCTTTTTGTTTCCCCATATCCCTCAAACCTCTGGGTGAGAGACCTTTTAATTCCTCATTGATGCCTCAAAGCCATTCTCCATCCCTCCTCTCTCAAAAACAGAACTAAACCACTTCAGCTTTGAATCGCATGCCATCAACTATAAACTTAGTATCCACTTGGGGATTACTTACTCTTCTCTCCAGCTAGATCACCATCATTATCTTCAACACTAGCCCTGTTGTGAATCTTAGTTCTTTTAGAGTCCTGCTACAGATGTAGCTGATTCTTTCTCTGGTCTCCCAGTTCCTCAAATGCTTTCAACTTCCATGCTACTTCAACCATTCATTCCCATAGGGTAGGTTTTTCTACTTTGGTTGTAAACTTGAATAATCTGGGAACACCTAAAAATACAAAAGATCAGGACTCACCCTAGAGTTTTGTGATCTGCTTTAATTTTGTTTCAGTTTACAAAAGAATCACTGTAATTCACATTATCACAGTCAATTATTACTACTACAGTAAGTTCACATTAAACAATCCTGTTCTTCAAATAACCTCTTTATTCCAGCCTAGTTCCTCTAATGCTCTGATTTAAACAATCTTTTGACTTCCATCAAGATCGACCTTTCATTAATACGGCCAATGTTTATTGTCCTTCACAAATCTGATGTCTTCGCTTCATTGCTTACCAGCTAAAACTCCATGGTTCATGATTAAAATAATTTTTTTCCTGTCTAACTTCAATTTTCTTTCATTTCTTTCATTTCATGTCAGTACCTGCAAAACCCCAACTCTAGTTAATTTCCTGTTCTCTCTACTTTGTGAATGAAACCTGCCCAACTGAACATGGCTGGAGAAAATCGCAGTTGTCTCATTTAAAATTCATGACCACTAACCTAAGTTCCATAAGACCAGAAATCTCTTTTATTTACTGTTGTATCACAAAAGCCTGGAGGAGCACTTAGAATATAGAAGGAGTACAATAAATATTTGTCAAATAAATGCTTAAGTGTCAAATTGTCCATTTGTATAGCCCAGCAAAACTGTTGTTTCCACTGCCTGGTGTTTCTTACCTTATTCTTTTCCCTCAGAATACCAACAGTTTCTTTCCATCCTTACTTTCAGCTAATGACTTTGCTTGTTATTTTTCTAAGAAAAATAGGACAACTACAAAAGAACATAAACTCTCACTGCTTCTGATGCAATTATGCAATGCATAATTAATGCAATGATGGTTAAGAAAGAATGTACTAGAAACTATACAAGAAAATCTGATGGAGTTAACAATATAAAGCTTTTAAAATATGGGGAATATATTTTAAGTAATGAATAAAAACAAAATAAAAACTGGGAAATATATTTGTCATATGTGTAAAAAGCATTATATAAACTTACACAAAAGCCTTTTGAAATTATTGTTCCCCGTAGAAATAATCAACAAAAACTATAGTTCAAAAATACAAGTTATTTAACCTCACTAATAACCAAAGTAAGTTTAAATTTTTCTCTCCACCATGTTGATAATGATTAGATAATGAAGACAATCCTGTTTTTACAGGGGAATCAGCCTGTGGAAATGCCCAGACAAGACAATATTTAACATGCTCAAGGTGTGAAAGCAGGTCAGAATTCCTAGAATATACTAAATGAAGGAGACAGGTCATTTAGGTAATTACAGCCAAGGGGTAGTGTTTGGATTTACTTAGAAGTGAAATGGGAATAACTTTGTACTTCTAAACAGGGAAGTGATAGAATTTGTTTAAATCTTTGAAAGACAACTGTGGTTGTGGTGAGGGGATCATATGAGGGCAGCAAAAGCACTGCTGGTTTCGACCCTGTAGTGTATGAAATAGCATGAAGTTCTGGACCAGCATGGTGGCTGCAAATATGGAAGAGAAGAGTTAAGAACCACTGGGGGAGCCAGATTTTCAGAAATTGCTGTTGGAGTATTGTAAAGCATGATGGTGCCTCATGTCCTCTCCCAGTGGTAGATATATTGGGATGTGAAAGAAACTTGAACTTCAGTGTCCTTCATTTAGATTCCTTCAAATGCACTGAGATGGCCCTAGCAATGTGTTCTCATGGCAGTGCTTCTGTAAAAATATTTTAACTATGGTTTATTCCACTGTCATTCTATTCAGGCTCATCTCTCCCTATTCTCCTTATGTTGGGTGTCACCAAGATGGTCTTTAAGTTCCCTTAAGATTTACTAAACATTAGAAAGATTTCTTTCTGACTTTAGGCACCGAAATCCCTGTTGCTAAATCTTTGCTTTATAACATTTGTAATTGTAAATTTTTTTCTCTGCCTTTTTTTTTTTTTTTAGAAATAAATCTCTTTAAAAGGCTCTTGCCAGTTTTGCAACCCAAGAATGTTTTTCTCAAGGACATGGGATTCATCTTTCTATAGAATGAGATCATCAAGACAGTGCACCTATCTCCTAATCTATGTAGGACTGGAGCCTAATTTTGTAGGTGGGAGCCTAATTTTGATGGGCATCTTGCTCTAAGTTGTAAAACTACCTCCTGTCATGAAGATATGAGAAAATTTACTTTATCTTTGAGTAAGACCAGTTACCAAGCACAGATGACATATGGTCCTTCACATCCCAGCTATTAAAAGCTCCTCCACCTTTTGTTTCAATGGCTTTGAGTTCAGATTGTATTTTGATCTCTCTAATTTATTGCTATAGCCATGAATAAAGTCTTCCATTCCTGTTTAACTTTGCTTGGTGCAATTTCTGTTTTGACAGATGACTTTTCAGTAACTACAGTCACTTTGGAAATCCATTTAAAGTTAAATAGGGGATACAAATTAGGTTTGGGGTGTGTGTGTATGCGTATGTGAGAGAAAGACAGAAAGGAAGAGAGAGAGAGAGATTGCAGGCACTTCTGTGGTTATTTTAGTTATTGCTAACGAGTTTTCACAAGCTAACATGAATAGCACTAAAATTAAATCCTAATTTATCTGATATAAATGCTAATGATCTTAGAAATACATGATGTCATCTGTATCAGGTTTTATTTTAGAGCATTCTGGTTGATCCTAGTCACTTCCAGAATTTAGCACTGTGAGCCCCTCTCCTTATCTGGCTCTCCTTATCTGTTTTCTACTCCTTTTGCCCACTTAATGTCCCACCCATACACTGTAGACTACTTCACTCTTTGTCTCTGCTTGACTGTGCCTTTAGTCATGTTCTTGCTTCAGCCTAAAATGACTTGCCCAGTTACATCTTTACAGATTCTTATTAATTTCTATTTAATAACACAAAATATCAAAAATTATAATGGTAAAACAAACCCCAAAAAATTAAAACAAGGCTTTAATCAACAAACTGATTCTAACCCTAGGCATTATATAAAAAGTACAAAAAAAAATTCTGAACTTTTAACGTTTATACATGAAAGAAGCTCAAAAGAGATTTAAGCAATTGGGGTGCCCAAATGGCATAGTCAGATAAGTGCCCAACTCTTGACCTCGGTTCAGGTCATGATCTCAGAATTCATGAGTTCAAGCCCTGGAATGGACTCTGTGCTGATGGTGTGGAGTCTGCCTGGGATTCTGTCTTTCCTTCTCTCTGCCCCTCCCCGACTTGCTCTCTCTCTCTCTCTCAAAATAAATAAGTAAACTTAAAGAAAAAAAGAGAGCATTAGGCAAGTTTGGAAACAATCCTAGAATTTATATAACATTTCCAATAGCAGGTTTGAAGCCAAAATAAACTTTTCTAAATAATTAATAAAAATCTTCATCAACCATGCTAGTCTTTCTTCTTTTATATTTTTATTCCTGTGTTGACAATGATCTTACAAGATTATTTTCATTTGAGAAAACAATCGGAAATAATAATATGTAAGAAAGAAGTATTATAAAGATGGCAAGACAGCTATTGGGTAAAAATATATTTTTCTGGATTTTGAGATGTAGCTGTATTTGTGATTTTTTACAGTTTGCTATTTGTTGTGATTTATATAGCCAGTTTTAGATTTAATTTAACAGCTGTAATTACGTATTATTTTTCTTATAGAGGACACATCAAATATTCTGCTTCAAAACCTGGTTATGCCTACAATTTTTCCTCTAAAGCAGTCTGTCTTAGGATGTCAGGTAATACTTCATAAATATGTTTCGTTAAAAAACAGGCAGTTTATACAAAAAGAAATGAGGAAGGCTTCTGACATTTCAGTAGGACATGATGTTAGCTTTAATCTGATGAAGTTGTTCAGAGAGCAGACATGGTTTTAGGATCAATGAAAGTGGGTCTGAGATATAAGATCCTCAGGATCTTAAGGAATAAGTGGATCGTGGCAGGATTGCAGGAGGCTGTTAAGTACTTGAGAACCATGTAGTGCAGTGCAACCTGAGGCTGGTGTGTAAGATGAAGCTGTGAAGGCTGGACTTCAAATCTAGGATGAAAGAGTAAGAGTCTATAGGGGCAGTTGCGTGGCTCAGTTGGTTAAGTGTCGGACTTGATTCCAAGTCAGGTCATGATCTCAATGGTTGGCGGGATCCAGCCACATTGGGCTCTGTACTGACAGCACTGAGCCTGATTGGGATTCTTTCTCTCCTACCCTCTCTCTGCCACTTCCCCCACATGTGCACACATGTGTGCTCTCCCTTCCTCTCTTTCAAATTAAATAAATAAACATTTTAAAGAAAGAGTCTGTAATAGGGACTGCCTGGGAATATGGTGAAAAAAAAAACCCACAAGGTATGTGAAATTATTCACTACTTGGGTCTATATGGTGGTTTAATGCTGACATTGAATCCTATAATATTGCATATATTGATCCCTTTGTGACTTGTGAAAAACTGAACCCTATTCCAGTACAAATAAATGAGGACTTTCTAGAAGTTCATTCTGGTAAAAAAAAAAAAAAAAAAGCAGTTTGTGGTGGTCAAAGCAGTGAAAGCAGTGTGCTATTTAGGAAAAACTTGGAAAGAAAAGCATCATATTCAGAAACAATATCCGTCTTTAAATTTCAGTCATTTCCCAACTTAAATATTTCCCTATAGCCCATTTTATTTACATTCTGGGACAGTTCTAGGTATAAAAACAAGGGTCCCAAAGGTAACATCATTCTGGACATTTATTGACCATCTTTTGGTTTGATCAGGAGGAAAACTAACTCAACGTTTATAATATAGTAATAATAATCACAGCAAGAGAAAGAAGACTGGGGAGAAAATTAAATGATTCTTAGAAAACTCATTATATTTAAAGAAGATTACATTTCCACACGTTAAAGTGTTGATAGAACAGAATTTATTGTTTTTACTGTCCCTGATACCATGGTGGCAAATAATTATCCTCAAATTTTAATATATATTAAATTTAAAAGCAAGTACCATTCATATCATGCTTTGTTTCATGTACAAAATATCTCCATGTCTCTTAAATAGTCATCTGCATATTTGTGCTTTGGTAATTTAGACATTTTATATTAGTTGTGAAAAGAAACTTTAGTTTTTAATAAATAGCACTCAGAATCTTAAAAGGCATTTTAATGTATGGGTGTATATTGATTTATTTTCTTTATTAGCACATATTCTTACACTCAGTTTTTATTAGTTGAGGAAAGTCTTTTTCTATCTGAAGATCATAAATTGTTCCTAAACTCATAACTGATTTTGAGCTAAGGATTACATTCTTTGGAGCATCTTTGCAAACCTTGTATTGCATATTGAATATAACATTTGCCTTATTATTTAGTTGTATGAATTACTATTGGAATACAAATGAATATGTTTATATATAAACCTAGAGAATTATATCCATCTCAATCTATATTCTGTCATATAGTAATTATAAGCCACTGTACCAAATTCTGAAGGGTACCAGCAAGAAATGTGTATGTGAGAAGTGGTTAGGGTTCTAGAAAAATTGAACAGCCCTCTCAGTCTATTCTTTTTAAAATTTTTCACCTTTGTTAAAGGTATGGATATAAAAACGGTTACCAGTTGAATTGTTCCCCCCACCCAAAAGAATGTCCTAGCAGTATGTCATACCTTAGAATACCTCTATTTGGAAATAGGTTCATTGAAGATATAATTAGGTACAGGTCATCTTGGAGTAGAGTAGAGTGAATCCCTAATCAAATATCTTGATTTTGAACTTTGGGCCTCCAGACTGCGTGACAATAAGTTTCTATTGTTTAAGCCATCCAGTTTGTGGTACTTTATTACAGCATACCTAAAAACAAACAAATAATAATAATAATAATAAAAAACAACAACAAACTAATAGAGATTTTGGTACCAACAAGTGGATTGCTGTTGTAAGAAATACATAAAAATGTAGAAATGGGTTGGAAATAGGCCATAAGTAGAGGCAAGAATAATTTTTAGGTACATGATAGAAAAAAATAAAACTAGATTGCCTTGAAGAGACTGTTGGTAGAAATATAGATGTTAAAGGTGATTCTGCTGAAGGATCAGACAGAAATGAAGAAGGTATTCTTGGAAACTGGAGGAAAAGTGATTCTTGTTTTATAAAGTGGCAGAAAACCTGTAAGCAGTGAACTTGGATATTTAGCTGAGAGAATTCCCAAGGAAAAACTTGAAGACACAGCCTGGATTGCTCTTGCCTCAAAATAGTAAAATGCAAGAAGGAAAGGAGAAATTGAAGGAACTGCTAAGCAAAAATAAACCAGACCCTGATAATTTGGGAAATTCTCAGCCTATCCAGATAGTGTGCTCTGGAAACAGTGCAGAGTTTGGCTGGGCAGCAGTGTCCTAAAGAGATTAGACATGTGATTGTGAAGCCAATCAACCATCTCAGGAGAAGCCAGGAGTAGAGATCTGGTTATCTAGGAGAGACTTGTGGAAGTCCCTCTAGTCAGATGGCTTAGGTTCTCATAAATTGCACAAGAGACTGACAAAATTTTGAGAATTGCCAGCCTGGACTGCAAGAAACAGAGATGGGATGAAATGCAGGAAGAATAAAACCCAAGACAGAAGAGATCTGGGTTCACAGGTCCTCCTAGGTTCCAGAAGATGAGCTGCTGCCCAGGTCAAGGGTCAGGGCCACCCCTGCAGCCTCAAAGAAGAGAGAATCCAGTCCCAGATAATTACTCTTCAGCCTTAAAACCTAATAGAATTTACCCTGCTCTGTTGTCTGTCAACTTGCTTTGTAGCAGTGATCTCTTTTTCTTCCTTCCAATTTCTCCTTTGGAAAAGGAAATGTCTCCCGTATGGAGATAATTTGTTTCCTGGTTTCACGTGTCCATGAATGGAATGGGATTTTGTCCCAGGATGGAGCATGCAGTGCATCTCATCCATACCTGATTTAGATGATATTTGGATAAAATTTTAGAGCTGGTGTTGGTTTGGGTTAAGACTTTGGGTAATGTTGGGATTGGGTGAGTATATTTTCCATGTGGAAAAGACATGAATTTTGGGAGGTGAGAAGGTGTTCTCTTGAATTGTGTGATTGCCCCCCCCACCGCAAAAAAAAAAAAAAAAAAAAAAAAGATATGTTGAAGGCCTAACCTGAAGTGACTTAGAATATGACCTTATTTTGTAGTAAGTTAATTGCAGATGTACTTAGTTAAGATAGAATCATAATGGAGTAGGATGAGCCGCTAATTGGATGTGACTAATGTCCTTATAAGATAATGGCCATGTAAGGATAGAGTCACATAGGGAGAACATCATATAATAATAAAGGCTGGCCTAATGCAGCTGCAAATGGAGGAATGCCAAAAATTGCCACCAGAAGCTAGAAGAGCCAAGGAAAGATTCCTCCATAGCTGTTCAAGGAACGTGGCCCTTCCAATACCTTGATTTGGACTTCTAGCTTTCAGAATTGTGACGCAATGAATTTCTCTGTTAAGCCACCCAATTTGTTGTACTTTGTTACAGCAGCCCTTGAAAACTCATATAGAATCTATATTCTTCTGTTATATATATGTTTTTTAAAAAAGTATTAGCATAAGAAAGATGATTCATGCCTATCAACAGCTGGCCTTAGTGGTGGGAACTGATAGAAACAGATGTAGAGTATGGTAACCAAAAGAGCAAGTGCCCTGTCTAAAAGACAAAACCTTTATTTTGGTTAGACAAAACCCAATCTTATTACACATGGAGGTTTGGGTATAGACTTTCCAGTTTGTCAAGAAAATTTTAAAAATTGGAATTTTTAAGTGATGTTTCATTAATTATAGATTATCAGGTTAAAAAAATATTCAGCAGATTAAACAAAACAAGACTCAGTGAATATCTAGGTCATAGGTTATCGATTGGCAGTCTACAAGACTGGTGTTTAAGGAGTAAAGTAGCCCTAGGGCGTGTCTGTGGCTGTTACAATTTGCTTGTGTTATACAGCTATGATAATTTTTGCCAATCTTTTAAGTATGCCAAGTAAAAACTTCTACCATTTTAATCTTCAATCAGTGCAACCCAAAGGAACATAAAGGAAGAGCATTGCTTCACCTTACCTAAAGTTCTGCTACCTATCTTCATTATTCCAGACTCATATAATTCTTGTGCTTTGGTTATTAAAATGTTTTTATCATAAGTTTACAATCCTGCTCAGCTGATGGAAGCAAGATATATGAAAGAGTAACATTTATTAACTATCAGAGTCCTCTGGATAATAAATTCAGCATTTAATTGTTCTTGTTTAAAGAAAGGCTCAACAGGGGCGCCTGGGTGGCTCAGTCGGTTGAGCATCCGACTTCGGCTCGGGTCATGATCTCGTGGTTCATGAGTTTGAGCCCCACATCGGGCTCTGTGCTGACAGCATAGAGCCTGGAGCCTGGTTTGAGTTCTGTGTCTCCCTCTCTCTCTGCTCCTCCCCCGCTCATGCTCTGTCTCTCTCTCTCTCCTTCAAAAATAAATTTAAAAAATTTAAAAAAATAAAGAAAGGCTCAGATATATATATATATATATATATATATATATATATATACATATACATATACACATTTTTTTTTCCTGAGCAATGATGCCTATGCCAGGGATTATGCTATTAGACACATGGGTTAGATTTCAGTAATTTTGGTGTCTTTTCTCTTTTTCATACTGTACTCTTATAGTTCCTTTCATTTTCAGAACTGTGTGCTACAACTCCAGAAATAAATATTGAAAGCCCCATTTAGACAGAAGATGGTCGTAACAGTATGGTTGTATAATGGCTTCCTATTGAACACTACCTGTTCTCCATTTAACCCTCATTTACAGTCATCATGGCTGGTGAATTCCAATTAAAAATTATTTGATGCATTTTCTTTGACTCTACATGGAAAGTCTTTCCTTTTTTTCCCCCTAACAAGATAAAGTACATAGTGGTTGGCAATGTGATTTTCAGCAATGGGGTTAGGTTTGTAAAGAGTAAATTTGTAAATTTACTCAAGCAATTAATATTCAAACCAGCTGTAGAAATGAAAGCTTAAATATTAATTCAATTTTCTTATTTTGACTGTTAAGGGAAAACCCTTTTACAGCAGCAGCATTTCATTTGTTTTGGTTTTAAATCCATTATTCTAATAAATCAGCTTTTACTCATGTGAATATTGATTTGGGATTTGTTTTTTTTTAAAAGAGAAAATGCACTTAATCGAGAAAACCAGAGAATTTACAACCCCTAGAAAAGGAGAGAAAATAAATGAACAGAATATAAAACCAAGTCCCAGTGCAAAAGCCATTTATACTGTGCTTAAAAAATACTTTGTAAGTGAAAACATACTATTTATAACACCTGTAAAAAAAGAACATTTGTAGAAACCATTTGCCATGCCTTAATACTTACTGGGGGAGGAAGGTTTATGGATTTTTCTCAGAAGGTGCCAGCTCCTCTATGTCTGTCCTGCTATAAACTTTTGATAATTAATAGGCTGTCAACAATACCTCTAAAACTTCCATGGTCCTAGTTCCCATGAGTACCACCCAATATAACCCCTCTATATCAAAGACCTATATCCACACTGTAAAAAAGGCCAGATTTACCTGCCTACATGCTGGTCTCCGATTATCAGCACTTCTAAAATTATTTTTGGAACCCAATTTACAAATAGTCTTTGATTTTGATGCAAAAGAATATCCATGGAAATGGTATTTTTCTAAAAATTAGGGCTTATGTATACTATGGGTTCATGCTTATGACAAAGCATGAATATATTCACTGTACAAACACAATAGAAAGCATCTTTCTCAGAATTCTTTACATCTACTTACTTTCCAGGTTGAGTCTTCCCAACCCACCTCAGCGTACAGCTATTTCTAAAGAATAGCTGCAAACCTAAAGTGTCTCCAGGGACTGACTACTAGCATCCAGCAGTGCTTATCTCAGGGGAATTCTAGGGGGTCATTTTGCCCTGCCTAACTTCTCAATCATACCGAGCTTACATTTCAGATTTTTGACAGCATCTCAGAATGAGGCCCAACTCTGCATGTGTGCTTAGGTTTGCATGTCATTATGTAAACATTCAAATATATCAGTATATGTATGACAATATTTTATAGCCTTCAAAAAAAGACAGGAATGAAGGGAGGAAGGAAGGAAGAAAGGAAGATTTCCCAGGCCATTTTGTCCTCTATATTCCCTTTATTAATCCTTTGTTGGCTATTTTGTTTGGAATCGATGTTTGATTTTTATTGCTTTGTTACATACCTTACAGACCCCCTCCTTTCCCAACCACTTTGGATTGATATGTATGTGTCGAGATGATCTATCTGAATTCTTGGAGGAATTCCTTCCCAAGATATTACCTCTGAGAAATACCATCCATTTGGTTACTCAAAGCAGCATCTCATGAGCATGTGTCAGGCACTTCTCTTGTATTCTAAATAGGCTTTCAAGAAACTGCTCATGTCCATGAGCATTTTCATTCTTATACATGGATGGAGAGCTAACACTCCTTAAGAAATAACAAAAATCAAAGTATGAATCAAATTTTAGTTTAGGGGTATCTGGGTAGCTCAGTTGGTTACATGTCCAAATCTTTTGTTTTTAAAGTTTAGTTATTTTTGAGAAAGAGAGAGAGAGAAGGACAGAGAGCCTGAGAGCAAGTGTGAGCAGAAGGAGGGGAAGAGAGAATCCTAAGCAGGCTTCACATTGGCAGCATGGAGCCCACTGCAGGGCTCGAGCTCACAAACTGTGAGGAACCATGAGATCATGACATGAACCAAAACCAAGAGTCTGATGCAAGTCATCTGAGCCACCCAAGTGCCCCAAAGCATCCAACTCTTGATCTTGGCTCTGGTCTTGACCTCAGGGTTGTGAGTTCAAGCCCACGGTCAGGCTCTGTGCAGGGCATGAAGCCTACCTAGTAAAAACTAATAATAATTAAAAATAATAAAAAATTTCAGTTTAAACAACCATCATTTTATCTGAAAAAATAAAGCAAAAAAATAATCAAAATTTCATCAATTCTTAAATTATGAAGAAAATTAAAAGTGCTTCATGCTGGGATGCCTGGGTGACTCAGTCAGTTGAGCATCAGACTTCTGCTCATGTCCTGATCTCGTGGTCTGTGAGTCTGAGCCCTACATCAGGCTTTGTGCTGACAGCTCAGAGCTTGGAGCCTGCTTTGGATTTGTGTTTCCCTCTCTCTCTGTCCCTGCCCTGCTCGTACTCTGTCTCTTTTTCTCTCTCAAAAATAAGCATTAAAAAAAGTGCTTCATGCTGTGAAAGTACAGGAAACTTTCATTCCATCAAGTTAAAGCTTATTCTTCAGGAGTTTAAGATATAAATGTGGACAAACAGTGGAGCCATGCTATGGATATAACCCTCATCATGTGGTATTACTGATCTGTTGCAAGTGTCAGTTACTCTAGGGACTGTAGAAAAATCTGATTGGGTAGGTTCACAAGGCAAATATGTGTAGAGGTTACAGGTTAAATAACAGATCAATTAGCATCTTCCTATAAGTTAATCAGTAACTCTGTTCCGCTTCCATTGCGTTTTACGAGTATGGACTGCAATGTGAAGTGAGCAACCTATGATTGGATGAGACCATGAAAAACAAACAAACAAACAAACAAACAAACAATTGAGCAAGGGGGTATAACTCAAAATGTGAACATAGGGGCATAATTACATCCCAGGATATTTTCAAGGCTTGATATGCACTAAAATGCTTCTAAACCCTAGGAGGGTGATTAATATGTTTTACATGATAACCTTATCCCCCACGGTTGCCTCATTTCAAAGATAAGGAATGCAATTATTAGAAGCAAATATTATCCCCAGAGATAAAGAGGATAGTTAGGCTGTGTGGAGGGCTGCAAGGGCTGTATAAGAAATTTGGAAGAATTTTAGTATAAGGTTGTTTAGTATGGATTTAATCGATTTGGTGTTAGAGGATACACCTTCCCATTAAATTGAACTGTGGCTCACATCCATAAAAAAGTAAAAATCCTGCAGAAATTGTTTAATTAACAGCCTAGAATTCCACCCTGAAGAAACACTCACTCTCCCACACCTCCCACCATGATGGCGCACCACCATATACAGTTGTCTCAGGTTTTAGGGTTGGCTTGCCGAGAAAATTGTAAATCTCCTCTAGTTCCCTTATTACAAATCTCTCCATCTTATTTAGAGCATCTCTCCTGCCTCCAGGCTTTAAAGCGCTCTTGGGGGAAGGGTAGAATACTATAGACAAACATGTTTTCCTGAAAGAAAAGTCCTTAAAATTTTGTAAGCAATTTTCCTACTTGTTTGTGCAGATTTATCCTTTACTATTACTAAGGAATATAATTCACAAAGAAATAAAATAAAGTGATTAAGTTCTTTTAGTACATTTAGTGTTCGTCCACCAGCATGTCTCCATTTCCACTGGTCTATATAATCTGCAAACATGAAATAATTGTGATTAAATTGGATTTTTGTGAACCTACGATTAAAGAAGTTATGTAGTTGTCTTGTTAGAGAAAGGATAAGTTGTTAACAAACTGTAATTTCTAAGGCTGCTTCAAATATGTACATTTAGAATGTATATATCATGCATCACTAAAAAATTAAACCCTTTGCAAAACTCCTCATTTCCCTTATCCTCAGTGTCTGGAAACTATCATTCTACTCTGTGCTTCTATGAGTTTGAATATCTTAGAGGCCTCATACAAGTGGACTTGTACCATGTTTGTCCTATGACTGGCTTATTTCATATAATATAATGTCCTTCAGGTTTATCCATGTTGTCACATAAGGCAGGACTTCCTTCTTCTTTTAAGACTAAATGATACTCCATTGTATGTATGTACTACATCTTTATCCATTCATCCAAGATGGACGCTTAAGTTGTTTCCATATCTTGACCATTGTGAATAATGCTGCAGTACATATGTGAGTGTGGATACCTCTTAGTATCTATGGTTAATAATACTGTATTGTACACTGAAAATTTCGTTCAGAGGGGTAGGTCTCAAGTCAAGTGTTCTCACCACAAAGTAAACAAGCAAACAAACAAACAAACACAAAGGAGCAGGAGTAAACTTTTGGAAGTGATGGATAAGTTTATTACCTTGATTGTGGTGATGGTTTCATAAGTGCATGCATATGTTCAAACCTACTGAATTGTATACACTAGATATGTGCATTTTTGTATGAATTTATACCTCAATAATGCTAATAAAAATAGATATATTTGATACAACATGTTAGATATTGCTTGTATATTGGACAACTCTAAAATTGTTTTGAAATTTTTCAGTGACTTATCCTTATCCAGTCCTTGAGAACAAACTGATGGGTACCAGAATGGAGGTGGGTGGGGGGATGGGTTAAATAGGTGATGAAGATTAAGGAGTGCATTTGTGATAACCACTGGGTGTTATATTGAAGTGTTGAATCACTATATTGTACACCCGCAAGTAATATTACCCTGTATGTTAATGATGTTCAGTACTACATGTCATTAAACAATTGTAAATTAAAGCAACAATTAGGTACCACTACATACCTATTAGAATGGCAAAACTCCAAGGCACTGACTACACCAAATGTTAGTGAGGATGTGAAGCAACAGAAACTCTCATTCATTGTTGTTTAGGAATGCAAAGTGGCACAGCCACTTTGGAACACAGCTTGGCAATTTCATTCAAAACTAAACATACTCTAAAGATCCAACAGTCATGCTCCTGGGCATTTCTCCAAAACCCAGCTGAATCACTGTATTGTATACTTGAAACTAATATAACACTGTATATTAAGTATACTGGAATTGAAATGAAATGAAATTGAATTAAAATTTTAAAATACCCTTTTGAAAACTTCCATCCCTTAGAAAATCTGCATGTGGATGTTTATTTCAGCTTTATTCATAACTACCAAATCTTGGAGGCAACCAAGATGTCCTGTAGTAGGTAAATGGGCAAATAAACTGGCACATCCAGACTATGAAATATTATTTAGCACTAGAAGGAAATGAGCTGTCAACCCATGAAAAACCATGAAAGAAGCCTAAATACACATTACTATTACTCAGAAAAAAAAATCAATTTGTAGGCAAGAAAAGACATGGAGGAACCTTAAATGCATATTTCTAAGTTAAGCTAGTCTGAGAAGGCTGCATACTATAATATGCCAACTATATGACATTCTGGAAAAGGTAAAACTATAAGGGTCAGTTAAACAATCAGTGATTTCCGGAGATTGTGGGAAGGAAGCAGTGGATAGCTAGAGCACAGAGAATTTTAGGGGGCAGTTAAAATATTCTGAATGTTTCCATAATGATGGTTACCTATCATTATGCATTCATCCAAACCGATAGAATGTAAAACACCAAGAGCGAACAGTAATGTAAACTATGGGCTTAGGGCAATTCTGTTTTGTCAATGAGAGTTCATCAGTTTTAACTGCCCTGGTGAAGATATTGATAATGGAGTAGACTGTGTGTGTGTGGAAACAGGAGATGTATGGGAAATATTGTTACCTCCTTCTCAATTTTGTCGGGAAACTAAAACCGTTCTAAAAAAAATTCTCATTAAGAAATTCCTGCTTTTGTAGAGTTTACATGATACAGTGAAAATAAAAAAGGTGAATAAATACAGTAAGAAGGTAATTATAGCCACTGGGAAGTATCATGAAGGTTATACTAGTTTAAACCAAGGGAAACATCTGTGAGGAGATAACATCTGAGCTAAGACACCAAGACCAAGGAAAAATCCAGCCCTGAAACCATTAAGAGAATATCACTACAGGCAGGGAAATTAGGAATGGCAAAAGTTCTAGTGGGAATGAGCAGAAATAAGGATTCGTGTGCAAAAAGCTAAAGAAATCTTGTTTTTAAGTACAGTCCTTTATCCGAAATATTAAATTTTTGCAGCTTATACTGGTTATGATAACAGTCTCCAAATAGTAATGTAATAGATATTACTTTAAGAGTAAACTATTGAGGAAGCAATTCAATTTATTGCTTCACTTCTTTTGGTGATATTGGCAAACTCGGTTATTGTAATTGCTCAGGGAAGATCAAGAGAGGAATATTATCGTACTCACTGGAGATCAAATTAAGTTATACGGCATATTGGCACAAAGAGAAAATGATAACTGTTTGCTTTTGTTGTTTTTGTTTAGTTTGGCTTATTTCTATCAAAATGTGTCATAGATGAAATGTGGGAGTTAATGAAGTTTTACAGACTCAGATATTATATTACCAAATGGGGTTATATTTAAAATTTTCTGAGGTGGATTTTTGGGTTCACTGCTTTCTGAAATGAACTACAGAGCTGTCTTGAATCTCAGGCAAGATACATGAAGCCAGTGCACTTGAGAAATAGATAGATGACAGCAGGTATTTACCACCTGAACAGTTAAATAGGTATTTGTAGACCAATTTTCTTTTCACTGTGCTTCACCAACAGTAATTTATAAGGTGTAGCCATCGATTAATTCAAATTGCACATGTCAGGTTGAGCAAAATATTATTTCATCAGCTTCTTCCAGTGACATCTAAAATGTAGAACTGTCTCTTAAAGAAGCTCAAGTGGATTGTAAGGATATTTTAAGATATTTGAAAATAGGAAAGAACTTTTAAATTAGAATCTTCTTTTAAAGAAGTTCTAACCAGTATTTTTTTTTAATTCAAAATGGGTTTTCTAAAGACATTAACAAATTATATTAAATATGTAGTCTGATAATGCTCATTTATGTTTTTAATATATTAATTGGCAGCCTATTATATATGTGTAAGTCATATAAATCTATCTGTTTGCATTGTACACATTTTATGAATATGTTTTAAATATTTGTTAATATTTCTATTCATATTTATATATATTTTTAAATCTGGTAAGTTGAAAGGGTTGCTACTCACCATGTATTAATTATTCTACTAGAAATTACTTAGTATTGGATTCTGAGTAGGTGCCAAAATAATACATTGGTAGAATAAAAACTGAGTTGTTTTGAATTATTCATTACTATGTATAGCTAGAACACAATTTCTGGGATGTGTATAGAAACCATAATTTTTTACCATAATTATTTAGGCCATGTAATTTTGATAATCGTTGTTATTATTTTCATTTTATTATAACTAAAATTGTCCTAATATTTGTAATAATAAAGCAATATGATAATAAAGATTAATACATAGAAAGTTAAAAACATCATTTCAGTATATGAGAATGATCATTGTAATGTCACATAGTTGCATAGTAAGTTTGACTAATTTTATAAGGTCAACTATTTTTATTATTTTATCTAATTTTATTATTTTATTTTATTTTATTTTTAAGGTCAACTACTTCTTTAAATGTTTATTTTTATTTATTTTGAGAGACAGAGAGCACACAAGCATGGGAGGGGCAGAGAGAGAGGGAGAGAGAAAATCCCAAGCAGGCTCTGCCTGTCAGTACAGAACCCAACATGGGGCCTGATCCCATGATCCGTGAGATCATGACCTGACCTGAAATCAGGAGTCAGACTCTTAACCAACTGAGCCACCCAGGCACCCCAAAGGTCAACTACTTCAATTAATGTTTCTTATTTTTTTAGTACTGAATGGTTGAGAAATTATTTTCTGCTTCAGTAATTCATGTACAAGAATAGTATGTGAAATAGGAAAACACATGGATAAGAATGTTCAGAAAATATGATATGCATAAGTGATTTGTTAAAGTAAAATTTTAGTATTACAAATCATTTCACTACAAATATGAAGAAAAGTTCGATGAATAACTTACGGGGAACTAATTAACGGGTCACAATTTCTGATTTTTATTCAGATCAGATCTCAGTACTCTTAATGCAAGTTGTGAAAGTTTTGGTCCTTCATATAGAAGATACATGACTAGACATTATTTGTCTCTGCTCATTGATTTTCCGTTAGTCCAGGTTAGATTTGCAGAGGTCACAGATGGTGTGCCAGACAGAGCCACTAGCTATGGCTACACTGCCCATGGCAACTAACATTTGAGAATTAACTCATCAACAATAAGTTACTATGTTCAACCCTGTTAAATACAGAGCTCAAGAAGTATGTAAACAAGCATTTATTTCTAAATTAGGCATGGTTTACCAAGGCCTTGATTTTTAGAAATACTCTTGATTGATTTTGCCTCCTTGTTAATCTGCTAATATTGTAAATCACAAGATAATCATTTTTAGTAAAATAACAATTCTTTTTATAAAGAATAGGGGATAATTTGAATGTAGAGAGCTTCTTAGATATTTCGCTCTTCTCATAAAGGCCTTTAATTCAATGAAATTTATATTTTCATAGCTACATTCTGAGAAGCTAACCGAATTCTGTGCAATTCATCCAAAATAACACAGAACAAACTTTATCTTACAATGAATGGCTATTGACCCTTTAACATGAAAATTACTACTCTGAAAAGTAAATGTGACCAAAAATGAACATATGAAACTTTATGCTACATTTTTAAATCACAGATTTGATAGCAAATTTTACCACATTGTTAGAGATAATCAATTTCCTCTTTATATTTTTAAGTAAAATAGAAACTTATGCAAATTTTATTTTAATGATACTTATATATTCTTGTAAATTGTTTCACAAAATGGCTAAAAATAAGGAAAAGTTGAGAAAAAAAACAAAAATTCAAGAAATGAATTTTTTCAAACAAGTATATGTCATTCCTACTTACTTCTTTAGATAATGATTTTTTTTAAAAAAAATCATTCTAAATTTTACTCCTAGGACTGCCATAACAAATAAATAGGGTAGTTTAAAACAACAAAATTACTCTCTCACAGTTCTAGAGGCTAAGTTTGAAATCAGTGTGTCACCAGAGCCAATACTCCCTATGAAGTTTCTCAAGAAGAATCCTTCCTTGCCTCTTCCTAGCTTCTGGACGTTGTAGGCAATCCTTGACATCTCTTGGATTGTAGGAGCATCACTCCAAAGTCTGCCTCTGTCTTCACGTAACTGTCCACAGTGTACATCTGTCAGTCTTTTTCACACCAGCCATTGGGACCCATTCTAATCCAGTATGACTTCATCTTACCTTAATTACATCAACAAAGACCCTGTTTCCATATAACATTACATTCATAGTACCATGGTTTAGGACTTCATCTTTTTGGGGGACCCAGTTAAACCCACAATAAATACCACGAGCTTAATTTTCACATTAATACATAATATAAATAATGCAAAACATACACTAAAGTGTAACATATATAAAACAAAGTAACTTAACTTTTGGACATTTTAGCATTCATTATTAAGGTAGTAAAGTATTCATCCTATGAGAGATTTCACAGATAGACTAGCATCACACTTTATTGTAATCTCAGGTTAGTCAACATTTGTGTTTCAGCAAATGAAAAATATATGACCCAAGAAAATCACCACTTTTTGCTCATCTTATTTATTTATTTGCTGATTATAACTGCTACTTCAATAGTGTTAAGAGTCATTACTTGTCTTATTTGAAAAAAATAATACAGTGGATTCTGAGTACTTGATTTTTGAATGTTCTATTCACAAGACTTAGGCATGTAAATGAATCATTCGCTGCTCTCCCAATTTCCTAGTTGAATCTCCCAAGTTAACTGTACCCCAGCTTCTTAGGGTTCTTTAAAAAAGGTTTTTTTTTTCAATTTTAGAGTCATTGCCATAAAAGTTTTCCCTGAATACAAACTCTAGCATTAAAGTGCTAGAGAGTATATGCTACCAATTCTTTCTCAGAATGTATGTATCTTTGTTTTCCTGATTGGAATGTGTTAGAGTTGTACTACTGAGACTATCCTAGTGATACAGATACCATCAAACGGAAAGAAGAATTTTGAACACTTTTGGAAACAAACCGTTTAATAGATACATATTTTTCTCCTTTCATAATATTTTTATAATTTTCAAAAGTGGAAGATTATCTTAATACCAGTACTTCTGTTGCAAAAAAAAATGATTGCAGCAGAATACATTTTAAGTATAATTAGCAAATCTTCTGTCGTATTTACAATGAGAATAATAATACTCTATATGTATTTCATTTTATCCACAAAGCTAAAACATTGTATAATAAATACTATGTAAACAGGTGATTAAAACAAAGCTTAAATAAGATTATTCATTCTTAGGAAATACTTCATGTGGTTATAAGAACTAGGAATATGTTAATAATACAGATCTTTTTTATTGGTTTTTATTATAGTAAGTTTTATTGAGGAAATGTTTACATACAAAACATTTCACAGATCCCAGTGTTCAGTTGAATGCATAACATAAATATAAATTAAATGGCAATTTATATTCCCCAGTAAACACTGCTTGAATCAAGTGGGATAATATTTTTATTGCACCAAAATGTTTCCCTTTCCAGGAAATTCCATTTCAACCTTAGTTCCCAAGAACTAACTTCTTTGTGATTTCTATCATTAGAGATTAGTTTTGTCTATTTTTGCATTTCATTTAAATGGACTTATAAAGTATACATTCCTTACATATTTGACTTTTATTTTGCTTAATGTTTTTGAGATTCTTTATGGAATGTTCTTCGCATTTATTGGTGTGTCAGTAATTCATTTCTTATTATTGACAAGTAGTATTCTTTGATTATGTCATAAATTTTTTATCCATCCTCTTCTTGATCAACATTTGTTTTCATTTTTCCTGTTATGAATAATGATACTATGAGCATTCTTATATGAGTATTTTTATAAACACGTGTTTCTATTGAGTAAATACACCCAGGTGCTAAATTGGTGGGTCATATGGAACATCCATTTTTTTAAAGCTTTGCATTTTAAAGCTTTGCAAATTCCAGCTAGTTAACATACAGTGTAATATTAGTTTTAGGTGTATAATTTAGTGATTAAACACTCCCATACAATACCTGGTGTTCATCACCACAAGTGCACTCCTTAATCCCCTCACCTATTTAACCTATTCCCCCACCCACCTCCCCTCTTGTAACCATCAGTCTTTTCTCTATAGTTAAAGACTCTATTTCTTGGTTTACCTCTCTCTCTCTCTCTCTCTCTCTCTCTCTCTCTCTCTTTTTGTTCCTTTTGCTCATTTGTTTCATTTCTTAAATTCCACATATGAATGAAATTATATGGTACTTACCTTTCTCTGACTGATTTACTTCAGTTAGCATGATACTCTGTAGCTCCATTGACATCATTGCAAATGGAATGATTTCATTCTTTTGGATGGATGAGGAATATTATATATATATATATATATATATATATATATATATATATATATATATTCCACTCTTCTTTACCCATTCATGAGTCAATAGACACTT
The DNA here is from genome assembly GCF_046562875.1 of Panthera onca. Lineage (NCBI taxonomy): Eukaryota > Metazoa > Chordata > Mammalia > Carnivora > Felidae > Panthera > Panthera onca. The sequence goes on from NC_138339.1 coordinate 78,070,896, forward strand.
GGATTGTTTCCATAGTTAGGCTATTTATAGATAATGCTGCTATAAACATTGGGGTGCCTGAATCCCTTTGAATTAATAATTTTGTATTCTTTGGGTAAATAGCTGGTAGTACAATTGCTGGGTCATAGGGTAGTTCTAATTTTAACTTTTTGAGGGACCTCCATACTGTCTTCCACAGTGGCTGTACCAGTTTGCATTCCCACCAACAGTGTAAGAAGGTTCCCCTTTCTCTGCATCCTCACCAACACCTGTTGTTTCTTCTGTTGTTGATTTTAGCCATTCTGACAGGTGTGAGGTGGCATCTCATCATGGTTTTGATTTGCATTTCCCTGCCAATGAGTGATGTTGCGATCTTTTCATGTGTCTGTTAGCTATCTGGATGTCTTCTGTGGAAAGTGTCTATTCATATCTTCTGCCCATTTCTTGACTGGGTTGTTTTTTGGGTTTTAAGCTTGATTAGTTCTTTATGGATTTTGGATACTAACCCTTTATCCCATATGCCATTTGCAGATATCTTCTCCCATTCTATAGGCTGCCTTTTAGTTTCGTTGACTGTTTCCTTCACTGTGAAGAAGATTTTTATCTTGATGAAGTCCCAATAGTTCATTTTTGCTTTTGTTTCCCTTGCCTCTGGCAAGAATGTCTGTTTTTCTGTGTCCTCTTTAATTTTTTTTCATCAGTGTTTTATAGTTTTGAGAGTACAGGTCTTTTACCTCTTTGATTAGGTTTCATGCTAGGTATCTTATTGTTTTTGGTGCAGTTATAAATGAGATTAATTCCTTAATTTCTCTTTCTGCTGCTTCATTATTGGTGTGTAGAAATGCACCATATTTCTGTATGTTGATTTTGTATCATGAGATTTTACTGAATTCTTGTATCAGTTCTAGCAGTAATCTTTTTCCCCTTTGAGTTTTATAACTTACCACATTTCTTTGAATGCTCAATTCTTGACATAATAAACTAATCCTAGCATAGTGTCAGTCTAGCAATGTTAAACCACTTACATATTCATTTGCATTTGTAGTGGTGAAGGTTTTGATTTTGTCCTTTCTGTACAGTATTATTTTTTTATAGAAGATAACAAAAATAGTAAAATATCTAACAAATATGCTTCTTGGGCTTATTTTAAATTAAACCTACAGTATGAAAATCAATATTTTTGAAGTGAACATGAGAAATTGAAAGATAACAATGACCAGATCTCAGAAGAAGAAAGTACAACAGGAGCTTCTGGGAAACTGGTTAAAGCCAGTGTTTGCAATTTCTGACTGAAGGGTATCATCAGAAAACCAGGCCCCAAAATGCTCTCCCAAGTCTAATGTGGTCATGAGACTGGTTGTGAGTTTAGCTTTTAACCCTCTGTAGCATCTCCCTCCCCTAAAGACTTCATCAGTCAGGGTGCCCGGGTGGCTCAGGTGTTTAAGTGTCTGACTTTTGACTTTGGCTCAGGTCTTGATCTCACAGTTTGTCATGGTTTGTGAGTTTGAACCCTGCACCGGACTCTGTGCTGACAGTGTAGAACCTGCTTGGGATTCTTTCTCTCCTTTTCTGTCTGCCCCTCCCTGGCTCATGTTCTCTATCTCTTTCTCTCTCTCTCAAAATAAATAAATAAACTTAAAAAAAAAAAAAAAAAAGGCTTCATCAATCAGAGTCAGAAACCTGTTACAGCAGGTTTCCTTACTCTGGCAGAATGTATATATAGTGTAGTGCTCTCTATATTTGTCTTTATTTTTCTCTCCATTATCAGTGAATCATTACCATACTGATAGATATATGACATAGCAAATTATAGGTTCATCTATTAAAAAAAGAAATTCGTAAGAAATTCTCTTATAAATAGCATTATACAGGACTGGTCCTAATGTTTGGAAGGTTTTAACAAAAGGTGATCGTAATTTCATTTTGTCCATTACCCTCATCTTTTACTATATGCTATTTCTTCTGAACCTGAAATATTTTAGTTTTCGTTTCATAGAGAATAATTAATAAAGGACAAGGAAAGCTTTAATATTATTTATAAAGGAGTTTTAAATTATTAGTAATAGTACAAATAATGAAGGATCCAAATAAATTTTGAAAAGAAGCAAAACATTGATATAATATGGACGTTTTTAAAAAACACAAATTACTTTTGTTTTATATTCAATATTCCTTTTACTTTAACCTAAAGAGTGACAGTGTGCATGGATTTAGGTGCATATTTAAAATATTAATAGGGACTGAGTAAAATAATTTCTTATGATTATGTCAAACATTCAGACTATGAACCATTTTAATCATTCAGATATTTTAAAGCAGCTACAATTATGTATCACATCAAGTAAATACTCAGTTGAATTTAGTAGACAGATGAATTATTTTACTTTTCAGATATTTGAAGATGGTTGATCTATACTGATAGACTCACAGAGTACTTTCTTTTAAAGATTGTTTTACTAAAAATGGAAAATAAATATGTACATTTCTGAGGATTATGACAGCCTACAGATTATATATTTATAGAAAAATGGATGTTCACAATCTAATTTAAAGCTACTTGAGGCATTTATAGATTAATTTATTAAAAGCATTAACACTTTATCTTTTAGGAAAATTAATATATTTAGAGAGGAATCAATAATTTTGTATGCTTCTTATCAGAACATATAATATACTGTAAAATAATATATGTGTTAATATAAGTTATTGAAGTGACCTAGAGGTAGCAAAGTGGAATTTGGCAAAATACCAAGATTAAACATAAAATCAACAGTTATGTAATGTTACTTGGATATTATAGTAATTTTCTTTAACTTCATACTTTTATTAAGGACAGTCAAATATGAAGTCATCTCTACATTTTGTGAGCCCATTTGAATAAATAAATATCTTATTTAACAAAGAGTTGGAAAATGATGGGATAATAGCTGCTCCACAAGAGTGCAAAAGCAAAAATAACGTGATTTTATTTTAACATATCCAAATTAAATTATCCAAAATCCTTTGTAAAATGTTAAATTGGTAAGTGATTACACCAAATATAGCAAAATATGACCTGTGTAAGCATTGGGGAACACACCTTACTCAAAAAAAAAAAAAAAAAAAAAAAAGCCTCTGAATCCTGTTATGGAGATAAAGGGATTTCTAACATAGATGTTGCAGTCATTATGTGTTCTGCCACAACATGTGTTCCTACCAACAAGCCATACATTTTTTAAATGGGATTTTTAAATGGGAAATGATGTTAGTGTGGCAAGAAAGTTGTGTTGGTTGTTCAACATTTTGACTTATGTAAATAGGATATTTAATTATTTACCTGACAATAAAGGGAAAAACTCAACTCTGTACACAGACATGAGCCCTCTTAGCTAGAATGGGATATTTAAAATAGAAAATCTTGAGTTCATTGTTATAAACTTAAAAATGAGTGTTGATATGAATAGACACTTCTCTAAAGAAGACATCCAGATGGCCAACTGACACATGAAAAAATGCTCCACATCACTCATCATAGGGGAAGTGCAAATAAAAACCACAATGAGATACCACCTTACACTTGTCAGCATGGCTAATATTAACAACTCAGGCAACAACAGATGTTAGTGAGGATGTGGAGAAAGAGGATCTCTTTTGCATTGCTGGTGGGAATGCAAGCTGGTATAGCCACTCTGGAGGCTATAAAACACTATGGAGGTTCCTCAAAAAATTAAAAATAGAACTACCCTACGACCCAGCAATTGCACTACTAGGTGTTTATCCAAAGGATACAGGTATTCTGTTTTGAAGGGGCACATGCACCCCAATGTTTATAGCATCACTATCAACAATAGCCAAGGTATGGAAAGAACCCAAATGTCTATCAGCAGATGAATGGATAAAGAAAATGTGGTATATATATACAATGGAGTATTGCTCGGCAATCAGAAAGAATGAAATCTTGCCATTTGCAACTGCGTGGATGGAACTGGAGGATATTATGCTAAGTGAAATTAGTCAGAGAAAGACAAATATCATATGACTTCACTCATATGAGGACTTTAAGAGACAAAACAGATGAACATAAGGGAAGGGAAACAAAAATAATATAATAACAGGGAGGGGGACAAAACATAAGAGACTCTTAAATATGGAGAACAAACAGAAGGTTCCTGGAGGGGCTTTGAGAGGGAGGATGGGATAAAATGGGTAAGGGGCATTAAGGAATCTACTCCTGAAATCATTGTTACACTATATGCTAACTAATTTGGATGTAAATTTAAAAAATTAAATTAAAAAAATGTTTAAATCATACCATGACAGCAACAATGTGAAATATGTAAGCATGTGAGCCAAGAACAAATAAAAATCAAAACAGTGGTGAAAAAAAAAAAAAAAAAAAAAAAGAATGTTGATATATCCAGTTCCAGTAGAATGTGAGCCGGTGCTCACATACAACATACAAGATACAACATACAAGAAAATAGTGGATTAGTAACAAAATAAACTTTGCTTTAAAGACATCTGACTGTATTGGATGCAACAATGTCTAAAGGACTCCCTTCCAAAGATAAATAAGCCTTTCATAAAAGAGAAAGTGGGCTACAATGTAAGCAAGGGTAAAGGAGGAGGCATGCCATAGAAGGAAAGACTTTCCTGGAATGAGAAGAAACAAGCAAAACTTTTCATGAAAAACTGAGCTGTATGACTGTTTGGAATCTGGAAGAGCCCCAGTGTAAAAATAAACCTCTTGGCTGGTTATAGCCCATAAGAATTTGCTAAGTAAGCATCTGTGGGTATAGGGTGGAAAACAGAGTCAATGTGGTGATATCGGAGGCTTAGGTGCAAGGATCCAGCTGGAATTCATTTCAGAGCTGAATTGAAATTTAAGTTTTGGGACACCTGGGTGCCTCAGTCGGTTGAGGATCCGACTCGATTTTGGCTCAGGTCGTGATCCCAGGGTTGTGGGATGGAGCCCTGTGTGGGGCTCTGCGCTAAGCATGGAGCCTGTGTGAGATTTTCTCTTTTTCTCCCTCTCCCCCTCTTCCCCTCTTCCCCCAACCTCTCACTTTAAAATATAAATAAATATGGGGTGCCTGGGTGGCTCAGTCCGTTAAGCGTCCGACTTCAGCTCAGGTCATGATCTCGCGGTCCGTGAGTTCGAGCCCTGCGTCAGGCTCTGTGCTGACAGCTCAGAGCCTGGAGCCTGTTTCAGATTCTGTGTCTTCCTCTTTCTCTGACTCTCCCCTGTTCATGCTCTCTGTCTCAAAAATAAATAAATGTTAAAAAAATAAAAAACAAACAAACAAACAAAGCTTCAACCTAGTCCCAGTCCAACTTTATGATTAGCTTTGTCCTAACTCCCTGCAAGAGAAAGAATAAGCCCTGACTGGGAAAATTGAAAGAGAATAAAGGCAAACATATTAAAAGTTCAATTTTTATTACACATTTATAACAGAATGTTGAATATATCAAAAATTAAAATGTATATAAAGACTTAAGAAAATGTGAACCTGTGACAAAAATAAAATAATAATTAATAGAGACATTTTCAGCCTCAGCTTAGGATATATAAAGCTGGAAAGAATGCTACTCTCATCCTTCTCTTGTACGGGAGGAAAAGGAAAATGTCATGATCACCAACCATTAAAGATCCCTACATACTCGGAAGAGGGCAGGATACATGAATACCTTCTTTGAGGGCCAAGAACACAGTGCCTCCCTACACCTGAGGTGAACCACAGCAGGGTATGCTCTGTCTCTCAGCCTACCACAACCAGGCTGGCAAGAACTGAGGAACAATCAGCATCAGAATTCCTCTGGGGTTGGGGCAAGAGCATGGAGAGAGACCTTTCTGAAGCACAAGTATAAAGGGAAGTTTTTTGTTGATGGGGAGCACTCTGAGACAATACTCCCAGAGGACCAGCCCACATCCCAAGCTCAAGATGATGTGAGAATTTGAAGTCCGTGGTACAGTGAGGGTAAGCATAACAGCAGAGACAAAACAGTTCAATTTCTGACTATATTGAGTGACCTCACCAAACCAAAGGCAAATTCTAGAACCAAAAAAGGCAACATCTGAGTCCAAGAATTTATCACGCAAACTTCATAGCAGTCAGGACACAGCATTTTTCTGTGTCCAGGCCATTAGACTGAAGGACGGGTCAATAGAAAATATCCAAAGTGACGCACAGAAAGAAAGTTAATGATAACCATAACTAAACAGATTTAGCAACATGAAGGAAAATAACATATGATTAATATACATGCAGTTGGAGTTTCAGAAGAAGAAAGAGACCAAGGAGGGAGGAATAGTTGAAGAAATACTGGAGAAATTGTTCCAAATATAATAAAAAATAAACCCCCCAAAAAATAATTCAGGGAATATTCTGATTTCTCTCCTGAAATCTTGACAAGCGATCCTTGTCAAAAGCTGTTTCAGAATTTGAGGGGGAGAAGTTTAGAGTATTTTTTAGTTAAGAATAGAATTTAGAAGTTAGTTTCTTCCCACATGACAAGGGATCATTTTGTGATCCTTAAAAATATATTGTCTTGTAATCTCTAAGATGCTTTCTTCATGTACACAGCATCTTTAATGTCATTCACTATTACCACTTTATTTCTTGGAAATTTGCCTGTTACATAAATGTTGGTTGAATGAAGTTTTGAAGAGTATACATGTAAGTTTCTCAATTGCTTTTTATTAATTGAGATATTAGAATATAAGAAAGTTGGTAAGACTAAGTTCAATAGAAGTTTAAACAATTTTATTTTTAATCCATTTATTCATTTTATAAGAAATTATATAATTCTCTTTTCCATTTCTCGATTTTCTTCTGAGACCTAAGAGTGATTTATCTTTTCTGAAGTTGATTTCCACTTAGTAATAAGAACATAAGTAATATATGTAGCTTTTTATGCTACTGTACTGATAGAGATGTCAATAAGCTTGAATTTAGAGCTCTGATTTCATGAAAAAAATTGTTATTTTCTTATTTAAATATTTTTTTAAAGTTTATTTTTGATAGACAGAGAGTGAGGGGTGGGGAAGAAAAAGGGAGAGAGAAAATTCCAAGCAGTCTCCACGCTGTCGGTACAGAACCTGACGCAGGGCTTGAACTCACAAACTGTAAGATCATGACCTGAGGTGAAATCAAGAGTCAGAATCTTAAACAATTGAGTCACCCAGGGGCCCCAAACTTGTTATTTTCAAAGCGAGATGTCAAAAGTGTGTTGGTTTTTATAATGTCGAATATAGGAAAGAACTGATTAACTAGTCTTCAGGCAGTGCTCTTATAACGTTTTCAGTTTCATAGTTACATGTGACATCCATTTATTACACTGCTTGGATTCTTTTTTAAAATTTAATGGAAGTGTAATTGACACACAACTGCTTGGACTCTTGTGATTTCTGTGAAACCAGACAGAAAAGACAGACGTGCCTAAAAATAAGAATCCCTTTAACTTCTACAGATTATTCTGAAGAGCATCTGCTTTGATTCTATTCCCCTCTAATTTTACTTTGTTTCTGCGTTGATCACCTCTGTTGCTTAGAGATTTTCCCGGCATCAGGGATATATTTGGCAGATTTGGGGTTGTTTGTATAACAAATTTAGGATTTCTGCCATTAACGTTTGTCTGCCAAATTTTGTAAAAAAAAAAAAAAAAAAAAAAAACCCAAGTTGGGAGAGAAAATGTATCTATTGTGTTAATGAAGATGTTTTTACCTTCAAGGATATTTGTGTGATTTTGATACCTAGATGAAATTTTCTTTTCTACTATAACATGCACATTGCACAAACAAGATCATGAATAGCAACAAGAAACAATTTTATTGTTCTTTCCCATTGACATTTAAAATTCATTTAGTAGAGAAAGTTTTTATTATGAAAGTTGTAGTAAAAATCATGAGTGTTTTTCATGACTATTTTTCATGTTTTTTGTTGTTGAGATATAATTGACATGCATATTAGGTCCAGGTGTAGCAATTCATTATTTGTGTACATTATGAAAGATCATCCCTGTAAGTCTAATATCCATAACCATACATACTTATAAATTTTTTTCTTATAATGAGAACTTTTAAGATCTACTTTCTTAGCAATATTCAAATATACAATACAGCGTTTTTAACTGTAGTCACCATGCTATACTGAATTATGACTTTTATGATTACTCTCACATGATGGAAACAAGTTACAATTAAGTAATTAAAATCCCTAGTTTTATTAAGTAATCATAACCACAATCTTGGTTTGGGGTTAATCTCCACCCCTCCCAGTGGGTCATATTTATGTAGAACATATTTTCTGCTAAGATAGGATATGATAGAGATTTGACAGTTACCTTTTTCTCTAAAGTGCTTATCATGAATTTTGACCCCCCACTTAGGGTTGAGAATATGGGTAGAAAATAGAGAGAAAATAGGTGGAATAATAGGAAGGCTTCTTACTTTGCGGTAATTTAAAGTGGCCTCAAACACTCTGGTCTAGGCAGAGGTTTAAACCTGATTCTCATGTAGGACATTTTATGGGTTTGTAGATACTCATTACTGTTCCCCTCCACCCACAACTTTCATCTCACAGACAATAAAGACTTTTACATTCTAGCTGCAGCTCCATCCACAGCTCCTTAGGATTTTCCTAATTTTTCCTTTGGAGACTGAATATAAAATCTGTTTCATATGACTCATCTCAGTCCATGGGAAATACATTTGCCATGCTGTTGGTAATGCTCCTTCCTTATTTTTTTTAAATGTTTGTGTTTATTTTTGAGAAAGAGAGAGAGAGAGCACAAGCAAGGGAGTGGCAAAGGGAGAGGGAGACAGAGGATCTGAAGCAGGAGCTGTGCTGACAGCAGAAAGCCCAAAGTGGGGCTCAAACTCACATACCAGGAGATTATGACCTGAGCCTAAGTTGGATGCTTAACACACTGAGCCACCCAGGTGCCCCAGTAATGCTCCTTCCTAAAACATCCTTTCTCTTTTCTTCTTTCTCTCTTCCCTTCCTTTTCCCCTTCCTTCTCTTCCTTCCTATCTCCCTCTCTCATTCTCCCTACCCCCTTCTGTATTACTACATGCCAATAATAGTAGAATCTAGTCTTAGACTCTTCAGACATATGTATCAGACAGAAGACCAAAGGGTCTCACTGAATATAGGAGAAAAGTACCACTCTTTCTGCATTCTGTCACTGTTGCCTTCTTGGTGGGTTTAAGGTGAGGAGTACACAGTCATCTCTCTCCTTGTGAATGTTGAAACTCATAGCAAAGTGGAAACTCTTTTTGCAAATCTTTTCCAGTAATTTTCTCCCACAAAGTCTCTTCTTATACTTTGCATATGCTTCAAGTTAATGAAAAAATTCGAGTCATCTAAATAGTTCTAACTTATTTTCTTTATTAATCTACCTATTGGTTTACCTCCCAACTCACTTTAATATATTGTATATAATATGTCTCTGGCACAAACTGGAACTTTCAGTTTAACATCATGTCATACTACCATGGTAATTTCTATGTTTATGATGTGCTTACGCAATCATTTGAAGTCATAGAAAATCTGTGTTGTGCTTGCTTGCACCATTGCACAATTCGCGCTTGTGCAGTTCATGATGCACCTTTCTTATGTGTCTTGTATTATACATTCGAAAGTAAAATTGTCTTATCTTTAACTTAATTCTATTTTTGTAAATTTCATTCATTTAAATATCTTCATGAACATAGACATTTTAGGTCATTAAACCACTAGGAATTACTGATATTAGGTATATAAGCAAAGAACATAAACTTACGGTAGTCCAAGAAATAATAACAGTTTTACTTCATTAATTCAATAATATTCATTCACATGTATGACACTTTATGCATCTAAATGCTAAGCAGGAGGGCATGACCAGGAAGCATTTTACCACAGGACTTTAGGTGCTGGACCACTTGAAAATATATGACTTAATGTGTTGTAATTGGAAAACGGTAGTTCTGTGAAGCTTTCATCATTTTGTGAGCATAACTTAAGGTATAAAGATCTGAATAGAATCTCTGTAGTGAAGGGGACAAAAGCCCAAGGGGAATCTTAAGTATTTTCCCTCTTTATCTGAATATTACTCATTCTTGAAAAATTGTCGTTTCTAGGAGGCTGTGGATTTGATAATAATCTCATCCTACTTGAGATAAGAACAAGTCTGGGCATTGCCCTTGGATAAGGTTAATCAACCTGTTTGTCATTGTTACTGGTTTGATTTTTTTCCATATTTCAGACACAATAACTTGTTTTCCTAAAACATGTTTTATAGGTGAAGACAACTCTAGCAAACTATGTCTATACTTTGCTGGGGAAGATTTCCCTAGTTTACAAAATGCGTTATTTTCTTTATGACATGGAAATACATGGAGATTCACCTACAAGTAGGAGATGTAGATACACCGAATATAAGGAGTTTTCTGCAGAAGAAAGTATTTATTAGTCTAGTTTGTTTCATATAAAATTTGACTAAAATCTTGATGCAATTAGGACATTTTGACCTTCTGATCATATGTATTAAAAATAAACAATGTAAGCAACCAGTTTTTTGGTGGGTGGGTTCTTTAAAGGATTTGCAAGTTTATTAAACAATGGCATGTGGCAGATATGATTATTTAATGATTTGTGAAAGTAAATCAAGGTATTTTTTAATGACTATGAAAATTACACTCACTTTAGATGATAAAGAAGAAAAATGAAGTAGTACCTGAATGGAATGATGTCTAAAATGATGCTTTTAACAAGATTAGAAAATTACTGAATTATGAAACACATATGGCAATATTCACTAATTTTAAAGTGCTATAAAACTGTGACCAAATGAGTCATTGAATAAATGTAAATTCTATACTTTTAAAAAAGGATCATTTAACTTATATATGCTTTAGCAAGCTGATGCACTTAAACTGTTAAGAAATTTAAATAAAAAGAGCAGTTATTTGTAAGTGGTTACATTTGGCAACTTTTAGATTCTTACAGAATATGAATCATATTACATAATGATTTTGTGAAATATAAAACCTATATTTTTGGCTAATTTAAACTTTGTTCTAAAAGAAAATTATAAATGATGAGCTTTTCTCCCTGGTAATAGCTTCAATTTATCAATTACCAATTTTTCCCTACTGTTATGTGCCAAATACATTTTAGACAGTAGTTAATGAATTAGTAGCTTAGCTGTTCTAAATATTGAAAATATAAAAGTTAGTCGGGGCGCCTGGGTGGCTCAGTCGGTTAAGCGTCCGACTTCTGCTCAGGTCATCATCTCGCGGTCTGTGAGTTCGAGCCCCGCGTCGGGCTCTGTGCTGACAGCCCAGAGCCTGGAGCTTGCTTCAGATTCTGTGTCTCCCTCTCTCTCTGCCCCTCCCCCGCTCATGCTCTGTCTCTGTCTCTGTCTCTGTCTCTGTCTCTCTCTGTCAAAAATAAATTAACATAAAAAATTTAAAAAAAGAAAATATAAAAGTTAGTTTTCATTAAAAGGGGAGACCACTTAATCATTGACTTGTCAATCAAAGTTACTGTTAAGTCAACAGATTTAATGTGTTTGGTGCTATGGATGCAAAGAAAGGGGAATGCACCCATCTTTGGGTACTCTCTTCCATTCTTAATGACTTTTCACCTTTTCTAATTTTATTTTATTTTTTTTTTTAATTTTTAACGTTTTTTTTTAATTTATTTTTGAGACAGAGAGAGAGACAGAGCATGAGCAGGGGAGGGGCAGAGAGAGGGGGAGACACAGAATCTGAAGCAGGCTCCAGGCTCTGAGCTGTCAGCACAGAGCCCAATGCGGGGCTCGAACTCACAGACTGTGAGATCATGACCTGAGCTGAAGTCAGATGCTCAACCGACTGAGCCACCCAGGCGCCCCATCTAATTTTACATAATTGTATAGTTTTTTTCTCTTATATCAAATGTTTGAATGTTTACAATAGATTTGTATTAAACACCAAACATTGCTACCTTTTTATTTTAAAGGAAATATGCTATTCAAACAAGAAATTTATGAAAAATATACTTTTTCTTTCAAAGAAATCAAAGACAGTAGTCTGATATTCAGTTACCAATTTCAGCAATTTTACATGCAGCTGTAGTCAAGGAGATGAATCACTTTATTACTGCACAAGATAACTTATTCCTTTTTTGAATTTGTGGGGAATTTCAGAGTAGAGCTCTAAAATCCAACCTCGCATATAATGTTCCTCTACACACTGATAGCACTTAGTCTCAAGACTCCTTCAACTTCTAGTAAATTGTCCTTCAGGTAAAAGATGATTTCTGATTCTTCATGCATACAGGCATTATAATTATCTTCTTCATATGTTTTAGTTTTATAAATACTTTCAGTTGTTCCCAATAGCCAAATATCTCTAGATGCCCAGTTAAATTGCTGAAGGGATTTACATACAGAAGCTCTTGGTAGAACTATGCTGTAAAACTTACTTTGATTTATATTTCAGTCTAGAATAAATTATTTCCATTCAATACACAGGAGCTTCAGGGTATGAAAGTTGGAAGAAGAGTACAAGGGGACATTTTCTCTATATTTTCCTTACTTGTGACAGTCAAGACTGAATTCATTTTGTTTGTTTGTTTTTGTTCTAAAATGTTAAATAACAGCTGAATTTAATTTAATTTCATGTTTACTTTTCAGTTGAATTTTAAAATTTTCTTAGTATCTGTAAAGTAGAAAAACAATCAACATACAAAAGAGGTAAATAAATTATCTAGAATCTTCAGCTATAGCCTGCTTCAAATTGATATCATGGTACAATTCATGGAAGTCTAATTTATATGATGTTCAGGGGAGAAGTTTTGAAGGATTGCAAGCTCCCTCCTCCGAGATCAATTTTGATGAACCTAAGTAAATGAGAGAAAAGCATGCAAGAAATAATTAACCAAAAAATTGGAAACTTTTGGAGAAGTGAAAGTTCTTAAAAACTAATGTGTGTGTGTGTGTGTGTGTGGTTGGGGAGAATGTTCATGGCTGCCACCTGTGGTGAAACACATCTGGGAGCAGTGAAGTGAAATCTTGAAGATGCATTCTGCTCATTTCCCTATACCATCACTGTCTTTGAATAATAACTTCCTATCTTTTCACAAAAGGTGGAAATAGCTATTCAGGCCTTCCATATAGGACCTATCAGGCAGGGTAACCCCTTCTGGGATGAACAATTTTGAAAGCATTTGAACAGTCATCAGACTGACTTTGGTTCTTGTTCTACAGGTACATTATCTTTCCTTCACTTTCAAGGATATTGGTTGACAACCTAAGATGGCTGTTTCTTTCCAATTCTTCATAATTGTAAGAATTTAATAATTAATACTTCGACAGAGAGATTGCCTGTTGGAATAAAAGCAAAGGAATGTGATCCTCTCTGGTTCTGGATCCTCATCCTAAGACTGATTGCATCCCCTCTCCAACTGGAAGGATAAGATTTGTGCATCGCTTTATTCCTTCCTCAATATATTCTATATGTTACAGGAGCTGATGTGGTGGTATGCTAGAACCAGTTTGTACGTATCCCTGACAGCCAACTGTGAACCTCTATTTCCAAATCTGAATTCAACAATGACACTTTGGAAGCATAAAATTGGTCGTGGTGGGAGTATTTAACTACAGACATTGAAAATACCTCAAATCACACTTTTTAAAAAAGAGATTTCTGGCTTACCAGAATTCTGAATCTGGTAATGGACTTAAGAGTAAAAATTATAATCAGCTGAAGAATGAAACTATAGTATAGTAAATAAAAAAATAGCAATTTGAACTTATACTAATAAAATAGAATTAATGGAATAATTTTTAATGAGTATAATAAATAGATTTAAAGAAATAAGGAAAGTGCAAGCGGTAAGTTATATATAAAAAGAGAAGCTTTCCATAGATAAAGAGCAGATAGCCTTAAAAATATAAGATATGTGCCTCCTAGAGGTAGAGAGACAATTGATTAACACTTTAAAATATAGAAGGAAACTATAAAACAAGAAAAAAATTGAAGCATTTTGAACCTGAAATTTGTATCTAGCCAAATTATTATTAAAATTCCAGAGCAGGGTAAGAATGTTCTCAGACATGTCCTAAGAATGTTTGTTATATATTTTGAAAATACTCTTAGAGGATATATTCAAATAAGAGAAATCCAAGAAGAGAGTAGCAGAAATTAAAATAAAAATAATAAAGATAATTATATATGTTATGTATCCTTAGTAGAAGTTTATTTTTTTTAATGTTTATTTATTTTGAGAGAGAGAGAGAGAGCATGAGGGTGCACAGGAGAGGGGCAGAAAGAGACTCCCGGCAGTCTTCGCACAGTCAGAGCATAGGTCAGTGTGGGGCTCTCTCTCACAAATCATGAGATCATACCCTTAGCCAAAATCAAGAGCCTGAGGCTCAACAGACTGAGCCACCCAGGCTCCCCAAAAGTTTACTTTTATTGTGTTTTGTTGATGAAAAAATAGATCTAAGAAAAAAAGAAGGCAAAGAATCAGTCTCTAAGAACTCACTGTCAACATTTCCACAAGGAAAGAGAGAAAAATGAGGTACAGTGATAGGAAAGGTAGAGATCAATTTGTTATTATTTTTAATTCATATATTCAGGTATGTGAAGAAATACCCAGTAAAATTAATAGAAAAAAGTATTTGAAATAATTATGTAATTCAAGAATGTTGACAAATATATGCTGAAATAAAATTTTTTTTGTATGTCAGCCAAACCTAAAAAATAGATCATATGATAGACCATTTATAATAGCAACAAAAGATTTAAAATGTAATTGAACTCTGTATGTTAACAATACAAAAAGCTTCCCCACAGAACAGTTAAAAATGAATAAATAGCACAAATAATACATATTATGATCTGGATAATTGGAGATAATATGTTCTTGAAAGGAATTGCAAGTAGACTGAAAATCAACTAGGATATTAGAATACTTGAATAATACTATCGGCCAATATTAGGAAATTGATGTTGGTAGAACATTCCATCCAAAAATAATAGAACACACATTCTTTGCAGATGCACATGGAATATATTACCCAAAAAATATATTCTTGAAATCAAAAGAAGTTTCAATAAAAATAATTCAAGTCACATGAATTGTGTTCTGTGATCTCAACAGAATTACATTAGAAATCAATAACAGTAAGGGGGGCCTGGGATAGTTAGTCACTTGAGCATTAGACTCTTGATTTTGGCTCAGGTCATGATTCCAGGGTCGTGGGATTGAGCCCTGCATTGGGCTCTGTACTGAGCCTGAAGCCTGCTTGGGATTCTTTCTCTCAACACCTCTCCTCCAAACTCTCTCTCTCTCTAAAATAAAAAAAAATAAATAAAAAGAAGAAATCAATAACAGTAAGAAACCAAAAGAGAAATTAGAATGCATATTAATTCAAATAAAAATGGAAACACTACTTAGCAGAATGTGTGGGATGTTGCTAAGAAAGCACTGAAGGGAAAATTTATAGCACTAAATATCTGTATTTCAAGAAAGAACAATATGAAATTAGTGACCTCAATTTCCATCTCAAGAATTTGGAAAATGAGAAAATGAAATCCAAATTAAGGAAAACAAAAGAAAGATCAAAGTTTGGAAATCAACAAAATAGAAATCAGGACTAATAGAGAAACCCAATGAAATTAAAAAAAAGTTATTTGAAAAGATCAATAAAATTGATAAACTTCAAGCCTGACACATTATTCCTCCAAAATAATTACAAAATACATTTGATAACATAGTTGAAATGAACCTATTCTCTGAAAGAAACAGACTATCACTTAAGAAGACACAAATAACTGAGTAGCCTATATTACAAAAGAGTTGAACTTTTGGTTAAAAGTCCTTTCCCTGAGAAAACTCAGAACCATATGTCTTCATTTAAGCATGCTACCAATGTTTAAGGACAAAATAATAAAACGCCTACACACTAAAATATTTAAAAAAAGAACACTAAATCTTAGTATTCCTTATGAACATAGATACAAATATTATTTTAAGAATTTAATAAAATTCTACAGTATATACAAAGGACAATACATCATGATTTATTGGTCTCTATCCCAGAAATGCAAGGTTGATTAACATTAAGAAATCAAATATTGGGGGTGCCTGGGTAGCTCAGTCAGTTGAGTGTCTGACTCTTGATTTTGGCTCAGGTCTTGATCTCAGGGTGTAGGTTTGTGGGATTGCACCCCACATCAGGCTTCATGCTGAGCGTGGACCCTGCTTTAGATTTTCTCTTTTTCTCCCTCTGCCCCTCTCCCCACTCACTCTCTCTCTCTCTCTTTCTTTCCCTGGAATTAAAAAAAAAAAAATCATGTAATTCACCGTGTTTACAAACTTAAAAAGAATAACTACATTATCGTATAAGTTACAAGTGTAGAAAAGGCATTGGTAAAATCTAACATCCATTCCTCATAAAGTCTTAGTAAACTAGAAAGTGAAAAGAATTTCCTCAAACTGATAAAAGGCATCTGAAAACTTTTTACTTCAGATGAAGAACGATAAAAGAATGCCAGTACTCACCTGTACTATGCAGGATAACAGTGGGGTCTTTAGTCATTGTAATAAGTGGGGGAAAGAAACCAACACAACTAGGTAGGAAAAGGAAACACTGCAAAAGGACTTGAAGAAAATTTTAGGTGTAATGGATATTTTCACTCCTTGATTGTGGTGGTTATTTTACATGTCAATACCTATCTACAAGATACACAATCTATACATATTGTTTCTTGTATGTCAATTACATATCAATAAAACTGTTAAAAAACATTGAAAAATCAATTAATGTCAATTAGAAGACAAAAAGTTAGAAAATTGGGTAGTACAAACTTCTCTGTTTCAGAACTAGGGGCATAGTAAGACTTACACACTGCTTTTTCCTGGAGCAAAGCTAGTAGTTTTTCTGTTAAATAAAATGCACATACTCTTTGTAACCCAGCAACTCTTCTGCTAGATATATATCCTGAATAAATTCTCATATAAATTATAGGAGGGTATAAAAATTGTAGGAGGGTATGAACAAAAATGTGGCTGATGTGCACATCTGAATACCACATGGCAGCTGGGAGCAACAGACTTGAGCGTATTAACATAGACCAGAGCAAAACAAAAAAAGAAAACCCAAAACAACAGACTGGATGAACTCAGAACAACACTGTGGAATGAAACAAACACATCAAAAGAATATTGCAAATTATTGTACAGGATCATTCGTATTAGTAAAAACTTTATCAAGCTAAAAAAAGGACAAATATTTTAGCCTGATACATACTAATGGAAGGATGCACACCAAACACATTAATATGATTACCTTATTGGGATGGTTAGAAATCAGGCAATGGCAAAATGGAGCGATAAGTGCCTGAATAAATAAATAAATTAAATTGGAAAGACAAACATTGTTTAGTTCTTAAATTAATGATTATAATATTCTATGAACTGTATAATTCACTCCATCCTTTATATGTACTTTAAACATAATTAACACAAAATAAAATATTCATTGCTCTCACATATTCAGCAACTATTGAGGTATTACAGACCTGGTCATAGCCATTAAAAATCAACTAATTATGGATTGGCCTTGTTTCACTGGTTCTATTTGATGCCATTTTCTAGTTGCTTGGAAACCCCAGATTTGGCAGGGCAGGTGAGTTCACAGCTTGCTGAAGTAAGCAGAGGAGTATTGAGTAGTCCCTAAGGGGACTTGTTGGAATAGCTCATTTGGCCCCCTGTCAGGAAAACATGCTGGGACCAGAAAAGTCTTATAAAGATACCCTTAGTGAGATTAACATTCCATGCTGAATTTCTCAAAATGTTCCTATTCCCAGTGCAATACACATTCTTTTATTAAAGATCCAGATGCAAGAGTGCAAATCTTGGTATAAATAAATGCTTCAAACAGGAACTGTCCCTAGGAAAGAGGTACAAATCAAAGAACCTGGGGAATCCAGACAAAAGTTCTGGATTTCAACACTTTCCTCACTCTTGGCTTCCACTGTGGGAAAATTAGAAAGAGCCGGGTAAGATTTCTAACTCAGTTGAGTTGGGCCAAGCTCACAAAAAGGCCTGAGGAAACAGAAAAGGTAAAAATCTTCTTGTCTTTTTTTCCATTGGCTTGTTGAACTGGAGTTATGTGAAAAGTCTGACAGTTGTGTGTAGATTTTTGTGTTACTGTATCATAGCTGCCATTGAATAGTCTCAGTTAAATCCCAAGGGATGTAACTGAGCTGTACAGGAACAGTGATGGTCAGCAGCACTGGGCATTCAGAACGTCTGCAAGCGTTTTTCCTTTTACCCCCTTCGCTTACCTCCACAGCCTCCTTGATAAAAAGGAAAAAGGACCCGGTTTCTTTTTCAAAAGGCTCTCTCCTTTAGGAATTTTGTAAAAAGTAAAATCTTGTATATTTTCAGGGACAAGAGGTGTACAAAAACAAAGAATATGGAATATATGCCAAAGACTTTAGAAATAGTAGGACAATGATAGTGGAGCAGAATGATAGTGGACTTAAGAAGAAAAAAAAGGCTGTCATTGCCAAGTTTTCCTGAAAAATTAGCTAAAATAATGTAGGGATATAGGAAAGTTATTAAAAAGGATATAAACCAGGGTGTTGGGAATGTCTCACTCAAGTTTTTAAATGGTGAGTAAGTATGCTATGAACTGCATGTACAAAATCTCTTTCCTTGCAAGCAACTGTATCCTAAGGACTTCAAAATGTATGACAGTTTAGAAAGCTGATCTGTTGGATGCCTGAGTGGCTCAGTTGATTAAGTGTCTGGCTTTTAATTTCAGCTCAGGTCATGATCTCATGGTTCGTGAGTTTGAGCCCCATGTTGGGCTCTGCACTGATAGCACAGAGTCTGCTTGGGATTCTCTCTCCCTGCCTCTCTCTCTCTCTCTCTCTCAAATTAAGTAAATAAACTTAAAAAAAGAAAGCAAGCTGATTTGTTTAAAATTATCATTTAGAAAGGTCAGAAAGTATAATACTTAGCTGTAAACAAGACTTAGTAATATAAAATTCCTGCTGGAAAAATCAAGCAAATTCTTCCATAAATATCTTCTTAAAACATCCAATGCGACGTGGTAAATAAAATGAGATATTTGATAAAAACATGTGAGGGGCACCTGGGTAGCTCAGTTGGTTAAGAATCCAACCCTTGATTTCAGTTCAGGTCATGATCTCAGGTCATGTGATCAAGTCCCACGTTAGCTCTATGCTGGGCATCGAGCTTCCTTAAGAATCTCCCTCTCCTGCCCCTACCCTGCTCTCTCTCTCAAAAAACAAAAACAACAACAAAAAACAAAACACAATGTCAGAAATCTAAAAACTTTAACTTGTATCATTTACAGGTTGCTTATTACACTATAATAAAATGGCCTTGGAAATTTTTAATTATATTGTTGTATATTAGGTTGCTATAAGTCACTTATGTTTGTTTCGTTATATTTGTTTTTTAAGCATCCCATGTTGCTTGGTTAGAACTAACAGATCTCAGTGATTTGGGCTGAGATTAATGAAAATATCTAAATGAAAACTTAAAATCTGCAAGATAGAGTGAATTTCTTTTTTTTTAACTTTTTTAAGATAGAGTGAATTTCTATGAATATTTATACAAAATTCAAGTTACAAGGATTAGTGTTTTGATTCACTTTGATTTGAGGCTGTGAATTCTGAACTTATATGACAAATTGGACAAATTCCTCCTCCCTTCTTGGGCTATTTTACTTGGATATATGTAATTTAATGTAATTTCCTTTTTGGGCATAAATACAAAACACTGAATTTATAGCATTTCAACCCATTTTCATATTAAAGAGGGGCATATGAGAAGATTAAGAATACTCTTTTCTGGTATGTATCTTTGATAACCTATTGATACTGCTTCTTTTTCTTTGTATTCTCTTTCTTTTTGAGAATTTGGATTACATTGCCTCCTCTACATCCTGACGTAGCGGTTATTCCTGTTTTCTGAATAACATGTTATAGTCTACATCTACAAATACTACTCTTCTCTTTGTCACGTGAGCTAAGATGGACTTTACATATCAATATCCATACAATCCATTATTTAAGCAACAATAATTAAAAACATTTAATTGGTCAAATGCAAATAAAAAGTCTTTTAAAAAATATTCTTTATGTCAAAATACAGTGATGCTTAAGTTGTAGTTCTGGTTATACATTTTTAGGAACTTATGTTATAAGTATTAAGAAAACAAATTGGGGACACCTGGGTGGCCAGTGGTCGGTTAAGCGTCCAACTTCGGCTCAGGTCACGATCTCACAGTTTGTCGGTTCAAGCCCGGCGTCGGGCTCTGTGCTGATAGATTGGAGCCTGGATCCTGCTTCAGATCCTGTGTCTCTCTCTCTTTCTCCCCCTCCCCAACTCTTGCTCTGTCTGTCTCTCTCTCAGAAATATACATTAATTTTTTAAAATAAAAAAAAAAAAACAAATTGAATTCCTAATATACAAGTTTTAGCCTACACGTTTAGTTGAGAGTTGGATAAATATTTTTCCTTTTTAATAGGTCTAGGATACAACAAACATATATATAAAGGGGCAATTCAAGAATCTTAAATATACTTATGACAAGAAAAATGTGTTTTTTTTTTTTTTAATATTACTTTGGAATTATTCAAGCAGCCTTTGCCAGTTTACCTCAGAAATAGAATGGTAAATTCTTTCAATTGACAGAAAGCTATATATAAGCATATTAATTACTTTGTCTAGGTGGCTTTCTGGGCCACCATCTAAGACACCAGCACAATTTAGATCTGCAACTAGTTCATTACTTGTTATTCTATTTTTATTTAACACATTTTCATACTTGAAGTAACTATGAAATTTCTCTGTGGATCATGATTATGATTACATGTGACCATCTTTGTACAGTGATTCTGATAAGATAATCTCTTGTATCTGTATAATAATAGAGCCAATGAATCGTGAGCAATGTTTTGAAGCTTCAAAGCATACTATAATTACCTTGTAATTATTTACATGTCATCATGGCAATTAATAATTTTTAAAAAGTATAGAAAATGTCAATTACTATGTAAGGTAGTTTTTAAAAGAATATAATGCCTTTAACTGATATTATACTATGTGTACATATGTACACAATCTATATATCGATATACAGTCTGTTCCTTTTGTTACAAGGACTTTGGTTTTTTTATTGTTATTGTTTTATTCACTGCTATATCCCTACATTTTAAACAATTCCTGGCATTCAATAATATGTCATATTAATGGAGGATGAATCAATTATTTTTTAAATTTTTTTATTGTCTATTTATTTTTGAGAGAGAGAGACACACACAGAGACAGAGTGTGAGCCAGGAGGGGCAGAGAGAGAGACACAGAATCCAAAACTGGCTCCAGGCTCTGGCTATCAGCATAGAGCCCAATGTGGGGCTCAAACCCACCAACTGTGAGATCATGACCTGAGCCAAAGTTGGACGCTTAACCAACTGAGCCACCTAGGCACCCCATAGGCTGAATTAATTATTTAACCATACCTATCTGCTAACATCCTTCAGCATAGTTACAGGAATTGGAAAGTTAAGTTTGGTGGTAACAAAATGAGAGATGCTAGCTTGGTTTTCCCCAACGTAAGATTGCTATGATATTCATGTTGAAATGAGGAGGAGAGGAAGTATGAATAAATAAAGCAACAGAGGACAGCATTTCTATAAAGAGAATCACAGACCCCGAAGATACCTGCCTCTCTTTTTGATTTACTCCTTTCCCTCTGCCAGGGAAAACTTGACATCATAGTCTCCAAATGTGTTCATATGTGAACTCTGCCTAACCTGTGGTATGTAACTTTGGACTGTGAGTCTTACTTTTCTCACTTGAAAAATATGAATAATGATGGGTTCTACCCCCTAAATGCTATTGTGAGGGTTAAACAGGAGAAAAGCAGTTAGCACTGTAGTTGTCGTGGAGAGAGCGGTCAAAAAATGACTGTAGATAGATCGATAGATTGATTCACTTGGCAGCATAAAATACATAATAGATCAATAAATCATGCAAATCAGAAAACATATGGGAGATTCAAAAAGGGGTAATAGAATTCCTAAAAGACAGGAAGAACATGATGACAGAGTGTAATAGGACCCAAGAAGCATTTAGTGAGCAATTGTGCATGTCATGAGCACCGTAGTGGAGCCTGGCCTTCCCATTTAGAGTTAGAGGAAAATAATTGCAGCTCTTGAAAAAGCAGACAGTCACCAGGGCAGTGATTCTGGCCTGAAATGTATTGAGTTGAAGAAAGTGGGGACTGGAGTCATGTGCTAATGTTATAGATTTATGAATATGATACTCTTAAGTTTGCCAGATTTGATTCTAAGCACTTGCAACTGAGAATCCATTTCATCCTACCCTATGAGGTAGGATTATTATTAATACCCCTATTTTACAATGAGAAAACTAAGGTATGGAGGCATTAAGTGATTTGCCCAGGGTCACACAGCTAGTGACAGAGGAGCTAGGAGTTTGAAATCTGGCTGTTGAGCTTTGAAGTTCAGAGTCTGTGTCGTGCTGCTGTGCTATTGCTTTTTTGATCTTCAAGTACCACAACTGGATTTCTAGACCAGGAACAATTGCAATTGGTAATGAATTACATTGTGTTCCTTCAAAATGTATTTTGCCTCTCATCATGACTGAGTTTAGAAGTAATGGACAGAGGTGAACGCACTTTAAAGGCCAAATACCTCAGATGTGTGGAGAGTTTGGTTCAAAAATCTGTGAACACTGCAGCACAAGAGAAATGTATTGTCAGGCCCACTGAAGAGTATTATTTCATTACATAGGTAATTCTATATTGCAAATTTAAAAATAATGGTACATAATGTATGTTCTCTGTATTAGCAAGTATTGTGTGTGCTTTTTAAAAAATAACTGTTCTTATTTTCTATCGTGAATATTTTTACTAACAGTCACAGTTGATAAACGCCTTATTGCCTTTCATAAGCTGTGGACAGTTGCACCAGTAACACATACCAAACACAGAATTAAATGAATCCAAATTTATTTTAAAAAGTCAACTGCATACCATCAGCGTGAAATTGCTGCCTATTATCCTTCACTTAAAACTGATCATTGTTTTCTGTGCATTCATGGTTATGTAAAAAGACGTATTAGAACCTCATCTCTAAACTCCAAATGCTTTCATTTCTGTGAGTTCCATGTCTAACTAGAAGTCTTAAATGCTGTCTTTGGTGGTCTATTTTCCATTCTCTTTCCCCCTACCCAGAATCCTGGCATTGTCTGAAATAAAGATTTCTGAAAATTCCCTGATTCTAAGATAGTAGAAATCGAAGTTTGATAGCATTTTCCATAAAGCAGACTAAAAACCAGTAAATGATACAGGGAAGTTGAAATCCTTAACCTGAATCTGAGTTCAGGAATACCTTTTGCCCACTTAAATTACTGAAGCCCCTGGGGATCTTCAATTTCTCTCTACTGGCTTATATTTTGTATTTCTGTTCTTTTCACATTCTCCAGGGACTTCATAATCTGAATCTGCTTCAGATCAAGTGAAATAAGAAAAAACTTTACTTGTCTGGCCCACCCTAAGTTATATCCTGACCCTATATGTTAGTGAAAACACCAACCAAAAACAAGTAATAGCATACACTTTCTTGGATGAAATTATTTCTTTTTTTAATGCAATGTCATTTCTTTCTCACTTCCCTATTTTGCGAAAAAAGAATCACTTCCATTTTTGCGCTGGGCTTAATTAACCAATCACTTATTTCCTATTAACTTGTGCTTGGACTTTAGACCAATGTACATGAAAATATAATCTGGATTAAAATAATTTCCTAAATCAGATATTTTAATTGGAACAAAACCAGAGGATATTAATTTTTCAAATCCCTGGCTTTGTCACAAATAAAAACTCAAATTTTATTATATTTTTCACAATGATATTTTTGGTCTGTGAACGTATTTTGGTAAATATGTTTCTAATCCAAGAGGATGTCACTCCAACTTCAATATACTCTAGTTCTCAGATATTCTGAGAATGAATTCACTTTCTACTTACATTTAGAAATGAGGAAAAATTGGTAAGCATGCATATAAAATACAGTTACAAAAATCATGAATCCACCTTTTAAGTCACATGAATTTTCACCCCATCCCCTCTCTTTTCTCTGTGTAAGAAGTAGGATACCCTTCTAGGAATTGTTTAGAAATTGAACTTACCTCTATCTAACCCCAATCTTAAACAAAGATCAACTGTGGCTCCTTTTCCAACCTATAAAATACTAAAATAGTTTCTTATTCTATCTAAAATAGTCCCTTTTTAAAAAGGTAAAATTCTGGAGTATAGCACACATGCAGAAAAATACACAAATCACAAATGTTGAGCACAATGGGTTTTCTCAAAGTGATTGCTCCCGGAACCACAGCTTGATAATAAATACATAAAAGATGTGACCAGATGCTCCTTCTTATGCCTTTCCACTGATTGCTCTTCCCTGAATGACCCTGTATCCTGACTTCTATCACCATTGTTTACACTTACCAGTTTTACATCATTTATCCGTCTGACTGTTTTCAGTTAAATTTATATTTGTGAGATTCACTGATGTCATTCGTTGATTGTGAAAAAGTTTACTCATTCATTCTCATTAATGTTTATAATTTAATTGCCTTAGTGTAACTGTTTTTTTAATCACTCTACATGACATTGCTAATCTTTGTTTTCATCATTCTGGTAAGTGTCTTATACTATCTCATGTGGCCACTGAGTACTGTTTTGAAAAAAATTACAGGAATATAGTTGACATACAAGGTTACATTAATTTCAGTTGTACAACATAGTAATGTGACAAGTCTACACATTATGCACAAGTCACCACACACAAGTGCAGCTGCCATCTGTCACCATACAATGCTATTACAATACCAATAACTATATTCCCTTTGATGTACTTTTTGTTTTCATGACCTACTCATTTCATAACTGAAAGTCTGTATCTGTCACTCTTCTTTATCTATTTTGCTCATCCCCTCCCCCTTGACAACCATCAATTTGTATTTATGGGTCTGTTTCTTCTTTTTGTTTGTCTTTGTATTCATTTGTTTTCCTTCTTAGAGTCCACATATAAGTGAAATCAGAAAATATTTTTCTTTATCTGACCCATTTCTCTTAGCATAATACCCTCTAGGCCCACCCATGTTGTTGCAAATGGCAAGATACTCACTTTTTCATTAATGTCATTCATTATAGTACTGTGTCTTAAAATTAATTGATACATAACTCTCATTGGGCTAATTTAAAAAATGTTTTAGGATTTATTTTTAAAGTACTATTTTTCATATGCTTTCAAATAGTTGCTACTGAGGTTTTGGTTTAAAGCATTATCTCCTTATTAAATAAAGTTTAAAATAGACATAGAAAAAACATTAGGAAATGTTCATCAGTTCCTCAACCATTTACCATCACTCTTAAATGTTGGTGTATGTACGTCAGCTAATCTGTACGTCTTAAAATTTTGACAAATAAAACATCATTTAATCTAAGGTGTTTTTTCCAAAAGCAGTCTAGGTGTCCAAGAATCTCCTAAAGTTGTAAACTGTTTATTTTTTGGAGATATAGCTTTGAAAAGAAACCCAAAGTTATGAATTAATGAGATTTGAAACTATTCATCCAAATTGTTGCATTTGTAGCTCTAATCTACCTCAAAACACATTTTTTAGCCTTCTTTTAAAATGTAACTTATGATTTGATTTTTTTCATTATGTAACTTAATAATGTTATCTAAAAACTGGTATTTAAGATGGTTTATATATTTTTGTTTAACTACATTGGGCATTATGATTTTCTGTTCTTTCAATTCTGAAAATTTTGAATATTTATGTTTCATCCAATTTTTAATTGTTAATATTTGGTCTTGGAGTTGGTGAAGTCATATTTCTATCTTTTGTTGATTTTAATTTTTTAATTTGAGCAACTAGTGCAGAAATGAGTTGAGGATCTATTAAGTATGTGCGTGGCATTGATTAAATGCTGAAAAAAATTAATAAAACAGCCCTCAATTTAATTGCATAAGGTGTGAGTTTGTGTGTGTGTTTAGGGATATACATGATGGACCAGCTGTGAAGGACCAGCTGTCTTTCACAAACTTTCTTTGGGAAAAACAAAAGAAAATAACAACAACAATCACAAAAAACCTGAAAGCATGTGTCATAAAAACAATGTGTCATAAAGGCCATTTATATGCTTCTGAAGGACACAAAGGAACAAATATGGGAGAAGCATGAAAGAGACTTACAAAGAAGTGACGAATCAGGGGAGTCAGAGAAGGGTGAACAATACTGGAAGAAAATATGAGTATTTGAATAGGAAGCATTTCATATCTACAAGTTCTGTTGGCTACATGAATCATATGTTTCAGCATAATTCTTCAAAAGCTAAAGTGATTTTAGGCTGCAGTAGCAGAAACCTAAGTTATGGCAGTCCCATTGCAACTGTGCACTGTCAGGCTGCTGGAACGTGTGTATTCAGTTCTGCATGCTGCCTTTAGTATGAACCAAGGAGAAGGTGACCGTGAATAGATAGCGTGACCCAGATAGGTAGGATCTAAGTGAAACAATGCATGAGGAACAGTTGAAAAGATAGTCTAAAAAGTAGTTATGTGAAACACAAAATCCTCTCAAATCCCAAATTATCTATTCTTCCAGTGAAGAAAAACTCATTATAATTATCATATGATAATATTACAATAGTATCATATTCTGTATTATTATAACAATTATTATTTTTCTGAAGGCAGAATCATATTCTTTTGTAAAGAATGTCGTCACGGCTTATAGACAATTATATATTATTTTATAAAGAATGTGTGACTTTGAATAGAAGGGATGCCACATGTTCTTAGTGAGTCTGATGCAAGTAATCACAGAAAATCGTGCTGGTTAACATTTATAGACAACTCAAGAGTTTTTGGAGAATGATTTTTTTTTTGAACGTTTAAATTTCCTGCAAGGAGAATCTGCAAAGGGCAGCAATAATGCTGGAAAGAATTACTTAAAACGTTCTAAATAATAATAAGAGGAAAAAGAACAACAACATTGCTATGTTACTAAAACAGAAAATGATGATTTTAAAGCTTAAAAGCAAGCGATAGTCTGAAGAATCATGTTTGTCCTTCATTTGGTTCAAATTGAAAAGCTAAATCTAAACATAAACTGCATTTTCATCATTAGTTCAGAAACACCGAATCAAGATAAGGTAACAAAAGCCCTGGAAAGATATTGATTTAGACCCTACAAGTTAATTTAAAGATAAGATGGGAAAAAAAAAAAAAAAAAAAAAAAAAAAAACTTGAAAAAAAATAGGAAAAACCAGAGAAATTGTAGTTTGTCCTTTTATTTGTCCTTTCTGAATTTAGAAGGGTACAATAGTAAAATGTATATGTATGTATTTAAATATGTAAAACGTCGCAAGAAGTGTGACTTTCTGGCTTAAGTTGCATACATGTAATATAAATGTAAAGGTGGAACATCATATTCAATTCAGCCATTCCGCACATGTTGGGCACACAATATATGCCATTTGATAGACTTTTTGCTACATTAGTTCATATTAAGGAGAGGAAAAATATTTTTTGGTTTATAACATTTCTTTTTTCCCATGTTAATGCCAAATTTTTGTAAAAAGATCATAGCAGTATTACAAATCATACCAGACTAAATATTACATTCTTTAACCCTCTTTTAGTCATTATTTGAACATAAAAATCCTGTAGACAATTGTCCACTTCATAGGGTCTTCAGACGTAAAATTTATCAGATGACTGTAAAATTTACTGGACAAATGAAGGGCCATATACATCAATATTGCATTGTTTCTCTACTAACCATAATTATTTTCAACTGAAGAAAAGGATCGTTTAATGTGTTCATTAGTCATTCGGGGCCTACATAAATTGGAAAACACCTATCTGCGAATGCCTTTGATAAGATGCAAAGGAATTCACTCCTATCAGAAAACCAAATTCTAATAAATGCAATGGATGGATAAAGTTATACAACAACATGACAATGTCTTCTGATATATATACGTGTGTGTGTGTGTGTGTGTGTGTGTGTGTGTGTGTGTATAGAGAGAGAGTTGTCGAAGCAGAGAAGAGAAGACACCCAACTCACTCTGGGAAGTCAGACAGGGTTTAATTCGAAAAGGCATGACAGAGAAAATATGGCTTTAGTGGTATCTGGGAAGGCAAAATAACAAGACAAAGAATGATGTTCCAGGAAGAGACAACAATGCAAATATTGAGGAAGCAGTCATTAAGGGAAGAACAGACACTTAGCAAAGCTGAATTCCAGGGTGTGCAAGTTTGAATAAAAGATATTAAGTCTGGGAAAGTAGGCAATGTCTTAAAAAGAGAA
This sequence comes from Panthera onca, assembly GCF_046562875.1. Classification (NCBI taxonomy): domain Eukaryota; kingdom Metazoa; phylum Chordata; class Mammalia; order Carnivora; family Felidae; genus Panthera; species Panthera onca. The sequence goes on from NC_138339.1 coordinate 78,099,281, forward strand.
GACTGGGCATGAAATTTTGAGGAGATTAAACATTATTCTGTAGTTGTTGAGTGGTCACTGAGGGAATAAAAAGAGACAATTTATTTTGCCTTAAAGCTCTTTCTAGTTGTGTGGGGTATGTACTTAAAGGGTACAGGACTAGAAAAGGCAACCTCAGTTAGGAGGTCTCTCTGACCTCCTATTCAATGATAAAAATGATAATGAGGCAGGATCAATAGAGGCTATAAAACTAGATGATTTTTTTTACATAATTAGAGGTACAGCTGAAATACTTAAGGGGTAATGCATGAGAGTATTGCAAATAGGATTCTTTGAGAAGCAGACTTTGAGACAGTTTATCATTCAGGATGTTTATTAAGGATCAAATGGTATCAATACCTTTAGAAAGGGGAAAGAGGAAATAAGGATGGGCAGAGGGAGAAATCCAGCTGTGATTTAGTCCAAAGAGTTTCAACAGATCAAAAAGAGTTTCCTGAGGCTGAAATAACTGGTCAGGATGTCCTGCATTGGGCTCAATGAGTGAGCTTCTATACTGCCTATGCATTTAGTCCTTGGATGTGGGTCTCACCACCAGCAGCGTGACTTTGGCTGAGGTAGTCCACTGAAGTCAAGACAATCCCTGAAGGGGCCAACAGCTGAAGACTGAGTGTTGATAGCCTTTCTAATACCCAGAAACATGACAGTCAGTCCAGGGAGATTTCAGTGGTGGGACATTACAGTAGGTGTGAGGGAGAAGACCATCCAAGGTTGATTCTAAATTTTACAGTTTGAGAAAAAGATTATGGAATGATTCAATACAAGAGGTTTGCAGAAAGAATGTGTATTGGTGGCTTAGAGAATTCAGTTGTAGCCTTATTGAATCTGACTGAATGTTTTTAGGTGGAGTTGTTATAGTATTTATAACATCTTTGCCATGGGCCACATCTCTGCATAGGCCAGGAAGTTTAATTTTGTCAAGCAAATCTCACTTGTCAGTCAATATAAATAAATATATTTAGTAATACAGGGTCAAGGAAAGTGACTAAAACTGAAGTGCCTATCATTCACAGGAATAACAAGGCTTAGTACATGCCCTGTTTAGGAAAGAGTCAATATCTTCCTCATCAAAAAATAACAGGTTAGTTTCTATAAACAATGACACATCAGAGGAAGACTTTCAAATAAATTTTAATATCAAAAATAGGAAATAACAAAATGTCCTATATTAAGCAATTAAATAATATGAAATTAGTCAACAATTTTTTTTTCTAAAAATAGCTGTAGTTCACCGGGGTGTTTTAATGCTACAGCCATTAATAAGACCATTCTCAGGAGCTCCATGCAAAAAGTGATCATTTTTTAGTGCCATATCATGACATTTCATGAGATTTGGCATGATACTTATAATAACTTCATTTTCTTCACAGGAAAAAAAAAATGAGGCTACTGCACAGTAAGAATTTGCAGTAAATCTTACAAGAACTCAGTAGCTTGGCATTTATTGCCCATCGCTTCCTTTTGATTTAGCGGGTCTGCCCTTCAATATTTCTTTTCTCCAAATACTTGCCCAACTCTGTTTTTAAAACAATTTATACTGGTGGCACATTTTACAGCCTTTGGTAGTTTGTGGCATATGTTATTGTGTCACAATGATCCCACTCTAGTATATTTAGAGAAACTTCTGGATGTCTTTGGTAAAACTCAATTATTTTAAGGGTCTATATCTCCAAGAAAGAAGGGCATGGTACCATTCAGCGCTATTCCATGAGGAGAGTTTTTCTTTAAATGTTGCTATATATTTCACTTTCAGTTTGAAGGAAATATCTGGAAGTGGACTTGTTGAAATTTTTGTTCTTTGTTTTTGAACCTGATGGATAGTATGAATGCTAAAATAAAACGTCTTATAATTGTTATCATAGGTTTGAGTCCAAACATTTAAAATAGTTTTATAATAAAATTGCTATATATATTGAGCTAAAACTTAGGCTTATTTTTGAGAGTTAGTATTTTCTCTGGTGGGGGATATTGATGGAGAAGGCTATGCATGTGTGTGGTCAGGAGATTATATATACCTTCCCCCTAGGTTTGCCGTGAACCTAAAACTGATCTCAAAAATTATGTTGATACAACAAACATAAAAAGAGTCCTGTTTCCATAGAGTTGACACTAGTAAAAATAAAAGGGGAATAAACACAACATAGAGATATTTTAGACAATGACAAGTGTTATGATGATTATTCTGGTTTAAGGCAAGGAAGATATCCATGAGGAGATGACATCCTGAGCCAAGACATGAAGACCAAGGAAAATCCAGCCCTGAAAACATTTAGAGAATATCACCGCAGGCAGGGAAATTTGGAATTGCAAAGGTCCTGGTAGAACGAGCAGAAGTAATGATCCATGTGCATAGTTGGTATCCAGGGATTATCAAGAAAGGCATCATAGGGCAAGTAATATTTAAACAAGATCTTTGAGGAATTCACCTAGAGAAGAAAGGAGATTCCAGCTCCTTGTTAGGAGTAAACTCATGGGGTACCTGAAATATTCTGAGGGAGGAAGCAGACAACAAAGCTGAAGATCATTATGTATAAGGGAAGTAGAAAGCAAATTGGGCTATACATTGAAGAACTACAAATCCTATGAATAAGCCAGTGAATTGTTTGAGGAAGGGACTGCTAGGAACAGAACTGCAGTTTTGAAATATTAGTCTGGCAGCAGCAGTGGTAAATGATCTGGTGTGTGGAAGGCAAGATGGAAAAGAAGTATAACAGAATGATATTGAATTAGCCTGTGGGAAGATGATGAATGTACTTTTCTGGAGAACTGGCAATAGAAATGAAAGGAAGAGAAAATACTAGCTAAGCCTTTAAAGGAGGAATTAATTATCATGGATATGAGAGTTGAGTCTGATTTTAGAAGACAGCATAAAAGAGGCTATTAGGTCACAACAAAACATAACAAACAGTCCACACAATGAAGGGTCGTCAAGGTTGAGATACTCTATCAAGTAATCTAAGAGCATAAAAGAAGATGCTGCTTTTGTCAATTAGGAGGTTATTGATAATCTTTAGTGCAGAAAATGTAATTTTATGCTACAGGAGGACTGGGATGATGTGGAGAGGGGACTAGGGAAGGAGATTATTGATTGGTAATTGTTACCCTTAGCCAGTGATTGTGTCACACAAAAAATGCAGAACATCTAGAGGGAAATGCATAGAAAAAGTGTGATTTACTCATCATAAACTAGAAAGTAGATGAAATGGCTGTTTTCATGATACCAGTGCAGCTCTTTGTGGCTAGACATATCACATGATTATAAAATATGAAAATATATAAAAAGTTATTAAATCTAGGGACACCTGTGTGGCTCAATCCATTAAGTGTACAACATTGGCTCAGGTCATGATCTGGTGGTTTGTGGGTTCGAGCCCCACGTCAGGCTCTGTGCTGACAGCTCAGCGCCTGGAACCTACTTCAGATTCTGTGTCTCCCTGTCTCTCTCTGCCTCTCCCTGCTCATTCTCTCTCTCTCTCTCTCTCTCTCTCTCTCTCAAAAATCAATAGAACAATAATAAAAAGTTTTATAAAATCTAGATCTGTGGCATTAAATGTGCATTTTAATGCTTAATAAAATTGAAGAATCTTCACTAAAGATAAATTTAAAGGTGTATGACATTCAATGGGCATTTACTCTCTAAAATCTGTTGCATGCTGATAACAGTGATAGTAAATTTAACAATATTAATAAACTTGAGTTTTAAGGGGTCCCTGGGTGGCCAGTCAGCTAAGTGTCCAAATTCTGCTCAGGTCATCATCTCACAGTTCACTTCGTGAGTTCCAGCCCAAACCCGCTCCCCCCCTCTTACACACACACAAGGGTTCTCCACTGTCAGGGCAGAGCCCTCTTAGATGCTGTCTCCTTCTCTCTTTGCCCCTCCCCCACTCGCCCCATTCGTGAGCAAGTGCATGTGCATGTGCACTCTCTCTCTCAAAAATAAGAAACATTTAAAAAATAAGCTTGAATTTTAATATTTAGTTCAATTTATTAGTTTAGTTTATGTATTTTCTGATTAAAAAATAAAGAATGGAGGGGCACCTGGGTGGCTCAGTTGGTTGAGCATCTGATTTCGGCTCAGGTCATGACTTCACAGCTTGTGAGTTCGAGCCCCGTGTCAGGCTCTGTGCTGACAGCTCAGAGCCTGGAGACTGCTTTGGAATCTGTGTCCCTCTCTCACTCTGCTCCTCCCCTGCTCATGCTCTTTCTCTCTCTCTCTCTCTCAAAAATAAATATAACAAAAAAAATTAAAAATAAAGAATGGAAAATGAATGGAAATAAGAGAAATTATATCTCATTCAAATGAAATAAAACCAATATCATTTTATAATATTTCCTGTCAATCTTTTCTCTACATATAATTTTTAAAATAGTTATCTTTATTATATACATCTCATAGTCATGATATGATACTTAACCCAGTAGTGAGTATGTACGTATGTATGTATCTTACAAACTTACAAACCATAAGGCTCCACATTGCCATCTGGTTGGCAGGTTGATCAAATAACAAACCTTAAATTAATTTTAATGTTTATTTATTCTTGAGAGAGAAAGAGAGACAGAGTATGAGTGGGGAAGGGGCAGAGGGAGGGAGACACAGAATCCAATGTAGGCTCCAGGCTCTGAGCTGTCAGCACAGAGCCCATGCAGGGTTCCAACCCACAAGCTGTGAGATCATGACCTGAACCGAATTTAGACACTTAACCATCTGAGCCACCCACATGCCCCAAACAACAAGAATTTAATTTAGAGTCATCTTTCTTTATTAATCCTGGCACCAACAGTCTTAGGTCTGCTTTCCTAAGGTAGAAGCTTTGAGATGGAGATTTGTGGGCAGTAAGTTTATTGGGAACCAACAATACTTATAAAGGAGAGATAAAAGAAAAATTAGGGAAAAACAGAAATTCAATTTTTATGGAATTTCAACAAAGTCTTCAGGTGATTTTATGAGATGTTAGACAGGGACCTTCCTTCAGTTTTCTTCCAACTGAGGCCAGGAAGCTGAACCTTTGTATTCCTATAATACCTGTCATTAGATGCAGGATGCCTCAAGGGGAAGGACATGCTTGGCCAAAGCAATTACTTTTGACCAAGAGCAGTTGCTACAGCAGGTTCAAACAGTTGGTAACCAGCAGGCAACACTCCTGGCAGAAAGAGTATCTGAGTCCCAAAGAGAAGGAATCCAGGTACATTATACCATCTAGTACCTTTTCTGTCCCTTTCAGGACCTCGTTACCACAATGACAGAAATCTTAGTCTGTTTTGAGGGGTCAGTAATGTATCTTAAACACTTAGAAAAAATTGCATGTCACATAGTAGACATTGAATAGTTGTTAAATGGGTAAGTTTTTCCACTAGATCTAAAGCAGACAAAGATGTCTATCTGTGGGCTTCCTTTGCTGGCAGGAGAAACTTATCTAGATCACCTTGTCATTGATAATTCAAACTCAGGATCCCAGTTTATGCCAGTCTCCATTTTAACTCCCCAGATTATTGAACCCTCTTCTCCCATTCTTTGCTTGGCCATGGGTGTCCAATGCTTAAAATCCCTGATGTGGACATTTGTATATATCCTTTGATTCTAAAATTATTACCCTGGGGGCATATGAGTAGCTCAATCGGTTGAGAGTCTGACTCTAGATTTTGGCTCTGGTCATGATCTCATGGTTAGTGGGTTCTAACCCCTCATCAGGCTCTACACTGATAAATTAGCCTGCTTGATATTCTCTCTCTCTTCCTCTCTGCCCTTCCCTACTTACTGTCTCTCTTTCTCTCTCTCAAAATAAACTTGAAAAAATAAAATTATTACTCTGATTGTTATATTTTGTATTCTATCTTTCATTTACATTTGTTTTGTTTATTTCATTTATATTTTAAAATGTTGAATATTCTTGATGGTTTTTGCAAGCTTTGTAAAGTATTTAAAATAATTGTGTTGTAACATTTCATTTGTGGTTTGAGGACTTCTCAGAATATACAATCTAACTGTGACTTCTGGCTACTTGTAATCAGGCCTGTGAGGCATCTAGCAACTCTGTTTTGCCCTTCTTTAATTGGCCAGAATATGAAAATGTCACTGTTCTGTGAAGATTGTACTAAGTCATTCTTTCCCAAATTTACTGAAGTCATTTTTTAAATTCTTATGTAAGTAGTGACGTGCATATAACCTGCTTTACTGTTTCCTAATGGTCCATTTATTTATTTTTATCCAATAGCACAAAATGAGTAGATTGAATTCTTGTTTTCATGAACAGATTGACCTTTACTTCCTGATGAGAACAAGTTTGAGTAAAAAGCTATCAGGTTTTAAAAGTGATCCAATCAAATTCTGTAAACTTGTTTTCAGAATGCTATTAGGAACAAAAACAAACACCACATTTATGTGTCACTATCCTTGTTGCCACTAGCAGACACTGTCCCCCACCCCCACCACACACACACACACACACACACACACATACACCCTTCTTTTTCTCACTCTTGCCTCCCCTTCCAACTGCAATCAAGTGGTTCCTCCTTCCTGGCTCAGGCCAAATAGCTTCATTGTGCAGTAGTATCTCTGTAGACCAATGAAGTTTGTATCTCATTGTACGATGATAGTATTCACATTATATTTTTTATTTGATACATCTTCTTCACTAGAATAAGAGCTCCTAAGAAGAAGGAAATATGTCGGGATCACCTATGTGGCTCAGTCGGTTGAGTGACTTCGGCTCAGGTCATGATCTTGCATTGGTGCCTTTGAGCCCTGCATCAGGCTCTGTGCTGACAGCTAGGAGCCTGGAGCCTGCTTCAGATTCTGTGTCTCCCTCTCTCTTTGCCCCTCCCCCACCCACACCCTGTCTCTCCCTCAGAAATAAATAAACATTAAAAAACATTTGAGAAGGAAATAGGTCATAATGCTATTTATAAAGAAAACACCTAGCATAGTTCCTTTACATAATAGTCATGCTGAATACTGAGGGACCAATGAGGCCCACTGGGTCCCAAAAAGAAGGACCAATCACTCATTTTTTCAAAAGCTTTCAATGTACATATATAGATATTTTATAAATATCTCGTAATTTGACATTTTTTTTCTGCCTGCAGATGGATGTCACCACAATGCATAATGACAGAGGCAGAAATTGGAGTGATACAGCTACAAACTAAGAAATGCTAGGAATCTATGGCTACTGCAGAAAGCCAGGAAGAAGCAAGAAGTGAGAGTCTTACAGTGAGCACAGATCTGCTGACACCTCAAATTTGAAATTCTAGCCTCTGGAACTGTGAGAATATATGTCTGGTGTTTTAAGTGAACAGCTGGTTATAGTAGCCCTAGGGGCATATATGTAGTCTATACACTCAACCAAAACCAGGTAAATGTATTGTACAAATATTTGTATTTTGGGAAGTCGATGTATCATGGTATGCTGATTTAAAGAAAGATTTCTTGGGGCTCCTGGGTGGCTCAGTTGGGTAAGTGTCTGACTTCAGCTCAGGTCATGATCTCTGTGGGTTTGAGTCCCATATTGGGTTCTGTGCTGACAGCTCAGAGCCTGGAGTCTGCTTCAGATCCTGTGACTCCCTCTCTCTCTCTACCCCTCCCCACTTGTGCTCTGTCTCTCTTTTACTCTCAAAAATAAGCATTAAAATTTTAAAAATTAATTTAAAAATTTTAATAAAAAAAGAAAGAAAGATTTCTTTAGCCAAACAAGCCTGGGAAACAGGGCATTTTTTATCTCTCTTCAGTAGATTATGATGATTAATTGTTTTTATTTTTATTTTTAAAACATTTTTTAAGTTTTTATTTATTTTTGAGAAAGAGAAAGACAGACAGAGTGTGAGCAGGTGAGGGGCTGAGAGAGAGGGAGACACAGAATCCAAAGCAGGCTCCAGGTTCCGAGCTGTCAGCACAGGGCCTGACGTGGGCTCAAACTCACGAATGGTGAGATTACAACCTGAGCCGAACCTGTATGCTTAACCGACTAAGCCACCCAGGTGCTCCAGATCATGATTGTTAATTGTATGTGCTAACGTGACTGGACCATGGGTATACCGATACTTGGTCATACATTATTCTGGGAGTTTGTGCAAGGGTATTTTTGGATTAGATTAACTGAATAACATTTTCGTTGGTAATGTAAAGCACATCACCCTTATAACATGAATGGACCTCATCCAATAAGTTGAAAGCCTGAACAGAACAAAAAGAATGACCCTCCCCAAGAATTCTCCACTTGATTGCCTTTAGATTTCATCTGCACTATCGGCTGTCTTGGATCTCAAGCCTGCCAGACCACACTTCAGATGTGAATTTCCCAGTCTCCATAAACATGTGAGCCAATCCCTTATAATAAATGTTTCTCTCTCTCTTTCTCTGTGTATGTTGTGTATATATAATGTGTACATATATATATATATATATTTGTACATATATATGTATGTATATTAGTATATGTGTGTGTGTGTACAAAAAATGCACACAATTTTATGTGGTTGTGTCTCTCTGCAAAACCCTGACTAATACAGATTTAAGGTTATTTTCATGTATTGACTCTGAACAGTGGTCAATTTATTTATATGACTTTGTTTAACCTCCTTTTTTGAAACTTTATTACCAAAACGTTTATTCACTGAATTCCTGTGACATCACATAAATCCAGTGTGCTCTGATTTTTACTTTTAAAATAAATTTTTACATTTAGTAAATGCATATACATTTTCAAAATATGAATGAGTATAGCTACAAGAACCTTGTAAAGCACTGTTGTATAACCAGTAACTCCTAGTATCATTTGTGATGTCTATACCTGCTCAGTCACTACTCAAAAGCCACAACTGCTTGAAAGTCATATTATGGCTCTTCAAGTGACAGGACTCCTGTGGGTCCTGACTAATCCATGCTGTATCAATCTATCCTTTCTGACAAACATACAAACAGAAAATATAATTTTAACTGGTTATTCAGAAACATTAGGAATTATGACCTCCAAAGAACAATCAGAGCAAGCCAACAGGCTTAATTTAATAGAGGTGATAGCTAAGCACATGCATTCTGGTTATTATAACATAGTTAACAGTTGGAAACCTTTGATCAAAATAAGTAATTACATGCAAAGTTATTGTATGAATGCAAATGACATGAAAAACACCATGTTACTACTTACACAAATGATCACGCTAAGTACTAGTGTGCACAAAATGATCGGATTTTAGTGTTTCCACAAAAACATTCAGCTGATGGAAATGATGGTTTTATAGATGTAATCAAATTGGATATGTTCTGTATGCTGTCTTTTGAAGCATGAAACCAATTCATAATTATTCTACTGCTAGCTATCTTTTATTTTAATTGATTTACTGCTTTTGTCAGATGATTTCTATATTTAATCAAGATTGACCTGTACTACATTCTTATGAATAGATTTAGCAATGTGCTATAAAAACATGCTTGCACAGTATTATAGGATTAAGTATTCTGCTTCCTTGAGAAAAATTTTCTCTATGTTTTTACAAGGAGAGGATATTTGTTTTTATCAAAGTATAATTGACATACAATATTCTATTAGTTTCAGGTATACATTACAGTGATATGACGTTTTCATAAATTATGAAATGTTCCTCATGGCAAGTCTAGATACCATCTGTATCCATACAAAGTTATCACAACATTATTGACTTTATCCCCTATGCTGTACATCACATCCCTTTTATTTTATAATAGTAAGTTTGTGCCCCTTAACTTCAACTATTTTACCTGGCCCTCCAACATCGCCCTGCTCTGGTAACTAGCAATTTATTTTTTCTATATATGAGTCTGTTTCTGTTTCTGTTTCTGTTTTGTTTGTTCATTTGTTTTGTTACCATTTGGGTTTTGTCTTTCTCTAGCTGACTTATTTCACATAGTATAATACCCTCTGGGTTTAGCTATGTTGTCACAAATGGCAAGATTTTATTATATTTTTGTAGCTAAGTGATATTCTATGGTATATATATATATATATACACACACACACCACGGTGATGATACTGTTTTCTTATAATTTGCTTTGATTATTCAATGTAAGTGCATGTCTTTTTCTTTGGGAAGATTTCTGGTTTGATTTATTTTTGTTTTGGGATATATCTGTTTCTACTATCACATCCCCCCTTTTGATTCAAAAGCTTAAGGGGGAGTGTTGGTATTCTGACCTAGGAACAGCAAGTATGAAGTATTTTGGCATTACAAATTCAATCAACACACCAACAAATCATCTCAATGGTTTTAATCTTCCAAAAGGCTAAGTGTGTGAATCATGAGAAGGCAGTAAGCTTATGTACTTAGCAGAATGATAAGGATTAAAGAACACATCAGAGAAAAGTGGGAAGCCATCTAGCTGAGACAAGCCTGTAAGGAAATTAGAAGAAACTCGAAGGTATGAATAAATAATATCATTAAAATTTGATTCTGTGTACTGTTCTCTCTGATTCTGACATTAAAATTTGAATTGGACAATTAATTTTAATTTTGTTGATTCTCACCAGTGTAATTCTAAAATGTCCAAATTTTAGAATTAGACTTATTTTCTAAATTAGCTATTTTTAGTGATTAAAAATTGGTTAATTTAGTACTGGGAACTTTTTTGTATCCTTATTGTTGCAAATATTAAGTTGATAATTTTGTAATTATTGAAATAATTATATCTCAATAAATTAAATAGATATAGATATAAATATACATATAGATATGGATATTAAAATAGTATTTGGCAAACTGATGGTTACCAGAGGGGAGGAGTGTGGAGGGATGAGTTAAATAGGTGATAGGGATTGAGGAGTGTGTTTGCGACGTGCACTGGATGTCACGTGGAAGTGTTGAATCAGTAAATTGTACACCTGAAACTAATATTACACTGTAAGCTAACTAAAATTTATATAAAAACTTGCAAAAAATCTGACTCCCCCCAAAAAAAATAATATTTGGCTCCAGATCATGGATTTTGCATCAGAGTAGTAAGTCTTTAGGGCACCTCACTTGCATGAGCCCATCTAAAGCCTTATGAGGAGATGTTGTTCATGTAGTCATGAGTTTTTTTTTTTTTTTAAATGGCAAAAGTAAGATATTTTAACTGTAATTGGTTAAGACCATTGTCCCTTTGCATGCCAATTCCCCCTGCAACTCCTTTACTTTGTGGTAGGTGTCATTGGCGTAGCTGCAGGGATTTGAAAGATAATGGCTAAGAGGAAGTTTAACTGATAAATCTAATTGCTTAAACTAGACACTATGATTGGTCTGAGATCCAGAGAAAAATCTTCATGTCATGGTAAACTCTGGTTGAGATACTTTTTTGGTCATCTTGGTGTGTGAATGGCTTCCAAGAATACTCCTGTTATGAACTGCCTGCTTTACCCTGTTCATCACCCAAAATACAGACCCAGAGATTTATTGCTAAATGGTCATATCCTATGACAGTTAGCACTGAGAAGCAAGTGGTTAACAGAAGAAACAAGATGTACAGACCCAGAAGCTTATGTGTGGAAAATTCTTAAAGACCTTATATAGCTTATATGTGAAAGGAAATTGATAGAGGCTTTCCCTTAAGGATTTATATCATATTACTATAATAATTTTTAACCTACAAGGAAATTTACTAAACTATCAGTATTATAAAAAAATAACAAGTTTGAATCAATCACCCTAGAAGAAAAACAGAATTATCACATTCTCTCTGCAGAAAATGATAGCACATTGTTCTATGAAAGGGCCCTTAAAGAAGGCAGCCAAAGTACACAGAGAAGTATTATAGTCCCTTTTTGTAAATTAGTCAATCTGCTGATGCTCTGTTGTTAGGTGCCTACACATTAAGAATTGTTCTGTCTTCCAGAGAATTTTCTCCTTTATCATTATACATATCACTCTTTACATAATGCTCCTGATAACTTTCATTATTTTGAATTCTGCTTTGTTTGAAAATAACACAGGCACTCCCACTTTCTTTTGGTTCATGTTATCCTAATTGGTTTTCCTCCATCCACGTATTTTTAATCTATATTTTTCTTTATATTTAAAGTAGGTTTTTTGTAGACAACATACAATTGGGTCTGTTTATCCACACTGATAACCCCTGTCTTTTAATTAGTGCATTTAGACCATATTAAAAATTATTATTTATGTAGTTGGATTAATATCAACAATTAATGCTTTCTATTTTTTAATTTTCATTTATTTATTTTGAGAGGAGAGGAGGGGTAGAGAGAGAGGGTGAGACAGAATCCCAAGCAGGCTCCTCACTGTCAGGACAGAAGAGTCCGACCCCCGGCTAGATCTCACAAATCGTGAGATCATGACCCGAGACGAAGTCAGATGCTTAACCAACTGAGCCACCCTAGGGCCCCCTACCATTACTGTTTTCTATTTGTTGTCCTTGTTTTTTGTTCCTATTTTGTCTTCTACTCTTTTTCTGCCTTTCGTGGTTTTAACTGAACATTTTATATTATACCATTTTTTTCCTTGCATATACTTTTCTTATTACTTTTTTATTGACTGCCCTACAGTTTGTAATACACATTTACAACTAATTCAATTCCACGTTCAAATAACACTATACTGCTTCATGGGTATAAGGGTACTTTATAATAACAAAATAATCCTAATTCTTCCTTTTTGTTCTTTGAATAATTGTTGTCATATATTTCACTTATACATATGCCTACAAAAGGTTACATATCAACTGTAGTAACAATGCTGCTTTTATTATTTTTAACAAACTGTTATCTGTTTATTGTGTTGGTCCCATTTTATTGATGGTGATGTTCTCAGCTAGAAATGCCCGAGGCACTTGGCTGGACTCCTATAACTGATAGGGAGCTGCACAGACATCTCCCCCACTGGAGCCAATGTAGTGAATGAATCTGCTCTTCTGGCTTCTATTATGATCACATAATGCTCTTCAGCAAAAAATATCAGGGAACATCAGGGAACAAGAATTATTATTCATAGTTTCTGCAGGGTGCATGGCACGCTCAAGTGAGGGCATGAAGAAGTCAGAGTGAGATTGTGGGAAGAGGGTAGAAGAGAGAGAGGAGAGGACCCTCGGCTTTGCCTTTACTAGGGTCTGATGGTAGATTATCTGGGGTTTTGAGGGATTATTCATGATTTGCCAATTTGCAGCATGACAGTGAGAATTTCCCTTCCTCCACCTGGAAGGCTAGGACCAGCTGGATTGAGTATTTACCCTTCACGTGAAAGGATAGAACCAGCTGGGTTGGGTATTTTTTCTCCTCCAATGGAAAGCTAGAACTAACTGGGCTGGGTGTATCCCTTCCTCCACACGGAAGAGTAGAACCAGCTGGTTGGTTATTTCCCTTCCCCCATGTCTATTAGACTCTGGTAAGCCCTCAGAGCTTAGGCTTTGGTTATATGGTTTCTCCTGAGGACGGGCTTTACTAAGAACCAAATGTTCCGGTGTTTATCAAATGGTTCTCACTCCCCTCCATGCCTGAAGCACAAAAGGATTTTTATTCAGTAATCACTGTAAGAATCCAGTAGAACCCTAGGGGTGATGCTTACAAAATCCTCATGAATGGGTCCCCTTCCAGTTTTTATCTAACAAACTTGTCTACCCTGAACTTCCAGCAACTCATCCATTACAGTTCAGGTTTCCGTACCCAGACGCTCGTTCCTGAGAAGGTTTCTCCTCTGGTAAGTTGTAATTTTTTAATTTGTTGGTTGGTCTCTCCAATTTTGGTTTTTAAGAATTGTTGATTTCATCATTTATTTGTTGCTAGGCAAGAGTGGTCACTTATAAGTTTCTTAAATGCTGGACTAGATCTTTTTTTCTTTTTCAGTAGTTGAAATGCTTTGCTGTTATTTGATAATATTTAACAGTAGTAGAACCTTAGATGTACAAACAAGTGAAATTTCCTATAGATTTATTATACAGTGTGAAACTTAGCAGTAACAGATTGTAAATTTGGAAGATATATTCAGGTTTGATCCAAACTAGAATCCCTGAAGAAATCATCCACAGCGAGCATTTTCCCCAGATCCCTGTGACTTAGGGTTGAAACATTGGTGAATAAAGTTATCATTTCCTTAAGTACTGAAGTTATGGTAATGCTTAACAGATACTTACCTTAGTTCCCAAAACTTGTGGGATACAAACAATAATAAAGCCAAAATATGTGTGCTTGAAAGGAAAATGACCCCTATTTATTTAGTATGTAAACATGAGCAAGATATTTAATCTAAAATTTGGTTTCTCCACTTTCAAAATGGAGTTACCTAAATTACAGTATTTCTTGAAGGTTAAGATATTTATAATTTAAAAAGTGCCAAGTACTTTATACATATTTTATTTCCCTTTCTGTCTTACATTAATATAGTGCTTCCCCAAATGTCCTAATTATTCAAAATATTGGTTTGCTTGTTAAAATTTAGATTTCTGGGTCTACCTAAAAGTTACTAAATCAGAATCTTGAGTATGGGACTGAACATATGTGTGTTCTTTATAAAGTCATTGAAAAAAATGCACTGTATTAAATTTCAGGTGAGCACAATCTGGCCTAATCAATACAAAGACGTGGAATAAATTAGCAATGCAGAAACACCCTCAAAGGTAGATAAGGTGAAAGATTTGGGATTCGGTTGGGTTTTCTATATGTTGGTTATCATAAGAGTGTTTCTGTAGTTTAAGCTTCTTTGATGTAATTTTGTCTAAAGACTTATATGAAAGTTTAGACCATCTGACTATTTTCTGGAATAAAATACGAGACCTGATCGTACTGAAGTGTCTTCTGGAAAGAATTGCTCATTTACTTCCTTCTTATTCCATTATGAATTAATGATTGAAAGTTATCCAAATAATAGATCACATACTTTGTAAATCTAGAAAATATTGTTTTTTTAAATGTTCCACCAATTCTATTCTGATAATTCACCTGAAGGAATTCCTATCTCGGACACATACACAAACACACTGGTACTTTCTAAAACCCTAGCTCTGATGCTTGCAAAGTGTGTGACCACGGAACAATGATTTAACCTCTTAAAATAAAAAGTTTAGTATGTCAGAAATTAAAATCAGAATAAGTGTATTAAAAAATTATCTTGAGCATTACATCAGCTTATATTCTTAGGTACTGGTATATCATAGATGAGGTTCCTGCCCTGCATTTCAAACTAGTCCAAATGCTTAAAGGTAATTTTTGCATGGAATTCTATTTCAGATCAATGAAGGGTAACTTCAGGCCCATAGTTTTTAAACTTTTACACAGTTCTGTTATACATAGAGGATATCTTCTTGAGGATGTTTAAAGACCTCTTCTAATCGGAGTTTAAAGATATTTAAATTTCTTTTATATTTACATACAAGCTTTGAACAGCTCTCTATCTACAAATTTGTTCATTTTATATCTGCAACGTAATTCATAATAGGAGTTTAAAGTAGAATTCAAAACTAAACATAAAAGTAAAGGAAAACGTAAAATGGGCAAAGCTGAAAAGTCTTTGTTTTTAAAAAGCAAAACTTCATTATGTACCTAGGAAGTTCATTCAAAGTAAGTAAATTTAAAGATGGCAAGCTCATTCGAAGTCAGGAAGAAATTCTCTAAGCAACTGAAATAGCAAAGACTCTTTTATGTGTATTATAAAAAAGGAAAATTGGATCAGTATTCTGATTACAAATTTATAAATAATATAAATATGCTTAAAAATCCAGATAACATATACATGTGAAGGATATAATAAATATAAAGAATATAGCAGAAAGTACATAAAAAAAATGTAGAGCCAATTACTATTAATTATTAAATACCATTAAGAGTTTAATATAAATTTTCATTTTATTATATATGTGTGTGTATATGTATATATATATATATATATATATATATATATATATATATATACATATATATATATATATATATATACACACATACATAAATATATACATTTCTGGAACTTTTTTTAAAACATAATTCAATATAAAATGCAGAATTAAGTTCAAAATCCATATTGATATATGATTACACTGCTTTAACCCATTTGTCATATATCATGGCCCAAACTCTTACAATGTATAAAATAGCAAAATTTTCTTCAGTAGCTATATAACATTCTATTTAATAAATACACCATACTTTAATTTTAATTTTAATTTTAATTAAATTTAATTTTCTTAGACAATTGTCTGTGTTTGTCAATTGAAGTTGATTTTAAGTTTTCCATATTAGAAATAGTTTTCCAAATTAGAAATATTTCCATATTATAAATAGAAATTTTCCATTCTATTGTTTCCTTAAAATAAATAAATAATTGTCTGGCCAATAGTTGTTTGTATTTAAGTTTAAATAGACATTGCAGATGATTTTAGTAAATTGAGTAACAGAAAGGTAGGCACGTTCAAAATATCATATATGATAAAGTATAGATATAGAATTATTTGTGTTTAAGTGTGTAGTTGTCCTTTAATTTTTTTAAGTTTATTTATTTTGAGAAAGAGCCTGCAGGGGGGCGGGGGAGGGGCAGAGAGGAGGGAGAGAGAGAATCACAAGGAGGCCGTGTGTAGTCAGTGCAGAGGCCGATCCCACAAACCGTGAGATCATGACCAGAACTGAAATCAAGACATGAATGTTTAACAGACTGAGCGACCCAAGCCCTCCTGTAGTTGTATTTTAAAAAGAAATGGAGTAAAAATGATCACCCAAGTGTGCATTATCTACTCTGGGTGACAGGATTTTAGGTGATCTTTTCTTCCAGCTGTTATTATTAAATTAAACAAGTATTATATATTTATAAAATATTTGCATAATATATTTAGAAAATCAGACACAAAAGCACACTTGTAATTTGCAGAATTAGAGAAATGATAAAAGGAAAGAGAGAAATCATTGGAACAAATTGTGGAAAAAATGAAACAAAACCAGCTTCATTGTAATAATGATACAATAAGATACCAACAAATTTCAATACAATAGAGTTTTGTGTATTTTCAATGGTTTAATGCATATTTATTTTAAAATACATATTGCCAGGCTTTTTCCATTATTAATTTACATTTGTACCAAAATAGTATAAGTAAATTTGTTTCTCCAACTTGGGTACTGTTAGTCCACTTTGTTTCTTCTATTTTGCGAGATGAAGCATTTTTTTTTTTTCAAAGCAACCCAAATGTATAGCATTGAAGAGTAAAAGAATAAACTATGATATTTGGAGTAGTGTATATTCTGTCTCAAATGCAAAAAAAAAAAAAAAAAAGATTTACACAAATGTCACAGTATAGGTGAATGTTGGCAATACGAAACAAACCAAGACTATTACATGAAGCATTCTGCCCTTTTTATAAAGTTAAGAACAAGAGCATATACATGTAACGTATTTTAAAATAAGAGCTAGCTGACTATGGGATTTCTGACTGGGCTTTGTTTCTGTAGAGAAAAGGTCAGCATATGTGATGGTGTGGTGGCACAGGGCACCAAATGGTCAGCTGTTAGATATGGGTTATTGATAGATGTCACTTTGGTTTTGTATTACGAATTTTCATCATCAAATACATTACATAACCATTCGTGGGCCATTAGTGGAAAAATTATAAATTAGTAACAAGAACCAAGGATTGTGATTAATAGGATATCCACAAGAGAATAATCTTATTTTGTGATTTTAATATTTACTTCAATGGTTATGCTTGAGTTTCATATCTTTTCAAATATTATGTGGCCCTTTTCATTCTCTTTTGTCTTTTGCTTCTCCATTGTTCTTCATTATTTTTTGTTTTTAATAATATATTTTTTGTGTGTGAATGGTCATTTCCTAATACTATTCAAGTACAGTCATTTTAAAAATATTTTTGCTCATTTTGGCAAACTTTGGATAAGTGAGATGGACACTGCATTATAATTTTAAAGTAACTGACATGGATATGGTTGCTTCTCTATTAAGGACACCTATCCATACTATACCTTTAGAGGTGATACAGTTTTCAAGATATTTCAAGTTAAATATTTAGGTACTTGCTCCAATCTGTCTCTGACTTTGACTTACGAATATAGGTTAGATGTCTTTGTCTCATTTAAAAAATTACCCCTGCATCTTCAAAAGTTTTGGAAAATGCTAGAATATTTTATATCTCTGTCTAGTCATAAGATGTCAGTGGAATTTAAGTTCGCATTAGCAAATACCAAAAAAGAATGTTGCATTTGGACTACCTAAAACTGTTTGTATCACAGAGGTTTTAATTTGTAACATAAGCAGTAATATATGTCTCCATAGATAGAAATCTACAGAGAAAATAAGATAGGGCAGTTACTGAAATTAGAATATTTATCAAAAACAAATTGCATTTCCTTATGTGTTCACTGAGCTTAAATGTTAATGAAATTCTCTCTTTCAAATTATATCCACAAGGCAAATATTAGATAAGACCATGTTATGAAAGATTAAAAAATATGATTGAATTGCTGGTTTTACACTTAATAATCTGGAACAGAGATGTAGGTCAATGGGGAAAAAAGGGTATTTTAAGATGTTACTGTTGCTTAGATAAAGTGATAGTTCATTCAAAGAAATAATCAACCCTGTGCACACTTGGGGAAGAGAAAATGATTTCTTTTCATCCCAAATGCCAACTGAACTGTAAAAGGTGACATTTTGAATAAAGGGAAGTAAGGATAAAAATGCTTTAAAAATGCTTATCAAATTGCACCCTTTCATTGCTTAGACCAAGCCTGTAGAATCCTGACTTACTGCATTTTTAAGTGTCTGGCTTAGTTTCATTAAAAATGTCTACACATGTGCTGATAGAATTAAACATATTTTTAAATAAACATTCTTATTGTAAAGCCTCAGTAAAATGGAAACCTCTCTTACCACCAACCACCATCAGTACTGATCCAAAAATCACTCTGCAAATTTCTGACAGCAATAATGGCAAAATTCTAGTCCAGAAAAATTTGTTTCCCTGAGAGAGAGAAAAGTTCAAACAGTGATATTGGGTATTTTTATGTGAGGATATTTTGTAATATGTTCTTCATTTTTTATGAATATAAATGAAGGTAAAGAAAATAAACTAACATTTAAATCATGAAAGAAATGGTATACATGAAAGTAGAGAGTTACCAAAGTGGAAAGTGTCACTTATCTCATGTGTAACCCCTAGGATTTATACCAGTTTCATTGATAGCCAGATATAAAGCCTATTGCAGGCCACCCCAGGAATTAGTAGGAATCTGCTGCAGGAAGAAAGGGAGGCAGCATTTACTGACACTCAGGTCCAGAATTGGTAGAAGCTGAAAATGCAACAGCCTGTCTGGCTAGAGAAAAAGCCATAACCAAGATATCATTGGAAGCAGAGAGAAATGGGAAAGACACAGTTTCTTAATTCTACCTCCCAATATCTTGATAATGTTTCTGATCACCAGGAAAGCTTGAGGTCAGCTGACCTAGGAGCCTAAAAAACTGAGTATCTCAGCCATGTGCTGGGACTCAGGCTTATGCAACTTCCTTATACCTTCTAAACAAGCTTGAGTCTGATATTTTATGAAACATTTCCATTTTACTTAAGATTTTTTATAAACAAATTGTTCTGTCTTGGTATGTCAGATAACATCAAATAATTCTCATGAACAGTTCAGTTCACAGTGTTGAGGTATCTCTTGGTCAAGGATTAATTTTCTGCTAGGGCTGATTAGCTGTAAAGTACTGGTTAACAGCTGAATGCATGGCTTTACCTTAAAACCCTAACGATCTTTGAAATCTCTTTTGGAAATGGCAATTAATTTATTTACCACAGCCATTTTAAGCATCATGAGATCCTCAAGTTCTTAACAATTGAATGTCTTGAGATTTTGTATAGTAGCTTGAAATTAGTTTGGAGTAATAGTCTCCCCTTATTCTGGGTCCCTTTCATAACTAGAAACATTTATGGGTTCCCTGGTAAATGGGTCACAGCAAAATATATAAATCCCAAGAGATCCAACAATCATTGCAAAAACCTAATGTTCATTTTTTAAAAAAAGCATTCTGACAATACACAGAACACAGTTCCTGTAGGAAAGTGACCGATGGGATAGTCACGTGAAATGTCACAGGGTTTATATGATACATGTTTGTCTTAATCAAGTTGCTACTACTTATTCACCAAGTCTAATAAGATTCTGTATCCTTTGTACTACTGGATTCAGATCAAGGAAAAACCTGGTTACTGAACAATACTTTACTAGAATTCCTTACTGTATACTTGGATTATTTTAACTTTGTCTATTGAAACACAGTTGTAAAAAGTGTTCAACGAGAGCAAAGAAGTTGAAAAAATATTCTAACACTTTTAATAGCAGTTATTATGAAGCTAGTTTCTTACAACATTGGACTATAAGCTACCTTGTCTTAAGGGAAGAATATGTACCAAATACAAGAAAAGATTGGCTTATGATGAGAGATCTTTTAGGCCATGATTGGAGCTTGAAAGACTGTGCACGTAAGACTGCCTTTCCCAACACTGATTTTGTAAGTTTACAGATTATTGTAGAGTTGAGACTTTGTCTCTTACCGCTAGTCTTAGATCTAAAGAGCTCATGTGATTAGTTCAGCCAACCTAGATAATCTGTTTTGATTAACCTGAAGTCAACCAATTAGTACCCTTAATTACTTTGATAGATCCTTTGCCATATAATGAGTAATGAATTACCATAGTTATAGATTTTACCTATGCTAAGGAAAGGAGATTATATAAGGACAGGGGTCACTAGCGTCATTTAAATACTGTGGCTACCATTCCATGTTAAGGTAATATTACAGATTGTTCCCTTTATGTATTTGAAAAGAATCACCACAAAGTAATCTTTGTTCTCTATTATCATGTGCTTTTCACCATTTCTGCTTGGTGAATGTAGGCTACATGGTAGGATAATCATCTGGATGTCACAGTGACACAAATTCCATGACATTTCAAGAAGGTCAGTTCTGCCAGGGATTATGGATGACACATTTTCAAATGTCAAATGTTCATGAGAACATTAGGAAGGGATTCACCAAAACAAGATTTGTTTATTTTCAAATTGATTTATCCATCCTTTCCTGATTGGCTACTTGTGATATTGTTTGGGAAGAAGCCAGAAACGAGATGAGGTTTTTAAGAGTTGTGTAGAAGTGAGGTTCTTCTTGAAAGAGATATAAACCAGAGACAACAAGATATACTTTTGAACATAGCTTGTGATGGAACTTTTTTCCATTCTTCTGTATGTGACTACTTGGCTGCCTAAAATGTTTAAAACTTTCTAAGCTAATGCACTCCAGGTTGACAGTTACTTTCCACTCACTGTAAAAAGGGGTATCCTAACCCTGATATTTCCATAGAATTTCAGGTAATAGTTTCCTTATACTGAAATAACTTCTGTACCTTTAGGCTGAGAATATCCTTTTCTTACCTTTCAGACCAAAGGGCCTTGGAAAAGACTTAAAAGCACCCAGTGCCTTGGTTTATTGAGTATGGAGTTAGAAAAGAGGGCCTAGAAGGTACTTAGAAAATAAATAAAAGGCTCTGAAAGAGTATGGCTGAAGGTAACAAAGAAAATTTGAGGAAAAATTGTGTTTGTCTTATGTAGGTCCTCAATTACTGGTTGAGCCTCTCACACGTGAAGAAGTTAAAAACAAGAAAACTCCATGTTCTAGCCTCAGCTGTCTTGAAAGGAAGGAGCTATGCCAGTGATCCCAGAGGTTTTAGAAGAAACCTCTTCCTTCCATAGTCATATAATCCATTGCTATCATGTTACTCTAAAAATTTGCAGTAGACCACCCTTAAAATTGGGCAAAATATGGGGCGCCTGGGTGGCTCAGTTGGTTAAGCGGCCGACTTCGGCTCAGGTCATGATCTCTCAGTCCGTGAGTTTGAGCCTTGCGTCGGGCTCTGTGCTGACGGCTCAGAGCCTGGAGCTTGTTTCAGATTCTGTGTGTCCCTCTCTCTGACCCTCCCCTGTTCATGCTCTGTCTCTCCCTGTCTCAAAAATAAATAAGATGTTAAAAAAAAATTTATAAAATTGGGCAAAGTAATCAAGGCATTAGGTAATGGGTTTATACTATTGTAATTCATCTTTGTATCTTGAAAGTAACAATTAGACTAGCCCAATGTGTACATTTCCCACACATTTAAATGCAGAGAAATTCATCACCATATGGTCTGACTAAATACACATTAACTTTTCCCAATTAGATACTCGGGAGTGTTTTTTCAAAGCTTGCATGAGTCATTTAACATAAAACCTCTCTATTTATTCACTAAAGCTATCACAGTTGCTCCCAGGTTTTTCTTTGAATTTGTCCTTTTACTCCTCTGGCTGGCAAAACCAAAAGTGGTACAGCGTTTTTCAATAAAACAAAGACAGAGTCAGATGCTTATTCATTAAACAACCAAGCGAAACAAGCTGGATAAGCAGAAATAAACTGCAGAGCCAAATCGTAGTCAGGCAGAAGTGAGACAAAGCAGTCAGGTATGGCAGAGTGCCCACTGAGGTGGGCCTATTTTAAGCAAAGCCCAGAGCTGGCGAATAGAGTCCATTATTTCTTCCTATTTTAATTCAATAGAAACAGAACAAAATAGACTCCAATTCCGTCAGCAAATTAGGTAGAGCTGAACTGAATGGATTTTACACAGGCAAATGGAATCTTTGAGAGAGGGTGATAGAAAGCAAGAGGGCCAAATCATTTTAAATTTTATTTTATTTTAATTTCCTATTTGGTCAAAATAGATTTTAAAGTATCCAAGACAAATAAATTAGGCATTCAAAGATCAATTTGAAATCTGGCAAAAGCATGCAAGGCAGAAGTTCAAATTATAAAGCCAGCCAGGAACAACTTTGTTTTATAAAATCATTTATATTGTCAAAATTCTACCTCTTAACATATTATGTAACAGTTCTAAACTATGTGTCACAAATATTCATTTTCCAAATTCCATTTTACTTCACAAAAAATTATTATAGAGTATTTTTGTTAAAAAAAAAACTAAGTTCCTTTCCAAATCAGTATATGTGTGTGTATGGTTTTTGTGACTTTTTCAGGGTTTCTCTCTGTAGACATAATAAAACCTTTAAGTTTGATTTTCCCCCGAAGTTAACATTAGTATGTGTGTATATCTTTAAAAGTCGGTATCATTTTATTACAATTACATTCCTAATTTTTCCCATTATTTAGTTAAAAGAAAGATTGGATGTATTTTTTTAATTTCTTTTTAATTTTAATTCCAGTATATTTAACATTTTGGTTTCAAGTATACAATACAGTGATTCAACTATTCCATACATAACCCATGGTGCCTGGGTGGCTCAGTCAGTTACATGGCTGGTTCTTGATTTCAGCTCCGGTCATGATGTCACAGTTCACGAGATGGAGCTCTGACTCAGGCTCTGTGCCAGTAGTGCTGAGCCTAGTTGGGATTCTCTCTCTCCATCTCTCTCTGCCCCTCCCTCTACTGGTTCTCTTTCCCAAGAATATAAATAAAATAAAAGACATCACCCAATGCTTATTGTGGCAAGTGTACTCCTTAATCCCCATTCCATATGTCACCCACCCTCCCACCCACCTCCCCTCTGGTAACCAACAGTTGGTTCTCTATTGTTAAGAGTATTTTCTTGATTTCTCTCTCTCCCTCCCTCCCTCTTTTTTTCCTTTGCATGATTGTTTCCTAAATTCCACATATGAGTGAATCATAAGGTATTTGTCTTTCTCTTATTTATTTCACTTAATATTATACTTTATAGTTCCATACGCATCATTGAAAATGGCAAGATTACATTCTTTTATGGCTGAATAATATTCCATTATATATTTATACCACATTTCTTTATCCATTCATCTATCAATGGACACTTGGACTATTTCCATAATTTGTAAATAATGCTGCTATAAACAGAGGTGTGCATGTATCCTTTAAAATAGTGGTTTTGTATTTTGGATGTAAATACCCAGTAGCTCCATTAGTGGATTATAGGGTAGTTCTCTTGTTAACTTTCTGAGGAACCTCCATAGTGTTTTCCAGAGTGGCTGAAGCAGTTTGAGTTCCACCAACAGTGCACAAGTTTCCCTTTCCTCCACAAACTTGCCAATACTTTTTGTTTCTTGCGTTTTTGATTTTAGTCATTCTGACAGGTGTGAGATGATACCTCAGTAGGTTTGATTTGTGATGATGAGTGATGTTGAGCATTTTTACATGTGTCTGTTGGCCATCTGGATGTCTTTAGGGAAATATGTGTGTGTGTGTTCTGCCCATTTTTTAATGGATTATTTGGTTGGGGGTGTTGAGTTTTACAAGTTCTTTACACATTTTGGATACTAACACTTTATTGGATATTCCATTTGCAAATATCTTCTCCCATTCAGAAGGTTACCTTTTAGTTTTGTTGATTATTTCCTTCACTATACAGAAGCTTTTTATTTTGATGTAGTTCTAATAGTTTATTTTCGCTTTCATTTCCCTTATCTCAGGAGACATATCTAGAAAAATGTTGCTACAACTGATGACAGAGATGTTACTGCCTTCCTCTCTTCTAGGATTTTTATGGTTTTAGGTCTCACATGTAGGTCCTTAATCCATTTTGAATTTATTTTCCTCTATGGTATAGGAAAGTGGTCCAGTTTCATTCTTTTGCATGCTGCTGTCCAGTTTTTCCAGCACCATTTGTTGAAGAGACTTTTTCCCATTGCATATTCTTTCCTGCTTTGTTGAAGGTTAATTGACTATATAATTATGGGTTTATTTCTCAGTTTTCTATTCTGTTCCATTGATCTGTATGTCCATTTTTGTGCCATTACCATACTGTTTTGATTACTCCCGCTTTGTAATATAACTTGAAGTCTGGAATCGTGATACCTCCAGCTTTGCTTTGCTTTGCTTTTCAAAATTGCTTTGGCAATTCAAGGTCTTTTGTAAAAAACCATAGGTACTCCACCAAAAAGAAAAGAAAAAAACTACTAGAACTTATAAAGGAATTCAGTAAAGTTGCAGAGTACAAAATTACTGTGCAGAAAAATGTACTTTGATACACTAATATTGAAACAATAGAAAGAGAAAGTAATTAATCCCATTTAGAACTGCACCAAAAATAAGATACTTAGAGATCTGTACTCTGAAAACTATAAAACAGTAATGAAAGAAATTGAAGATGACACAAAGAAATTCTATGCTCATGGATTGGAAGAACAAACATTGTTAAAATGTTCAGACTACCCAAAACAATCTACAGATTTAGTACACTTCCTATCAAAATGCCAACAGCAATTTCACAGAACTAGAACAAAAATTTTTTAAAGTTGTATGGAACCATAAAAAGTGGAATATAGCTTAAAACTGGGAGTTTTGTATTCCATTTCCCTTGAGTCATAGATAGAGCCAGGTCTCAGGCATCACTTGAAATCACTTTTCAGCCCGAGAGAATCTTCAAACTAAAGTGAGGGGCCCAGAGCCCTGGGCACCAGTCCTGGTTAGTGGCCTCCACATTGATTTCTTTCTGATTCACTCTTTGCCTTATTGGCAAAACTTTGAAGGTGGGCCATAGTCTCACGTTCAGGAGAACATCTTTATAAAAAAACAGACATAGACATAGAACCAGAAAAAGTATTATTAGCTCCCTTGTGTTTCATTGACATCCTGGAAAATAATAAAACCTAAAACCAATTCCTGAATAATTGTTGGCAAAGATTCAATAGAATGATTTTTGAAAGATGTCTTGGTAAAGTCAGTAAAGCTATTGGATTTGGAATTAATTCTAAACATTTGGTTCATTTGCTTTTAACTCTGCTGCACACTGTGTCCTTGAAGGGATAATGGTAAATATATAAAGTGCTTCATATGATACAAAGGGGAAAAAGACTGATTTATAAAGAATGATTCAAAAAGGACAGTATTTTACAGAGAGTAATCAGAGAACACTTCACTAAATCATGGCATTTGGGTAGAGAGCTGATGAAACATGAAGCTAGAAGAAATTCTAGTACATGTTTGGAAGAAAGCATTCCCAGAAAAGGCAAGAGCAAGTTCAAAGACCCTGACCTAAAATACAGTTGGTAAAATTAAAAAAATGCTCAGTGGTTTGTTAGTGCTGAAGATGGCATGAGAAGGACGATGGTACAAGATTTGGTTAAAAGTAGACCATTAGTGCGTGAGAAATATTTTTATATTGGCAAGTATTTCTTGTTAGTACCATTATCTCAGTTTAAGTTTTAAGGTTCTCATCACTGGGGGAAAAATAGAGAAAATGAGTTCTGGAAAATAACTTGGAATGTTAGGAAATGTTTCTTATAAATAGTATACATATGTCCCTGGATTTAGCACTGAAAAAATATTTAGATAGATGAGATTTTTCATCTTTTTCCACTTTAAAAAATTATCCAACACTATCTTCCTCTTCTTCTTGTAACCCTTATTTTTGAGGTAACTGACTTAGATCATTGGTCAGTTATGCACAACAATCAATTGTCTAGAGAACAGGTCAGTTATTTTGAAGAATGTCTCTTAACTAGGGCTTCTGTGATGTTTCCTCATTATTTGATTCATGTGATACTTTTCACAAGGATCTCACAAATGCATTTCTGTGTGTTTCTCTTGGTAAATTACATCTGGAGACACAGAAGTTTGAATTTTGCCATATGGTAAGGTTAATTTTGCTTAAATTTGTGTGGCCGGCTTTTTTGAACTATGGCTTACTATTGTTTCCCTTTATGTTAGAGGAGAGATTCTTTGAGACTGCATAGACAGACTGTTTCTCATCAAACTTTCACCCATGTATTTTAGTATCTATTGATGATACTTGCCTGAACTAATTATTTTGCTACTAAGTTTTCAATATAGTGATTCAAAAAACATCTCCTATCTTCTACACTTACTAGTTAGCATTCTGTTGGGTGGGACAGGCACTCTTCCTGGCCCTGTCTGAGCGCTAGGTACCGCTACCTCCTATCCTTTTGGATGGTTCTTTCCCCAGCCCTCTGGTGGTTTCCTCAGCACTGGGAATTCTCAAGTGTGACTCTGCAAACCCCAGTGGTTCATTCCCTGCATAGCACTGTTTTCTCTGACACTATGTGCAAGAGCTCTGGTCCCCTTTCCCCAGATTTTCAACTCTGTCCTTCCAAACCACTGTTTTCCAGCTGGTCTCATACTTTCTGCCCTGTATCTGGAAGCTCCATGTACTGATTCAGAATTATAGTGTTCCCTTCTTTGTTCCCATCTCTAAGGGATTGCTTTTGTTGCCTGATGTACAGCATCTTGCTTAATGCCGCATCATGTACAGGAAAACCTTGGATTATGAGTAACTTGTTCTGTGAGTGTTCTGCAAGATGAGCAAACATTTAATAAATGTTAACTTGATAAACAAGCAATGTCTTGCAATATGAGTAGTATGTGACATTGAATGTCACATGGTATCAACTGAGCCAATGGTTCTCTCTCTCACTGTGGGACTGTGGGTGATCATCTCCCATGTTTGGATGCTTGGTCTCAGACCATGGTGTTTGGCAGAAATCAGTGATTTTTCAGAATGTTGGAAGGTGCCCACGACTGGCACTAGTGTATTTTTTATCACTTCAAAGCACCTATGGACAGTCTTTTGCTTGTCCATATAAGAGTAAGATTAGGAATGCTTTGCTTCATTCTAGGTCAGGCTACCTACAGATATAGACCCGTTCCCCTGTTACCTTACTGCCAGTTACATTAAATACAGAATGACCAAAGTTTATTAACACTGTATGTGTAGTAAACATCTGTGCAAGCATGTACAATGGCCCCCATGCAGAAAAAGATTCCATTGAGCCAATAGATAGCAATGATTCCATTAGTGATAGTGAAAGTCTTCTTACACAATAACCCTCCTTTCTCTTATGTCCCTCACTCCAGCCACAAAGGTTTACACAGGTAAGTGCAAGTTGATTCCTTTATTTTTCTTTTTATTTTGTATTTGCTTTATTATTTTGTATTATGTTATAGTATTGTCATTTTATATAAATATTTTTGTGTTGTAGCATGAATCATTTGAGGTTCCATTATTTCTTATGGGGAAATTCACTTTGATGTATAAGTGCTTTGGATTACAAGCATGTTTCTGGAATGAATTATGTTCTCAAATCAAGGTTTTACTCTGTTTTGTTCACTTTTTGGTTATTTGAGAAAGAACAGTTTATTTGGTCTCTGTATGTCATTAGCTGATATACTGTCTGGCATCATTTGCCTCTAGTAATCCAATGATTTGGATTTGGTTGCTCTGTGCAGTGTCTTGTCTCTCTCCAGATTTGGTTGTCCTGTGAACTCAGATTTAATCATTAAAGGGAAGTCATTAAGTTGAAATCTTCCCAGTGGGAAAGACACGTTTTTAAGCTTTGCACACTTCCTTACTGAAACCAGAAGACTGTCATACTTGTTTCAATATTTGTATTTAAAGAAAAAAAATTGTTTAAAGAAGGAGAGAACATAATGGATACTTAAAGAGGATGCATGAGTCCTACTTTTTTGGAGATAAACAGAGTATCTAATGTGGGCTAAGTCTATTGTTCTCACATGTTAAAAAGTTTCTGTAGATCTAATAGAAATTCAGGACGAGTGAGATGTACCAATAAATCATGCAGACTGCCTAATTAGTACCCACTAAAATGACTTAGAGTGACACACCTTTTCCAAAGTGTTATCAGATTAGCCCAAGATAAAGATACTTACCTTTGATTTAACAAGTTGCTGGAGTATATTAACCTTTGCAATATGCAATTTTATTCCTTTTAATTGAATAATTATTTTAAAGGATGTCAATTTCATTATTGGGAAGAGTAAAAACAATAGAAACACTAAGTACTGTTTTTAAAATGTAATGGTAGCACATGAACTTTATGGCTAATAAAGAAGACAGGGGTTAATGTAGCCATGAGTAGGAAAACAGCAATGTTTGTTATGTACTTGTCTCCTACTACTTCTAATTAAATTACCCGGAAGATAAAGGAAAGCATAAAAGTAGATTTGTAACATCACTGGAAACATAATAAAAGGCCACATGAAAATATTGGGAAAAAATTTTTTCAACTACAGTGCTAATGTGTAAATAATATCATATATATGTTTGGATATACTTTAACAGTAACAGAAAAAAATAAATATTTTATATACAAGTGAAAATTTTATGTGGCCATTTTAATTTGTTTCTATGCATTCAAATTCAAAATAAAAAGTGAAAAAAAATGAAAAGCTAATAGCTTTATTCCTATATAATTTGTGAATCATGGAAGTATATCAAATAATTATGTAGTTTATATGTGTCTAAACGCTTTGTCTTAACTATATGCTCATGGTAGGATCAGGAGTAATAAATGCTGTTTTGTTGTTTTAATTCATGTTTATGATTCTTTTTTTGTTGTTGTTGTTGCTGTTAGTGTATTTTGTAGTTTTAACTATAATCAACTTTTTTTTCAATGATCATTCATCCTGTTAAATGTTTTAAAGTGTTGCTATGTGCTAATTTCTTGAAGACATTTACATAGATAATTCATAACCACCCTTCTTTTTTTCTTTACCAACTGCATAGTGTTTGTGCACAGTAGTTATGGAGGTGAATCAATTTTACAGAGGTAGAGAAGTAATTAAACAGAGTAAGATGAAGCAACAAGGCTGCTAGATCTTTCAAATACTATTTCCAACACCTGTTAAAATTATTGAGCAATATGATTAGGCTTTAAATGGCTAATACCACATTTCACCAGTTTTCCATTTTAATATTTTTATGTGTGATTGGATTGTCTTTCATAATATATTTTTATTATAGCTTTTTTTTGTGTAACTTTCCCCTACTTTTAAAAATCAATTAATGCAGATTTCAAAATCCAATGAATAAAAGTGCAAGAAAAGAATACTTAAGAATCAGATAGGCTCAAAAAAAAAAAAAAAAAGAATCAAGAATCAGATAGGCTCTAGGGCAAGAAAGGATCATTTCTTGCTTGATGATTATTCTGTAAGAAAAAGTCTTTTTTTTTTTTTAATGTTTGTTTATTTTTGAGAGAGAGACAGACAGACAGACACAGAGAGAGAGTGGGGGAAGGACAGAGAGAGAGGGAGACACAGAATCCAAAACAGGCTCCAGGCACTGAGCTGTCAGCACAGAGCCTGATGCAGGGCTTGAACCTGCCAACTGGGAGATCATGAACAGAGCAGAAGTTGGAGACTTAGCCAACTGAACCACCCAGGCGCCCCCAAAATGTTTTAAGAGTAAATTAATTTGGTTAATTTACAAGGTTCTGAAAGTCTGGATTATGTATCAAATTATTATTAAATGTAAAATTTCAATGAAATGGACAGTTTCTGTGCTATTTCCTTGCACCTCTCCATAGAAATTTTCACTGGCTAATTAATTGGAATTCCTTGTTTCTGTTATCAGACCCTTTTCTATTGAATGGCATTTTAAAGTCATGAAAGTTCTTGTGTCATTTTATGATTCTAATTTAGAATGCTGATTCCACTGTGGGCTAGGAGAGTTACCTAGAACAAGTTAGCTTACTTATAGGAAATTTAGTTACTTTAGTTTCAAAATTCAGATTATGAAATCTTTTTCAAAAGATTAGGTAAGTGAGTTAGTGCATCTTAGAATCCAGCATGGTGCTTGGCATATCATAGTTCTCAATTAGAGTTAACAACTCCTTCCTTTTCCCAAACTTCACTCTATGGTTTATACATAATTTGAAAATCTAGGCTCATTCTACCAGAAATGAGGAACAAAGCCCGGTTCACTCCTCTTCTTCTTAAGGCTCACTTGATTCAATCTGTTCAAGATTTTCCATTACAAAGCTTTTTTTTTTTTTTTTTTTTTATCTTGCATACTTTACCTGGTATGTCTTTACCTTTACCGTTCAATCAAATCTATCTCTATTTCCAACTTAATGTTTCTCCCATGAATCATTTTTAGTTCCTTGAAATGCCTACCAGCAAGTTCAGATCTCATTGCAGCATGGTTTAAACATGTAATTCATTTTGCTTTGTATCTTAATACAGTAATTAATTTTAAAATATTTCTATCTTGATATTAAAGATTACATATCAACAACAAAATTTGTTCAAAGTGTAGTTAAGTGACTGCATTATTTTAATACTCAACAGTGTATACCCCTATTAGATACTAAGTGGATAAGACTTTTATTGCCTATACAAAACCATTTATTTATCTCCTACATTATAGGATGCTTTCATTCCTTAAGAGAAATAATTTGATTTATAGTCATAGTTTGGCATCAAATGCAAAATAAATTTCTTAGAAGGGATTTAAGGGGATATGCCAGTCAGACTAGAACAATAAAAATATGTTTTCTATGCTCCCTGTCTTTGAAAACTACAAAGCATGTGGTGCTTGGCAAGATGTATAGTGTGACAAGGCATGGCATAGTTACTGGGGATCAATCACAGCTTTTTTTCTGTATGTGTCCAATAATGTGCAGGTGAATGGCCAAGTTACTTCTTGTTGAGTTTAGAATTATAGATGGCTTTTTGATCAATAGACAAGTGTTTGATTATTCATCCACTTACTACATACTGAAAATCTATAGCAATGCCTTTACCATTGTAAGATAATCTGGCTCTGTTTTTTAATCTCTTCCAGTGCTGTATCAAAATAATCTTTTTTAGATATGTGAAAGAGATGGCGAAGAAATATAATAGCTATCAGAAAGATTTTCATTGTTCCTTTATGTTACTTTTTCCACCTTTTCCTATCTCATTGGGGCTCCCAAAGACTACTGTGCACACTGAGTTTTTGGTATCTCTCTGTAGTACAACACTTAACTTCAGTTTGTTATTCATTTAATCCTCTTTAATTTTTCAGTGAATAATATCTTAGTTTAGGCTACCCAGGTGCAGACCTTGAGGTAGAATTTGAATAAAAAAATTGTTCAAGAAGTGATTCTAGAAAACATCAATAGGGTATTAGGGAAGAATTAAAAAAAAGAAAGAAGCCAACAGAGAGGGTCAATTGAAGTTCATCCAGCTGGGGAACTCTGGGATATAGTGAAAGCATCTTAGAACTATATCAATTAAGGTAGAGGAAACTAGTGTATTTATTCACTCTCCTCCATTAGTCATTAGTTGAACCTTACTTACTTGAGTCCATATCTCTCTGACTTTGGCTTTTCCTGAATGAAAATAAATTGTGCTCCTTGAACAAGAAAAAAAAAGTCAGAAAGTCTCCAGACAGAAAGTTGAGGTGTTCTATAGAGGCAGCCTTCATGGTAAAGATGTGAGTATGGATGGGGATATGGGCAGGGCAAGAGTATCTGCTAAAATGTTGATTTGATACTTAGTGATTATGTGGGTTTACAAAATCTTCAAATTGTTTAGGTTTTAAATGACAAATCAGACATGGCTATTAAAGGGTTAATTGGCAATATTAAATAGAATAATGATTTTCTTAAAGAATACATCAATCTGTATGACATTAAAAGTATAGATAAATCATTTAAATTCAAAAATGAGACAATTCTAGGTGGGAAACAAAAGCAATCTAAGAAAATGAGACTAACATTTGACTAAAGTGTTGCAATTAGGTAGGTCAAGTTTTCTCAAACTTCACGGTATTGACCTTGGGGCTGGATAAGTTTTGTGGGGGGGGGGGGGGCAGATATCCAGTGGCTAGTAAAATAATTAATAGTATCTCTAGTGTGAATCCCCTCTTTATCTTCTGAGTTTGCAGACATTACCCTGAATTTTGCTCTAGTTCAGGAGTATGCTAACTATTAAACAACAACATGGTACTAAAGGGATATTTTTAAATTTTTTAATGTTTATTCATTTTAGAGAGAGAGAGAGAGAGAGAAAGAAAGAAAGAAAGAAAGAAAGAAAGAAAGAAAAAGAAAGAAAGAAAGAGAATGCGTGTGAGCAACGGGCAGAGAGAGAGGGAGACACAGAATCTCAAGTGGGCTCCAGGCTCTGAGCTGTCAGGACAGAGCCTAATGCTGGGCTCAAACTCATGAACCATGAGACCATTACCTGAGCTAAAGTCAGATGCTTAACTGACTGAGCCACTCAGGTGCCCTGGGAAAAAGGGGATTTTTGAACAACTTAAGTTTTCTTTACAAAAATAAATGAAACTGCAAACTTAAATACTTTGGGCAAAAAATGATTGGACATAAAAGGGATATGGGTTCTTGGGGTCATCTCAGTACAGAATGACTTAGGGTATAAACGTATACTGAATCTGTTTACTAGATAATTGAATTCTATATAGTTTGAGCATCCCTTAGCACTGTCAAGTTGACATAATATTAACTGTTACAGAAGGTAACATCATCACTTGTGTGATTCACTAGATACTTACAGGTTTGTAGGTTGAAGGATTTAATATTAAACTAAAGTTACGTCACCTTTTAAAACATTTTATATTGAAGAACACCTCTTAAAATAGCAATCATAATGAAATTTACATTTTGAACATGTCATTTGTATTTGCTTGTATGTGACTTGCCACAGATGTTTAAACCCCAAATTATTCTATGAAGGATAATTTTCTGCATCAGTATAATTTGGGGCTCCATGGAAAAGAAACTGCTAAAATTGAATATGATATTAACAAATAAAGTGTTTATGTGAATTAAACATTAGTTTTTGAAATGTCTGAAAATACCAAAGATATTATCATAATACAGTTATCAACTATCAAACCTAGTATATTCAAGAATAGAGGGACAAAAAAACTTACAGAGGGACAAAAGTTAATATTTAGGAGAGTATTGGAGAGTAATACTTTTGTTCTGATGAAATATGAGACTATTAAATATATTCACTTTTAATATGTTCTCTATTCTAATTGAATACTCTTTCTTCAAAAGAAACTAAAAAATTATGTACTATATATGTATATGTATATATATATATATATAGTGTATATATATATGTATATATATATGTGTATATATATATACATATATATATATAGTGTATATATATATGTATATATATATATGTGTATATATATATACATATATATATATATATATTTTTTTTTTTTTTTACTTAGAGAAAACTGTTAAGTCCATGACACTAAACAAATCAGAAAAGGAAATTCTAGGAAAGGAAATCTGAAAGGAAATTACTATCGTTTACTATTTGAAAAATACTATAACCTTTAACTTATTTCACAGTTATGAAAAAAAGAGTCTGCTTTGAATTTCCAAAGTGAAATGAACTCTTTAGAGGATTCACTTCATTTTGTTTGTTTTTTTTTAATGAGAGGACTGAAGTTTTAAACACCTGTTCCCAGTGTTAAACGGATAATTAATAGCACACCCATGACTGGCAGTTACAGCTTCTGAGTCAACGTCCTATATCTCTTCCTTCCATGATTTCCTTTCCAAAAAACTCATCTTGATGTTCTAAAAAAACTAACACTTAGGAAAATTATTGTAGTGAAGTGTCTAGAAGGTGTCAAACAAGCAGAGATAGAGAAACTTACTAGAGACTTTTCTATAGATTTTGTCCCCCGACAGTGAACACTTTCCATGGTTTCCATCCCTCTTTTCTTGATTGGAGTTGTCAAGCTAGTTGCAACTTAAATTACAATTCGCTCAGTCTTCATTTTAGGATAGACACCAAGAATGGCTTATTCACTTTTATCACTGGGGGAAAAAAAAGTGAAAAAAGATAGAAGATAACTTAGAACTTTTAAATGGTTAAGTTTTAAAGTGATTAATTCAATAGCCCTTTCATTAAGTCTTTTATTAAGATAATCATTGTAAGGATAAGAAACTTAACCATAGGTCTTTATTTCTGTTATATATACTTGTTAATATTCTCTAATATTTTAAATTAAATTTTAATTCCAGTGCTAATATATTTAATTACAGTGTTATGTTAGTTTCAGGTGTAAATATAGTGATTCAACACTTTCATACATCACCCAGTTCTCATCCTGACAAGTGCGCTCCTTAATCCCCATCACCTACTTCACCCATTCGCCCACCCACCTCCTCTCTGGTAACCATCAGTTTGTTCTCTATAGTTAAGAGTCTGGGGTTTTGTTGTTGTTGTTTTGTTTGTTTGTTTATTTGTTTGTTTGTTTGTTTAGAGAGAGAAAGAGAGTGTAAGTGGGGGAGAGGGGCAGAGGGAGAGAAAGCAGATTCAACACTCAGGATGGAGCCCAAAACAGGGATTGATCTCATGACCCTGGTATCACGACTTGAGCTAAAATGAAGAGTCAGACACTCAACTGACTGAGCCACCCAAGCACTCCAAGAGTCTGTTTCTTGATTTGTCTCTCTCTCTCTTTTTGCCTTTGCTTGTTTCTTAAATTCCACATATGAGTAAGTCATATGGTATTTGTCTTTCTCTGATTGATTTCACATAGCATCATACTTTCTAGCTCCATGTATGTCATTGCAAAGGCAAGATTTCATTCATTTTATGGTTGAGTAATATTCTTTATCCATTCATCTTTCAATGGGCAGTTGGGCTGCTTTCATAATTTGGCTTTTGTAAATAATGCTGCTAGAAATATAGGTGTGCATGTATCCCTTTGAATTTGTATTTTTGGAGTAAATACCCAGTAGCACCATTACTAGGTCATAGGGTAGTTCTGATTTTAATTTTCTGAGGAAACTTCATACTGTTTTTCAGAGTGGCTGCACCAGTTTGCATTCTCACTAACAGTGCAAGACGGTTCCTTTCTCTCTTTACCCTCGCCAACGCCTCTTGTTTCTTGTGTTGCTGATTTGAGCCATTCTAATAGGTATGAGATGATATCTCATTGTGATTTTGAACGAAATTTCCTGATGATGAGTGATGTTGATCATCTTTCCATGTGTCTCTTGGTCGTCTGGATGTCTTCTTTGAAGAAATGGCCTGTTCATGTCTTTTGCTCATTTTTAAATTGGATTACAATAAAACCTTGGTTTGCCAGCATAATTTCTTCCAGAAACATGCTTGTATTCCAAAGCACTTATATATCAAAGTGGATTTCCCCATAAGAAATAATGGAAACTCAGATGATTCATTCTACAACCCAAAAATATTCATATAAAAATTATTACAACACTATAATATGAAATAATAAAGAAAATACAAAATAAAAATAAAAATAAACAAATCAACCTGCACTTACCTGTGAAAACCTTTGTGGCTGGTGTGAAGGATACAAGAGAGAGGAGGTTTATTGTGTAGGATGACTTTTACGATCACTAATGGACTCAATGCTATCTTTTGGCTCAATGGAATCTTTTTCTGCATGGGGGCCATTGCATACACTTGCACGGATATTGGCTATAGTACAATATAAATAAACTCTTGTCGTATACTGTATTTAATGTAACTGGCAATAAGGCAGCAGGGGAAAGGGTCTATATCTGCAGACAGTCTGACCTAGAATGAAGCAAAGCATTCCTAAGCTTACTCTTGTATGGAAAAGCAAAGGGCTGTCCATAGGTGCTTTGAAGTGACAAAATACACTACTGCCAGTCGTGTGCACCTTCCAACAGTGTGAAAAATCACTGATTTCTGCCAAATGCCACAGCCTGAGACCAAGCATCTGTGCATGGGAGACGATCACCCACAATCCTGCAGTGAGAGAGAGAGAAGAACCATTGGCTTAGTTGTGATCATGTGACATTCAGCATCACGTACTACTCGTATTAGAAGACATCACTTTTTTGTCAAGTTAAAATTTATTAGAAATGTTTGCTCATCTTGAAGAACAAGTTACTTGCAGTCCAAGGTTTTATTATATTTGGTTTTTTGGTGTTGAGTTGTATAAGTTCTTTCTATATTTTGATACTAACCCTTTATCAGATAAGTCATTTGTAAATATTTTCTCTCATGCTGTATGTTGCCTTTTCATTTTGTTGATTGTTTTTCAATATCTAATTTTGTCTAAAAATATTTTCTTCTTTTTCATTCTTCCTTCCATATTTTCTTTAAAAGTCTATGTCCTGATAAAAGAATAGATAAGAGCAAAAAAAAAGTGTCATGTAAAATGTATAAAAGATGATATTGACTAATGTAAAACTAGATGAATAACTAGATGTTATTCATAGTTATTCATAATTACATTCTAGTTTTTTAGCCTTCTAAATGGTATGAATCTCGTCAATAATAATTCCATTATCTGATAATATATTCATCACTAAATGTCTTGATTGTTCTATTTTTCTCTACGTTAGGAAGAACATAGGGGTATTAAGGTAAAATGTGTTATATTTATATACATTTATTTATATATAAATTTATATTTATATTTATATATATTTTTTTATATATATTTATATTTAAATTTTATTTATATATATTTATATATGTATTTATATATTTATTTATATTTATATATTTATTTATATTTATATATAAATTGTATGTAGGTTATGGTAATTTTTATAAATACATTGCTTCATAGATACTGTGTGCAATATCCCTTGGCATCCAGATCTAAGTTTTAATGAAGGGTTGACTAGGTGGCTCAGTCAGTTAAGCATCTGACTTTGGCTCAGGTCATGATCCCACAGTTCATGAGTTTACCACATCGGGCTCTGTGCTGACATTTCAGAGCCTGGAGCCTGCCTCAGACTCTGTTTCTACCTCTCTTTCTGCCTCTACCCTGCTCACACTCTGCCTCTGTCTCTCTCTCTCTCTCAAGAATAAAATAAACATTACAAAAAAAATTTAAGTTCTGAATGAAATTTTAAAATTATCAAATTTTAGAACATTTTATTTTAAAATTTACATACAATAAAATTTATTGTTTCATGTATAATTGTATGATTTTGGAGAAATGGTATAATCAAGATACAAGATAGTTGTGTAAGTTAAAAAAAATTCTCCCTTTAATAAAATTCTTCCTGAGCCCCTTAATCCCTGGCAACCTGCTTAGAATATTTGAGGAACAAATTGATGTGCTTGATTCTGATGAGAGACTTTTAAAACGAAGTATGTAATGGTGATTTTTACATGTTACTACAAACCTGAGAAAAAGTTCAGGTGAGCATTTCATTATACACCCTATCATATTTTAATTGCAATTTGCAATTTGGTTTTAATTTGTAATTTTCTAATCTTAAAATATAAATTGCTCATTTACATATAAAATCTCAGGATCACAAATGTTATTGACTTGAGAGAAAATATTTGATTCTGAAACTGATTTTGAGTATTAGCAATTACTAAAATAATCTTCCAATTTGGAAAGAGGTAGTTCAAAGATTAAGGATAAACAGAGAAACAAGAGGAACAGGATACTATTTTAGCACATTATTACATCAAAAAGAAAATCTCACTGATTATGCTGTTTGTTTATCAGAAAATCCATAGAATCCATATGTACTTGTGGAAATTTAGAAAGTGCTAGGATATCCCAGGGTAATAAAGCAAATAAATGAGAAATATATTTCATTTATTTACAGTATATTTTTTGAACAAACAACATTGTGAAAAACAAATGGATATTTAAGCTTTGCTACAATGATTATCACCCTGGGTCAAGGAGCCATTTTTAATTAAGAATAAACATTGAGTAGCTTCTCTTTTAATGGAACTTAATTCTTTCAGAAAATAAGTTAATTGACTTTCTCATACATGAAGACAAATTTTCATGGCCGAAAGCATTTAAGATACTTAACAGTAGTACACTCATAAATGTTTTAACTCATACAGACTCTTTTTCACGGGGACAATATGAAAGTCAATACATCTTGAATTGTGTGTTGTGATGAGTTCTTCTAAAATATTTTTTGGTGAGATGTTGTTCCCATATGTGCCATGTCTTAACATCTTTTAGAGCTGACAGAAAAAATTGTTTTTACATATTCAAAAATTTCATAGCAGAAATGGCCAGAATTGTGCTAAAAATACTTGAAATATTCTTCCCTTCTGCTGTTTTTCTTTCCATGTGTATGTCTTAGAAGTCTGTTTATCATTAGATGAATCTCTCTGAAAATTTAGAAAAACACACAAGCTGTATGCCCATGTAAAAAATATTTGGAGATTTCCTTGTGTCATAGTATAGGTCAGTTAGTTAAAATAGCAATACAATAATAATATAACTGTTATTATAAAATCCTTAAGACTTTTTATGAGTAGAGGTTGGTTCAAATAACCTAAATACTAACTGCATGTAAACACATCAAAGACTTATTAAATTTTAGCTCTGTGCTTCTGGACATACATTAAGCATCTGTGGTCCTTGGAGATTATGGAGGTACCTTGAAAGAAATCAAAAAATGTCTGGCTGGGAGGTTTTAGAAGATTCCCTTGGCATTTAGAAAATTTAGAAGAGTCTTCAGGCATTTATAAAATTCCTTTGATATCATGATATCTAATGAGAGTTAAGGCTATGTAAAATCTCAGTCCTAGCTCCCTAGTGGACATAATGAACAGGGCTTTCAGGAAGCAAGAAGGCAAGATTTCAATCCTATTTAAATTACATTTTAATTTTTTACCCAATGCCATAAACCCCTTATCACATAAAATAATTGGGGCAAATAAATTTGAAGAAATTAGCCTGTCCCTCTATCATATGCCTTACCTTGGAAATGTTTGTTATTTAACTCTATATTTTTGTCCAAATCTCCATCCCAAATATCAAGCATCAATAAATTATACAGTTGCCCAGAATTACAATCTAGTTTACATAAAAAAAAGGAGGCAAATTAAATACACAAAGGCAAACTGGTAACAGATGTACAAGTAACCACTGGGGAGCCTATTGATGGGTTAGAAAGTCAGTTGTCAAGGCACCTGGCTGGCTCAGTCAGTAGCACATGTAACTCTCAATCTTGGGGCTGTGAGTTCGAGCCACACTTAGGGTGTAGAGATTATTTAATATAAAATCCTTAAAAAAAATCAGTTGTCATATACTGATTGAGCCATGTGTAATTGCTTATATCAACCATTTTAGGCTGAAAAGCAGCAATTTTATGCACGTATTTTTTATTGTTGCTATAAACTATCACAAATTTTAATGGTTTAAAAAATAAAATGTATTACAGTTTTTGAGGTCAGAAATCTGAAATGGGTTGCACTGGCTAAAAGCAAAATGTCAACAAGGCTGCATTTCTTCTAGAATCTCTAGAGAGGAATCCATTTCCTTACTTTTTCCAGCTTTCAAAGGCCATCTGCATTCCTTGACTCATGGCCCCTTCCTCCATCTTCAAAGCTAACAGCATAGCATCTTCACATCTCTCTTAACTCTCTTCATATACATCTTTCCATTTATCCGCAGAGCCCCTGTGATTACATTGAGCCTGCCTGAATAATCTAAAATAATCTAAAATAATTAGTAACTTATATTTCATCTGTAGGCCTCATCAGCAAAATGAGATTATTAGGGGGTCTCAGCTTTTGGTATTTTTCCTATAATGGGTTCTTGTGGATTTCTATTACCTTTTACCACTGTCACTTCAATATAACCATTGCTATATTTCCCGGAGGAAGTATTTTTTCTGAATAAGCAGAGCCCTAAGTGAAGAAAAAAGAAGTCGAAGTATTGCACTTAGGATTAGATTTTTTCTACCACTAAAGTGTCATCTG
The DNA here is from genome assembly GCF_046562875.1 of Panthera onca. NCBI lineage: Eukaryota > Metazoa > Chordata > Mammalia > Carnivora > Felidae > Panthera > Panthera onca. The sequence goes on from NC_138339.1 coordinate 78,139,786, forward strand.
GAACCATATTCTGGCTATAATTGGAAGAGTATTATATATCAGTCACTGGTTCAAAGCATATAAAATATGTAGGAGAGCACCCACCTCTGTAAGGTGTTGTCTCCTCACTAGTACCATTATTAAATCTTCAACAGGCCATTCCATCATTCTGTCAGACCAACTGCTTTGGGTTATGTTAATACCAATAAATACAATGTGAGTAAGTCCTTTGCCTCACTTATTTGCTATGAAATAAGTTCCTTAATATGAATGCATATTGCTGAGGCCCAGTGATTGCTCAGATACATACATGAATAAGTGTATTAACCAATTTATGCTTTCTCCATACTATTATTTTCTATAAAGTTTGTGTAAAATGTTAATTTTGTAATTTTTCTATGGTCCCTTTTTCATATATCCAGACTCTCTGGCTCAGAGACCTTGAGCCTCGGATCTAAAGTTAAACAACTGCTAAACGGAAGAATACGTTGTATCTCCCATTTTCTAGCACTAAGTACAGTCTTTTTCTGTGATACCAGGATTGATACTAAGAGAATGGTTTAAGCGGTAATAATAATTGCAATTTATTACAATACTGCGGGCTCATAGAATAAAATTTTGTATTTTCATTGTGAATATGGGTGGTTATTCCTGATGTTTGAATATTTTTTAGATGTCAAATGAAAATCTGATATGTGATGCCACAGAAAATAACTTATAATTACACACCAGATTCAAGAGCTTATATTGTCGTATATTTCAGTAAATTATGCTGAATTTATTCCTACCAGTTAGCCTACTTGAGCAAAAGGTGTGATGAATTAATAAAAGGACACCATTCTCATGAGATAAAATAAGTGAAAATAAATAGTAATACCTATTTATATAAAATTTCAATGTCAAAGTATTTCTCCTGTAATGTTAAAAATTATGTATCTAAACAAGATGAGTCAAAATGTACAAATAATTTAGCTACCATTTTCCATATAGAAAAATCAGTATACAAAAGTGAGAATTAAACATTTAAAACAAAGTTAAAATTAAAAAAAAACCAGCATCTGTGCTAATCATTTGATACAGACAATTAAATTCCTTTTCCTTAACATTCATGTCAAATTTACACTGATGTAATATCCTGTATTGAATACTGAACCAAAAACAAAGAAAAGTAATGGGAAAACTGGGAAAATCTGAATACAGTCTATAGTTAACAGTATGACACTAATGTTAATTTATTAGCATTGAAATATTGAGCATACTTATATAAAATGATAACATTAGAGGAATCTAATTAGATTTACAACTCATTTATAAATCCAAAATTATTTCCAGTAAAAAAAATTAATCTTTGACCTAATTTATATATGTTTGATATAAGTGGGCCAAATAAATTCTCCAACTCATACATATGATAACCATAATTTTCCATTTATTTTCATCTAGAAATAAGGAGTTTCATACTGCATTTAAGAACAATAATGCTAAATCTTTTAAAATTAAATGTCTTCTGTCAGACAATAATTAAGGTGACAGTTAAGTAAATTTAGATAAGCTGTAAAAAACACCTATGTGTTTTGTGAATTATTGAATATGTACACTATTTATAGTTATAGTGTTGATGTTGATTATAAAATTATCGGCTCCTCTATTGAAGATCATCTAAGCACAGATGCCATAGAGAATGTTCATTATATGTATATATCTAAGATATTTCCCAAGGTTGTAAATTAAATACATTCTTTCTCAAAATATAAATATAGTCTTCACTTTATATAAGTTGTTCCATCACTGAGAATGTTTGATCCATCAAAACGTGTGATGCCAATTAAAACAGAAAAGAGATACTTTGCGCATATTCACTTTACAAGAAGAACATGGTCATATGGAGACCAGTTGATTTTGGACGCCAAGTTACAAATATTAAGGAAATAAATCTATTTGTTAATACAGTTTAAAACTACTGTCAGAAATATAGTCTGAACTCTTATAGAAAGCAAATGATTTGAGGGCACCAGGAAGATGGCGGCGTAGGAGGACGCTGGGCTCACCGCGCGTCCTGCTGATCACTTAGATTCCACCTACACCTGCCTGAAGAACCCAGAAAACCGCCAGAGGATTAGCAGAACGGAGTCTCCGGAGCCAAGCTCAGACGAGAGGCCCACGGAAGAGGGTAGGAAGGGCGGCGAGGCGGTGCGCGCTCCACGGACTGGCGGGAGGGAGCCGGGGCGGAGGGGCGGCTCGCCGGCCAAGCGGAGCCCCCGAGTCTGGCTGGCAAAAGCGGAGGGGCCTGACAGACTGTGTTCCGACAGCAAGCGCGACTTAACGTCTGGGAGGTCAGAAGTTAACAGCTCTGCTCGGAAAGCGGGAAGGCTGGAGGACAAAGGGAGGGAGAGCTGCTGAGCCCCCTGACGGCAGAGCTCAGTTTGGTGGGGAACAAAGGCGCTCACCAGCGCCATCTCCCCCGCCCATCCCCCAGCCAAAATCCCAAAGGGAACCAGTTCCTGCCAGGGAACTTGCTCGCGCAGCGCAAACACCCAACTCTGTGCTTCTGCGGAGCCAAACCTCCAGCAGCGGATCTGACTCCCTCCCGCTGCCACAGGGCCCCTCCTGAAGTGGATCACCTAAGGAGAAGCGAGCTAAGCCTGTCCCTCCAGCCCCCGTGCACTTTGCCTACCCACCCCAGCTAATACGCCAGATCCCCAGCACCACAAGCCTGGCAATGTGCAAGTAGCCCAGACGGGCCACGCCACCCCACAGTGAATCCCGCCCCTAGGAGAGGGGAAGAGAAGGCACACACCAGTCTGACTGTGTCCCCAGCGGTGGGCTGGGGGCAGACATCAGGTCGGACTGCGGCCCCGCCCACCAACTCCAGTTATACACCACAGCACAGGGGAAGTGCCCTGCAGGTCCTCACCACTCCAGGAACTATCCAAAATGACCAAACGGAAGAATTCCCCTCAGAAGATCTCCAGGAAATAACAACAGCTAATGAACTGATCAAAAAGGATTTAAATAATATAACAGAAAGTGAATTTACAATAATAGTCATAAAATTAATCGCTGGGCTTGAAAACAGTATACAGGACAGCAGAGAATCTCTTGCCACAGAGATCAAGGGACTAAGGAACAGTCACGAGGAGCTGAAAAACGCTTTAAACGAAATGCAAAACAAAATGGAAACCACAACGGCTCGGCTTGAAGAGGCAGAGGAGAGAATAGGTGAACTAGAAGATAAAGTTATGGAGAAAGAGGAAGCTGAAAGAAAGATAAAAAAATTCAGGAGTATGAGGGGAAAATTAGAGAACTAAGTGATACACTAAAAAGAAATAATATACGCATAATTGGTATCCCAGAGGAGGAAGAGAGAGGGAAAGGTGCTGAAGGGGTACTTGAAGAAATTATAGCTGAGAACTTCCCTGAACTGGGGAAGGAAAAAGGCATTGAAATCCAAGAGGCACAGAGAACTCCCTTCAGACGTAACTTGAATCGATCTTCTGCACGACATATCATAGTGAAACTGGCAAAATACAAGGATAAAGAGAAAATTCTGAAAGCAGCAAGGGATAAACGTGCCCTCACATATAAAGGGAGACCTATAAGACTCGTGACTGATCTCTCCTTTGAAACTTGGCAGGCCAGAAAGGCTTGGCACGATATCTACAGTGTGCTAAACAGAAAAAATATGCAGCCGAGAATCCTTTATCCAGCAAGTCTGTCATTTAGAATAGAAGGAGAGATAAAGGTCTTCCCAAACAAACAAAAACTGAAGGAATTTGTCACCACGAAACCAGCCCTACAAGAGATCCTAAGGGGGATCCTATGAGACAAAGTACCAGAGACATCACTACAAGCATAAAACATACAGACATCACAATGACTCTAAACCCGTATCTTTCTATAATAACACTGAATGTAAATGGATTAAATGCGCCAACTAAAAGACATAGGGTATCAGAATGGATAAAAAAACAAGACCCATCTATTTGCTGTCTACAAGAGACTCATTTTAGATCTGAGGACACCTTTAGATTGAGAGTGAGGGGATGAAGAACTATTTATCATGCTCCTGGAAGCCAAAAGAAAGCTGGAGTAGCCATACTTATATCAGACAAACTAGACTTTAAATTAAAGGCTGTAACAAGAGATGAAGAAGGGCATTATATAATAATCACAGGGTCTATCCATCAGGAAGAGCTAACTATTATAAATGTCTATGCGCCAAATACCGGAGCCCCCAGATATATAAAACAATTACTCATAAACATAAGCAACCTTATGGATAAGAATGTGGTCATTGCAGGGGACTTTAACACCCCACTTACAGAAATGGATAGATCATCTAGACACACAGTCAATAAAGAAACAAGGGCCCTGAATGATACATTGGATCAGATGGACTTGACAGATATATTTAGAACTCTGCATCCCAAAGCAACAGAATATACTTTCTTCTCGAGTGCACATGGAACATTCTCCAAGATAGATCATATACTGGGTCACAAAACAGCCCTTCATAAGTTTACAAGAATTGAAATTATACCATGCATACTTTCAGACCACAATGCTATGAAGCTTGACATCAACCACAGGAAAAAGTCTGGAAAACCTCCAAAAGCATGGAGGTTAAAGAACACCCTACTAACGAATGAGTGGGTCAACCAGGCAATTAGAGAAGAAATTAAAACATATATGGAAACAAACGAAAATGAAAATACAACAATCCAAACGCTTTGGGATGCAGCGAAGGCAGTCCTGAGAGGAAAATACATTGCAATCCAGGCCTATCTCAAGAAACAAGAAAAATCCCAAATACAAAATCTAACAGCACACCTAAAGGAAATAGAAGCAGAACAGCAAAGGCAGCCTAAACCCAGCAGAAGAAGAGAAATAATAAAGATCAGAGCAGAAATAAACAATATAGAATCTAAAAAAACTGTAGAGCAGATCAACGAAACCAAGAGTTGGTTTTTTGAAAAAATAAACAAAATTGACAAACCTCTAGCCAGGCTTCTCAAAAAGAAAAGGGAGATGACCCAAATAGATAAAATCATGAATGAAAATGGAATGATTACAACCAATCCCTCAGAGATACAAACAATTATCAGGGAATACTATGAAAAATTATATGCCAACAAATTGGACCACCTGGAAGAAATGGACAAATTCCTAAACACCCACACTCTTCCAAAACTCAATCAGGAGGAAATAGAAAGCTTGAACAGACCCATAACCAGCGAAGAAATTGAATCGGTTATCAAAAATCTCCCAACAAATAAGAGTCCAGGACCAGATGGCTTCCCAGGGGAGTTCTACCAGACGTTTAAAGCAGAGATAATACCTATCCTCCTCAAGCTATTCCAAGAAATAGAAAGGGAAGGAAAACTTCCAGACTCATTCTATGAAGCCAGTATTACTTTGATTCCTAAACCAGACAGAGACCCAGTAAAAAAAGAGAACTACAGGCCAATATCTCTGATGAATATGGATGCAAAAATTCTCAATAAGATACTAGCAAATCGAATTCAACAGCATATAAAAAGAATTATTCACCATGATCAAGTGGGATTCATTCCTGGGATGCAGGGCTGGTTCAACATTCGCAAATAGATCAACGTGATACATCACATTAACAAAAAAAAAGAGAAGAACCATATGATCTTGTCAATCGATGCAGAAAAGGCCTTTGACAAAATCCAGCACCCTTTCTTAATAAAAACCCTTGAGAAAGTCGGGATAGAAGGAACATACTTAAAGATCATAAAAGCCATTTATGAAAAGCCCACAGCTAACATCATCCTCAACGGGGAAAAACTGAGAGCTTTTTCCCTGAGATCAGGAACACGACAGGGATGCCCACTCTCACCGCTGTTGTTTAATATAGTGCTGGAAGTTCTAGCATCAGCAATCAGACAACAAAAGGAAATCAAAGGCATCAAAATTGGCAAAGATGAGGTCAAGCTTTCGCTTTTTGCAGATGACATGATATTATACATGGAAAATCCGATAGACTCCACCAAAAGTCTGCTAGAACTGATACATGAATTCAGCAAAGTTGCAGGATACAAAATCAATGTGCAGAAATCAGTTGCATTCTTATACACTAACAATGAAGCAACAGAAAGACAAATGAAGAAACTGATCCCATTCACAATTGCACCAAGAAGCATAAAATACCTAGGAATAAATCTAACCAAAGATGTAAAAGATCTGTATGCTGAAAACTATAGAAAGCTTATGCAGGTAATTGAAGAAGATATAAAGAAATGGAAAGACATTCCCTGCTCATGGATTGGAAGAATAAATATTGTCAAAATGTCAATACTACCCAAAGCTATCTACACATTCAATGCAATCCCAATCAAAATTGCACCAGCATTCTTCTCGAAACTAGAACAAGCAATCCTAAAATTCATATGGAACCACAAAAGGCCCCGAATAGCCAAAGTAATTTTGAAGAAGAAGACCAAAGCAGGAGGCATCACAATCCCAGACTTTAGCCTCTACTACAAAGCTGTCATCATCAAGACAGCATGGTATTGGCATAAAAACAGACACATAGACCAATGGAATAGAATAGAAACCCCAGAACTAGACCCACAAACGTATGGCCAACTCATCTTTGACAAAGCAGGAAAGAACATCCAATGGAAAAAAGACAGTCTCTTTAACAAATGGTGCTGGGAGAACTGGACAGCAACATGCAGAAGGTTGAAACTAGACCACTTTCTCACACCATTCACAAAAATAAACTCAAAATGGATAAAGGACCTGAATGTGAGACAGGAAACCATCAAAACCTTAGAGGAGAAAGCAGGAAAAGACCTCTCTGACCTCAGCCGTAGCAATCTCTTACTCGGCACATCCCCAAAGGCAAGGGAATTAAAAGCAAAAGTGAATTACTGGGACCTTATGAAGATAAAAAGCTTCTGCACAGCAAAGGAAACAACCAACAAAACTAAAAGGCAACCAACGGAATGGGAAAAGATATTTGCAAATGACACATCGGACAAAGGGCTAGTATCCAAAATCTATAAAGAGCTCATCAAACTCCACACCCGAAAAACAAATAACCCAGTGAAGAAATGGGCAGAAAACATGAATAGACACTTCTCTAAAGAAGACATCCGGATGGCCAACAGGCACATGAAAAGATGTTCAACGTCGCTCCTTATCAGGGAAATACAAATCAAAACCACACTCAGATATCACCTCACGCCAGTCAGAGTGGCCAAAATGAAGAAATCAGGAGACTATAGATGCTGGAGAGGATGTGGAGAAACAGGAACCCTCTTGCACTGTTGGTGGGAATGCAAGTTGGTGCAGCCGCTCTGGAAAGCAGTGTGGAGATTCCTCAGAAACTTAAAAATAGACCTACCCTATGACCCAGCAATAGCACTGCTAGGAATTTATCCAAGGGATACAGGAGTACTGATGCATAGGGGCACTTGTACCCCAATGTTTATAGCAGCACTCTCAACAATAGCCAAATTATGGAAAGAGCCTAAATGTCCATCAACTGATGAATGGATAAAGAAATTGTGGTTTATATACACAATGGAATACTACGTGGCAATGAGAAAAAATGAAATATGGCCTTTTGTAGCAACATGGATGGAACTGGAGAGTGTGATGCTAAGTGAAATTAGCCATACAGAGAAAGACAGATACCATATGGTTTCACTCTTATGTGGATCCTGAGAAACGTAACAGAAACCCATGGGGGAGGGGAAGGGAAAAAAAAAAAAAAAAAGAGGTTAGAGTGGGAGAGAGCCAAAGCATAAGAGACTGTTAAAAACTGAGAACAAACTGAGGGTTGATGGGGGGTGGGAGGGAGGGCAGGGTGGGTGATGGGTATTGAGGAGGGCACCTTTTGGGATGAGCACTGGGTGTTGTATGGAAACCAATTTGACAGTAAATTTCATATATTAAAAAATAAAAAAAAATATTAAAAAAAAAAAAAAAGAAAGCAAATGATTTAACTTCATAGGTAAATGATGCTGTTGGCCCATTTAAAAATTCTTCAGAATTAGGGCAAAATTATATACTTGCACAGCATTGAAAACCAGTACTCTAACTACAGGATTTAAATCCTTGGCTTCTTTATTAGGATCACTTAGAATAAGAATAAATTGTAAATGAAAACCATTTAAATGAATATTTTACCATGCTTAGAGTGAGCCAGTATAGGAACTGTGATATCTAAATGGAAATCAATGGAGAAGAAATTGTAGAGAAATACAACTTCTTTAAGATGACAACAAAAAGCTTTGAACACTTAGTCTTCTAAAGACCACTTTCAAAGGCCTTTCAAACATATTTTCTAATTTTATTTTCAAAGCAATTTATGTAGGTAGGAAGGTCTTATTTTCACTACATTAAAATGAGTAAAAAGAGGTTTTAGGAACACTTAGGTATGAAGTTTCAGGTCTTAGTAAGTGGCTAAACCAGGCAAATAACCGAGAACTCCTCGCAACTCTACCAATGTTCATTGCATTTCATCATCTTGCTCTGTTTGCTTTTTGTCAGTGGTGAGGTGAACTTCACTGCACCTTTCTTGTAACTTTGTTTTAGCACAAAAATGTAACCCATGTGCCATTTGACCCAATAGGCGAGAAGCAAAAGTCTTTGACAAACCCTGTTTTAATTTACAAGAGAAGAAAGCAGGCCACCAAAAATATGACTCAAAACAGTTTTAAGTTTTTCTGTCTCTGTTGTTGTTATTGTTTGCTGTTGCATATGCCAGCAGGGATATAAACAAATGTTTGTGGTTATACCCACTTGGAGTAGTTATTTTCTGTATGGTAAACCCACAGCTGAAATACAGTTGCTTTATTTACTGACTTTTAGAGATTGCTGTTTAAATTTGTTATTTAATTGTATAAAATATTTATGTGAAGCCTAAGTCATATCTTCAAAACAAAGTAAAATAAAATTTTAGCATTTTTACATGCCCCTTTTATCTATTTCCTACTAAGCCCCATAATAATTTTTTAAACTAGGCTTTTGTTTTCCACTATTAATCTAATGAAAGTAAATATGAATTTAAATCTATATAGTATCCCCTATCAACTTTATAGTTGACATATATAGAAATAAAATGTATTTTAAAATATGTACTGAATATAAAAATAGCATAATAGACACCCTTTTTCCATCTGACTGATGTAATAAATATCCTTGTGACCACTCCATAGTAATACATATAAGTGTTCCTCATTCCCTTTTATGGCTGAATAACTTCCATTACGTGTGTGGACCATACCTTAATTTAACCAGTTTCCTAAAGATATTTAGTGTTTCTGATATGTTGTCATTGTAAAAATGTTCAGTGAGTAGCCTTTTGCATATAAATTTTTTGTATTTTTCTGATTTAGTAAAAAATACTGGACATATTATTGCTGGTTGGAAGTGTTAAATGCATAAGCACTTTTGCTAAATATTGGCAAATTTCTCTCTATAGGATTGTACTCTCTGACATTCCACAACTGTAACAACAGAGTCTTTAATCAAAATTTTGAATCCTTCCATTCTAATAGGAAAGATTTGATATTTTAATATTGTTAAGTGTTTATATTTTATATTATAAAAAAAGATCATGTTTTTATATGATTAAGAGCTCTTTACTTTTTTCCTGTATCATTCTCTTGAAATTTCCAGCCAATTTTCTAATAGAGTTATTGGCACATTTATTTTTTATTTTTACAGGATACTTAAATATTAGATGGGGATATAAATTATAAATAGTATTTTCCTCACTAGTAATTTTTTTAAAGTATGGTTTTTATTTAAAATTTTTGCTTTTTGGTGAGCCTGAGTGGCTCAGTTGGTTGAGCCTCTGACTTTGGCTCAGGTCATGATCTCGCGGTTGTGAGTTCGAGCTCTGCGTTGGGCTCTGTGCTGACAGTTCAGAGCCTGGAGATGCTTCAGATTCTCTGTCTCCTTCTCTCTCTGCTCCTCTCTTGCTCATGCTCTGTCTCCCTCTGTCTCAAAAGTAAATAAACATTAACAAAAAGTTTAATAAAATTTTTGTTTTTCTTTCATAATTATAAGTAATTTGTCAAATTTTCCTTTGTTGTTTATGGATTTTTAATCAAATTAAAGTTTTTGCCAGTTCTAGTTATTTATGCATGTTTATTTATGCATATGTTTTACTGCATATGCAAGTTATTTATGCATATGTTTTACGAGTACTTATACATACATTTTTTAACATTTAAATTTCTCATACATTTGGACTCATTGTTTACCAAATAATGTTTCCCTATGACTATTTGCTTTTATTTTTCCATGACTAGTCCTTCCAAAACATTTATTGAAAGTCAACATATTTCCAACTTATTTGACATATACTTTTCATGTCCTAAATAACACTTTTCCAATGCAGACTTGATACTGTTCTACAATAACTTATCCGACTATGTAATACCAGACCTTTATTAATGCAAACTCATCTTCTCATCTTCTGCCATCTTTGTCTTCTCTCTTTGGGTTTTCCTCAGCTATTCTTGGTTTTGTGTGTTGCTTTCTTTTTCAAGTATAATACTTTATCATTTTACCAACTACAGGAAAAGGGCAAACACATGATTAGGGGCCTTTTTATTGAGATTGCTGTCTTAGTAAGAATTGATAACTTTAAATTTTTGACTCTTCTGATCCAAAAGTATTGGATTTATTTCCATTTAACCATCTCTGTCTTTGTGTCTTACAGGAATATTGTGTAGTTTTCCTGGATTGGTTTTGCACCTTTTTGCTAAGTTTACATACATATTTTTCCTTGGCTTTTCTTTTTCTTCCCTTTTTCTTCTTCTCCCTCCTCTTCCTTCTTTGTATTTTTTTAGAAATCACTGTCCTTATATTGATTAGAATTATTTTAACCTAAACAGGATAATAGAATTATATCTATTAAATATGGAAGCTTTGAAAATGAATATGAAATCCTTTATTCTTTTCTTACTTTTGAAAAATAATGCCCTTGAAGTATGGTAAGGAGACATTTGTAGTTTCATAAAGATTTTTAGCTTATTTTAATTATTTTTCTAATGTTTTATCCAAATGTAAAACAAGTTACTTTAAGGACCTAGTTTTCCATTCTGTATACAGAAATTTCTTCCTAGGCATTCTTTCAAAAGTCCCCATATTTATCTGAAATGTTTACTTGCAATGCAAATGTACAACTTTTAATTTGATAGTCTTCTGAAGAAAAGAGTAATCAGCTTTTCAGATTTTAAATATAAAGTATTACTTCTTTACCTTGAAACACACAGTGAAAGAGCTCTTATTCCAGCAAGAACATTTTTAAGGGAATTTTAGTGTATATTACCTAACTCTGAAACCATTCCTTAACCCATATATATAAATATATATATATATATATTATTTTTTAATACAATCTATTGTCACATTGGCTTACATGCAGCACCTAGTGTTCATCCCAACAAGTGCCCTCCTCAATGCCCATCACCCATTTTCCCGTCTCCCCCACCACCCCCATCCACTCTCAGTTTGTTCTCTATATTTAAGATTCTCATGGTTTGCCTCCTTCCCTCTCTGTAACTATTTTTTCCCCTTCCCTTCCCTCATATGATTGAAAATATATGATGTCTGTCCTTTTCTGACTGACTCATTTCACTCAGCATATTACCTTCCAATTCCATCCACGTTGCTGCAAATGGCATGATTTTATTCTTTCTCCTTGCTGAGTAGTATTCCATTGTATGTATAAACCACATCTTCTTTATCCATTCATCAGTTGATGGACATTTAGGCTCTTTCCATAATTTCGCTACTGTTGAAAGAACTGCTATAAACATTGGGGTTTATGTGCCCTTATGAATCAGCACTCCTGTATCCCTTGGGTAAATTCCAAGTACTGCTATTACTGGGTTATAGGGTAGTTTTATTTTTAATTTTTTGAGGAAACTCCACACTGTTTTCCAGAACAGCTGCACAAGTTTGCATTCCCACCAAAAGTTCAAGAGGTTTCCTGTTTCTCCACATCCTCACCAGCATCTGTAGTCTCCTGATTTGTTCATGTAAGCCACTCTGACCGGTGTGAGGTGGTATCTCAGTGTGGCTTTGATTTGTATTTCCCTGATGAACAGTGACATTGAGCATCTTTTCATGTGTCTGTTGGCCAGAGATGCCATCTTTGGAAAAGTGTCTATTCATGTATTCTGCCCATTTCTTCACTGGATTATTGGTTTTTCGGGTGTTGACTTTCTTTAACCCATATTTTTACAGTTTCCTATATATTTAGCTCTTACAGGGGCTCAATATGACAAGTACAAACCTCCATGGAGCGTGTACAAAGATCAGATTTTTAAAAATTTTTTAATGTTTATTCATTTTTGAGAGAGAGAGAGAGACAGAGTGTGAGCGGGGGAGGCAGAGAGAGAGGGAGACACAGAATCTGAAGCAGGCTCAAAGATCTGAGCTGTCAGCATAGAGCCCCATGTGGGGCTGGAACTCACAAACTGTGAGCCGAAGTTGGACGCTTAATTGACTGAGCCACCCAGGGCCCCAAAGATCAGGCTTTTCGAGGACACTTCTCATGCCTGTATGTGGCTATGTTCTTCCATGTTTAATACAAAAAAGTTTTTGTGTATAATAAGTGATTTATTTGATCATTATATAGTGTGAATTTGATTTCCATCTAGGAGAACAGACTAGTTTACAAGCACAATGTTGCTTGACTGTGTAAGTCAGGTAAATACTAAAGAAAAAACAAACAAGAACAACAAAAAAAAAACCCGCTTCATTAGAATTCATAAAATCGTACAGAATCACAATAAAAATGGAGGGGGGATCCATTAGGATTAAATAAAACTTATTTTCAAATCAATTGACTTAGTCAACAGATTAATAATGTATACATGTTTTCTAAATTATAAGTGATGAGGGGCGCCTGGGTGGCTCTGTTGATTGAGCGACCGACTTTGGCTCAGGTCACGATATCATGGTTTGTGAGTTCAAGCTCCGCGTCGGGCTCTGGGCTGACAGCTCAGAGAATGGAGCCTGCTTCCAATTCTGTGTCTCCTTCTCCCTCTGCCCCTAACCCACCTGCATTCTGTCTCTGTCTCTCTCAAAAATAAATAAACATTAAATTTTTTTTTTAAATTATAAGTGATTAAAAGGAAAAATGAGATACATTAACATTTACCTTTACATGATCAACTGATTGCTTACATGTTTTTCTCACCTGTAAGTAGGACAAGGCTATCAGTAATCTAGTGACATTGGTATCTATATTGGCTTCTAGTATCACAGCTGGATGTACAGCCTACTAATGGAAGGAAGACGGCATAAATCATTGGGTAGCACTAGTGTTTGTGAACTACCCAGTTTGGAACTATATGTTGAAATCATAAGACAATGAGATTGGATTCTGCCTTTGCAAGTTCTGATTAGTGGAACCATCCCCAGCATTTAATCACTTGTTTTGTCTTCTTCAGTTACCACTTTGTTTGGTATACAGTTGGTCTTTTAATACACTTTAAAATCCATCTACTTTCTGAAAGCTATTCAAGCTCAGGTGCTCCCTAAAGCATGAATCTTCTTTTGATCTATGGCCCCATGTGCCCGGAATATTTGTTTACATGCCACACAAACCTCTCTGAGATATTAATGGTGAGAACCAAATATCTATCTTAGCTGTCAAAATAAAAAGGTGGGGTGGGCATGGGGGTGGTTGTTGAAAACACACTTTGGAAGAAAAAAAAAGGAATAAGCTAGCACATCTTTGTCTTTGTCCTCTTTGATTTCATGTGTCTTTATCCACAAAAGCCAATTCATACCTTTTCCATTCTTCTAAATTACTTCGTCTGCTTTCCCCTCTCCCCTGTGTTCCTCTCAGAAAATATTTTACCTTAACCTTAGAGTAAACATCCCTCTCTAGTAATTCAAAATAACCAACTTGATAACTGGCCTCATTCATGTTTCCTTTTATCCTATTTAGAAAAACATGTTTGTTTTGAGACTGAACATAGAGGCCAAGGATTTTATACAGTTAATTCATTAGATGCCAAAGGTTTCTTCAGAATTTAAGTACAAATACAATTATTCTAATAAATAAGGTATGGTCCTGGGCAGACACCATAAAGCAAAACACACAATGGAATGTTGATCTTTTTTGTATTCTTTTTGATTAAATAAGTTGTCAGCAAGTTTTTCTTTTCTTTTTTTTCTTTTCTTTTTTTGAGAGATTGAAAGAAGGGGAGAGGAGCAGAGGGAGAGAGAAAGAATCTTAAGCAGGCTTTACACGGGGCTTGATCCCATGATCCTAGGATCATGACATGAGCTGAAATCAAGAGTTAGATGCTAAGTCAACTGAGCCACCAAGTTTTTCTGTTTGAAAAAAAATATTTTGGGGCTCCTAGGGGCTAAGTTGGTTAAGTGTCAGACTTAGGCTCAGGTCATGATCTTGTAGCTTGTGAGTTCAAGCCCTATATCGGGCTCTCTGCTGTCAGCACAGAGCCTGGTTCAGATTCTATTTCCCTCTCTCGGCCCCTACCTCACTTGTGCTTGCTCATTCTTTCTCTCTCAAAACTAAACATTTAAAACAAAAAATAAAACATATTTTTTGAAAGAATAACAATATTTTCTCTTGACGTCAGATTTCCAGAGAGGATTCCTTCTTTCTTATCCTACAGTACAAACTTACAAAATGATTTTGCATTCTGTTCTAACTACCTTTTTTTTTTTTTTTTTTGAAGTTTATTTATTTTGAAAGAGAACACAAGTTGGGGAGGGGCAGAGGAAGAGGGAGGAGAGAGAATCCCAGGCAGGCTCTGCAGAGCATGGGGCCAGATGCAGGGCTTGAACTCATGAATCATGAGATCATGACCTGAGCCAAAATCAAGAGTCAAATGCTTAACTGACTGAGCCACCCAGGCACCCATGTTCTGAGCCACTTTTTGATTGAATTTGGCATATTACATGGCAGGTATTTGGTCTATCTGCTATGAATACCAGGATCTCAGTACATATTTAAGATAAATGCAAACATTTAAATTTATCCTAACATCTCACACACCTACGTATGTGTATCTTTTCAATCTTTTGCTATCTATACATCATGTGTCTCTTCTGGGATATATTTCATACCTGATAAGTAAACAAAAATATTTATTTAATGAATATATACATTGACATATCAATTCCAAGCATTTCAGTAGATACCAGATTTAGTCATTTGTAAATGATAGTCATTACTATGTAGAGCAAAAATAAATTATTCTTTATTTTTTTTTTTTTTTGCCTTACAGTTAAGTTTACAATAGTAAGTAAATATGTTTAACCAATTCCAGAGCTTCCTTGGTAATTGGGTTTTTAAAGTTTTTTTTTTCTTATATTCTTAATCTACTACCTTTCTCCTTAAAACAACTTAAAAAGTCAAAAAAATCCAAATTCATTTGAATAAGTATTTTATGACTCAGTACATGAAAAAAATTAAGAGGGTTTGTTAAGAAAAACAAAATACTGCTCATATCAATCTTTTCTTCTAATGCTGTCAGAGATGACATAACCTCAATTAACATTGCACTTTTGACTTAGAACTTGTCAAACAATTCATTTCATCGTCTCTAAACTTGCCCCTAGACACACAAAAAAAGCAGCAATAATCATTAAACATGAAAAGCAACACATTTCCCTGTAAATAGCAGAATGGCATAGGGTAATGTAAGTATGTGGGTAAATATATTGACAGTTTGCTTCTAACAAATCAACACTCTTCAACATTTGTTAGCAAGAACCAGACATTGTGACAGGAGAATGTACTGGCAGATGGATCCCTCTTCCCTTTTACAAACCAGAATAAAATGAATGAATGTAGAGAGAAATGCGTATGAAGTTAAAAAGGCCGTAATCGGGGCGCCTGGGTGGCGCAGTCGGTTAAGCGTCCGACTTCAGCCAGGTCACGATCTCGCGGTCCGTGAGTTCGAGCCCCGCGTCAGGCTCTGGGCTGATGGCTCGGAGCCTGGAGCCTGTTTCCGATTCTGTGTCTCCCTCTCTCTCTGCCCCTCCCCCGTTCATGCTCTGTCTCTCTCTGTCCCAAAAATAAATTAAAAAAAAAAAAAAAAAAAAAGGCCGTAATCAACTTTAGACACTAAATGGATCAAGTTTAGTATTTAGGAAAAAGGATATTTGCAAGAGGCAAACTTACTTTCTCAGGTAACATTGAAATGGGGATCTGAACCCTAAGGATCCCCTTAAAAGATTTTGACAAGACAAATCAACAGCCTTAGGGCTCCTCGTATAGGTGGGTCTCGTGGTGACAGTTCCAATCGTGGGAAGACTTCTTCACTATTGGCCTATTGACACTCAAGTTTGTTTTGTGTTCTGACTTGGGGTTTACAAAACAAGATACAACTCAGACTTGGAAGACAGAGAATGTATCCCACTTGATTTTGATACTTGGTAGCTGAGATGTCTGAGGAACCTCAACTGTGTAATGGGGATTTAACAGCTATGTAACTAACTGCCCCTCATAGGGAAATAAGTGAGCTGGCAACTAGAATATTCAATAAGTCATTGAATCCTTTAATCAGTCCTTGAATCATTTCTTTATCGCCAGTGTTCATTTATGTAATATACTGTAATAATATTAAGTTTAAAGAAAGAAACTTTCTGTAACAGAAGGAATTTATACACCTTGTCACCACAGTGTCTAATTCTTCCCAGTGTGGATATTTAGTAGAATACAAGAGTAAGAATAATTATCACTGTACCTAAAAAATAGGGCAAAAAAATTTTTTGCTATGGATGTTACCAGAAAAACTGAGTTTCTTCAACTTACACTCATATATAAAACGATTAACCACTGCTTTACAGACAAAAATAGCTACTTCAGTCAAAACAAATTAACCTTGAGTTCCAATATAACCTTAGCTCAGTAAACTGTTTATTGAGTTAATGACATTCATAGTATATTATTTTAAAAAACAGAAAGTAAATATGTGCAAATAGGTAGTTATTGACTCAAGTTTTCAAAATGTTTTGTGTGCCTAAAATTAAAGTCCTATAAAATTTACCATCTTTCCTTTTAAAAATTTTCCCCTTACTGGACACTGGTACTAAATCCATTCAGATATTTATATGCATATTATAAACATTTTTCTTTCAGATAAACTATGTACAGCATTAACTTTGATTTTAACAACAAAAAATCAGTTGGCTTGTGGTAGGGAAAAAAAAAACACCTCAAGGCAACCTGACTATGCACATACATGACAACATCCCTCATGACCTTGTAATGTGAGACCACTTAATAAGACTGCATGTTTGTGTGTTACCATATATGGGAGACAATGAAATAGAAAATGTATTAAAAAAACTATGCCAGGTAGCATTCAGGGCCCAGTTTTCTGGGTGGGAACACAACTGAGGAGTGCCAGCATGAATAAAGTTGCTTCCTGGAAATAAAAGCCTCCGTGTCAGGATGCTCTGTGTGTGAATCCTGCTACAGGCTTACTTGAAAAATGAATATGCTTTTGTTGTTTAAAACATAGGCAAAATGGGGCGCCTGGGTGGCGCAGTCGGTTGAGCGTCCGACTTCAGCCAGGTCACGATCTCGCGGTCCGTGAGTTCGAGCCCCGCGTCAGGCTCTGGGCTGATGGCTCGGAGCCTGGAGCCTGTTTCCGATTCTGTGTCTCCCTCTCTCTCTGCCCCTCCCCCGTTCATGCTCTGCCTCTCTCTGTCCCAAAAAAATAAATAAAAAACGTTGAAAAAAAAAATTAAAAAAAAAAAAAAAAAAAAAAAAAAAAACTTAGGCAAAATGTATCTCGACAGCATAAGGCTACATTTCTTACAATTTACTTGAATGGCCCCTAAGACTGACCTTACCAAAGACCCAGGATGCACTCAAAGGATTTTACCAGTGAGGAGCACTGTAATATGTAAGGACTCCAGTGTTTTAGCTATTTGAAAAATTAAGAATTGCTTAATACACTCTCATACTTCTCATAAATTATAGACAAATTAATGAGCTTTGCCAGTCGCAGACTCACCCAGTAATTCATATTAGCTTTTAAGATCTTATGTATATTTACAGGCCATTTCTTAACAACAGCTCACACAGGCACAAATAATGTGTTTGAAAGGTCATTGCTGAATGAAATGCATTAATAGTGTTATTTCTATTGACTTTCAGAACTCAGAAGTAAATGGATCATAATCTTTAGTAAATAACGTTCTAGTATATTTAGCATGCATGTAATGTTTTTTTAATTTTACTGACTTACTTTAAAATATTGAAGAATATAATATGCATGTTCATGGGTATTTTACCTGTCACCCAAGCTAAGAATAAAAATCATACCAAAAAACTGTCTATTGGCTTCTCCTCAACTTTTACTGAGTGACTTCTCTGAAAACACTATCCTGAATCTTCTGTTTATCATTCTCTTGCTTTGAATAAATTATACATACATATATAATATATGTGTATTTACTATATAGGATATATAAGTACACGTTATATATAATATACATTAAGGCATACTATGTAACTCGTATATCACATGTATATATATAATGAAAATATGTATTATATGATGCAGCATGTTGTTGATATATAAATTGATACAAATGTGCTTTATCATACATGCATCAATTTTATTGTATATATTTTAAACAACATTTATAATATATATGCTACATATAAATGTATATAAATGTTTTATATAGAACTATAAACATGCAATATCTCCTTTTTTTGAATTTATAAAGAGGCTATTATATTGGAAATAGTCTTCTGGAACTTGATATTTTGAAACTATTCACCTATATTCAAAATTTTTTTCATTTTTTTGGTATAAAGTTGCTCATAGTATATTCTTCTCTTCCTCTGAATTTGTAGTTGTTCTGATTTTTGAGTCATTATACTGTCTGGGTCTTATTCAAAGAGTATTTTAAGACTAGTTGAAACTCATACTTACAAAATTACATTGACTTCTATATTTCATGAGTTATGGTCAACACTAAATTTTAGTGGATATGAGGATTCCTAGGACATAGTTCTTGTTCTCAAGGAGACAATTACTAGTCAGTGTTCTCAATCCATACAAGTCTCTTAGAAGTCAATCCTTTTAAAATAGATCTCAGCCAACTATCATACTGAACATCTGTCAGATTTGTTCTTGTCAACACCGTAGTCATCAATATCATTGATAATATTCACTTTTATGTATCTCACTGGAGTATGAATATGCAGTACGATATGTAGTTACAGTATTAACCACCTATACGATATCATTCAACTTCTGAATCCCGGTTATCTTACTCATGTACTCTTTCTGATTCTCTACCTTTCTTTAGTTATATTTCTATCACCCTAATTCAGATTTGATGTTGCAAGGAGTCATACTTGATGCAAGATGAAAAAAGGGAAACATAGTTTTGGTAAAATGAGGCAGAGAATTGTAAAGTACATTTAGGAATTATGTATTAGTTTTAAGAGTAATGGGACGACAGCAGAGAATCTATTGCTACAGAGATCAAGGGACTAAGAAATAGTCATGAGGAGCTAAAAAATACTATAAATGAGGTGCAAAAAAAAATGGAGGCGGCCATAGCACAGATTGAAGAGGCAGAGGAGAAATAGGTAAATTAGAAGATAAAAGTATGGAAAAAGAGGAAGCTGAGAAAAAGATAAAAAAAAAACAAACAGGAGTATGAGGGGAGAGAGAACTAAGTGATGCAATCAAATGGAACAATATCCATAATATAGGAATTCCCGAAGAAGAAGAAGAAAGAGAGAAGGGGCTGAATGTGTACTTGAACAAATCATAGTTGAGAACTTACCTGACCTGGGGAAGGAAAAAGGCATTGAAATCCAAGAGGCACAGAGAACTCCCTTCCGATGTAACTTGAATCGATCTTCTGTATGATATATCAGAGTGAAACTGGCAAAATACAAGGATAAAGAGAAAATTCTGAAAGCAGCAAGGGATAAACAGACTTTGACTTACAAATGTAGACACATACAGGTAGTAGCAGACCTGTCTACTGAAATTCGGCAGGCCAGAAATGAATGGCAGGAAATCTTCAATGTGATGAATGGAAAAATATGCAGCTGAGAATCCTTTATCCAGCAAGTCTGTCATTCAGAACAGAAAGAGAGATTAAGGTTTTCCCAAACAAACAAAAACTGAAGGAATTCATCACCACTAACACAACCTACAAGAGATCCTAAGGGGGATTCTGTGAATGAAATGTTTCAAGGAGCACAAAGTACCAGAGACATCACTACAAGCATGAAACCTACAGACATCACAATGACCTTAAAACCCATATGTTTCGATAATAACACTGAATGTGAATGGACTAAATGTTCCAACCGAAAGACATAGGGTATCAGAATGGATAAAAAAATACAAGACCCATCTATTCACTGTCTACAAGAGACTCATTTTTGACCTGAGGACACCTGCAGATTGAACATGAGGGGATGGAGAACTATCTATCATGATGCTGGAAGTCAAAAGAAAGTGGGAGTAGCCATACTTATATCAGACAAACTAGACTTTAAATTAAAGGTTGTAACAAGAGATGAAGAAGGGCATTATATAATAATTACAGGGTCTATCCATCAGGAAGAGCTAACAATTATAAATGTCTATGCACCAAATACGGTGGCCCCCAAATATATAAAACAATCACTAATATAAGCAACCTTATGGATAAGAATGTGGTAATTGCAGGTACTTTAATACCCCACTTACAACAATGGATAGATCATCTAGACAGAATCAATAAAGAAACAAGGGCCCTGAATGATACATTGGATCAGATGGACTTGACAGATATATTTAGAACTCTGCATCCCAAAGCAACAGAATATACTTTCTTTTTGAGTACACATGGAACATTCTCCAAAATACGTCACATACTGGGTCACAAAACAGCCCTTCATAAGTATAAAAGAATTGAGATAATACCATGCACACTTTCAGACCACAATGCTATGAAATTTGAAATCAACCACAGGAAAAAGTCTGGAAAACCTACAAAAGCATGGAGGTTAAAGAACACCCTGCTAAAGAATGAATGGGTAAACCAGGCAAGTAGAGAAGAAGTCTAAAAATAAATGGAAACAAATGAAAATGAAAATATAACAATCCAAACGCTTTGGGATGCAGCGAAGGAAGTCCTGAGAGGAAAATACATTGCAATCCAGGCCTATCTCAAGAAACAAGAAAAATCCCAAATACAAAATCTAACAGCACACCTAAAGGCACTAGGAGAAGAACAGAAAAGACACCCCAAATCCAGCAGAAGAAGAGAAATAATAAAGATCAGAGCAGAAATAAACAATATAGAATCTAAAAAAACTGTAGAGCAGATCAATGAAACCAAGAGTTGGTTTTTTGAAAAAAATAAACAAAATTGATAAACCTCTAGCCAGGCTTCTCAAAAAGAAAAGGGAGATGACCCAAATAGATAAAATCATGAATGAAAATGGAATGATTACAACCAATCCCTCAGAGATACAAGCAATTATCAGGGAATACTATGAAAAATTATATGCCAACAAACTGGACCACCTGGAAGAAATGGGCAAATTCCTAAACACCCACACGCTTCCAAAACTCAATCAGGAGGAAATAGAAAGCTTGAGCAGACCCATAACCAGCAAAGAAATTGAATCAGTCATCAAAAATCTCCCAACAAATAAGAGTCAAGGACCAGATGGCTTCCCAGGGGAATTCTACCAGACATTTAAAGCAGAGATAATACCTTTCCTTCTCAAGCTATTCCAAAAAATAGAAAGGGAAGGAAAACTTCCAGACTCATTCTATGAAGCCAGTATTACTTTGATTCCTAAAACAGAGACCCAGTAAAAAAAGAGAACTACAGGCCAATATCCCTGATGAGTATGGATGCAAAAATTCTCAAGATACTCTCAAATCGAATTCAACAGCATATAAAAAGAATTATTCACCATGATCAAGTGGATTCATTACTGGGATGCAGGGCTGGTTCAACATTCACAAATCAATCAATGTGATACATCACATTAATAAAAGAAAAGAACCATATGATCCTGTCAATCGATGCAGAAAAAGCATTTGACAAAATTCAGCACCCTTTCTTAATAAAAATCCTCGATAAAGTTGGGATAGAAGGAACATACTTAAACATCATAAAAGACATTTATGAAAAGCCCACAGCTAATATCATCCTCAATGGGGAAAAACTGAGAGCTTTTCCCCTGAGATCAGGAACACGACAGGGATTTCTACTCTCACTGCTTTTGTTTAACATAGTGTTGGAAGTTCTAGCATCAGCAATCAAACTACAAAAGGAAATCAAAGGCATCAAAATTGACAAAGATGAAGTTAAGCTTTCACCTCTTGCAAATGACATGACATTATACATGGAAAACCCGACAAACTCCACCAAAAAACTGCCAGAACTGATACATGAATTCAGCAAAGTTGCAGGATACAAAATCAATGTACAGAAATCAGTTGTATTCTTATACACTAATAAGGAAGCAACAGAAAGACAAAGAAAGAAACTGATCCCATTCACAATTGCACCAAGAAGCATAAAATACCTAGGAATAAATCTAACCAAAGATGTAAAAGATCTGTATGCTGAAAACTATAGAAAGCTTATGCAGGTAATTGAAGAAGATATAAAGAAATGGAAAGACGTTCCCTGCTCATGGATTGGAAGAATAAATATTGTCAAAATGTCAATACTACCCAAAGCTATCTACACATTCAATGCAATCCCAATCAAAATTGCACCACCATTCTTCTTGAAGCTAGAACAAGCAGTCCTAAAATTTGTATGGAACCACAAAAGACCCTGAATAGCCAAAGTAATATTGAAGAAGAAGACCAAAGTGGGAGGCATCACAATCCCAGACTTTAGCCTCTACTACAAAACTGTAATCTTCAAGACCACATGATATTGGCACAAAAACAGACACATAGACCAGTGGAATAGAATAGAGACTCTAGAATTGGACCCACAGAAGTATGGCCAACTAATCTTTGACAAAGCAGGAAAGAATAGCCAATGGAAAAAAGATAGTCTCTTTAACAAATGGTGGTGGGAGAACTGGACAGCAACATGCAGAAGAATGCAACTAGACCACTTTCTTACACCATTCATGAAAATAAACTCAAAATGCATGAAGAACCTGAATGTGAGACAGGAAACCATCAAAATTGTAGTGGAGAAAGCAGGACAAAATCTCTCTGACCTCAGCTGCAGCAATTTCTTACTTGATTCATCTCCAAAGGCAAGGGAATTAAAAGCAAAAATGAACTATTGGGACCTCATGAAGATATGGGTAATGGGAAGATGTTGACATCTTCTAGGCAAGATGTTAACTAATGAGTTTAATATTTATTTTTATTTTTATTTATTTTTTTATTTATATCCAAGTTAGTGTATAGTGCAACAATGATTTCAGGAGTAGATTCCTTAATGCCCCTTACCCCCCCTGCCACAACCCCTCCAGTAACCCTCTGTTTGCTCTCCATATTTAAGAGTCTCTTATGTTTTGTCCCCATCCCTGTTTTTATATTATTTTTGCTTCCCTTCCCTTATGTTCATCTGTTCTGTGTCTTAAAGTCCTCATATGAGTGAAGTCATATGATACTTGTCTTTCTGTGACTAATTTCGCTTAGCATAGTACTCTCTAGTTCCATCCACATAGTTGCAAATGGCAAAATTTCATTCTTTTTGATTGCTGAGTAATACTCCATTCTGTATATATACCATTTCTTGTATATCCATTCATCCATCGGTGGACATTTGGGCTCTTACCATACTTTGGCTATTGTTGATAGTCCTGCTATAAACATTGGGGTGCATGTGCCCCTTCAAAACAGCATACCTAGGTCCTTTGGATAAATACCTAGTAGTGCAACTGCTAGGTCATAGGGTAGTTCTATTTTTAACTTTTTGTAGAACCTTGGTACTCTTTTCCAGAGTGGCTGTACCAGCTTGCATTCCCACCAGCAGTGCAAAAGAGATCTTCTTTCTCCACATCCTTGCCAACATCTGTTGTTGCCTGAGTTGTTAATGTTAGCCATTCTGACAGATGTGAGGTGGTTTCTCATAGTGGTTTTGATTTGTGTTTCCCTGATGATAAGTGATGTTGAGCATTTTTTCATGTATTGGTTGGCCATATGGAGATTAACATTCTTAAAAGTATCATTTTATATGTTTGTATCAGATATAAGGATGAAGTTGTATATTTATATTGTATATAAACATGTGGATGAAGGGGCTAAATGGATGATGGGTGGTGGTATGGGACTATTGTGGAAGCTATTGTAATAGTCCAGATGGGAATTGATCATAGCTGGTCTTATGGGATGATAGCTAGCAAGGAAGAAAGGAGACAGATTTAAGAATATTTAAAAATTAAAATATACAAATTAAAGATAAATTTAGTAAGAGGTTACTCTAAATATAGGTGATAACATGCCTAGTTTTCTGGTATGAGCAATTGGGCTTATAGTGCCATTGACTTATTTAGGGATAATTAATATTCATCAGATTTAGAAGAAGGGAAAATAATAAATTCTGACACAAGATGGAATCTGAATTGAATTTGAAATATTTAATCTCATGTAGGATCCTTGTTGGATTTAGACCTTATAAATAAAGGTCAGGACCAAAGATACAGATTTAATGATTAAGTGAAAATTAAACTCATTTTGTGGATCCAGATACTGTACTTCTTACAATGTGTGTGTGTGTGTGTATGTGTGTGTGTGTGTGTGTGTGTGTGTGTGTGTCTGTTTTGCAAGATTAGCTTAAGAATAAAACTGATATCCTCAAACAAGTAGAGAACAATTTTGAAACTATAAATCAAATAAAGAGTTATTAACTTTGCTCAAGGTGTTGAGTTAAGTGTCCTGTGATGAGGGAAGTGCTGGAAAAAACACTGAAGTTCTCTCAGTACACCACAGCTTATATATTTAACATGTTAAATTAGATTCTGTGCATTTCCGTTGAAAATTTTTCCTTACAGGCTAAGACAAACCAAAGATAGTCTAAGAAAAAAAAATGAGTTCACATTCTGTTAACATCACTCCTTTCTTAGGCCTTTTTGGTCAGTTTATTTTTGCTTCTTCCAAATAAAAGACTTAGACCTATATTCTTTGTAATTGGCTTTAAGATCAGGTCTGACCTAGTTCCTGCAAACAAGAGTCATACTTCTTGTTGAATTCAGAATTGTTAATAAGTGTTGCATATGCCTTTATTTCTGGTGTGGCCTTCTTGTCTAGAGATGGAAAAGTTTGTCTTATTTTCTGAGGTTGGTCTTATTTAGTTATCTCTTAGAATGTATAGAATATTTGTTGGTAGAAATGCAGTTTACATTTGTGGATTTTACTCACTGAATGTCTTACTGTTTTGATTTTGATGACACATCTTGTCTTCCAGAAGGTAAATATACCTGTGTGATACCTGACATACTTTACCCTTTAAATTGTGGACCTGGTGACACTGATTCCATCCTGTTCAATTTATTTCTGAACCTGAGCACATACCTGAACATTGATCTTCCCTGCATCAGTGCTTTCATTTTCTTTTCTTTTTTAAAAAAAATGTTTATTTATTGATTTTCGAGAGAGATAGAGAACTAGCACACAATGGGGGAGGGGCAGAGAGAAAGAGAGAGAGACAGAGTCTGAAGCAGGCTCCAGGCTCTGAGCTATCAGCACAGAGCCCGTCATGGGGCTCAAACTCAGTAACTGTGAGATCATGACCTGAGCTGAAATCAGACGCTTAACTGACAGTACAGGCGCCCCAGTACTCTCATTTTCAACTCTACACTGGCTCTCTTGAGCCCAACTGAATCATTTTTTATGATCTAGCAACCCAGAGATTTCAGACTTTACAGTAACTTTTTCTTTTGAAGGTGGTGGGTCTCTTATTTTTAGATACTAGTCAGCACTTGAGTATTTAGTATTAAAATGTTAGAATTTTTAAACCACTTGTCTTGGAGTAAGTAACTCTGAGATTAGGATTCTTGTTTTTTACCTTTTGTTTGAGTTACTTAAGTTGGTGAGCCTTCTTAGCCTTGGTTTTTAAAGGTTTGTTATCTTGAGATAATAGAAATAATTGTTATACTAACAATAGTGCTATGTAAGGAATATAGTCATAACAAGACTAAATGAAAAAGTTAAAAAAATTAGTAGCAACATGACATTTTTAACTACCTATACTGAAAATGTACAGTATTCTAGGTAAAATCAAATTGAATTTCAATACAATGTAGGGTTTGACAAATATAATCTTTAGTCTAATTCTACCACTAATGATTCACCAGATTTCAAAATGTACCTCATTTGACTGAAAGAAAATACTTTATTAGGACATACTTTTCAATCCTACCTGTGATGAAGAACTAAAACTAAATTTTTAGTTAATAATTGATCATTTAAATTAGGGGTATTTTGGAACACAAATGAATTGTATATCTACCAAGTACTGACTGTATTATATTATTTTTATTATATTATTAATACTCTCACACTCATTTTTTTAAATATAAAAAGCTGAGTATTTAATGCATGTCTTGACATCAAACAAATGATGCTTACATAAGGACATCAGCTAGGCACTCAGTACAGTAAGTCTTTTTATCCATCTGACTATAAGACCTCTAGAATGTCTGATACCCTCAAATTCTCTAGTTGAGCTTGTAGATTTCAGCTAAATCATTTGAGCTATGCTTGGGTCTATTCTTTTTAATGGTGGGTACTAGACTCCCATTTTTGTCTACTTGTCATGGTAAGGTTGACAGCCCCCCCCCCCCACTTTTTTTTTGTCTTTTCAGTGACTCTGATTATTTGGTGATGCACTTGGCATACACAGTTTTAAGAACTGAGTTCATCCTTCAGTGGGAGACCAGAGTCTGTCTCACTTCTCTGTGTTTGCTCCTCCTACTCCTGGAATATTGAACCCTCTATTCAGGGATTTGGCGGCCCTGAACTTCATTTTGTGACTAAATCTGGCCAAAATATCCATGACTTCTCTGCTTCTTAGTCATGATTCCTTCGTTGGATTCTGAGTCTCTGGCTACTGCACCTATAATAGACTAATTCCTGGATGAAGACAATGGTTCCCTTCTCTTAAGCTTCCTTTTCTCTGGGATCTTAAACCACAGGCTACACCCTAGGGTTCCAAGCCCTAACTTTCATAAGGCACACCAATGCTTTATTCATAGGTTATTTATATATTATCAAGTTTTCCTAACTCGTTTTCAATGGATGGGTCAGTCACAAGTAACTCCATCTTACCCAGGAGACAACATAGTTTTCCCTTGGTTTTCTCCTCTTACTTCATTTATCCTGCACTTTCTCCAATCCCCATTTTCTAGGCATAAAATATAGAGCAAGAGTATAACATAACAGATGTAAATTAACAAAAATATTTAGCAAGACACGATCGTTTCTGGTGTGTTCTGACCTTAAATTTTATTGGAGTCCCCCATTTACGGTGCTGTTTTCCAAATGTTGTGAGATTGCTAATGGTGATCTCACTGCTTTGGTAAGCTATCTGGTCCCAGGTGGTCCTTTACCTTTAATTCTTCTCTCTACATTTACTTTTTATACAAGTGTCCGTAGATAACATGAACAAACAGGAGTGTGAAAGCATTTTTAAAGTTTTCCTACTCTGGAATCAATCCAAATTTAGTGAAAATCTACTTTTCCTCATCTCATCAATTTTTTTCAATAAGAAATTTCTTAGTGTACCTTTCTGAGTTGAAATTGTATAGGAAGGTTAAGATTTAACCAAAAAAAAATTGGTAGTAATCCCAGACTCCTAACATAAGTATATAAAGGGACCACCACCTGAAAATTCTTAACTCTGTGCACATAAGTAAAAAATAATCATGGTAATTTTAGTATCAGTCCTGTCATATTTCACATATGTCAAAAGAATTTGCAAAAGAATATCCACTTTTACATAAAACACAAATAGCAAAACAAAACAAAACTATTGCTTTGAGAGGTAATAACTGATTCTGGAAATTGCTCACATGGCAATTGCTAAACTTGATTTGAGACTTGGGAGTATTATGGAATAAAATTTGAAAAATGAACTGCTTGAACTAAATGAAGTGTGCACTAAAAATGTTTATTATAGAAAAAAATGCCCTTGATTCACAATTGAGTCATAAATAAAATGTTTCCGTTATTTCATGGTATATATGTGAGACTAACCATAGAAGAACTATTACCAGATACAAATATCAAAAGTTCTTTGACGTCCCAGAGAGTGAGTAGAGGGGTGAATTTATAAATTTAAATGATTTATGAATAATAATCCAGCTATTTCCTCCACTCAATTTAGTTGCATATTTGTCATCCATCAGGTGAGCATATATGGCATGGTCATGGTTAGTTCATCAATTCTGTGTTTGGTACCAAGAGTCTATTTGTATATCATTTCACTAATACCATACTATCTTTATTACCATAGCTTTGTAAAATGTCTTGACATCTGATACTGTCCAAATTTCTATTAACCATTACCTAAAACATTTAATTATAGAGGTCTTACATATATTTTATTAGATTTGTTCCTTTTTATTATATATTTTTAACTTTTGGATTTCAGTACTATATGGATGTACAAATTATATTGCATATTAAGGTTTTGTTTCGCATCCTTCAGTGACAGTAACTACTGATTCTAATAATTTTATGTATCCTTGGACTTTCCACCTACACAGTAATTTCCACATCTACAAGTAATATCATTTGTGATTATTGGAAGTTTGATTTTTTTTTTATTAACAGTCTTTAAATTTTACAGTGCATCTCACAGTGTTACTAATATAGGTGCATAAAGATGTATATAAAAGATATACATATTGATATTGGGTACTGAATATGGATTGTTTAAATACATTTCATACAGATTTGTGTGAGAGGTTGAAAAACTTCAATGATTCCAGTGCTGCTGGGACATTGGAGGCACTCATATGAGATTTGCCATTTATGGTGGTAACGGCACCCATGGTGCAACATCATGACTTGATTTCCTAATCCCTAAAACAAAGCTCTGGGTGTCTGTGTTCTAGCTGTAAATGTGTTTGCAGGGATGGCAGTAGTGGCAGCAACAGTAACAGTGCTGATACCACTGGGTTATTGAATTTGACATAATTTTAATTCTGGTCTCACTAGAAGTTGTTTCTGTACTGGGTCAATTCTTCATTATTTTGGAACCAGATCAATAATTTCAGTTAAGAATCATTTTTAACACGTTCATTAATTTTGGTGGCACCTATTTTTTGCATGTTTATTATGATTTTTTTATTAAACTTCATAGAACAGTTTATTCTTTCTATTCATCCCTGATTAATAAAGTGTTTTATGTAAGAGTCCCTTAAATAACTTGATCTAGGATTAGTTATATGGCATGATTATGTTTGAAATTAATGATGACCCCCGAATCATCATAATTCAAATTATACTAGTAATTATTAACCCATTGGGACAAAATTTTTCTCAGGTTTAACTTGCGGGACATTTCTAAGGTTTAACTAGTGGTAGACTATTACTGGAATGAGAAATACAGAGACTTTGAAGTGGGTACCCAGATGGAATGAATGTGTTTCTTTCTTACAATTCATATGTTGAAATCCTAACCTGCAGGATGATGGCTTTAGGAGATGAGTCTTTTGGGAGATAATTAGGTCTTGATGGTGGAATTAATGCCCTTAAAAGAGGCTCCTCTACGCTCTTCCACCATGTGAAGTCACAGGGAAAAGACAACCTTGTAGGAAGTGGGTGCTCACCAAACACTGAATCAGATGGCATCATGATCTTGGACTTGACAACCTCCAGAACTATGAAAAATAATTACCTGTTTTTTTTTTTTTTCTGGATTTGTTTGTTTGTTTGTTTATTTATTTATTTATTTTTATGCCATCTTTTATATTTACACCTAAATTGTGCAGATATTTTTTAATATAATTTATTGTCAAATTGGTTTCCATACAACACCCAGTGCTCATCCCAAGTGCCCTCCTCAATGCCCATCACTTTCCCCTCTCCCCCACCCCCCATAAAGCCTCAGTTTGTTCTCAGTATTTAAAAGTGTCTTATGATTTGCCTCCCTCCCTCTCTCAAACTTTTTTTTTCCCCTTTCCCTCCCCCATGGTCTTCTGTTAAGTTTCTCAAGACCCACATATGAATGAAAACATATGGTATCTGTCTTTCTCTGACTGGCTTATTTCACTTAGCATAATACCCTCCAGTTCGGTCCACGTTGCTGCAAATGGATAGATTTCAGTATTTCTCATTGCCAAGTAGTATTCCATTGTATATATAAACTACATCTTCTTTATCCATTCGTCAGTTGATTGA
The DNA here is from genome assembly GCF_046562875.1 of Panthera onca. Classification (NCBI taxonomy): domain Eukaryota; kingdom Metazoa; phylum Chordata; class Mammalia; order Carnivora; family Felidae; genus Panthera; species Panthera onca. Next base: position 78,170,118 of record NC_138339.1, read on the forward strand.
CATTTAGTTTCTTTCCATAATTTGACTATTGTTGAAAGTTCTATAAACATTGGGGTACAAGTGCCCCTATGCATCAGCACTCCTGTATCCCTTGGGTAAATTCCTAGCAGTGCTATTGCTGCATCATAGGAGTAGTTCTGTTTTTAGTTTTTTGAGGAACCTCCACACTGTTTTCCAGAGTGGCTGCACCAGTTTTCATTCCCACCAGCAGCGCAAAATGGTTCCAGTTCTCTGCATCCTTGCTAACCTGTTGTTAATTTTAACCATTCTGACAATTGTGAAGTGATACCTCATTGTGGTTTGATTTGTATTTTCCTGATGATGAGTGATGTTTAGCATGTTTCATGTGTCTGTTGGCCATCTGGTTGTCTTCTTTGGAAAAGTATCTCTTCATGTCTCCTCCCCATGTATATCTATAGAAGAAGAATTGTCAGATAATTAATCCAGGCAATGAAGCAGTGCTGGACTAGAGGAGGGGGCCATCTGGTTCCTCTGCATCAATCCTGCTCTAGTAGATACGCAGTTACCCAGTGCAGGGGTGTCCTGGTTTGGTGTAGGCTGGTCCCGCCTCCACTGTGGGCTCTGCTGACCCATCCCTGAGGCCCAAACTTGGTGGTGGTGGGGAGAAAAATGGTAACCCCCCCAGTCTATTCTCCACAACCCAATGTCCCAATCACTCCTTTGGAGCCATCCTCACTGTGCCATGGGTGCAGACAAGGCTGTCTGTCTTGCTCCCACGACTCCTGTGCCCTGGTGCTTGGCTGGGATTTAAACTCCCTCTCTGGGTGCCCTGGTACTGGGGAAGTGCCTGTCAATGCTGCCTGCTATGTGGTCCTGGCTGGTTTTGTCCTGTGCTGCAGCCCTTCAGAGGAGGGGACCGGTTTCTCCTGCTGTGGACTGCACCTCTGATCTACCACCAAACCTGGAGGTGACTCCCCTCCTCCCCAGGTGTGCGAACAGGGCAGCTGGCCCCAGTCCAAAGAAAGCCCTGCAGTTAGAGATGGGATCCCTCTCTGTCCCAGCCAAGGTTTTTTTTTCCCTCTTGTCCAGATACAGTCCTACGCTTCCCTAGCCACTCTCAATTACATGTTATTTATAAGCCACCCAGTCTATGGTATTTTGTTATAGCAGCCCAAACATACTAAACCATTATGATACCTGCTTCTTACTACAATGAAATATTTAAATAAAATAAAAATATTCTGTTGATTAAACTCTCCATGAAATGCACTATCATAAATTTAATTAATTTATTGGGATTTCTCTTTCTCCCTCTCTCTCTGCCCCTTCCTCACTCTCTCTCAAAATAAATAAACATTAAAAAAATTAATTTATATGACTACATTAAAATATATAATAAATTTTGTACCGCAGGAGCAATAGAATAATAACCTATAGTGTCTAAGCCAAGAGGTTGTTGAAGTACATTGTAACAGATTGTATTTTTCAAAGATGACTATAAAATTATCTTCCATTCCGTATGCTCTTTGAAATATGACCTGGAATATCCCATCAAGAGGACTGAGTTAATTTCTTCATTCCTTGGAATGCAGGCAGGTCCTGAGACTGCTTTGTCCAATTGGGTATTGGCAGAAATGATCTATCTCATGGCAGGTCTAAGTGTCTATGTATGCAAGAATTATTTTACTGGTATCAGTTATGACAATTTACAGAGTTGTACAACATCTCAAAAATAGCGAAGACCAAAATTAGGTAACATGAAATTGTGTCTTCTGGATAATGTAGGTTCCCATTGAAGTACAAATAATCCTAGCATATTACAAATGATCTTGTGGCATATTGAGGTAGGGTAGAAAGAGAGGGAGAGAAAGAGGAGAGGAAGAGAGGAAGAGAGAAAAAGAAACAGAGATTGGTCACATGGAAGCACAGACATGTAAGTGAAGGAATTGTCTTGCATATCTAGCCCAGTCTGTCCTCAGTTGAGTCTAGCATCCATTGCTGTATGATTACTACTGTATGTGATATCCAATGAGAACAATGAAACTGAACCCATAAGAGCTACAGAAGCACAGACTATTTTTTTCCTGAGCAAGAAGTTTTTTTAGTGGTTTGTTACAATGTAACAGATATAAGAATGAAAGTTGTTAGGAAGAAAGGGGTGTTTTGAAACAGAAACCTGCAATATGTGACATCAGTTTGGGAACTGTGTAGCAACAAGTGGCTGGGAAGACCTTGAGGAAACTCATGAAGGAAGCTCGAAAAAGAATGAGGAAATTATTACTGGTGTCTGGATGTAAAGCAGCCTGTGTTAAGAAGTATGTGAAAGGAAAATTGCCACCTTTTATAACTGGAAAACAGAAAATACTTACAAATAGAAAATAGAAAGTACTTAATGAACTGGTGAATTTGCCTAAAGAGTCTTCCAAGAATGATGAAAATGCTAACTAATGTTTTTCAACTGTATTTAACAAGAAACATATATACAGAGATGAATTAAAGAAGGAAGCATTCATTTTTTGAGAAAATTTATAGGAAATACAGGGTAGCCTATATATCTTTCTAGCCAAAGAGTTCTCAAAGTAAGAAATGGTGTCAGGGTAAAGAGCAACGTCAGGGCACTTCCAGTAAAATGTGTCCTCCAGGGGAGGTTAAGGATATTGCTCTAAAATTCTTCAAGGACTTTAGAAAGATTTAAAGGTTACATCTCTTCAATAGATAAAAATGACTCTTAAAGATCTCAGGAGCATGCTGTTTAAACTTTCTCTGCTAAGCCAAATGACTTCTAAGAATCACTACTAGGCTGTTGTGCAATAATAATTTCACACTCAGTCCACAAATCTCATTGGGACAGACTCACATCTCTTTGAGAATAGCCTGACCTGAAGTAATTTGTGGGTGTGAGTTTGGTTTAATAGTAAAAACACTAGTAAGATTCATAGGACTATCACAAAGATCTTAAGGGAATTGAAACAGTAAAAACACCATTGGCTTGAACTAAAGTAGGCAGAGGCCATTTCCAGGGCTCCCAACTTTCAAATATCAAGAGGCAGACTAAGAAAGCTAATCAGCTATAAACCTGAACCATTTCTGAACAAAAAGAATGCAGAGTTAAAATAGAAGGAAAATAAATTCCCAAGAGCAGGACTAATCTTCATTATGGAACTTGTGAAATGTGCCTAGGCAGATTCAAGAATTTTTTTTCTTTTTTTTAAGTTCATTTATTTATTTTTAGAGAGACAGAGGGAGAGAGAGAGAATGGGAGAGCCTGAGTGGGGGAAGGGCAGAGAGAGGGAGAGAGAGAATCCCACCAAGCAGCCTCTCCACTCAGCGCAGATCCCAACACGGGGCTCGAATCCATGACCCTGGGATCATGACTTGAGACAAAATCAAGAGCTGGACAGGATACTCAGCCGACTGAGTCACCCAGATACCCTGGATTTAAGAATTTCTAACACTGACTACTGTTTGCTTCCTTGTTGTCTGCGTCTGCTTCACCAATCAATTTTGGGTGAATGTGAAGGTAGATATCTTGGCTCTTCAGTTGGCATGTCTTCAAATATAAACCCCCTTTGGGGTTCTTATTGCCTAATTTAGTTAAAAATGTTACCCATAAGCCTCTGTTTCACTCTGCATTTTAAAAAATAAGTGCATTTGTGCAAGTTTAAAAAAATATCCATCTCCATATATTTACTAATGATAATATTCTCTGGTGCTTAAAATATGAGTTCCAGGGAATTTCTTGATGCCCAATTTGATTTTTTAGATAACTCTTTCTTTTTATAATAATATTGATTCATTAATAATCAAAGATTAACATTTTAGACCTCTTTATATCATGTATGTGAGAGCTTTATGAGATAGATGTGTAAACTTAAATGTTTATGTACTTTTCAACACCTTATCAAAGAATTTTGGCACACATACTTAATCTAAGCTTTGACCTGAGGCCACATTTCAGTAGAAATGCCCTGGAATTGATCTTTACCCTAAGGCTATTTCTCACTTTGAGAACATTTTGCAGGCTGAAAATGCCATTCAGATGACCATAACTATAGATTTCTAGTTTCACCTTTTTTTTGGGGAGGGGGGCGGAGTTTTTTTTTTTTATTTTATTTTTTTACATTTATTTATTTTTGAGAGACAGAGAGAGACAGAACACAAGTGAGGAAGGGGCAGAGAGAGAATGAGACACAGAATCTAAAGCAGGCTCCAGGCTCTGAGCTGTCAACAAAGAACCCGACACGGGGCTGGTACTCACAAACCATGAGATCATGACCTGAGTCAAAGTCAGATGTGTAACTGACTGAGCCGCCCAGGTGCCTCTTGGAGTTATTTTTATTTGTATGTTATCCTTAAGTATAGAAATCATACATGGCTACACATGACTTCAATTCTTATGCAATTACACACTCCAAACTTCAGATTCTACTTTCTTCCTTAAGATCTTACAATAACCGCTTTTCAGCTGATTATTCGTAAATAGTCAACGTGAGCTCAAAATAGCATTTCCCACCCGGAATGGCTTCTTGAATCATATGGAGAAGATACACTTATAACGAAAGTATATCAGCCCTCTGTTTCAAGTCTTTTTTTTTTTTTAATTTTTTTTAACGTTTATTCATTTTTTGAGACAGAGAGAGACAGAGCATGAACGGGGGAGGGTCAGAGAGAGGGAGACACAGAATCTGAAACAGGCTCCAGGCTCTGAGCTGTCAGCACGGAGCCCGACGTGGGGCTCGAACTCACGGACCGCGAGATCATGACCTGAGCTGAAGTCGGCCGCTTAACCGACTGAGCCACCCAGGCGCCCCGAACTCTTGTTTTTAAATTATTATTATTATTTTTTTAATTTTTAAAGAGAGAGCACAAACAGGGGAAAGGAGTAGAGGGAGAGAGAATCTCAAGCAGGCTCCACGCTCAGCATGGAGCCTATGGAGGGGCTCTGTCTCACAACCCTGGGATCATGATCTCAGCTGAAATTAAGAGTTGTGTGCTCTATGACTGAGCCACCAAGGTGTCCTTCAACTCTCTCCTTTTAGAAGTCCATCACAGAATATATGATAAAATCGAATTTATAAGCTTTTAAATAAGATAGATTTGTTAGGTACATGAATTTGGGGAAAGCAGTAATTCAGAGTCTATCACTATATCAGAATAATTTAAATACAAATGTTTTTCTTTTATAATTTTTAAGATTAATGATATAATGCATGTAGAATGGCTAACAGAACTTAGGTCATAGAAGAGGGTTAAATAAATAAATGTTCTCTTCCATTCTCCTATTTGATTTTTAAGGTTTTGATTAGGAAAGCATTATCTGTGCATGCCATTTAGCTGAAAGATTTGTAGTACATTCTCATGATATCCCATATATCATTCAAAAGTTTCCAGTATATTTTAACCCCAACCCCCCGCAAATGATGACCTCATGTACATACAATACTATTCAACACTCTGTTCTTGAGGACACATTGATTTGTCAGTTGATACACTGATTTCTAAGCCAAATGCTGAGGTTTAAAAGTAAGATCACTTTGCCTTACCCATGAAAATTCTGATTCAGTATGTATGGAACAAGGCCAAGATTCTGCATTTTAAAAATATTTCCCAGGGGTGCCTGGGTGGCTTAGTTGATTAAGCATCCGACTTCAGCTCAGGTCATGATCTCACGTTTCATTTCCCATGTGAGGCCCTGTGCTGACAGCTCAGAGCCTGGAGCCTGCTTCGAATTCTGTGTTTCCCTCTTTCTCTGCCCCTCCCCTGCTTGCACTCTCTCTCTCTCAAAAATAAAATAAAATAAAATAAACTTTAAAAATATTCCCCAGGTAACTCTTGCAAAATGAACAAACTTTTTTTTGTTTGTTTGTTTGTTTTAATTTTAAAGAGAAGGGAAAAGATTTTATTTGAGCCTGTTAGGACAGCCGCACAGGATGCACAGTCTTCACAAAGAAAGAGAATGCTCTGGGGAAGAAGGAACATTTGGTACAGCTTTGTGTATGTTTTTGTGCAAAGTCTGTATGACGTTAATCTCTCTTTTTTTTCTCCCCAGAGGTTGAGCTTGCTTGCTTGCTTATTTATTTATTTGTTTATTTACTTTTTAATAATTTATTTTTTAAATTTACATCCAAGTTAGTGTATAGTGCAACAGTGATTTCAGGAGTAGATTCCTTAATACCCTTACCCATTTAGCCTGCCCCCCCCACCACAACCCCTCCAGTAACCCTCTGTTTGTTCTCCACATTTATGAGTCTCTTATGTTTTATCCCCCTCCCTGTTTTTATATTATTTTTGTTTCCCTTTCCTTATGTTCATCTGTTTTGTATCTTAAAGTGCTCATATGAGTGAGGTCATATGATATTTGTCTTTCTCTGATTAATTTCTTCTAGCATAATACCCTCTAGTTCCATCCACATAGTTGCAAATGGCAAAATTTATTTCTTTTTGATTGCTGAGTAATACTCCATTCTGTATATATACCACTTCTTCTATATCCATTCATCCATTGGTGGACATATGGGCTCTTACCATACTTTGGCTGTTGGTGATAGTGCTGCTATAAACATTGGAGTGCATGTGCCTTTTCGAAACAGCATACCTATATCACTTGGATAAATACCTAGTAGTCCAATTGCTGGGTTGTAGGGTAGTTCTATTTTAATTTTTTGAGGAACCTCCATACTATTCTACAGAGTGGCTTCACCAGCTTGCATTCCCACCAACAATGCAAAAGAGATCCTCTTTCTTCACATCATTGCCAACATCTCTTGCTGCCTGAGTTGTTAATGTGAGCCATTCTGACAGGTGTGAGGTTGTGTCTCATTGTGGTTTTGAGTTGTAGTTCTCTGCCGATGGGTGATATTGAGCATTTTCTCATGTGTCATTTGGCCATCTGGATGTCTTCTTTGGAGAAGTGTCTGTTTCATGTCTTTTGCCCATTTCTTCACTGGATTATTTGTTTTTTGGGTATTGAGTTTGGTAAGTTCTTTATAGATTTTGGATACTAACACTTTATCTGATATGTCGTTTACAAATATTTTCTCCCATTTTTCAGTTGCCTTTTAGTTTTGCTGATTGTTTCCTTCACTGTGTAGAAGCTTTTTATTTTGATGAGTCACTGTGTAGAAGCTTTTTATTTTGATGAGGTCCCAGTAGTTCATTTTTGCTTTTGTGTCCCTTGCCTCTGGAGACATGTTGAGTAAGAAGTTGCTGCGGCCAAGGTCAAAGAGATTTTTGCCTGCTTTCTCCTAGAAGATTTTGATGGTTTCCTGTCTTACATTTATGTCTTTCATCCATTTTGAGTTTATTTTTGTGTATGGTTTAAGAAAGTGGTCCAGGTTCATTTTTTTTTTTTGCATGTGTATGACTTTAATCTTATGGGAACCAGAGAGGGTTTTTTGTTTTTCTTATGTTTGGAATGCTCTCTTTGGTTCTTTCTTTCTTTCTTTATCTATTTACTTTAAAGAAGCAGATTTACAATGTGTGCTCAGAGCATAAATAGAGCTCCTCCTTTGAGGTTTTGTAGAATCATTTTGATCTTGGTAAATGTTAAAGTATAGCTCCTGGGATCAGGGTCTACAAATGTTAAAAGTTGAAAATTCCCCTTATCACTCTGATATATACTCATTCTGTTAGATTACAGAAATTGATATATGCCCCTTTTTCTCTAATCTGAAAAATAACATCACAGTAGAAAAAAACCTTAATAGATGAACAGAAAGCAATTATTCATAAATTAATAAGATACTGTTGGTAAAAGTATCCATTGGCAATCTTCAGATATAGCTCATTTTTCTTAGATTAATAGTTTAGTGTTATTTTCAGAAGAAAAAATACTATCACTGGGCTCAAAGACCTGAACTTTTATTGAGAATTATATAATTTAAAATGATTATATAAGTTGTGTGATACATACTTGATATTTCAAGTCATCAAAAATTTCATTTTTTTTCTATTTTTTGTCTATAATATCTAGCTAGCTTTCCCCTTTTCTTTAGATTCTAGCAAGCCAAGAAGAGACTTAGTAACTCCTGATGAAATATGTTGTACAAAAGGAACTATATTGCTAGTGAAGAGAATGTATTAAATAGATTTCCACATTTCCACATGTAACCTCTGTTAAAAGATTAACCTTTAAAAAAATTATTTCCCATATTCTGTTAGTAATTTCACAGTTTAATTGAGCTGTATCCAGAGGATAAAGTTTTAGTTCAAGAAAGTTTTATTACCACAATCTTTAGTCATTTAGTACCCAGGCCCCCTTTTTTTTTTTTTTTTTTTTTTTTTTTAGAAATATGAGCACAAAGGGTACCTTAGTCTTTTGAGCTGAAAATGTTGGTCTTGGTGTTTTTTGGAAAAAAATATATGATAGTATTGCTGTTATGATTCCTTTGGGTGAGATAATCTGCGAATGGTGGCAAATGCTGTTAAATTTCTCCTATAACTGCAGGGTTTGCATTCAGTAATCGCTGCATAGAAGTTGCCTTAAATCAAAATAAGTGGTTGTTTGGCAACAGTGTCTGGCCAAGAAGTTTGTTCTGGCCCTTTTGCCAGTAAGTTATTTTAATAAATGCTTCTGATTTTCTAATCAAAAACTAAAAAAAATGAAAAAAAATAGAGTTTAAAGGAATGATTGGAGTTAATACAATGAGTGTGTAAACTCAGGATAATTAAGAGAAATTAAGTAGAAAAATTCCAGTTTTTCTACTTCAGCTTATTTTAATGAAAAAGATAGATAGGTAGACAATAAATCATTAACTGGTTTTTGATCTATAGAAATATTAAGAAAACCTTATAATTGATAATGGGGATAAAACATGTAAGCATAAAACAAATTAGGATTTAATAATTTATGTAAAAGATGCATTAAGTACCAGTAGTCACAGGAAAAAAACAAAAACAAAAACTTCAACTGGGTATCATGGAAAGCTTCAAGAAGAACAAATTATTTGTGGAAGTAAATAATTGGTAGGATTAAGTCATTTGTAATGTATGAAAGGTAGGTCAATGGACTTCAAAAGATCAAGTGTGATGATATTCACAATCTTGTTAATTTAATCCCTTGTAGTTTGCTCCATTTCTGTATCAGTGATTATTGCAGAACTAAGGATCTGGGCTGTGTATAGATGATGATCTTTATTTTTGCATCCATAAACATGGTGGCTCAGTAGGTTAAGCATCCAACTCTTGATTTCGGCTCAGGTCATTATCTCAGTCATGGGATCAAGCCCCCAGTCTGGCTCAGCACAGAGCACAGAGTGCAGAGCTTGCTTGGGATTGTCTCCCTCTCTGCCTCTCTCTCTGCCCCTTCCTGGCTGGTTCTCTCTCCCTTTCTCTCAAAATAAAAAGCTGAAAAAAATAGAAGGAGTACACCAAAAATGTGATGCAGTAAAGCAATTGCATTTTAGGAAAATATCTAGTATTTAGGTAACCCTATATTTTGGGATCAAATTGATATCCAAGTGAATTTACTGTATGCAATCTCTAATATATAAAGAAAACTTTTCTCCTGTAATCAAAGAGAGACAGATTGGCACTGGTCAGAAAATCACTGCTGCCCTCATACCAGATAGAAATCTTTCACATTTTAATTCTTTACCACTAATTAATTTTATTTTTTAAATAATAATAAACATAATTTAATGCAATATACTGTTATCATACATGTTATTGATGAAGGCAAGGAGGAATGAATTTGTGGATAATGAATAAGTTCCACATTTAGGTATCTAAACGTTTTTAAGATTTTTAATCGTCTTATTTGGCATTCAGGTGAGTAATTCTGAGTCATATTTGACAGTTTCTCCCTAATTTAGTTGATGGTTTGAACTTTCTTCAGAAGCATTGTTTTCCTGGGAATGTTTATCTTCAAAATTATTTCACGAATCATGAAGCAAAATTCTGTGCATTTCATAGTTATTAGGTGAAGCAAAATGTGACCACTGATACAAGAATCAGTCACAGACACAGAAAAGAGGCTGTCTCAAAACTCAGACTTCAAGGCATCTTCAATAGTCCTGTGGATGTCAACCACATTTATTAGCAATTAGTTACCATATCTAGACATGGCAGATGGCAAATTGTTCTTCAAACAGCAAATAGAAAAATAATTTTAAAAGTTTGTGCACATTAATAGGAATAGAAACAGTCTTTAGAGAAGTTTTCCAAGCCAGCTGAATTCGTTTTTGGTTTTGAGAGGCCCATTTCATGCAGACCAGATTAACTATAATCATATGCATCCACAAAAGACATTGTGATATTGAATGTTACTATATTGTAGGGACTTTGCCTTTTTTATATATTATTTCAGCTAGGTTTACACAATCACTGAAGTTGATATTTAATTTATAAACTTGGTTTGCTGATATGAAGAAAAGTAAATTCATTAATGCCATAAGACAAGAATGCTAATTTCACATGGTGTTTGTTTAATTCCATAGGCAATATATGGTGTTTTAATAGTTAGAAAACCAATACATAGCATATTAGAAAACCAGTACACTTAGAAAATTAAAAAAAAAAATGATTTGGAAAGGAATTAATTATAGTCAGGTGGCCCACTCTTATTTCATCTAGTTGTTTTTCACAAAACAAAAACATGTATAATTTATTAGAATCCGTTGTTTTCTTCAAATATTCATTCTCAAATGAAATCAGAGTGAATGATTTTAAAATAGTGGATCTGCTTTAATCTGGTACAACATTATTACAAATAATAAAGGAAATACTCCTCATGTTGTAAAACCTCTCTGTGAGATTTTTATTTCATGGAACACATCTGAACCTAAATTAGCCTGTATAGTGTACAACGTCTTCAGATGTACTAGCCTCTGAAGACGTTGTACACTATCTTGTTTTTGTTTCTATTAAAAGTTTATCAGAGGACACGACTACTTTGGAAATTAAGGAAGGGTCTAGAAAAATAATACAGGTTTTCAGTTCAGAGAACTACGTCACTGAAAATAATAACTTTGGAGGTGAGGTCACACAACTGAGCTCTTTGGAACTACACCTCAAGAATGGTACTCCTGATACAGCAGAATTATTTCCTTTAAAATAATAGAACAATAGATAGAAGGCAAGCAGCACAGGGAAGATGCTATAGCTATGCACTGGTGCATAAAAATGGGGCTGGAAGGAGAGATTCCAGGGGCCGTCCGAACAAAGTCTGGCCTAGAGAGTGACAGCCACTTAGCACTGCACCTCCCGATTGTAGAAACCTTATGAAAGCCCTTCTGCACCTGCACATGTAGCCACAGAATGTGGATTCATATCCTGGCTCTGGTCCTGAGGTGCACACTTCTGTGGGATGCCCACTCCCATAGCCTTCTGTCTCCTTGTCTGTACTTTATCACAAATCCTAGATAACAAAACCTAAATCATACAGTGGCATTATAGAACAACATTCCGTGCTCTGGGTTGGAGCCACAAATTTCACAGCTGAATCTCAGTCCCACCATTTTAAAATTTGCAACTGCAGTCAACTCGTTTTGTTTTTCCAAACCTAAGTTATTTCATTGGTAAAAGGAATATCGTAAGCTGTGATACTGAGTATTTGTGAGAATCAGATGAAATAAACAATACAAAGTGTTTAGCAGAAAATACACACCCAACGAATGAAAAATAAATGTCAGTTTTCAGTGCAAATATTTCTGAATGATTTCCACTTCTGCTGCATGACTATCTCATATATAATAGAAATTTAGAAGAACCATTTCAGAAAGTGAAATACTGACATAATGTAGATATAATTATCTTTTCTATGTTAGAGACAGAGCTAGATGCATTTTACTATGCTTTTCACTTCTTTTGAGCATATTTGTGCACTGCAAACTCTCATGTCTCTGACACTTTATTTTCTCCTTGATAACTCATTAATTCAAGAAAAGGGCCTCTCCTAATATAAAGCAAACTTAATTTCTTACACACTCTGTTGATCCTCTTTCCGACGCTACCTTTTCTTGGCTTAAACTTCTAAATCGGTTCTCAATCAATCCCCTTCTTTAGGCCCTTGTTCCTAGCCTGGATTTTTTTTTTTTTTTTTTGCACTTTCTTATGAATTAACATTGGATAGCTTTTATTAATTATGTTATCAAAGAATATCCCCCACCCTTCATATTTGGTAAAATTCTGGCTACTTGCTTGATGGCTCTCATTGTAACTGCAATGTGTCTTTCTTCTCATAGTTTAGGAAGTGTGTTTACTGTGTTGGTGTGTGAGTGTGTGTGTGTGTGTGTGTGTGTGTGTGTGAGAGAGAGAGAGAGAGAGAGAGAGAGAGAGAGGCAGTTATACAGAAGGGTTTTTCCTTATTACCTTACTAATATTGTTTTATTATGATCACACAAATTATTTTCCCATTAGGCAAACAGTAGCACTTATATTGAAATACTACATCAGATATTAGAGACAGTGGTGATAGTTTAATTTTTAACTATTTAATATTCAGTATAATTTAGAGAGCCCAAATTGCAGTTTAGAAGAACAATTTTTATTATAGCACTTAGAAACTATTGATTATTATGATCACTATTGTTATTTTGCTCTTGGGTGATTCTAATTCACATTCATGATCACGTTATCAGTTTCCACAGTAAATATGGGAAAACACAACATCAATCATAAATATTAAGAGGTCTGTGCAACATGAATGCAGAAATAGAACATGAAGAATTGTTGAGACAAATTAACATAAGCTGTTTCTGAAACTAAAGTAGAATAAGACATTATTAATAAAAATATTTACTTTTTTCTCTCCATACTTATTTTCTTCCTTTTTGCCAAACTTAATGTTATATTTATTTTGCATTACAATTGAAGAATAAAGTAGCAATTTAATTAGGAGGAGAAAAGTAATGTCACTTCAACATAATACATTCATCATCAGAATTGCCATGTAACAGAATAAACTCTCAAGATCAACTGTGGATGGCACATTAATACATGACTTCTCTGATTTATTAAGTCTATTACCAAATGAAATTTCTCAATTGTTCAGTCAACTGAGTGTGAAGAAAATTCTAAATAGTTCATATAGGTAAAATACAGGTTTTAAGTTGGTACTTTAAGTATAGAGCAGTATAGATTCATCTCAACACATTGTAATCTGTAAAAATTATCCCAGAAACATTTTAAACAAAAGGAAAAGGTAACAAACATAAAATTATACTGTATGGATGCATTATGTATTGAATTATAACTAGTAATATAGTAATTTCAAAGATATCTATTTATTTATACCTACATTCAAATAAATATAGTTCCTATCATAATTTCAATTATATATGCATATGTATAATATATACTGTATTGAAATCTGGGGTTTATGAAGAGTATGTCAACTGTATCTTTGAGGAATGGCAACACAGAGAGACTAAATGATTTATTCCTAATATTTTAGCAGTCAGAGGTACAGTTGGGACACAAATTTCAGTCTCTTACTCTAAATCCTGTATTCTTCCATTATGGAATGGCACGTGTGTAATTGAATCAAAGACCTTGAAAGGGTCCTTTGAGATCATCTGAGTTAGACTTGTGCCTTCATGCAAATCTAACTATTCATAACTGATAGCTTCAAGAAGATATCTATGACCTTCCTTATGCTTCCTCTCCCAGCAGAAATCTCCCTTCTTTCAGTTCCAATTCATTTACTTATCTATGACTCCCAGTGGCCATGATGAACAAAAAGAGAGAAGGAGAGAGGGCAAACACTTCTAGGTGTATACTCCCTAATTGGTTTTGTTCCCTTTGTTCTTTTCCCAGGATCTAACTATTTTAAAGACCAGTCAAAATGTTAAAAATATTGGTATGTTGATTTTTTCTGATCATTGGCTATTAGGCTTTTGACTTTTAAAATTATGTCAATTCTTAGACCTATTTTTATCAAATATAATCAAATATAATTTCTAGCTTGTAGGTTGTCTTATTTAGTTGCTCAGACTTTGTTATACTTTTCTCATCATGAGTAAGCATTATTAATTCTTTTTCATAGGATTATCAGTTATATTTTCTCTAATAAATTACTTTGTTTTGTGCAATACTAATTTTATAGTTTTTCTTCCAAAATATTCAGTATATTTATTTTGTCAGTGCAATAAAAAAAATAATATGATGAGTTCTCAGCAAAAAATTGTATTGGGACACTAATTAGTACCTTTCTACTTAAATTATGAGAAACAGGTGAGATGACCTAAGTGATTTTCAGCTAATATTTTAAGCATTTTATTTGATTGGCATTTTAACAAATATATTTAATAGAAAAATTGTTAGATTTTGCTGAAATGTGACCTTTATTTTTCCTTCGTTCCTTGTTTATCCAAGAGTTAACAGTGACAGCATTTGAGGGGTACCTGGGTGGCTCAGTAGATTAAGCATCCAACTCTTGATTTCGGCTCAGGTCATGATCTCATGGTTCGTGAGGTCGAGCCCTGCATCTGGTTCTGCACTGATAGCGTGGAGCCTGCTTGGGATTCTCTCTCTTGCCCCTCCCCTGCTCTCTCTCTCTCTTTCTCTTTCTCTGTCTCTCTGAAAGTAAATAAATAAACTTAAAAAATAAACAGTAACAGCATTTGAGAGGTTTATTTTTTTATATATATTCACATAAACTTTTCAGATACTCAAAGTTACATTTTACATTGCTGATTAAATTTTTTTCTTCCTATTAGTTGCTAATTGCAAAGGAAAAAATCATTACAGTGAAGATATCTGTCTTTATCTGTGTAAATGCAATTGGCTCTTTTAATAATGGGACACTTTATTCACCTATGTTATGATGAGAATAAAATACACAGGCTCATGTATGATTTATTTCTTTTAAAACACAGATATAACTTCTAGAGTATAGGAAATAAAAGGATAGAGGAACAAAATAAATTATGTTAGAAGAATACCATTATATAACACTAAAATGTGGAGCAATTTAAATGATAACTGGCAGGGACCCTTCAAAAAGTTCATTTTATCACTTCTTGGCTCCCACAGAGAAATGGTGATCACATTTTTGTGAAAGGCAAATGTCAACAAGAGGAGCAGATAGCATCACCTATTTCCCACAACTTTCCACACAATTGGAGTGCAGAAACTATCACAAACTTTAAAGAACATGTAGTGAATGGGTGAAGAAACCAGAGAGTAAATTTCTAAACTTAAACCCTTTCAAAGAATTACTTTAGAACAGATATAACAGAGGAGATGCTGACAAGGCCTTCATAAAGAAAACACAGATCAGGGGCTCCTGGGTGGCTCAGTACATTAAGCGTCCGACTTCAGCTCAAGTCATGATCTCTCTGTTCACGAGTTCGAGCCTGAGTTCGAGCCTGAGTTCGAGCCCTGCTTCGGGCTCTTTGCTGACATCTCAGAGCCTGAAGCCTGCTTCAGATTCTGTGCCTCCCTCTCTCTTTGCCCCTCCCCCACTCATACTCTGTCTGTTTGTCTGTCTTTCTCTCTCTCTCTGTCAATCTCTCTCAAAAATAAATAAAAACATTAAAAAAAAACCACGCAAATCATATCAACTGGGATTTACACGGGAGGGGGAATATCCTATCTGAATTAGAACTTGTTGGTAACAGGTCTGAACTTTGGAGCATCACAGCACTGGCTGTGGAGGAGACAAAGTAAAAGGACTTGGAAAATGTGTGGAAAGAAGAGCCACGGTTTGGGGTGTATCCACAAAGGCATATTGTGTTAGTAGCCATCCTTTAGATGACTGTTGGAGACAGAGAGAGGGTAAGCCCTAGGGGATCTTGGCAAGTGTCAGAGGAAAGGGAGGTACTGCTAACTGATTTCATTAAAGGTTTAATTTATGTAAAAACACAATTTAATTGGAAAAAAGTAAAGAATACGCATTTAAGCTATAAAACAGAATAAACAATGGGATGTTAAAAGGTTTAGGGTAATGACAACCATACATTGTTAAATTGGGTAGAAACACTTTTGACTTCCGTCTTCTGATCCATTGTCCTTAACTATGCTATGCGTTTTATGTTATGCAGTCACAAAAAACTAAATCCGAAATCTGAACTCTTTTTAGGGTCTTTTTCACCAATAAAAAAATAACTAAATCGTATCTTCCAAAAAACTGGATTTTTTCCCACTAATTCTCCCAGGTTTATTAAACTTCTCCTTTAATATTCAATCCTTGTTTTTGGATGGGAAACTCATAACACAGAATAGTGGCTAAGGAGACAAAGGTCAAAAGTGCCTTTACCCACTTTGAATTGAATGTTATCTTCAATAAGTCTTTTAACGTGCCTTCTTTGTTTTTTTTTTTTTCTTCCATTAAGAAGTGTGTTGGAGAATATGTTTAGCACCTTAATTGTTGTGATGATATCATGGGTGTATGCATAAACATTCAGATTGATCAAGATATATACATTTAATTGTGCAATTTTTCATATGTCAATTATACCTCAATAAAGTCTTCTATGACATTCACTCTGTCCTATAATTTAGGGTTGATATTCTGTTGATCACACTAAACTATAAACGTCTTGGTAAGAATCTTTTAATTCTTTAAAAGCTTTTAAGGCAATTTGTAAGTGTATTATACTGTGGAAGTCACTCCTCCTGGTATTCTTACCAATTGCTTCATAAGAATTATTTTTAGAGAAAAGGACAGGATTATAACAGAGCTTTTACTTGTTTAAAATAACATTATTTTGGGATACTGGTAGTTTTTGTGAATATAATACACAATTTATTCTGAATTTTTGTACAGCTGAACATGCATTAATTATTCTTTGTGCTTCATCAGAATGAAATGATTATGGGCTCTTAAAATAATTCTAGAAGAATGTTTTTAAAAGAGCTAAAATTTTATGCCAAAATCTTCTTTAAAGAGATTTATAATCAGTATTTAAATTAGTGCTTATCAATTTTTTAAATGTCAGAATTTTATAACATTTTATGTTCTCTATAATTATTTGAAAATGTAATGAATTTTCCTTATGGTACCTTCATTAGGAGACGTGGTTGTTACTATATAATCATAGATGAACTTCACATTTGTAAAGCTGTGTTTTATTACTTCATCTATGTTACAGTTAGCTCAGTAAACCTTATTCGGGCCCTAAGATTATTATTCCTACATTATGCTAAGCATGGTTCTTGAATAACTGAGTTGTGAATTTCTGAATTCAAGTATTTGAAATGCAAAAAATCTTTCAGATCATTTAATTCTCTATTCAAACTTTTAGATAGTTTGGGAACTATCTGGAAAAATACTATCTATTCCACATAATGAAGGAATTATGAGAATTTTGGTCATTTCTAAAATAAAATACAATAAAGTCCTTGTGAACCTTATCTCAAATTTCCTTGTCTTTCTGACTTACTGATTTATGCTGAATATAAAAGCAGTGCAATATTAGGCAATGACTGAGCCTCATAGCATTTTTATTTATTCTTGAAAGTATTTAAGAATCATGGTTTCTTTTTTTATCTCCAAAACACTATTTTTCTGGTGTGTGTGTGTGTGTGTGTGTGTGTGTGTGTGTGTGTGTGTGTTGTATACATGTACCCAGTACACTCAAGTGTGTGTTTACTTTTTTGTGCACATTGTTCTTCTTGCACCTTAGATCCTTAGATAATGGTGATGATAATGGCGATTTCTCTTCCTCCTTGTCATTGTCGTCTGCTGCTGCTGCTTTTTCTTTTTCTTCTTCTTCTTCTTCAACATACTTCAACTGTTGCTCTAATAGGAATCTTTTAATTTGAAAGTCTAGGTACTTGCTTATGTGAAGACTTCTGTCTTAAAACGTATTTTTGAAGAAGTCATTTCTGCCAAGCTACTATTTAGAGCTTCCCTTAGTCTCCAATATTCCAAAATTTCACAACAATATGTCTGGATATGGATTTGCTGTGCCTTATAGCATGATTGGAATATGCTGGGTTATCTCTTCTCTGTAAAATACCACATCTTTTCAGAAATCAAACATTCCTTAAGACGTCTCATTGTATTTTTAATGTTTCATAACCATCTCTGTCAAATGTGATGTCTTCTTGTCTCACGTTCAGCAAAACCATCTTTCAGTCAGTTCATTTTCTAGTCTTCTGTATCTAGCCCATTGTTTACCACATTCATTGAACTTCTAATTATTTTCCCTCTTTTGTTTCTTTGGAAATGTTAAGTGTTGTTACTTTATATCCCATAGTTGCTACCCTTAGTATCTGTTAAATTTATTTTTTCTAGTGATTCTGGCTCATAGTGTCTCGTTTCCATGAGTTTATATCTGTGTTTGTATGAGATGAAGAGGGAAAAAGGGGAGAATAGAGATTCTTGTTTTTGCATTTTATAGGAATATAATGAGGCCTGGATTAAAAGTCATTGCTAGATAGATACTTTGCATTTGTTTCCATAAATATTTACCTGAGGAAAATCAGTTTAGACTAAGTCCTTGGCCCAAAGTAAGGGCAGGAGTTTAACATCACACAGATCTTAGGAATTTTAGGCATGTGCCCATTTGAAGGCTGGTTTTGATGATAGATTCTGAGGACATTCTCTTGTGTTCCTATCCTGCAAGTATGATGGCCACAATAGACATATTTTATCACCTTCCTCCCTGTTTCTGTGAGCTTTCTTCTAGTTGCTGCAATCAATTTTCTGGGAGAACCCACCTTTATGAAGATTCTCTTGGTTTTGATTTCTCGGTTTGTTTGGGCCCCACTTGTGCTGCCTCCTTTCTGTGTTTTGTTACAAAGGAAAATCTAGGCAAGTGGGATTTAATACATGTTCCTTGGTGGCCACCACCTGCACATGCTTGATTTCTTCCCTGTTTGCATGTGATTTTGGCTTCTGGATATTTCTCTAAATTGTTGCTATTGTACAGGATAACTACATGGCATGTGGCCAAAAACTGAAGGCTCCATTGTGATCTTACATTTATGTTGTTAGAAGATAAGTTCAGAGAAAATGGGTGAAAAAAAGCCATAGCAATTATAGCATCTGATTCAATATTTATGTTTACTAACTTAGCAGCTTAAGTGATGTTTGTTATTTCTCCCTGCTTTTAAAACTAGCTGTGAAAGAAAATAACTTTAATTTTATTTTTTTAAATCCAAAGTTACTACCATCATTGAGAGTTAAGCACGAAGAAGTGATAAACTTCAATTTCCACCTTATTTAAGTTTCCTTCCTTAGATCATTTTTAAAAAGAAAGTTTAGAACAAAATGGAACAGAGCTATGACTACAGTCATTTAGTTGGTGTTGATCACATAATGTACAGCTATTTGAACTGTTTTCTGAAATTGCAAAAATAAAAGCAGTTTTCTGTTACTTGTTGAGTTTTTAGCCTGTATAATTTTGCATATTTTATGTTACAAACAGATGAATAAACTTAAATGTTTGAATGGCTACAAAATACTTCTTATAGAAGAAACTATGTTTTCATTTAGGGAATGAAAGTGTTAATTTAATTAATGAGGCCCTTTCTTTTCCTATATTTAATTTTCACATTAATAAAAAAGATTCTGAATTTATCTCCTAAAGTTTTCCAATTCTCACACACATCTTCGTTTATGTGAACATATTTACCCAGTTCTTAAAAAATGAAATTATCAGGCAGTTGAATGGGCTTGGGTTTGCTTCATATTTCACTAGTGTCCCATTGTCACAGATTTAGGTAAGTTCTACACAGACACCTAACCAGACAATGGTAACAGTTAGCATTTAAACTGAGTCTTCTTACCTTAAAAGGGAAAAGAATACTGTAATCTCCAAACTATAAGTTTGCCGACTATAATACATCATCAACTTCTTGAATCTATCTAATTGATACTCAAAATGTTTACCACGACAAATGACTATATTCATTGGCTGTCTTTATTTTCATTATGTTAATGTTTAATTCACTGTTGATGTTTAATTTTTTTATGTAACATCAAGTTGTTAACTATGGAAAGTCAGGCCCAAATTCCTAGAATTCAGCAAAGAAGCAGAAAGTGTTTCAAGAACAATGTAGGGAGAGACTCTAGATTAGAATTAACTGAACATCAGGGAAGAATAATTAAACTTCACTGCTTCTGAGGCAGTTGGAAAAGCACAGAGAAAAAACTCTTTATTTAACTTTACTGAATATTTAAAAGCAGGTATATCTGATTCTAGAAATTTACATTTGTCATATAGTTTGAAACATTTTGGTATATTTGTGAAGTTTGATGGAATATACACATTCATCATTAGTATAATTGTTATTTTAATGCTACTGTTTTCCCTCTTTGTGGGATCTTGTACTTTGCTGAGGAAAACGCTTCTGAATTCAATCATTAGTCTTCATCCTGCTTTATTATTAGAACAAAACAGAGACTAAATTTAGGAATAACTCAAATCCAAGCTTCTTGTTATTAGAGATCTCTATACCTATATTATATTTGTATCTATAC
Source organism: Panthera onca (assembly GCF_046562875.1). Taxonomy (NCBI): domain Eukaryota; kingdom Metazoa; phylum Chordata; class Mammalia; order Carnivora; family Felidae; genus Panthera; species Panthera onca. The sequence continues at coordinate 78,190,450 of NC_138339.1, forward strand.
CTTTATCTATATCTATAGTCTATCTACATCTATGAGATAAGTGGACTCCCACTATGACATTCTACATTGTGACCTTGACTGGCACATACCCTGACTTGTCACTCTGAATTAGCTATATTGTGTTTTTTTTTTCTTATCATATTATAAGGTATCATGTGATCAAGTTTTGGACTCCAGATCCAGACTACCCAAATTTGAAATCTGAAACTGCCACCAACAAATTTCACTCTCCTGTATCTCCCTGTTGTCATCAGTGGCAGTGACCATGATAGTAGCTATCTTATAGTTTGTTAGGACAATTAAAGGAGTAAAGCTCTTTGACTAAAACTGTGTCTGTGGTAACTGCTATTTGTGTCGTTTGTTAAATAAATGAACATAAAAATCCTTGGGACTCTTGCCCTAGTTTCAGCGTGAATGGCATATTCCCATTTTTAAATGTATGTATAAAAATGTATAAATATTTTAAGGGAATATTCAAAAATACTCAAGAAGCATGGAAAATGAGATTAAAATGAAGTTTCACGGGGCGCCTGGGTGGCTCAGTCGGTTAAGCGTCCGACTTCAGCTCAGGTCACGATCTCATGGTTCGTGAGTTCGAGCCCCGCGTCAGGCTCTGGGCTGATGGCTCAGAGCCTGGAGCCTGCTTCCGATTCTGTGTCTCCCTCTCTCTCTGCCCCTCCCCCATTCATGCTCTGTCTCTCTCTGTCTCAAAAATAAATAAACATTAAAAAAAAAATTTTAAATGAAATTTCACTTCAGAAATTATACCGAATAATTCAGAAATTATTCAGAATAATAACCAATATCAGTTGTGGGTATTTTAATACAAATAAGATTTATATTATTTTTTCATGTACTACAGACATCTAGAAGTACTTTTTGAATTTACGGAAATGTGTTTTCCCAATTCTGCATACTATTCTGTCATATGGGTATATTTTAAGTTATTTAATCTTACCCTGTGTTAAATTAGATATATATACATCAAGTTGTATAAAGTTTATATATATAAAACTGTAAAATCAGGAAGAAATGTTCACTTTGAAAGGCAAACAGCTATTCCACTCTATGGATCATTGCAACTCGGTTCAGGAGAGAGGAATGTGCTTTTAATGGGAGAAGAAGTCTCCTTATGGGGCTGAGTACTAACTTAGGCCGGCCAAGCTAGTACTCCAATAGGTCCAAGCTAGTACTCCAAGCTAGTACAACCAATAGGTTGTGAAGTTCAACAAATTTTTATATGTTTATTTTGTGTCATTTCTAGTGGGAGTTTTTTCAGCTGTTTTATTGAATACTAAGTTATTTTAAAATCAAAAGGAATGTTGGGGCACCTGGGTGGCTCAGTCGGTTAAGCACCCCACTCTTAATCTCCGCTCAGGTCATGATCTCACAGTTTTGTGAGGTCGAGCCCCATGTCGGGCTCTGTGCTGACAGTGCGGAGCCTGTTTGGGATTCTCCCTCTCGTCTCCCTTGGCCCCTCCCCCACCACGCCATTTCTGTTGCTCTCTCTCAAAATAAACATTAAAAAAAATTAAATTAAAAGACTTTAAAAAAATCAAAAGGAGTTTCATTTAGAGAATGTCATAGATGTCAACTTTTTGAACCAGACTTAAAATAGAAACATAGTTAAGAAGTAGAGAAAGAAAAAGGAAATGAAAGTTTGTCACCCCATTATGTTCAATTTATTGTATCTTTCCAGTTTGTTATAAGAAATAATATGCTTTTAATGAAGGGATTTAGAAAGGATGATTTTGGTGCTAGGTGTACCATCATAAGCCTAATTGATCACAAGGCAATTATTCATGTTTATTCCAAAGTTTTATGCTATCTCCTATATTTGACTTTTTAGTAACCTACATACATCACGGTATAAAGAAACTATTTATTACCTATAGACTGAAACTAATTTATGAAACTTTCCAGCCTTAAAATTTTCTTTATGATAAACACATCACATTTATATGTAAGTACACATTACCAATAGCATCACATATTATTATTACCAATAAGATGTTACTGCCACATAAGATTTTAATAAATATCAAATATTTTTGTACAATTAAATAAATTATAATAAATTAGACATAGGTAAAATATTTTCTATGTGAATGAATTCAAAATGAAAACATAAATTAAGAAATTAAGTCCAGACAACAGTTCTTATGTTTGCTATCAAAATAGTACAATCATGACAGCAGGCATAGGTGGGGAGGGGAAAATGACAGAAAGAAATCTATATGTTGAGTGTCTGTGGTTCATATTTGATGTTAAGAAAAGTATTCAAAACTCAAAAGACAAATCAGGGCATATATTGAATTTTGTGGTAAAAACCAAGTGGTTTCCCTAATAAAATTTTACAAATTATAATTACCATAAGCCCAATATTTCAGTATGTCTTAAAAATCTAGCCCTAAATTGTACAAGAAATTATTCACTATTGAATTCACTTACACATTACATATGCATTATACATTAATGATCACTTAGGTGTTGAGGAATTCTCTTTCTCTCTTTCATTTTTTTCCCCTAGACTGAAAAAAGTCTAGATGAAGCAACAGTCTTAACAACAACTGTCATTTTGAATAAAGATATATTTGTTTAACTTGGGAAATAGTAAGTAAAATAAGAATTAGCTGAGGATAGTTGAATTCATGTTACTGAATGAAAATTATTGTTGGTTTACTAAACATTTAAATTTAGAGATGAAAAAATATATAAAAACTAATAGTTTCCTTTAAGGTTTTATATTACCTTTGAATCCTTTCTAAGCAACTGATTAAATTTCATGACCAAATGTATACCTAAGAGAATTGCCTTGTCTATTTCTGCTCAGATTTGGTCTTCCTTTCCTGCTTTGATGTATGTGATGCTGTTTTTAATCACACACTAGTCTAATTATTTTATTTGTTCCATAATGCATAAACATTCTGATCAAGAATATTCCTCTAGTCTACCACAGCACCTAGTGAATCTGATCACATTCCTAGAATTCCTAATATTAATTGCTTATTTAAATTTGTGGCATTTGTCAAGAATTTTCTGTAAGTTTATATAAAATTAGTTTCTCAAGATTTCAGAATGCTCTTAACTGATTAGGTACACAATTATTGATCACTTATTATTCAACAGACACTATTAATTTATGGTATAGTAGCTATAGAGTCCCTGCTTTCAATGAGGTCACTATTTAGTAATCTATCGGAATGTGATATCCACTGGCTGTTCTGCAAGCAGAGGATAAAGACGGTTTAGACAGTAACTGAGCCGATTTGATGCAGGATTAGCAGGGCTGTAGTGAGGACTTTCTGAGCAAAACAGAGAAACTGAAGTTAGTCCAGCAATGTTGAAGAGAAGGCTATATGTAAGCATGTCTCAAGCAGCAATGTAGAGGTGATTCAGGAAAGTTCTATTGTATTGACCTCGCTTTGACAGATGAAGAGAAATAAATCAGATGGCTGCCTGTGCAAGTGGAATTATCCAAAAAGTATTTTATTTTATTTTATTTTATTTTATTTTATTTTATTTTATTTTAAAATTTTTTTTTTAACATTTATTTATTTTTGAGACAGAGAGAGACAGAACATGAATGGGGGAGGGTCAGAGAGAGGGAGACACAGAATCTGAAACAGGCTCCAGGCTCTGAGCTGTCAGCATAGAGCCCGACGCGGGGCTCGAACTCACGGACCGTGAGATCATGACCTGAGCCAAAGTAGGCCGCTTAACCGACTGAGCCACCCAGGCGCCCCCAAAAAGTATTATTTTAAATAGAGACTAGTCACATATATAGTGAACAATTAAGCAATAGCATGTCTCATGAAATCTGTGAAGGAAATGAACAGGGTGCTGTAATAGAAGATAATAGGTTAGAGGGAGATTAAGAGGTATAGCTTTCAAAGAATTGGGGCTGTGGCTGTGGGAGTTGAGTATAGTCCTAGGGAAAAAGGTAAGTAAAATTGCTTTCTGGTGGAAAGAGTGCTTGTCACAGTCTAGGAGCTGCTAGAATGTTGCTAGAGAGTTGGAGTCAGATGAGTTTAGAAGAAAAGTTACATGACTTGGAATTACTTATAAACATTGGGACTGGAGGAAACAGGAGAAAGTGCAGGGTAAGGAGTTGGATGTGATTAAGTGCAGTTGTCCGATAAGTGGATGAAAATATGCTCAAACTTATTAGAGGCTATCAGGGTAAAGCTCCGCGTGTTCTTAAGAAAGTAACAAAGTTCATTGTTATTAAAACTGTGATATATATGTGCTTTCTTGTATCCAGTTAGTGTGCATGTAATTGATATTTGGAGGAAAATTCTTGTAGTTATCAAATGCACATTTCTCTTGACCCAGTTTTAAAAACTCACGGAAACTAACTAGGAAAAACTTACAACTTCTCTATTTAACCTATTAATATTACTGAGAAAATTTGTCTTAATCTATTCACATGTATGGAAATATATTTATAATCCATTTATCTTTGTTTAATTTATATTATTTCCCTACATAAAGACTATCATTTGACTTTGTTTTAAAAAGTATATATTTCTGTTGGATGACTATATCGTATACCTGAAATTAATATAACAGTGTATATTAACTAACTGGAGTTAAAATAGAAACTTAAAATTTTTTTAAATTAAAAATTAGATTTCTTCATGTCGCCAAATAATATAAATAGTATCTTAAGAAAATATTCACAGTTAGCTTAAAATGTGTTTTGCTACTATAATACATCATATTGATTTAGTTTCTTTAAAATAGTAGCCTGACAAGAGCAATATTAAGACATTTCTCATGTGTTGATTAGTTTATATTTCTTGTATGCTATGTTTATTTCTCCTTGTGGTTTTCTAACTTTTCATCAGACATGAGTTTATGATATAATAAATTATTATCCTTATTTTCCAGAACTGAAAGCATCAGATTAGAAAAATGGGAATTGACTCAGTGTCATAAGATTTAAGGATTCTTTGGATGGTGGGACAAAACATCGTGGCGCTCTGATAAATGAAGGGCAGAACTCTTTGTTTCTTAAAGTTTCAAACCAGAGACTGCTGCCAGACAGGGCCACACACAGAAACAGGGTATAACAGAAAACTGGAACTTCAGAAGGTAACTTATATATGACAAGGGGTTGGGTTAGCAAAGTTTCCCAGGCTTCCTGGTAAATAGCTAATTTGAATAATTTTGCAGGCTCCTGGGGATAAGGATAAGTCCTTCCTTGTCTGATACCTGGCCCCGGGCACATAGGACTGGTGAATAATGGCTCTTTGAGTATAAGAGCCTGATAAGGGAGGTATTTAGAGTGTAAACTTAGTTGCTTAAGACCAAGAACTGACCAGCTTGCAGGCAAGACAACATAAAAAACAAAAACAAGGGGAGCCTGGGTGGCTCAGTCGGTTGAGCGCCCAACTTCGGCTCAGGTCATGATCTCACAGTTCTTGAGTTCGAGCCCCGCGTTGGGCTCTGTGCTGACAGCTCAGAGCCTGGAGCTTGCTTCGGATTCTGCGTCTCCCTCTCTCTCTGCCCCTTCCCCGCTCATGCTCTGTCTCTCTCTGTCTCTCAAAAATGAATAAACATTAAAAAAATTAAAAAAAAACAAAAACAAAACATAAAACACAAGAATAACATTATTTGCTGAGTTTAACCTATCTACAGACTATGTATTCCTGAAGAAATGGGGTTCTATCTTTCTTTTCTTTTGGAATCAGCTATGGGTGACCCATCTAAACTACAAGAGGGAAGGTTCTCTGGTGAAATATAGTCATTACTCATGAAGAAACACTGTAATTATTAAGCCTCAGAGAATTACACTCAACTGCTCTACGGCTTATCTTGAGGCTTTATGGAAACATGGATTGATTCATCAGGCAAGAAAATTGTGAATATAATTGGATAAAACACCAACTGGAGACTATAGGAACAAAGGGTGGATTTCTTCTTGTCCTGATTCTTAACAGTTACTCTCTCTTACTAATAATTTTTTCAGAAGGAAAGAATCTAGAAGCTTACTTAATTGTTTCCATAAAAGATAGTTTATTTCCATCATTTTTAGAAGAAATCATCTTTCTAACAGTTTCATTCAAGTCATGTGTTTGTTTTGTAATGATACATATAGCTTCATAAGTCTTTTAGAGGTAACAAATCTCCTACTTATTTATGGGAAAACTCAGCATAAACAATGAATTAGAGTTGAGTCTGACATATAGAAGATGGAGTCATACGCTGTATGGATGTAGTAAGTAGAAGTCTTCATAGAGGGACCTTATGTAGGACAACTGCCCTGACTTCTTTTTTTTTTTTTTTTTTTTTTTATTTTTATTTTTTTTTAATTTTTTCCTGACTTCTTTATCAAATTGACCATAAGGAAAAAAAATAGACAGTAGAAAAATACAGATTAAAATAAATATAAGATATAAGTAAATCAATCATAACATGTAAAATCATTTAGATCATGATTCAAGCAAACTGTGAAAAAAAACAATAACAATGGGACTTCCTTTGGAATTGGATAGTTGAGCCCATTAATACTTTATCTTTTTTTAAGTTTATTTATTTATTTTGAGAAAGAGAGAGAGAGTGGGGAAGCGACAGAGAGAGAGAGAGAGTGAGTGAGATAGAATCCCAAGCAGGCTCCACACTGTCATCATTGAGCCCAAAGCAGAGCTCAAACTCACAAACCATAAGATCATGACCTGAGCCGAAATCAAGAATCAGATGCTTAACTGACTGAGCCACCCAGGTGCCCCTATTATTTGATAATATTAAGTCTTACATGTGTATTGAAATGATTGTCTTGTCATGTTGAAAAAAGTCCTTATCTTTTGGTGATATTTGAAATGTTTGAAGGTTAACTGGTAATGGATATCTAAGACTTACTTCAGATAATGGCTACACATACAGTACAAGTAGGTAATAGTGACTGTATCTGAGTGATGGGGTTTCATTATGCCAATAGATCTACATGATATATGCAGTTGAAATTCACCATAATAAAAGTATTCATTGCATTTCTAGTGCAAAAGATCAGCATAGATGGCAAAATAATCTGATAGGAGGAAGAAGTGAGGAATGAAGCATTGATAAGTGAACCATAACTGACTAGTTAGAAGCCAGCCCCAAACCTCAAATATAGCCATACTGAATAGCCAGGGAGACTCTAAAAGGAAGTGAAATTTATTTCCTTTCTATGGGGAATTTTATAACTAGTTCAGCTTTAAAAGGACAAAGCTTAGATCTAAATGTCCATCAGGTAATTTTATTTTGAGGAACCTGAACAGAATTGCTAGTTATCTAAGAGCCCCCAAAGTGTGTGGGAGATAGTATAATGCCTTCCTAGCACCTGTGACATTACCCTATCTTTGTGTACCATTCTGAGGTTTGGAATAATGTTTAATTAGGCTCTTGGGATGTTAGTTACATATTCTGACTCTCCTGCTGTTGTGTGAGAGTTTAAAAATTTTCAATAAACAGTTTTATTAAAATAATGTAAGGCCTGAAATAGAAGACAGGTTATACAAAACAACTTTATTTAAAAAATAAATGTATTAAATTGTTTCAGTTTAGAATAAAATTCTGGTCTAGCCTGTCAGTAGCTAAAGGTTAATGCATTTTTCTACTACAAATGTTCATTATATTTTGAGAAACTTCTGCCAGCCATCAGTGTTACCTGTGCACTAACAGCACACTGTTCTGCCTGGTATCATTAAATTAACAATCCAAAATAGTGTCTATCTTTAGTAAAATCAACGCTTTCACTTACCCTTCTCTAATTGTAGGTTTTAATCTATGACTATAGTCTGACTGATTGTGGGTCCTTGGTAACTTACAAAGAAATTTTAAACCTTCTAGAAGATCAGTGTGAATTTTGTATGGAATTTCCACCTTATTACAATACCATATTATCCACATCCCTATTAATATTAGCAAAAATATAAGTCCTTAATTTTCATAAGATGTCTATTTCAAATAAGACTAAAATGAACGATTGTCATTCAGAAGAAGAATTAGGGAAAATTGTTATTTTTCAGGATAAGTGTTAAGATTCTAGCTTCTGCTTTTTTAGTAGAGTAAGATGCTTTCAAAATAAACACAGATGAGGGGCACCTGGGTGGCTCAGTCGGTTGAGTGTCTGACTTTGGCTCAGGTCATGATCTCGCCATCTGTGAGTTCGAGCCCTGCACTGGGCTCTGTGCTGACAGCTCGGAGCCTGGAGCCTGCTTCAGGTTCTGTGTCTCCCTCTCTCTCTTCCCCTCCCCTGCTCATGCTCTGTCTCTCTCTGTCTCAGAAATAAATAAACATTAAAAAAATAAAATAAACGCAGATGAGAATACACTCCACCTTATTTCTGGAGAAAAATGTGGAGGATAAGAAAAATAAGGTGTGTAGTAGAAAGTTGGCATGGCAACCTTCCATCACAAATCTTCGCAGACCAATATGGGTCCAGTTGCATGGGCTCCTCCTGCATCTTGGTACCATGAAATCAGCAGCAGATGATTTTAAAGTGCAGCAGCATCACGGCCTATTCAACAGCTACCTTTATACAGTCACCTTCTTGAGTTAGAGTAAAGTGTCATGTACTACGTAACTCTTATGGACTTAACATCAAACAACTCAAAATCTTGTTCATGGGGTGCCTGGGTAGGTCAGTCAATAAAGCATCTGACTCTTGGTTTCGGCTCAGGTCATGATCTCAAGGTTAGTGAGTTCAAGCCCTGTGCTGATGGAGGACCTGCCTAGGAGTCTCTTTCTCTCCCTCTCTCTGTCCCTCCCCCACTCACACTGTCTCTCTCTCTCTCAAAATAAATAAATAAAAAAAAACCCACAAAATCCCGTTCACTATTGTAAGGGCAAATGCAAATTAAAAATAAGAGGTTAATTCTCCCTGTTGAAAATAATGGAAGAGATTCCAGATTTCTCCCTTTTCCTAGAGTATTACATTAGAAAATATTCTTTCTCTGTCTCATTGAAATGTATGTAAGTCTTTTTAGAGCTCAGTAAGCCTTTTGTCAGAATTATGATCCTCGAATGTCTTTCTCAAGAGCTTGGGAACTATATCTTTAAAACATAATCGTTAAGAAAGTTGGAGTCCCTAACTGCCACTTTCTGTTGGAGTAAGTCCAACAGACTTACTGTTGGAGGGTCGGAGCCTAACTTCTTCGGTCGCCTTACTCCGAATTGCAAAACTACCTCTCATAGGAAAAATAGGAGTAGTTTATTTTTATTTTGGGTAAGGGCTCTTGGCTAACAGATAGTCACTTCAACTACTAAGTGAACTGAGAATGAATAACATATGACAAACCATGCTGTCAAGTCTTCTTATTTAAGGACTAGTTATTTACTTTGAGACAATGTATAGAATAGGTTATATCCGCTTGGCTGTGTAAAAGGGTGAGATTTTTTTTTTTTTTTCTATCTCTGCAGTCTCTTACTGCACATCATGTTCTGGTTTAATACTTAATAATTGTTTATTTACCATCTACCTTTGTAGAGAGGTTTTCTAGGTTGGGAGATTTTGTTTTTAATTGTATTTCTCTGAACACCATAGATTTCTTTTTGATTACTTCACTACATCTTTTGTCCAGGCTTCATTCTGATCTCTTTTGTGTTAATATCCTATCTTTCCTTCAATCCATATCTAATTTTCTTCTGGATTCTAGTGACAGTGATTCTTAATTATTTGAACACACAGTTGGAGTAGAGGTAGAAAGAATTCAAATCCAGATTGTCTGGCACGGTGGGGTGATTAGATCCTGATGCCTTCATGCCCACTCCCTAGCACTCAAGGTTCCAGCCAGATATGGTGCAGGGATACTCTAACCATGAACTCTGTCATGGGTTGTTCATTGCAAACATAAAAAATTATAGGGAAACATTTTTGCTGCCGTTTTATTTGTGTCCTTTGTTTCCCTTTTGTTCTTTCTTATCTACATCTAATTTACATTTTCTTATATTTTATAATTTATTTAAACCACTTTACATGCTTCTGGGGAACAACATAGTTTATAGATAAATGAGGAAGAAATAAAATGTTCTGTAATGAGAATTAAGTCCCCCAAAAACTTTGGCTGAGCTCCACACATTCTGAAACACAAATTTTGAGAGGTTTCTAAAGAAAATATGTATTAACAGATTTTACATAAAAATCTTCATTGTTCAGTCCACTTATGTGTCAAAACTAAATGGCCAAAGTAGATATTAAAGCTGTAAGATGGATTGTATGTAAGTTATATACTATATGACCATTCTTAAAATATTTCTTAGCAATCACATTATTTTCAATAACCAGAGATTTAAAAGCAAATGGCCCTTTTTTGTTTCACCAATATTTAATATCTCAAGTCCTCAATCTTATAAATGTGCTAGTTATTTAAATGTATTAAAATGCAGATACCATAAAATCTTAATCTGGAAAGATTCAGTAACTCTGTGTTTCCCAAAAACCCACATCCTAAAATTAAGGTCCCCTTTGCTCTAAATTGATTTTATTATATATGCATAACATTTCGTTTTTAACACTATGCCATGTACTCTTCTATGTTCTTTCCATATATCTATTTTCATTTAATTTTTGCTACGACCCTATGAAGTAGTTATTAAATTATGCTCAATTTTGCAGAAAACAGAAGTGACAAGCAGGCCACTGTAAGGAATGTGAGAAGGTCAAATAAGCAAAATGTGTCAGGACCAGAATTCATACCCAGCCTATCTAGCTTTGGCACCTTTTCTTTATGCTTTAAAACACCTAGGCACTTTATAGTAATTGCTAAATATGTCCTAAGACATGGAAGTAATGATGAAGCATCATATAGGATTTAGGCTCTTACAAAATTCTTAATTATAAGTAATATTTACACTGGTGAGGCTTAGCATAGTATAGAAGTCATATAACTTTTAAATATGCATAGTCACTTCTATTTATACTTTATCTAGGTCTAAAAACGGAGACAAATATAGAATATCCCCAGGGGATAATAAGCAGTTTTATAAAGAATATGAATTTTCTAATTACTGCACCAATTAATATATTGACTTTTAAGGAGTGGCTCTTACACGGTGGTCCATGGATCCTCCAGTGTTACTAAGGTCATTTTAGGGGAGTGCAAGGTCGAATTATTTTCAGGACAATCCTAGGATACAATTTGCCTTTTGTAGTGTATTGACGTTGCACTGTTGGCACAAAAATGATGGTGGGTAAAACCGTTGGTGTCTCAGCACTAATAATGCCAGCAGCATCACACTGTATTTGTGGTCATTGTATTCTTCACTTGTACACAGTGCAGTTTAAAAAAGAAAAAGAAGAAATATTATCAAATTGTAAAAGAGAGCTAAAAATTCTACATAGAAGATACCCCTGGTGAATTAGTATAGGTTACTAATTTCACTGAATATTAGGATTTGGATGTACATCATTTTAATTTTCTATGTGGTAAGTTGAGAAGTAGTATTACATCATCTCTGCTGCATATTGGAGTGTGATGATTGCTTGAGGAGAAATCACATAGGTGGTAGATTTGTGAGCTAAATTAGCTGAGTTTTCATGGAGTGCTACTTTCACTTAAAAAGAAAAAGAACCTGGCAAATTAATGTTACTTAAAGTTGCATATTGGGGTGATGTGTTTTTGTAAACAAACAAAGGAAACTTCCGCTTCGAGAAAACCCGCTGATAGCATTTGTTGCCAATAATAAAATCAAAGCTTTCAAGCAGAATTTAGGTAATATTTTATTCACCACAGAACTTTACTACTCCGAGTATTCAGACTTTTTGAATGAGATGGTGATGTTAGAGAGTTTGATATTTTGATAACGTATAGTGAAATGTATCAGCATGTTGAAGAAATGATCACTGAATAGGAAAATTCCAAATAACTAATGTATGATGTTATGTAGTATGTGTAAGTGAAAAATTCATTCAAAGTGAAAAATGGGTGAAGGTAAAGGAGTAATAAAGAAAAATTTATTTTAAATGTTTAGATATCACATTGCAACTAAGCTTTAAGAATCTTCCACTTGTTGAGTTTGGGTGGAGTATCAAAGAACATCCACAATTACATCTGAAAAGATTGTTGAAATACTCTTCCATTCTCCAACCATATATTTCTTTAAGCTGTATTTTCTTCTTATACTTCAACAAAAAACAACATATCACAGAAACCTGAATGTAAAAACAGATATGATAGCTGTTTCCTATTAAACCAGACATTAATATTTTAACATATTTAAAACAATGCCTCTCTTTTGAATATTTTTTTACTGGTCTTTTATAATGTCTAATTTTTCAGATTAGAGTTTTCTTTCTCTTCCTACAAACCTTCCACTTTGTTGAGAAACATGGTGAATCATTTAAAATAGGAATAGTAAATATGAAATCATTCATTTGCAATACATATTATTTTTCCATACATTTTTCAGTTTCAAAATTTTAGTGATTGTGACTCTCAACCTCATGGGACAACCTGGAGACTTGTTCGCTCCTTCCTTCCTTGTTTCCTTCCTTGCTTCCTTCCTTCCTTCCTTCCCACCTTCCTTCCTTCCTTTGCCTTTCTTTCTTTTTCCTTTATTGAAATATAATAGACATACATCAAGGTATAAGATGATTAAACATATATCTTGTGAAAAGATTACCACAATAAGCTTAATAAAAACCCATTTTTTTCATATAGATGCAAAAAAAAAGAGAAGAAAAAAATGCTTTTTCCCTTGTGATGAGAACTGTTATGATATGTTCTCTTAACAACCTTCATCTGTACCATATAGCGGCATTAACTGTAGTTAGTCATCGCACTGTACATTACATCCCTAGTATTTATATTTCTTATAACTGAGAGTTTGTACCTTTTGACCACTTAGATCTAATTTCTTCTTCACCTATCTTCCACCTCTGGTAACCACAAATTTGATCTCATTTTCTATAGTTTTTTTTTTTTTTTGTAAGATTTCACATATAAGTGAAATCATATAATAGTTGTTTCTTTGTCTTATTTCAGTTAGTAGAGTGCTGTCTAGGTTCATCCATGTTGTGGAAAATGACAAGATTTCTTTTTTACAGCTGCGTAATGTTCATATCAGATATGACAGATATGACTGTGTATATATACCATATTTCTTTATCCATTCGTCCATTGATGATACTTGTTTCCCTGTATTGGCTATTGTAAATAATCCTGCTAAGAACACAAGGGTGCAGATATCTCTTCAACATAGTGTGTTTGTTTCCTTTGGGTATATAACCAAAATGAAATTGTCAAATCATAATGTAATTTTTTGAAGAACCTCCATACTGTTTTCCACAGTGGCTGTACCAATGTACATTGCCACCAAGAGTGTACAAGGTCCACACTTTATCCACATCCACCACAGCATTTATCATTTATCTCTTCTCTTTTTGATGATAGCCATTCTAACAAGTATGAGGTGATACCTCACTATGGTTTTGATTTGCATTTTTCTAATGATTAATGATTTTAAGCATCTTTTCATGTACTTTTTGGCCATTCATATATCTTCTTTGGAAAATGTTCACATCCTTTGCTCATTTTATAATTGAACTGTTTGGTTTTTTGTTAATGAGTTGCATGCATTTTTATATATTTTGAATATTGATCCCTTACAAATTGTTTGCAAATATCTTTCCCATTATAGGTTGTCTTTTCATTTTGTTTCTTTTGCTGTGAAGAAGCTTTTTGTTTGATGTGGTCCCTCTTGTTTATTTTTTATTTCATTGATTGTGCTTTAAGTATTATATCCTAGAGGCTTCTTTCTTGATGTTTGTAGTAGTTTCTGTTTTATCTGGAACCTTATACTATGGTACAATAGTATGCATCAGAGTTATGTAGGTGCCAGCTAGAGTGCTTTATAAATTCTGTTTTGTATATTTGTTTTTATTTAAAGAAATATTTTTTTTAAAAGATGCTATCTACTTCGTTGGTAGGTAGTAAGCCTTTTTTTTTTTTTTTTTTACAAATTGTAACAATACTCAACAGAGATAAAGAGATGCTGGCAAGAGTGGTTACTCTTCTAAGTTCTTTAAAAAGTATTTTTAGTACTTCTAAAATGATTCTATTTCATTTTGGAGGGAATAAGACTAATTTATATTTCATAAGGTATATAAAGATTCCTATGTGAGCAACTGAATTATGCAACATACATGTCTAATTTATTGTAGGGCCTTGGCTGGCCAGCTCTATTACCTAACTCTATTGCTTTGTAGCAAATGGAGATTTACTGTTTCATGTTTATTGTTCAAATTCCACTCTCATACTTTTCCATCTTGGTATAAACATAAAAACTCTATAATAATTCTGATCTATAGTCAAGTAAATATTACTTTGGAAAGAAAGATAATATTCAACTCATTTAATTCTTGATATGTTTTATTAATAGTAGATATTGAGACATCATTCAAATATTAGCTTTTTTCAAGTAAAATGATAAACTTGGTAACATGGCTTTTCAGTGACAAAAAAATATTTGACAATGGCATACTGTCACTTACATTGTAAAAATTTCTATTAAGTCAGATTTTCTAATGACAACATTTTGAGTACAGTAACATGAACGAAAAGCTATATATTTTAACTCTGATATAAATGTTGCCAAAATATTATTAAAGATAAAGTTTTATTCAGAAGTATATGTAGACATTTAACCTTCTTTCATAAACTCTGTATCAGCTCAATGAATTCTTTTTTGATGAATAATTATGCAAAATAAAATGTATAGGATAATGAATATATAAAACAGATGGTCCTGCCTGTCTTCTGATATTTTATATCTTTAAATGGCTTCATGCACTATCAATCCATTTAAAGCACGGAGAGGGGTAACCATTAAACAGTTTTCCATTCTTCTTCACTAATGATACTTAAAGACATTTAATAACATTTGCTAATTGTGTAATGCCAATCCTCCAAAAATAATGTATCAGTAGGGAGTATTTCTGCCTCATTCCTTTTGTTTCCAGACAGCATCTAATGAACTGGAATGATCATAATTGGCAGAGTACAACACAATGGAAAACATGTTGCCAGGGGAATTCTTTAAATGTCAAAAAATTTACCTTCTGCCTGGGGAAATCAAGTAAGTCCTTAGAACTTGTATTAAAATTGAAATAGTTAAAACATTATGTAGACTTGCTTTTGCCACATTGTGCAAAACATAATAGCCTTGTCAGGATGATAAGATTTTGTATTTGCACTGTTATGTAACTATTGGTGTTATGTCCAATAATCAGAGGGATATTTTATTAGACAAAACAATATTCATCATTTATAAAGGTTAAATTGAAAAATTTTTGAACCAATAATTTAAATTTCCTTTCATGACAAAAAAGGCCAATAATAAAGACATTAAAAAATTGAGGGTATTGAGGTGCCTTTAAATAATCAAAGTGAGGGACACCTGGGTGACCAGTCAGTTAAGTGTCCGACTTCAGCTCAGGTCATGATCTCACAGTTTGTGAGTTCGAGCCCCGCATCGGGCTGTGTGCTGACAGCTCAGAGCCTGGAACCTGCTTCAGATTCTGTGTCTCCCTTTCTCTCTGCCCTTCCTCTGCTCATGCTCTGTCTCTCTCTGTCTCAAAAATAAATAAAAACATTTAAAAAAATAAATAATCAAAGTGATAAATATAATATTGTTATAAACTACTACTCCGCACTTAGGCTATGTTTCTATATTTTGTTTCAGTAAAAAATTAGAAAACCACATTTAAAAAAATTCTACAATAGAGTAACTATAAAAATCTTTGTGATTAACATTTTAAATACTGTTTGACAAAATGTTCCCAAGAATTTTTCATTTTCATATAATAAAAATTCAGTGGTAATTCATATTGGTGAAATAATTAAAATGTTTTTGGCAAAAAGAAATCTCTGGACAAAATTACACTTTCTGTTTTTGATATTTATTTTTGTCAAATGTTAAAGCACATCAAGTACCTGTTACCTTTGTGAGTAAAAGCATCACCCAGTGAGGTCATAGGCATCTATTGAATAGTCTTCTTATTTTAGCATATCTGTCATTAGCAGAATCATTCTTTAGCATTCTTGATGTACAACTAGTAGTAATCATTTATCCAGTACTTGCTTCCATAGTAATACCCTTCTAAAAGAATAGCTATCTTGAACTAAAATGTAAATAAACAAACATACAAAATGTATGTCACTGATGACCACATTGGTTTTGCTTTCTCAGATTTTAGACGGTTCATTAGATTTAGGTTTGCACAAAATGTTTCATTACAAGTGAAAAAATACAAAAACTCGTGAAAGTTACATAAATGGTTTGAGGCATTTAATTAACAATTATTTTTAGGAGCATATGTTAGATGAGATACACAATTTTATATAGACCTGCATACACATACAGTCTCGCTCACATGCAGTTACTTCATAGTTTAAAATCACTTTAAGTGATAAAGAGATCTCAAAAAAAATTAAACAAGGTAGGCTAGTTTTCAGTCTCTATGTAGGACATCTTCATAACCACAGCAGCTGGAAACAACACACATTTATTGTGTCACAGTTTTCAGTTACAGCTTAGCTCAGTCTTCTGGTCAGGTCTCAGGAGACAACAGTGAAGGTATCATCTGGGCCACATTCATTTCTGAAGGCCAGGATCCTCCTCTTTCAGACTCTCGTGATTGTTGGTAGAATGCAATCCCTTGCAATTTTAAAACTAGGTTTCTTATTTGTTTGTGGCTGTCAGTTGCAAGTTGTTCTAAGGGCTATTTGTGATTTCTTGCCACATGTTCCTCTTCCTCTGGGAACTCTCTTACAACATGGCAGCTCGCTTCTGGAAGCCCAGCAGGAGAATCTCTTCCTCAGTAGGCTAAGATGGAGTCTTACATAGTGTAACTTAATCAGGGACTCCCTATCCTATCACCTTTACTATAGTCCACTGGCTAGATGCAATTGACAGATGATGCTTATAGCGAAGGGGAAAGTATTATGGAAGCCTGTGACACAGTGAAGTTGACTTTCAATTGCATCCTCTACATAAAGTAATGGATATATTTACTAAGTAAATGGTAAGCATTGACTATTTGAAATGAATTAATTTACACATGTATTACTGATGGGTATTGACTTCTGCATCATTAGTGTGATTATAGTTGTAAGTTTTCCTTTCTTTTGATCCAGATAATTGTCAGTTTTATTATAATTTAAATGCTACTCAGTGAGTATTCATGGTAGAAGAAAACAAACTTTCGTTTTGTTCTACAGTGTTTAGAAATAAAGGAGAAAAAGTTAATATAAAGTGCATTTAAAGATTTATGATGAACTTGTTAAAAATATTATACATGTTACATAGGGGATAAGTGTCAATAAAAATTTATTTCCTTAAAAATAATTCATTTTATTAACTTTATGCATCAATTTAAATTAAATTTGAATTATTTTTAATATGTTTGAGTATTCCTTTTTAAAGCAAAATTTGAAAATAACTATAATTGTCTCTAAGCAAGACAAATAATCTACCTTTATCTTTACATTTGAAAAGATGAAGCTTGATGAAATGTGGTTTAAGTGCAAGATCTCTGATGGCTTTTCAACATACAAGCAACATTTCATGTAGTCCTCTATTGATCCCAAATAAGTAGTGGCTGTGTGGTATGAACTGAAAGAATGTGTTTCCCCAAATATATTTCATAGGTTGAAATCTAATCCTCAATGTGATGGTGTTTGGAAGTAGGGCCTTTGGGAAGTGTTTGGATCATGAAGACAAAGTCCTCTTGAATAGGATTAGTGCCCTTATAAAAGATGCCCTTGAAAAATCCCTTCCCCTTCTGCCACGTGAGGTTATAATGAGAAGACCCAGTCAATGAGAAAGCAGGATCTTACCAGAAATAGAATTCGCCTGTGCATGATCTTGGACTACCCATCCTCCAGAATTGTGAGGTATAAATGTTTGTTTTTAAGCCACCCATTCTTTGGTATTTTTGTTTTAGCAGCCCAGATGGACTAATACATTGTTTGAAACCATTTGATGTATATCAATTCATGAACACATTTATGGTAGTTCTCTGAGAAATTGCAATAACTGCACATAAATCCTCTCATTAGAAAGGAGGACACCATGCATTGTCACATAGTTGCACTGATTGATTTATGTGAGACAAGGCACAGACTCTTGTCAGGAAGCTCACAGAAAATAATACAGGGGTATTTCTTTGATAAAGCAGATTTAAAGTGACAGTTATGTATAGGTGTGGGAAAATTATTTCTCCTGATTGATTTTGTTCTTCACTTTTCTCAAAAATTGAGCACTTTCCAAACTGTGGGTTTATCTTAATAATATATAGTGACTCTGAGTTCCTGTTTATTTCACAGGTCAGTTTTTCTCAAACAAGAATATAGTTGCAAAGCATTCCCAACCCACTCATGATAAAATTTGATATACCTAAGGAAAACAAGTATATTCTGATATGCGAGACATGGTTGAAATCCTCCAACCACCCATAAACAACACATAGTAACTGTGTAGTGAAAATAACTTTTCAAATATTTAAAGTGACAGGTGACACTGATAAGGAGGAAAAGAAGTAAAAATAGTTGTGATTTATATTTCTTGTAAAAGCTCTCGGTATGATGATGGAGAATGTGATGAAAGATTATAGTGAGGTATTTAGATTACTATTTTTATTTAATCTTCAGAATCTTTCTTGAATCAATAATGGAATTTTGGTTATAGTATTAAACTTATCATCCCTTCCGTGAAAGTATGTTATTATAAATTCTATTCTATTTCAATTCTATTCAAAATTGAGTAGTGTTCTTTTTTTTAAAGTTTATTTATTGTGAAAGAGAACAATTGGGGGAGGGACTGAGAGAGAGGGAGAGAGAGAGAATCCCAAGCAGGCTCCATGCCCAGCATGGAGCCCATTGGTGGGGCTCAATTTCATGACCTCAAGATCAAAAGTCAGACACTCAACTGACTAAGCCACCCAGACACCCCAAAATTGAGTAGCATTCTTATTTTCACTGGATATATCCTTTGATTCAATGAGTCTAAGAATAAGAAAATTCTAATTGCAATAAAAAGTAATAGGATTTTATTCAAATCATTTTGTGCATTATAAGAGGAAATTTTAAACGAACTAATAAGCAAAACCAGAAATAGTTTGATTGAAATATTGTGAGAAAGCTGCTTTAATATATTTTCTCAAACACTATTTGAAAATTATAAATAGCTTGAATTTTAAAATTTTACCACTTAAATCTGATCACCTGAAGAAGTTCTGTGTCATACAACTTTAAAAAGTCAAGGGCTTTGCCAAAGAAATACTCTAACAATTGTGTTATTGGCTTTTCAACAACACAAGATTTGTTTTTACTCCTTTAGTGGTTACATGAACTCTAGGTAAAGGAAAAGAGCTTTGTTTTGCTACAAAATCAGTGTTGACTTCACCCCTCCAACAATAAGAATATAGTATGTTGGTGTAATTAACAGAAATGTATGAAAATAATGAAGCATGATACTACTTCAGAGTAGAAAATAGTCCAGGAAAGGGAAACACTCCTAGAGGCCCTTACACCAGATAAGAAGGCCAAATTCACTGTTTCCCCTCTGTGGTAGGCCAAAACTTAGCTCCCCTAAAAGATGTCCACATCAAATCTCTGAAAAGAGTGAATATATTTCGCATAGCAAAAAACATGATTAAATTATATATATATATATATATATATATATATATATATATATATATATATATGTGTGTGTGTGTGTGTTTGTGTGTGTGTGTGTGTGTGTGTGTATGTACATGTATGCATATATATATATATATATATATATATATATGTGTGTATATAAATATATAAATTAAGGACATTGAGAGGAGAAATTAGGGTTATCAAGTGATATGTAAATGAATCACATGTATCCTTAGAGGCAGAGAGAGTTTTGAGAGAGACACCAGGAGAGGAGGTGATGTAGATGGAGGTAAGAGATTGGAGTGATGTGGTCTCAGGTCAACAAATACTCACCAGCCATAGAAATTAGAAGAGGCAAGTAGCAGAATCTCCCCTATAGTGCCCAACAGCCTGATGTTGATATTCTGCCCTCCAGAACTGTGAGAGAATAAATTTCTGTTGTTTTAAGCCACAGGGTATGTGGCAGTTTGTTACTGCAACCACAGAAAATGAACATTACCCTATATTCGGTCTAAGAAGACCTACTGAATATCACTTGTGTAACTAGTATTCTATATCACTAGATAATACGTGTGAGGTTTCACATTTAACATGTTTTATTATAATATGAGAAGGTGATAAAACAATGACAATAACATTTACAAACATTGTGTAATTTTATGTACTCCAGAAAATTTAAGGGACAGAAGTATAAATAAAAGATTGGTATCTTTAGTTTTTTTTTTTAATTTTTTTTTTTAATGTTTATTTAGTTTTGAGACAGAGACAGAGCATGAGCAGGGAAGGGTCAGAGAGAGAGGGAGACACAGAATGTGAAGCAGGCCCCAGGGTCTGAGCTGTCAGCACAGAGCCTGACGCAGGGCTCGAACTCACGGACTGTGAGATCATGACCTGAGCCGAAGTCGGATGCTTAACCAACTGAGCCACCCAGGCGCCCCCTTTAGTTTTGACAGTAATTCACTGCATATTTTCTAAGTTTTTGGAAGCTATTTAAAAGACAATAAATTTTAATATATTTTTGAAATATTTATTTACTGAGAGGGGGGAAGGGGCAGAGAGAGAGAGGGTGAGACAGAATCCCAAGCGGGTTCCAGGTTGAGTGGAGAGCCCAACACAGGGCTCAATCTCACCACTATGAGGTCATGACCTGAGCTGAAATCAAATCAGACACATAACTGACTGAGCCACCCTGGGGTCCCTAAAAAGGTGATAAATTTAAAAAATGGAAGATGTTACCTAAAAAGATAAAAATGGGCCAATGCTCAAAAATTAAAATCAATATTTAGTGAACATCCTTCTAGATCTTTTCCTATAAAATAAATTTGTATAAACCAGATAGAAAATGATGTTTAGCAACCATTTATGATGGAAATCCCTTCCATTTAGGTCGTGTGAATTTCACATCAATTAATATAGATGCATGCCATTTCTTTTTCCTTTTGTCAATAATATCTTTGGTATGGGTATAAATTATTTATTTTATCAATATGTTATTGGTTTAGTTTTAGATACTTTCTGAGATTCTGCTCTAAAGTAACACTGCAGAGTGCATTTTTACATGTAAAATATTTAGGCTCCAGATTGGCTCTGTAGCCAAAGAAAGCATGCAGACTGGTCTATGCAATGGAAAACTCACAGCAAATAGGTTGAGATGTTACAGATTACCTGCACCTGGCCTTAAGGAGTATTCGTGTCATTCTGGCAGATGATAATGATAATAGAAAAGTGAACACATGTAAGTTACCCTGCAGGTACTGTTGAACATGTGAGGAATGAAACAGTAGAAGACTGAAATTTCCTTCCAAATGACATTTTGGAAAGCAAGACCCTTGTGATTTCTTAATTAAAGGAAATTATTTATCTTTTTAAAAAGTACGTTGTTTTGGTGTTGTTGCTGTTTCATTATTGGCTGGTGGAGTTGGAGCCTAGCAGTACCCATAAATCTGGAATAAATCTGTTGAGTCTGGTACAGAATGGCAGTTAGGCAAAGCACAGTGATGTTCCTGGAGGGTTTGCCAGTTGGAAGTCGTTCTCACAGATGGAATCATCACAGTGCTGGGAGTAGTAATTGAATATTGAATCCCCTGGACTTGCTCGGTATTTACCCCTTTTATTCCTATGCAGTAGGTCTTTCGGTTTTTTACTTTTCTTTCTAAGAAACTTCCTCTTCTGCTGATTTTTTTTTTATTTTTCAATTTTTATTTTTATTTTTTGCATTTCTGCTCTGTTGATTAATATTTCCAAAAACTCTTTTTAGGGTTAACATGTTTCACCCCTTCGCTCTTTGTAAATCCTGACAAAGCAAAACCTTTGAATATTCAGTTTTGTTTTCTAATATGGTAAGTATATTCTGCAGCTTTCAAACACACCATGTTTTTAGAAAGTAAACAATCAATAAGAGATAAAAAATGTGGTTCATATAGTAGAAAACCCAAACGTTGCGAGTTTAACTTCCTCCCCTGGTTCAGGAGTTAAATTCTTCAGTTGAAAAGCCAAGTGATTGAAATGCAATATAATATTCTAGTTCTAATTCAAGAACCATGGTTGAAGAGCGATGGAGAAAATGAAGAAAGGGAAAACTTACATTTTTTTCTTACTTCCCAAAGGTATTTTATAAGCCTAACAGCTACAGATAATCTAAAGTTTAATATTTCTGACTAAAGACTTAAAAATGTAATTACTTGTTTTGCTCTGTTCTTCCTAAGAATTGTTTTGGCAATCCACATTTTCTTCAATACTACAAGTTTTGCATTAACCTTTAGGGCAACAGACTGGAATTGTTACAGGTTTTGCAATTAGCTGTGGTTGTAAAGTCAGACATTCAGAAGCAGAACTCAGTGTCAGAGTGAGCATCTGATGAAAGTACCAATGTACGTGGAGAATAAATCTGTTGCTGTAGCAACCAGTCCTCATTCTCTACCAAAGGGGAAAAACAAAAAGAAAACAAGTAAAATCCCTCAAGTTTCAATTTAAAAAGATAGCTATTCCATATGGAATTATGAATAGAATCTTTAAATTCAACATTTTAACCAATAATAAATGACAGCAACTGTTATACTTTTAATTCAATCCATCAGAAAATAACTTGTAAGCCTCGGAAAGTATACATTTTGGGCCAAAAGAAATTTGCTTCCTTTTGACAATGGGCTTATTTTGTTTTAATTTAAAAATGTACTGAAAATTCTTATGGAAGCATTTTTCTGTGAGAATATCTGTGGCTTTCCTGGAGGTTCAGAAACAATCTTCACTGATGTAGCAGGCTGATAGATTTTCTTCTACACTGAAAGACTTTTCATGAGCACCTTCTTGAGAACTAGACAGAGATGGACATTTGTTGAGTTATAGACAAGTTTCCTGGCTTCTAGTAACCCAGTAAAAATAAGGAAGAGAACATCATACAAACACAATATATTTAAAAGCCATATATATCTATATCTATATCTATATCTATATCTATCTATCTATCTATCTATCTATCTATCTATCTATCTATCTATCTATATGACACAAATACAGAGACAGTAAAATAAGCTTTATGTCAAAGTATGTTTTAGTGGAGAGGACCTAAAAAGCACTTAATCGAAATGAAGTGACAAGGGAACTGCTATGTGAAATCTTTTTCCAAACAAAATGGTTTACAGGTAGCAGATGTCTGTTTTCTGGTTAAACTAGGAAATGTCCAGAATGATAAGAAATTTGGGTACGTCTGATAAAATAGTAACAGCATGGTGGAAGGAGAAAATAGGTGTTTCCAAGCATATTATCTGGTTTTGCAAAGGACTTGAAGGTGAGAATAGAAAAATTACTGGGTAGATATTTGAACAAGGATATTTGTTGAGAGGCTGGAGTAGATAGGAGAGATCACAGCAGCCTGTCAGTTGAAAGCTTCCCAGTGAACAAATGTGAGACCTTATTTTCTTTATAATGTGAGTGCCTTATTTTCTTTACACAATTAGCCACCTTTTCTAATTTTCCAAGTATCTGTTATTTCTAATTTTCCAAGAATCTGTTATTGCTGTATATGCATATAGTGCTGTTAATCTGAAATTGTTTTGAGAATTCACAATTCATAAAAAATAACTTTTAAATGGCTGTGGCAGAATTTAACAGAGGGAAAAAGTCATAATGTAAACATTCCCAGTTTGTAGTAGCTATTATCACTGTTTCAATACCTTTTAGCCAGATATACCTAACAGAATAACATTTAATTTTTTGTATCATAATGCATTTTTTCTTAGTGCAGCTTGGTTACTTATGAAAATGAGGAGATACTATTTACTCACATGGAAAGAAATATAAGTGGAAATTTCAAATGTTTGTATCTACTTGGATTTCTTTAATGCACATACATGTTCTCTATTGGGGTGATCATAGCACCTTTTGGCACTAGTCTATGTTAAAACGTATCTATTTTCTTTTATGATTGGAATTTAGTTAAATTGGGATGCATGTACTACTCCAGATTTTGTTTTCTAGATTCTATGTAATCTTTTTGTTCATCAAATCTGTTGGAGTGAACATCAAGGAAGACACTCATGACTGAACAAAATGAGGGAATATTTAAATCCAGGTATGAGTTCAGGTGCTGATTGTGTAAGGCTACCTACCCCAGCCCTAAGAGTTCATATGCACGTGTGTATACACACACACACACACACACACACACACACACACACACACACGTGATCACTGGGTAGAAGATCACAGAATAAAACCATTACATTTAAAGTGAAGAACCACTACAAACTGGTTCTGCTAATCTTTCCTAATAATTCCTAAACCTCTTTTTGTGATGACGTGGTTGAGACAATTTGAGGCATTTGAAATGAGGATTCAATGTGGAAATAGGTGTAGTTATATGATCTTTCTGAAAATATCCTTAGTTGAGTCATGAAATCAGTAAACTCTCCTGAGTTCCTGTGAAAGTATTGGTCTGTGGTTTCTCTGTTTTGGCGTAGTTTGTCTAAAAAAGCTATAACGACTAAGCAGGATCTTATTCGATCATGGAATAAAAATTCACATCTATATACATTTTATATATTAAATTGGTAGTAACTGGTTGATTGCATTTGAAGTGTTCTGTCCTAGGGCTAACATCTGAAAAATTCTGTTCTATATATTTTCTTTATTTTTTAAGTTGTTTTAAGTGAGAGGGTAATATGGTTGCTGTTACCCTATCAAGTCCAGCAGCAGAAGCTCCATTACAAAGTTCATAGAGCTATACATTGCAAAGTCCCAGATTTATGTCTTTAAACTTGATCACATACACATACACCTGTGTCACAATTGCTTTAGTATGCTCCAGTGGAATTCTCAGGCTACTGGTAGTGTGAGGTTTTTTTAGGTTCTACCTACCAACATAAAAGCAAATAAAAAAAAAATGAGGATTAATAAGCATGGCATAGGGGCTCTTCTAAGGTCCTGCAAGGGTGAAAAATATCACACATTTTAAGATTGGTCAGCATGGTTCACAGACCAACTTTTTAAACTCCTCTGAGTTTTATAAATCCCCTGAGACTTAAAAAAATAAGGCTGTAAACTTTACCCACCCAAAGCCAAGCATTCTTATATTATTAAGTCACATTCATTTTCTTTTCTGGATTGCACTAAAAATAAAGGCATTGTAAAATAAGAAAAAAAATGGGAGGCGGCTGGGTGGCTCCGTCGGTTGGGCTTCCTTCTTCAGCTTAGGTCATGGTCTCAACGGTCTGTGGGTTCGAGCCCCGCGTTGGGCTCTGTGCTGACAGCTTGGAGCCTGGAGCCTGCTTCAGATTCTGTGTCTCCCTCTCTCTCTCTGACCCTCCTGGATTGCACTCTGTCTTTCTCTCAAAAATAAATAAATATTAAAGAATTTCAAAAAAAGAAATAAGAAATGGTTAATAAGCATTTTAATTAAAGAATTGAAAGTAAAATATTCTTAAATTATTGTGGTCGAGATTCTTTTAAAACACATGAAAGATGTTATTTTTGATTACAGGATTACAAAACCAAATGAAAATTTATTTCTACTATGACAACAGATGTGCAGGTTCAGACACTGGTACAAAATTTATGTTTTTATTTTCCAAATGAATGCCAGTGAATTTAACTGTACTCACATAAGTGACTTTAAGAGCTGTTAATACAGATATTTGGCAACTATGTCCCTAACATAAGAAACCTGCAACCTATAATTTATCAAAAAACTATTCAATATACATTTATTGAATGTCTACTCTGTTAAAAGTCTCAAAAAGATAGAAAAGTAATGTGAATCATGGATATTTCTATTAAAGAAGTTACAATCTATTTAAAAATGATGAATATGTATACAATATAGTAAATAAGTAGTAATACGAGAAACAAGGGAGAAATACACTTCTCAGAGACTATCATATTTGTTGTGTTAAGAAAGATGTGTTGATAAAGATGGGTGTGTTAAAGATGGGATAGAAAGAAAAAGTGAAGTGTAAAGTAAGATGGTGAGATAGTGACAGGAGAAGGCCTTCAACAGTTGTAGGAAAGAGGCAAAGCTTATTCTGGGAGTAAGGGGTTGCACAATTTGCCTAAAAATAAGGCACAAAAAAGTGGAGAAACATAGTACTTTAGTTGAGTCAGGGCCATCATGCATAGGGCCATCTTGATCCCTAGGTGACTGTGCCCTTGTGATGAAATTAATTCATACCCGTGTCTCCTTACAAGAGTTCACTGTTAGGTACTAGATACAAAATAACAATAATTATCAAAATACCAGCTTTATCACCAATTAACAAGGCCAGGGATATAAGCTAGTCATATAGTTCAAATTGTCTCCTTAATACTCTGTGAATGTATCTAAAAATGGGAGCCTTATGAGCTAACTAATGGAGGGCTGGATGTAAGGAAAGTTACCCAAATACCTACTTAGAAGACACCCTATCATGTGGATGCATTGTCAAGAAAGGGGGGTGACATATGAGCATGGCTTTTGACAAATATAAACATGACTTTTAACACATGTGACTGTGACTTTTAACACTTGACCTTAGTCACACTTAGTAAACAGCCTACATTTTGCGAAGCTTCAAGAATACACACACCTTCATTAACCTTCTTTTATTTTAATTAGGTAGCTTTATAGAGACATAAATTAAAGTCTCTGAAGTTTAAGCTTGATTAGCA
This sequence comes from Panthera onca, assembly GCF_046562875.1. Classification (NCBI taxonomy): domain Eukaryota; kingdom Metazoa; phylum Chordata; class Mammalia; order Carnivora; family Felidae; genus Panthera; species Panthera onca. The sequence goes on from NC_138339.1 coordinate 78,217,224, forward strand.
TCAAAGGAAATCCCCCTCTGTCACACACACAAAATTAGTCTGGGTGGTCTTTGAGGTGTAATGCTCTAGAAATAATTTACATACTCTGTTTTGACATGAGGTAATTCTCTGCATTTGATTTAATATTTTTCTCTTTAAAAATCACCTTTTTTTCTCAAAAGCATCTATAGGGAGAATTTCTTTTTATATGTATTTGATATTTTTCCTTCCTTTATCTTTCTTAATATAATTTCTGAACCCTTGAGCTATAATCTTTATAAGGTAAAACCTGACCATAAATATCAACAAATAAACTCTTGCTTGACTGCAATTACTCATTTTATGAAAATTTCACTGTTTTGTTTCAAGTTTTCATTTAAATCCTGGTTAGTTAACATATAATTTAATATTTGTTTCAGGAGTAGAATTTAGTGATTCATCACACACATATAACACCCAATGTTCATCACAGCAAGTGCCCTCCTTAATACCCATCACCAATCTACCCCCCATCCACCACCCTCCATCAACCCACAGTTTGTACTCTATAGTTAAGAGTCTCTTATGGTTTGCATCCTTCTCTTTTCCCACTTACCCTATGTTCATCTGTTTTGTTTCTTAAATTCCACATATGACTGAAATCATATGGTATTTCTCTGACTTGTTTCACTTAGCTGAATACACTCTAACTCCATCCATGTTGTTGGAAATGTCAAGATTTCATTCTTTTTGATGGCTGAGTAATATCCCACTACACACACACACACACACACACACACACACACACACACATGCATAAACCAGATCTTCCTTACCATTCATCAGTCAATGGGCATTTGGGCTCTTTCCATAATTTGGCTATTGTTGATAATGCTGCTATAAACATTGGGGTGCATGTGTCTCTTCAATTCAGTGTTTTTGTATCCTTTGGGTAAATAGCTACTAGTGCAATGGCTGGGTCATAGGGCAGTTCTATTATTAACTTTCTGAGGAACTTCCATACTGTCTTCCAGAGTGACTGTGCCAGTTTATATTCCCACCAACAATATAAGAGAGTTCCACTTTCTCTGCATCCTCACCAACATCTCTTATTTCCTTATTTCCTGTCTTGTTAATTTCAGCCATTCTGAAAGTTGTGAGGTGACATCTCATTGTAGTTTCAATTTGTATTTCCCTGATGATGAGTGATGTTGAGCATCTTTCCATGTGTCTGTAAGCCATCTGGATGTCTTCTTTGGAAAAATGTCTATTCATATCTCCTGCCCATTTCTTAACTGGATTATTTGTTTTTGGGTGTTGAGTTTGATAAGTAAGCTCTTTATAGATTTTGAATACTTACCCTTTATCAGATATGTCTTTTGTGACTATCTTCTCCCATTCTGTAGGTTGACTTTTAGTTTTGTTGATTATTTCCTTTGCTATGTAGAAGGTTTTTTTATCTTGATAAAGTCCAATAGTTCATTATTTCTTTTATTTCTCTTGCTTCTGGAGACATGTCTAGTAGGAAGTTACTATGGCCAGTATCAAAGAGGTTGCTGCCTGTGTTCTCCTATAGGATTTTGATGGTTTCCTGTCTCACATTTAGGTATTTCATCCAATTCGTATTTATTTTTGTGTAGGGTGTAGGAGAGTGGTGCAGTTTCATTCTTCTCCAGGTCGCTGTCCAGTTTATCCAATGCCATTTGTTGAAGAAACTGTCTTTTTTTCACTGGCTCTTCTTTCCTACTTCATCAAAGATTAGTTGACCATATAGTTATAGGTCCACTTATGGGTTTTCTATTCTGACCCATTGTTCTGTGTGTCTGGTTTTGTTCCAGTACCAGACTTGATGACTACAGCTTTGTAATATAGCTTGAAGTGCAAAATTGTGATGCCCCAAGTTTGCTTTTCTTTCTCAAGATTGCTTTGGCTATTTAGGATATTTTTTGGTTCCCTACAGATTTTAGTACTGTTTTAGCTCTGTGAAAAATTCTGGTGGTATTTTGATAGGGATTGTATTAAATGTGTAAATTCCTTTGGGTAGTGTAGATTTTATAACAATATTTGTCCTTCCAATCCATGAGCATGGAATGTTTTTCCATTTCTTTGTGCCATTTTCAATTTCTTTCACAAATATTCTATAGTTTTCAGAGTACAGATACTTTACCTCTGTGGTTAGGTTTATTCCTAGTATCTTAGGGTTTTTGGTGCAATCGGAAATCCGGTTGATTCCTAGATTTCTCTTTCTGCAGCTTCATTATTGGTGAATAGAAATGCAACAGATTTCTCTATGTTGATTTTGTATCCTGTGACTTTGTTGAATTTATGTATTAGTTCTAGAAATTTCTTGGTGGAGTCTTTTGAGTTTTCAACAGAGGTTCATGGCATCTGTGAATGGTGAATGCTTGACTTCTTCCTTGACAATTTAGATGTCTTTTACTTCTCTTTATTGTCTAACTGCTGAAACTGGGACTTCCAGTACTATATTAAATAACAATGGTGAGAGTGAACATCACTGTTTTTTTCCTGACCATAAAGGAAAAGCTCCCATTTCTCCATTGAGGATGATATTACCTGTGGGTCTTTCATATATGGCCTTTATGATATTGAGGTATGTTCCCTCTACCCCTACTTTGTTGAGGGTTTTATCAAGAAAGGATGCTGTATTTTGTCAAACGCTTTGTCTGTATCTATTGAGAGGATATAAGCTTCTTATCCTTTCTTTTATTAATGTGTTTTTATTAATATCACCATTGATTGATTTGTGAATATTGAACTGCCTTCACAGACCTGGAATAAATCATGGTGAATAATTATTTTATGGTGAGTAATTATTTTAATGAACTGTTGGATTTGATTTGCTAGTATCTTGTTGAGAATTTGTTCATCCATCTTCATCAAGGATATTGTCCTGTAATTCTTAGCGAGGTCTAAACAGATATAGTCAAAACATTTCACCCTAAAGAAGCAGAATACACATTGTTTTTGAGTGTACATGAAACATTCTCCAGAAAGGATCACATACTGTGTCAAAAATCGGGCCTCAACCAGTACAAAAAGATTGAGATTATACCATGCATGTTTTCAGACAACAATGCTATAAAACTTGAAGTCAACCATAAGAAATATTTGGAAAGAGCACAAATACATGGCAGTTAAAGAACATTCCACCAAAGAATAAATGGGTTAACCAGGCAACTGAAGAAGAAATTTTAAAACTACGTGGAAGCAAATTAAAATGTATTCACAATAATCCAAAACCTTTGGGATGTAGCAAAGCGATCATAAGAGGAAAGTATGTAGCAATACAGGCCTATATCAAGAAGCAAGAAAAGTCTCAAATGCAATCTAACCTTACACCTAAAGGAGCTAGAAAAGGAACAGCAGATAAATCCTAAATCTAGCAGAAGAAGGAAATAATAAAGATTACAGCAGAAATAAATGATATAGAAACAAACAAATAAAATGAACAGATCAATGAAACTAGGAGTTGGTTCTTTGAAAGAATTAATAAAGTTGATAAATCCCTAGATAGACTTAGCTAAAAGAAGAAAGAACCCAAGTTAATAAAATCATGAAGGGAAGAGGAGAGATTACAACCAACACCATAGAAATATAATGATAACATAATTTAATGAAAAATTATATGCCAATAAATTTGGGCAATCTGGAAAAAGTGGATAAATTCCTAGAAGCATATAAACTACCAAAGCTAAAACAGGAAGAAATAAAAAATTTGAACAGATGCATAACCAGCAAAGAAATTGAATCGGTATAATCAAAAATTTCCTAACAAACAAAAGTCCAGGGCCAGATGGCTTCCCAGGGGAATTCTAAATTCAAACGTTTATAGAAGAGTTAATACTCCTCTCAAATTGTTTCAAAAAATAGAATTGGAAGGAAAACTTCCAAACTCATTCTACAAGGCCAGCATTACCTTGATTCCAAAACCAGATGAGACCCTGCTAAAAAGGAAAATTTCACTTTTATCTATATTTCTTTGTTGTAATCCCAAATTTATATATGAAAAGGAACTTTATAGGCTATGTAGTTCAAAAAAAGATGTTGAATGTTGTGTATGATAGCTTTTCTAGTTGTTTCTTTAGCCAGTACTTGTTTACCTCTTCTGAAGGAACTACTCATTTCCGTCTGAGGTAACCCATCACACATTACCACATTTTATTGTAACACAGTGAGTCTACAGACATTCTCAATCTTTGACAAGACTACCTTCTACTTTAACATGATTTGAATGGTTGTTCTGTGGTCAATGTATAATCAGTTTGCTTATTTAGGGCTGGCTAGATAATTTTCATATGAATCCACTTATCATAAATTTTTACTTTGCATGCTATGCTATAATATTATATGTAATTCCTTTCTGTCTTCTGCAAGTCCTCACTCACCAAATCCTTTCTAATTAATTTCCATCCACCATTTTTCCTTCTCCATTTTTAATCATGTGTGGGAATATTTTGTATAGAATAGCAATATTGATTGATGCAAATAATATACGTTTTATTCACCATGGTCTATACACATTGTTATGAGCCTATATCCTTCTAAGTGTATAATTTATAAACAAGACCCTGTAAGGGAAGTGATCTTATTGTCAACATTTTCTAGTTAAGAAAGCAGATGTATAGGGGTGCCTGGGTAGCTCAGTCGGTTAAGCATCCCACTTCAGCTCAGGTCATGATCTCACGGTTCCAGAGTTCAATCCCCGCATCAGGCTCTGTGCTGACAACTTGGAGCCTGGAGCCTGCTTTGGATTCTGTGTTCTTCTCCCTGTTCCTCCCTGGCTCACACTCTGTCTCTCAAAAATAAATAAAGATTAATTTTTTTTATATTAAAATAAAAGAAAGCAGAGGTATAATTGAGGTTCATGAGATTTCCATATTCCATAGCATCAGCTAATAAGTAGCAGAAACATGATTTGAAATCATGCATGTTGGGGGACGCCTTTTTTTCCTAAATATAATTTTTCAGATTCTTTTTTAAATTTACATGCAAATTAGTTAGCATATAGTGCAACAGTGATTTCAGGAGTAGATTCCTTAGTGCCCCTTACCCATTTAGCCCATATCCCCTCCCACAACCCTTCCCATAACCCTCAGTTTCTTCTCCATATGTATGAGTCTCTTCTGTTTTGTCCCCCTCCGTGTTTTTATATTATTTTTTCCCTTCCTTTACGCTCATCTGTTTTGTCTCTTAAAGTCCTCATATGAGTGAAGTCATATGATTTTTGTCTTCTCTGACTAATTTCATTTAGCATAATACTGTCCAATTCCATCCACGTAGTTGCAAATGGCAAGATTTCATTCTTTTTGATTGCCGAGTAATACTCCATTGTATATATATTTTATATAATTTTCTTTATGAATTCATCCATCGATGGACATTTGGGCTCTTTCCATACCTTGGCTATTGTTGATAGTGCTGCTATAAACATGGGGGTACATGTGTCCCTTCAAAACAGCACACCTGTATCCCATGGATAAATGCCTGGTAGTGCAATTGCTGGGTCATAGGGTAGTTCTGTTTATAGTTTTTTGAGGAACATCAATACTGTTTTCCAGTGTGGCTGTACCAGCTTGCATTCCCACCAACAATGCAAAAGAGATCCTCTTTCTCCACATCCTCGCCAACATCTGTTGTTGCCTGAGTTGTTAATGTGAACCATTCTGACAGATGTGAGGTGGGATCTCATTTTGGTTTTGATTTGTATTTCCCTGATGATGAGTGATGTTGAGCATTTTTTCGTGTGTTGGTTGGCCATCTGGATGTCTTCTTCAGAGAAGTGTGTATTAATGTCTTCTGCCCATTTCTTCACTGGATTATTTGTTTTTTGGGTGTTGACTTTGATAAGTTCTTTATAGATTTTTGATACTACCCCTTTATCTGATATGTCATTTGCAAATATCATCTCCCATTCCTTCGGTTGCCTTTTAGTTTTTCTGATTGTTTCCTTCGTTGTGCAGAAGCATTTTATTTTGATGAGGTCCCAGTAGTTGATTTTTGCTTTTGTGTCCCTTGCTTCTGGAGACGTGTTGAGTAAGAAGTTGCTGTGGCCAAGATCAAAGAGGTTTTTGCCTGCTTTCTCCTTGAGGATTTGGATGGCTTCCTGTCTTACATTGAGGTCTTTCATCCACTTTGAGTTTATGTTTGTGTATGGTGTAAGAAAGTGATCCAGGTTCATTCTTCCAGTTTTCGCAGCACCACTTGCTGAAAACTCTGTCTTTATTCCATTGGATATTCTTTCCTGCTTTGTCAAAGATTAGTTGGCCATACATTTGTGGGTCCATTTCTGGGTTCTCTATTCTGTTCCTTTGATCTGAATGTCTGTTCTTGTGCCAGTACCATACTGTCTTGATGATTACAGCTTTGTAGTATAGCTTGAAGTCCAGGATTGTGATGCCTCCTGCTTTGGTTTTCTTTTTCAAGATTGCTTGGGCTATTCGGGTTTTTTTTCTGGTTCCATTAAAATTTTAAGATTCTTTGTTCTAGGTCTGTGAAGAATGCTGGTGTTATTTTAATAGGGATTGCATTGAATATGTAGATTGCTTTGGGTTGTATGAACATTTTAATAATACTTGTTCTTCCTATCCAGGAGCATGGAATCTTTTGCCATTTTTTTGTATCTTCTTCAATTTCTTTAATAAGCTTTCTATAGTTTTCAGTGTATAGATTTTTAACCTCTTTGGCTAAATTTATTCCTAGGTATTTCATGGTTTTTGGTTCAACTGTAAATGGGATCAATTCCTTGATTTCTCTTTCTGTCACTTCATTGTTGGTGTATAGGAATGCAACTGATTTCTGTGCATTGATCTTATATCCTGCAACTTTGCTGAATTCATGAATCAATTCTAGCAGTTTTTTGGTGGAATCTTTTGGGTTTTCCATATAGAGTATGATGTCATCTTCGAAGAGTGGATGTTTGACCTCCTCCTGGCCAATTTGGATGCCTTTTATTTCTTTGTGTTGCCTAATTGCTGAGGCTAAGACTTCCAATACTATGTTGAATAACAGGGGCAAGAGTGAACATCCCTGTCTTGTTCCTGACCTTAGGGGGAAAGCTCTCAGTTTTTCCCCATTGAGGATGATATTAGCATTGGGTTGTTCATATATGGCTTTTATGATCTTGAGGTATGCTCCTTCTATCCCTACTTTCTTGAGGGTTTTTATCAAGAAAGGATGCTGTATCTTGTCAAATGCTTTCTCTGCATCTGTTGATAGTATCATATGGTTCTTGTCCTTTCTTTTATTGATGTGATTAATCACGTTAATTGTTTTGCAGATATTGAACCAGCCCTGTATCTCAGGTATAAATCCCACTTGGTCATGGTGAATAATTTTTTTAATATATTGTTGGATCTGGTTGGCTAGTATTTTGTTGAGGATTTTGCATCTATGTTCATCAGGGAAATTCGTCTATAGTTCTTTTTAGTGTGGTCTCTGGTTTTGGAATCAAGGTGATGCTGGCTTCATAGAAAGGGTTTGGAAGTTTTCCTTGCATTTCTATTTCTTTGGAACAGCTTGAAGAGAATAGGTGTTAACTCTTCCTTAAGGAATGTTTAAGGTGTTAACATTCCTTAAATGTTTGGTAGAATTCCCCTGTAAAGCCATCTGGCCCTGGATTCTTGTTATTTGGCAGATTTTTGATTACTAATTTGATTTACTTACTGGTTATGGGTCTGTTCAAATTTTATATTTCTTCTTGTTTCAGTTTTGGTAGTGTATATGTATCTAGGAATTTGTCCATTTCTTCCAGATTACCCATTTTATTGGCATATGATTGCTCCTAATATTCTCTTATTATTGTTTTTACCTGTTGTGTTGGTTGTGATCTCTCCTCTTTCATTCTTGATTTTGTTTATTTGGGTCCTTTCCTTTTTCTTTTTGATCAAACTGGCTAGTGGTTTATCAATTTTGTTAATTCTTTCAAAGAACAAGTTTCTGGTTTCATTGATCTGTTCTACTGTGTTTTTGGTTTCAATAGCATTAATTTCTGCTCTAATCTTTATTATTTCCTGTCTTCTGCTGTTTTGGGGTTTTATTTGCTGTTCTTTTCCAGCTCCTTAAGGCGTAAGATTAGGATGTATATCTGAGATCTTTCTTCCTTCTTTAGGAAGGCCTGGATTGTTATATACTTTCCTCTTATGACCGCCTTTACTGCATCCCACAGGTTTTGGGCTGTGGTGTTATCATTTTCATTGACTTCCATATACTTTTTAATTTCCTCTTTAACTGTTTGGTTAGCCCATTCATTCTTTAGTAGGATGTTCTTCAGTCTCCAAGTATTTGTTACCTTTCCAAATTTTTTCTTGTGGTTGATTTTAAATTTCATAGTGTTGTGGTCTGAAAATATGCACGGTGTGATCTTGATCTTTTTGTACTTACTTAGGGTGATTTGTGTCCCGTTATATGGTCTATTCTGGAGAACGTTCCATGTACACTGGAGAAGAATGCATATTCTGCTGCTTTAGGATGAAATGTTCTGAATATATCTGTTAAGTGCATCTTGTCCAGTGTGTCACTGAAAGCCATTTTTTCCTTGTTGATTTTTTGATTAGATGATCTTTCCATTGCTGTTGGGGTGGGGGGGAAGTGTTGAAGTCTCCTACTATTATGTATTACTATTGATGAGTTTCTTTATGATTGTGATTAATCAATTTATATATTTGGGTGCTTTCACATTTGGCACATAAATGTTTACAATTGTTAGGTCTTCTTGGTGGATAGACCCCTTAATTATGCTATAATGCCCATCTTCGTCTCGCTAGAGTCTTTATTTTAAAGTCTAGATTGTCTGATATAAGGTTACTCCAGGTTTTTTGTTGTTGACCATTAGCATGATAGATGGTTCTCCATCCCCTTATTTTCAATCTGAAGGTGTCTTTAGGTCTAAAGTGGATCTCTTGTAAACAGCATATAGATGGGTCTTGTTTTCTTATCCATTCTGTTATCCTACGTCTTTTGATTGGAGCATTGAGTCCATTGACGTTTAGAGTGAGTACTGAAAGATATGAATTTATTGCCATTATGATGCTTGTAGAGTTGGAGTTTCTGGTGGTGTTCTCTGGTGCTTTCTAATCTTTATTGTTTTGAATATATATATATATATATATATATATATATATATATATATATTTCATCTTTTCTCCCCTCATAGAGTCCCCCTTAAAATTTCTTTCAGGGCTGGGTTATTGGTACAAATTCCTTTAATATTTGTTTGTCTGAGAAACTTTTTATCTCTCCTATTTTGAATGACAGCCTTGCTGGATAAAGAATTTTTTGTTGCATATTTTTCTGATTCAGTACACTGAATATATCCTGCCACTCCTTTCTGGCCTGCCAAGTTTCTGTGGCTAGGTCTGCTGCAAACCTGAACTGTCTTCCCTTGTATGTTAGGAACCTTTTTTTCCCTTGCTGCTTTCATGATTCTCTCCTTGCCTGAGTGTTTTGTGAACTTGACTATGATATGCCTTGTTGATGATCGGTTTTTGTTGAATCTGTTGGGGGTCCTCTGTGCTTCCTGGATTTTGATGTCTGTGTCTTTCCTCAGGTTAGGAAAGTTTTCTGCTATGATTTGCTCACATAACCCTTCTACCCCAATTTCTCTCTCTTCCTCTTCTGGGACCCTATGATTCTGGTGTTGTTCCTTTTTAATGAGTCACTGATATCTCTAATTCTTAAATTGTGCTCCTTTGACTTAATCTCCCTCTTTTTTTTCCTACTTCATTATTCTCTATAAGTTTGTCCTCTATATCGCTGATCTCTGTTCTGCCTCATCCATCCTTCCCACCGCTGCATCCATTCATGATTACAGCTCAGTTATAGCATTTTTAATTTCATTCAGGCTATTTGTTACTTCTTTTATCTCTGCAGAAAGGGATTCTTATCTATTTTTGACTCCAGCTAGTATTCTTATTATCATGATTCTAAAATCTGGTTCAGACATCTTGCTTGTATCTGTGTTGGTTAAATCCCTGGCTGTCGTTTCTTCATGTTCTTTCTTTTGGGGTGAATTCCTTCGTTTGTCATTTTAAAGGGAGAAAAGGAATTAATGAGGTAGAAAAATTGAATTTAAAAAATATTAAAATTAAAAAAATATTAAAATTAAAAATTAAAAACACACACACACAAAAATTGAATAGATGATGCTAGATCCTGGGTGTGTTTTGGTCTGAGTTTTGAAGCGTTTTGACAGATTAGAGAAAAGGGGGTTAGAAAAGAAAAGAAAAAAAAATGAAATTGTTTGAGAATTTGAAAAAATGAATACACTGAAGTAGACTAAAATGAGATGATGGGGGTAAAATAGAATTTCAAAAAAATATACACAAAAGTAAAGAATATAGTAGAAAAAAATTAAAGAAAAATATTTTTAATAAAAATTAAAAATAAATATGATTTTTTTCTTTTTCTGTAGTCAAGAAAAAAGAAAGGAAACAAAAAAGAGAAAAAAGTTTTAAAAAAGAAGGGGAAAAAAAGGAAATTGTTTGAAAATTTGAAAAAGTGAATACACTGTAGTAGACTAAAATAAAATAATGGAAGTAAAATAGAATTTGAAAAATTTACATAAAAGCAAAAAATGTAAAAAAATAAGTAAAAATATTTTAATAGAAGTTGAAAGTAAAAATGAAGTTTTTCTCTTTCTGCATTCAAGAAAAGAAACAAAAAAGAGAAAAAAAGAAAAAAAATAATAAAAAGGAAATTGTTTGAAAGTTTGAAAAGGTGAATACACTGAAATAGATTAAAATAAAATGATGGAAGTAATATAGAATTTGAAAAAATTTACACGAAGATAAAAACTATAGTAATAAAAATTAAAGAAAAATATTTTTAATAAAAATTGAAAATAAAAAAGAATTTTTTCTCTTTCTGTACTCAAGAAAAAGAAAAGTGTAAAAGAGAAAAAGGAAAAGAAAGAAAGAAAGAAAACTGAATAGATAAACCTGCTAACAGATTGAAGTAGGACTAAAATCATGCATGTTGGGGGAGGCCTTTTGGGCTCAGTCAGTTAAGTGTCCAACTTGATTTTGGCTCAGATCATGATCTCATGGTTCATTAGTTTGAGCTCCATGTTGGGCTCTGCGCTGACAGCATGGTGCCTGCTTGGGATTTTCTCTGTTCTTCACTCTCTGCCCCTCCCCAACTCTGTCTCTCTCAAAAATAAGCAAACATTTAAAACAAATAAAAAAGTAAATTTATGCATGTTGGGTGCCTGGGTGGCTCAATTGTTTGAGCGACTTACTTTTGATTTTGGCTCAGTTCATGATCTCCTGGTTTGTGAAATCAAGCCCTGCATCAGGCTCTGTGCTGACAGCACAGAGCCTGCTTAGGATTCTCGTTACTTCTCTCTCTGTGCCTCCCCTGCTTATGTTCTCTCTCTCTCTCTCTCTCTCTCTCTCTCTTTCAAAATGCATAAATAAACATTAAAAAAAATAAGATAAAATCATGCCTGTTTGTCTTCACATCTCCTTCTTTAGCTCCTATCCCATGCTACCTCTCACAGGCAAATCTGTTTTAAATGAAAAATATGAGCTGTAGTTACTATGGATATGAACCAACATTCTTTCCTCTGTAGATCCAACTACATAATTTGTGGGACTCAATCAAAAAAGAAAAAAATCTTGAATCCCTTTGTTCATATAGTAGCACATAGCAAACAGTAATAATAGCAAGTAGTTAAGTAATTGCTGCTAAAAATACCAAAATATACAGCATTTTCCTTTGTGTGCTCTTTAATTGTTATGTTGTCTTTTATTTGGTATTTAATGCCATTCTAAGAAAAGAAAAACTGAAATTTTAAGTCATTATCAGCATCTTTTAGTTTTCATCTATATTTTAGTGTTCATCTATATTTTACAATGAGAGTTTCAATACAAATATGAGAGTTTTTAATTCATAAGCAGCATCACTAAAAATAATTTTTTAGCTTGCCAAACATGTATATGTTTTGTTGTTACTAGAATATTGGAACTGCAAATCTAACAGCACTTTTTATTTTACTTCTGATATAAGGTAGTATATTTTACTAGTACTCTACCTTCAGCTTACTGATGAGTAAGGAAGTACTGAAAAGGAAGGTAATTCTGAGTTGTCTTATCTTTCTCTACTTTTCATTCTGTGTCATCATTTTCAGTTAAAATGGTTATTTAGCTAATACAGGCAAATAACACAAAGAATATGATAATTTCTCTTGACTCTATGTGTTTCTTTTTTCTTTTTTTATTTTTTTTTAACATTTATTTATTTTTGAGACAGAGAGAGAGCATGAACAGGGAGGGTCAGAGAAAGAGGGAGAGACAGAATCTGAAACAGGCTCCAGGCTCTGAGCTCTCAGCACAGAGCCCGACGCAGGGCTCGAACCCACTGACCATGAGATCATGACCTGAGCCGAAGTCGGACGCTCAACAGACTGAGCCACCCAGGAGCCCCTGACTCTTTGTGTTTCTTAGAAATCCTTTGCCTTCTTTTTCTTTGTTCAGAGTAAGTTATTGTTGGAATGGAAATCATGACCTCTTGGGGCTCTTAGTGTCTCCATTTGCTTAGTTGTAGACATAACACCCTTCATTTATCCTTATTTTGAGCCTAGCTCTACCCCACACATCACAGGTGCACCACATTTATGCGTTCATTCTTGTAGGGCACTGGGAATGCTATGTGTGTGTGAATTGGTGGCAAGAAATGGCAGGAAAACATATTGCATACATCTCCTCTGCTTACCCTCTCTTTCCATTTTCTTACCTGACGTCATTTTCAAAACACATGTTCCAAGATAAAATTGTCAGTAAATTCCAGGAGGTAACAGCAAAAAATTAAACTTAATGTGAGGTCCTATATGATCGCATGATTTATGCCCACAAAGCTGGGTCAGATCTTCTGTAAACTGTTTCATTTGAGGGTGTCACTTCTTGCGTATTGTATATATTATTATAATTTGTATGTATAACTTCCAAATCATAGTATACATACAGACTTACATATTAAATTTTTAATAGTGAATATATTTTGAGGTGATGGAGATGTCAGGTGTTTGTTTATATGTGTGATCATATATATGTACGTAGATACATACAGATATATGCATATATATGTATATATGTACATATGTATATGCACACCCACAGTTTTATATCTTACAGATATGGGTTTGATCATTTGTTTGTTGTTGATAATAAGCGCCTACTTCTAAAAGACTTTGATATACAGCCTTCAAAAACAGATTTTAAGCAACAGCAATAAAAGTATTTTTCCAAGTTTCCGAATATCTACACATACATTAAGATCCAACTTATGTATAGTCTTAAGGTTGATGCTGCTTATTCTGTCATTCAAGTACTTATTATTTTAATTTTTTGGCACAATAGCTACCTGACCATATTCAAACGTACTATTATGTCAAAAATTTAATTATTTACCAGCTCTTTCTAAGTTAGTCTGTGTACTCACTGAGACAGATTCTTCTTATTTATGGTTCAACTGGTGGAACCTAATATACTTGCTATCCCTAATATATAAGTACTATAGTTTAATATTGAATTAATGAGTTTAGTAAAAGTAAACCCTAATTTTTAGATTTCCTCTTAAATACTATGATAGATATGTTCATGTTCCATGTTATATACCTGGGTTTCAAGAAATGTTAACTAAGAATTTTTCAGAAAAACAGCAGCCAGAGAGTACTCAGAATATTTCTTCTCTGTTGGAAATAGACAGAGTTAGACATCTGTAAGTCCTCAGGCCAATGTAAAGGAAACATCTGTGAACCACACATTAAATTGTTTTCCAGGGAAACCAACCCACACACAAAATCTACATGTTTGAGTCAGAAGGGAAAACAAAATAAATTTACGAAGTCAGAAAATTCCAGAAATGGAGTTGTGATTTATTGATCTACTCCCACCATTAATGTCATGATGATATCATTGGCCAAGTTAATTTATCAAAGTGGATTGCTTAACAAGACAAAAGTGCAAATTGGGCTATTTACCAGAATTTCAAGGTTTGCCAATTTTGTATCAAACTTCAATCAGTTAAATAAATGCAACCTTGAATAGATTAATTCAGAAGCCTATACAGTCTCCTGTGTAAAAATAGCAACACTACAGAAAGCACTAAGAACAATTTGTTTTTTTTTTTAATGTTTGTTTATTTTGAGTGTGAGAGAGAGAATGTGCACAAGTGGGAGAGGGGCCGAGGTTAGGGAGGGAGGGAGGAAGACAGAGAATCGTAAGCAGGTTCCATGAATGCTCAACCAACTGTCCCGGAAAAATTTGTTTTTGTTTGTTTGTTTTTTTAACTTATAGTCCAAAATCTGGCCATCTCTGTTGCGGCAAGGATGGTGAGATCAGCAAAGGCAATACTGATTCAAAACAGATCACACCCCATCTGAACTTCCATAACCCAATCTGGTCTATTTTTTTTAATTTTTTTAAATGTTTATTTATTTTTGAGAGAGACAGAGACAAAATGCGAGTGGGTTAGGGGCAGAGAGAGAGGCAGACACAAAATCTGAAACAGGCTCCAGGCTCTGAACTGTCAGCACAGAGCCCAACGCCAGGCTCGAACTCGCGAGCCACAAGATCATGACCTGAGCTGAAGTCGGCCGTCTTACCAACGGAGCCACCCAGGCGCCCCTGGTCTATTTTTGTTTTAAATAAATTTTTTTCAATTGAATTATAGCTGACACACTACGTTATATTATTTAAGATGTATAACATAGTGGTTCCACATAATATATGTACATTACTTTTAGCAAACCTTTTGTTTGGAATATTTTAAAGACATATTGTTAACATAGTACAGAAAATTCCCATTCACCTTTCACCCAGTTCTCCTAATGTTAACAAGACAACGGTACTCTTGTCAAAGTTAATACATTAACATTGGTACATTACTATTATTTAAATTACAACTTTACTCATATTTTATCAGTTTCCACAACTGTAATTTATCTGTTCTTGGATCCAAACTAGGATATCACTTTGGCCATAGTCGCTGTATTTACTTAGTCTCTTCTGACTTGTGACAATTTTTTATGCTTATTTTTCGTGACCTTAAGAGTTTTGAAGAGTATTGGTCAGGTACTCAGTTGGGTTTGTTTGATGTTTTCCTCAAAATTACAATGGAGGTATGGAGCTTTGGAAAAAGTCCTGTAGAGATAAACTGTATTTCTCATTTCATCATATCAGAAGGTGCATGCTGTTAGCATGACTTATCACTGTGACATTAAACTTGATCATTTGGTTGAGATCTTCCAAGTTCCTTTACTGTAAAAAACTGTTTTTATTTTTACACTCTATATTCTATGGAAGCAAGTCACCAAGTCTAGAAAACACTAAAGAGGAGGATATTTAATCTCTATTCAAGGAAGGCAATTTTCTTTAAAGATTGTAATTTGTCTGTAAGAAAAATTGGTCATTTTTGCCTCATTCAATAATTTATTTATATAAGTATAAACTTCTGTACAGTTATTTCATACTTCATGTCGTACTCTACCATTTCATTACTTGTTGCTCAAGTTTCTTCAGCTCTCGCTGTTGGGTTGGATGCCCTTCCAGGTTGGCTCTTGGTTAGCTTTGGTAAGTCACCATACTTTCCTTAACACTGTAAAATGTAGATTCATACTAGATTTCTCTCACTCAAACCTGGGGATCAGTTATTTTCTGAAGTGTTTTCATTCCTTTTACTGAAGGAAGGGTATTAGACACTGAAAGATGGTATTAAACACTCCAACCTGTACTCCATGTATGGTTGATGCTATTAGAATATAACTGCTTCTAAGTTATCTCAGCAGGCAGGGCTAAAAATACAAGCATATGTACTAATCCATTTATTCACACATACCCATAATTATCTCTGTGTAAACATATATATGACTTTATATTGATATCTCAGATTCTAATCCAGCATGATGGGGTCATTGTGATTTATTTACAATTTCTGAATCTGAGAGTGAGAAATCTGTCTCCCATTAACTACAACTTAATTATTTTGTTCGGACCTTAATAGTTATAACATAGTTTCAGAATGGATAAACCATACCCTGAGGAGAAGTTACCAAATAGAGCAGTGTTTATGTACAATTACTTTGGTCTTTAGTCTTACAGCTGTTTCTCAAAGCAAAATCCTTCAAACTTGCTTATGTCAGCTCTTGTTTTTCCCACTGCTTCAAATAAGATTGTGTCATCTATTTGCAATATAGTTATGTTCATTTTCCCTACCCTACATTCCATCCCTGGACTCCCAAATCTAGTTTAATTTGGGATTTTTTGCATGTATTAAATTTTGCTCTGGATGTGCAGTTGATAAGGGTTTTGATAAGCATACCATCCCGTGTCCATCACTCCAGTAGCACACAGAGCAGTTGTGACATTACCCTAAAGTTTTCTCTGCACAGCCCATTTGCCGTCACTGCTGCCTCCTCTATCCCAAACACTAGCAACTATTGATCTATTTGCCGAGTATGGTTCCCTGTCCCTCTTGAATCTGGCTTCTTTCACTTACTAAAATGGGCTTAAGATTTATTTATGTCTCTGTATGACTCAGCAGTTTGCTTTCTTTCATTGCTAAGTATTCCACTGCACAACTGAAAAACAGTTTGCTTATTCATTTATCTGTTAAAAGACACTTCGTTGTTTACAGTTTTAAGTTAATAGGAATAAAGCTCCTATAAGCTATAAATATGCACATAAAAGTGAGAACGTGTATTTTCCATTTACTTGGGTAAAGACAAATTAGTGGAATTGTTAGGTTAAAAACCATGTGTAGGTTCAAGTGTATAAGAAACTTCTACACTGTCCTAAAAGTGATTTAACTGTCATGTATTCCCACCAGCAATCGATGAGAGTTCCTTTTGCTTACCAGCATTTGGTAGGTACTAGTGTTTTGGATTGTAGACATTTGAATAGGTGTATGATGGTATCTCATTTTCATTTTAATTTCCATTTTCCTAATGACAAATAATGCTAGGAAATGTTTAAATATATGCTTAGTTGCCTTCTGTTTATTTCCTTACTGAAATGTTTGTTAATATCTCATATATTTTCAAAGTTTTGAGTTTTACTCCATTTTACTTTTAACTATAACATTCCAGAAATTATATTTTTTAGTATCAGAATAGATTGGGATGATACATTTTTGGGAATGTGCAGTTTTCCCCCTTCTTCTTTGACTCATTAATTAATTTTTTCCCTTACTCAAACCCCCTTTCTGCCATATATCATCTCTTAGAAATCCTTATTATCATTCTCCCTTGAAACTCCTCCATCTATGTGAAACTCAGAATTGTCAGCTAAAACATAAGGAAACTAAACTAAATCATCTATAAGATCTTTTCTAACCAGAATTTTATTATTTTGTGGCGATCTCCAATTTTTGAATGTAGATACACAGATATCATCTACATCTTCTTTCCAAATTCCTGTTAAAGGGAGAAAATACCCCCTCACCCTATCTCACATACAGAATGTGTATAACTCATATTTTTTATGCATGTGGGGTGTGTGTGCAAGTGTGTGCACAGGTATACATATATTTCTAGGTCAGAGAAATTTTTAAATTATTTGAGAGTTTAGACCTTTATGTTTTAACTATACACAGTAAATTTTTTACTTATAGATAATTAATAAAGAGGAAATTAGATACTATTATTTGACATAGAATAGAATCAAATCAAGATTGATAGGATTTTAAGTTTTCCTAGCATAGTCATGCTTTAATAGAAATAATTTATTTGTCTTAAGATCTGTCAGTTGAGAGAAAAGGAATAGCAAATGCTCAAAGGAATATACATCTAAATAGTATAAAATTTGTGAACTAAGAAACAGGGCCATGTCTATTGCAGCACTGTTTTTAATAGCCAAAATGTAGAAATAACCTAAATATACACCAGTAGATGAATAAACAAAATGTGTGTGGGAGGAGGGCATGCACGCAATACTATTTAGAACTGAAAAGGAAGGAAAAATATTTGATTTGCAATAAGGATGAAACTTGAGGACATTATGCTAGATGAAATAATCCAGTCACAGAAAGGCAAATAACTGCCTGTTTCCATTTGTATGAAGTATCTAAAATAGTTGAATTTGTAGAATCAAATCGTAGAATGGTTGTTGCTGGGAGGGGGAAATGGGAAATTACTAATTGATGGCCATAAGTTTCAGTTAAGCGAGATGGATAAAATGAATCTATTGTGCAACATCGTACCTATGGTGAATGATAAGGTGTTACACACTTAAAATTGGTACAAGGGTAGATGTCTAATGTGGTTACCAAAAGAAATGAAAAACAAAAAGAAATAAGGAAAAAGGAGTATGAGATTCTGGATATAGGAAAACATTCCAAAATTATACAGAATTGCTTGATACTTTGTTTTGGCACCTTTTCTTAGGCAATGCTCGTAGACATACTTTTTAGGATTATACTTAACTTCGTTATTTCTAAATCCATAATTACCAAAATTTTAATGGGTTTATCATTACTTCCTTTAATGCCTCTGTCATTCTATTGTCCAAAAGCATGTATTGAAATAATATTCTATGTCTGTTGTTAGTCTTTTGTGGGTATAGAGCAGAGAAGTCTAATAGAATACATAACTAAAAAAGAATAATGTCATTTTGTCTAGTGGCATGTGCGTGTGTTTGGTTGTTTGCTTGGTTTGTAGAGGTGAATACAATTAGACAAAGATAAACTATCCCTACAGTGTGGTGTCTGGCTTATACTGAAGTAAAGTCTCAGACCTAATTCTGCCTTGCCCACAGACATTTATTAAAAGCCAGACACAGTTTTAAAACACTTTTTTTTTAAAGTTTATTTATTTATTTTTGAGAGAGAGAGCAAGCGGGGTAGAGGAGAGAGAGAGGGCAGAGAGAGAATCCCAAGCAGGCTCTGCACGGGCAGTGCAGAGGCCAATGCGGGACATGAACTCACAAACCATGAGATCATGACCTGAGCTGAAATCAAGAGTTGGATGCATAACCAACTGAGCCACCCAGGCGTCCCCAGGCACAGTTTTTAAAACCTGTTTTATAAATCTGTTATATCCTCAACCCTCTGTCATATATATATATTTTTTTGTTTTAAAGGAACCTTTAGTGAAAGCTTTGTGAGAGTTTCCAGTGGCCACACTCAAACATCTATCAGAATAAGGTGAAAAACAATCTTCCAAACCAGTGCTGTGACACAAGCTATTTGGGGATCATTGGTAATATGTGAAGGTCCCTTTAGATTTTTATGCCATGTTCATACAAAGGTAGATATCCACAATAAATATTTTAACCTATCTTTAATGCTGTGATATCATAGTTTTTAAAATTAAAACTCCTTTCTAACATTCATTATTTCAATTAACAAACGTTGTAGTGATAGAATGAAATATGAAAGCTGAACATTTTGTAGCATAATATTTTTAGAGTGTAAATAAATGCTAGGAGATCATTCTTAAAGTAGGAATTCCTTTAAAAGGCCACCGACTATCCCTGGTGTATACTTAAACTAACTGAAGACAAATATGATACTGCCTGTGTTGAAATATTTCAAATCAAATTACATATATCATAATAAAAGCTTATTATAATTTTGATTCTAACATGGAAGAATTGAATGATACACATATGTCTTATAAAAACAATGTAAGTACATTTCACAATCTAGAGATCACATAGCCTACATACAAAAATTTGTTTATTTTGGGGTGACTTACTGTTCCTGAAGATCTCTAGTATTGACTCTTTTTCCCCCCAGAAGATTTCTATTTAGTAATCTTAGCTGATAAATTTTATCGCTAATTGACATTTTTACCTGTTAATTGGCTGTTTCACAGAATAACATATAAATTTCTTAAACACAATAATCTTGTCTGGTGTATCATTTAATACCCACTGCCTTTCACAGTTTCTGGACTCTAATTGTCATTCAGTAAGTATGCCACAAATCAGTACTTTTCAGAATCCAATTTACTCTCTTTGCACATTGTCATCTGGCTCTTTTCCTATTTTATGTTACTAAGAATGTACAGTTGCTAAATATTTGCATTTGAAATGTGTCCAACATCCCACAAGCAATTTGTCTGAACCTAGAAATGGGAAGTCACTTAACATGGCCAACTGCTCTCTTAGTATCTCTTCACCTAAAACTAATAAAATAGTTGACTAGTTGGAACAGAAGCTGTTATTTAACAACAGGTATGGCCACAGGAGGATATACCAGTTGAACATCTGCCCTGATTTTATTTTTAATGATCAAAGGCTATTTACATCTTTACTTTGATTACACTTACATAATGGAGAAAGTAGAAATAATTAATTAACTCACTGATTTATTTTCACAAAGTTAAAAAAATCCTATTGTCATTTGAATTTTATACTAACATCCATTCATTTTGCTATTTGCTCTCCTGAGATTATTGTCCTGAATTTCTTTAAAATACATGTGTCCTGGGGCACCTGGGTGGCTCAATCAGTTAAGGGTTCAGCTCAGGTCATGTTCTCACAGTTTGTGAGCTCGAGCCCCACATTGGGCTCTGTGCCAACAACATGGAGCCTGCTTAAGATTCTCTCTCTCTCTCTCTCTCTCTCTCCCTCTCTCCCTCTCTCCCTCTCTCCCTCTCTCCCTCTCTCCCTCTCTCCCTCTCTCCCTCTCTCCCTCTCTCCCTCTCTCCCTCTCTCTCTCTCTCTCTCTCTCTCTCTCTCTCCCTCCCTCTCTCTCTCTCTCTCTCTCACACACACAAAATAAATAAATCAACCTTGAAAAATTGTACTCATCCCAGGCATTGCTCTGTGTTGTTGGTATATATCAACTCATTTTCCTTAACAGTTATTCTATGAATTAAGTGCTATTTAAATTCTAGTTTTGCAAAAGGAAAAACTGAGGCAAAGACAATTTGGATAACTTGCCTGGGGTGACAAAGAAAATAGAAGAACTAGTTTTCATAGTTAAGCAGCTGGCTCCAAATCTAGTGACTGTGGCCTCGGCCTCTCCATCCCTATTTTGTAAATGCTCTTTCATGTTCATCCAACTACATTTACAAGAATACTCATAGCAGCTTTTAAGATAACCAAAAACTCAAAATGCTTTTAATGTCCATCAGCAATACAATGGATAAATAGTTGTGGTATGCTAATACAGTGTCCATACTCATTGATAAAAAATGAAATTAGTAACACACTTAAAAATAGATAAATCTCGCTGATATTATGACCAGAAGTCTGGCATTAGGGTGTATACTGTGAGACTCCATTCATATGGAGTTCAAAAACAGGCATCTTTGACTACAATTGAAGTCATACACTTTTCCTATTTGGGAAAGAGACATTGACTTAAATGGATCACATGCACACACACAAACTCTGATGTAATGGGAAGTTCTATTTCTTGCTCTAGGTGGTGCAGAAATGTTAGCCAAAATACCCACTTAAAATGTTACACTTCATGTCCTTTGCTGTATTTGCTGTATAACTCTATTAAAAGATGATTAGCCATTTCTTCTAAGTGAAAAACTGCCCAACTCTTCTGTCATCATCTTTACACTGAGGAATTACTGGAGTATCTCCCCAAAGGTTAAGGCATAGATCTAAATATAATAATCATTCCCTAGTAAAATTACAAGTGCATTTTAAACTTTTCTGACACTTTCTCATCACCAACCAATCAATTCCTACATGTTAGAACAGTACGTGGCTCCTCTCACTGTCTACTCGGGCTTCTAAGAGAGAAAATTGTCAACACTCAAATAAACAGTGCAGCCACTGTTCTCTTAGGACCGAAATGTAAATTAGAATTCATCTGTATTATTTTTCACCATACCTGGTTTCCTTCGAAATACTCAGATTTATCAATCACAGAAATGTCATCCCTTTATTAGAAATCACTAATGAGAAAAAAAAATAATGCTTATCATCTATCTAGTCTGCTAATCACATTCACTAGAACTGTCTATTCCTATGTCACGCTTTTGCACTGGCACAAGTTTTGCAAACACAGTCTTCCAATCTAACATTTTAGTTTCAAATTGGAGATTTCTTTGGCCATATCAATCTTTTCTAGCTTTAATAACAGCAGTCAGTGTGAGTTGTTACATTTTCCCAAAATTTCTAGTTAGGAACATACTCAGGGAAAGTAGTCAAGTTGGCTCTAAGATTACTTCCATAGCACTCTCAGCTTAAAATCAGCAACTGAGGTCTCCTGGAGGGCTCATTCTAAGCATCCGACTTCAGCTCAGGTCATGATCTCATAGTTTGTGAGTTTGTGAGTTCAGGTCCACATTGGTTGAGCATGAGCCCCTCTTCGGGTAAAAACATGATCCCTGCTTCAGGTGAGCCCCGCTTCTCTCTCTGTCTCTCCCTCACACTCCCTCTCTCTCCCTCACTCTCTCCCTCACTCTCTCCCTCTCACTCCCACCCTCTCAAAAAAAAGTCAGCAACTGAAATTATATATTTGTTCTTTCTGTGTTTTGTAACATAATTTTTTTCATCTTCTAGCATAAGTAAGTCATTTTTATTTGTCCATGGTAGAATGACACTGCTTTAACAGAAAGTCCAAGTTTGTCCTCTTAGCTGTTGAATAATTACTGATCTTAGATGACATTTATATGATTTTGCTTTCATTATTTACTTCTTTGTAACTCTTGGATTTTAATCTTCTCAAAAATATCCCTGCCAGCTGAATTATCCTTTTGAATTATTTCTTCATCAGTAATAGTTCAGAGACACAGCAGCACCTGAAGTTCTTCCTCTTTAGGCATTGCTCTACAAAGGCCACACCATTGGCAAAATAGCTTGGTAACAGAAATACATAATGGCTCCTGGAGCTTGTTAGAAAGTTTTCCTCAGTAAGTGTCTTTTGTGGATCTCATATTAACTAGTATTTTGGAGTAATTAATGAGTCTGTCTTTGTCATACCTGCTCAATGTTAGATTCTTTGTCCTTAAATCATTTTCTCCCTATTTATTTAAAAAAATGTTGTAGGGTCGCCTGGGTGGCTCAGTCAGTTAAGAATCTGACCTCGGCTCAGGTCATGATCTCATGGTCAGTGAGTTCAAGCCTCGCGTTGGGCTCTGTGCTGACAGCTCAGAGCCTGGAGCCTGCTTTGGATTCTGCCTCCCTCTCTCTCTTCCCCTCCCCAGCTCACGCTCTGTTCTGTCTTTCTAAAATGAATAAACATTAAAAAAAATTTAAAGTTGTAGCATAAATAGACAATTTACTATGCAGGCATATGCCATTTCAAATGCTCCTTGATGGAGCTCATAGATTGCTTCTGTCTGGAAAAAAAAAAGTTAATATGGGTTTATATGCACACAAAAATATTTGTATGTATATAGACTATCTGCAAATATACAACTATGAAATGATGTACATACATTTTAGGTCTTTTTAGGATGAATACTATGCTTGTTTAGATGAATGACTTGGTTATTGCTTAACATAGAAAATGAGACCCAACAGTACTGGAGAGAAGCTCATCTTCATTACAGCAAGAAAAGAAATTGGAGCTCTGGAAAACAAACTAGGAAGGTGAAGGGAGAAGTAAAGATTAAAGAGATGTGGAATAAGAGAGCCAATTAAGATTCTTGGATGTCACAAATATTTATTAAGAATCTGCTATGTTTCTGGCATTATTCCAGTGACTGCACAGAGTGACATTTCTAATTCTCAGTGGTCTGACATTCTAGTAGGCAATAAAAGACAACAAACAAGTGATTGAACAGAAACATTTCAGAAGGTAACAGGGACATTGCATAAAATAAAATAGGGCAGTGCAGTGGAGAATGAAAGTAGGAATCTCTTTAGAACAGGTGGGTCAAGATGTATCCCTATGGAGGCATCCTGGGAAGCAGTGAGAAGAGTGTCAGAGAAGGACTAGCTCTGTACTGTGCACAAAAGTCCAGACTGAGACACTCCAGCCTTCATGAGGCTCTGTGCTGACACCTTGGAGCCTGGAGCCTGCTTCAGATTCTGTGTCTCCCTCTCTCTTTGCTCCTCCCCCACTCATGCTTCATCTCTCTCCTCTCTCAAAAATAAACAAACATTAAAAAAATTTAAGAATGAAGTATTTTAATCTAATAATACAAATATCAAATATTCTTAAAAACACTAAAAAAACTTATCATAGTAATTATGATATATAAAATATGCCAAACAGTAATGTGTGATGTGGGTATGTGTCTGTGTGTCTGTGTGTGTATACCTCAGAGTTTTGTCTAGAGCTAAGGAAAATAAAATTGGGAGGGTGATAGATACAAAAACTAATGAAATAAAGGAAGGATACTGGCCTTGATGCCTGAATTACTCCACTACTTGGTAGCTCTGTAACAGCTGTGAAATAAGTTAATATGGTAGTTTCCTCATGTCTAAAATAGATCTAAATAAGTTACATAGGGTTTAGTAAAAAATATATGAAATTATATAGTAAAAGTTGTAACAAAGATAAAGAGAACCACTAAAATACTGTGTTGTTATTTAGAACATATAGTTTGGGTGGGAGTTTCAACTTTTCCACTTAGTAGTTTTGCTGCTTATGAACCTTGAGGAAGTCACATAACTTCTCCAAAATTCAGGGTTTTCAGACTTAACAGGAGGTGATCTTAATAGATCCTATACTTCTATAGGGAGCATGTATTCATTATTTTTTTAAAAGCATGAATTGGAGCCAACCTACTCTTATCAAGGTGATGTTAGTTTATTAGTTGAGTTTATTATTCTCCCTTTTGCCACATCTTTTTTTGAATATTTGATTTTAAAACATCATTGGGAGAATAAGGAGTTTAAATTCATTTATTTTTTTTTCACTAGCTTTTATAAATTTATTATCAAAGTTTGTCACTTGGGGACAAATTGAATTTCAAAGATTTTCTGAAATTTTTAACCTTCTTAAAAAATCTTCTTTTTGATGCCAAGTAAACTGGCCTTATTACATTTCCTTTATTTTCACAATCTTAGGAAATAAATAGAAAGTTTGCAGAAGTAGCCATAAAGAAAAATATTTCCATAGTTCAAATGTTGACATTCTCTGCCTGTCCAAATCTTTCATCTGTTTTATTTTTTTTTTAACTTTTCCCTTTTTTTAATTTAAATTCTAGTTAGTTAACATGTAGGGAAATATTAGTTTCAGGAGTAGAATTCAGTGACTCATAAATTTCATACAATACCCAGTGCTCATCACAACAAAAACCTTCCTTAATACCCATCGCCCATCTAGCCTATCTCCCACTCACCTCCCTCTATCAGCCCATAGTTGTTCTCTATCATTAGAAGTCTCTTGTGGTTTCCCTCACTTCTCTCTTTCCCCCCTTCCCATATGTTCATCTATTTTGTTTCTTAAATTCCACATGAGTGAAATCATATGGTATTTGTCTTTCTCTGATTGACTAATTTCACTTAGCATAATACATTCTAGTTCCATCCATATCATTTCAAATGGCAAGATTTCATTCTTTTTGATGTCTGGGTAGTATTCCATTGTGTAGTGGGGGGGGGGGGTGTGTTTATCATATCTGCTTTAGCCATTCATCAGAAGATGGACTTTTGGGCTCTCACCATGGTTGGCTATTGTTGATAATACTGCTATAAACAAATCCTTTATCTGTTTTAAACGGAGAGGTTAAATGTCTGGTTTCTTTCACCAACTGTAGCCTGAATAGCCAGGGACAGAGCTGTGTAGGACTGCCACCTCTTCTTGGAGAAACCATTCATGTCTGTTAAATGCTTTACTCTTATCTGTTCTTATCAGGGCCTGTTGTTACTCTATTCCAGTGGGCTCCACTATCTGAAATTACAGGAAAAAGATCTTTCTCTTAGCAACATCCTATTCCATTAGGAAATCACCTGGTAGCACACCTTGCACTTTTGAGTTTGCATAGAGAACATAGGAGCACACCTGGAGGCTCCCTTACGGTGAAATACTTTGTTCTTAAAACTCTAACATTGACTGGAGAACTAATCCAGAGGCGCCTGAAGAAGGACATCTTAATGCCAATTGCTGTACTAAATCAAATTCAATATTCAGTACTAAATATGTACTAAATCATATTTCATTATGATATCAAAGAGCATGCAGTCCCCCGTGTGTATTCCAGCTAATAGTTTACTGGGTAACTGTTGTTTACCAGTAGCTTAGTGCATCTCCCAATATATAAGTGCTCGTATCAAAATGGGAGGGTAATAGTTTTATCTTTGTCTAATATTCTCATCTGAGCTTTTTGTAGCATGATATAACTGAATTTACAAAGAAGACACAGCTGAAGACACCAGTGAAATCTCTATTATACAAATATTAAATTCTATACGCAGTTATTTGTGCAGGATTTGGATATATATTATACACATAAACATTTCCATCTTAGCCATTGTAATATAAATAAAACGGCAAAATGGTCTAAATCCCAGAAATCATCTTAGTAAATTTAACATTCAAAGTACAATCTGGAATTGTATCCCTGAATACAAACATGGGAGAAACATGCATTATTTGCTCCCTGTAAGAAGAGACTGTGTAATAAGCAGTGTCAGTAGCTATGTGTTATGTAAAAGGTTAGAAGATAATGCTCTTATTTAAACCTCATTGCCATCCCAAGTGAAAACAGGATGTATTAAACTATGTATTTTGAGTTTGAATTATGATATACTTGTGTGGCGTGCATGATTGAGGGAAGGAAATAATTAAACTATTAAATCCCATTTTGTTGCATTAACAAAACCCATTTAAGAACATACACGGAAAATACAGTATCATGTTTCTGTGTTTGAGGAAAAACTTCTGAGGCAACAAATAATTCTTGAAAAAAAGGAGCAAACCAGTTCATGATATAACTGTGCTCACGAGAGAGAGTGGATCATGAGATTGGAGTATGTAAAACCTATGCAGATTCAGAAAATAACAATTCTTAATTGTTCTAATTCTAAATCTACAGATAAATTAAAAATTAAGTGGCAATACAAATTAACTGGAAAGGATTCTATTATTTATTTATTTGAAGTTAATTTATTTATTTTGAGAGAGAGAGCACGTGCGCAGGTGGAGGAGGGGCACAGGGAGAGAGAGAATCCCAAGCAGGCTCCGTGCTGCCAGCACAGAGTCCAACATGGTGCTCGAACCCATGAAACCACGAGATCATGAAAGTAGTAACCAAAGAGCCAAAACCAAGAGTCTGACTTTTAACTAATGAGCCATCCAGTTGGCCCAAGGATTCTATTTAATATCACACTTTGAAAAATCTAGAAGAGAAGCAAAAGTGATACAGTTTGTAATAAATTGCTCAAACACACTCAAGTGACCATATTATTTTTTTTTATTTAAAAAAAATTTTTTTTAACGTTTATTTATTTTCGAGACAGAGAGAGACAGAGCATGAATGGGGGAGGGGCAGAGAGAGAGGGAGACACAGAATCGGAAGCAGGCTCCAGGCTCTGAGCCATCAGCCCAGAGCCCGATGCAGGGCTTGAGCTCACGGACCGTGAGACCGTGACCTGAGTTGAAGCCGGACGCTTAACCGACTGAGCCACCCAGGCGCCCCAAAGTGACCATATTATTATACAATGATGTAGCGTACCAGAAAAAGATTAGTAAAACCTCATAATAAAAGTCCAGGAATCCCAAAAAAATTTATGTAGTACTATCAAGTAAAATAGCAATTGACTTAGAGTTAACTAATATTTAGAGAATAATAAGTAGATATAAATACCTTTGATATTTATAGAGTTTATATATGGTTTACATTCTGGTAAATTTAAATAATTTTAAATCTAAAATATGGCAACTGTAAATTATTTTGTTGTCTATAAAATTTCAAGTTACATTACCTCTCAAGTTGTTGCAAGATTGGTATTAAAATAGAAGAGTTCTTCTGTACTTGTGTATAAAAAAGTGTTCAGACTAAGTGACTGAGGAAATACACCTTCCAGAGAGAAAGAGATCATTATAGACCTATTTCAAACTATATTTTTATCCTAAAATTGTAATGTTTGCAGGTTATAGCATATTTGTGTTCACTGTGGGCAAATGGGTTCTCTCTTAAAAAAAAAATAGCACAGATTCCTGACCACCCTTGAAAACTTTTGGTTCATACATTTAAGAAATAAATTTTATGATGGCATTTTTATAGCAGCTAAAATCAAGTCTTATTTATCATATCTTAGCATTTATTTTTATAAAACGAAGGATGAATTAATACTGTCCTCTGATTATTTTTAGAAAACATAATTTGAAAAATTTGTACAAAATGAAACATTGCACCTGTGTGCTTACCAAGCTATATTCCTGAGGGAAAGGGGTCTTATTATTGTTGGCATACCCGTAAAAAATTAAATCAACATTATATTTTGATTCAAATGTTAATTTTCAGCAGTGCATTTTATATATTTATAGTAGAACAGGGAGTTGCTTTAAATATGTTCTGTTCAACTTGTTTTCGGTCTCAGTGGGTAGTAAAACAAAATAGTAATTTTATGGGAAGAAAACAGAAATCAGTTGGATTCATTAACTATCCTGTATGCTGTGAATTGAAAGACTTGCTTGAAATAATGTGCTTTTCACAATGCTATCTGATTTTGAGGTTCACTCTTCCTTTACTTGGTCATTTAAAAGAAAACTTTAGTTATATACATGTATTGAAAGGGTGAATGCTATTTATTTAGGTGCAGTATACTAATCTCAAGATAAATCTAAATCCAATTTAAAGATGATTTGATGTTTATAGACATCTGGGTAAGAGAAACAGATAAATCATTATTTATACCAGTTCAGTTGTCATGGAAATCAGCAGATGAAAATAAAGTATTTTGCTCATGAACTGATTTTTGGTCCAGTTATCAGTTCTGATGATCTGTACTCAGTGTCTATAGGAAATGGGCTTCATGTGGTGCTTTCATACATTTTTATGGTTTAAAGTGGTCATACCAACAAATATAATCACCATTCTTACATTCAATCAAAAGATGTCTTCTCATATGGCTATCTTATGTATTAGATGTGATTAAATGCTTTAAATCAGAGAAAAAATCTAAAGTATAGGAAGGCAGACAAAATTGGCTTTGGTCATTTCACATGACATCTTAGTGTTTGCTGTATACACACTGAAAAATCTATTTAGGCTCAGAAGAAAAAAAAAGAAAGAAATGGCAAGCATAGTCTTTTTCTGAAAGCAAATTTGCTTTTTTTCAGTACATTTAGGAATAATATTCCATTTACCTAGAGCAGATTACTTCCTTTGATATTCCATTCAGAATTTGGGTATCTGGGTAGATTGTACAGGATTCTAAGCCATGAATTGATTTGGCTATTTCCATAACCATAAACAGAAAAATTACACAGTATAAGTATCCAGAATGTTCTATGACAATGGTTAAGTTTATGATTTCCAAAAAGGAAGGTCTAGTTAAGCCCCAGAATACAAAGAAAAAGAAGAGGGGTGCCTGGGTAGTTCAGTCAGTTAAGCATCCAACTTCAGTTCAGGTCATGATCTTGTGGTTCATGAGTTTGAGCCCTGGGGGCTCTGTGCTGACAGCTCAGAGCCAGGAGCCTCCTCCAGATTCTAGGTCTCCCTCTCCCTCTGCCCCTCCCCCACTCACACTCGTCTCTGTCTCTCAAAAATGAATAAACGTAAAAGAAAAGGAAAAGAAGAGAACTTACATTCTTCATAAAGCAATTTTAAATACATAAAAATGCTGTTTTAAGAACATATTGTAGGGAGACAAGTGAATAGTCAGGCCTAAAGGCAGAGAAAATAGATTCGAATTGGAGAAAATGACTATGGGTTATGAAGCAGGAATGGTAGTTATATTTCGGAAATAAATGAAGTTATTTAGAAGCAGTTGTTTCCAAATGAAATGATAAACAGTAATTATATGACAAGAAGAATAATTTGTTGGATGTAGTAAATTAACAGCCGGCACCTACTCAGCTGTAAAATGTACTGAATACTCGGTTGGAAACTCACAGTGATTATCTCAGTCCTCACAGCCACTCTTTAGGAGGTATTTATTCCCATTTTATTGACAAGGATGTTGAATCCCTTTATACCACATTGTCATCGTGTCATGAATCATACTGCATGTATGTGTGAATCTATTCCTGGACTTTTTATTATTTCCCATTAATCAATTTGTCTACCTTTATGCCAATACTACACAGTCAACTATTCTAGCTTCGTAAGTATTACATTTAATAATCTAAGTCTTACAAAGCTGCTTCCTTTTCCCTCTCCTTCTTAAATAATTTAATTAAATTTAAGTAAATAATTTGATTAAATGAATTTAAGTAAATAATTCCTTCTTAAAGAATTATTTTCAGTGCTTTAGAGTTGAATATTCCATATAAATTTAGATTGAGCTTATCAATTTGAGATAAAAATCTTTCAAGCAATTTCATTTATTTTCCTGTAAATTAAAAAATTACCATTGAGGAAATGGATATCTTTAAACATTTTCCTCCAATCTGTAAATGTAATGTATTTTCCTCTTTATTTAGGGGTTTACTAATTTCTCTTTCTCTCCTCTTTTTTAGTTTTACTGTGGCTATCTTAATATACTTTGTTAGATTTATTATGATATATTTAAATTTGATGCTACTGTACATGACAGTTTAAACTTGTTTTAGAGATATATAGAGAGAGAGCAAACGGGAAAGGGGCAGAAGAAGGACAGGAGAGAGAGAGAGAGAGAGAGAGAGAGAGAGAGAGAGAGAATCTTAAGCAGGCTCCATAATCAGCACAGAACCCAACACGGGGCTGGATCCAATGAGAAATACAAATATCATATGATTTAACTCATGTGTGGAATTTAAGATACAAAACAGATGAACATAAGGGAAGGGAAGCAAAATAATATAAAAATAGAATGGGTGACAAACCACAAGAGACTCTTAAATACAGAGAACAAAGTGAGGGTTCTGATGGGTGTTGGGTGGGGGGGAAGAGCAAAGGGGTGAGGTGTATTAAGGAGGACACTTGTTGAGATGAGCACTGTGTGTTATACATAAGTGATGAATCACTAAATTCTATTCCTGAAATCATTATTACACTACATATTAGCTAACTTGGATTTAAATTAAAAAAAATAAAAATTTAAAAAATCAGCACAATTACCAGTTTAAGTTTTCAGAAAAGCATAAGCAACAAATAGCAGAAATAATATTCATTGAAATCCTGCCACTCAAAGAAAATAATTGCTAATGTCTTGGTAAATATTTTTAATATTAAGGTAAACATGTATAACTTTGCAAATGTAGTATAACATTTTAATTTAACAAGGTCTTATATTTATGGACCCTGCATTTTTCAATGAACAATATGTATTCCTTTCCACGTGAATAGTTTAAATGTACATTGCCATTTTAATGGCTGCCTAGAATTCTATTATATAAGTGTATTTTAATTTATTAATCCACTCCCCTAATTATGGTTTTTAGGCAAATTTCATTTTTCACCATTGCACTATATAAATGATAGTATAATAGATAACCATGGGGAGAGAAGCCAGCTGACATGTACAATTAACTCCCTAGTAAAAATTTCTTTCTCCTAAAAAATATTTTTTCATATGAATATAGCTGACACACAATGTTACATTAGTTTTAGGTATACACCATAGTGACTCAAATTTTCTATATGTTATGCTATGCTCATCACAAGTCTGCTTACCATCTGTCACCATGTAATGTTATACAAAATCATTGTTTATATTCCCTGTGCTGTTCCTTTTGTTCTTATGTTCTATTCATTCCGTAACTGGAAACCCGTCTCTCTCATTCCCTTTCACCCATTTTGTTCATCATCCCCTTCCCCAATATAAATTTCTATTTGAAAGACAGGTAGGACAAATGATATACAAGTTTTAGATGATATACATTGTTAAATTGCCCTTCAGAAGCTTGGGAACAATTTACAGTTTTATAAATTGGGCTTCAAACATGTATTTTTTCCATTTTACCAAGTATGGGTTTGTCATTGTTAATAATTTTTAAAAATGCAATAAATCAAAAGATTATATTTTTAAATTGAGAGTTACTAGTAAAGCTGAACATATTCCACATTTTTATTTTTAATGTAGGATTTGTTTTTTCATTAACTTTGCCCATGTTCCTAATGAAGGACTAGTCTACATGAATTGGTAGAAAGTTTTAGAGAATTAGCAATATATGTTCCTGTCACTTTTTTTTTTTACCCAGTTTATCATTTGTCTTTGGAACTTGTTTATATTTTGTTTATAGTTCATCTTTAGCATCTCTTTGCCATGCTGATTATGTTTTTTTTTCAAGATCACACCTGTCAGTCATTTTTTTTATTCCATATTTGATTCGGTGTTTTTTTGACTATATTTACATGTATCTTTTCTACCCCAAGAAAAATATAATTACAAATTATAAATAAATGCAGATAACATTCCAACAGCTTTACATTTTTATCAATTTTCTTATTATATTATTTAATAAAACATCACACATTGCTGTCAAATGATAATTAGTTTAAGCCATTTGAAATATTATATATTTGAGCTTAAAGGCAAAACATGCTATACCAGGAAGATGTGAAGACATGGTTATAGGGAGAAATATGTAAGTATTAAATGCTAAATGCCTAGAAAACTTACTTACTAAATCTCAGTTTTAAATGTGATTCATTTGTATACTATACATAAGAAATAAAATATTTTATAAAAACAAATTATATAATATTAATATCCTTATTTAATTTCTAATAGGATAGTATAATAAAAATTTCAAATTAATAAAATCCATACAGATAAGGGTTAAATATTAAAAGATATGATATAAATATATTAACATACATATCTTCTGTGTATTTTTTTTTTTCTTCTGTGTATTTTTTAAGAAACTTACCATCAGATTTAAAAAGCAGTTGAGGAACTCAAATATTGGAGTATGCAAGTAGGCATGCTTCGCTTTTCAGAAAAAAGTTAAGTATGTTTTATATAAATATAAAGCATATATATATAAACTAGGAAAAGATCATAGTTTAAATTTAATAAAGTCATTATTAATAACAATATAATAACATACATAGAAATATAGCAACAACATGCAAATAACAAAAAACTGTTTTTGTTCTGTTTATTAAAATTATACATTAAAATTATGTAATATTTGACATATTTCTTCAAGATTTCTTTAAGGTACACATATATAAACTGTTTTCCAGGTCAAAACTTATCAAATAGAAATGTGAGGAAAAGAGAACATTTACATTGTGTTTGAAGATAACTACATATCGATGTTTGGGAATTAAAAAAAAAATCAGACTTGGAGACTCAGAGAAGGAATTAGTTTCCTTACTAAACTTTAGGCAAGTATTAGAAATGAAATGGCTTATAATTAAGCATATTACAATTTCTCAATTTATAATAATGGATTCCAGAAAAAGTAAAATATTAGCATTAGGGAAGAAATCAGCTGTTTAAAGAAAAAAATTAGTTCTCTGGCTTTCTCCTCCTTATACCTAAGCCTTCATAACCTAAATATAGCTTGACTTTCTTTACATTTTTTGAAAGTGCTTTTATATTCCTCTGTGTCAATTTAATACAAGGCAAATTTATACCTGAAGCTAAATGTTCTAGAAGAAAATTAATGTAGTTTCACATGCTTTTAAAAGCAACCGTTTTTACTTTTTTTCTAACGAGAGCAATGAGTTTGGAAATGAATCTAAATAAAATAAATTTTGTGTTATTTTTAAAGAGAAGGTAAAAGTCTTTATGTAAAAATATGTTTTTTTAGTCTTGTGGTTGATTGGTTTGGAAAAATAATTTTTGTAAGATTTTTAATTTGAAAGTTATATACAATGACCCAAATAATAACTTCCCCATTACCCCAGGGAGTTTATGTAGCATAAACTAAATGAGGTCTCTTGTCATTACTGTCCCTAGGACAGAGACATTTAATGCATGCTGTTTAATCCATGTCAACTTCATTTTTTATGTTTTTCATTTATTATGAAATTATGATCTATAAAATATATACATAAGTGATGCAAACTAAAAGTTAACAAAGTAATTTATATAAAATGCATATATATGTACAGATATGCAGATATACACATTACATATTATGTACAATCTAATAAATAACGTGAACTCTCTTCATCTACCACAGAATACGTAATTAAACATCTAGTCCATTGGTTACCTTCATTTTTTTAAATGTTTATTTATTTATTTTGCAAGAGAAAGAGTACGTGTGAACAGGGGAGGGGGAGACACAGAGGGAGAGAGAGAATCCCAAACAGGCTCCACACTGTCAGCGCAGAGCCCAACACGGGGCTCAAACCCACAAACTGAGATCATGACCTGAGCTGAAGTCAAGAATCATATGCTTAACTGACTGAGTCACTCAGGCACTCCTGGAGTGAACTTATTTTTTAGATAAATAAAAATTTGCACTACGTTCTATTATTTACCACTTATTTTTGTTGACTTGATGATGTGTCTAGTTGTCATCAATGCCAGTTTTTGCAAAACCAAATGGTATGAGCACAGAGACATATTTAATGGCCTTTTTGAAAAGCTCAAATCAGCATAGAGTAAAAATCCAATATTATTGCTTTCATTCCTGTTTAGTTACACCTGCTTCCTCCAGTTATTTCAGCATTATCAAATTAGATAAATGACAGTATGATGAAAAAGAAAGATAAGTGTTATATATTTATTTTCATCATTATGATCATGTAGATTAAAATATTTTTATTGTAGCAAATAAACGAAACAATTATCCACAGAAATGCTACCGAGCAGAATTTATGCAAAAAAATAGGCTAAGCAGTTATCATATTGACAGTAAAAGCTTAATAAATTCTTTCTTATGCCTTTATACAGCTGTCCAGAAAGTGCCGTGTTTTTGTTTACCAGTTTACTGCCTGTTGGAGAAACAGCTGTCTAAACCCATAGGCAGGCCAAAAGAAAACAATAGCATCTTTCAATTATGCAAAGTTCAGGTGAACAATTCCACAGAACAACCTTGACCAGACTGAAAACCTGCCATAAAGAAGCTGTTAAAGGCACCATAGAAATCAGACAATATTTTTTTGAATTTAGTCCTAAAAAGAAGCTTTGTGCTGCCAAACTTTTTAGGATAATCTACCAATCTCGTGTTCTATCATGTATCTATCTATCTATCTATCTATCTATCTATCATCTTTAAAGAAAAGGCCTGGGGCAAAATGTTCCCAAATTGGGAACCTTGTCTTCTTCTAGTTAGAGTTACTTTATTATTAATTATTTGGGGAGTAATAAGCCCTTCTGATTAAGAATGGCAGTTTGGCAAACACGTTAAGAGAAAACACAGATACTAAAGACCTATATCCTAGGGTAGTTTGATAGAATCATCATTTAGCACACCTTGGAACACTTCCCTTTTATTCCTATAGTAAGCATCTTTGCCACACAGTGTTCTCTAGAAATATTTTACACACAGGGATGTTGTTGATTTGTATTTCATTGTTTTCTTTTAGAAAAAATAAGTCTATTTTGAGAGAGAGAGCAAGAGGGAGAGGGGCAGAGAGAGGGGGGGAAGAGAGAGACAGTCCCAAGCAGGCTCCCCACAGTGCAGAGTCTGATGAAGGGCTGGAACCCAAGAACTGCAAGATCATGACCTCACTGAAATCAGATGCTTAACTGACTAGGCCACCCAGGTACCCCTGTATTTCATTGCTGAGGATGTGATTTATTTAATACTATAGCGTGAGTATTGATTTTGTTTTTTAAAAATAAAAACAAAACAAAACAAAAAAACCTTACCAAGGATAAGAACAATAAAATAGCAAATAGAGAAAGGATTAGCCAAGCAACTGGGAAATGAAATTTCTAATAAAATAAATAGACCCCTTTACATTTTTTATAAAGTCTTTAAAACTGTCTGGAAGTTCTCTTTTTTATTCACTGTATCAAACCAGGATGAAACAGAATAGAATAAAAACAAAATGTATTTCTGATTTCCTGTGATAAAGAAAACGATGGTTCAGTAATTCTAAGTATCCCTACACTTGCTAAAATACACTGAAATGTCAAATATTATAAAAACTCTTCCTGACAATGGTGAAAGATAAGATAATGAAAACCACATATTTTAATTTGCATGGGAGAACTCATTAGCTCAGTGGTAACAAAATTAGTATTCTTAAATAAAGACCTAATGACATGTGGTAAGCAGGCACAGTAATAATAACAGAAAGATACTGCTTTATTTTTTTATGAAATTTGTAGAACAAATTCCATCTTTAATTAATAATCTCATTGTATTCAATTTTACTAATCAAGCTACACTTTAATATGGCATAAATTTAATCATGCCAAAGCACCCCTAAAGCCTCTGCAGATTGCCTGAGAGTGTGCAATAGTGATAAAGAGAAAAAAAGAAGAAAAACAACACATTTTAAAAAATAATTCCGTTCTATTTTAATGAGGGGAACCTTGCTTTTTATTGATGACATATTTATCCTTTCACTAAATTTGAGATTGTTTTAAACAGCTGTAAACGGATTTGCCACTAGACACATCTCCAAAATGAAAGATATGCTAAAATTATGGAAATTTATTATTCTCATAGTATGTAGGTTAAAGAAAAACTTACTTTACAATTAAAGCTAATCCATCAACAACTGCAATAAAATTAACCTACATTTAAAATTCAGCATTCCACAACTAAATGAATACATTGAATATGGGGGAATATTTTTGTAATAGTATTTTCATCATCATAAATTGATGACCCAAATTTTAATATTTGAAAGACCTTGGTAGATAGATGCCATTTAAATAATGGGATGAATTAGATTGCTTCAGAGAAAAAGTAGAGGAGAAAAGAAGGTCCAGGACCAGTGCTGCAGACAGCCTTCATTTATAGGTGGAACATAGGATAAGACTTAAGGAGATTGAGTAATAGCAGAAAATGAGGCTGGAGAAAAAAAATACCCTCCATTCCACCCCAGTAATGGACTCGTCAATATTTTGCACAGTGCTAACTGGCAGAGTGATATGAGGATAGTCAAGTGACCACTGTACATCTGGCAATATGGAAAGTGAGAGTGCCAGGCCACAGCACTATCAAGTAGTCGAAGGGAATAAATCAAATTAGACTGGTCTGAAGTGAGGATGGGAGATGAAGAATCAATCCTTTAAAATACACCTGGTATATTGTAGTAATTATCTTTGTTCTCCCCTGAAAAATAAAGTAAAAATAATTATACGATTTAATCGCTGGGCAATGGCATCTCTGAGATATGAGAAACAACCTTTATAATACATTTTAACACTATCACTAGCCCTAGATTGTTACATATCTCTAGTAAACAGGAATAGAAAAATGGCATGCTTATATATACTAACCAGCTAAAACTATGAAATATGTAGTTCACTTACCTTCCTTCTTAATTCAAATCAATGGTAGGTAAAAAGGAGAATTGGTCTGATTTAATGCAAAATACAAAGAATATTTCCCCAGATAATTCGAATTTTTATTGTTTCTATGAATTCCTGTTAGCTGTATATGCTAAGAAAGTTTCATTGGATGTCCTTTCCATGTATGTAGACTATATGTATCCTAATATGGTCACAAGTAGGAATACATTGGATAGCTACAAAGAAAGTATTGGAGGAAATCATGGAAAGTGTAAAGATGGTGAACCAAAACAGAGTTTGTCTTTGCTCTTGTCATATGGCAATTTAGCTATAGCTCAAGTTTGTTGGAAACTCATTCAAACTTCAGATACCTTCCTTCTTTTACAGATTGTGGGCAAGAAATTGAGGTAATAAATCGTTTATTTATTATAATAATAATGATAATAAAAATAACCACTACCTAAGCAATCTGCAAATATTGTCACATATAATCCTTATTCTAATAATCTGACTCCATATATCTGTGTTGACAGCTGTCACTTTTAAATCTCATCCCTCCCTCTTCCCCTTTTGCCCCACATTTGGACAAGATGGTAAGAAAGCCAGGGTGCCCCTTCCTTTGTCACTGGTTTGAAGCTCAAGCCATGAGTAGGAACCTTCACCCCAGCCCCATCCCAAATGAACACACCAAGCCAGTTTCCTTTCTCTGTTCTCTCATGCCCTTTTTAGACATGGTTGGGAACATATTGGTTTTCCACAGGATGTATCATTATATGAGTGATGAAATTTTTCATACGCTCTGGGTATGTGAGTGTGTATAATAAGTCTCAACATCATGCCAAATTTTTGGTGTGTGTAAGAGGTTTTCCTGGATCTGCAGTATAATTATAATAATTTAATAGTTGGGCAAAATAATATATATTATTTCATTATTACAGAAAAATAAATTGAAATATGGAGCAGTTGAATTACTTGCCTTTTCAGTGTCTAGGCTGTAGGGTCTGAATTAGGCTACGATTGCAGGTCTGCTAATTAATTATAGATCTGATACTGAAATCTTACTATTTTTGATATAATTCTTATTTAATTCATATACTTAATCAATTTTCCTCATCTTATTATTTTTGATATAATTCTTATTATTTAATTCATATAATTAATGTAATAATCCATTTTTCCTCATAAAATAAACCTTGGTTACCTAATTTTGAATTAACCAAGCTAAAATCAATGAGAGCCACCATCTTTCCAAGAAAGCAGCATCAAAAATCACCATATACCGGGGCGCCTGGGTGGCGCAGTCGGTTAAGCGTCCGACTTCAGCCAGGTCACGATCTTGCGGTCCGTGAGTTCGAGCCCCGCGTCGGGCTCTGGGCTGATGGCTCGGAGCCTGGAGCCTGTTTCAATTCTGTGTCTCCCTCTCTCTCTGCCCCTCCCCCGTTCATGCTCTGTCTCTCTCTGTCCCAAAAATAAATAAAAAACGTTGAAAAAAAAAATTAAAAAAAAAAAAATCACCATATACCAAACATCAAAAAATAAAAAAATAAACACCAAAAAACTACAAACTTAAAACTACAGTTCTGAACTTATGTAGGCCAGTATTTCTGACAACAATATAAATAAAGCCGAAAATTAATAATAAAGATTAATTCTCTTTTCCTCAGAAATCTCAAATTTATTTTTTTAAATGCCATATTTTATTCCACCAGTGAAAACTACTATATATAAAAAAATTCAACTCTACAAACGGATGAAATAAATAGTTGCAACATAATGTCCCAGGAAAAGATAAAGAAAAAAATAAATTCAGCATCAAAATGTATCGCTGGTACAAAGAAAACTTTAAACTTTCTAATAAATAGGAATAAAATTAAAAAGAATGTCATATAAGCATTAAAAAGAGAAGTAGAGAGATGCCTGAGTGGCTCAATCAGTTGAGTGTCAAACTCTTGATTTCAGCTCAGGTTATGATCTCACCGTTGATGATTTCAAGCCCCACGTTGGGCCCTGCGCTGACAGTGTAAAGCCTGCTTGGGATTCTCTCCCTCTCTCTCTGCCCCTCCCCTGCTCTTGTGCTCTCTCTAACTCTCAAAATAAATAAATAAACTTTTTATTTTAAGTAGAAATTCATAGGTAAAAAAAGGAATAAAATGAAAACAACCTTTGGTAAATAAGCAGAATTGAAAGTATAAGATCAAGAGAAATAAAAAGATAAATTGCTGGCAGTCATCAGTGGGATGAGCACATCTGTGCTAATATTACAGACATAATGAGAGAAGACTTGTGGCCATAGATAATGAGGTTCTGTGGCGTCACTTATTAAAAGTATTGCCTAAAAACAAGTATGGCTCAAAGTCAGGTTACGAAGGGAGGAGGAATTTTTTTTATTAAAACATATTTGACACACATGCAACAGTGTGTCTAGCAAGTTCATTTGATATAGTTATTTATCATAATATGATTGCTATTGTAGCTTTAACTAGCACTTCTGTCACCTTATGTAATTATCGTTTCTTTTTAGTGGATGGAATAATGAAGTTCCAGTCTCATAGCAAGTTTCATGGTTATAATACAGTATTGTCTATATTCATCATAGTGTGCATTAGATCTCTAAGGTTTATTTACTACTCTTAGCAAGTTTTACCCTTAAGCAACCTCACTATATTATCTACTACCACACCATCTCCTTGTAACCACCATTTTCTTCTCTGTTTTTGTGACTTTGGCTTTTTAAAATTGTACATATAACTGATACCATATAATACCTGTCTTTTCTAACTTCTCTTGCTCAGCATAATGTGCTGAAGGTCCATCCATGTCATGGTAAATGGCAGGATGTCTTTCCTCCTCATAGCTAAATAATATCCCACCTCATCTTTATCTATTTATCCCTTGAATGGGCATGGATTTTTCCTATTTATGCTGCAATAAACATGAGATTCCATATATGTCTTTGATGTTCTCTTTTCATTTCCTTTGGGTATATACCTAGGACCATTGGACCATATGGCAGAACCTGGAACTGTTGGATCATATGGTGGTTCTATTTTTAATTTTTTGAGGACTCTCCCTACTGTTTCCCATAGTGGGTGAACCAAATTATGGTCCCACTAACAGTGTATAAAATTTCCTTTTCTCCACATCCTCGCTAATGCTTGATATCTCTTGTCTCCTTCATGATAGCCATTCTAACAAATGTGAGGTAGTATCTCCTTGTGGTTTTGATTTCAGTTTCCCAGATGATTAGTGATATTGAGCATATTTCAGTGTACCTGTTGGCCATTTGCATGTTTTCTTTGGAAAAAAAAAACGTGCATTTAGTTTCTCTGCTCATTTTTTAATCAAATTGTTTGTTCCTTGTTATTGAGTTGTTGGAGTTCTTTATATATTTTAGATATTAACCCTATATTTGATACATAGTTTGTGTATAAGTGTCCTCCCATTTTTTAGACTGCAATTTTATTTTATTTATTTTGCTGTGCAGAAGATTTTAAGTTTGATGTAATCTCATCTGTTGATTTTTCCTTTTGTTGTTTGTGCTTTTAGTGTCTTATCCAAAAACTCATTCCAAGAGCAATGTCAAGAAGCTTCTTTTCTACATTTTCTTCAGGAGTTTTATGGTATCTGGTCTTATGTTTAATTTGATCCATTTCAAGTTAATTTCTGAAAGTGGTGAAAGATAGGGGTCCAATTTCATTGTTCTGCATGTGTTTTCCAGTTTTCTAAGCACCATTTGTTTAGGATACTATCATCTCCCCATTGGGTGTTTTTGGCTCCCTTGTCAAATATTAGTAAACCAAATATGTAGGGGTTTTAGTTCTGGGCTCTCTATTCTGTTCCATTGGCTATGGGTCTATTATTTTGTCAGTACTGATACTCTTTCTATTACTATAGATTTGTAATATAGCTTGAAATCAGGAAGTATGATATCTCTTGTTTTTCCTCCTCAGGCTTGCTTTGTCTATTTGGGTCTTTTGTGGTTCCACACAAATTTTAGGGATTGTTTTTCTGTTTCTATGAAGAATACCTTTGGAATTTTGATATAAATTGTGTTGATTCCACAGATGGCTTTCGAAATTTTTAATATACCTATTAAATACTTAAATATGTTTAAACCCAAGATTTTGTATTTGAAGATGGTTTTGAAACTACAAACTCTGGTCTAGTCCTAGGGCATAACATATATGCATTATTTCACCACTGAAATTATAGACTGGGAAAAGAGAAAGCTGTGTTCTCCTGGCACCAGGAATGAAGTGGCTGAGATTACCAGCATTTTAGGCAGCTCTTGCATTTTAACAGAAGGAAAGTATCTACCCAGAGAGTAAAGTAGAGGAAGGAATTCTTACCAGAGCTTAATGGAAAATAGCAATAGCAATTCATAATAATTATGTTGATACCAAGACTGGAAAGAAAACTTTCCCATAAGACTTGATAGTGTAAAATAAATAGCCTATCTTTATCAATTTTCACACATTATGTAAAGTAAAAGACATGTGAATTTTTTTTTTCCTACTGTAGGCTGTTGACATATAGTCAAAGTAAAAACACAAAACATTTTTTTAGGACTAAATACAGCACATTTCAAATATGCACATGTATGATAGTCCAATGTAAAATATAAAAGTAACTACATAAAATTTTAACAATATTTAAATTATGGACATTATCTCCTTCATAATTTTTTATTTCTGTTATAATAATTTATAATTTTTTATTGTTAATGTACCCTCAGGGCATCTCTTACATTTTGAAGAGGAAGACAAAGTATATAAAATAGTCTGATGATATCATGGTAGTCTTTATGACAGATCAACTTTTTTTTCTTTTTAGGAGAGAAAGAGAGCTAGCAGGGAAGAGGGGCAGAGAGAGGGAGGGAGATAGAATCCCAAGCAGGCTCCAAGCTCAGTGGGGAACCTGATGCAGGACTTGATCCCATGACCCAAGGATCATGACCTAAGGCAGAATCAAGAGTTCTGGAATCAAGAGTCTGGGTGGCTCAACTGACTGAGTCACCCAGGTGCCCCGACAGCTCAGACTTTTTACAGCTTGATCCATCTAGTAACGTATCCATTCATAGTCAGAGCTAATGAGAAGAGTGAAAGTGAATTAATGATCTCCTAAGACTAATGCACTCAAAAAATTAAGAAAAGCAATATGGAGTAACAGATAACATTGGTGCTATGATTACCTATATAGGTAACATTTTCCTTAAACATATCTCAAATTTACCATGTGAAATTTAGAAAAATGCATTTGACAAAATATTTTTCTCTTCAATTGAGATAACAATGTTTACAGGTACTACTCCTCAATAAGAATGGACTGATATGGCACCTGCCTTCAAGTTGTCCATATCCATTGTGACTTTGTCGACAATTGACTCTACCTGGTGTCTTGTGCATGGGAACTGAACTGCTGTTAGCAGTGGTAATGAATATTATGAGTCTTGGTTGTACTTCTAAATTACCCCCAGCTTTTTTCTCTCATTTTCAAACAATAAAATATGAGGTGTAGAAGTGTTCTTAGAAATCACCTAGCTTATCAACCTACAGATGTTAAGTTAGGCAGATCATGTTTGTCTGCTTAAATAAGATACTTAGAGATGAGGTAAGACAAGAGGTAACTATGCCTCTTTTTAAATTAAAAAAAAAAAAAAACTTTAATTTTTTTTTATTTTTGAGAGAGAGACCGAGCACAAGCAAGGGAGGGGCAGAGAGAGAGAGGGATACACAGAATCTGAAGCAGGCTCTAGGCTCTGAGCTGTCAGCATGGAGCCCAATGCAGGGCTCGAACTCAGGAACTGTTAGATCATGAGCTGAGCTGAAGTTGGATGCTTAACCAACTGAGCCACCCAGGCGCCCCAAGGTAACTATGCTTCTTGATCTCGTAAGTGTAATCCATAGGAAAACTTAAACGTTATATTTGAAGTGTTTGAAAAGAGAAACAGTAGAATGAATCCATTATTTTAAAAAAGATCACTCTGACTGCTCTATAAAGAAAATACTGAAAATAGCCAGGAGTGGAAGGAAGAAACCAATTTTGTATGCAAATGAGGTCATACAGATTAGATGAGATGGTACCTTGGACTAGGGTAATAGCACAGGTAGTGGAAAGTAATGAGATGTTGGATCTTTCCAAAGTGCCAATGATAAGACATACCGATAGATTCCATTTAGGGTATGATACAATAGAGACATCTAAAAGAACTGTATGAAACAGGAAGGATAGAAATAGCATGAGATATGGAATGCTGGAAAAGGGTCTGATTTGTGGGGGCAATTAATAATTCATTTATAGACCTATTAAGTTTGAGATACCTACTTGATCTGTAAGTGGTAATAAAATATAGATAAATATAGTAATATAAGATACACTTTTGGTCTGGGTATAAAGTCCTGACCCATCAGAGTATACATGTTATATATAACCTGGTAGAGAGAATAAATTAACTAGAAAATGAGATTAGAAGAGAAAATGCATAAAGACTGAACTTTAATCACTCAAAAGTATCTCTTTTTCCAGCAAGAGCTTTACTGTTAATATTGAACATTCAAAATTATTCCTCATTTGGGTAAGGGAGGTAGGCTTTTATACCCAATATTGACTAGATAGGAAATACAAGTTTCTCTTAGAGAGGAGGAATGACCTTGGGTGAAGCCGCTTTCTACAGCTAAGGTAAGTCTCAGAAAGAGATTCAGCTAAGAGCTATAAATCACTAAAACTCCCAGCAGCCAAAGTAACGACTGCTTCTGTGCTGAAGGGGTTATCTGGGTTGTTCACCATAAAATCTACCACAGTCCGTCTCTTAAGGCACTCGGATGCACTCGATTCACATAATGTTATGAAGATTGCTTCTTCAGATTCTGTTGGGCCTCATTTCCTGGGACAAAGTTGTAAGAGGAAGGTAAGTCTGGTAAAGTACAAACCCTGACTTTGAAGCGTCTCTTGTTGGCATAACTGTATATCATCACCATCTCCTCTTCGATCCTTTTTAGATTCTCTGTATAATCAACTAGCAGAGAACTTTCTCTTTCTTGGGTGGAATTAGTTTATTTTTCCAGTCACAGTCAAAATTAGTCAAGGGAATACCAAAGGACAATAAGGTGAATCACCTGGTTTTCCTACATATTCTTCTCTATCCTCCCCATTCTGTAACAAAAGCCTTACCTCCTTCTGATGATCAGGGCCAATTTCCCCTTGCCAGGATTGACTCTTATCCTAGCCTACTGGTCTTGAGAAGTACAATGTGATTGGAAGGTTACTGTATTTGGAGGTTTGATGGGAATATTGTTCTGTTACCTGGTGGAAGTATTCTTCCTATGAAGCACTGGGCCACTGAAGCCAAAGAGCCCAGAGTTACAGGGGTGGAAAGCACACATTTCCTAAGAAGGTTACTAGGAGGCAGGATAAACAGAGCTACTGCTAATTTCATTCCTTGATTCTCAAACTAATGCAACTGACCAGTTGGAGATAACTCACAATATAATGCTGATTGGTTTATGGTGTTTGGGAGGATTGCTCCCCATAATCTCAAGGAATCATTTTCAAAATGATACTTCATGTATATCTTCCATAGGCCATTACATTACTCTGTCAAGCTTGCAACTTCAAGGTGGCATAATATGCAGAAGCACCAATGGATCCTATAATCAAGGGCTCACTATTGCCACATATCT
This sequence comes from Panthera onca, assembly GCF_046562875.1. Lineage (NCBI taxonomy): Eukaryota > Metazoa > Chordata > Mammalia > Carnivora > Felidae > Panthera > Panthera onca. The sequence continues at coordinate 78,262,201 of NC_138339.1, forward strand.
TTTACTCTTATGTTTGTCCCACGGTCTGATGCAATTATCAGCAGATCAAATACTCTGTAATTCCTTAGATACTGTTGCTATGTAAAACATTACAAGCAGGAAAGGCACCCCCATACAAAAACATGGGTCTATCCCAGTAATGATAAAATGTTTCCCTTGTCCAGGTGAAAAAAAGCCCACTGTTCTTAGTTTGCCACCAAATGACTTGTTAGTTTCTTCAATAAATGGTGCTGTATCAAAGGCTGTGGGGTGGTCTCTGTTGCTGTAAGACTGAGCAATAGACAGAAGCAATAGTTAGATCAATTCTGGTGAGCTACATAGCTTCTCTCCTTGTCACAGTAGCAACTATTGTGCCATTACTGGAGAGGCCATGAAAGTGCCTGTTAACGTCAACTGTTTGGTTTATTCTGTGTATTTCATTATTTAGTATGGTTTCTCTAATTTCCCATTTCCATATTTCCTTGAACATAACTAGGATGCAGATCTTCATGTCTCCAATCTTTCATTCCCTGTCCTTCCAAACTTTTCTTTTTCAACTAGTCAAGTTATTTTCCATTTATATTAGTTTGTTAGGGCAGCTAGAGCAAAATTCCACAGACTGAGTTGCTTAAACAATAGAAATTTATTTTCTTACTATTCTTATAGTCCAAGATCAAGATTTTGATGCGTTTAGTTTCTTCTGAGACCGCTTTTCTTGTTTTGAAGATGGTCGCCTTCTTACCATGTTGTGACATGACCTTTTATCTGTGTGTTCATCTCTGGTGTGTCTTTCTTTTCTTATAAGGACACAAGTCATATTAAGTCATATTGGATTAGGCCCCCTCCTGATGGCCTCATTTGAACTTATTCACATTTTCAAAGAACTTATCTCCCAGTATGGTTTCATTCTAAGGTCCTGGGGGTGGGAGTTTCACTACATGCATTTTGTGGGGTGACATAATTCAGCCCATCACACCATTGTCTGTGAGTTCATATATATTCTAACCACAAGCCACTTGTATTTTCACACAAAGTGGATGACAAAATTCTACCCATTAGGACAACATTTCTTTACCAGTCTCTTTTAGGCTACTCTTAAATGGTGCCATTGCACAGCCATTAACCATTTTCAGCCTGCACTTACGTATTGACCTGACCCTACCTTCAACAAAGCCTGAACTTTTACCCCCTTTTAATCAGCTATTCACATGGCATTCTCATGGTTATACCTGTGAGCTGAAGAAGTTATGATAAAACATTTGTTGATGGCATGGGATCTGGGCCATCTGTATGAGCAGCTTGCATTAATCTTTTAGTTTGCTCCTTTTTTTCTGTTTTTATTTAAATTCAAGTTAGTTAACACATTGTGTAGTATTGGTTTCAGGAGTAGAATGTAGTGATTCCTCACTTACATATAACACCCAGTCCCTTTTGGTTTATTCCTAATTCCATATGTATACCCCATCTTATGACAGATTGCTATTGGGTTTACCCAAATTTATTATTTGGTGGGTCTGACACTACCTAGTTCACATGATGGGCAATTATGGCCACATAGTCACCTGATGTTCCATGGTTAGAGAATTATTCCTAACAAGTTTATTCAAAGTCACTTATCTTTCATACTGTTCTCAGCCAGTTCAGTTTTCTGTTTTCTTGTGGTTCATGATGCCTGTGACCGTTTCTCTCAACACACTCATTACTTGAAACAAGTCTGCTCCCTTGGGGTTAATTCACCTTTTAAACATGCTGGAAAAGGCCATGACTTGTTTTCTTTTGCTTTCATCCAGAAATGACTTACAAAATGACTTATACAACTTTAAAAGCTAAAGTAATGTTATGTTTTCCTAAGGTTACTCTCTAATTTTTTGAGTCTGCATCTGTCATGAATTTATGATTGATTTACTTGTTATATTATGAGAAAATGGCAAGGATCCTCTTAAGTTATTGAGTCACAAATAAACTGTATAACTCTGCCGTGATTGCAGGGCTAAATCAACCTCAGGTTGATTCATTAGACTATGAAGCTAAGAATCCTTGTATGAGGAAATAAACTGAACAGCTGCTTGGTGTTGACTTACAACCTTGTTGTAAATAGCTGAATAGATGTTGTCCTCTTGGGAGATTAGTGTTTAATCTTTAACAGGAAATTTCAATGCATTTATCCCTCAGGACAAGTCCACAGCTGTAAAATATGAATGGTGGAGTGCCTCTCATGGATAGATAGTTCTGATAAGGAGCATTTTTCCTACTGAGACTTTTATCATTTGAATGTATTTGCCTGATTATACTGCATCAGTGTCTGTCTCAAGCAGGGCAATGAAAGTTGAGATCAACTGAGTTACAGAGATGGTTGGATTAAAATGCCAGCAACAAGATTGGATTGAATTCAATTACCAAGGAAAGATTCTTAAAATAAAGCAAAGTTTGTTTCATACTTGAGTAAAAGACATTTTTAGTCTTTCAGAAAAGAGTTAATTTGTCATGGAGGACCAATGAGCACTCAATCTGACCAGTGGTAAATCAGTTAAACTATGCTTCAGAATAATAAAATCAGACAGAAAGAAGAAAGAGAGCGATCTCTTAGACTTGGAGAGAAAGGTTCCCAGTTTTGGGACTTCATGTCCACAACATTTAACTTTGAAAGTTAGAACCAAGATAATGCCAGTTCTGAGTACACATTTCCAGCACTATAAAAATAGAAATTATTTCTTATTCTCATATCGCAATGTCCATTTATTTAATGTTTATTTTTGAGAGAGAGAGCGTGCAGGCTGGATAGGTGCAGAGAGAGAGGTGAAGCAAGCTCTGTGCTGAGAGCCCCTGCAATATCCTTTTGAATGACAATAACTACAAAGGAACATCATTTTCACTATGCACCTTTTCTTATCTAAGTCTAGAATCTCAAAATTGGTAAGGAAAACTTGAAGGAAGGAAACAGCTGCAACCCTGTGAATACATGGAATACAGACCACTTACTTTGAAAGAGAGATGTAGAAAACTATCATTAGACACAAACACTAATGTTCCAATGTTCCAACAAAGAAAGAATAGGGAAAAGATACAGTAAGTATCTTTAGCAGAATCTGTTCATGGTTCTAGTTTTTTTTTCATCATTTTGTGGACAATGTAATCCTGGAAATATGTGATATTTAATATGCAAAAGTCAACCAATATATGCATCAAAGGAGAGGTTATTAATACCAAAAAATCCTAAAAATATAAAATGTTTAGATTTCATTTTCCCTGATGGACACAATAATAGATGATTTATTTCTAGGATTTTTAATATAATTTATTTTGTTCTTTTTGTTTATAATTGTATGCACCTCTAATAGACATGCATCTAATGTGTGTTCAATGATTTGATACCATTAGCAGGTCTTATTATTTCCAACATTCTCTTAATTATACTAAATGTTTGAGACATGTGCACATAACTATTTTCATCATTGTAACTGTTTTATAACATGAAATAAAAAGTAATTTTGAAATTTTAATAATTATATCAATCATTATTATGCAGACAAAAGGTCATGCTCATGAAAACAAACTCTGATCTGGCAAACAGAACCAGATATGACAGCTATAAATATTTGCTGATCAGTGGAATTAGGGATGTCTAAATTCAGCAGGTGGATTGATATCATGTATATGAGAGGACATAGGAGTTCGCAAAGCATGGGAATATGACACCTAAATGACAATAGTAATCTCTAGCTCATGTTCTTAAAGGAGAATTCAAAATGTTAGAAAAAGTAAAATTAAAAACTCAACTCAATAGCAACTAAGTATAGCTATCTATAAGCGAAATTCTCCAATATAAAAAATACACTAAATTATATTCACAGAGGTGATGAAAATTTATGCAGGAAACAGAACAAAAATTGATATATACTACCCTGCAACATATTTACACTTTCAAGAATTTCTTTTAATGAATTCAGGTATAAAAAAATAAAAGCAATCTGGAAGAGTTAATTCAGGAATTAACTTACAATGTCACTTGAGAGGTTTAAACATCATTTTAAATGGTAAAGACTAGGCCATATTTTGCAAGAAAATTAAGTAGCTTTTTTGAAGCTGGGGATCTCCAAAAATATAAAGAAAGGAAAAAGCATCTCAAAGGAATGAGAGTACATCATGTTTAAATCAAGCAATAAAACAAATCAAGTAAAACTACTCCAAAACAGGGAGAGAAGTCAATACATTTCTAATAATAGAAAAAGAAATGCAGAGCATGAATAATTGGCATTCTTAATAAAGAGACAACATGGTGAACAAAAATATTTTTGAATAACATTACTTAAAAAGAATGGAAGAAAATAAAATATTGAGAAGCCTCCATGCATCCAAATCCATAAAGTGTACTTCAGATTTAAATTTAATCAACAAAGCATTCTACCAAAAAAAAAAAAAAAGTAAACAGAAAATAAACAAAAATAAAATAACAACCTGGTCTCCTACTTTGGTTCCACAAATTCAAATAATGAAGGCAGTGAACATATAACATTTTTAACTTGTAAATTCCATACTTATCCAGATTAAGTTTTTATTTATTAGCTATTTAAATGAACTTTTACTGTAAAAAGTTGAAAACATAAACTGGTAAAACAAGTTAAATGAAGAAAATATTTACAAACTAACAAATATAGTTATAAAACAATGTATTATAGTTCTTTAAAAAATATAGAAACATAATTTAAAAACTATCAATTCAACAAGAAATAGAGGTGTTAGCAATTTCAGTTAAGAAATCATAAGTGAAAATAAAAAACAAACTTAGAGATAAAAACTAAATAAATAGAAATGTTGAATAGCAAAAAAAAAAAAAAAAAAGGTTTCTGATACAATAAAATAATGAAATAGACTGATTTCTTGAATTCTTCTAAAAGCCAGAGCCAAAAGCAAAACTATACTAGAAATATTCTACCTAAGTGGTTAAGACTATAAACTCTACAATGACTATATAACCTTGGCTTAGTTACTTAACCCCTATGTGCCTCGATTTTCTCATCTGTAAAATATAGTCATTATATCTACTTCATAAGGATGTTTTTCCCTCTTAAATTAAATCAGTTTCTTTAGTTTAAATGAGTTAAATAAATAGAACACATCACTCCTAAGAATCAAAGAAATCGTGATAAATTTTAAAATAAAGTATAAAAGATACTGACTTTTAGAATCAGAAAATCTAACAGCTCAGTAATTAATATACCAAGTAGAAAAAATGGAAGAAATCACTACCCCCAAAACAACATTTTTGGAAAATCAAGTGAGTCAAGGAAAATCAAGTGAGATAATAATAATAATAAGCCTACAAAACATCAAAAACACTTAGTTTAAAAGGATTTATGTCAATAGACTGCCAGGCCATAATACTTTCTAAAAAGCCTGATCTAAATATTCCTTAGTAAAGTCAGTTATGAAAAAATACATGCAATGTAATAATTTACAATATGATTCAGATCTAAGTGATTTAGAATAGAAGCATCTACAATGTGCTTTTGAATGAGGAAAAGTAAATTAACAGTAACTATTACGAATGTAATTATAAATGTAAATATGTGTGATATTTGAATCTACAAATGGGAAGAAAATAACCAAAAACATTTCATTCAAAAGCAAGTTTTCTTGCGTACTATGTTAAGTGGGAAGAGAAAAAGGAGACTGTTAGCAATATTGGTAAGATAGGTACAGCAAAAAAAAAAAAAAAAACACCTGTGGATTAGAACATTATCTTTAATCATGAGAATCACTTTCTCATTATGAACAAGTCCTTTTGAGGCTGATTTTTAAAACTTACCTCTTTGATAGTTGCATTTATAATAAGCAATTATCCTTGAAGGTTTCTCATTTAAAGGACTGTCCTCTAAGAAACAACTTGTGTTAGAAGATGAACAGACAGCTGACTTTGCCCTGTTCATGGCTTTCCAGATATGAGTCCTTGAAGCAAAAACAAAGGGAAAATGTTGTAAGTGCAAACACTGCTGGTAGGCAATAGGAAAAAGAAACCACATATGTGACATCAAGAAGGTACATAGGAGATTTTGCTGATTGTGTAAGAAGATAGTCTTAGAAACCAGATGGACTATTCAGCCCAGGGGTACTTATCCTAGTGTTTCAATAAAACTGATTTAAGCCGGGGGCGCCTGGGTGGCTCAGTCGGTTGAGCATCCGACTTCAGCTCAGGTCACGATCTCGCGGTCCATGAGTTTGAGCCCCACATCGGGCTCTGGGCTGATGGCTCGGAGCCTGGAACCTGCTTCTGATTCTGTGTCTCCCTCTCTCTCTGCCCCTCCCCCATTCATGCTCTGTCTCTCTCTGTCTGAAAAATAAATAAACGTTAAAAAAAATTAAAAAAAAAAGTGATTTAAGCCGGATGACATACAAAAACAGGGCAATAGTTGTGTTTCCATGTGCAAAACAAACACCATCAGAGTTGAAGTAGATGGGTCAAAGGGCATATATGCCCAGTAGCTTGGCCCAGTCAGCTCAGAATTGACAGAGGAGGGTCTATGAACAAAGTATCTAGCTTCAAAATGGAGGTTCAAGTAAAGACTTTTATCTTACTACCATGACAGAATATCAAGATATAAATGCAGAGGCTCTGGTGAAAGAAAAAGAATGTTTCTAGTTTAAGTCTAAAATGCATATTGCGTGGGGCGCCTACTGGCTCAGTAGATTAAGCATCTGAGCCTTGATTTCAGCTCAGGTCATGATCTCAAGGTTTGTGAGATCAAGCACTGCATTGGGTTCTTTGTTGACAGTGTAGAGACTGCTTGGGATTCTCTCTGCCTCTCCCCCATTCTCTTTCCTTTAAATAAATAAATAAAATAAATTTAAAAAACAAATTGGTTTAATGAGAACATTTTTAAAGAAACTAAGAATTCTATACCTCTAATATTCTTTTTTTTAAATGTTTATTTATTTTGAGAGAAAGTGAGAGAGAGCACACACACACATACACATGACCAGGGAAGGGGCAGAGAGAGAGGGAGAGAGAATCCCAAACAGGCTTCATGCTGTCAGCACAGAGCCTAATGTAGGTCCAATCTTATGAACCATGAGATCACTATCTGAGCCAAAATCAAAAGTCAGATGCTTAACTAACTGAACCACTCAGGCGCCCCTCATATTTTTAAACAATAAAATTTCATTAATGTGCATATTGTAGAATACGTAACTCTTTTTCTCTAAATTAAGCTTTTCTGTTCTTCCCGTTTCAACATATGTTAGTCCTCATTGTGGCCATTTCCTCCCTTACAGGTACTAGGAGCATAGGTATAATGCTGGGCTCTTTTTTTTTTTTAAGTTTTTAAATTTAAATTTCAGTTAGGTAACATACACTATAATATTAGTTTCAGGTGTACAATATAGCGATTCGACACTTCCATACAACCCGGTGTTCATCAGGACATGTGTCCTCTTTAATCCCCATCACCTACTTAACCCATCACCTCACCCTGTTCACCTCTGGCAATTATCAGGTTGTTTTCAATAATTAAGAATCTGTTTCTTGGTTTGTTTCTCTCTATTTCCTTTTTTTAGAAAAAAAAAATTATTTCCTAAATTCCATGTATGAGTGAAATCATATGATATTTGTCTTTCTCTGATTTATTTTGCTTAGCATTATACTCTCTAGCTCCATCCATGTCATTGCAAATAGTAAGATTTTTCTTTTTATGGCTGAGTTATATTCCATTATATATATATATATATATATGTGTGTGTATATATATATATATACACACATATATATATACATATATATACACATATATGTATATATATACATAATCCTATAATATATATAGTTCAATATTCTATATCAAATATTATATACACACACACATACACACACACACACACACACACACACACACACACACACACCACTCTTCTGTATCCATTCATCAGTCCATGGACACTTGGGCTGGTTCTATAATTTGGCTATTGTATATAATGCTGCTACAAACATTGGGGTACATGTATCCTTCGGAATTAGTATTTTTGTATCCTTTGGATAAATACCTAGTAGTGCAATTACTGGATCATAAGGTAGTTCTATTTTTAATTTTTTGAGTAACATCCATACTATTTTCCACAGTGGCTGCACCAGTTTGCATTCCTACCAACAGTGCAAAAGGGTTCCCTTCTCTCCACATCCTTGCCAACACCTGTTGTTTCCTGTGTTGTTGATTTTAGCCATTCTGACCAGTGTGACTTGATACCTCATTGTAGTTTTGATTTGCATACCCCTCATAGTTAGTGATGTTGAACATCTTTTCATCTGTCTATTGACTATCCATATGTCTTCTTTGGAAAGATGTCTACTTCTGTCTTCTGCCCATTTTTTGATTCATTTTTTTGGGGTGTTGAGTCTTCTAAATTCTTTATATACTTTGGATACAGATGTCATTTGAAATTATCTTCTGTTTAGGAGGTTGCCTTTTAGTTTTGCTGATTGTTTCCTTTGTCATGTAGAAGGTTTTTATTCTCAATAAAATAAAATTATTTTGATGTAGAAGAGTTTATTTTTGTTTCCTTTGACTCAGGAGACATATCTAGAAAGAAGGTATTATGGCTAATGTCAAAGAGGTTATGGCTGTGTTCTTCTCTAGGAGTTTTATGATTTCAGGTCTCACATTTAGGTCTTTAATCCATTTTGAATTTATTTTAGTGTATGGTGTAACAAAGTGGTCCAGTTTCATTCTTTTGCATATTGCTGTCCACTTTTCCCAAAGAGACATTATTTTACCCGTTGGATAGTCTTTTCTGCTTTGTCAAAGATTAATTGACTATAAGTTGTCATATTGTTGGGGATTTAACCATGCTACCTAAAATCTTCTGAGCCATGGACTTCTTTAAAATCAGATGAAAGTGATATATTCAGGTCTCCATAAACAATGCACATTCATGCATAAAATATGCAAACAGTATCAGAGTATTGCCAGGCCCCTGCAGTCAGCTTAATATCTGTTCTAGAGAAGATATATTTAAACATGTCCTTGCTATTTCTGGAGTAAAATTTGCATACACTACAGCAGAATAGAGTAGCTTAATGACTAAGTGACCAGTAAGTAGTGTATGAGCAGCTTCTTGACTAGAAGGAAACCATCATACAGGAATTTTTTTCTCTTTGGTTTCTGTTAGGCCTCAGAGAAGAAAAAAAAAAAATCAAGCAGATTCCAGGATGTTATGCCCTGAGACTAGAACACTACAGACAAAATTGAAAAGGGTGAAAAAAAGCTAATATTTGGTAAACAAAATGAAATCCATGGGCCAAATATAGCTCACTACTTATTTCTGTATGTTCCACAAGAATTTCTTTCATATTTAATTTTTTTAATGTTTATTGATTTTTGAAAAATAGGAGTGAAAAAGAGGAGTGAAAAAGAGGAGTGCAAATAGGGGAGGGGCAAAGAGTGAGATGGAGAGAGAGAATCCTAAGCAGGCTCCACACTATCAGCACAGAGCCTGACATGGGGCTCAATCTCATGAACCGTGATCATGACCTGAGCTGAGACTGAGAGTAGGATGCTTAACTGACTAAGCCACCCAGGCCCCCCTGTGTTTTAAATATTTAAATGTTTAAAAGATTTTAAAAAATATATTTAAATATATGTGAAATTATATGCAATTCAAATTTCAGTGTCAAAAGTTTTATTAAAACACTTGTAAGCTCATTTGTTTACATGTTATTCCTGGGCGTTAATGCTCTATGACAGCAGAGTTGAGTAGTTGTGACAAAGACCATGTGGACTAGGAAGCCTAAACTATTTACCATCCAGCTCTTTACAGAAAAAGTTTGCTGAACTCTGACTTTGAGCATGTGAACAATTATATAATAGCAGTATCCAAATTAGGACAGTAGATGTTCACAAAAAAGCCTAACACAAAATATACCCTTATTTTAAAGCCTACACTCCCTTTAAAACATGTGGAATGATAGCCTTGCTTCTGCCCATAGACCTTAAGAAATAGTTTATATTTTTTATTTCATATGGAAGAATATGATGCCTGAATTTATTCTATTTTTGGAATGCAAATGGTTATCTTAGAAAGTTTCTGTGCTCCTTAGTTACTCCACTGAATACATTATGAGGGTTCTATATTGATGTCCTTCTATTAAATGAAATGTGAGGCCCTTTTATAATAAACATTTTTGAAATAATTCGTATACATATGGAAAAGAGTACAATGAATAAGTCAGTGAATTTTTACAAAGTGAATACACTCAGATAACTGTCATCCAAACCTACAAAAATTTAACACTCAGAAAACCGCTACTATCTTTTCTAGTTACTATTTCCACCTCCTGACCAAAGTGGGTTCTACCATGACTTCTAACACTATAGACAGGTTTTTGTCCTTTTTATATTATCCTCTGATTCTTGCTTTTTTTTCACTCAACATTATGTTTATGCAACTTATCTAGGTTGTATCTAGATGTAATTCACTTATTTGCATTGATCTGAAGTACCCATTGTAAGCATAGTAGTAAGAACATCTATTGCCATTTATGATCTACAGTTCTTGGAATTTTTTTTATATCAAGTTGAAGTTGACTCCTATTATGTAGAAGTAGAATTTCTAGGCTATAAGACAATGCATATTTATATTCCTAGAAGTTATTTTCATAGAATTTTCTAAAATATTGGACAAATTTACAGTGCTACAAACAAGTATAATAAATCCACTTACCACAGATTCTCACTGATATTTAAAATTGATGAATAAAAAAATCCTAGATATTTGAGTTGTGTGGAGGAATGAAGTTGTAATTTTAATTTATATTTATCTAATGAAAACCATAGTGAGAGAATTTTGTACTACCCGGCTTCAAATATCATTATAGAGCTATAGTAATCATAACGATGCAGTATTGTATGGATAGGCATAGATCAATAAATCAAAACACAAAGCCTAAAATTAAACCCTCACATGTGTGGTCTATTAATTTTTAAGAACTATGTAAATGAAATAATGTAAGAAAAATAATGTTTATTAATAAGTAGTGCTGGAACATTGGGAATTTGAAGTCAATAAACCTTCACTGTTACTTTAAGTATATACAAAAAATTAACTCAAGATGGATCATAGGCTTCAATAAGTAAAAAAAAAAAAAAAAAAAAAAAAAAACCCTGGAAGAAAACATAAGAAATAAAGCTTTGTGACCTTGGGTTAGGCAAAATTTCTTAGGTTGTAAAAAGCACAAATATTAAAGGGAAAATGTATGCACTGAAGTTTATTAAAATTTAAAATTTCTCTTTGGATGACACTTAGTAAAATGAAATACAAGACATAGACCAAAAGAAAATATTTGCAAACACTTACCTGATAAAAAGCTTGAATGCAGAATATGGAGAATTTCCCTGAAGTTCAACAATAAGGTAACAATATAATAAAAGAAATGGGGCAACATTTTTTATTTAAAAATGAACAAAGAACTTCACCAAGGCATATATATGAATTGCACTGTGCCCATGACACAATGTTCAAAATTATTAATTAGGGAAATGCAAATTTAAACCATAATGGATACTAGCACATGCCTATGAGAATAGTTAATATTAGAAAGACAAGAGGGGCGCCTGGGTGGCTCAGTCGGTTAAGCGTCCGACTTCAGCTCAGGTCACGATCTCTCGGTCCAAGAGTTCGAGCCCCGCGTCAGGCTGTGGGCTGATGGCTCAGAGCCTGGAGCCTGCTTCCGATTCTGTGTCTCCCTCTCTCTCTGCCCCTCCCCCATTCATGCCCTGTCTCTCTCTGTCTCAAAAATAAATAAACGTTAAAAAAAATTAAAAAAAAAAAAAAAAAAAAGAAAGACAAGACACTCCAAAGTACCTGAGAAGATGAGGAAAAACTGGGTTTTGAAGTGACTGAGGAGATAAGCAGAAAGCTGGTCAAATGAATAGCCATTTTGGAAAATAGTTTGGTAGTTTCTTAAGAGCTCAAAAATATACTACATAAGCCAATAATCCCCTTAGGTATTTACCCAAGAGAAATGAGAATAAATGTCTACACTAAGGCCTGTATACAAATACATTTAAGGGCTATTTCAATAATAGCCACCACCACCCCAAAAAAAAACAAGTGCCCATCAACTGCAATTAAATACATTAAATAAATAAGTAAATAAATATTTCGTTAACACACCCATATGTTAATAAAAAGGAACAGACTGCTGAGACATACATCCCTATGCATCTACATGGATGTATCTCAAAAGTGTTGAACCACATGAAACAAGCCACACTCTAAGCCTACAAATGTACAAATCTGTTCATATTCCATTCAGGAAGAGGCAAACATTTCAGATGGGTGTGGATGTTTGAGAGATAGTTACTTTTTTTAAGTTGTTTTGTCATTGGTGAATTATTTTGTTTTGATGTTTTCTCTTTGCTATACAACATCCATACCGTTTGTTTGGAAAGCAAATACTTGGGTAATTAGAATTACCTGTATTGCTGAATTTACTTAGTGTAACTTGAGTAAATGTAAATCACCCATGATCTAAGCAACCTGTATGCATTAGCATAGACAGAAAATAATGGTAATTGTGGTGCTTGGATAGCTCAATAAGTTAAGTGTCAGGCTCTTGGTTTCCACTCAAGTTATGAAGTCACTGTACATGGATTTAAACTTGCATCTGGCTTCATACTGACAAATGAAGAGCCCGATTAGGATTCTCTCTCCCTTTCTGCCCCTCACCCGTTTGCGTGCTTGCATGCTCTCTTTCAAAATAAATAAACAAACAAAAAGAATGGTAATTTATGTCCTGTGTGTATAAATAGATTCTTGTTTTATATTAGATGAAGGTGAGCATTTGGCTTTTTTTTTCTGTCCAAATGTGTATTTAAATTCCACTTAATTAACATACAGTGTAATGTTAGTTTCAGGTATAGAGTTTAGTGATTCATCACTTATATACAATACCTGGTGATCATCACAAGTGCTCTCCTTAACACCCATTACCTCTTTAACCCATCCCTCAACCCCCCTCTCCTACAGGAACCATCAGTTTGTCCTCTATAGTTAAGAGTCTGTTTCTTGGTTGATTCTGAAGTTTTTATTTGAGCTTTTTCTTTTGATAAAATAATAGATCTTGAGCAGAAATATAAATCACTAAGATTGTTTGTGGATCTTGAGCACATTTTCTATATTTGCATGATTCCAATTCTTACAGAAAAGAAGTGAGGACTTCAGCTATAAATTATTTCCCAAGGTGAGATATCTCCAGTGTTTTATGCAAGTGCCAGCATATTTGGAGGAAAGACATTTTGAATTTGTTTTTCCTTTAATACCTAGTAAATGTTATTGAAATGTTTACCTCCGTTTTCACAGCATCCCTCCTCCATTTTCCACCTAATCCTCCTGGTTTCCAATATTTCAGTGTAATATACATTTGGTGCTTTATGTGAATTCCTAACAGAAGAAGGTTTTCATATCAGAAGGTAATTTTAATGATTTTATTAATCACATATTATAATATAATAATTAAATTGACACACTTGAAAAGTCAATAAATGCCATTCCTGCTCTAAACTTACTAAAAAACTTACTAAACTTACTAAAAATCATTTGTTGTTTTGTTGTTTTGTGGTCTATTTTTCAGGTGTACACCCATATTTAAGTACTTAGGAACATTTAGAAAATGTTGTTGTGTATCAAGTAGGAGATGAGGGAAATAGCACATAGATCAGCTACCATTTGCTGGGTGTGATGAAACTCTAATAATTATGAACAAATGGAGTGAGATGGGTGAGGAGGTGACATTTGAAAGAATCTTTGGGTAGAAAGTATGGGAAAATTTGAAACATTAGCATAAGACCTGGCAAAGGGCATAACAAAAGCTTATTTTTAAGGCCACCTATTACTACAAAACAACTTTTAACCTTCAATTATAGACCACCATACATTTTAAAACACATTCAGGAGATTTTAATATATTTACCTAATTATAAACTTTAAGTAAAAAACTTTGTCATATTTAATGTCATGGTGGCTATCAGTATCAGCTTTTATAGGCTCATGAAAGTGATTGTATTTATTCCTTCCTAACTCCTCATTTAGTGACCTCACATGAGGAGCACAAAAATTGTCCTTGATGGGACAGTTTACATCAGAGAAATTGTCAAATGCTACAAATCAGTTCCTGTCCTCTCTGGAGAGCCTGTTAACAGCTACAAGCACATTGCTGCATTAAACACACACACACACACACACACACACACCTTTTTTTTTTTCTTATCTTCTAGGTGTGCAAAATAGATATTAAGTAATCTAAACAAGAAGAATTTTGAATCAACTCTCAGTATAATACAAATCATTCTTTAAATTATATTTCTTTCAGTATAGTTAACATACAGTGTTATACTAGTTTCGGATGTATTTATAGTAATTCAGCAGTCCAATACAACACCTGGTGCTCTTCCAAGTGTGCTCCTTAATTTCTGTCACCTGTTTAACCCATTTGCCCATCTACCTCTACTCTAGTTTCTTCCTATAGTTAAGAAGCTGTTTCTTGATTTCTCTTTTTACTTTGCTTATTTGTTTGGTTTCTTAAGTTCCACCTATGAGTGAAATCATATTGTACTTGTCTTTTTCTGACTGATTTATTTCGCTTACCATTATACTCTTGAGTTCCATTCATGTTATTGCAAATGTCAAGGTTTCATTGCTTTTTGCAAGTAAATAATAAAGTATTTAGTCATAATACTTTATGACAAATATTAACAAATAATTTTATGACTAAAAAATATTACTAAATAATTGGACATTTGCAAATGGCAAGATTTCATTCTTTTTATAAGTGTAATAAATTATTTAATCATAATATTTTATGACTAATATTAACATAAACAATATTATTTATGATTAGATAATATAACTAAATAATTGTTGGACATTTGGGCTGCTTCTGTAATTTGGCTAAGGTACATCTGATATAAACATAGGGGTGCATATATCCCTTTGAATTAGTGTTTGTGTATTTGGGGATGAATGCCCAGGAGTGCAATTACTGGATTATAGGGTAGTTCTATTTTTAATTTTTTGAGGAAACTCCATTCTGTTTTCCACAGTGATTGCCCCAGTTTGCATTCCCCTCAATACTGCATGAGTGGTGATCTTGGGGTGTGAGTTCAAGCCCCATGTTGTGTATAGAGACCAATTAAAAATGAAATAAAATTTTTAAAAATGCAACAGATTTCTGCATATTGATCTTTTTTTATCCTGTGACTTTGCTGAATTTATTAGTTTTAGTAGCTTTTTGTTGGAGTCTGTATGGTTTTCTATATATAGTATTATGTTATCTGCAAATATTGAAAGTTTTACTTGTTTATTACTGATTTGGTCTTCTCTTAGTTCTTTTTGCTGTCTGATTTCTGTGCCTAGGACTTCCAGTACAATGTTTAATAAAAGTGGTGAGAATGGACATCACTATCTTGCTCCTGGCCTTAGGGGGAAAGCTCTCGTTTTCTCCATTGTGTATGATGTTCATTGTGGTTTTTTCATATATGGCCTTTATTATTTTGAGGTATGTTCCCTCTAAACCTACTTTGTTGAGGGATTTTATATCATGAATGGATGTTCTACTTTGTCAAATGCTTTTTCTGTATCTCTTAAAATGGTCTTACGGTTTTCATCCTTTCTCTTACTGATGTGATGTATCATGTTGATTGATTTGTAAATAATGAACCATCCTTACATCCCAAGAATAAATCCCACTTGATTGTGGCGAGTGACATTTTTAATGTATTGCTGGATTTGGTTTTCTAGTATTTTCTTGAAGATTTCTGAGCCTGTGTTCATCAGAGATACTGGCCTATAGTTATCTTTTTTGAGGTGTCTTTATCTGGTTTTGGCATCAGGATGATACTGGCCTCACAGAATGAATTTGGAAGTTTTCTTCATTTTTTGGGAGAGTTTGGGAAGAATAGATATTAACTCTTCTTTAAATCTTTTGGTAGAAGTCCCCTCTTAAGCCATTTGCTCTTGGACTTCTGCTTGTTGGGAACATTTTTTGATTACTGATTCAATCTCCTTGCTGGTAATCGGTCCATTAAATTTTTCTATTTCTTACTACTTCAGTTTTGGTGGGTTATATGTTTCTAGGAATCTATCCATTTCTTTTAGGTGGTCTAAGTTATTGGCATATAGTTTTTCATAATATCAAATCAATTTTTTAATATCAACTATCTGTGAGATTAATGAATATCATTTATAAGCCTTTGGTAAATAAGCTAATAGCATCAGATTTCACTTCATTGAAAATAAAAGACAAAGATATCTGATAAGAAATCTTGATAGAGTTTCACCCAGTTATCTTATAAGAAACAAATACATTGTACTGAATCTCTCATTACATTTATTTATTCAGTAATTAAGGCAGTTGGTAATTGGCAAGATCTCCTAGAAAGAGCATTTATATATAAACAAAAGAAGGTCACTGAAATTATAGATTAAGCTAAATATTATAGTGAAATAAACAGAAGTATAAAATAACTGTTCATAATAATTTAAACAAACCAATATATTAAATATCAGAAAAATACAGCAAATAATCCGAATACTAATGGAACAGAAAATTATATTTCTATAGTATCATTGCAGTGATTGATTGCTAAGCTCTTGAGCTGTTTATTCATTTCCAAAGAGAGTCATTCATTTAGCAAATTTTATTCTTGATATGATTTTCAAGAGCTATTATTTTTCAGATAGATTTTTAAGAATGACAATGAAGAACTGAAATTACAACATTGAGTAGGCTTTGCCATGAATCACAATTATTTTAATACTAATAAGTAATATATATCAAATGACTTGTTCAGTAATTTCCATTTGTCAGATGGGATGGCTAGTCTTATAAAAATATTATATTCTTTGTTCAAGCTGTAATGTATAATTATGGATAAAATCTGGCCATTTAAAAAACCTTAAATAAAACTGTTACTGCATAATGGTCAGGCTGTTGCTTTGCCCATAAAACTTAGTAAAAGAACTGTTAAGAGTTCATGGTATTCTTTCATCCCACTGTCACTGGATAACCCCATAACTGGAGATAAAATTAAAGTGTTTGTAATGAGAAATCTCAGATATAAGGCAGTTAATAAATTCAAGACTACAAAGGATTTATTGGTATTTTTTCAACCCAGAAGTTAGTTTCCAGTATGTTTGAATGCAAATCCAGAATTTAAGATCCAATGTTGATTAAATCATAGTTAGCAGAATTTTCCTGTCTTAGCAGCAGACTAGTAGTTCTTGCTTCACTGGTTCTCAATTTATAAATAGGCACACATGATGATGCTTAAAACTACCATATTGACATCAGTCTCATTTTAAATTCAAGGCCCTGGAAATGAAATGACAGTGACTTAGCTGCACTACAAATGTTCCTTACTTAAAACAATGTTGGTGGCTTTTGAGGTGCCAGGGTAGCTCAGTCAGGTAAGTGTCCAACTTTGGCCCAGGTCATGATTTTGCAGTTTGTGGGTTTGAGCTCTGCATGGGGCTCTGTGCTGACAGCTCAGAGCCTGGAGCCTGCTTCAGATTCTGTCTCTCTGCCCCTACCCCTCTCTCACTCCGTCTCTCTTTGTCTTTCAAAAATAAATAAAGATTTAGGGGCGCCTGGGTGGCTCAGTCGGTTAAGCGTCCGACTTCAGCTCAGGTCATGATCTCGCGGCCGACTTCAGCTCAGGTCATGATCTCGAGGTCCATGAGTTAGAGCCCCACGTCGGGCTCTGTGCTGACAGCTCAGAGCCGGGAGCCTGTTTCAGATTCTGTGTCTCCCTCTCTCTCTGACCCTCCCCCGTTCATGCTCTGTCTCTCTCTGTCTCAAAAATAAATAAACGTTAAAAAAAAATTATAAAATAAAAAAATAAATAAAGATTTAAAAAATTAAAAAAAACAATGCTGATGACTTTTTTTATGTGTATTATTTTTGAGAGAAAGTGTGAGTGGGGAAGTGGAAATCCAAAGTGGGCTCCATGCTGAAAGTGGAGAACCTGAACCCGGCCTTGAACTCATGAACTGTGAGATTATGACCTGAGCCAAAGTCAGATGCTCAACTGACTGAGATACCCAGGCACCACAAACTATGTTGGTGACTTTTTAAAATGTAGTAAAAAGGTTTTGTCTGCCACATTTTCTATAATCTATAGATTTTTAGAGGCCATTTTTATACAAGTGTTATACTACAGAAATCCTGCTAATCACCACTTCAAACAGATTCTTTGTTTCCATTCCCATTCAATAATTTAAACTCCTGGTATACAATATGAGTATGGCTAGAGAGGGACCTGTTAGGGAAATCATTACACTTTTGGATACAGAAATATTAGATAACTAAGCCATGTAGTTCTGAAAGACATTAAGAGCTTTATGATCAAGGCCTGTTAAGATAGTCAATTTTTATGTGTAATTTGTGTATAAACAAGGGTTTTACATCTTTAAAATGAGCAGAAAGTGAACCCAACCACCAACCGGAACAATTTCAGTAGAAGCTAGGATCAGCCTTAGGAACTTGAATTTCAGTGATGCACATGCTTATCAATGACTAGTTACTTGATTTGTGAACAGGTTTTTTTCTTTTGTTTTGTTTTGTTTTTTCCAGTAAATCAAGAGAAAATGAGAACATCCCTTGCAGCTTACGGTGGATACTGGTTCTTCCTAGAACCCTCTTTGTTGAAGGATGAATAAATAGAAACAAAATCCCAATCCAAAAAAATGATCTGAAACAGCTGGAAAACAGAGCATAATTTTAAATATTGAAGAAAATTCTATAAGAAAAGTAATTGTTAAAATAAATATTTTATAATGTATCTAATTTGTATTCTTAAAAAAAATTTTAATATGAAATTTATTGTCAAATTTGTTTCCATACAACACCCAGCGCTCCTTCCAACAGGTGCCCTCCTCAGTGCCCATCATCCACCCTCCCGTCCCTCCCACTCCTCCTCAACCCTCAGTTTGTTCTCAGTTTTTAAGAGTCTCTTATGGTTTGGCTCTCTCCCTAACTTTTTTTTCCTTCCCCTCCCCTATGGTCTTCTGTTAAGTTTCTCAGGATCCACATATGTGTGAAAACATATGGTATCTGTCTTTCTCTGTATGACTTATTTCACTTAGCATAACACTCTCCAGTTCTATCCACGTTGCTACAAAGGGCCATATTTCATTCTTTCTCATTGCCACATAGTACTCCATTGTGTATATAAACCACAATTTCTTTATCCATTCATTAATTGATGGAAATCCCATAATTTGGCTATTGTTGAAAATGCTGCTATAAACGTTGGGGTACAAGTGCCCCTATACATCAGCAATCCTGTATCTCTTGGATAAATTCCTAGCAGTGCTATTGCTGGGTCATAGGGTAGGTCTATTTTTAATTTTTTGAGGAACCTCCACACTGTTTTTCAGAGTGGCTGCACCAGTTTGCATTCCCACCAACAGTGCAAGAGGGTTCCCAATTCTCCACATGCTGTCCAGCATCTATAGTATCCTGATATGTCCATTTTAGCCACTCTGACTGGCATGAGGTGGGATCTCATTGTGGCTTTGATTTGTATTTCCCTGATGATGAGTGACGTTGAGCATTTCATGTGTCTGATGGCCATCTGGATGCCTTCTTTGGAAAAGTGTCTATTCATGTCTTCTGCCCATTTCTTCACTGGGTTATTTGTTTTTTGGGTGTGGAGTTTGGTGAGTTCTTTATAGATTTTGGATACTAGCCCTTTGATATGTTATTTGCAAATATCTTTTCCCATTCCCTCGGTTGCCTTTTAGTTTTGTTGATTGTTCCTTTGCGGTGTAGAAGCTTTTTATCTTCATGAGGTCCCAATAGTTCATTTTTGCTTTTAATTCCCTTGCCTTTGCAGATGTGTTGAGTAAGAAATCACTGCAGCTTAGGTTATAGATTTCTCCTCTAGAGTTTTGATGGTTTCCTGTACATATTCAGATCCTTTATTCATTTTGAGTTTATTTTTGTGTATGGTGTAAGAAAGTAGTCTAGTTTCATTCTTCTGCATGTTGCTGTCCAGTTCTCCCAGCACCATTTGTTAAAGAGACTGTCTTTTTTCCATTGCATATTCTTTCCTGCTTTGTCAAAGATTAGTTGGCCATACTTTGGTGGCCAAATTTGGAGTATCTATTCTATTCCATTGGTCTCTTTGTCTGTTTTTGTGCCAATACCATGCTGTCTTGATGATTACACCTTTATAGTAGAGGCAAAAGTCTGGGATTGTGATGCCTCCTGCTTTGGGCTTCTTCAATATTCCTGTTAATATTCGGGGTCTTTTTTGGTTCCATACAAATTTAGGATTGCTTGTTCTAGCTTTGAGAAGAATGCTGGAGCAATTTTGATTGGGATTGCATTGAATGTGTAGATTGATTTGGGTAGTATTGACATTTTAACAACATTTATTCTTCCAGTCCATGAGCATGAAATGTTTTTCCATTTCTTTGTATATTCTTCAATTTCCTTCATAACCTTTCTATAGTTTTCTGCAAACAGTTCTTTTACATCTTTGGTTAGATTTATTCCTAGGTATTTTATGCTTCTTGGTGCAATTGTGAATGGGATCAGTTTCTTTATTTGTCTTTCTGCTGCTTCATTATTAGTGTATAAGAATGCAATTGATTTCTGTACATTGATTTTGTATCCTGCAACTTTGCTAAATTCATGTATCAGTTCTAGCAGACTTTTGGTGGAGTCTATCGGATTTTCCATGTATAATATCATGTCATCTGCAAAAAGCGAAAGCTTGACTTCATCTTTGCCAATTTTGATGCCTTTGATTTCCTTTTGTTGTCTGATTGCTGATGCTAGAACTTCCAGCACTATGTTAAACAACAGCGGTGAGAGTGGGCATCCCTGTCGTGTTCCTGATCTCAGGGAAAATCTCTCAGTTTTTCCCCATTGAGGATGACGTTAGCTGTGGGCTTTTCATAAATGGCTTTTATGATGTTTAAGTATATTCCTTATATCCTGACATTCTCAAGGGTTTTTATTAAGAAACGATGCTGAATTTTGTCAAAGGCTTTTTCTGCATCGATTGACAGGATCAAATGGTTCTTTTCTTTTCTTTTATTAATGTGATGTATCACATTGATTGATTTGCGAATGTTGAACCAGCCCTGCATCCCAGGAATGAATCCCACTTGATCATGGTGTATAATTCTTTTTATATGCTGTTGAGTTCGATTTGCTAGTATCTTGTTGAGAATTTTTGCATCCATATTCATCAGGGATATTGGCCTGTAGTTCTCTTTTTCTGCTGGGTGTTTGGTTTAAGAATCAAAGTAATGCTGACTTCATAGAATGAGTCTGGAAGTTTTCCTTCCCTTTCTATTTTTTTGGAACAGCTTGAGAAGGATAGGTATTATCTCTGCTTTAAATGTCTGGTAGAATTCCCCAGGGAAGCCATCTGGTCCTGGACTCTTATTTGTTGGGAGATTTTTGATAACTGATTCAATTTCTTCGCTGGTTATGGGTCTGTTCAAGTTTTCTATTTCTTCCTGTTTGACTTTTGGAAGTGTCTGGGTGTTTAGGAATTTGTCCATTTCTTCCAGGTGGTCCAGTTTGTTGGCATATAATTTTTCGTAGTATTCCCTGATAATTGCTTGTATCTCTGAGGGATTGGTTGTAATAATTCCTTTTTCATTCATGATTTTATCTATTTGGGTCATCTCCCTTTTCTTTTTGAGAAGCCTGGCTACAGTTTATCAAATTTGTTTATTTTTTCAAAAAACCAACTCTTGGTTTCATTGATCTGCTCTACAGTTTTTTAGATTCTATATTGTTTATTTCTGCTCTGATCTTTATTATTTCTCTTCTTCTGCTGGGTTTAGGGTGTCTTTGTTGTTCTTCTCCTAGTTCCTTTAGGTGTGCTGTTAGATTTTGTATTTGGGATTTTTCTTGTTTCTTGAGATAGGCCTGGATTGCAATGTATTTTCCTCTCAGGACTGCCTTCACTGTATCCCAAAGCATTTGGATTGTTGTATTTTCATTTTCATTTGTTTCCATATATTTTTAAATTTCTTCTCTAATTGCCTGGTTGACCCTTTCATTCTTTAGTAGGGTGTTCTTTAACCTCCATGCTTTTGGAGGTTTTCCACACGTTTTCCTGTGGTTGACTTCAAGTTGCATAGCATTGTCATCTGGAAGTGTGCATGGTATGATCTCATTTTTTTTCTACTTACAAAGGGCTGTTTTGTGACCCAGTATGTAATCTATCTTGAAGAATGTTCCATGTGTACTCGAGAAGAAAGTATATTCTGTTGCTTTGGGATGCAGAGTTCTAAACATATCTGTCAAGTCCATCTGATCCAATGTATCAATAGGGGTCTTGTGTCTTTATTGATTCTGTGTCTAGATGATCTATCCATTGTTGTAGTAGGGTATTAAATTCCCTGAAAGTACCACATTCTTATCAATAAGGTTACTTATGTTTGTGATTGTTTTATATATTTGGGGGCTCCTGTATTTGGCGCATAGACATTTATAATTGTTAGCTCTTCCTGATAGATAGACCCTGTAATTATTATACAATGCCCTTCTTCATCTCTTGTTACAGACTTTAACTTAAAGTCTAGTTTGTCTGAAATAAGTAAGGCTACTCCAGCTTTCTTTTGACTTCCAGTAGGATGGCAGATAGCTCTCCATCCCCTCACTTTCAATCTGAAGGTGTTGTCAGGTCTAAATTGGGTTTCTTTTAGACAGCAAATACATGGATCTTGTCTTTTAATCCATTCTGATACCCGATATCTTTTGATTGGAGCATTTAGTCCATTTACATTCAGTGTTATTGAAAGATGTGGGTTTGGAATCATTGTGATGTCTGTAGGTTTCATGCTTGTAGTGATGTCTCTGGTACTTTGTGGTCCTTGCAACATTTCACTCACAGAATCCCCCTTAGGATCTCTTGTAGGGCTGGTTGAGTGGTGATGAATTCCTTCAGTTTTTGTTTGTTTGGGAAAACCTTTATCTCTCCTTCTATTCTGAATGACAGACTTGCTGGATAAAGGATTCTTGGCTGCATATTTTTTCTGTTCATCACAATGAAAATTTCCTGCCATTTCTTTCTGGCCTGCCAAGTTTCAGTAGATACGTCTGTCACTACTCTTATGGATCTCCCTTTGTGAGTTAGACATGTTTATCCCTAGCTGCTTTCAGAATTTTCTCTTTATCCTTGTATTTGCCAGTTTCACTATGATATGTCATGCAGAAGATCGATTCAAGTTACATCTGAAGGTAGTTCTCTGTGCCTCTTGGAGTTTAACGCCTGTTTCCTTCTCCAGATCAGGGAAGTTCTCAGCTATGATTTGTTCATGTACACCTTCAGCCCCTTGCTCTCTTTCTTCTTTCTTCTGGAATTCCTATGATACGGATATTGTTCCATTTGATTGCATCACTTAGTTCTCTAATTCTCCCTTCATACTCCTGGATTTTTTTATTTCTCTTTTTCTCATTTTCCTCTTTTCCCATTATTTTATTTTCTAATTCACCTATTCTCTCCTCTGCCTCTTCAATTTGTGCTATGGCTGCCTCCGTTTTATTTTTCACCTCATTTATAGCATTTTTTAGCTCCTCATGACCATTTCTTAGTCCCTTGATCTCTGTAGCAATAGATTCTCTGCTGTCCTCTCTGGTTTTTCAATCCCAGCGGTTAAATTATGACTATTACTCTAAATTCTTGTTCTGTTATATTGCTTAAATCGTTTTTGATCAATTCGTTAGTTGTAGCTACTTCCTGGAGTTTCTTCTGAGGAGAATTCTTCCGTTTTGTCATTTTTGGTAGTCCTTGTAGTGGCTCCAAGCTGCAGGGCACTTCTGCTGTGCTGTCTGTAGTAACTTGTGTTGGTGGGTGGGTCCGCAGTCAGACCCAATGTCTGCCCCCAGCCCACCGCTCTGGCCACCGTCACATTGGACTGTACCTTATCTTCCCCTCTCTTAAGGGCAGTACTCACTGTGGAGTGGTGTGACCTCTGTCTGGGCTACTTGCACAGTGCCATGCTTGTGGTGCTGCCTCAATGGGATCTGGCCAAGGGCGTATTAGCTGGGGTGGATCCACAAGTTGCACAGGGGTGGGAGGGGTAGGCTTAGCTTGCTTTGGGGTCAGTGGTCCCCTGTGGGAGGGGCCCTGCAGCACTGGGATGGAGGCAGACTCATTGGAGGGATGGATCCACAGAAGCACAATGTTGGGCGTTTGCCTGGTGCAAGCAAGTTCGGTGATGGGAACAGCTTCCCTTTGGAATTTTGGCTGGGGGATAGGAGAGGGATATGGCACTTGCCAGCACTTCCCCCCACCCACCCCCCCAAGCTGAGCTGAACTCTTTCTTCCAGGGCTCAACAAATCTCCCTCCCAGTGTCCTCTCATCCTCCCTGCTCTCCGAGAGCAGTGCTGTTGACTTTTAACATTCCAGATGATAAGTCCTGCTGGCTGTCAGAACTCACACAGTCCGGCCCTTGTGCTTTTTGCAAGCCAGACTTTGGGGGCTCTGCCTTGCTGGGCAGGCTACCCCCCCACCGCCCTGGCTCCCTCCCGCCAGTCTTTGTAGCATGCACTGACTCTCTGCCCTTTCTACCCTCTTCCATGGGCCTCTTGTCTATGCTTGGTTCCATAGAATCCATTCTGGTAGTCTTCTGATGGTTTTCTGGGTTATTTAGGCAGATGTGGGTGGAATCTAAGCAGTCAGCAGGACGAGGTAAGCCCAGCATCCCCTCTCACCACCATCTTCCCTGTATTCTTAAATAATTTTAAGAAGAAGATATTTAGAAAACATGACAAAATCATACACATTGATTAAAAGAAAGTATGATGATACATGGAACAAAGGAAAGGAACCAAAAACTTAATGTAGAATAAATTTTTTTTTGTTACTGTTGTAAAAAAGAAAACCATATAAACAAAGATCAATATTATAGAGAGGACAAATCCACCAACTCTTTATGAATGTATGGCTGGAGTAATAAGAGATGAAAACAAGTGATGAAAGACTTCACATTAAAAACACAAGGAATGAGTTTTCCAGAAAGGTATAAGAAAAATTCACCCAGAACAAAATGCAGTGGTGCAATAGATAAAATTATTCTTAACTTTAAAAAAGATATGAATGTACAATCGAATTAAATTACGATGTTTCAGAATTGACTAAAAAAAACCCAAAATGTAAAAATTTTGAGCATCAGTGTTAAATCACATATTTTTTTTCTAAGTGTAGAGATGTTTAGGAACATCTTTAAAAAAAGTTTATTGTATGAGAGAGAGAGAGAGAGAGAGAGAGAAGAAGGGGCAGAGAGAGAGGAGAGAGATTCCAAGCAGGTTCCACATTGTCAGCACAGAGCCTGATGCAGAACTGGAACTCATGAAACTGAGATCATGACCTAAGCCAAAATCAAGAGTAGGAGGCTTCATTGACTGAGCCACCCAGGCATCCCAGAGATGTTTAGGAACATCTTAGCCAATTTATTTCACTTATACTTTCCCTATTACATATGGCTAGGATTTATAGATGATAAGAATATGACTAAATTAAGTCCAAAGGAGCTCTTTTAATGAGTTAAAAATAAAAATTCTAAGTGGTAAGAAGCATAGTACCATAGTTTAACTAACAATATTAAATCACGTATTTTAAGTTTAAAATATGCCAAAGGAGGTTCCTATAAATTCAGGAATAGAGCTTGCCAGATATATGTTTTCATAATAATAGCTATTGCATACAAATTATAGAAACTGATATTGTTAATTAAAATGGAGAAGGAATGTATTCGAAAAAATCAGGTAGTTTTTTGACTTTAATATCTTAGAAAAAGCCTGCATTTTGATACTATTTAGGTAGTAGGAAGTATTCCTAGCAAAATTCTCTTATTCTGTTCATCAAAGTAGAAATACATCTTTTTTGAATAAAAGGAAAAGATCTCAACTGAAGGAGATCTTGGAAAAGATCTTGAAGGAAATCACTGGAAAGTCTCCCTACCTAATGGATTCTTAATATTTTCTCCTTAAATTACCTAAAGTAAAATATTTCTCTAATGGATACCACATTAAAATAAGCAAACATGCAAACAACAATTCGCAGGATTTGTTCATTTGCTTTTTAAAAAAAAAATCAATTTAAGAAATTTTTGCAGTACAGCCATGACCTGATTAAGCTATAAACCCAAAGATATTATAGTGTTTATATATTTCTATAATAAAGTAGTATCCAACTCATATTTAATATTTTAACATTAAGAACAATGACTCGTTTTCATAAAAGTTGACATGTGTAGCTGTTTTAAAATAATGTTGATTTCCATCAAGAGTTAACAGTGTAACATTATTTACCTGGATATTGTAGTTAGTAAATTTTTCATTCTGTATGACAACTGAATAGTATGAATCCAGGGTCAAGCGTTTTTACTTCAAGTTCTTTTCATACATAAATATAAACCATAGCTCTAAGTTTCATCAAAATACAGGTGGGAAAAATCACAAAGTTCTTGTATCACAGAGTAAAAAAAAAAAAAAAGTGTCATCTTAAAAAAATGATTCTAGTATTCCTAACTATAATAATACAAATACAATTGTATAAATAGACTCATACCTGCATTATTAGGTCAGAATTAAAAATTGGTCTAGCATCTTTTACATATACATTTAAATAATGAATATAAATTTATTTCTAATAACTTTTGATAGACATTACATCATAAATATGATGAGAATACCATTTAGTTTCCAGGAGCCCTTGCCAAGAGATATCATTTGTGCTGTCCATGGTGGCAGATACCTTTGGCTCTCACATCATATCTCCTCTGTTTATATATGGTTTCACAAGGCAGCTGTAGGAAGGCTCATTCTGCATTCTGGAATGCACTGGCTGCATTCCATCTCAAATGTGTGCCACTCAATTTTCCACTTTCTGCCTCAGGGTCCCTTTGGCGCTGAGACAATCTAATTTGACCACATTCATGTACAACATAAAATGTGAGATTGTTAATGCCTGTAAGAGTGCCTCTGAAGCCAGTGAGGGGAGGGGGAGTCACTGGATAAATGCACTGGCTTCTTTTCATTCAGGTTGGCATCACTGGAGGACATTTTTACTTCTTAGAGGTCACAGCTAAGTCTTTCCTGTGGCATTAATCACTCTTATACTCATTTTCCATCTTCCCTGACTCTTCCTCTTTCCACTCCTTCACTTGTGCTTGCTGGTAGCACCTCACAATAACCTAGTTTTATCCAAGTCTAACCTCATGCTCCGCTTGCAGTGAAGCACATGATGGTCTCTCTGCCCTAGAAAACAGACGTTCAGTAGGAGATTCTGGAACACAATAGCGTTAGCATTTGTAAACCTATCCTGTGTGACAGATTAGTGAACTAGAAAAGGTGGCATTGGGGAATGCACTAAGTCTAGCATTAAAATAGTATAAGCTCAATTGTAGTGGTAAGAAATGTAAAATTGTCTTCTTTTGGTTAGCTGCCTTAAAGCCATAAAGAAAGAATGAAAGATTCATGTCAACAAACATCACTCAAAACACACTGGAAAAGTCATGGCCATGTTTAACGTGAGTATCATTTATGGAAGCCTGGCAGTCACAAGGCAAACATTAATAAAACTCAGGGTCAAAATTCAATCATAAGTGTGACAAGGCAGACTTAAACAATCCATTTAAGTCTTCCTATTTAATAGTTTGCTAGAAAAGCTTTGGAAGAATCTTAAGGAATAACTCCAGAAGCTCAAGGATTAGGGAATTTTAGAATGGATTTATTACGAGACCCACAGCTGAAAATATTCTGTAATAAATGCTTAAAAATATTCCTTTCATTAAAGTAATAAGGAATACTCCAGTCAAGGGGTCACCATTACTTTTTAGAGGCTTAGTTGTGACCCTTTGCTCTAGATCAGGGTTGGCAGTGGAGAGGCCGTCATGTACCTGGGTTCTAGTCCTTAGAGTTCATGGGAATGATAGAATTCCAGAATAGTAGAAGACAAGTGTCAGTACTAACAAGACAAAGGAAAGACAAGGATAGTTATCACATTGGCTAGCGATACCATAAGATATATTACCTTAGCCCACAAAGATCTGTGGTAATGGCTCAGAGACATGATATTCTTAGGAAATCACAAGACCTGGTGAGAAAAAGATGAACATCAGCTCTACAGTAGAAAACAGTGATACCTAACTTAGTTTCCATGTCTGTACCATTCAGATTCAGAGCTCATTGATTGAAGGAGAAGCAGATGCCCTTGAGAAAGATTCTGAAATGTTATTATATGATTATGCAATAAGATACAATCTAAATTCTCATATTCTCCTCTTAAAAATGTGTATGTGTAAAAATTTGTGTAATAAACAGTATTCTTTGATTTAGTATCTATAAAAATGAAATCTCAGTAAAAAATACCTATGTATCTTTCAAGAAGGAGTTACTTTAAAATATTTGTCTTATCTATATTTTGGACTGCTATGCAACTATTTAGGAAAAAGGAGAACCAAGCTTTCAGTGCTGATATTAAAAGATCTATAAGACATATGGTTAATAGGACAGTAGAAATGCTTCCATATAATTTATGTAATAAAACAACTATATGCTTATATATACATAGGTAATAGTTTAAATTCATTTTTAATGAATAGAAAAATGTCTAAAAAGCATGGTCACAGAAAAGTTTAGTGCTAAGAGGGAAGTTAAGAGACTTACACTTTATAACCTACTTTCAATGCAGTGCTTGAATCATTTGACAAAGGTGATGCATCCATGTCATATTTGTATAACTGTTTTTCAAAATAAGAGAAATGAGGAATTAAAAGTATCTTTTACCTGTGTGCCCCTCCTCCTTCACATTCTTCTTGTTCCTCTTAGAGGTAACTATAATGAAGGGTTTTGTATTTATCATTCACTCATTCTCTTTTTAAAAATAATATTACACACCGGTAGTCCTAAGCAAGCATTTGACATGTGTTATGTTAATACATTATGTATGTATTCTCTGACTTACAGGTTCACTACCACTGTATCAATGAAAGTCATGTGGTTTATTTCAATTTTGGTCCATTGCAACCATATACCAGGATAGGAACATAACACAATTTATATCTAAAATAAGACTGTCTTGTCTGTATTTTTAAAAATATACATCAATAAATTATACCCTTTCTTCTTTCTCATATTGGTTTTTATGCTATAAAAATCTTTCTGTATACCACATAAATTTAATCCTAGTAATTGGATATATAAATTATTTTTTCAGTTCTGGGTAGCATTGTCAATTGCTACTTTGATTTCTTTTTGACTCATTAGTGTATTTTTAATATATAAATATATGGAGGGTCATTTATTTTATTTATTTATTTATCTATCTATTTATTTATGTATTTATAGAGCAGGTGTCCAAAGATGCGTGATTTGGTAAGGGGCAGAAGCAGAGGAAGAGGGAGTGAGAGAATCTTAAACAGGCTCCATGCCCAGTGTGGAGCCTCTGGGAGGCTAGATCTCAGAACCCTGACACCATGACCTGAGCCAAAATCAAGAGTCAGACTTAGACATCTGAGCCACCCAGGTCCCACTATTTTTCCATTTTTTATTAAAAACTACATAGGCAGAAAAAAAATAGTTTTAAAGTCACCTATTCTTTGAAATTCATTGAAACATGACTTTATGATCTTGTAAGTGGTGAGTTTAGTAAATATTTTCTATATATTGAAAAAGAATGCATACGCTTCGATTTTTAGTTCAATATTCTTTTTATATTCATTGGATTAAACTTAATTTTGTGTTATTAAATCTATATTATAACTTCTTTTGGAGAAAGTTATGTTAAAACCTCCAATTATTTGGCAGTCTTGTCAATTTTTAAAAATGTTAATTTTATTTTCACTATTTTATTATTTTTTGGGGGAGGCTGTTTTTTCATGGTTTATTTATTTTTCAATTTAATTAATTATTTTTTTTTTAATTTACATCCAAGTTAGTTAGTATATAGTACAACAGTGATTTCAGGACTAGATTCCTTAATTTTCTTTACCCATTTAGCCCATCCCCCCTTCACACAACCCCTCCAGCAACCCTCTGTTTGTCCTCCATATTTAAGAGTCTCTTATGTTTTGTCTGCCTCCCTGTTTTTATATTATTTTTGCTTCCCTTCCCTTATGTTCATCTGTTTTGTATCTTAAAGTCCTCATATGGGTGAAGTCATATGATATTTGTCTTTATTTGACTAATTTCGCATAGCATAATACCCTTTGGTTCTATGCAGGTAGATGCAAATGGTAAGATTTCATTCTTTTTGATTGCCAAGTAATACTCCATTGTATATATATATCACATCTTCTTTATCCATTATCAATCGATGGGCATTTGGGCTCTTTCTATACCTTGGATATTGTGGATAGTGCTGCTAAACATTGGGGGTTCTTGTGCCCCTTTGAAATAGCATGCCTGTATCCCTTGGAGAAATAAAAGTAGTGCAATTGCTGGGTCATAGAGTAGTTCTATTTTTAATTTTTTGAGGAACTTCCATACTGTTTTCCAGGGTGGCTTCACCAGTTTGCATTCCCATCAGCAGTGCAAAAGAGATCCTCTTTCTCTGCATCCTTGCCAACATCTGTTGTTGCCTGAGTTGTTAATGTTAGCCATTCTAACAGGTGTGAGGTGGTATCTCATTGTGGTTTTAATTTGTATTTCCCTGATTATGAGTGATGTGGAGCATTTTTTCATGTATCTGTTGGCCATATGGATGTCTTCTTTGGAGAAGTGTCTATTCATGTCTTTTGCCCATTTCCTCACTGGATTATTTATTTTTTGGGTATTGAGTTTGGTCAATTCTTTATAGATTTTGGATACTAATCCTTTATCTGATAGGTCATTTGCAAATATCTTCCCCCATTCTGTCAGTTGCCTTTTTAGTTTTGCTGATTGTTTCCTTTGCTGTGCAAAAGCTTTTTGTTTTAATGAGTTCATTTTTGCTTTTGTTTCCCTTGCCTCTGGAGACATGTTGAGTAAGAAGTTGTTGCAGCCAAGGTCAAAGAGGTTTTTGCCTGCTTTCTCCTCAAGGATTTTGATGGGGTCCTGTCTTACATTTAGGTCTTTCATCCATTGGCTAATATCTTGTTGAGGATTTTTGCATCCATGTTCATCAGGGAAATTGGTCTATAGTTCCCCTTTTTAGTGTCGTCTCTGTCTGGTTTTGGAATCAAGGTAATGCTTCATAGAAAGAGTTTGGAAGTTTTTCTTCCATTTCTGTTTTTTGGAACAGCTTCAAGAAAATAGGTGTTAACTCTTCTTTAAATTTTTGGTAGAATTCCCCTGGAAAGCCATTTTTGGCAGATTTTTGATTACTAATTTGATTTCCTTACTGGTTATGGGTCTGTTCAAATTTTCTATTTCTTCCTGTTTCAGTTTTGGTAGTGTATATGTATCTAGGAATTTGTCTATTTCTTCCAGATTGCCCATTTTATTGGTGTATAATTGTTCATAATATTCTCTAATTGTTGTTTTTATTTCTGCTGTGTTGGTTGTGATCTCTTATTTCATTCTTGATTTTATTTATTTGGGTCCTTTTTCTTTTAGATCAAACTGACTAGTGGTTTATCAATTTTGTTAATTCTTTCAAAAAATAAGCTTCTGGTTTCATTAATCTGTTCTACTGTTTTTTGTTTGTTTCAATAGCATTGATTTCTGCCCTAATCTTTATTCTTTCCTGTTTTCTGCTGTTCTTGGGGTTTATTTGCTGTTCTTTTTCCAGCTCTTTAAGGTGTAAGGTTAGGCTGTATAACTGAGAACTTTCTTCCTTCTTTTGGAAGGCCTGGAGTGCTATATACTTTCCTCTTAGGACTGTCTTGGCTGCATCCAGAGATTTAGGGCTATGGTGTTATCATTTTCATTGGCTTTCATGTACTTTTTAATTTCCTCTTTAACTGCTTGGTTATCCCATTCATTCTTTAGTATGGTATTCTTTAGTCTCCAGGTATTTCTAACCTTTCCAAAATTTTTCATGTGGTTGATTTCGAGTTTCATAGCGTTGTGATCTGAAAATATGCACGGTATGATCTCAATCTTTTTGTACTTGCTGAGGGCTGGTTTGTGTCCCAGTATGTGATCTTTTCTGGAGAACGTTCCATTTGCACTGGAGAAAAATGTGTATTCTGCTGCTTTAGGATGAAATGTTCTGAATATATCTGTTAAGTCCATCTGGTCCAGTGTGTTATTCAAAGCCATTGTTTCCTTGTTGATTTTCTGCTTAGATGATCTGTCCAATGTTGTAAGTGGGGTGTTGAAGTCCCTACTATTATGGTATTATTATCAATGAGTTTCTTTATGATTGTGATTAACTGATTTATATATTTGGGTGCCACCACATTTGAAGCATAAATGTTTACAATTGTCAGGTCTTCTTGATAGATAGACCCCTTAATTATGATATAATTCCCTTCTTCATCTCTTGTTAGAGTCTTTATTTTAAGGTATAGATTGTCTGATAAAAGTATGGCTACTCTGGCTTTCTTTGCTGACCATTAGCATGATAGATGGTTCTCCATCCCCTTACTTTCAATCAGAAGGTGTCTTTAGGTCTAAAGTGGTTCTCTTGTAAACAATAAATAGTGGATCTTGTTTTCTTACCCATTCTGTTACCCTATGTCTTTTGATTGGAGCATTTAAACCATTGATGTTTAGAGTAAGTACTGAAATATATGAATTTATTGCCATGATGTTGCCTGTAGAGTTCGGAGTTTCTGGTACTGTTCTGTGGTCCTTTCTATTTTTGTTGCTTCTGGTCTTTTTTCCCCCCATCTTCTCTCCCCTCATTTCCCCTTAAAATTCATTGCAGGGCTGGTTTAGTGGTCATGAACTCCTTTAATTTTTGTTTGTCTGGGAAACTTTATTTCTCCTTCTATTTTGAATGAGAGCCTTGCTGGATAAATAATTCTTGGCTGAATGTTTTTCCAGTTCAGCACATTGAATATGTCCTGCCACTCCTTTCTGGCCTGCCAAGTTTCTGTGGATAGGTCTGCAGCAAACCTGCTCTGTCTTCCCTTGTAGGTTAAGGACTTGTTTCCCCTTGCTTCTTTCATGATTTTTCCCGGCCTGAGTATTTTGTGAATTTGACTGTGATATGCTTTGTTGGTGGTCAGTTTTGTTGAATCTAATGGGAGTCCTCTGTGCTGCCTGGATTTTGATGTCTGTGTCTTTCCCCAGGTTAGGAAAGTTTTCAGCCATGATGCTCACATAACACTTCTACCCCTACTTCTCTCTCTTCCTCTTCTGAGACCCCTTGATTCTGATGTTGTTCCTTTTTCATGAGTCACTAATTTCTCTAATTCTTAAATCTTGCTCTTTTGCCTTAGTCTCGCTGTATTTCTGCATCATTATTCTCCATAAGGTTGTCCTCTCTATTGCTGATTCGCTGCTGTGCCTCATCCATCCTTGCTGCCATGGCATCCATTTGAGATTGTACTTCAGTTATAACATTTTTAATTTCATTCTGGCTATTTTTTACTTCTTTTATCTCCGCAAATCACTTTTGAAGGGGATTCAAATCTATTTTCGACCCCAGCTAGTATTCTTATTATCGTGATTCAAATTCTGGTTCAGACATCTTGCTTTTATTTGAGTTAAGTTCCTGGCTGTCTTTCTTTCCTGTTCTTTCTTTTGGGGTGAATTCCTTCATTTCATCATTTTGAAGGAAGAAAAGGATATATAAGGCAAAAATAATTAAAATTAAAAACCACACACACACACACACGCACACACACACGCACACACAGACACAAATCAATAAATGATGCTAGATCCTAGGTGTGTTCTGGTCTGGGTGTTGAAAAGAGCTTTATAAATTAGAGAAAAAAGGGGGAAAAAAAGGAAAATGTTTGAAAATTTGAAAGAAGGAATACAATGAAATAGAATAAAATGAAATGATGGAAGTAAAATAGAATTTTTACTTTTACAAAAAAGCAAAGCATATAGTAGAAAAAAATTAGATGCAAACCTTTTTAATAAAAATTGAAAATAAAATTTTTCTCTTTGTGTATTCAAGAAAAGAAAAGAAATGAAAAAGAAAAAAAAAAGGAGTGAATAGATGGACCAGTGAACAGACTGAAATACGATTAAAATTACGTTGTTTTCCCCTATAAGTCAAACTCTGAAGCACTTTATTGTCCGTAAACTAAGCAGGCAGAGAGACTTGTGGTATTCCTGAAGAGAGAGGTTGGCCCAGTGGGGCGGTGCTTAGTGTAACGCTCTATTCTCCACTAGATGGCGCTGCTTAGTTTACTTGGGTGGATTGTTGTGGCTCTTATATGTGTGTATGCACATGCATAGGAGTGGCTAAAATGGCATCACCCAGTCTCTAGTATCAGAACTCTGCTCTCCGTGGTCATCCTTTGTCTCTGGCTTCTGTCCACTCCCCACTTTTACATTGTCTGTGTACAAGTCGTCACTTTGCCAGGTGGCATCTCCCTCCTGAGTTTAATCTCAGATGTGGCTGTGTGTCCCCACCCCTCACTTCTGAGGGACTGTGGTTTTGACCTGCTCAGAACTTCTGGGGAAGGGTCTCACCAAGCAATGGCCAGGTGCTGGCCACACCCAGGTATGTTTGCAGGACCATGTTGCTGCCGATGCCCAGTGACTGTGGCTGGGTACCAGACCACCACAGAAAAAGTTCACATGATTGTGTAGCAGCAGAGTTTCAGGGATTATGGAAAATCATAACATACATCTGGCACCAAGCTTCACCCTTAATAGCCTTGTTCCAGTACCAGTGACTGTTGATTGTTCTTTGGGGTCTGCTGGGACTTTTGCCACACATCCTCTACCAAATATCCTCTCAGCAGGTGAACTGTTTCTCCCTGTGTGGCCTGAGGATCCCCAGACCTCACTTGGCTCCTCAGGATTCGCCCTCCTCACCAGAGCACCGCCAGGTATTGAGCTGCAGAGTTTCAGACTCTTCCCTTTCCATGTTTATATAGAGTCTTAATGGAATTTAAACCATCTCCTTTCTCCTTTCTCCCTTTTTGTTCAGTCCCCGTGGCTGTTTCCACTTCTCCACTTTCTCTCCAGAGGCTCTTGGGGGGGATGCTTTTCCCATACTCTCCCCCTCTATCTCTTTCCTCTCTCTGCAAGCAAAAGCAGCTCCCTTCCCTCTGCAGCTTCTCTCTCCCCCATTTCACCTCTTGGTGCCATGTACATGCTGAGTTCTGTGGTTCAACTTTTTAAGATTGTTGTATTAATCCTCAAATCAATTTTCTAGGCACGCAGGATGGTTTAGTGTTGATCTGGCTGTATTTCATGGATGTGAGACACAAAAGAAACTTTCATGCTGTTTTGCCATTTTCTTACTTTCACTATTTTAAAACTAATTACAACCTAAACACAATATCAGAATTTTCACATCTCATGGGTTGACTGAATATTTTACTATGGTATTGTGACCTTTTTTATTTCTAGTAAAGCTTCTTTG
Organism: Panthera onca; assembly: GCF_046562875.1. Taxonomy (NCBI): domain Eukaryota; kingdom Metazoa; phylum Chordata; class Mammalia; order Carnivora; family Felidae; genus Panthera; species Panthera onca. Next base: position 78,297,622 of record NC_138339.1, read on the forward strand.
CCTTAAAATCAATTATGCTGCATGCGTGTAGCTGTGAATTGTAGTATTTTCTATTGAATTATAACTCTTACTGAAAAGTATACATATAGATATCAATGAATCACTTCTAAGTATACATACCTACAAGATCAAGAAATCCAACATTGGCAGGACCTCAGAATACTAAATGTAATTTTTCCTGTTTTTGAACTTTTATAAATAGGATCATAAAATGTGTATTCAGTGTTAGGACTTTTCTTACTCACTTTAGCTGTAGTTTGTTCATCTAAAGTACTTTATAGTATTTCATTCTGTGAATATACTATAGTTTCTTTATCATTCTACCAATGATAGAGTTGTATCAAGTGTAGAACTCTGACAAATAATACTGCTATGAACATTACTATAATTTTCTTTTGGTGCCCATACGCATTTTTTCTCTTACATATTTACCAAGAAATAGAGTTGTCAGATAAAATACAAGATACCCAGGTCAATGTAAATTTTAGATAAGCCACACAAAATATTTTAGTACATGTATCTTCTAAGTATTGCATGTATGCAATTATATGAAAAAAAGATTTTTCAGTGCTTATATGAAATCTACATTTAACTAGGGGTCATGGAGTTTTGTTTGCTAAATATGGTAAACATATATAGAAAGGAAAATAAAGTAAAAATTAAAAATAAACCTCTCTTTAGTGAAGAATGTATTTACTAATTTTTAGAATCTTTTTTTCTTAGGCCTTTAACTTTTACATGTGTATCTTCTTGGATTAGAATTTTGTTTGAACTTTGAAGTTTGATTTGTCAGTTTTTTTTTTCCTAGGTAGTCCCACTTTGAGTTTAATCAAACCTGACTAACATATGTAGGATTTTTAAGTGGGATGACATTATAAATATAGATAAATTTTGGAAGAAAATACACCTTTAATATTTTTAGTGTTCAAACTGTGAACATGGTATAGGACTCCACTAATTTCGGACCTTATTTTTTCTGAATATATTTTAGTGTTTTATGTCTAGATCTTGAATATGTTTTGTTAGATTTATTCCAAAACATGGATATTTTTGTGTCTATTTAAGTACAGTTGTGTGAAAATTTCCATAATTAAAATCGAACTATGTACTAATATTCACCACTCTTTACATGTACTTTTAACAGTTGTGGGTTTTGTTATTGAAGTTACTCCGTCATTTGACTGTAAATTTTTTAAGGCAAGAATCATAAATAGTTGTATTCACCATTATATACACAGTGCCTAGCTCAATGTATGGCATATAGTAGGCAGTGATTTGGAAATTGGTTGTTAGTTCCATTTACCTAGAATATTTGGTTCATAAGCATGCTTTAGAAACACAAACGCCAACCTTCACCATTTTCATAGTTATCTTCAAACTATTCATTTATGCTAGAAAAACGTGTGACTAGTTCATTTCAATTTAGAAGATAAGGAAGAGAAAGTGAGGAAATAATTATGAACATGACAAGATAGGGGGAAATTGGTAAAATGATCTTTAGATTTCACTCTCAAGTATTTAAAATATGGGGACATATGAGTACAGAAAAATTACGAAGATTGGGTCTGCATTATCAGAATCCAGAATAAAGGATCGAGGGGGCACCTGGGTGGCTCAGTAGGTTAAGTGTCCAACTTCATCTCAGGTCATGATCTTGGGTCTATGAGTTCAAGCCCTGCCTGGGGCTCTGTGCTGACAGCTCAGAGCCTGAAGCCTGCTTCCAATTCTGTGTCTCCCTCTTTCTCTGACCCTCCCCTGCTCGTGCACTCTCTTTCTCCCTCTCAACTTAAAAAAAAAATCCAGAAGAAAGGATCAATCCATGTTCATGTTTATTTTTGAGACAGAGAGAGACAGAGCATGAACAGGGGAGGAGCAGAGATAGGGAGACAGAATCAGAAGCAGGCTCCAGGCTTCCAGCTGTCAGCACAGAGCCCAATGTGGGGCTTGAACTCACAAACCACGAGATCATGACCAGGGCCGAATTCAGACGCTTAACCGACTGAGCCACCCAGGTGCTCCAGGATAGATCCATTTTATAGACTTCGTAAGACCCTACGTTGCATTTACTTCAGAAATCCAGATTTTTATGAGGAACAAGAGTTAAAATACTTGTAAGGAAAGCAAACTAGATATGAAACCTCTAAAGAAACTATGAAAGTTTTTTAAATCAAAGGAATATACATACTCTCAAATGAGCTGATAATATCTGTCTTACTCTTTTCTAATGGATTTTTCTGACAATGAAAAGGACCTAACACTCTATCAAAGATGAATTTTACCCCCCTTGTCTGATCATGCCTGCAGTCTATAAGCATTTTTGTCATTCTTCCAATTATCAGTCTTCTCTAACATAAGCAATTAGAAAGGTATGATATTCTTTAGTCTCCTTGGTGACTAATGTCCTTTAAAAAACAATCAGTAAATTGGGGCATCTGAGTGGCTTAGTCAGTTAAGCATCTGACTCTTTGTTTTGGGTTAGGTCATGATCTTATGATTTATGAGATAAAGCCCTGCATCAGACTCTGTGCTGGCAGTACGTAGCCTGCTTGGATTCTCTATTTCTCTCTCTATCTGCCCCTCCCCTGCTTGTGCTTTCTCTTGCTCTCTTTCAATATGAATAAATAAATAAATAAATAAATAAATAAATAAATAAATAAATAAATGTTTTCGGAAGAAAAATAAAAAACAATCAGTAAAAGAAGGATTATTTTTATTTTTTTATTACTTTTTATTTTTTTCACGTTCATTTTTGAGAGACAGAGCGTGAGTGGGGAATGGGCAGAGAGAGGGGAGGCACAGAATCTGAAACAGGCTCCAGGCTCTGAGCTGTCAGCACAGAGCCCAACACGGGGCTGAACTCAGGGACTGTGAGGTCATGACCTAAGCTGAAGTCAGATGCTCAACCCACTGAGCCACCTAGCCACCACATAACATTTATTTTTATATAACACTATATTATAACTATACTGAAATTAAATTAAAAATTTAATAAACAGCTATTTTTATAATGTGAAGAAGTTATATAATCTTTGTGTTTAGAGTGTATGAAGAAGACATTATATATACTCTAATATATAACATATTTTGTATCTTTTTTTAGGAGGGGTATGTTTCATTAAAATGAACAAACAGATGAAAATAATGTGGTTGGTACATGAACCAAAGAGAATTAAGTATATGGAATAAAAAGATACTTTGTTGTTTCTAATAAACATTTAAGAGAATATTCATTACCTTTTTTAAAGTTTTATTTATTTACTTTGAGAGAGAGAGAGAGCCAAAACAGAAAAGGGGCAGAGAAAGGAGAAAGGGAGAACCCCAAGCAGGCTCCATGCTGCCAGCACAGAGCCTGATGCGGGCCTTGAACCCACAAACCATGAGATCATGACCTGAGCCAAAACCAAGCATTGGACACTTAACTCACTGAGTGATGCCCCTATTCATGATCTTTTTAATAATTTTCTTTAATGATATGGCATAAGTTATGTTTTCAAATAATATTTAATTTAAAAAAAATAGAGCAACAGAGGGGAGCCTGGCTGGTTCAGGCAGTTGAGCATCCGACTTGGGCTCAGGTCATGATTTTGCAGTTTGTGAGTTCCAGCCCTGCGTCGGGCTCTGTGCTGACAGCTCATAGCTTGGAGCCTGCTTCACATTCTGTGTCTCCCTCTCTCTCTCTCTCTGCCCCTCCCCCATTCACACTCTGTCTCTCTCTCCTTCAAAAATACACATTAAAATTTTTTTTAATTAAAAAAAATAGAGCAACAGAAATAACTGCTCCTAATGTCGCCTGCCCCCTTTTTGTTATTTGCAGGCATAAAGTCATACATCAGTAGCCTTGTGGGTAGATGCAGATACAAGTAATGTAATGCACCATTTTAATTTAAATGCAAAATATTTATTGCTCTTACATAAAGTCAATAACATCCATACTAGTGAATAAGTGCTTCTGATCCAAATCAATTTTTTAAATTACATAACAATTTATTATAGCTCATAACTTTATATTTCTCTAGATACCGTATAAATCTTTGAAAACAATTAGCAAATCCAAAAGCACTTTGTACATCTATGAATTTTTAATGCTCCTTTACATGCCATCTTTATTCCAAGTTGGAAAAAATAATTCCTTTAAATGTCCCATCTCTCTCCAAACCTTTTAACTTCCTGCAGTAAAGGCAGCCATGTAGAACATAAATAATATTAATTTTCATGGCCTATGAATCAGATAACAATATGAATGGATTTTCAACTGTTTAAAAGGCCTCCCAGTCACATCTGCCTCCTATACAGCCATTGGCTCTATATATGTATAAAACAAACTTCGTAGATGACATGAAGGCCTGTGAAGAAATGGCACATCATACCGACTCTAAAGTGTTAATCATTAAAAAATAAGGGAAGAGTTTAAATACTTGATGGAAGCAGAACATGGTGGTAATGAAACCTTTGCTTCATATGGTCAAAAAGTGTATATGTTCTTCAGATTCAAATTATACATTTTGCTACGAAGTGTCTTCACCAGAGCCCAGCTTGTTAGCAAGACTTTACAGCACGAGTTCAGTTGTTTCAGGGCAGAGTTGTAAATGCAGATTTAGCGCTAGTTAAGGAACATGATGAATACCAACTCCATCAAATAACCAATGATTAATATTCACTTTTGACCATTATTGAATAGTTGCTTTGTTTTTATTTTTAGTAGAGACTTTTCGTGAACCTTTCAGAGAAAATTGTGCTCAACTATTGTTTGTAACAATAAAAGAGCAGAATTCTGTGTGTGCACTTCAGGGGAATTTGACATGCTGGTTATATCTGATGAATTGCTGAGCTTGAGATGTAGATGAATCATAGCTTTTGCATCTTCATTCTCACTTGATTTTGGCTGGAGGAAGTACACGTGTGACTTAATAGGGTTGTTACAGGTTAGAAATGTCAATGAATGATAGAATGGTTTGGGTCCCAAATGTTGCAATAAAATAGAGTTTGAATCATATGAAAAGGAGAGGCTTCAGACTTTTTTTTTCCTAAAGAACTTTCTGTTGGCACATTTCCTGAGAGAGGGTGACCCAAAGCTACCCAGAGTGGGGAAGAAGGGCCAAGAGCACAAGCCTCAACCAGAATGATGGTCACGATGGAGAATATAGACAATATCATTTCTTTGATTTCCAGGTTTGAGAGCATTGAGTGACATCATCAAATCCAAACGAGAACTCTCCCAGTGAGCATAGTCAGGACTTTGAGACAGTCTCTCAGAAAAAGATAACTTTGTGGAGGTTTTCTTGAAGAAGAATAAGGTAGGTACTTCTATAATGTTGTGTTTTAGTTTTAGTTTTGTATTTTGTGGTAATTTTAGATTTACAGAAAAATTGGAAAGATAGAATTCTCTATCTTATCTCATACACTCTTCATCTAGATTTTTTGCCAATTATAAAATTTTACAGCATGATGATATATTTTTATAAAACTGAGAACCAACATTTGTGTACTACCATCAGCTAAACTCCAAACTTGATTCACATTTCCTCATATTTTTTCCAATAGTGCTCTTTGTCTGCTCCAGGCTCCATCCACAATAGCACATTATATTTAATTATTAATTATAATTTCTCCTTTGTTTCTTCCAATCTGTGACTGTATTTAAGTCTTGTTTGTTTTATTATGACCTTGACAATTTTGAAAAATATTTAAAAATTTAAGGTTTATTGTCTTTATACACATATTACAAAAAGACATTTGAATTATGATCTATCCTTCCATTTCGTCAGACAATCTGTAGCTAAGCGAGAACTAGGGAAGTCTAGCAGTAACTGAAGAAGATAGAAATAGTGCCTCGCTGTGGATGTCAACAGGACAAAGAAAATTTTTAAACAAAAGATAAACTGTAGGCATTGTATATGGGTCCAATTATTGGGACATGAGAAGAAAATCACAGAAGTTACAAAAAAAAAAGAAATAGAAAGTGAATGAGGTCAACAAGATAGATATATGTGGTTTAGATTATAAATAATTTTATACTAGAATTTTTCAATATAATTCTGTCATTCTGAATTTAGTACTGCTCCTTTTTAATTTCTTTGATTTCACATCATATTGAGAGTTCTGGTAAATTGTGCATCTCTTCTATTTATTAGATATATTGCAAAAATGGTAGCAATAAAATAGAGCAGATGGTAGAGAATAGACTTGTTTAGAGAAGAAAACTGAAGATTATATAGTAGTGAAGGAATGGTAAGTCTTGTACTTCTTCATTTCTGTATGCAACAATATTCTCCCTTTATTTCTAGAAATAGTTCTTCAAGGCAGTGTTCATTGAAATTGATCTTATGAAATAGTTCAAACTCCCATGCATATAAGTTATTAATGTAGAATTTTGTATTATCTGTCCAGTACTGATTGACAATGAAATATGTGTTTCAGATTCATCTGTTTCCTCCACATTGTTTTCATTCTTTAAGTCACTTGCCTCAGTTCAAATGCTATTACTTATTCTTTTATCTGTTTAGAATTATTGATGGAGATGGATGGCACTGTCAAAGACAAAATTCCTCAGACAATTAAGAGATGATTTTATTGGGCCACTGCAATAAGCAGAACAGGCTATATCTGAAAATCGAAGTGTCTCAGAAGAGTATTTTTTGCCTTAGCAACTTTTATAGTGAGGGGAAGAAAGCTATAGTCAGGGTGCTTTACACTCAGAGTTATTTTGTATGTAGGGGGGAGTGTCAGTCACTTATTTGAATGGGAAATGTTTATCTCTGTGTCGAGCTAGTTTCTGGGGGACACAGCATTCTAATTCTAATTACTCCTGGGACAAAAAACATGACAGGAAGGATGAAAGGGGAAGGAACTGTGTCTGGCTTTGTCATTAGGTATAGGTAAAGGGAAAGGTCTGTTTTTGATCTTGTTTATACCTTTCATAAAAAAATATTCACATGGCTTTATTTTTTCCACTAAATATTCTATCATTACCTGTGCTGTGCAATACCATATTTAAGACTAACTGTCTCATGCATAATCGTATTTTTAAATTCTGCCAGGTATATGAGGACAGTCTAGATTGTCAAGTATCTTCACAAATGAAGCAAAGATGACTGACTACCTGTCAGAAAAAAAAAAGATCTCTCTTTTCTAGAAAAATGAATAATATGAGGTCCATAGAGTTTTGGGATTTGTATTTTAGGATTTCATATTGTTCAAATATAAAAATAACTTCAATTTTCTGGGAATATGTAGTAGCAAGTGTGCTATTTGGAAATATTCGTTTCTGATAATCAGAGCATTTGCTATGTCTAGTACTACTGTCTGTATCTTGTTGATATTTTACTTTCAGGTATTTCTTTCCAAAGTTATCTTTTCCTAAATTTTCAATTCAGCCTATAATTCCTGACTTTTCCATTTTGCCTGTGGAGTTTCCTACTAGCATCTTAAAAGGTTTTAAAGCAATAGATTTCCATAGTAATTATTGAAATTAGCCTTACTTTATTTTATGGATAGTTTCCATCTCTGTGACTCACTTATTTTATAATTGGAAGTTTGTACCTCTTAATCCCCTTTGTTTTACCCATTCTCTTACCCTCTGGCAACCACCAGGTGGTTCTCTGTATTTAAGAGTATATGTTTCCTTTATTCATTTGCTTTGTGTTTTAGATTCCACATAGAAGTGAAATCATATGGCATTTGTCTTTCTGTGACTTGGTTCACTTAGCATAGTACCTTCTATGTCCATCCATGTTGTTGCAAATGGCAAGAGTAATGCCATTTGTATGGCTGAGTAATGTTACATTGTGTGTATACATGCGTGTGTGCATGTGTGTGTACACCACTTCTTTGTCCATTCATGTACTAACAGACCCTTAGGTTGCTTCCATACCTTGGCTATTGTAAGTAATGCTACAGTAAACATAAGGGTGTATATATCTTTTTTAATTAGTGTTTTTATTTTCTTTGGATAAAAACCCAGGAGTGGAATTACTGGATCATATGGTATTTCTGTTTTTAATTTTTTGAGAAACCTCCATACCTATTTGAACAGTGGAAGCACAGTTTACATTCCCACAAACAGTGAACGAGTGTTTTCTTTTTCCACTTGTTATTTCTTGTCTTTTTTTTTAATTTTTTTAATGTTTGTTTATTTTTGACAGAGAGAGAGAGAGAGAGTGAGCATGAGTTGGGGATGGGCAGAGAGAGAGGGAGACACAGAATCTGAAACAGGCTCCAGGCTCTCAGCCATCAGCACAGAGTCCAATGTGGAGCTTGAACTTATGGACAGCGAGATCATGACCTGAGTGGAAGTTGGTCCCTCAACCGACTGAGCCACCCAGGTGCCCCACTTGTCTTTTTGATATTAGCCAGTTGGACTGGTATGAGTTGACTATATATCTATATCTATAACTATTTATCTGTAACTATATATATATATATATATATATAATTTTTTTTTTTAAGTGTTCATTCAGGTCTGCTCATTTTTAAATCAGATTTTGTTTTTTTGGTGTTGAGTGGTCTAAGTTCTTTATGTGTTGTGTATATTAACCTTCTATGAAGTATATCATTTACAAGTATCTTCTCTCCTTTAGTAGGTTGCCTTTTTGTTTTGTTGATGGCTTCCTTTAACTGTGGAAAAGCTTTTTAATTTGGTATTATCCCAATAGTTTATATTTGTGTTTGTTTCCCTTGCTTTTGGAGACATATCCATAAATATGTTGGTAAGGGATTAGCCATAGTTTATAAGATTTACATATGTATGTTGAAGGATTGTATATAAAGTGTTGAGTACATTTATAAGTGTTGAAACTACCCATAGTGTGAGTCCAGATTACATTACTAAACAGATCAGGTTTGAATTTTAGAAATGGCTTTGGTGATTCTCATTTGCATAAAGCTGTGTCCTGGAGGGGATATGCCCAAAGAATAAGGCATCTGTTACTTTGGATATAGGGGGAGAGAAAATGTTCCCTCCAAATCATCCTTTCTTGGTTTTAAGGGAAATATTAGAAGCACTAGTAGATGAAGGAAGTTGTCTTTTCTAGAACTTCACAAATGCTAGATCCTATTTTAGTTTGTATCCTAGAAATTTCATCTAAACACAAATAGAGTTGACCTTGGATATAGTCTATGAGTATGAATAATTTATTGAGAATTTGAATAAAAAACTAGGAATGACTTCCAAACCACCAAATAGTGCCCCTACCTTCTTCCCCCCCAACAAGAAATGTATTTGGTGTTATATAAAGTATCATTTACTTTGGAAAAAAAATTTTCACTCATAGGCATTTTGGCAATTTAGAAGAAACAGTTTTACTAAAAAGTAAACAAGTGTTAGTACCTAGTATTTAATTTGTGTGGAGAAGACTGTCTGGTTTAGACAATATTTTATCTTAATCCAATAATATAGTGAATAATGATAACTATCAGATGATAACTGATGCTTAAAAAGGCAGATGAGGCCTGTGTAAATCTATATTTAGATATAATCTCTGTATGGTGAATAATTTGAAAACTTTTTCTGTGACAGGTAAAGAAATCCATATCACATATATATTCATAAATATAACATGGAAAATATTAAGGCATATATACTTATTCAGATATTTCTGCATTCTCTCTACATAGTTCTGTTTCCATTGTCATTTGATATGGAGAAGTAGAGAAAAGTGGAATAATCGAGGAAAAGCATATTTGGTTTACGTTAAAAGGAAATTAAATCTGTTTATCAGAGAATAGCTAATATCTGCAAAGTGAAAGGAAAGAATTACAGACAGATGACAACTCAAGTTTTAATTTGGGGTAGACACCAAATTTGAAGGAGCAGCCCTTGAGATGATAAGAACTTTGAGGGAAAAACTGTCCAAAGACCAATTTTACAACAGTAGTGCCTTGTTTAAGGATGGAATGTTACAGTTTCCAAACTTCCTTTTCAAGCACATTGCATCAATGTTACATCATTTTAAAGTCTTTTGGAGCTGAATGTATGCTCCTTTAGAATGTGACACACTGTTAAATGGGGCTTACCAAGAAAATATGAAGAGAAGAATAAGTTACAAAAATGAAGCAATTATTAAGAACTGCCCCCACCCCCACCAGTACCACAAAGGTGTAAGAAAGTTCCTTGTGTTTGCGTCTCTCCCACAGCACACCCTTGCCACACTGTGGAATTCATGCTTGTGTAGAATGTACATGTAGGTGGGAAGACTCCAGTGTGGGCCTATCAAAGAGAATAATTCAGTTCTTCCTTTACCTGCATCACTTTATCCAAAAATATAAACTTGAACTGAAGTAATTAAAACTGAAAAATGGAAGAAATTGAAGAAAGATGCTCTATTCCCTGATAAAACCCAGCCAGGATCTGGGAGATGCCACTGGAGAGACCATTAGTGGCATTGATGCTGCCGGTTACATGTCACAAGGATGTCCAGGAGCCTAAAGAGAAAAGTTACATAAAATGCAGTGTTGAATTTGAAACAGAGGATGATATTTTGCCTTCAATATTTGGAGACTAAATGATCATTTAGTTTTGATGCAAAAATATTTTGGGGTGTTGGAGAGCAAAATGAACACATGTGCTGCAGTATACCTGGGGAATTTCTCAAAAGCCTACCAGAATACAGTAAATAAAAGGAGACAAATGCTCTAACTCAGCATTCTTAGTGAAGAATTTAACAATAAATCTGATTCCTATAAATGGGGAAAAATACATAGTTAGAAAAGTATGACTAAAAAAGTGAAGCCAAACTTCTCAGTGAAAGTGGAAAAACGTGAATGCTTTTTAACTACAATAGTATCTACTCCAACTATATTAAAATTGACATGTGAGCTAAAATGAAAACAGTTTCTTCAGAGCACTTTAGGAAGAAATTATATAGTTATTTAAATACAAACAGGGAGGCAGAATTGGGTTATACCAGAGTTATCAGGAAATAAAAAATGCAGAGAAGAAATAGGCAAGAAACTCAGTGAGACAGAAGAACAATATGGAAATAGACCCAAAGAATAGGAATTTTGTCGACAAAAGTTAGTGGTGAAAAAATTTTATTAAAAAAATATATAAAAAATTTTGTTTAAATATTTTATTCAAAATTTTTTATTAAAAAATATAATGTTAATAAAAATGCTTAACTCTTTGGGAGAAAAATGAAGCTGGATCCCAAAATCATTCAAATAGATAAATTAGCCGTTCAAATGACTAAAGTGCACAATTTCTAGAACAGTGCTTCTAATGTGAGAGCTGCTAATTTCATATGGCTTTTGAGAACTTCAAATATGGATGGTGTAACTGGCAACTCAAGTTTTAATTTTATTTAATTTATATTTGAATTAAAAACTGATATTTGATTCAGTTATTAGAAAATATTTACACATGATTGGAAAAACTTGAAATGTCATCTAAATTTTAAACTGTAAATTGTATAAAATTAAAATACACATCACTAAATTCCACACCCGAAACCAGTACTACACTTAATGTTAACTAATGTGAATTTAAATAAAATCTTGGAAAGAAAAAAAAAGAAAACAAAAAAAAATGAAAAGTAAAATACAGATCAAGTATTTCCAATGAAAACTTTACAATTTGTCATGTAAGTCTAAAATATGCCAATCATAAAATACTACAGGATATCTCATTAATAACTGTTACATTGATTACATGTTAAAATAATAATTAGGATATTTGAAATAAAATATATTATCAGATTAATTTTACTTGTTTTACTTTTTTTAATGTGACTACTAGAACATTTTAAATTATATGTCTGGCTCACAACATACTTTCAGTTAATGCTATTCTAGATAAAACACAGTTTTAATATGTTTATGATCCTAAGGTGGAGAAATCCTTTCAACCAGAAATGAGAAATGATTTAATCAGAAATTATTTTTCAATGCTTTTAATGATAAAGCTACAAAGTGGAACAAAATACTTTTGTTTTGCAAAATAATGACAGAAAAGAAAGGGAGAAATAAAAGTAAGAAAACCAAAGTATTTTTGAAAGCAACTCTATTAATGTAAAAAAGCCTCAACCAAGATTTAGAAAATAGGCCAATTATGAAAGGATATAAGTCAGCAATTGAGAGTAAAATAGCAGCAATTAGAAATATTAGTATATACACAGAAAGACATATAGCATCACCTGTAAATAAAAAAAAAATACAAATGAGATAGCAGTTTTTAAGCTATGAGATACCTGATAATTGAGAGAAAATGAGAGACAGAGGAAAAAAAAAAGAGATAAGTTAGGGAGTAGATTCATGGCAACTCAACACCTTTAGGGTCAAAACTGACAGCTATACAAAATAAATTATAAACAATAGATTCTAGATGTAGAAATATGTCATAGGGTTATACTTAAAAAATATGCTTATATACAATAGGATACGTTTTGCAAAACTGCATATAATAGCAAAGTAAGTATAACTGAAGTTTAATAAGCAGAAATTATTTAAATACATTCTGGGGTGTGTGTGTGTGTGTGTGTGTGTGTGTGTGTGTGTGCGCACATTTATATACAAAAACAAGTTATGTCTTTACTATGCTGATTTGAAAATATACCCAAAATATACTATGGCAAAAGGCAATAGATGGAAGGTTTATAGTACAATGTATATATACTAAAAGAAAAAAGTTGTATAAAAAATCTATTTGTTGCTATCAAAAGATAGGCACTTACATGTATTTACTTATTTATCTAGCTGTCTGTTTCTTATTGTGGAATGCAAAAAACATGTGACAGTAGGTACACATATAAGAATAGGGAAATGTGGGAGGGAGTATGGAATTTTCCTTTTCATTTTAGACATTTGAATTTTAAACATACCCATTTATATTTTCAAACTCATCAATACTGATTGATTATATGAGGAGTGGGGACTTTTTCCTCTTTAGAGTTCTGTATTTAAAAGACCTTAATAGTATAAATAGTTATAAAACTTGCTGTGATTTTAATTGGTGAAAATTACTTTATGAGTTTATTAACAACCTCATGATTTATCTTTTGATCTCCTTGAGAAATATCATTACTTCCTTGTATCATGCAAAATATGTTTATTTTATACAGGCCTTGCATTCTCATTATATTTTCTTACCTTTCACAAAATCCAATGTCACTCACTTCCTGCTAGCCTACTTATACATTATTTAAAAGACAATAAATATTCACCACTCTCATGTTCTTCAAATCTGGTGATATTTTAAAAATATATTTTTCTGATGAAGCAGAATTTTTAGGATATATTGCAAAGATTGTTTCAGTGTACAAAGAAAAATAGGTTTGTAAATCTTACTCCATACATTTCAAATTGTTGTGAGAGTGCCTCCAGTTAAAGATAACTAAATGCACATGGTTTTGTTTTGTTTTTTTAATTATTTATATATTTAACTAATCCCTACCCACATGGGGCTCGAACTCACAGCCTCAAAATTAAGAGTCACATGCTCTCCAGACTGAGCCAGCCAGGCACCATGCTAAATGAATATTATAAAGAATATTCATAATATAACCATATAATGTTTATGACATTTCAAACCCAATTATTTGAAAAGATTTATAAATAGATGAGAAAACATTAAACATTTATGAAAAAATATAATATTTTCAGTTTATTCAGTAGTGTAGGTATTAGCAGATATTCCCTAGATTATTAATTTAAATAATATGTACTAATGACATTATTGCAACCTGAAACGTAGAAAATTGTTCAAAGGCAGTTGTTTTCATAATAGTCCATAAAAATAAAATAACTTTAATATTGAAATGGGTATTGGAACCTTAATAGAATGAGTTCTAAAAATTAGACCAAATATAAATAGAGAAGAGAATTTAAATAGAAACCTGTTTAAGACTAGGATTGAAGCAATAGCTAAATGATCAAATCCCTGAAAGTAAGCGGACTTAGAGTAAAGGGGAGGACAATACCATTTCATTAATCAATATTAATGAAAAAGAAACAATAGAATCTATCAAAAGAGCAGGATCATAGATTCTTTACAATACACTAAAATAGCTTTGCAGCAATATTAGATAGGAAACAATTTATTTTCTAATAGGATAGGAATATAATAAGTACAGTATAGAAGAAGAAATGGGCCATCCAAATTTAATAACCTGGATAGTAATATTGGTGAGACAATAATACTGAATCATACTAGTTTCTGCCTTTATTATCATTAGTCACAGGTATCTTGAATGTGTTGTGAATTCAGGGAAGTTTTATTCTTATCTAGACTCTAAAGAAAACATTAAGAATTATAAAAGGCTTGTTTCCCAAGTTTAATCATGCTTAATTTGATACTTCCCTTTTTTCATTACACTTATTAACAGCTGAATCCAACCAGATGATATGTATTTATAAATCCATTCATCAAAATATACCTTTCTGTGCACAATAAAAACAGTGTAGTCCACTGTGCAGCTAAATTGCTGTATGAAAAAAAGAACTGGTACTTGTATATACATTTTCTTTCCTTCTACCTTAGAAGCCAGATCAAAGCCTTTTATGTTATGTGATGCTGCTGCCACTCAGGGCAGAGCAATGAACTCCTTAAAATTTCATACCTGCTAAGTTAGTGATATAAATGTCAATTTAGTTTAGCTGAAACAGACTTTTGTAACCAAAAGCAAGGATTACTGTCAGTAAAAAGTATGTCCTGCTAGTTCTTGCAAGTAAGTGGTTAGTTATGGAAAACATTAAGTGAATTGAATGAATCATTCTCAAAATGTAGTCAGTGAAATTCTATAATTTCTTATTGACTGCTTTCCAGTTGGTATTTCTGATATTAAATTATAAAATGTAGAGTCTGTTCGCAACTTCTGTTATGTTAGATTATCTATCCTCAACCAAAATCTCAATTTTCCTGGCTTGAATGTTGCCATTTACTCATAGTCATTTTAGGAGAAGAAAAAATGAAAGAAAAAAAAACACATAAGCAGACATGATTTAGGATTTTAGGATCCAGGCCATCAAACGTATTCTGTGCATGCATGTGACTATCAAACTGTGAATTCTGTAGTATAGCTTGGACAAAACCTTCTATGACTATGTAATTTTAAATCTGTCAAAGAATGTACATTTCAGGAAAGAGATTAGCAAAGATTGACTTTTAAAGGTATTGAAACAATATTAGAGGTACTTAAAGACAAGATTTCTAGGAAATATAGAAATATAGTAATGTGCAGGGTTAATTACAACTCTTGCATACTTTATTTCATTTTACTGGTGAAAATTTTTTGTTGTAGTTTTCCTTGGTGTTTTTGTTTTGTTTTGTTTTTTGCATTTTCATTATTGAGGCAACTGACCTACAGAAATACCAGGGGATCTAAGCTATCGGTGGAAATTCTATGTGGTAAAAGTAAGGGAACAGTCAGTGCTACAATGGCCTGTCTGAATAATTCAGGACCTTTGAATTCTCAAGAGAGGATTGTTGACTGATTATTTCTCAGTGTAGAAAGGTGATTGCATGGAAGCAACAGTTTTATCTCTTCCTAAAATTCCCTACCATTTACTTTTTTTGAGCTTTTTCTCCATGTGAGGTTAAGAACAGATTCAATCTGGACATACAGTTGATTGAACAATTTTTATGTATTAAACACTAAATAGATGCAGAAAACATATATTCCATTTGCAGTCCTCCAGGAACTACACTCCAATTTCAGTCTGGATTCAGCCAGGAAAACACAAGCCACTCTACATTGAATATAGAATGAAGCCTTTACCTGACTTTGCAGTTGCTTGAGGAGTGAAATTTAGGGAAATTTTCCACCAGTTTTTCGGGGTTATGCCACAGAAGTTCACAAAAAGTTGACATTGAGGTTTTTCTTACCTGAGGAACTAAACCAGAGTTCCTCAAGTGTCTGCCCACAAGCTGCTACATTCCTTGAGGACTTTTGAGAGGCTCCCACAAAATGTTAAGTCTGTTCCAGAGAAGAGGGTGGTTTTCAAGAACTTGTCAGAGTGCTATGGTGAACTTCATCTTTGCCTGGGAATAATTGCTTCCCCTTCACCCCAGCCTTCCCTCTCATAGGGAAATCTTATCCAGTAATCATATAGTGAAGAGGATTCTGGGAAATGTAGTTTCTATTTCGCAGGTGAAAATGGTGCCTAATTGACCCCAGATGGTCCTGTATTATGCACATATTTGTGAAATTACCATCTATGCACACCCATTTTATGCATATTTAACACCTGACCAAAAGTAATAATATAATGTTTTGCATAACTTGTCAGAACTGTCCGTGTATAGTCAAAGGGATAATCATCTTCCGACAAAGGGAAATAGAAAATCCCATATGCCATTTTATTTATTAATCTCTGGATAATGTTCATTTCTTTTCCAGCTCAGTCACTATCCCTCTTTGGTATCTTGAAACTTAAAAAGTAAAATATAAATTCAATCTCTAGTGATACCATGTACATTAGATAATATGAGAACCACAGGGAGAAAGATGAAAAAATGGATTTGTTATTATTTACAAAGTTACATGTACATAAATACAAAGAAAAAAATATGCATAATCACTACAGTCCTTCCCTTTGCAAAAAGTTGCATTGTCCTAGTTGGCAATTAAAACTTCCCTTTTCACTGCTGTCCACATTCCCTCCTCTTCAGCTAGCACAATAGCCAATCATAATTCTTTGCCTGGTGCATCCTCAAATTAATTGCCAAAAGATCATGTGCCCTAAGTAGTGTTCCCTGTGGGAAGTAGTTCCATTTTTTCATTACTTTTTTTTTTAACCAGAAAACACAGATGTAGTAAGAGAATCTCCTAGATTCCAGGCCTATTTCTCTCTGCCTCCATTGAATAATAGAACTCCAATTAAGACAAATCAACTCAGTTAATAGAGTAAATCTCTTCTCTTTACCTAATGTTCAAGTGACAGAAGGAAAATAAAATGTGTAGCTTCTGGTTAAATGGAATCAATCTTGAGTCCCTTAGTTCAAATAACCTTCCTCTTTAGTAACCATGACTCCAGATCATCATAGCCTAATGTTGTGAAGATAGGATACAAAACTTCTGCTGATGGGAAATTAAGTTTGTGATATGAACAATTGCTGAGATAAAGAACACTATCCTACTGATCGCTGGTACAGAGCATATAACACATCCAAGAGGACACTGCCCAGTCACGCTAAGTGTTTATCCTGCTGATTCTCTTCTTCAAATATCCCTCAGCTCTTTAGTATCTTTAAGGTTGTTGTGTATATGACAGGGCTTAGAGTAAATGATGTCATGTGATCATGAATAGGGCATTAGATAAGGCAGGAAAAGCATTAGATAAGGCAGGAAAAGCATTAGATAAGGCAGGAAAAGTTGACATTGGAGACAGAGCAATACCCAGAATGAATATTTGTTCTGAGGGAATGCAGATGCTGTTATTTCTAACATGAAAGTATACAAGATAATCAACTTCCTATGGAAGTTAATAGACCTGGTATCAAGTGACAGGTTTGTCCCAGGGAAATGGTGTCATGTTAGGAGCTTATAGCTAATGACAACTACTGGCAAGTGAGCTCTAGTTAAGTTAACTCTCAGATAAAGGAAGTACTATGTTTTAAAGTCTACAACTAACTTCCTGTCACCATGGCCACTTTATTCAAGAGGCCACTGAGAAACCAAAGAGGCTTCTGGGAAGAGAGGCTATCAAACATTCATCTTTTCTATCTGGATATTTATAGCTTCTCTGTTGTGGTTATGATTTCTGTCTATACTAAGATGTCCTTTTGCTTATCTCCTCCCCTAAACTCTTATCACTAATTTATGAATTGTGTTGTTTCCTACTCTATGGCATCCAACCAGCAAATGGGTAGTGGCTTATGGATCATTGTAAATGATTATGGCCATCTGTTTTGAACTTTTGTCTACTGAAATTCTCCTTCAGCACTAGTGTTTAAGGATGTCTTTCTATTTTGTTGCTATTTTCTACCTGTAGGTGGGGAAAAGTTCAACTTTGTTTTCCTTTAGTCTACTGATTATAGGGAGTTCCTCATGAGATCATGCATGTGGGCTAAAAAGGGAGCTATTAATCAGAAGTAGAAGCCATGAGAGCAAGACTTATTAGGACTTGGAATGTAATGACACTTACTTATTCCTCATGGGGTTCCTTGAGCTTGATCTTATGTATCAGACTTTGATTTGATTATGGAATAGTTCTTAAGTTG
The DNA here is from genome assembly GCF_046562875.1 of Panthera onca. Lineage (NCBI taxonomy): Eukaryota > Metazoa > Chordata > Mammalia > Carnivora > Felidae > Panthera > Panthera onca. Next base: position 78,315,773 of record NC_138339.1, read on the forward strand.
TAATATTATGTACACATAGGGAATTATATTTGAGGTCAGTTGTTTGTGCTGTTTAAATATTTTAATTTTGACAAAGTTTTGCAAAGGTATTTCATTCTTTTCTACTTATGTAGATAATACAACAGAACTATGATTAGAAAAAGTCAAGAATTTGAAGAATAATTGCTGCTATCTTTCAAGAAAACATTACCTTAAGGGTACTGGTAGTCCAAGTAATTGTGAGATTAGAAAAACAAATCCAGATACATAGAAAAATTTAAAAAATACAGAAAGAAAGCATTCCACTACTCTGCGAGCAAATTAATGATAAAATTGATCAGAATAAAAGGGGGGAATAATAAAGATGAATTAATTAAGAGGCAGTAAAACATAAAACCAATGAAGACCAGTGAAACAAACATATTCTGTCAATAGGGTTTTCAAGAGGAAGCAAATAGCACCATCAGATGTGAGTAAAGTTAAAAGGGTGACTAATGGAGAAAAGTGTACCATGAGAAAAGCTGTGACCTTGAGGTGACTGATGCAGTTAGCCTGAAGTGACTCCACATAGAGGATCTGGCAAAATAATCAGCATCATTCTCTTCCTTCCTGAGATCCAGTTCTAAGGAGCCTGGTGCTTGGGAAAAACAAAACAAAACAAAACAAAACAGAGAAAAGGGTGCTCATTGATTTATTCTGTCCTGGTTTGCTTCTTATAGAGAGAAGAGTATAAAGTAGTAGGGAATGGATCTAATGGGGCAAATGGAAAATACCTTTGGAAAGGAATCTCTAGTGAATATCAAATGATTTATCTGTTTCCATACCTCTCTGCCTGAGGGGAACACAGCTTAGATGAAGCAAATTCATATCTTGAACATAGAGGCTAGGCCTGTGTCACAGGTCAGAGCAACAAAAGAACCTCATCATCTTGTCAATTGATTATTTCATAAGTTGAGGTGAAGCCCACGCTGAGAAAATCTTCCTATACATGGTGTGTCTGAGCTGTCAGGAAAGATAGATTCCTAAGAAGGATGTTAGACTCTGAGACTACTGAGGTGTAAGTTAGTAGTCAGATCACTCAACAAGTAGTGAGATCATCCTTGAAGAATGAAACTAAACAAAGACTACTGGAGTCAAGAAAGAGGAAAGAATCAAAGGCCTGAGACTAATTTAAGTCGATAGGTCCATTCATGATTGAAGCTTGCTGTAACCACAAATCTCTTAGTTGCCAGTTGTGTGAAGTAATATATTCACATTTCTTGGTTAAGGTAGTTTAATTTGGGTTTTGCTCACAGAAATTGATATTTGAAAATAGAATATATCAAGGGAAGGACCTTAAATGTGAAGTTGTCTTAGTTGACATTGGAGACAGAGCAATGAGAATTCCTTCATCTTCACTTGGGATGTCTATAGTCCTTAATGCAAAACAATTGAATTGTTGCCCGATGTGTATTTGGAAATCAGGGAGTATACTACTGAGAGTAAAGTGTAGAAAAACGTCTTTCATAAATATTTGTAAGCTATTTCTTATGTTTTTCAGTAAAGTTTTATAAAAATTGAAACATTTTCTGTCCGTGTTAACCACCTGTAATCTGAAAAGGAATAAGATCTGGGTTTTTATAAGAGGTCCTTTCAGCCTGTGGTCAATAATATACATTAAGTGATTAATCATGTTATCTTTACTAAGAAAAGCAAGTCCTTTACTACCAAATAAAATTCTTTCCTTTTCAGTACCAGCCAGGCATCAAGCTTTCTTTATCATTTCCTCAACTAGTGAGCAGTGTTTATTTGGTGAATTTATTTCTGGCACTTGAGTATTGTCCTTTGTTGTTGTTGTTTTTTTAACTTTTGAAATGTTTTAGTTATTTTTGAAGGAGAGAGAGACAGAGCATGAGTAGGGGAAGAGCAAAGAGAGGGAAACACAGAATTCGAAGCAGGCTCCAGGCTCTGAGCTGTCAGCACAGAGCCCGATGTGGGGCTCGAACTCACGAACTGTGAGATCATGACCTGAGCCGAATTGGACGCTCAACCGACTGAGCCACCCAGGCACCCCTTGAGTATTGTCTTTTGAGCTTTGATGTATTTTTTAAAATTTTAATCTCATTTAAATAAAAACTTAAAAAAATAAATAAAATTTTAATCTCATTACCTTTCTATGTTCAGCAGCAAAAATGAGTCCACACAATCACAACTATCACATTACCAAAGATGATTGTTTTATTTTGTTGAATATTCTATTTTGCTCTATTTCTACCTATTAACTGCATCAAATGCTTTTAGAGGTAGGGGTGAGAGAAATATAAATAAGTATATTACAGTATTTTCTTTATACGAGTCACATAATCAGCAGTGTTCTGCTTACAAACTTATTTTGACATCATTAATTAAAAAACATTAGAAAACCTCTCATTATAAATTGGCTTGTTACTTCTCCCTAAGAATTTAAACATGTGTAAGTGTATGTGGGAATACTTTCATTTTACTCTGAATAAATATAAAATGTGATTTAAAAAAAAAACATTGATATAAAGAAGAGACTGCTTCAATATGAATATCAGATAAAGTTGTCAGATCAGATGAGTCCTAGTAACAGCCTTGGCCAATAGATTTTGGATGATGGATTCCAGAATAAGTTTAGTGGAGCCAGCCCAGGTTATCTCATCCACTGATAGCAATAATTATAGCTTCAGTGAATACGTAAATCCTGTTGCAGAGATGAACAGATTAGACTCCCAGAACTGATGCCATTGTAAATGCATTTGATTAAAAGTAATAATTTTCTGATTATGATTTGATATTCCATGTAGCTCTGCCTATTTGTATAGCTGGGTTCAGGTACTTTGGTAAAATATGGTTAGTATTCTGTTTTCATATGCCAATCTTCAGGTTCACTTATGTGAACCATTCCCCAGGTAGAAGGCCCATACTTGTTTGATGAAATTTGGTTTTTGACTCTTCAACATGAGGACCATAACTTAATTGTGGTACAATGATAAAATCACCAGGGCAAATGTGTGTTGGATGAGAGCTATTTATCACTCCCTGCTTCTCAATACAAGACTATTATTCACCACCCTCTTGCCTTCCTCCATTTAACTTCTTTTTTTTAATTTTTTTTAACGTTTATTTATTTTTGAGACAGAGACAGAGCATGAACAGGGGAGGGCCAGAGAGAGAGGGAGACACAGAATCTGAAGCAGGCTCCAGGCTCTGAGCTGTCAGCACAGAGCCCGACGCGGGGCTCGAACTCACAGAGCAGGAGATCATGACCTGAGCCAAAGTCAGATGCTTAACCGACTGAGCCACCCAGGCACCCCTCCTCCATTTAACTTCTAACCACAGCAAGGGGAAACATGTCTTGGTAACTGTAACTAGAAGAGGGATTCTTAAAAGCAAAAGATTACTTTCTCTCAAAGTGATTCAAATAAACTATGTTCACAAGCTCTTCTGCTCAAATGTTAGTTGGAAAGAAATTTGCTACAGATGTGCAAATAATTTCTCCAATTCAGTTAAATTTATAGTTGGATATAGCATATAAGCTCTATCTATAGGGTCTATAAGCAATATTTGCAAGCCTTACTCCTAGACTAATGAATAGAGTCTTTGAAAAAATAGCCATAGTTTTGGCTTTGTAAGGTACAATTTATTTGTACAATTTTAATTTATTTGTAATCAAAATCTGACAGGGTGTCAGAAAATACTAGGCATTGTTTCAACAATAACAGCCAAATTCTGTGACAGTAGATTGTATTGCAAGAAGAACTAATATATCTAATATATGATAGAACTATGTTCTAATCTACCTTTTGATAACCTTTGCAATCTTTGAAATATTCCATAAAATAATTTTTATATGAAGTACAAATTTCTATTCTTGAGAAGTATAAGCAGGGTTGTTTTGGTAAATGTTTAATAACTAGTTATGGGGTGGGGAGAAGATCCAACTTATACCATTTGAAAATTTGTGTTAATCAAATATTTCTACTGTAGCTGAATCCAAACTACTAATATATCATCAGTGAATGTGGAGTTAGGAAAAGACATGTACCCAAAGTGCTCTCATGAATCAGAGTCATTTGGCCTCAGCACATAAGTGAATAAGATAATTTTAATATGGAACTGGATATATTTTTATCAAGAAAAAAAGATCCAAGCTTAATATACCATAGAGAAGTAATAAAGACTAAAATATGGGGATTATAGGTTTACTTAAATTGAATTTTAAATAAAATGATTTGGATTGAAAGAAATATATTAGAATATTTTTCTCTGGCTCATTCATTTTTCTGCTGAAGAAAGGAAGTTCTAAGGTATACAGAGACTGGTTAGTTGAAAAAGCTTGAACTATGGCTAATTTTTCATATGCTTACAGTGAAAAAAATAGACTAAAAAAATAAATAAAGATTTAACACATCAAGTTTTAGAGAGCCCTGAAAATGTGTTATTCTGAAAATCCAAGTTCAGTGACCTCTTCCTTTTAGGACTAATGATTATACTTTTTGATAGAATAAAAATATTATGGATGAGGTGAAGAGTTCTGGTTCCACATAATGTGGAGTAAACACACTCACCATTTCTCCTACTGTAAACAGCTATAAAACCTGGACAGAATGCATGGAACAGCTATTGGAGGGCTCTGAAAAGTAAACAGTAGCAGGTATATCGAGGAATACAATGGAAATTCAAAATATGACTGGAGAGTGTTGTTTGGCACTTTTCCCCTAGTGCTATACCCTGATTTGCACTTAGTGCAGCTTGAAACCTAGAAGTGAGCATGGAGTCTGAGCAAGTGTGGTCAAAGATAAACCCTCTAGTTTCGGTTTGAGGAAAAAGGGTCTCCTGTCATTCACAGTGAGTGGGAGGAACCCTCAAAAGTTTACTTTTTCTCTGTTCTCCTATGTGTCAGCACCCAAACAAGATTATGATGTAGAAGTAGCAGCAGCAGTGAAAGGGCAGCTGGAGTATCTGAAAATCTAAGGTAGGGAAACTTATTCCAATTAGAGGACCTGGTCCCACTAGGATAAAACAAATCTCTGTCACTATTGTGGTTTTTCCTTATCCATCTTGTCTCTTGAATCACAGTTCATAGCAGATCCAGGAAAATAAAGGTGCAGGCTTCTGGCCAAAATGTAATGAAAAAACAAAACAAAAAACAAACAAAACACACACACAAAAAAAAAACCAAAAAGAAGCATGAGGGTACCACAAGTAGGGGGAGGGGATTATGGACACAGACACACTTAGAAAGCAACCCCTTAGGGTTGTATATGAACTCCTGAACTCACCTCTAAGACGTGCATATGTGAATCTGATCTAAACAACATGCACAGACATTGGAAACTGAACCATGAGATAGACCACTGCCAAGATCCCAGATTAGACAGTGGGTAGGGCACAATGAGACAGCGCTGAATAACCCTGCAAAGATTTGAAAACAACACTTAAAGCCAGGACCCACAGAACTTAAAGTCGTAAGCAACTAGGTTGATTTTCTGTCAAAATAACAAAAATACCAACATACTCTATAGGGTTTAAACAAGACACAGTCTCATAATATACTATTCAAAATGAAAATCAGATGATCCAAAATTGCTTGGCATAAAAAGAGTCAGAAAAATAATTCACATGGAAAAAGATTACCAACAGAATCAAATTCGAGACCACAGATGTTACATTTATTTGAGAAAAACTTGAAAGCAACACTTTGTAAAAATATTCCAGTAAATAAGGACAAACACCTGTCAAATGAATGGAAAGATAGAAATTCTCAGCAATGTAATAAGTGATATAAAGAAGGGAAACATTATTTATAATTCAAATGGAAATTTTAAAAAAGAAAACTCCTTTAGTGTTTTGGGTTCAATAACAGGATGGAGATGACAAAGGTAAGAGTTGGGAACTTAAACCTAAATAAAGTATCCAATGACCAAAAGAGAAAAGATTGAAAAATATAAATAGTATGTCAGATTCCTTTAAGAGACTACCCATGATAGAAAATGAGAAAAAAATTCAATAAGAAACTAAAAATTTTTAAAAATGTCAAAAATTTTTAAAAAGCCTAGAAAAACCCCAAATTTGGCAAAATACATAAATACATAGATTCAAAAAATTAAATGAACCCTAAACAGTATACACAACTGGCAACCTGAGTTCCCAGGTCAAATCCAAAACCAGCTCCCATACACGAGAAGGGCAGAGAGTTGGAAGGAAGGGGCGGACCACTCCAGAGTGATAGGTGATAGGTTTAATAAGGAATGAAAATTACATACAAGGCTACATTACATACAGAACATAATTTTGGTCAAGACAAAAAGATCTGCCCATGAGGATCTTAAAAGTTCATAGGAAGGCCTTAAGAGGGTTCAGGTCATGTACATAGTCTAGATGGTCTCAGTAACATATTACTCTCTCAAGTTTGCATACTTAAAATGGGCTCCTATTATGGAAATGGTGGGCAGAACATACATTCCGAAGTCAGGAGTGGGGGGTGAGGATCCTCTGATTGCCCAGGTCCAGCTCTGGGGTCAAATGGCAATCATGTCCTCTCATGACCTCCTTCAATAATATACAAAGAAATTGATACTAAGACCTATCATAATCAAACTGCTAAAAATTAGAGACAAAGCAAAAATGCTGAAAGGAGCTAGTGGAAAATTTTAAAGTTAACAGCAAAGCAAATGACAGTATAGTTCTCTTGAAAGACTATAGCGGCCAGGAAAATGTAGCACAACATGTTTAAAGAGCTGAAATAAACTGTCAACCCAGAAATCCATATCCAATGAAAATATTTTTTAAGAAGGAAGGTGAATACATTCCCAGATTAAAGAAAACTAAGAGAATCCTTTGCAAGAAAACTTTTTTTTAAAATTGCTATACAATGTTCTTCAGGCAGAAGTAAAATTGTATCAAATGACAGACTATAGATCAAAGAAAATTTTCAACAATAAAAGGGATATTACATAATAAAAAAGTCAATTCACTAAAAAGACATTATAATCTAAAATGTACATGTACCTAACAAAAGGGCTTTAAAATACATGAAGCAAATAAGGATTTAATAGAAAGATGAGACAAATCCAATGTTTTCATTGAGACTTCTAATACTCTTCTTGTAGTAATTGACAGAAATGCTAGAGAAATAATATAAAACTGACAGCACCATAAACCAGATGGATATAACTGACATCTATAGAGTACCTCACCCAACAGTGGAAAATGTTTCCTTTTTTGGTGCACATGGAATATTCACCAACATTTTATCTTGGGTCAGAAAACAGAGTGAAAATAAACATAACATGATTGTGGACAATGACAGAAAAGTACACATTTTATTTATTGCTGTGATTTCTCTTTCTTCTGCTTTTCTACTTCCTATTGGACAATTATATTCATTTTATTTTTCAAAAGTTATGGTATTTAAGATATAGTTTCTTTCTATAATACTTACCTGTTTGGACCTAAGTTATGTGAAAATCGTTCCAATTGCTCATTATCAGTTGTCTGTTTTGTTTACCACAGCTTTCCACTCCTAATTATCTTACTTGGGTTGATTTTATTGTTGGCCAAAATCCAGTCAAGCACTTTCGCCAAGATTTTCTCATGTATACCTTTTTTGAATAGTTTCATCTTTATTACATCACTGTTGTTTTAATAAGCTTACAAATGATTTGATTAGAATATTGGTGTTAAAATTGTTTTGAAAAATTTGCAAACATTGCTCCATTGTCATATGACATTTGCTATTTATGTGGAGGAGACCACCCAAATTGCTCTTCTTTGTGTGTGTGTGACTTAACAAAGATTTATTAGCTTCCAGTTCCGGAGGTGAGATGACCAAAATTAGCCTCATTGGACTAAAACTAAGATGTCAGCAGGGCTGCATTTCTTTGTGGAGGCTCCAGGGAAGAATCCATTTTCTGGACTTCTCCAGCTTCTACTGGTTGTTCCTATTCCTTGTGGCACTCTGTCTTCCTTGATTATTCATCTATTGATGTCCACCTGGGTTGTTTCCATACCTTGGCTATTGTAAATAATGCTGCAGTAAGCCTATGAGTGCATACATCTTTTCACATTGGTAGTTTTATTTTTGGTGTGGGGGGTGGTAAATACAGGGTAGTGGAATTACGGAATCATATGGTGTTTATGTTTTTAATTTTTTGAGAAAACTCCATACTGTTTTGCATAGTGGTTTCACCAGTGTACATTCTCTCCAACAGTGCATAAGTGTTCCATTTTCTCCATATCCTTGCTCACCCTTGTAATTTGTGGCCTTTTGATACTAGCCATTCTGACAGGTTTTGATTTGCATTTCCCTGATGATGAGTGATGTTGAGCATCTTTTTAAGAGTCTGCGAAGCATCTGTATGTCTTCTTTGGAAAAATGTCTATTCATGTCCTCTGTCCATTTGTTTGTTTTCAGTGTTGAGTTGTGTAAGGTATATATATATATATATATATATATATATATATATATATATATATATATACATATATATTTTAGATATTAACCCCTTATTGGATATATCATTTACAAATATCCCATTTAGTTGGTTGTCTTTTCATTTTGTTGATGGTTTCCTTCACTTTGCAAAAGCTTTTTATTTTGGTGTAGTTGAGTGTTTATTTTTGCTTTTGTTTCTCTTGCCTGAGGGGACATATCTAGAAAAATGTTGCTATGGCTGATGTCAGAGAAATTACTGCCTGTGTTCTCTTCTAGGTTTTTATGATTTCATGTCTCACATTTAGGTCTTTAATCCATTTTGAGTTTGTTTTTGTGTATGGTATAAAAAAGTGGTCTAGTTTCATTCTTTTGCATGGCACTGGCCAAGTTTCCTAGCACCATTTATTGAAGAGATCGTCATTTCCCCAATTCTTGCCTCCTTTGTCACAAATGAATTGACTTTATAAGTGAGAGTTTATTTTTGAGTTCTCTGCTCTGATCCATTTATCTGTGTCTATTTTTGTGCCAGAACCATACTGTTTTGTTTACTATAGCTTTGTACTATATCATGAAATCTGTATTGTGATATTTCCAGCTCTGTTCTTTTTCAGGAGTGCTTTGGCTATGTGGTGTGTTTTGTGGTTTCCTATAATTTTAGTATTATTTGTTCTGGTTTAGTGAAAAATGACATTGGTCTTTTGACAGCAATTGCATTGACTATATATATTGCTTTGGGTAGTATGGACATTTTAACAATATTAATTCTTCCCATATGGACATTTTAACAATATTAATTCTTCCCATCCATGAACATGGGATATCTTTCCATTTGTTTGTGTCACCTTCAGTTTCTTTCATAGATGTTTTATAGTTTTGAGAATGTGGCTCTTTTACCTCTTTGTTTCAGTTTATTCCTAGGTATTTTATTCTTTTTGGTACAGTTGTACTTATTTGCTCTCATACAAGGGATTTTTTTAAAGGGATTTACTTTTTATGCCTGTTTTCTCATGAATCTTTTTGTTTTCCTTTAATTTAAAAGCAAAAGTGCAATATCTGATATTAGTTAGTTCTTGCCACAGTAATAGTATATAACCACCTGCACCAAACAGTGGCATATAAGGATAAGCATCATTCATATACCTGAGTTTGGCTTTGGCAACTCTGTCTCAGGCTGTTGATTGCTGGTCGGTTGGGGAGGATTTATTCTGTGTATCTCATTTTGGGATCCGGGCAAATGGGGCCCTGGATATTGGATCATAGATTCCTAAGGCAATAATCATAGGCTTATATAGGACCTGCAGAATCTCTCAAAATCACTTTAGGCCTAGACTGGAAACAAGGCCACCATACATCTATTCATATTCCCAAAACCATTACTTGGCCATACATCAATGGGGCAGAAAGTGGTTCTTTGATATAGGGAGCAGTGAAGGGAATTCTTTGCTGAATAATATGATCTATATAACTCACTATTTATTTTTCTACACCATTTTTTTCTTGTTCTTCAGTGTGCCTTTTTAAATCTACAGATTTAATTCTTTATTTAACAATATTTTCCTTTATGTAATGATCATCTGGTATCAAATTTCTTAAATTTCGACCATTCTCTGCCTTCAGGATTTAAAGCTGATAAGTTTGTCTATGCCAGTATTTTGATTGTTACCTGAGTTTATTCAGTCATTTTAAGGTCATAACATTTTAAAAATGTTTAGTAATCTTTCTTTATCAATTTGTTGATATTGCCTAAATTTATTCTTTTTACCTTATTCATTTCTTTATTCATTTAATACACATATTTTAAGTGCTTATTATATGCCAGGCATCCTTATGGATATGATAGTAACAGTGAAAAAATTATGTCATATACATTTGAATTTTGAAAGTAGTCAAATGAACACAAGTATTTCATTGGTCATTGATTGATGGTTTTAAGGAAAAAGTAATGTTAGGTCTAGAACTGCAAATAATTATTTGTTTGTTGCTGTCTCTTTCTCTCCTTCCCTTTCTCCCCTGTATATACACACATATATATTCTCTCTCTCTCTCTCTCTCTCTCTCTCTCTCTCTCTCTATATATATATATATATATATATATATGCACATATATATGTGTATGCACATACACACTCATACATACGTTTATTATCTTTGTTTTTGTGAAAATATTTATGTTCTTTCTTAGAAAATTTCAATTATACAATACAGTGTTATCAACTATAGCCACCATGTTATATATTAGATCCTCTATAGATTTTCCTAGTTCTGTACATTACATATAAATGGAATTATAAATATGTGCTCTTGGGGCGCCTGGGTGGCTCAGTCGGTTAAGCGTCCGACTTCGTCTCAGGTCATGATCTCGCGGTCCGTGGGTTCGAGCCCTGCATCGGGCTCTGTGCTGACAGCTTAGAACCTGGAGCCTATTTCAGATTCTGTGTCTCCCTCTTTCTCTGAGCCTCCCCGTTCATGCTCTCTCTCTGTCTCAAAAATAAATAAATGTTAAAAAAAAAAATTAAAAATAAATAAATAAATAAATATGTGCTCTTGTGTAACTTTTTTTTTTTTTTTTTTTTTTTTTTTTGCCTACCATAATGTTTTCAAAGATCATCCATGTTGTAGCATGTAGCACTGTTATGACCAAATAATATTCCATTGTTTGGATATACTGTATTTTGTTTATCCATCTATTAGTTTGGAGACATTTCCACTTTTTGCCTATTTCAAATGATACTGCTATAAACATTCCTGTGCAAGTTTTGTGTAGACATATATTTCAGTTCTCTTGAATACATAACTTAGAATTTCTTGGATATTAACTCTGTGTTTAACTATTTGAGAAATTGCCAGACCATCATTCAAAGTGTCTTCATGATTTTACTTTCCTATGTGCACTATATTAGATTTACATTTCTTCACATCCTTGCCAATACTTATTATCTGATTTTTTATTCTAGCCATTCTAGCGGGTTTGAAGTGAAAAGCTTAAGTTTTGAGGGCTCTTTAGGGAAATTAGAATTACTCCAGGGAATTAGTATATCAGGACTTAAGAAAAAGTTATAACTCAGTTCTAATCCTGATAATGAGGACAGCTCTACATGTCACATTTGGCCAGAAAGCTGAACTCAATTTCAGAAATCTTTCCTTGAACTCAAGTCATCATATCTAAATCTAAATTATCTGTTGTACGAAGCAGTTTTGTTAATAAACTCTGGCATGATTTTATAGTATATATTTGTTATTTGTGCTTTCATAACATTGGGAATGTTGTAATAACTCCTTGTATTTGATGTCTTCATTTTCCATTACAAAGGGCCGATAACTTATAATGGCAGACTTCTCTATATCTAAGGTGCAGGTTTATGACCCAGGTTTCATCAATCACATACAAGTGAACAAGATTTGGGTTTGGTGTCAATCAGTGTGGTAATGAAGACCTGATTCTTCATGGACTATAGTGACAGAAATGCTGGTACCCAGATGCAGGTGTCATTTGTGTTAATGGGCGTATTTGGGCATAGTTACAACTTTCTGGATCTCCCTAAGAATCTGTGAACAATCTAACATATTTTACTGATCTACCCAGAATGGATTTTGTTATTTGTACTCCCAATTAATATTGTTCTAAAATATTTTTCCAATTTCCTTCAAGTTATATATAAACCAATAAAAGATACAACTATATACATATGTAAACTAATCCCTTTTATTCTGATTAAATTGCCTGTTTATAATTCCAAAATGATACCATTAGAGAAATAATAAAAATTGATTTCAGTGTAGCAAAGAGTCAATTTTAAATTTAATTCCAAGGGCATAATATTAAAAATTCTTCTGTAATTTCTACCAGGACCTGAAATTCATGTCAACACTGTTTCAATAGATATTGCAATGTACAGGCTATTACCTTCTATCTTCTTGAATTATGGCTTTATATCAGATAAAAATTTATTACAAATAAGTTTACACATTTTGTTTACATTCATTTCTATTGTCTTCAGATTTTGAGGGACCATTTTTTGCTACAATTCTATACAAGGTATTTGCTTTGTTCATATTCTTTTCTTTGATGCCTGCATTAGAAACAAGATCTTTGGGGTAGCAGGGTGGCTCAGTTAGGTAAGTTTTCAACTCTTGATTTCAGCTCATTTCATGATCTCACAGTCATGAGTCTGAGTCCTGGATCAAGCTCCACACTGGGCATGAAGCTTGCTTGAGATTCTCTCTCCCTCTCTCTCTGCCTCTCCCCTCCTCATGCATGTCCTCCCTCTCTCTCTCTCTCTCTCTCTCTCTCTTTCTCACTCACACACACACACACACTATATATATATACACACACACACATATATATATATATATATGTGTATATATATATATATATATATATATACACATATATATATATATACACACACTATATATACATACACACACACACATACATAGTAATAAAATAAAAACAAACAAGATCTCTGGCAACAAAACCTGTTAATACAGAAATGCACCTCCATTACTTTGCCAGAAAGACTTGATCTTGGCTGTGTGAAAAAATATTTTCAGGAATCTTCCTGTGCAAACTACTCTTATAAAATAGTCTACATTAAGAATCACAGGAACAGGTAAAGTGATCTCACATTTTGGTTCTGCTGGTTAGCAGAGAAAACTAAAAAGAAAAAAAATATGTTTTATGTTTTTGCAATTTAATACTTAATGTTAAAACTCTCTAAGAAAAATATACAAAGTTTTAACTTACTTCATTTCCTTCATTTCTTTCTGTGCTTCCCCTCATTCTGTTTTTTACTTTATTTAGTATATATACTATATATACACAATGTGGAGTTGTAGGCATGGTTCAGCTAATAGTGTCATGAAAAATACTAAAAAAAAAAACCTGTGTCATTGTCCTTTGTATACGAAACTAAAATGCTAATATCTATCAATCTATTTCTTTGCTTATTTTGTGAAATTTGAGGTTTTCTTATCCAGTAAACTGTTACCATGTGGCAAGCTATGGGAACTTTAAAAGGAAACTGATCTCTCCAGACTTCAGAAAATTAAAGCAAATTATTGTGTATGTGTGTGTGTATGTGTGTGTGTGTGTGTGTGTGTGTGTGTTTAACTTTTTAGAAAGAATGAGCAGGGGAGGGGCAGAGAGGAAGGGAGAGAGAGAATCCCAAGCAGGCTCCATGTTCAGCAGAGAACCCAACACAGGGCTTGATCGCATAGCCCTGGGATCATGACCTGAGATGAAATCAAGAGTTGGACATTCAACGGACCGAGCCATCCAGGCACCCCCACACTATTGTGTTTTTTTTGTTGCCTGGAGCATAGAATCTAGGCTTTGGGGAGACTGTAGCATCACTGCAATGGTTTGTGAGGTACTCCCACTCCAACACTAGCAGAATTTCAGGGTCTTGAGAGCATTCAAAATGCTTGGAAAACCAAACAGCAAATGAAGCTTCCACACATTGATGGAATATATATGAGTCCTGTCTTAGGAAATTAAAAAAAAAAAAGGCATTTTCATATATTCAATTTTGGGGAGCATTTGTCAACACCACTTTTTACACAGGGTAGTGTCAAGGTGTTTGATATACCTTACCTGATTGAGGGGAATAGTGTTCTAAATCTCTGCTAATAACCCATTAGTATATTCATATCATCAGGTAAGCATCTACTCTGTCCTAGCCAATGTGTGATGCTAGTGATTCAGGGTGACAAAGAAGACATAATCCAGGCCTTAATGGTGCATATATTCCAGTACAATAACAAATAGAAGAGTAAAGCAATTTTAGATGGATATATAACGTAGAGAAAATAAAACCTGGTAATTGAATAGGGAGTAACCTTAGATGGTTGGCCAGGGAAAGTCTAATGCTTTAGGAAGTATGTTTAAGCTGAGTCTGAAATTACTAGATGAGATCAACTTTAAAATATCTAGAAAGAATGCTCCCAGAAAAAAAAGAGACAAAGCCCCTGTGGAAGAGACATGTTTTCTAATTTCAGATATAAAATCAGCATGGGGGCGCCTGGGTGGCTCAGTCGGTAAGCGTCCGACTTCGGCTCAGGTCATGATCTCGCGGTCTGTGGGTTCGAGCCCCGCGTGGGGCTCTGTGCTGACAGCTCAGAGCCTGGAGCCTGTTTCAGATTCTATGTCTCTCTCTTCCTCTGACCCTCCCCTGTTCATGCTCTCTCTCTCTCTGTCTCAAAAATAAATAAATGTTAAAAAAAAAAATTAAAAAAAAAATAAAATAAAATCAGCATGGTTGAAATTCAGTGATTAAGAGGTATAGTGAGGCACCTGAGTGGCTCAGTTGAGCAGTCGACTCTAGATTTCAGCTCAGGTCATGATTCAACTCAGGTGAATTCTCTTTCCCTCTGCCCCTCTCCCCTCCTCCCTCTCTCGGGATGGGATGGGATGGGATGGGATGGGATGGGATGGGATGGGATGGGATGGGAGGGGAGGGGAGGGGAGGGGAGGGGAGGGGAGGGGAGGGGACGGGAGGGGGGGCGGGGAGGGGACGGGAGGGGGGGCGGGGAGGGGAGGGGGGGCGGGGAGGGGAGGGGAGGGGATAGAGGTATAGTGGTACAAAATATTAAATTTTGTATATACATTTTATATGTTTGAAAAATATAAATATATATATATATAAATATATAAAATATATCTATATAAATATATAGATATATAGATCCCTGGCAACCATGGTAACATGGTTTATTCACTTTTTTATTGTTCATTTTAAAGCATTCTTTGTAAATTTGGATAATTGTCCTTTGTCAGATATATTTTTGTCCTTTGTCAGATATATTTTTGTAGATATTTTTTTACAACTGGTAACAGTTTACTGGATATGAAAACCTCAAATTTCACAAAATAAGCAAAGAAATAGATTGATAGATATTAGCATTTTAGTTTTGTATACAAAAGACAATGACACAGGTTTTTTTTTTTAGTATTTTTCATGACACTATTAGTTGAACCATGCCTACAACTCCACATTGTGTATATATAGTATATATACTAAATATATATATATAAATAAATGTGTGTGTGTATATATATATATATGTATGTATATAGTGAATTTTTAGAAAGTTCAGAGTGTTTTCTTCCAGAGCATAGGGCTCAGTTATTCTTGCAACAGCTGACTGGGCATGGAAAATATATCTGGCCCAAAGCCATCAAACCATACAGTGATTCAGGAGGTTAATAATAATGCTGGTATATGTGTTCTTCCAGCCAAACTAATCAGTCCTGTCTTGAAGAGTTTTGCATAAAACATGCAGAAATAGAGTAAAGGCAGTGGCAAGATCCAGAGCTGAACAATACAAACAAAGAGTGCAGAAGAAGCACTAGAATAGCAAATCATGTATAGCTATTGCGAAGGAAGCAATAAATGAACCATGGCCACATGGCTGTACTGTCTCCTAAATGATCATATGGTTCCTGAACAGTATTACGGTCTCTATGAGATCTGAGTGAGCACCAGCTAAGATTGCACTGTTTAATTAATTCCTCATCTATCCTTTTAACACCATACCATTAGTTTATGTATCTGCATAGATTCTATTCTTTACATTCTGTGACAAAGCTTTGATAACACATATGCTATTTCATTCTCATTAAAAATCATTTGATGAGATAAATGTTAAAAGGTTTTAATAGTAATCTGAAGGTTACACATTTCGTAAGTAGGAGATATGGGACTAGAATTGAACCATATCTGACACTACTATTAATATTCTAGAATGAACAGACACTAGCCAAGTCTTTTATATAACCCTGATTGACATGTGGCTCCAGTATGCCCAGCTTTAATAAAGGTGAGAATTGGATACAAGTCAAGAGAATGAGAAGACAAACTACAGGCTGGGAGAAAATATTTACAAAAATATATCTGACAAAGGACAATTATCCAAATTTACAAAGAATGCTTTAAAATGAACAATAAAAAAGTTAATAAACCAATTAAAAAATGAACAAAAGACCTGAACAGACATGTTACTTATGAGAAATAAGCATATGAAAAGATGCTCATCATCATAGGCACATAGAGAATTGTGAATTAAAATAACCATGAAATAATGCTACACACATAGCAAAAACTGATAAAACACTGACAGCACCAAATATTGGTTAGGATGTGGAGCAACAGGAACTCCCATTCATTGCTGGTGGGAATACAAAATGGTACAACCACTTTGGGAGACAGTTTAGCTATTTCTTACAAAAGTAAACATTTACTTTGCCATCTAGCAATGGTGCTTCTTGGCATTTACCCACGTGAGCTGAAAACTTAAGTCTATGCAAAAACTTGTATACTTATGTTTACAGAATCTTTGTTTATAATAGCCAAAATGTAAAAACAACCAAGATTTCCTTCAATAGGTGAATGGAGAAATAAACTGTGGTACATCCAGACAATGGAATGTTATTTAATGCTAATAAGGAACAGGCTACTAAATCATGAAAGACAGGGAGAAACTTTAGATGTACATTATTAAATGAAATAAACCAATCTGAAAAGGCTACATACTATATGATTTCACCTGTGTGTTGTTTTAGAAAAGGCAAAACTATGAAGATAGTGAAAGGGTCAGTCGTTACCACAGGTTGTGGGGAGGGACAGATGAATAGGTGCAACACAGAGAATTTTTAGGGCAGTGAAACCATTCTGTATGATACCCTAATGATGGATATATGTTAGTATACATCTGTCAAATCCACAGATGTACAACACCAAGAGTGAACCCTAAGGTAAACTATAAACTTTGAGTGACAATGTTTCAATGTAGGTTCATTGATTATAATAAATGTGCTGGCTTGGATGGGGGATGTTGTTAATGGAGGAGGCTATGCACGTGTTGGAGCAGGTGGTATGTGGGAATTATGTATACTTTTTTATCAGCATTACTGTGAAACTAAAACTACTTTAAAAATAGTCTATTATAAATGGATATAGTAAATCTGAGAAAAAAACAGAGAACTATTTATAGTCAGTGAATTCTACCTAAAAGGTTTCTTTTTGTTTTATTTTAATTAATTTACTTTTTAAAATTTGCAGTGGTGAAAGGAAAACCAGTATGAAATACCACAAAGATTTATTTATTTTTGTACATGTATGTTATCTTTTCCAGTACTCAGTACTGAGAGAGATCACTTTGGCCTGAGGTATTTGTTTCTGTCTTATGTCATAGGAGCACAGTCTGTGGGCAGCTAAGAACAAGGGAAAAGAATGTTAGCTTATGGTAGGTGGCACAGTTCTGAGAGACTATGGATAGTCACACAACCCTGAGACCTCCCCAGGAGAAGAGAGGAATGGGCTTCCAATGTTGTGAACTTGCAGTCCCTGGCACTGGGGGAATTGGGCAGGTTGCCTCCTGTGGCTACCATGGCTTGCAAGTTAAGGAGACTTCTCCAAAGGGAGGGAAAGAGTACAGTATATACATGCATAGAAAAGGTTTCAGAGTTTCCAAAAATTTCTAGTCATGTTGAATGGTCAAGCTTTTTCCCTGTTAGAGAAAATCCATAAAGTCCAAGAAAGATGGCTGTCTCTTCAAATGCACAGACACCAATGCAAAGCAAGAAACTTGAAGAATAAAGGGAATATGACACAGCCTAGGGAACAAAATAAATTCCCAGTAACCTACTCTAAAGAAATGGATATTTACGAATTGCCTAAAAAATAATGCAAAATAATCTTCTTAATAGTGAACTACAAGAGAACACAGATGGACAACTAAACAAAATCAAGGATACTAATGCATGAACAAAATAAGACTATCAACAAAGAAAAAACATAAATAAACCAAATTCTGAAACTGAAAAATACAATAACTGTATTGAAAAATTCAATGGAAAGCTTCAACCACAGACTTGATTGAATAGATGAACAATCAGTGAATCCAAAAACAAGTCATTGGAAATTATCTTAAAACCATACATATACATAAGAAAACTATACTGTCACTCAGCTTGTGAATTATTTGAGGCCTCAGCCTAAAGCATCAGCAGTTATACTGCTCATGGATTAGAAGAATTCATACTGTGAAAATGTCAATACTATCCAAATCAGTCTACATATTCAATCCAATCCTGATAAAAAAAACAAAAAAAACAAAAACAAAAACAAAAACAAAAAAAAACTCCAACAGCATTTTTCACATAAATACAAAAAATAATCCTAGTATTTGTATGGAACCACAAAAGATCCTGAATAATCAGAGCCATCTTGAGAAAGGTAAATGGTGAAGGCATCATGCTTCCTGACTTCAAGCTACATTACAAAGCTATAATAAACAAAACAGTATGTTATAATGATAAAAGCAGACACATAGATCAAAGTAACATAATAGAAGGCCCAGAAATAAACCTAGGAATATTTGGTCAATTAATTTACTACAAAGTAGCCAAGAATACACAATGAGGAAAAATAGTCTCTTCAATAAATGGTGTTGGGAAATGTGGACAGCCCCATGAAAAGAATGAACCTAGGCATGCCTAGGTGGCTCAGTCAGGTAAGTGACTCTCGATCTCATAGTTCATGAGATTGAGCCCTGAGCCCTGTGTTGTCAGAGATTCTCTCTCTGCTACTCCTCTGTTTGTTCACTCTCCCTCTCTCTCAAAATAAATAAATAAACGTAAAAAAAAAAAAAAAAAAGAAGAAGAATGAAACTGGACCACTATCATACACCATACACAAAAGTCACTCACAGTGGATTAAAGATTTGAATGTGAAACCTGAAACCATAAAACTCCTAGAAGGAAACTCCTTAATGTCAGTATTAATGATTAATCTTGGGTTTGACAACAAAAGCAAAGGCAACAAAAGCAAAAATAAACAAGTGGGACTACATCATACTGAAAAGTTTCTGCAAAGCAAAGGAAATGGCCAACAAAAAGAAAAGGCAACCTACAGAAGGGGAGAAAATATTTCCAAATGGTATCTAATAAAGTGTCAATATTGAAAATATATTAAGAACTCATACAACTCAATAGCAAAACAAATCCCACAAATAATCTGATTAGAAATGGGCAGAGGAACTGAATAGACATTTTTCCAAAGAGGACATACAAACAGGTAACAAGTATATGAAAAAGTGCTCAACATCACTCTTCATGAGGAAAATGCAAATAAAAACCATAATGAGATATCACCTCACACCTGTTAAGATGGCTATTATGAAAAAGACCAGAACAGTTGGCAAAGATGTGAAGAGAAGGCAACCCTTATGCTCTCTTGGTGGAAATGTAAAATGGTTTAGCACTATGGGAAATAATATGGGGCTTCCTAAAAAGATTAAAAACAGATCATACGGGGGCGCCTGGGTGGCTCATTTGGTAAGAGTCTGACTTCACTCAGGTCATGATCTCACAGTTTGTGGGTTCTAGTCCTGTGTTGGGCTCTGTGCTGACAGTTCAGAGCCTGGAGCCTGTTTCTTGTCCTGTGTCTCCCCCTCTCTCTCTGCCCCTCTACCGCTCACACTCTGTGTCTCAAAAATAAATAAATATTAAAAAAGAAAAACTTTTAAGAAATAAAATAAAAACAGATCATATGAACCAGAAATGTCAATTTTGGATATATATCCAAAATCATTGAAGTCAAGATTTCAAAGAGATTTATGCACTCTCAGGTTCATTGCATTATCCATACTATCCAACATATGGCAACAACCTGAAGGTTCTTCAAGAGCTGCATGGCTAAAGAATCTTGGATATATACATACAATCAGAATATTAATCAGCCTTAAAAAGGAGAAAATCCTGTCATATGCAACAACATGTATTAACCTGGAGGACATTATGCTACGTGAAATTAGCCAGTCACAGAAAACTATGATTCAAATTTATATGAGATACGTAAAATAGAGTCATAGATCATAGAATGGTGGTTGCTAGGGCCTGGGGGAGGGAGTGTTTGGGAGTTGCTGTTCATTGGGTATAAAGTTTTACTTATGCAAGATGAGTAAATTCTAAAGATAAGCCATAAAACATTGTGTCTATAGTGAACAGTACTTACTACATTATACACTCAAAACATTGTTAGAAAGGTAGATCTCAGGATAAGTGTTCTTATAACAAAAAGATAAGATAAATTTAAAAATAAAAAAGAACAAAGTACTTAAGATGTAAGAAAGAATGTAATAAGTAGCTATTGCATAAGTCTAAATGCTTGTTCTCTCCATCTTAGGAATTTGATTTTATTGCTTTTCTTCTTAATTAAAACCATTCAATCAATAAGATCTCTCAGATTTTCAAAGCCAAATAGGTATCTCAGAAATTAGATTTAAGGCATCCCTAAAGAACAATTCATTTAGCACTGATTTAAAAACCATCCTACAAAATATGGCATTTGGTCTAAGTAATTCTATTAAGGAAACTCTGTAGTTTCATGTAAATTTTACCATGTCTGAAGCTACCAGAAATAATCTAATTTGTGAAGATACTGGATATTATAATTCAATTTGTTTGGATTCATAATTTACATTTTTCACTGTTAATATAACCTTAGGTTAATCTTAAACATCTATGAAATTAAAGTAGCCTAAACCTAGTAAATTTGTTATAGAGAATAGGAAGTTTTGATTATTTATGTTTTCTATAAGACAGTAAATATTGCACAACCTAGATTACACCTACATTTTTTTTAATGTTCATTTATTTTTGAGAGAGAAAGAGAGGGGAGAGGGAGGGGCAGAAAGAGAGGGAGACACAGAATCCAAAGCAGGCTCCAGGCTGTGAGCTGTCAGCACAGAGCCCAATACGGGGCTCTCACTCATGAGCCAAGAGTTCATGACCTGAGCAGAAGTTGGCTGCTTAACCGACTGAGCCACCCAGGCACCCTGACACTTACATTTTTATACTCTGGTAAAACCAGGGCAAAATTATATTATCAAAATACTCTAATTTAAATGATTCATTTTACTTGAAATATCATATAAAAATTTCTCCCTTTTTATATTTGTAAAACCATATTAACACTCTATTTAAAAGCATGAAAAACTTGTTTAAAACTTGGCGGTACCATGTTTCACATGGAATAGACACAGAAAGATTTTCTTTTACAGATGAAAAACACAAATTCTGAAAAAGTCTGCACTAGTTTCTCTTCTCCTGCCAAAATGACAAAAAGAAAACTAAGCAAAACAAACATTTTAAGGGAAAAAATGAAAAATGCCTTAATGAATTAAACTCTCACAGGAGACTATAATTCTCTATAGAAGACTCGCTCAGTGTGGGACCAGCAGAAGACTAAGCTGAGCAAAAAAGAACCCATGAGAGCTAATGTTTTCACTTTCTGTTGACAAGTAGCACAGCACTTGTGAGTGAAACTTCTGAAGAAATCTGAGTGGCTCCTTTATACTGTTAAAGTGTAAGAAGATTACTGAAGGTAAGAACAAAACAAAACAAAGAACAACAACAAAACATACGCATGAAACTAGGTCTATTAATTCCAAGAGAAGGAAACCCATGATGGAAGTGATTGCATGGTTTGCTAAGTGGTACAATTAGGAATTTTTAAGTGCAGGAAGAGGGATGGGGGTGGGGGTTCACCTAAGTTGAGCTAATTAAGCAAAAATTCCTAATAGGCCTGAACTTAGTTTATTAAAACAAGTCCCAGTGTTCCTTGTTTAGGAAATAGTCTTTATTTGAGTCTAGTAAGAGTCTGGTGTATTGTGGTATAATGGAGTCTCTCAGAGTCACTTCTAAGAAAACACTACATGTAGTTTTGATGTCACCTAGGCAAGTGTCACATTAGATCTATGATAGATCAGAAAAACTGCAAATAGTGAACTACACTGCTTCAATAAATGATGTTTTTTTCAACTTGAAAGTGTTTATGGATTGTTTCAATTAGTTTTGACCATAGAAATAGAAAGGTTATGAGGCTTTTAACTTTTACCACTGCAGAAAGTAAATAGGAAACTGTGTAGCGAGGTTTAAATTTACAAGATCATGGATATATCCTAATCCAAGAGCTTCATTTGTATATAAACCTTCTGGTATAAGAAATGTGTCACTTGCCCAACATTAGACCCTGTGCGAATTGGAGAAGTATTACTGGGGTCCATGTTGGGGAAAACAAAACAAAACAAAACAAAAAACCCAAAAACAAGTGGCTGTTTTTCTATTGTACTTACTGTCTACCTTAGTTTATGTAATTTTCTAAGACATTCCTATGTTTAAAAGTAATAGAATATTGAATTTTTAAAACAATAGTTTAAATAGTGATTATTTTGACCAGCTATGTTATGGGTAGATGTATAAAATAAAACTAAAAAAAAAAAAACAAAACAATTTCCCATTAAAGAAAAACATTCTTTGTGCAACTGCACTTTTTCCTTTTATTTCCTTAAGTAAAACTAAGACTCCAAGGCTATTTAAGACCTATTATCTGGGGCACCTGGATGGCTCAGCTGGTTGAGTGTCTGACTCTTGATTTCAGCTCAGGTCATGATCTTGCATTTTGTGAGATTAAGCCCCAGGTCGGGCTCCGCACTGACAGCACAGAGCCTGCTTAGGATTCTCTCTCTCTCCCTCTTTCTCTGCTCCTCCTCTCACTCACTCTCTCTCAAAATAAATAAATAAACATTTAAAAAAAGACCTATGTCTAACAGCACTCACTTTCTGTCATAATTAATATTTCTGATTGCTCTTCTTGGCTTGCAGTGAAATCATTGCAAAGACTATTTTATCCTTCTAGTGATAAATATCTACAGCATCCCAACCACTGTTAAAATTCAATCTCACCTTTTCTGGAACTGTTTGAATAGATAAATAGGAAAATGTAACTGTATATTGGCAACTATAGACATCCTTAGGCTTTCCACTAAGTTAATGAAAAATTTAGTTTGTGGGAGCGTTGATTTCATCCAATTTTCAAACTGAGTTACTGCAAACCTACATTAAAAATTTAAAACATAATGTCAACATTATAAAAGGACACAATCTCTCTGTACACAAACCTCCCGTAGTGACTTTTGCAAATTAAAATGCTGAAAATCAAAGCATGGATGCTTAGAATAAGGACCCTTATTAAAAAGAGGACATAGGGAAAATCATGTTGGTAACCTTTTCAAATTTAAGTATTTTAGGTGACAACATAATTATTTAATGTTCTTAATTAAACCGATAGAATGAGGAAAACCTAAGAAATATTTCTACTATAAAAATTTGACTTAAAAAATAAACATTCTTGGTCTGATATAACATGTAAACTTAGGATAAAATAATTTTCTTAACATAGGGATTCTTCAGAATAAATGCCAAGATAGGAATTAATTTACCTTTTAGAACCTTGAAAATTGATGCACACTTTTTTCCTCCAGTGATCATTTAAAGTGGCTTTAAATCTTATCGAGTAATATGCTCTAGGTTTGTTTTTGGATGATCACCTAATTTGGAAAGGGCTTTCCATTTGAAAATAACAATAACTTTAAATATTGTCATTCAATGTTTGCTTTAGGGTTTAATGATTAAGAGGGAGTAGAGCCTGTCACTTTGGGTCAGTTGAATTTAAGTTAAATTCATTACTATATGGAATATAAGTCTATATAGGTTAAGGAGCATCTGGTTTACCTTTAAATATATAGAAAATTGTACAATTGAAATAAAATATAACCTAGGTTTTCATTAACTTCCTTTAAAATTGTAGAAGAACGATGATTTCAAATGGATGAGTCCAAGTCAGTGTATGTATTATTATTTTTTCTTTAATTTTATTTATTTTGGAGAGAGAGCATGTGCAAGCAGGAGAGGAGGAGAGAAAGAGGGAGACAGAGGATCTGAAGCAGGCTCCCAGCTATCAGCACAGAGCCTGACGTGGGGCTCAAACTCACAAACCATAAAATCATAACCTGAGCTAAAGGTGGACTCTAAACCAACTGAGACGCCCAGACGCCCCTATTCCTTTTCTTTTACTGTGATATAATTAACATATAACATTAGTTTCAAGTGTGCAAAATAATATTTTAATACTTGTATATACTGTGAAATAATCACTACAATAAGTTGAGGTAATATGCATTACTACACAGTTCTTGTGATGAGAACTTTCAAATTTTATTCTCACAGCAACTTTCAAATATACAATATAGTATTAACTATAGACACTATGCTGTACATTACATCCACAACCTTTAATTTACAGTCGGAAGTTTATATCTTTTGACCCCTTTCACCCATTCTGCCCACCCCCATCCCCTTCTTCTGGCCACCACCAATCTGTTCTCTATATCTATGAGGTGTTTTGTTTTAGATTGCACATATAAATGAGATCTTACAGTTTGTTTTTCTCTCGCTTGTTTCACTTAGCATAAAGTCATCATGGCCCATCTATAGTATCAGAGATTCTTTTTTATGGCTACATAATATTCAGTTATGTGTGTGTGTGTGTGTGTGTATAAATATATATGTAAGTTCCACTATAAATACATATCACATTTTTTATCCATTCATCCATTGATGGACACTTAGGTTGTTTCCATGTCTTGGCTTTTGTAAATAATGCTGTAATAACTATGGCAGGGCATATATCTTTTTGAGTTAGTGCTTTCATTTCCTTCAGATAAATATACCGAAGTGGAATTTCTGGATCATATAGTAGTTCTATTTTAATTTTTAATGGGAACTCCATACTTTATTCCATAGTGACTACACCAATTTACATTCCCCTCAACAGTGCACAAGGGTTTCCTTTTCACCACCTCCTCTTCAACATTAGTTACTTCTCATCTTTTTGATAATAGCCATCCTAATAGGTGTGAGATCATTGTGGTTTTGATTTCCTTTTCTTGGTAATTAGTGATGTTGAGTGTCTTTTCATCTACCTGTTATCTATTTCTATGTTCTTTTTGGAAAAACGTCTACTCGGTCCCTCTGCCCATTTTTTAATCAGTTTATTTTTTCCCAACTGATGTATAAGTTCTTTATGTATTTTTGGATATTAAGACCTTCTTGGATACAATTTTCAGATATTTTCTCCTACTTCATAGGATGCATTTTCATTTTGTTGATGCTCTCCTTCACTCTGCAGAAAGATTTCAGTTTGAGGCAGTCCCACTTGTTTATTTTTGCTTTTGTTTCCTTTGCTTTTTATTTCACAACTGAAAAATCATCACTGAGACTGATATCCAGGTCCTTACAGCCTATGTCTTCTTTTATAAGTTGTATAGTTTCGGGGCACCTGGGTGACTCAGTCAGTTGGGCATCCAGCTCTTGGTTTCAGCTCAGGACATGATTTCATAGTTTCATGAGTTCAAGCCCCATGTTGAGTTCTGTGCTGGCAGGGCAGAGCCTGCTTGGGATTCTGTCTCCCTCTCTGCCACTCCTCCACTCACACTTAAATAAATAAGCCTAAAAAATTAAAAAAAAAAACTTTTATAGTTTCAGGTTTTATGTTCAAGTCTTCAAACCACCTTGAGTTAGTTTTTGTATATGGTGTTAAATAGTGGTGCAGTTTTCCTAGCACCACTTATTGAAGAGACTATCTTTTCATGGTATATTCTTGACTCCTTTGTAGTTAATTGACTATATATGCATAGGCTTATTTCTGGGCTGTCTATTATTCTATTCCATTGATATGTGTCCCTTTTTAATGCCAGTACTATAATGTTTTGATTACTGTAGCTTTGTAATGTAGTTTGAAATCAATTATGTGTTCAGTTTTGTTTTTTGCTTTAGTTTTTTTTGTTTGTCTTTTGTGTTTGTTTATGGGGGGGGGGTGGTCAAGATTTCTTTGATTCTTCAGGGTCTTTTGTGGTTCCATACAAGTGTTATACTTGTTCTATTTCCGTGAAAAATGCCAGTGGAATATTGATAGAGGTTGAATTGAATCTGTAGATCACTTTGAGTAATATGGTAATGTTAATGGGATATAATATGTGGGTGATAGTAATTTTTGCAATATATAACCATGGGATATCTTTTTATTTGTCTTTTTTCAATTTCTTTCACCAATGTCTTACAGCTTTCATTGTACAGGTCTTTCATCTCCCCAGTTAAATTTATTTCTAAATTCTTTTTTTTAAATTTTTTTTAATGTTTATTTATTTTTGAGATAGAGAGAGAGACAGAGCATGAATGGGGGAGGAGCAGAGAGAGAGGGAGACACAGAATCGGAAGCAGGCTCCAGGCTCTGAGCCATCAGCCCAGAGCCCGACACGGGGCTCGAACTCACGGACCGCGAGATCGCTAGATCGTGACCTGAGCTGAAGTCGGACGCTCAACCGACTGAGCCACCCAGGCGCCCCTCTAAATTCTTTTTGATGCAATTGCAAATTGGACTGTTTCCTTAATTTGTTTCTGATAGTGTACAGAAATGCAACACATTTTTATATATTTCGTATCCTGTAACTTTACTGAACTTATTAGTTCTAACAATTATTGGTGAAATCTTTAAGATTTACTGTATATAATATCGTGTCATCTGCAAATAATGACAATTTGACTTTTTTTATTTGAATGCTTTTTATTTCTTTTTCTTGCTTAATTGCTCTGGCTAAGATTTCCAATACTATGTGGAATAAAAGTGGTGAGAATGAACATCCTTGTCTTCTTCCTTATCTTAGAGAAAAAACTTTCAGATTTTCATTATTTAGCATGATTTTAGCTGTGGGCTTATCATCTATGGTCTATATAATATGTTGAAGTTCCCTTTGTATATACTCCCTTCAGTTTTTATCATAAATTGATGTTAAATTTTTTTTCACCTACTTTTTCTGCACCTATTGAGATGATCATATGGTTTTTATCCTTCTTTTTTTTTTTTATTTTTTTTTAACGTTTATTTATTTTTGAGACAGAGAGAGACAGAGCATGAATGGGGGAGGGTCAAAGAGAGGGAGACACAGAATTGAAACAGGCTCCGGGCTCTGAGCTGTCAGCACAGGGGCCCGATGCGGGGCTCGAACTCACAGACCGCGAGATCGTGACCTGAGCCGAAGTCGGCGCTCAACCGACTGAGCCACCCAGGCCCCCCATCCTTCTTTTTTTAAATGTGTTATCTTACGTTGATATGTCTTATTGTTTATGTTACATTAACCAAAGTACATTTTGATTGGCTTATCTAAACTTGATTAATGATATCCAGGAATTATTATGTCCAATATAAGGTGCATACTCATGTCACCATAGCTTCCACCAAACTTATCAATGGCTATGATCACAAAATGGATATCTGCTCTGACTGAAATAAATTGTAATACATTTGCTCATAAAGTTTGTCAATATTTTTCTATTACTGTTTAGTTGTTTTAACTGCCGTTTAATTGTTTTCTTAATTTGTTGGGTTCATATTATTTGTTTTGACAATTCCTTAATCTGTCTCTTTCAATCTGTTTCTTGATATTTTAGATTAATACTTCCAATGCCAACTTGACCTATTCATATAAATACCCTAAAGAACCCACTGCAAAATCATATTCTAAATCGATACAATAGTTTGGGTTTTAAAAAGAGAAGTCTGATTATAGTTTGCAGGGAGAATTTCAGAACAAAATGTATAAGAAGTAAGAAGAACTCATTAATCTCTCCCAGGATGTGAATGAATTTTGAAGCCATTTTTTGGAGCACAGTCAAAAAAAAAAAAGCTTTGAGGCAAAAAGTAGAAAGTTCACTTTTGATATGCAGTTTTTGAAGTGTTAGAATGTTTTTAAGTGTGGATGACTTTGCTTCTACCTCATTATAGTGTGAATTCTATATGTACAGTGAACAATAGTGGTTTTTATTATAATAGTTGGTTCATTTAATCTTCTCGGGGCACATCATTCTAGTTAACATGATCTTGCCTTATCAAAAAAGTGGCTTAAGTAAATATTAAGTGACAGATATGCTTGGGTAAGAGGAAATGGTTTAAGATGTTCTTTCCCATTTGAGTCCTTGCAGTACATTTTAACAGAAGTATAGACATGTACAATCATGGAAAACACCTCTGAACGGTTTGTCAGTTTTTGAGAAAACTTAATATTAGAGAGTGAGAATTTCAAGGAGTAAGTATTTAGGGAAGACTTAGATTTATAATTTAGAAAAATTAGAAACACAGTATACTACACCAGGGCTTCAGGATATAAAATAGAGAGCCAGAGATTATATATTAGTTACTATACCTAAAACTTTATATTTTGTTATTTTTGCTAACATTTCTTTTCTGACCCCGTATCAATTTTCATAAAAACATTATAGTATTATGGAAACATTAATTTATTAGAGATCTTGCCAGTTTTCTAACAGCTCAATATATCCCAGCAGTACTGAAACAAATTGGTCCATCTATATTTCTAATCCAGACATTAAACATAAATATATCCACACTTTGATAAGAACCTGTCAGAAAACAGAATCTATTGTTGGTAGAATTCTATCTATAATTATATTTTTCTTGATGTTAATATTTATCAAAAGCTATTTTGCCATTTGGAGATGAGCACCTTCCATTAAATAGGATATAGTGGCTATATAAGACCTCAGTATGGTCACATAGAATGGAATTTTGAGAGTTAATTCTCTTCATTAAAAATACAGTTTGCTAAACTCAGAAGAGAAAGGGGGGTGCAATTAATGGGCAGAAACATTACTAACTATTAACGTAATAAGCAGAACAAGGAGTAAACTAAACAGACTCACGGAAGCAAAAATATTACTTACTAGAAAAGTATTTACTGAATGCCTACTCTTTGCAAAACTCTTTGACAGACATTTGGGATACAGTGGTAAACAAGATTGTTCTCTTGCTATCATGGAACAAGATGTTTTACTAGCTTCACTGAGAGAAAAACATGAACTAGTTTTTCCAGTCCTTACCTAATTCTCTGTCATCTTTCACCTAAACAGACCTCTGCCACCAGCGAACTAGAAAAACAGAAACACAAAGTCAAAGTCAGTAAAAATCTGGAGTAAATGAGACAGGGAAACAGAGATACAAGGGTAAAGTTCTGGGTTTTGCTTGCAATACTCTGGGAGTCTACAAAGACTTGTTTACACTTAAAGAGCTTACAGGCTATACTTCCTCAACCACTCAAAACTATGAAAATATAATTATCAAAAGTAAAATTTTACCCTCAAGTTAATATAAAATAAACATACATCATATGTTTTATATAACCCATTATTAATGAAGGCTTTGGTGAAACACCATGTACAACTCTATGACGAAATCATATTGATTCTTTAGGAAGTAGTTGTGAGAAACGATTCCCAGATGAAGTTATTTCCCTCCCCACAATCCTAGTGAGGCGGACAGATCATTGTGATATAGTTATCCCTTTTTACACTGCCACGCTATTACGCTTGAAAAACAGTAGTTTTCAAAAAGGTAAGATCATAGCTTTAATGCAAACATAAAATGAGCCAATATATGATCTTATTTAACCTATTAATTAATGAGGGGGAAATTAAGTTATTATAATTGGTTCAACAGATATCAGAGAAGCTAAATTATTTATAGTCAATTTAACAAAGAAATATTAGTATAGCATTGCTGGGTTAGATATAAAACTGGTTAATGCTCAACAGGCCATAGATCTTCAGAGCAATCTGTTCCACCAGATGGAATTTCTTTGTGTCAGTACAGTAGGAAAGCCTACAAGAAGAAATTTTACTTAGTCTGAAAACTATAAATCAATCATACAAAGTAGTAAGATCAAGTATGTATATTACTTTAGACTACTATTGTGTATTTTTTGGTC
This sequence comes from Panthera onca, assembly GCF_046562875.1. Taxonomy (NCBI): domain Eukaryota; kingdom Metazoa; phylum Chordata; class Mammalia; order Carnivora; family Felidae; genus Panthera; species Panthera onca. Next base: position 78,345,876 of record NC_138339.1, read on the forward strand.
ATCATTGTATACCAAAAGGACTTGGCCCCAGAATGTTTGCCTTATTTTGCCACATTTTAGAATAATGATTTTTTATAAGCTTTGTCACATGGATAATATTTCCAGATCTCCTGGCAGTATGAAAAACTTAACTATTTGAATGATTTCATAACCCCCTTTCTCTTAGTTTGAGGTGTGAGGAAAACCTTTCTCTCTCTCTTCCTTTCTCCTCTCCTTCTCTCCCTCTCTCCCTCTCCCTTTCCATCTTGATCTTGAGGAAAAAATATATTCTGCTGACAGTACTTTCTGACGAAATCTTCCCTTGCAAAGTTCAATCCCATCATTTTATACTCTGGACAGAGATGATCACTAACATGGGCAGAATTTATCTGTAAAAAGTGTAAAGGGTCATTCACCTTTCTTCTGGATGAGGGGATATTTGTAATCTTTTGTAAATTCTTTGACTTTGGGGTTCAGGCAAAACAGTAATGGGGAGAGTCCATATTAACATTCTGTTTTACCTTCACAAATTTCACTTTATAAGATTCATCACTAATGTTTTGAAAATTGCCTATAACTATAGTTATTGTATAATTAGTTCAATTTGGAGAGCTACATATCTCCTGTTATCTCTAAATTCTGAGACCACTGGGCCCTTGCCTGTAACTTGATCTAAATAAAAGTTTTAATGTGTATATTAAACAGAAAACTTATTTCCTGGCTCAGATCTAAGCTGAAAAGGTAATCCCTGTAGCTCCGTTTCTCAAATGACCGTGCGTGTGCGTGTGGTTTCAATCTCATCTGAAGCACTCAGTAGAAATATAAATGATTGTGTCTCTACCCAGTTTTTTCAATCCTTATCTTGGGAGACTCTGTTGAGAGTCTGTACTTTTCATACTCTCCATAGATGATTACAGTACCCAACCAGGCTTTTAAGGAATGATTTGTTGTTTAATGTTCATGGTTTTGATACTTCCTGCATATCCAAATGGAGCATCACATCTTGAAGCAGTAGCTGGTTAGTTTACTACTTAGTCATTTCAAGTAAATGTTCATTTGGCTCTTCCCCTTCTCCCTACTTATATAAAATAGAAAAACTAGGACAAAATTCAAAATGTCAAAGTCAGTTATAAATGCTACTACTCAAATAAACGTACAGTCATTTTATTTCAGCATTTTAGTATTGTTTTTAATATTTTAAAAATAATGGAGTGTTTCACATTTACTATGGACACAGGTAAATACATTGGAAATATCCCTTGTTTACATTCAGGCCATTATTATCAGTAGATAAAATGATAGCCTTTTGAAATATCTGCGTTTGGAAATCTACCTCTAAAATATGTCAGAAGCTTTTTGAGTAATAAAGCACAGATAAGAGACTGATGCTCCTTAGATGATGGGATAATGCTCTGGGTGGTTTAATAGAACTGCCAGTTATCTGTTGTGGCCTCCAGGTCTTGACAGTGGGATGTGGCTCTTGGCCTCATATTTTCATATATTTTAATGGCAGGCTGGCACTCTAGTATGAAATTATTTTCAGTTTATTCCATATGGCTACAAAATCTGGTTATATGACACAACTGGCATATAACTGGAAAAATTTGAGTTTTAGAGAAGTAACACAGTGACAATTTCTAAAGTTCTGGCTACCAGCGAGACACCTAAGATCTTAACATATCTACTTTTTGAGACTTTTCTCTTACCTTTTCCTTCCCTGGACATCACGCCTAGATGTGCACACATCTTTACCCTTCTGAATGTGCCATTCTTTTTGCCTTTGTGGTATTTCGTTTATTGGTCCATCTGGGGGAATCAACTTGACCCCCAATTTCACATGACCAATTCCCATTCAACTTTAAGGTTCAATTTAGAGGACAACTCACTCCACATGGCTTCAGTCATTATTTCCTTTCTTCATAAAAGGTACACTTGCATGAACTACCATAAAAGCCTATACTCTAATCTGTCATAGAGTTCATGACATACTGAAATTATTTACTTGCCTGTCATCTTTACTAGGCAAAATATTCCTTGGACATTTTATCTCTTTCATTGTGCTCACCTAATTAGAAGCTTGTAACTTTGTAGGCATTCAAATAAAGATTGATAATTTAGTTATCCTTATTCTGCATGGGTGTATCCAAGCCTGTTGATAATATTCTTACTTTTGAAATGTAGAAATAAGAGATATTATAAGGATTGTATCCTAAAGAAAACTTGTTAACAAAATTTTCCATGTGATATTATGGTATTTTCCCATTGCCTTAAGTAATATTTTCAGTTACATATATTATATGGATTTTCATTTTAGGTTGATTTTCATATAATTGTGTCAGGACTCTGATATACAAATTTCCAGTAACTTTTTCTGAAGTCTGTGAAGATGCATCAGTTGTCCTTGACATTAAAATATAAGTATATATTGATTTATAATATTTTACAAATTTTATCAAATGATCATTATAGTGTGTATATATTTATTCTATGTAAAATATGTAAATACTGTTAAGAAGCTCATAAGTATTGGTTTTTATTTGTTAGTTGACCAAGAATTACAATTTTTTTATAAAATTTCTTAGAACCACAGAACATCTGAACAAACATATATCTGAACGTGTACTGGTTTAAAGGATTTACCAAATTTTATTCTTTTTCAAGTTCCTTGAATTATGAAATTTGAATTAGCCATTAATGATGCCAAACAGCATTCTAAAAATATCATACTGTTTTAGAATTAGGAAGTATAATGCTAAGGAATTTTGAATATATACCAGCAAAGATTTAATCTTAATTTGATCATCAATGATTTTATGACTTTGAAATGAACATATATTAGCATGTTCTACATTCTTTATTATAAAAACCTTAAGTGTTCAAGTAAAACATTAGGTGTTCAATTTATATTTTTATAATATGTTGATGATAAATAATGGTTTTGTTTAATGACATTGATTACTGATTTGGTATATTTTTCAGTGTTTTCTTTTTTGGTTTTTTAATTAGAATATTGTTCTGAGAGCAAATATATCATGGAAAATCTGTGATTCTAATGTCCAGAGTGAGATTATTTTCTATGCCATTTTGACTAGTGGAAATCAATGGTGTATGATGAACTTTAACTTAGCTCTACCCAGATAATACAAAATCGATATTTTATTCTAAGTTGGAAATGACAAATATCAAGTTATAATTCAAGGTTTTATGTAGGTTACTATACTCATAATAAAATAATTTTTCATAATAATATAATGGGAAACTTAGTTGCATTTTCTCTTTATCTTTTTTAAATTTAAATATATATATAAAATTTTATATTAGTTTCAGGTATATAATGTACTGATTTGACACTTCTATACATTATTTGGTGTTCACCATAAGTGTAGCAACCATCTGTCACCATACGATGCTATTAAATATTATTGACTATATTCTCTATGTTGTACTTATCATCTCTTATTTTGTTGTGACTTATTTTATAACTAAAAGTACATTTTAATCCCCTTTATCTATTTCACTCATCCCCCTTCCCATCTCCCCTCTGGCAAACCTTCTGGTTTCTTTCTTTATATAAGCATCTGTTTCTGGCTTTTGTTTCATTGGTTGGTTGTTTTGTTGTTGTTTTTGTTTTTTATATTCCATATATAAAAAATGTATATATGTTATATATTATATATGTATATATATATGTTATATATATATAATATATTATATATATACATATATATATCATATATAATTAATATATGTTATATATATATATATTCCTTGGGTAAATATGGAGTAATGCAATGAATGGATCAAATGGTATTTCTTTTTTAATTTTTGAGAAGCCTCTATATTGTTTTCCAGAGTGGATGTACCAATTTACATTCCCACCAACAGTACACAAGGGTTCCCTTTTCATCTTCCCCCAAATTATTATTTCTTATATATTTTTTATAATACCTATTCAAATTGGTGTGAGGTAATATCTCCTTGTGGTTTTGATTTGTATTTCCCTGATAATTAGTGGTGTTGAGCATCTTTTCATATATCTGTTGGCCATCTGTCTGTCTTCTTTGGAAAAATACCTATTCCATTCCTCTGCCCATTTTTTTTAAAGCTTATTTATTTTTAAAGAGACAGAGATAGCATGAGTTGGGGGGTGGGCATAGAGAGAGGGAAAGTGAGAATCCCAATCAGGCTCTGTGCTGCCAGCAAAGAGCCTGATGTGGGGCTTTGACTCATGAAACCATGAGATCATGATCTGAGCAAAAACCAAGAGCTGGACACTTAACCAACTGAGTTACCCAGGTGTCCATCCTCTGCCCATTTTTAATTGGATTGTTTGTTGTTTTTGTGTTGACTTGTATAATTTTTTTATATATTTTAGATATTAACCCCTTATTGGATATATCATTTGCAAATGTCTTCTCCCATTCAGTGGGTTGTCTTTTGTTCTGTTGGTGATTTCCTCTGCTGTGCAAACATTTTGGGTGTAGTTCTAATAGTTCATTTTCACTTTTGATTCCGTTGCCTGAGGAGACATATTCATAAACATGTTGCTAAAGGCAATGTCCAAAAGATTACTATTTTTTCTTTAAGGGGTTCAATGGTTTCAGGTCTCACATTTAGGTCAGAATAATCCATTTGAGTTTATTTTTGTATATGGTGTAAGAAAGTGGTCCAGTTTCCCCAACATCACTGTTAAAAAAACTCTCTTCCCCGTTGTATATTCTTGCCTCTTTTGTCATACAATAATTGACCATATAAGTGTGGGTATATTTCTTTCTATCCTGTTCTAGTGATCTATGTATTTATTTTTATACCAGTACCATAATGATTTGATTACTCTAGATTTGTAGTATTTCATAAAATCTGGAATTGTGATAATTCCAGCTTTGTTCTTTCTCAGGATTGCTTTGCTATTTGAGGTCTTCTGTGGTTCCATACAAATTTTAGTATTTGCTCTAACTTTAAAAAAATGTAATGGGTATTTTGATAGGGATTGCATTGAATTTGTAGATTGCTTTGGGTAGTATGAACATTTTAATATTAATTCTTGCAATCTGTGAGCATGGTATATATTTTCATTTATTTGTGTTGTCTTCAATTTCTTCATCAGTGTTTTATAATTTTCAGAGTATGGGTATTTCACATCCTTCGTTAAATTTATTTCTAGGTATTTTATTTTTGATATAATCATAAATGAGATTGTTCTCTTACTTTCCCTTTCTGCTATATCATTATTAGTGCATAGAAATGCAACAGATATCTCTATATAAAGTTTGAATCCTGAAAATTTACTGAATTTATTTATCTGATAGTGTGTTGTTTTTTTTTTTAGGTGGGAGCAGAGTTTAGGGTTTTCTATATATAGTATCATGTCATCTGCAGATAGTGACAGTTTTGCTTCTTTCTTACCAGTTAGGATGCCTTTCATTTGTCTGATTACTATAGCTAGTACTTCCACTACTATGTTGAATAAAAGTGGCAAGAGGAAATTCTTTTTCACCATTGAGTATGATGTTACTCATCATATATATATATATATATGGCATTTAGTATATTGAGGTATGTTTGCTCTAAACCCCCTTAGAGTTTTTATCATGAACAAATGTTATATTTTGTCAAATGCTTTTTCTGCATCTATTAAGATGTTCATACAGTGTTTATCCCTTTCTTAATAATGTGATGCATCACATTGATTGATTTTCAAATATTAAAATACCCATGCATCCCTGGAACAAGTCCCACTTGATCATAATGAATGATTTTTTAATGTATTGTTGAATTTGGTTTGCTAATATTTTATCGAGAATTTTTGCATCTATGTCAATCAGAGATTGGCCAGTATTTGTTCTGTGTTTCTGGGTAGTTTGCTGTTTGGTTTTGATATCCTGGTAATGCTGGCCTATAGAATAAATTTGGGAATTTTCTTTCCTCTTATGTTTTTTTGGGATAGTTTAGAAAGAAGGGGCATTAACTCTTTAAATATTTGGTAAAATTCAAGTGTGAAGCCATTTGGTCCTGGGCTTTGCTTAGTGGAGTGTTTCAATTACTGATTCAATTTCATTACTAGTAATCAGTCTGTTTAAATTTTCCACTTCTTTCTGATTTAGTTTTGGAAGAGTGTATATTTCAAGGAATTTTTCCATTTCTTCTAGATTGTCTAATTTGTTGGCAGATAAATTTCATAATATTCTCTGTGTATTCTGTGGCATCAGTTCTTATTTCTCTTCCTTCATTTCTGATTTTATTTGAATTCTCTGTCTTCTTCATGAGCCTTCCAAAATTTTTATTACTTTTTTTATCTTTCAAAGAACCAGCTCCTGGTTTCACTGATTTTTTTAAAAGTCTCTTCCATTTATCTCTGCTTACATCTTTATTATTCCCTTACTTCTACTAGCTTTAAGATTTGTTTGTTCCTCTTTTTCTAACTCCTTTAGGTATAAGATTAAGTTGTTTGAGATTTTTTTTATTTCTCAAGGAAGGCCTATAATGCCATAATCTTCCCTCCTAGAACTGCTTCCACTGTATCCCAAATACTTTGGAATGTTCTCCTTTCATTTCATTTGTATTTCTTTCTTGTTTTCCTCTTTGATATCTTGGTTGAACCATTCATTGTTTAGTAGCATGTTGTTTAGCCTCAATGTATTTGTGGTTTTATCTAGATTTTTTATTGTAATTGAAATTTAGTTTTATACCTTTGTGGTAGGGAGAGATGCTTGACACGGTATCAGTCTTCTTAAATTTACTGAGACTTATTTTGTAGCCTAACATGTAATCTATCCTGGAGCACTTGAAAAGAATATATATTCTGCTGTTTGGGAATGGACCGTTCAATATATATCTGTTAGATCCATCTGGTATAATGTGTCATTCAAAGCCATGGTCTCCTGGTTGTTTTGTCTGGATAATCTATCTGTTGTTATAAGTGAGGAGTTAAAGTCCCTATTATTAATGTGTTACTGCTAATTTTTCCCTTTATAGTTGTTAATATTTTCTTTATGTACTTAGGTGCTCCAATGTTGGGTGCATAGATATTTATAATTAACACATTCTCTTTTTGGATTCATCACTTTATCAGTATGTAGTGCTCTTCTTTTCTCTCACTCCAGCCTTCGTTTTAAAGCTTATTTTATCTTATTTTATTTATTTTATTTTACTTTTTATTTTTTTTAATTTACATCCAAATTAGCATATAGTGAAACAATGATTTCAGGAGTAGATTCCTTAATGCCCCTTACCCATTTAGCCCATCCGCCCCCCACAACCCTCAGTTTGTTCTCCATATTTATGAGTCTCTTCTGTTTTGTCTCCCTCCCTATTTTTATATTATTTTTGTTCCCCTTCCCTTATGTTCATCTGTTTTGTCTCTTAAAGTCCTCATATGAGTGAAGTTATATGATTTTTGTCTTTCTCTGAGTAATTTCACTTAGCATAATACCCTCCCGTTCCATCCATGTAGTTGCAAATGGCAAGATTTCATTCTTTTTGATTGCCGAGTAATACTCCATTGTATATATATACCACATTTTCTTTATCCATTCATCCATCTAAATATTGCTACACTGGCTTTTTTTTTTTTTTTTTGAATTGGTCCCATTTTCACAGAATATGTTTGTCCACCCCTTCACTTTCAATCTGTGTGTATTCTTAGGTATGAAGCGAGTCTCTTCTAGGCAGCAAATAGATGGGCCTTCTTTCTTTACCAGTGCCCCTGGTCACCAGCACCAGGCATCCAGGGTGTCTCCTGGGTGAGCTGTCTGTACTCTACTGTTGTGATTGAGTCATGTTTATCCTCAGTTCAGTTGGCTGCTCTGACCCAGTTTTCCTGCTGTGTATGCACTGACTGGTCTGGGTTTGGTTCCTATGTTATTGAGAGGCCCAAGACCACTGCAGGCTCTTTGTGAGAGAGGCCAGGAGTCAGACTAGGTGTCTACAATAAGCCTCTCTGCCACAGCTGTAGGCAGCAGAGGGGCAAATCTTGCTCCTTCTGTAGCCAGCTACAAGGCCTGGCTGCAGGAACAGCAGGGGCACTGGTGTGTGGGCTTATTTCCCCCCCTCCGCAGACAGGAGTCACTTTAAGGTGGTGGAGGTTCCTGCAGGGACTGCTTGCAGGGTGTGGTAGGGTAGGAGCCACTCCAGAGGGAGCCTGCTGAGGCTGGCGGGTTGGATGAGGGGAGGCTGAGGGGCAATGTGAGGGTAGGGCATGTAGTACTAGCAAGAGAGATGGAATGTTAGGTCTGGTTGCTGCTGTCTATACTGAGGGAGGGGAAGGGAAAGGGCATCTGCCAGCACCCTTGTTCCTGTAAAATTCTGAAGATCCCTGTCCTTGTAGCTCACATTCTGAAATTAGTAAATAAATCTCCTTCACGTATACCCTACATACTTTTCAAAAAAAGTAATTTGCTACTGATGGTCATTCAAGTCAATTCCAAACTTTGGCTATTATGAAAAAATTCTGTGAATACATTTCCGTGTTTTCCTATTTTTTCTGTGAATATCCAGGATGAATTTCTAGAAGTTATATTATTGAATCTAAGGGGCGCCTGGGTGGCTCAGTTGGTTGAGCAACCGACTTCGGCCCAGGTCATGATCTGGCAGTTTGTGAGTTCGAGCCCCGCGTCGGGTTCTGTGCTGACATCTCAGAGCCTGGAGCCTGCTTCAGATTCTGTGTCTCCCCTCTCTCTACCCCACCCCTGCTCACGCTCTGTGTCTCTCTGTCTCTCAATAATAAATAAATAAACGTTAAAAAATTAAAATAAAATAATGTACATTTTACATTTTGATTGACGTTGTCATATTTCTTTCCAAAAACATAATACCAAATACTGAATGTATAATATACAACATACATGGTGTGTTGCATTTATGACTTCTTTTACAAATCATCTGTGATTATTTATCTTTGACATACACAAGGAAGAGGAGAACCATGTTTTATCCTGAATAGTTATGATAAAAACAGTTGAAATGTCCAATTTTTTGCCACTAATTTATGATTCAAATATAATTATAAAGTCTAACATGAATTTGGTTCTATTCTTTTATGTTAATTCCATTCTATTTAGGTTCCTATTCCCTTTCTGGTGTCAAATATTTAGCTATATTTTTTAAGAATGTAAGATTAGAAAATTCTTACAGTTAAAATATTTCCTTACCTCCTCTCAGTTTTCCATTTTCAATCTCTCAATTATTGTTAATTATATTTTGTTCTTCTGTTAACATAGCTTACTTTATCTTTAATGTTTATCATTTTAAATAAGACATTAAAATTTTCCTGCAATTATCAGTTTGACTATATAATTTGTCACATCATTAGGAAAAAATACAGAAATTGACATGCTATCATTTTCTGTCACCTCTTTCTCTACACTTTTTAAAATATAATTTTTACGTTGTCTCTATTACATCTTTGTGGTAAACTGTGTGAAATTGGTATTTTTGTAGATGCAACATTTTTTATATCACCTATCCTGTATGAGTCAATCTGTTATGTGCTGTTATTCATAATTCACAAAACTCTTTAGCTTTAGTTCTATATTTAGATATATTCTGTATTAAAAATGCAACACTGTTACTATAGATTTTCACTTATTTATTGTTGACCTCACTGCAAAAGCCTTATGATAATGATATTTCCTGAGTTCATGTAGCGATCACAATTATTGGGTTTTCATCATACCATCCATCCTAAGAATTTTGACAATTATAATGTTCCTAGATTTTTGCACAATTTTGCATGTATGTAAGTGTATATTTATTGTGATATAATTTAAATACATAAAATCCACCACTTTAAAGTGAAAAATTGAGTGGTTTTTAGTATATGGCCAAGGTTGTACAACCATCACAAGTAATTTTAGAATATTTAATACTCCAAAAAGAAACCCCATTCCAGTTATCAGTCACTTTCTCTCCCCCTTCCCCTTTGCACCCAGGGGGAGAGTATTCTTTCTGACTATATGGATCTGCTTAATCTGAATATCTTATATAAATGGAATTATAAAATATGTGGCTTTGGCTTCTTTCACAGCATAATGATTCCAAGGTCCATTGATGTTGTAGTATGTATCAATTGTTTATTCTTTTTTTATAAGTGAATAATATTCATATATATTTATAAAATGAATTTTATATAAATATATATGTTTATATACTGTAAGTTCTATTAATATAATTATATATTACATAATTGTATGATTATAGTATAATCTATATGCATGTAAAATATATTTATATAACATAATATATATACATATGTATTCATATTAATATATATTTTTTCATCTGTTGATGGACCCTTAGGCTGCTTCAATGTTTTAGCTTTTATGAATATTGTTCTAACATTCATATATTAATTTCTACTTGAGTACCTATTTTCAATTTTTAATTGTTATTTGATGTCTATATACCAAGGAGTGAAACATTAAGTTATGTAGCAAGTCTAACTTTTTGTGGAACTACCAAAACATTTTCTGTTTTGACTGAAATCATATTTCCACAAGCAGTGCATGAGAGTTCCAATTACTCCACATGTTTGGCAATGCTTCTTGTTTTATATTTGTTTTTACATTATTATACCATTTCCTTTTTGGTTTTTGTGTGTGCAGTGGTAGCACATTATGTATTATTTTGGTTTTTATTTCCTAATGACAATGATGCTGAGTCCCTTTACATGTGCTTATTGGCCATTTGTATATATTCTTTGGAGAAATATCTATTGAAATACTTTTCCCATGTTTAATTGATGCATCTTGTTACGTTGGGCTATGAGAGTTCTCTATAGATTTTGGATACTAGACTTTTATCATATGTATTACTTGCAAATATTTTCTTCCATTCTGTTTGATACACAAAAGGTTTTATGTTTGATGAGTTCCAGTGTATCGTAATTTTTCTTCAGTTGCTTCATTTTTGGTGTCCTATCTCAAAAACTCCGTAATATGATATTGCAAAGATTTACAACTATGTTTTCTTTTAAGAGTTTTATAATTTTGTTGTCATGATTAAAAATAATGTACATATGTGATCAATTTTGAGTTAATTTTTATATGTGGTAGAAGGTAGGGGTTCAGATTCATTCCTTTACACATGAATATCCAGTTGTCCCAGCAACTAGATAAAAAGATGGTTTGTTAAAAAGGTGATTCTTTTCACCATTAAATTTTCTTAACACCCTTGTTGAAAATCGACTGACTATAAAAGGGAGGTTTTATGTCTGGATTCCAAACTCTATTCTATTGTTTTGTCTATCCTTATGTTAGTAACACATTTTATTACTGTAGCTGTGTTACTAGGTTTTGAAGTTGGGATACATAAGTCCTATAGATTTCTACTTTTTCTAGATTTGTGTGTGTGGGGGTACTATTCTCAGTCTCTTAAGTATCTATGTGACTATTAGGATCATCCTGTATATTTCTGTAAAAAAAAAAAAAAGTAGTTGGAGTTTTGATAAGAATTATATTGAATATGTATAGGAAGTATTGCTATCTTAACAATATTAAGACTGCCTATCAATAAACATGAGGAGTCTTTCCATTTATTTAGGTCTTTAATTTCCTGTGGTTTTACGTGTACAAATTTTTTACCTCCCTGTTTAACTTATTCCTAATTATCGTATTTTTCATGCTATTATAAATGGAATTGTTTTCTTAACTTTATGAATGAATTATAAATTGCTAGCATATAGAAATATAATTGAGTTTTGTGCATTAATTTTTTGTCTTGCAACCTTGCTGAACTTATCATTTTTATTATCTTTTTGGATTCTTCAAGAATTCTTATGTATAAAATCATGTCAGCTGCAAATAGGCAAGCAAAAGAAATAAAAATACTCAGACTTGATTGTAAAAAGTAAAACTATCTCTTATCGCCCTGTCTAGAACTTCCAATACCATGTTGAATAAAATGGACAAGGGCAGACTTTTTTGTCTTTTTCCTGATCTTAAGTAACAGCTTTCAGTTTCTCAGCATTAAGAATGGTGTTGATTGTGGATTTTCTGTAGCTATCCTCTATCAAAAACATTTTTCTGCATCTACTATGATAAATATGTAAATATTTTTCCATTTCCCCCATTATTTTATAAATATGGTATATTACATTGATTGATTTCTGTATGTTGACCCATCCTCACATTTGTGAGATAACTCCCACTTGTTTATAGTATATAATACTGTATTACATATATATGTATGTATATATATACATCATATATATAATCATTTAAATTTGCTTTTCTAATATTTTGCTGAGAATATCTGTGTCAATATTCATAGAGGACACTGGCATACTATATTTTCTCGTGAGAACTTTGTCTGACTTTACCAAGATAATATTGGCCTCCTGAAATGAGTTAAGAAGTGTTCCTATATTTCTTCTTTTTAACAAATAGGTATTTAAGAAGTATTAGTGTTAGTCTTCTAATTATTTGGTTGAATGTACCAGTGAGGTCATCTGGTCCTGAATGATTCATTGTAAATTTGTTTTTATTACTAATTCAATCTGTTTATGTCTTTATAGAAATGTACTATCGTTTAATTGTTTGGCATATACCTCTTTTAAACATTTCCTTATAATCCACTTCTATTTCTGTAAAGTCTGTAGTTAAGATACATTTTTAATTCCTGATTTCAACAATTGAAACTTTTCTTTTTCCTTGGTTGGAATTGGGTGTATCTTTGCAATGAATCAGTTTTTGGTTTTGTTCAATTTTCTCTATATTTTATTTTTGCTGTTGTCTAATATTTACTTCTTCTTTCTTTTTCTTGCATTGGATTACTGAATTTTACTCCATTACTATAAAAGTAGGAGATTAGGTTACTGATTTGGGATGTTCGTTTTTATTGGAAACATTTATAGCTGTAAATGTCTATCTGAGCACTAATTTTATTGCCTGAAATAAGTACTGATATTACCAAGTATTTTGTAATTCCACTATGGTTCATTATTTGACTCTTTGGTTAATTTGTTGTTTAAGAACCACATATTTTTATTTTTATTTATTTATTTATTTATTTATTTATTTTTATTTTTTATTTTTTATTTTTTAATATATGAAATTTACTGTCAAATTGGTTTCCATACAACACCCAGTGCTCATCCCAAAAGGTGCCCTCCTCAATACCCATCACCCACCCTGCCCTCCCTCCCACCCCCCATCAACCCTCAGTTTGTTCTCAGTTTTTAACAGTCTCTTATGCTTTGGCTCTCTCCCACTCTAACCTCTTTTTTTTTTTTTTCCTTCCCCTCCCCCATGGGTTTCTGTTACGTTTCTCAGGATCCACAGAAGAGTGAAACCATATGGTATCTGTCTTTCTCTGTATGGCTTATTTCACTTAGCATCACACTCTCCAGTTCCATCCACGTTGCTACAAAAGGCCATATTTCATTTTTTCTCATTGCCACGTAGTATTCCATTGTGTATATAAACCACAATTTCTTTATCCATTCATCAGTTGATGGACATTTCGGCTCTTTCCATAATTTGGCTATTGTTGAGAGTGCTGCTATAAACATTGGGGTACAAGTGCCCCTATGCATCAGTACTCCTGTATCCCTTGGATAAATTCCTAACAGTGCTATTGCTGGGTCATAGGGTAGGTCTATTTTTAATTTTCTGAGGAACCTCCACACTGCTTTCCAGAGCGGCTGCACCAATTTGCATTCCCACCAACAGTGCAAGAGGGTAAGAACCACATATTTTTAAATTTCCTAAATTTCCTTCTGTTACTGATTTCTAATTCCTTTATTATGTTCAGAGGACATACTTTATATGATTTCCATCCTTTAAAATTTTTGAGGCTTGTTTTATTAAGAAACATATGGTCTATCCCAGAAAATGTTCTTTGAGTACTTGAGAAGAATGTGTTCTTTTGTTGGGTAGAATTTCTTTTAGTTCTAGTTCACTAATAATGTTAAAGTCTTCTATTTTTTTTATATTTTCTGCCTATTTATTTTATACATTATTGAAAATTGGGTATTGAAATGTCCAAATATTATTGAAATGTCTCTTTCTGCCTTTAGTTCTTTCAATTGTCCACTTGATGTTGGTGCATCTGATGGTTTCCCACAGGTCTCTGAGGTTCCATTTATCTTTTTTCATTCTTTGCTTATTCCTCAGACTGGATATTCTGAATTTATCTCTTGTCAGGTTTGCTGATTCTTTCTTCTGCTTGCACAGGTCTGCAGTTGATCTTTTCTACTGGATTTTTATTTCAGCTACTGTAGTTTTCAACTGTAGGATTTTTTTTTTTTTAATTTTTTTTTTTCAACGTTTTTTATTTATTTTTGGGACAGAGAGAGACAGAGCATGAACGGGGGAGGGGCAGAGAGAGAGGGAGACACAGAATCGGAAACAGGCTCCAGGCTCCGAACCATCAGCCCAGAGCCTGACGCGGGGCTCGAACTCACGGACCGCGAGATCGTGACCTGGCTGAAGTCGGACGCTCAACCGACTGCGCCACCCAGGCGCCCCTCAACTGTAGGATTTATATTTGATCCTTTTTTCATAATTTCTATCTCCTTATTGATATTCTGTGTTTGTTGACAGAACATTCTCATGTGCTCCTCTAGTTATTTAGACATGATCTCCTTTAGCTCTTTGAACACATTTAAAATAGCTAATTTACAGTAATTGAGGCTTCCTTGGGGATGGTTCCTATTGATTTTTTTTTTCTTTTGGATGGGTAATTCTTGCTTGGTTCTTCATATATAGCATAATATTTTGATGAAAAATGTGTGTTTCAAGTAATGTAAGGTACAACTCTGGAAATCAGATGCTCCTTCTATGCAGAGTTTGTTGTTGCTGCTTACTTTTTTGTTATTTAGTTAATGACATTTCTAAACAAATTTTAAAGTCTGTTTCTTTATAGTGTGTGGCCATTAAATTTATTTTAGTTTGGTTAGTGACCAGATAATAACTAATTATGGATTTTTAAAAATTCTTGGAATAAATCCCCCAGTCTTTGCTGAGGGGCTATGTGTGACTGTTAGGACACATCTTCAACACAAAACCAGGAATTTTGAACCCGGACTTAATCTTCATTTTCTGCTGTGTAGAGCCTCAGGATATATCAAAGATCTATATATCATTAAGACCTTCTCATGTTTTTTTTTTTTTTTTTTTTTTAATTCCCTAAACATGAACACAACTCTTTGAATGCATGATGTTTCCTAGGAATATGTCAGGTTTTTTTTAAAGCCCCTATACACATCTCATCCTTCACCTTTCCCTTTTAAGATTTTGGTTAATCTGGGGTGCTTGGGTGGCTCAGTCGGTTGAGCATCTAACTTCGGCTCAGGTCATGATCTCACAACTTGTGAGTTCAAGCCCTGCATTGGGCTCTGTGCTGACAGCTCAGAGCCTGGAGCCTGCTTTGGATTCTGTGTCTCCCTCTCTCTCTACCCCTAACCCACTCGCATTCTGTCTCTGTCTCTTTCAAAAATAAATCAACATTAAAATTTTTTTTTTCAAGATTTTGGTTACTCTTTTGTGTGCCCAACTCTTCTAAATCACTTTAGGCGGTCAGGGTGTTATAACATTTGACAAATACCTCTTGGGGAGAAGCTTTTAGCACTCAGCAAGTTCAAATAAGGTGAAATAAAATAAGTTATTTTAGTAGAGTCTTCCAGAGAACCACAACTCAGGTCAAGTAATTACTATTCTTTGGAAATAAAGTTTGGAAAGAACTGCAGTGCTATTGTGCTTCCTCTGATACCAGGAGTATGGCCTATTATCTTTCTAAGGCTACTCTTTAGACATCAAGTGGTGGATGAAACTAGAAGAAATGAAATACCACAAAGCATGTTGTTGATGCTAAGATTCAGCCATTCCATTTTTCTTGACGAAATGCCACCTCATGGCTGAAGTCTCAGGTTAATTTTTGGAATTCTGACAATTTGTGGCTACTTTTGTGGCTTTTTGGAGCGTCTTTACTCCATCATGTTCACATCTCTCACTCCACCTTTCATTTTCATTCCTAGTGATGTTTTTCTCATTCTTAGTTTACTTAGCTTGTCAAGATCCCTTTTTATTTTATTATAATATATTAAAAATTAATTTTATTTTTAGATTTTTCCATTGTACAACAAACTTGAATGAAAATACCTGAATTTCTTAGATTTGATTTCCAAAAGCAATTTGTCTGATATATGCATTTAGTTTCCTTTTTATCCTCAGGTAGCATTTTTGCATAGCTGCCCTCACATATCTTTTCCATATATAGTATCAATATCTAAGATAAGTTCTGTCAAAATGGTTTTTCTGGTAAAACATTCATTAATTTTTTTAACATTTATTAGTACTTCCTAGGTTCCAGTGGTTATGAGAATACATAATGAAAAATAATTCCAACTATCCCTACCCTAATTCAGCTTGTATTTTATCAAGGACAGACATAAAATAAAATCCTAGACCCTGAACTGCAGACCGGGTAAAATACCTTGAAAGGAGAAGAGATGATAGGTCCTAAGGTGAGAATTTGAGAACACAGTTCCAAGTCTGTTACAATCATTGAGAAATCTTGATGGCATGAACGAGGATGACGTCACTGAGGTGGTAATACTGGACATCCATGTAATCCAAGACACTTGTCCATAAACTGAAATTGCGACTTGATGGGTTAAGCACTGTAGATTTTATCCATCTCTTCCATTGCAGGAGATTTTGGGGAAAAGTGTGTTCGATAGTGTCAATACTTACCTACTCAAAAACCTTTTATCTACATATTTTCTTGACTGAGCTCATCTTTTACTATGAAAGCTATTCTTTTCAGATATTAGCTTTTCCACTCTCCATTACAGTGAGCAAATACATACTTTAGTCAATCTTGATTAATATCACAAAAAGAAAAAAATTGCCTGCTGAGGGGATAGTTTATGGAAAAAAACTTATTCTCTAAACTTAAAAAAATGATGAAAATAAATTCATCTCTTCTTCAGCTAGATGTGAGATGCCCATGATTTGAAATAGTAGGAAATAAGCCTAGAACTCAAGCTAACATTTAAGGAGGCTAAAATTTGAGTTAAAAATAGCAGTTCTAATCTAAATCCATCTGCAACTGTATTTCAGGACTCCCATTATATTTCTGGTGAGAAATTCTTAGTAAATGTGCTCTCGTTGATAGAAAATGACAAGGATAACTCATTTGTTACTTGAAATATCAGTTTGTATTGTAATTTACTCCTAATCATGGGTAGATGTTTTTGTTAACATTTGGTCAGAGACAATCAATCTCCCTCTTTCTAGCCATTACTTTCACTGTGACAATGTCAGAATTCAACGCATAGGTAATCAGAATATTAAAAGTAGAATAAACAGATAACAATATAGAAGAAAATAATGCTGAGTATTTTCCAAAGTTAGAGAGTAAACCACAAATCTAAGAGACAGCAAAACTATGCATATCATATTTAACTTGTTAAAAACCAATGATAACCAATGAAAAGAAAAAATATTACCATGACAACAACAATATACTATTTATAGAAGGACAAGGATTAAGAATTATAGCAATCTGTTCATCAGAAAACCTTAAACAAGACAGGAGAGTGGTATCTTCAATGTGCTGAATAAAAAAGTGGTCAATGCAGAATTCTATATCCAGTGAAAACATTATTCAGAATTTAAGGAGAAATAAATGCTTTCAAAGAAACAAAAACTAAGGGAACCCATTGCTATTAGACCTACAGTGAAAGAAATGTTTGAGAATGGTCTTTAGGAAAAAGGGACAGGATCATTCAGAAAATAGAACATCAGAATATTGAAAATGGAAAAAAAATAAAAGTACATATAGTATTTTTTTCTTATTTGTAGTTTTTGAAAACATAACTGATAAAAACCAGGCTGAATTATATATTAGGTGTTTACAGCATAAAATTCAGGAAAACAATGGCATAAGGGATGGAAGAGAGAATAGGTTTTACACAATTAAAAGTTTCTTACACTGCACACAAGGTGATATAATATTATGTTACAACTGTTGCAGGTTATTTTTAAATGTATATTGTGAACCCCAGAGCAACCAGTAAAAAATGTGTTAAGATAATATAACCAATAAAGTAGATTAAATGGGCTCATTAAAAACTGCTAAATTAAAACCAGAGAAGACAGAAAAAGAGAAAAAAAGTTACAAGGAAGGATCAAATGGAGAAAATAGAAAACAGATAACACGATGCTACAATATAATCCAGTCACATCAATAGTCATCGTGAATGTCAATGATCTAAACCCACTAGTCAAAAGAGAATCTTATATAAAACAATAATGACCCAACTATATTCGTCAATAAGAATCCATTACAATTATATGATACTGATAGGTTATGTATGGTAAGAGGATGAAGAAAGATGCAATAATTAACCAGAATAAATCTCAAGAAACTATATTAATTCATATAAATTACATTTCAGTACAAGAAACTTTTTCAGAGATAGATAGGAAACAAATGATGAAATGGGTAAATTTTACCCAAAAGACTAAAGAATCCTAAATTTGTATCCATGTGTCAAGACAGTATCAAATAGGATGCCTGGGTGGCTCAGTTGGTTGAGTGACTTCAGCTCAGGTCATGATCTCACGTACTGGATGTGAGCCCCATGTTGGACTTTGTGCTGACAGCTCAGAGCCTGGAGCCTGCTTTGGATCTGTGTCTCCCTCTCTCTCTCTTCCCCTCCTCCACTCACACTCTTGTCACTCTCCCTCTCTCTCTCAAAAATAAACAAACATTAAAAAAAAAGTATCGAAACACATGGGGAAATAATGGATAAAAACAAAAGGAAAAATAAATGGATTTTTAATTATGATTGGAGACATTAACATGCCTCTCTCAGAAATTGACAGAACAAGTAGCCAGAAAATGAATAAAAAAATAGATAACCCCCAAACAACTGTCCATCACTTGGATCTCTTTGAGAGTTCTGGAGCATTCCATCTAACAATAGTAGAATACACAGTCTTCTCAAGTACAAATGGAGCAGACATCTATGTAAACTGCATCCAGGAGTATAAAACAAACCTTAATAAATTTAAAAACAGAAATTACTATAATACGCTTTTGGACTGAGACAAAATTAAACTAGAAGTCAATATTAGAGAGGTAGCCAAAAAATCTCCAAATATTTAGAAAATAAAAATCACATCTATCTAATCCATGAGTTGAAGAGAAAGTCTCAAGAGCAATTTAAACTAGCTGCCTTTTCTTTATAAGTATCCTCTCAGCTTTAAAGAATAGTGATGGATATAGCAGCAGTGACACATTGAATGGTAGTTATACATGTATGCTAGAGGAGTTTTCAACCTCTCTTTATATACTTCCTGCCCACATACTCAAGATGGGTCTTCCACAGTATCATTTTGGGTGGTAATCAGAATGAATATCAGATTTTGATCACTCCCCTTTCTTCCCCTCTAATACTGGGAGAAGCGTAGATATTATAGAGTTTAAGAGTGGTAGTGATTTTTAAATTTGTTTTCTTTCTCGACCTGTTAAGATATAATGGTAGGTGTTGAATTTCTGCTACTGTGTTTCCTTGCTTATTTGTATCTGTTTTAGTAGGCTTTCACTAAGAAGTTTCTTTCATTCAGTTTCTCTTTCACAAAATTTTCCAACTGTTTTCAGATTTTTTTTTTTAAAGTTTTTTTAACGTTTATTTATTTTTGAGACAGAGAGAGACAGAGCATGAACAGGGGAGGGGCAGAGAGAGAGGAAGACAGAGAATCGGAAACAGGCTCCAGGCTCTGAGCTGTCAGCACAGAGCCTGACGCGGGGCTCGAACTCACGGACCGTGAGATCATGACCTGAGCCGAAGTGGGCCATTTAACCGACCGAGCCACCCAGGCGCCCCCAGCTTTTTTTAAATTATATTTTGTTTACAGTGAAAGGTTTTACATTCAACAGTAAGTTTATAGCATTTTGTAACAAGATTTCAACTTGACCAACTCAATAACTTCATGGGCCTAATTTCAAGATGAATCATCAATTTCAAATGTAACTTGGTTGGGAAGGAATCTGGTATGAAATGAAAAGTCATTCAGAGTTGGGGGTGATTTCTAAGCCCACTATGCAATTTTTAGTCTAATCACAGAAGAAAAAAAAATTAAGAGATTATTTACTCAGCCTCTTCATTACAGAGAGAAGGTGGATTTTTAGAAGTACTACATTAGGAGCAACAACTAATAATAACAATTTCTAAATTTGGCCCATTATATTTTACTTTTATCGCCTTTCATCTTACTTCTTTATACCATTTTAAATAATATTTAATCTTACAAGGAAGTTTTGAAGATGTAGTTTCTGATATAACCATTAGGGGCCATTGCTCATGTTTGATACATGTAGCCACTTCAAATCCTGTCATGACTCACAGTACCTTTCATCATTATTTTCTCTTAAACTCCCTAATATATTTAATGGTTTTATGTAGTTTAAAGGGTAACCATAACTTCAGTTAGTGAAGCGATCCAAAAGGATTATTTCTCATTATGTTAGTTATTTTCTATTGTTACTTCTTCTGAATCTCTGAAAGCCTTTTTTCCTTCCAATTTTCCTTTGTTCTTAGGTAACTCTGAAATTACTAAGCATCAAATGTAGTATAAAACTTTCATTTAGCAATTCAAATATACTAAATGCCTATTAATTACAATTTAAAATTACAATAAGGGAGCTTCCAATTGGTGACCATGTGGAGCTGCAGGGAGAGTGGCAGCCTGGAGAGCTCAGGGAAGCTGCCTGCCCTTGCTGCACACCTCCTCCTCCCCATCTGGCTATTCCCGAGTCACATCCTTTGTCACTCACCTCGTGATCTGGGCAGTCCAAGATGACAGCATAGGAAGATCCTGAATTCACCTCCTTGTATGAACATACTGAGTCTACAGCTACATGTGCAACAATTCCCTCTGAAAACGACCTGAAAAACAGAAAACAGATGAACAACTTCCTCACAACAAACAATAAAAGGGCTGCATGGAGACAGGAAGATGACAGCATAGGAGGAGGCTGGGCTCACCTCATCCTGCAGATCTCTTAGATTCCACCCACACCTGCCTAAATAACCCAGAAAACTGCCAGAAGATGAGCAAAATGGACTTTCCGGAGCCAAGCATAGACAAGAGTCCCACAGAAAAGGGTAGGAAGGGCAGAGAGGCAGCGCATGCTACATGGACTAGCGAGACAGAGCCGGGGCGGTGGAGGGGCAGCCCGCCGGGCAAGGCAGAGCCCCTGAAGTCTAGCTTGCAAAAGCGGAGGGGCCAGACTGCATGAGTTCTGACAACCAGCAGGACTTAATATGTGGAATGTTAAAAGTCAACAGCTCTGTTCTTGGAGAGTGGGAGGGCGAGAGGACACCAGGAGGGAGACTTGTTGAGCCCCTGAAGGACAGAGTTCAGTAGGGGAACAAAGGCACTGGCAAGCGCCATTTTCCTTTCCTATCCTCCAGTTGAAATTCCAAAGGGAACTGGTTCCTGTCACTGAACTTGCTTGCAACCCTGTGCTTCTGTGAATCCATCCATCCTAAGAGTCTGCCTCCCTCCCAGTGCTGCAGAGTCCCTCCCACAGGGGACCACGGACCCCAAAGCAAGCTAAGCCTAACACTCCTGCCCCTGTGCACCTCGCAGATTCACCCTAGCTAATATGCCCTGGACCAGATCCCATAGAGGCAGCACCACAAGCATGGCAGTGTGGAAGTAGCCCAGACAGGGGTCACACCACTCCACAGTGAGTCCTGCCCCTGGGAGAGGGGAAGATAAGGTACACACCAGTCTGCCTGTGGCCCCGCCCACCAACGCAAGTTACTCCAGACAGCACAGCAGAAGTGCCCTGCAGTTTGGAGCCACCACAAGGACTAACAAAAATGACGAAATGGAGTTTCAAAAGAAACTCCAGGAAGCAGCTACAGCTAATGAATTGATCAAAAACGATTTAAGCAATATAACAGAACAAGAATTTAGAATAATAGTCATAATTTAACCGCTGGGATTGAAAAAGTAGAGAGGACAGCAGAGAATCTATTGCTACAGAGATCAAGGGGCTAAGAAATAGTCATGAGGAACTAAAAAATGCAATAAATGAGGTGCAAAATAAAACGGAGGCAGCCATAGCACAAATTGAAGAGGCAGAGGAGAGAATAGGTGAATTAGAAGATAAAATAATGGGAAAAGAGAAATAAAAAAATCCAGGAGTATGAAGGGAGAATTAGAGAACTAAGTGATGCAATCAAATGGAACAATATCCGTATCATAGGAATTCCAGAAGAAAGAAGAGAGAGAGCAAGGAGCTGAAGGTGTACTTGAACAAATCATAGCTGAGAACTTCCCTGATTTGGATAAGGAAACAGGCATTGAACTCCAAGAGGCACAGAGAACTACCTTCAGATGTAACTTGAATTGATCTTCTGCACAACATATCATAGTGAAAGTGGCAAATACAAACATAAAGAAGGAATTCTGAAAGCAGCTAGGGATAAACAGGTTCTAACTTACAAAGGTAGACACATAAGGGTAGTAGCAGACCTATCCACTGAAACTTGGCAGACCAGAAAGGAATGGCAGGAAATCTTCAATGTGATGAACAGAAAAAATATGCAGCTGAGAATCCTTTATCCAGCAAGTCTGTCATTCAGAATAGAAAGGGAGATAAAGATTTTCCCCAACAAACTGAAGGAATTCAGAATAGGGTATCAGAATGGATTTCAAAAAAAAAAAGACCCATCTATTTGCTGTCTACAAGAGACTCATTTTAGACCTGAGGACACCTTCAGATTTAAAGTGATGGGATGGAGAACTACCTATCATGCTACTGGAAGTCAAAAGAAAGCTGGAATAGCCATACTTATATCAGACAAACTAGACTTTAAATTAAAGGCTGTAACAAGAGATGAACAAGGGCATTACATAATAATTACAGGGTCCATCCATTAGGAAGAGCTAACAATTATAAATGTCTATGCACTGAATATGGGAGCCCCCAAATATATAAAACAATCACAAACATAAGCAACCTTATTGATAAGAATGTGGTAACTGCAGGGGACTTTAATACCTCACTTACAACAATGGATAGATCATCTAGACACAGGATCAATAAAGAAACAAGAGCCCTGAATGATAAATTGGATCAGATGGATTTGACAGATATATTTAGAACTCTGCATCCCAAAGCAACAGAATATACTTTCTTCTCAAATGCACATGGAACATTGTCCAAGATAGATCACATACTGGGTCACAAAACAGCCCTTCATAAGTAGAAAAGAATTGAGATCATACCATGCACACTTTCAGACCACAATGCCATGCAACTTGAAATCAACCACAGGAAAACGTGTGGAAAACCTCCAAAAGTATGGAGGTTAAAGAACACCCTACTAAAGAATGAATGGGTCAACCAGGCAATTAGAGAAGAAATAAAAAAATATATGTAAACAAATGAAAATGAAAATACAAAAATCCAAATGCTTTGGGATGCAGCGAAGGCAGTCTTGAAAGGAAAATACATTGCAATCCAGGTCTATCTCAAGAAACAAGAAAAATCCCAAATACAAAATCTAACAGCACACCTAAAGGAAATAGAAGCAGATCAGCAAAGGCAGCCTAAACCCAGCAGAAGAAGAGAAATAATAAAGATCAGAGCAGAAATAAACAATATAGAGTCTAAAAAAACTGTAGAGCAGATCAATGAAACCAAGAGTTGTTTTTTTGAAAAAATAAACAGATTTGATAAACCTCTAGCCAGGCTTCTCAAAAAGAAAAGGGAGATGACCCAAATAGATAAAATCATGAATGAACATGTAATTATTACAACCAATCCCTCAGAAATACAATCAATCATCAGGGAATACTCTGAAAAAGTATATGCCAACAAACTGGACCACCTGGAAGAAATGGACAAATTCCTAAACACCCAGACACTTCCAAAAGTCAAACAGGAAGAAATAGAAAACTTGAACAGACCCATAACCAGCGAAGAAATTGAATCGGTTATCAAAAATCTCCCAACAAATAAGAGTCCAGGACCAGATGGCTTCCCAGGGGAGTTCTACCAGACATTTAAAGCAGAGATAATACCTATCCTTCTCAAGCTGTTCCAAAAAATAGAAAGGGAAGGAAAACTTCCAGACTCATTCTATGAAGTCAGCATTACTTTGATTCCTAAACCAGACAAACACCCAGCAGAAAAAGAGAATTACAGGCCAATATCCCTGATGAATATGGATGCAAAAATTCTCAACAAGATACTAGCAAATGGAATTCAACAGCATATAAAAAGAATTATTCACCATGATCAAGTGGGATTCATTCCTTGGCTGCAGGGCTGGTTCAACATTCACAAATCAATCAATGTGATACATCACATTAATAAAAGAAAAGAACCATATGATCCTGTCAATCGATGCAGAAAAAGCATTTGACAAAATTCAGCATCGTTTCTTAATAAAAACCCTCGAGAATGTCGGGATAGAAGGAATGTACTTAAACATCATAAAAGCCATTTATGAAAAGCCCACAGCTAACATCATCCTCAATGGGGAAAAACTGAGAGCTTTTTCCCTGAGATCAGGAACAGGACAGGGATGTCCACTCTCACCGCCGATGTTTAACATAGTGTTGGAAGTTCTAGCATCAACAATCAGACAACAAAAGGAAATCAAAGGCATCAAAATCGGCAAAGATGAAGTCAAGCTTTCGCTTTTTGCAGATGACATGATATTATACATGGAAAATCCAACAGACTCCACCAGAAGTCTGCTACAACTGATACATGAATTCAGCAAAGCCATAGGATACAAAATTAATGTACAGAAATTAGTACATTATACACTAATAATGAAGCAACAGAAAGACAAAGAAATTGATCCCATTCACAATAGCACTAAGAACGATAAAATACCTAGGAATAAACCTAACCAAAGATTTAAAAGATCTGTTTGCTGAAAACTATAGAAAGCCTATGAAGGAAATTGAAGATGATACAAAGAAATGGAAAAACGTTCCATGCTCATGGATTGGAAGAATAAATATTGTTAAAATGTCAATACTACCCATAGCAATCTACATATTCAATGCAATCCCAATCACATGTGCACCAGCATTCTTCTTGAAGCTAGAACAAGCAATCCTAAAATTTGTATGGAACCACAAAAGACCCCAGATAGCCAAAGTAATTTTGAAGAAGAAAACCAAAGCGGGAGTCATCACAATCCCAGACTTTAGCCTCTACTACAAAACTGTAATCATCAAGACAGCATGGTATTGGCACAAAAACAGACACATAGACGAATGGAATAGAATAGAGACTCCAGAATTGGACCCACAAAAGTATGGCCAACTCATCTTTGACAAAGCAGGAAAGAATATCCAATGGAAAAAAGACAGTCTCTTTAACAAATGGTGCTGGGGGAACTGAACAGCAACATGCAGAAGAATGAAATTAGACCACTTTCTTACACCACTCACTAAAATAAACTCAAAATGGATGAAGGACTGAAGGTGAGACAGGAAACCATCAAATCCCTAGAGGATAGAGCGGGAAAAAACCTCTCTGACCTCAGCTGCAGCAATTTCTTACTTGACACATCTCCAAAGGCAAAGGAATTAAAAGCATAAATGAACTATAGGGACCTCATGAAGATAAAGCTTCTGCACTGCAAAGGAAACAATCCACAAAACTAAAATGCAGCTGACGGAATGGGAAAAGATATTTGCAAATGACATATCCGACAAAGGGCTAGTATCCAAAACCTATAAAGGTCTCACCAAACTCCACAGCCGAAAAACAAGTAATCCAGTGAAGAAATGGGCCAAAGTCATGAATAGACACCTCTGTAAAGACATCCAGATGGCCAATGAAAAGATGCTCGACGTCACTCCTCATCAGGGAAATATAAATCAAAACTATACTGGGATAACACCTCACGCCAGTCAGAGTGGCTAAAATGAACAAATCAGGAGACTATAGATGCTGGCGAGGATGTGGAGAAACGGGAAACCTCTTGCACTGTTGGTGGGAATACAAACTGGTGCAGCCGCTCTGAAAACCAGTGTGGAGGTTCCTCAAAAAATTAAAGATAGATCTACCCTATGACCCAGCAATAGCACTGCTAGGAATTTACCCAAGGGATACAGGAGTGCTGATGCATAGGGGCACTTGTACCCCAATGTTTATGGCAGCACTTTCAACAATAGCCAAATTATGGAAAGAGCCTAAATGTCCATCAACTGATGAATGGATAAAGAAGTTGTGGTTTATATATATAGAATGGAATACTACGTGGCAATGAGAAAGAATGAAATATGGCCTTTTGTATCAACGTAGATGGAACTGGATAGTGTTATGCTAAGTGAAATAAGTCATATAGAGAAAGACAGATACCATATGTTTTCACTCTTATGTGAATCCTGTGAAACTTAACAGAAGACCATGGGGGAGGGGAAGGGGGAAAAAAAAGCTAGAGAGGAAAGGAGGTAAATAATCAGAGACTCTTAAAAACTGAGAATGAACTGAAGTTTGATTGGGGGTGGGAGTGAGGGGAAAGTGGGTGATTGGCATTGAGGAGGACAGCTGTTGGGATGAGCATTGTGTGTTGTATGGAAACCAATTTGACAATAAATTTCATATTAAAAGAATAAAAATTACAATAAGTATTCTGCTTTAGTTTAGAATCTTGAAGTCTAGGTTTATTTAAGGGATTTTATAGTTTATTATAATAAAATGATTAGGTTTATAATTTTATAGTATATAATATATAAATTATATATGCTATATAGTTTATAATATAAATTTTGTATCATATGAAGAGAATGTAAACATTAATGGTGGTAACCTATGGATCAAAAGCTAACATAATCCCATTAAATATACCTGTGGAAAAAATAGATGAAGAGACATTTCCAAAATGTTCAAAATAAGAATACTGGTGATTTAGTTGAAGCTTTCTTTGGTTGGGTGTAGGACATTAGTAAAGTTTTGTTTTAAATGTATTTCACCAATGGTCATATTCCAAATGACTTAAAAAAATCAAAGAAGGGAAAATTCATTGTGGGGACCTCCTTAGGCTGCTGGTAACTGGCTGTCTGTTATCTGTGCATTTGTTTGTCTTTAATTTGTCAATTTGAAATAATGATTCATGATAGGTGTGCAAAGATTTTACAGAACATCACAGCATAGCTGCCACTTGGGCAGTTTATTACTTTCTTAGGAAGTTCCAATATACTGCCTCATAACAGTCCTTTCAAGCCCATACCATTGCCATTTAACAGATGAGAAAAAAAATGCCTTGAGTGACATCACTCAAAATGGCTTTGGTGGCACGTTTTGTTGGTGGGGTGGGAAAGAGGAAATGATAGGATATTTAATTGTGAATTAAGAGAAATTCTCCCATCTCCTTGCCTGTCCAAAGTGTTGGTGATCCATGTGCAGTAGTGACTAAGAAAACATGAGTTTCTTGCTCCCTAGGAAGGTTTGAAAAGGCTCTTCCAGGGCACCTGGGTGGCTCAGTCGTTTAAATGTCCAACTTCGGCTCAGGTCATGATCTCGTGGTTTGTGGGTTCAAGCCCCGCATTGTACTCTGTGTTGACAGCTCAGAACCTGGAGCCTGCTTCCGATTCTGTGTCTCCCTCTCTCTGCCCCTGCCCTGATCACACTCTCTTTCTCAAAAAATGAATAAACGTGAAAAACAAAATTGAAAAGTCTCTTCCAGAATCATACTAAAATGGTAAGACGCAGGTTGCTTTGGTTGTAAAGCCAGAGAGATAAAGTATCAAGCACTTATTTACTTTCATTTCAAAATTAAGCAGTGAACAGTGAACCTAGTATCCTGGAGGAAGCAAGGATTCCCAAAAGTTACTGTAGAAAAATGCATTTTCTAAAGACTATCATATGAGCAATCTGGTGATCAAATAAATACTAATGCAATTAGTGACATGCCACATGACAAATGTATTTAACAGCTTGAAAGTTGGGGGATAACATTTATATATAATTCTAAAAATAAATATATTAAATGTGGAGAAATCAAGATTAGGTCTCAGACTACCCTGCCTTTGTCTCATCTACCATGAATTTTATCTCACAATAATTCCATCTCACAAAATCCCACTGGATGGAAACAGAAACTAACTATTTTGTTGCAATCTAAAATATTCTGCAGACTAAAACTCATGGTTTCGGTTGATTTCACATCTGCCTAATATAAAATTCATTTTTTTGTTTGTTAAGGAGGATACAGCTTTCAAGTAACAATGAGGACATATACTACACTGACTGACACCTTTTCAAGTCATAGGAAAATGGGGTTGATTATTTCTCACATGTTGGTCAAGGTCATGAGGAAAACATAGTATAAAAAGTTAATATGGTAGGAAAGACTTGACATCAAAAATGAAATAATGTTTGATATTGAAAAAGATATATTATCCCCATAGCTCTGCCAAACTTAGTGTCTACACAAATTATTATCTCTCTTTTAAGTGTCAGTAAATTATAGTTATGTAAGTTACAGTTCTCTAAGGGCAGCTTTAACTGCTTTCTGTTACTTAGAAATTTCCTCTGTTTTACTTCTCTCAGTCAAAATGACTTCAATTTTTACAATGCCATTTCCTTTTATGTCAGAATTGTGTGCCATGGCATAGGATTTCCAACTGAATATACCTTTTCTCTTTCTCTCTACAAATTATATATACCAAATGAATATCTTATGTATAACTTGCTAAAATAAAGGATGTCACTTTTCATTTGCTCAAGGATACTGATATTCTTTGTACTAAGATTTTAATACTGGGGTACCTGAGTGGTAAGTTAATTGTGCAACTCTTGATTTTGGCTCAGGTCATGATTTCGTGGTTTGTGGGATTGAGCGCCACGTCAGGCTCTGCACCGGATATGCAGCCTGACTTGGGATTCTCTCTCTGCCCCTCTGTCTCTGTCTCAAAATAAATAAATAAATAAATGTAAAATAATAAATAAAATCTGAGTACATATCTTCACTGGCAGAATTATCAAAGTTTGCTGAATACAAGAAAGTTCACTGTGGAGATGATAATGTTAACTCCTAAAAATTCCTGGATTAACACTATAGTGAGCTTTTACTCCTAGAATAAGAGAAATATATTATGACTCCTCTACTCCTATTTATAATTTTATTAGCAGCAGAAATTGTCTAAAAAATTGCTTTATATATAAATTCAGCCCATTAATTATGGCAAAATTATTGATATTGTTGCAATTATACTGTCAACTCTCCTGGACTCAGTTTCTCTGTGCTTTACCTATAGTTGTGCTTAGAAGTAACTTTCTAGAATCCACATTTCCACTATGTGTTCTAAAATTACTGAATAAATAAGAAAATTATATATCTCAGTATTTGTTTAGAATATGGATATCATATGGATGATACAGCTGTTAAAAAAACATTAGATCTTTATCTGTACAAACTTAATGGTTGGAGTTTGGGGACTATGGTGGCAGTGGTGGCAACACAGATTTGGGTCTTTCCAAATCCTAATTAGACCAACTACTGGGGAATCCAAAATCTTCTGGACAACATATCCAGAAACTAATGAAAATGCCTTCACAAACTCCGAGATGAAAGGTGGTCACCATGAGAGCAGGGGTAGGAATGGAGAGCTTTCAGATAATGATGCAAGATTAACAACTGTAAAAAGAAGGTCTGGGTAGGAAGTGTCTTGGTCCACATGCCAGTTGTGAGAAAAATCTGACCTGGCCAATGAGCCACCCCTCAATGGAGTCCTAAAGTGGACAGAAGTCAAATGAACCTAGGACTCCATATCAGGCTTAGTCTTCGGCTGGGTGCAGCCTGGAAGAAGCAGGGCTGTAGAGCCCAAAAGAAACAGGCCTTGGTCTGTATGTGATGGAACTAATAGGGTTACAGCTGGAGGCTGAAAGTCAGCTATACTCCCCATAAAATGCTTCCAAAGAGATTCGAGCAAAGCACTTTAATGGCAGTAGCAATCTACCCATTACAACTCATACATGCACTTTTCTAAGTTCTTGTATGGTTTTCTGGGGCCTCTTTCTGAGGAAAGTTACTGACTGCTTTTTTTCCACTGTTGTAATTGGAACCACAACGGGGTAGGAATTCCAAGATAACCTTTTAAAAAGATAGATATGCTTCAGATATTGGAACTTAATTTCTCTTTTTCTTAGAACACTGACACTAGATATTGACTTGCCATATGTGACCATGAGGTAAACAGCGATAAGAATGTAGAAAATACATAAAGGGAAAAGAGGGCATTGTAAAAATTAAAATAAGTATATCTGATGAAGCTAAACACAGAAGTTCCAGTCTCTATGATTCCAAAAATCTGAATATTTAAGATAAAAATATAATTAATGGAGAATTAAAAGTTAAAACTAGACAGATGAAGTAAAAATTGAATTCAAGCATATCCCCAAAACGTTATAATTATGCAAAGGAATTATAAGATAGAAAACACAAAATAGAATTTGAACTATAGAGATAAAAAAATGGTCCATTAGGCTTCTAATAATCATTTCAGAAATTTACAGACAACTTAATATACCATTTCACAAGACAATACCAATAATTTTTCAGAACTAACTTAATGTGTTATCCAACTAAATAACAACAAAACTGTAATGGGTTTCAAATGGGTCAAAAGCTAATTTCCACTAAGACAGAATCAAAATGACTGACTTAGCAAGTAAAAAGGATGGTGGTAATAAATAACATTTAGTGATAACATTCTGATCACAGCGAGCAAAAATGTGTTATTTTAATAAAATCTTAAAAGTGCTGAAGGGAATTTACTATGAAAATTATGAATATAATTTTATTCCAGCTGCACTATTATTAAATAATGTAAGTGAAATTAAAAGTTTTAGATGTAATGAAAGCCAGATAATATGCCATCCAACTCAGCAAGCAGGAGAGGAGACCCAGAGGGAAAGAACGGGGTATAAGAAGTAAAGAAAATGGTAAAATCTATGGAAATAAATATTTAAATATAAATATAAATATATAACATCCATATGTTATATGTATGTAACTACTCTGTAAATATATTGACAATAACTCAGTGTGGGGTGGTTAAAAATACACTTTAAAACCGCATTAGTTTAAGTCTTTCAAAATACTATTTTCTAGCACTACAAGAGAATAAAAATATCTATTATTTCGACATCCTCTAAAGATTGTTTTAATAACTAAAATAATCTCAAAAATCTCTGTCAAATTGATAGAATCAAAAAAAATGAATAGAATACAGAACACTTATTTTGGAATAGATCTCAGCATATGGATATTTTAGGTAAGGCATTTGTTGGGCAGGGTATCCTATGCGTGGTAGGATGTTGAGTAGCATCCCTAGACATACCTCGTTGATGCCAGTAGCACCCCTCACTGTCACTGCTGGGACAACCAAAAATAGCCTCACTTGAGAACCAATGATCTAAAATAAAGCAGAAAAGGAGAAAAAGAAAAGATGACCAATAGAAACAGTATACATGTTAAGGACAATTTCACATATATTAGTGATCATAATGTAAGGTTTAAAAATCACTCATTTAAACAGACTCTTGAAATGTATTTTTAAAATTACAGCAATACACTGTTTCAAAAGGTCTTACCTAAATCATGATTCAGAAGGGTAGAAAATCAAGGAATGGGCTGAGAAAAATTGTAGACAAATCTATAAACGAAAGGCAATATAATAATCTCATGAGGATTTAAACAGAAGAGTATAGAAATAAAGGACAGTATCTAAATATAATTACTCATCAAGATATAAAAAGCATGTATTGTAACATACCTTTTACAATAGACTAAAAATTTTAATACCTGAATGTTAAAATTCAAGTAATAAAAGTATATTTAACATCAATTTGTCTCAAAATGAACCAGCCAGGAGAAAAAATAAGTATTAAGAACACTGATTTAACAGCAGTTTATACAGAATACATATTAATATTCTACATATTATAAATACATATTTTATAACACGAAATACAAAATGTATATATTTATATCTACATATATAGCAACAAATATGCATTCATATGATGACATAGATAGATCTCAATATGTTAGTAATAACCCCACAACCACTATCAAACAGAACCCTTTTCCAAAATGTGATCATCTTTTAGGGCACAGAAAGTCATATTTATAAGAAATGGTGACAAAAATAGTAGTCATCACCATACAAATCCTCTTCTTTAAAAATAATATAATTCAATTAAAAAATCACTGATTTTAAAAAGCCCCTCCCCATCCTGTTGCATTTTGGGAACTTAAAAATAAATACATCTAAAAAGCTCTTCCAGTAAAAATGAAATCATAATCGGAATTACAAAATAATTGTAGATACAAAAAAAATGAAAGTAAGAGCATGTTTCTTCCCCTAAACCCTCTACTCCTATTTTCATGGTTGAGGAAGAGACCCACACATTGGTGTAACATCCAGCTTCCTCATTAGTCATTCAGTCCATCAAACGCTAGCAAAAGAAAGCACAGAGCTAGAGTAGCTTTTCTCCTAGAGGAGCAACTAAAACCCTCTTATAAAACAACTGGGATTAAGCCCAGTTCTCCTAGAAACTTAGAGTCCTCAGGATAGGACTGAACACGGGGCCAAAACCTTACTTTCCCTTGGACCTCTACATACCCAATGAAGAAGAGAAACCCAGAAACTCCCTGGGTCATATGCCATATTACTCAAATCCTTCCTACCAGTATCTGCAAAAATCCATTAGAACAAATCTCATTATGTCTTTGTTTATCTCAGTTACCAAGAAACTTCCTAAATTGCCATGTTATCTTTTTATCTAAATATTACTTGTTTTTACACCTGAATCCAGTAAAGCTTTATACATCTCTATTATTTCTCCTTTTGCAGTCTTATATCAACTTTTTAAAATGTTTTACTCTATTCCTTGAAATTCAATGTTATGCATAAGAGTTTTGCATAAAATCTTTATACTGTCAACATATTACCTGAATGGTCCCTTCATTCATTTTGTTCAAATTGCAATTCAACTATCACCAGGATGCAGTAATTAGTATGTGAATTCCCTCATAGTGTCTCTCATGGATGGCTTTATTTTTCTCAGTTGTGGCTTTATTTTTCTGAGTCCTTATATCACTGTTTTGTAAATGAACTAGGTATTCTTTTATTTTTTCATTTCTATTTGGTAAATTTTATTTATTTATTTTTGAGAGAGAGAGACACTGAGCACAATTTGGGGAGAGGGGCAGAGAGAGAGGGAGAGAGAGAATCCCAGATGCAGATCCTGACGAGGAAATTGAACTCATGAACCATGAGATCATGACCTAAGCCGAAATCAAGAATTGAACACTCAATCAACTGAGCCACCCAGGCACCCTCGTATTCTTATATTTCCAAAATAAAATTTAGAACATATTCCCACCTTTTTGGTAGCCATGTTCAAATATAATCCCCAATAATTCTCATCTCTTGGTATTCACACTTTTGTGTAGTCCTCTTCCACAATGTGGGAAGTGATAAAAGTGTGAGTTTCAGAGTAGGTCATTAAAGACTTTGAACCCTCTGCCTTTTTTCTCTTGAATCACTTGCTGTGAATCTGGCAGTCATGTCCTGAGGACCCATAGACCAGCTCTATAGACAAATCCACAAGTCCATATTTTTACTAACTGAGATTTTCTTCCACCCATCAGCGTCAACTTGCCAATCATATGAGTGAGCAATTTTAGAAATAAATCTTGCAGGTCCAATAAAAATAACTCTGATGACCCAGTCAAGGATGACATAAAAGTTGCAACGTCATAAGAGAGATTCCCAAGGCAGAAACATGAAGAAATGGTACTCTTAAATGCCTGACCAACTCTCATAAATATTTGTTGTGTTTTTATGGTCCTAAATTTTTATTTAATTGCTGTACAGCAAAATTTAATACAATCATTTTTCCTAAAATCTCCAGCTCTGTTTCTCAGGTCATCAAGCTATATTAACCACCACATCTCATTGCCATTATCATATGCTGGTCCTGGGACGTCACCCTTGATTTTGTAACGATTTTAGCTACTCTCTCACTTTTCCTCTTTTACATACCACTTTGATAGTAATTCTTGGAAGCTTTGATATATACACAGATAATCCTTTCTATACTCTAGCCATTCATTCTTTAAACTTTGATCCTCCAATTATTTTGTCCATATCCTTCCTTTAGCCACTTACTCCAATGGTTATGCCAAAGAGTTTACAATTGTCAATTACTGTAATTTCTCTATAGTTTCAATTTCATGTATCCTAATCTGTGACCATCAGCTCCTCTCTAACTCAGTGTAGTGCCCAATGCCCACAATTCCTTAACCTTTTTAAAATCTATAATCCATGATTCCCCCCTGACTTCTCCCATTCTTCAGTCTTTTGATGGCCTAAGCTCTGACTTGTACTAGAGTACCATATGCAACACAAAAGTCCTTGTGAAAGTCAATGATGATATCTCAGTGCTTAGTCCAAAAGGTAAATTTTCACATTTACACGTCTCACATTTCAAACCTCCCATGGCCTTTGATACAACTGATAGCTCCTTCCTTGATGCACTTTTTTTCATTTTATTTTCAAAACACCAGATTCTCTTTGTGTTCTTCTTGACTAGTTGTTCTTTTATAATATTTGTTTGGTGGTTTCTTCTCTTTTATCTGAACTTACCTAAATTCTTCAGGGTTCTGCCTTTGGTACTCTTTTCTTTCTATGTTGTGTTTTTTGGAGGTAGCATCCATTCTAATGATTTTAATAACATCTCTACGTTGACAAATTCCAAATTTATTTCTCTATCATAAACTTTTCTTGAACTGTAAAAAATCCCAACTACCTACTCCACATTTCAAGTTAGATGTGCACAACTTTTCTCATACTCAACACATTAAAAACCAAAATTCAAAATATTTTCTTCCTTTGCATACAGATCACCTCTTCTCCACTGCTAATCATCCATACATTTGGCAAGTATTGTGGAATCATACTGTGTACTCTATTCCTCTGTCACACCATATCCAGTCCATTAGTACATCCTATATTCTCTACTTTGAAAATGTATACAAGTTATGTCCAATCTCATTATTGCTACCAGCTGTTCACAGACACCATTATCTCTGAAAGCATTTCTGATTCTTCCCTATGTCCCTTTAATCTGTACTTAACAATAGCCAGATTTATTATCTAGTTATGTAGTCTTGGCTAACTTCTGGACTAACTCTTCTTTCTTCAGTTTTTGTTTAAATGCCACCTTTTCAGTGAGACATGCTCTACCTTTCCTATCTGACATCTCATTGGATCACCACTTCCCTCCCAATCTCTTATCCTCACTTGTTTTAGATTGTCTATGGCACTCTTCACTTTCTAACATAATCATGCAATTTTATTATTTTTGTTCTTTTTATTTCTTATTCTTTCCACTGCCCCCACCACCAAAAAAAAAAAAAAAAAAAAAATACTGTGAGCTCCATAGGGGCAGGGGAAATTCTGTTTCTGTTTTTTAATATTGACATATCTCAAATATCTAAAATGATTACTGTCAAAAATTAGACAATACATAAATATCTTAAATAAGTTAATAAAGTATTGCAGGTCAAACTGAAGGATGTTAGTAACTATTTAGAATGTAATCTTGCTATGTGAATACATGTAACAGAAGCAGTTGAAAGACTGAAAATACATTAAGCATTAAAATAAGTAATCTATAAAACAGGAAAATTAAGTGAATAAAAATGCAGATATCATTGTAGTAGAATAAAAACTATTTCTGTGAAATACGAATAAAATAGGTAAACTTTTTATAGTCAAAATCAATGAAAGTATATGTTCATATGTAATGTTAGGAATAAAAATGGAAACATAGAGGTAAAATATAAATGACAAAAAAGAATATTATGCCAACAGCTTTTTGAAAATTGAGGTGAGACAGATATCATCAAAATATTAACTTATTGAAGACCAAGAAAACCTAACTATATCAATAGATAAAACAGAATTAACACATAATCCTAAACTATGACAAACAACAAAAAAACTCAGATGATTGAAAGCTGAATTGTCTTTCTTTCTTTCTTTCTTTCTTTCTTTCTTTCTTTCTTTCCTTTTAAGTTTATTTATTTATTCTGAGAGAGAGGGAGAGAGAGAGAGAGGGAGAGCACAAGTGAGGGAGGGTAAGAGAAAATCCCAAGCAGGCTCCGTGCTGCCAGCAAGGAGCTTGATGAGGGGCTTGAACTCACGAACTGTGAGATCATGACCTGAGCCAAAATCAAGAGTTGGACACCCAACCAACTGAGCTACTCAGGTGCCCCAAAAAGCTGAATTTTCTAAATTCTTCTGAAAACAAGTACCCCTATAGATCACAACAGAAACAGAAATAAAGATACGCAAGTCAGTTTTTGAGACTGATATGACTATCATAAACTACTGGCATTCAATATAAGAAAAACCAGAGAGTTCCTTTAAAGTATTTAAAAAATATATTAGGCAAAAAATCCAGCATTTAAAAAAAGCAATCTACTCCAAGGAGAGGTTATTTCAGAAATGCAGGAATGCTTCAGTGTTCAAGAAAAAAATAAAAATTTTACAAAGGAAAATTTTATTCAATCAGTACATTATTAGAAAAAGTTCGTTATTCATTCATGATAGAAATATCTAAGAAACTAAAATTGGAAGGAAAAATCTTAACCCCTCCCCAAAATAACATGTCAAAAACTTTAATAAATATAATGTCTAATTTAGAAACTCTAAAAGCTAATTAATTGATTAATGTCCAAGTCAAGAAAAGAACACTACCTCCTGAGAAACTCTTGCATGTGACTAAAAGTATAAATATATAAGTATACATCCATATGTGAACAAATGACTAATATATGACATAGGAAGAATAATGTGTGTACTTGATAAAATATATCTGTACACAATGACATGGATAGATGCTAAAAGCATAATGATATCAAAAATATCTAAAATGCATATATAATCAATATATTAAATCAATAAAATTACATAAAAGCCCTTTATGCACATTGACTGTTACCCATCATTTGTTACATCATTAAAAATATATACATTTTTACTTTTTTATTTCAAAAGATGTTTATTTAATCATAAATAGTTTACTTTAGGACTTAATGCTTCTCTTTTTCTTTGAGTATGAGTCTATTGTATAATTCCATATAGGTTTCTTTTCTATTTTATAATACACAGCATTATAGACAATTTCCAGTTTATTTTATTTACAGCAAGAATTTAAAAACATCTCCATATCAATCCAAGTATAATATAAGATGCTTCTAGATTTGTATATGTTCTCCCAATTTTATGAACGTGTCTTTCTTGTGCTAAACTTTTTAGGGGGGATTTTTCAAAACATGAAATTTAGTTGTAGGAAAAAAGTATTGTTTATTTGCATTTCCTGCATTGTATAATACTTAATTAAGTTGAATAAATTCAGATGAAGTATATATGACATAAATAGATTTAGAATAAAAATGTCAAAGCTTTGTTAAAACTACAACCCATTTGGTGAATGAAGTAACATTAGCAGGGAGTACATTATGAACTGTGAGCATTCAATATTCTGTGGAAACAATGTATTTTACACAGGTGAGGAAAACTACTTGCTAAAAATCAGCAAATAGCTTTATCAGCAGTTAATTAATAGAGCATCTGCTATATGCTGCTGACGGATACATATATAATTAGTAAAAATATAAATATATAAACTGCAGAGATACAAATAAAATTCAGGAGAATGCTTGCTTCTTTGGAAGTCAAATTAATGTGGTTAAGGAGGGACACAAAAAATTCCTGTGTTACTAATATTTGGTTCCCCAAAGAAAGAAAATTAAATTATAAAGCAAATATGGTGAAATGTCAATATTCTAAAATTACAGTGTATGAGAAAATGGATTCCATTTTATGCCTATGTATTTAAATTTTACTGAAAAGAAAAATAAAGGAAAATCACCCATAATCTTACCATTTAAGGAGTGAATATGATTAAAATATTAGATTGTGGCACCTGGATGACTCAGGCAGTTGAGCATCCAACTCATGATTTCAACTCAGGTCATAATTCCGGGGTCATGGGGTTGAGCCCTGCATCTCTGTCTATCTCTATCTCTATCTCTATCTCTATCTCTATCTCTATCTCTATCTCTCTCTCTCTCTCTCTCTCTCTCTCTCCATAAAAAAAGTATAAAAATATAGAATATATTTCTTATATTCTAGATAAAAGTTTAAACATATATAAATATAAATAATCATTCACAATTTGTAGTAAATAGATTATATTTTCTCTTGCCCTCATAGATCAGTGAAACCTAATTTAAAATCTTACTTGGTTACTAGCTCAGGAAAGTGTCATTTAAAGCTGAATTAAAACAATAACAGAGACCAAATTCTACTTTCTTATGATTGATATCATGCAAAAAGAATCTTTGGAAAGCCATGGCTAAACACAATCATTTAGGAGTCAAAACTCAGGCGCCATCTCCATAGGGTGGGGCTGCAGACTTCACAGGATTCACATCACCTGTCCAGGAATCTGTAAAATCTATTTCCAAAACATTTCAGGTGATACTTTTTAAAGGCCTCACTAAATCTTTACACCTTTGCATGCAAGAGTCCAGACCATCACAAAGAACCCATTCTAACACCTATTACTACAGCAACAAGTTACAGTTTTCAGTAATTATAACACCCTTATGAAGTTCACAATTTTAATTAGGCTCATACTATTCACTGACATGTGAGTAACAAAAATGATTCTAAAGCCTATGCTTCAAGTGAGGACTCTCCATTGTAGTGTGGATTATTAAGGCACTTGACAGCCTCTTTGAAGCTTAAACCGCCATAGACTAACACAGTTTATTCAACCTATTTTTTTCTACATAAGCACTATGTTACTTACAATATTTGAAACTACAAATAATGTTACAATGATAACTTTGCCTAAAGGTATTTCCATTGTATAAGACAGAAATCTTCAGGGTAGATTCCTAAAGTAGGATTTCTGGGTCAAAAGTTATGTTAATGTGTAGTTTTGTTAGGTATTGTAAAATTCCAGCCACGAGGGACGTACCTGCTTGCATTTCCACCGGCAATGTTGACATTGACAGCGCATCGGCACTCTATTTTCATACTTTTAATTTGTTTTCCAATTTGATGGGTAAGAAACAGTATCTCATTGTTTTGATTGAATTTCTTTAAATATGAGTGAGTTTGAAAATGTTTTTATACTTTCAAAACCCATTTTTCTGTCTTTTCTGT
This sequence comes from Panthera onca, assembly GCF_046562875.1. Lineage (NCBI taxonomy): Eukaryota > Metazoa > Chordata > Mammalia > Carnivora > Felidae > Panthera > Panthera onca. Next base: position 78,385,109 of record NC_138339.1, read on the forward strand.
TAACTATTCATATATTTTTCTCTTGTTTTCAATCATGGTTTGCTACTTAATCCATCAGTTTTAAGCCTGTTTTTAACATTAGGAATATTAGTACTTTGTTTTGAATATTGCAAAAGTTTCTTCCCAATTTCACAGTTTTCACTAATTATTTTATGTTGATTTTCACAAGGCAGAAGCTTTAAATTTTTTTTTTTACATACTCAAATTCATTAATCTTTTTACTTGTTGCCTCTGGATATTTAAAATCTTGGATAGAAATCATTTCCCTGCCCTGAGATTTAAGAGAATTTCACCCATATTTCATTGTCATACGTGTATGGTTGTATGTTTTTGACATTTGTAACTCTAACTGGATTTTTTTCTTTACACATGACATGAGATATGTGTTTTTATTAAAAATAACTACCAAGATGTTCAAGAATTTTAATTAAAAGTCTGAATAGCCAAAGTAATCTTCAGAAAGAATAAAGCTGGAGGCACCATGCTTCCTGATTTCAAAGCATATTACAAAGCTATAATAATAAAAACAGCATGGTATTGACATAAAAACAGATACATATTTCAGTGGAACAGAATAGAGAGCCCAGAAATAAACCCATACATACATTGTCTATTAACTTTGACAAAAAAGCCAAGGATATACACTAGAAGAAAAGTCTCCTTAATAAATCGTCTTTGGAAAACTGAATAGCCCCATGCAAAAGAATGAAACTGGACCACTATTTTGCACCATACACAAAAGTCAACTTGACATGGATTAAAGATTTGAATGTAAGGCTTGAAAACGTAAAACTCCTAGAAGACAATATAGGTGGTATGCTCCTTATCGTAGGCCTTGGCGATTATTTTTTGGATTTGCCACTACAAGCAAAGACCACAAAAGCAAAAACAAACAAGTGGGACTATATAAAAGGCGATCAGTAACAAAATGAAAAGCCAACTCACAGAATTGGAGAAAATATCTGCAAATCATATAATAAGGGGTTAACATCTACAATGTATTAAAACCTCATATAAATCTATACCAAAAAAAAAAAAAAAAAAAAAACAAAAAAACAAACAACAAAAACCCAATCTAATTAAAAAATGGGAAGAGGAGATGAATACACATTTTTCCAAAGAAGACATACAAATGGCTAATAGGTACATGGAAAATGCAAATCATGAAAATGCAAATCAAAACCATGATGAGGTATTACCTCACACCTGTCAGAAAGTTTTTATCAAAAACAAACAAAACAAAACCTACAAGCATTGGTGAGAATGTGGAGCACAGGGAACCTTTGGTGGGAATGTAAATTGGCACAGGCACTATGGAAAACAGAATGGAGGTTACTCAAAAAATTGAAAATAGAACTACCATATGATCTTGTGATCCCACTTCTGGGTATTTAACACAAGGAAATGAAAACACTAACTCAAGAACTAACTCTCTCTCCCTCTCTCTCTCTTTATATTCAGCCATAAAAAAGAAGGGAATCTGGTATTTGCAACAACATAGATTGAGCCCGAGGGCATTATGCTAAGTAAAACATCAAGCAGAAAAGGAAAAAATACCATATGTTCTTAGTTATATGTAAAATTTTTTAAAGAAAAAAAGGAATTTACACAGAGAACAAATTGGTAGTTGCCAGAGGGAGGGTGTGAGGATAGTTGAAATGGGTGAAGGGGGTCAAAGGGTACAAAATTCTGGTCGTGAAATAAATAAGAGATGGGGATGTAGTGTACAACATTGAATATACTTAATAATACTGTATTATATATTTGAAAGTTGCTAAGAGAGTAGATCTTAAAAGTTCTTATCACAAGAAAAATGTGCATAACTTTGTGTGGTAGCACATGCTAAGTAGACTTGTATGGTGTTCATATGACAGTTCTGAATATACATACGTCAAATCATCATGTTGTACACTTGAAACTAATATGATATTATGTTAGTTGTATCTGAAAAAAATAGTGGAAAAAGTCTAAATTATATCAGACCTCAAGAAAATATTGGGGGCTCCTGGGTGGCTCATTCGGTTAAGCGTCCGACTGGGGCTCAGGTCATGAGCTCACGGTTCTTGAGTTTGAGCCCTGTGTCAGGCTCTGTGCTGACAGCTTAAAGTCTGGAGCCTGCTCCGGATTCTGTGTCTCCCTCTCTCTGACCCTCCTCTGCTTGCTCTCACTCTATCTCTCTCTCTCAAAAATAAATAAACTTTTAAAAACGTTAAAAAAAAGAAAATATTGGAACTCTATTGATTACATAATTAGGACCTGCTTCCCGTCTAAAATGGAAGGAAAGAGAAAGAATAGGGGAGAAAAAATAAAGCTTTAGTCAAACCACTATATAAATATACAACCTCCAGAACTTAATATTCCAAGTTCCCTTTGGCACAAAGTAGTGGTCTGGGGGTCAGAAACACGTGTACAATAATTCTTTTTTAGAAGCCTATTGTTGACATTTGGTATGTGCTCAGGGATGAGATACCTAGAAAGATACCTAGAAAGAAAGCTAGCCAGACAAGCTACAAATTCACAACTTTCCTAAAACCTATTTAGGCAATGAGGTTTCCGGCTAACAAATAGAGCAAAATTTGAAGAGATGACCACAGGGAAAGATTGGACGCAAGCACTGTTACCAGACAATGAGATACAAAGAAGCGTTTATTCGGCATAGGTTGTGAACTGGTCGACATCAGGCATGTATTGCTGAGGGAGCGTGAAGCCCTTGTGGCCACAGAAACTGGTGAGTCTACTTCCTCTTTAGGGTTTTCTCCTTGAGCCCCATCAGGTGCTCCTGGAAATTACTGGATAAAGTTGTACAAAAATGCCCTTAATGTTTCAGACTTAGAGGAAGAATGGCAGCTACTGCATGAAGGGTACGTAATTCTACTTCTTTCTCTCTCCATTCTATCCCTTCTGGAAGAAAATTTTCAATATGTGGACGTTGAGAGCCATAAGTACTATCACTATTGGGCACTGAAGTAAACATATTACATCGAAAGGAAAGGAACAGAAACACAAAACTAAAAACAAAAACTTGCCCCTGGAAGAGGAACGGAAATCTAAGAGATGGGCCCAGAAATACATCTAGAGAAGGGCAGGGGCACAGATAAAATTCATAGCTGAGACTCAGGGACCTGGTGCTTATCTAAGACAAAGGCTAAATCAAAAAAAACAAAGTACATTCTCCCCTCAACACCAGGCTAACAAGAGTTGAATACTGTATTTGAGTTCTCCCGAGAAAAGACCCAATAGAGTGTGTGCACAGTGCTTCCAGATTGCAGAATTTTCTGATTAAGTTTTCAGGCACAGAACAACTGCTTTCTGCTCTGTCTGCTTCTCACTCCCTGCAATAGACCTTTAGGGGTTGTCCAATGCCTTATGTGCACGATTGCTTATAAAATATTAGGTTCATGCATTTTTTATAGTTCTTTTTTTCTCCATGATTATAATGCCTCATGCCCTGGCAGTGTGGTAGTGCTGAACTGTGTATAATTATTACCTCCCTGACTCACTTAGAACTCAGTAAGACCTACGTTACTACTTTCTCTTTAAATTTTAAATATTTTTCAGGAGTCAGAAAATGATTAGACTCTCTAAAGCATAATATCATTGATGAATCTGGGGCTCTTTCAGTGTCTTATTCTATTCTCTGAGATCTTAGCCCCTTGATTTCTGGTTCTCTTTGATGTTTTCTGACACCTTTGAAGAGCTGTTAGTTTGTTTTCAATTATTTTTTAAGTTTACTTATTTTGAGAGAAACAGAGACAGTGTGAGTAGGGGAGGGGAGAGAGAGAGGAAAACAGAGAATCCGAAGCAGGCTCTGTGCTGCCAGTGAACTCGCTAACTGTGAGATCATGACCTGAGCTGAAACCAAGAGTCAGACATTCAATCAGCTGAGCCATCCAGGTGCCCCTGTTTGTTTCAATCTTTTTTTTTTTTTTTAACGTTTATTTATTTTTGAGACAGAGAGAGACAGAGCGTGAACAGGAGAGGGGCAGAGAGAGAGGGAGACAGAGAATCCGAAACAGGCTCCAGGCTCTGAGCTGTCAGCACAGAGCCCGACGCGGGTGTTTCAATCTTTAAACCCAGGTTTTATTAGTTAGTGGTGGAGATTTAGTCTTACATTTTGCCAAGGTCATTGATGATGTTTATTCTAGTGATGCCTTTTTTTCTATTAAATCTTTGTTCTTGGGTATGAAATTGTTTCTTGGTTACTTTTGTTATATTGCTTTTGCATTCTGTTCACTCTTCTTAAATTTTGGTGAGTCTCAAATGAGTGCATTTTTCATACATTTTAATTTGTTTGTAAATACTTAGTGATTCAAAACATGGTTTTCCTTTACTAATTGTTACTGAAGCAGTATATATGTGTGTGGAGGAGTGAAATATGGGATATAGAGCCACAAGAGGTATATTCCATTTTACCTCCAATGATGGTGAATTTATTGCTGAAAATTATGCTTTAGTATTTGATCATTTAGAATCTTGACTTCCTCATGCCTACTGGATCTAACAAAACCTAATCGTGTGTCTTTGCCCTCTCCTAACCACATAACTGAAATTATTACTCATGACTAAAAGACTATTTTATTGTTAAATCCTTATTCTGAGGAGATGTGAACAGTGGGAAAAAATTACCAGAAATGATTCTGATAATATAATAAATCTTGCCTCCAAAAGATATATCCAAATCCTAATCCCTGGATTATCATATTTGGAAAGAAGATGTTTAAAGATGTAATTAAGTTTGAAGTGAGGGTATCATTCTGAACTATCCAAATGGGCACTAAATGAGTAGGAGAAAAACACTGACAGAAGATAAGACATATGGAGGAGAAGGAATGTGAAGACAGGGGCAGAATCTGACAGGGATGTGAATGTCAAAGAATACCAAAGAAAGTTCAGAGCCACAAGAAGCTGGAAAATGGGGAAAAAAATAGATTCTTTCCTAGAGACTTTACAGGGAGTACATACCTGCCAATACCATGATTTTGGACTTCTGGCATCCAGAACTATGAAAGAATAAATTTCTGTATTTTACATGCCCTCAAATTAGGGTAATTTGCTATGTAGTATTCCTAAGAAAGTTACCTTCCTCTGTCTGGAGATATTCTAGTTTTTGAGTATCTGTGACCAATCATTTTTTCCCCCAGTATATCATCCTATATACTTAGAAAAAATTTGTTAACTTCTTCAATATTATCTAATCCACTGGCCATTTTTCAGAGATGCCTCATGAAATCTGGGCCATTGAGTGACTTTATCACTTAGAAACAGAAGAAAAGGCTGCCTGTCATAGTGCTCAATCCACTAACTTGAAACAATCTTTACCATATTCTGAATATACTAATTCTAATCCATTTACTTAATAGTTAATATATTAAAATCAAGTTATTCAGCAGTGCCTGGGTGGCTCAATCAGTTAAGTGTCCAACATCAGCTCCAGTCATGATCTTGCAGTTCATGAGTTTGAGTCCCATGTCAGGTTCTGTGTCTCCCTCTCTCTCTGCCCCTCCCCAACTCATGCTCTGTCTCTGCCTCACTCTCAAAAATAATCATTATAAATTTTTTTTAAAAAGAATCAATAAAATAAAGTTATTCAGAAGGAATTTTAATTTTGATTTCTAATATTTGCTCAATTTTATTTATTTTTTAAATTTTAATTTTTTTACCCTTTATTTATTATTGAAAGAGAGAGACAGGGCGTGAGCAGGGGAGGGGCAGAGAGAGAGAAAGACACAGAATCTGAAGAGGCTCCAGGCTCTGAGCTGTCAGCACAGAGCCTGTCATGGGGCTCGAACTCACAAACCGCGAGATCATGACCTGAGCCGGTCGGACGCTTAACTGACTGAGCCACCCAGGCGCCCCTCAATTTTATTTTTAATGGTTAAGTTTCATTTTACTTAGATTACTTGAATAAAAAAATGGGTTATCATATAACATGTAATAAAAATACTACAACTAGTTTTCTGCTCTAGTGTGTCCCTTTCTTTATAATACATGTTTATTACTCCAACTGTGTATGAAGGAATGAAAAGTATAGAAATGAAATATTACTACTAAAAAATAATTGAAATACTACTGTAAATAAAGCGTATGGCCATCATGCTATCCAACTTAATAAGAAATTTGCTTAAGAAGGCATTTCCATCAGAATTGATATGAAAGTGTTAGCATATTTCACTGTTTCACTTAAAGCTACTTTCATTGCTGATGCAAAAAAAGGGGAGATAAATTTAAATAAGTAAATTATTTTCACAAGTTTCAGGGAGATTTATATTATCAAGATCTTTCTTAAGTTTCATTTTACACTCTGGAGTTTTCAGAGCTTTTATTTTTAAATACATGACAGACAGGATTCAGCCTCAGAAGACTGTGCTTTGACACTATAAATCGGTCATATCACACACACTGAGATTTATCATCATTTACAGTCATTTTATACTCAAGTTAGAAGTTTAAAGCATGGTTGTTAACACTTGTATTATAGACTTTTTAGAAACCCCTAGGGTTTGTCAGTCAGCTATGTAAGTTGAAACAGTAAATAACTAACTCAATTGCTGGGACAGAAAAGACATGTTATTTTTGTAGAGTTTAACAACCAAGACAAAAAATTACTGGTCTCATGATAGAAGTTTAAGTCTTATAATTAAGCTTACTACCCTGTGACCTTGGATGTGAACTGTCCAAATGATGTTGAAAACAGTTGCTGACTCATGTGTTCCAAGTGCCACAGAGAGAACATGACAGTGAAAACTAGTAAAAAACTCTGCCTGCCTGGAGGTATTATAAACAATGAATCATAGGAATCTAACCCCAAAACCAGGAGCACACTGTACACACTGTATGTTAGCCAATTTGACAATAAATTATATTAAAAATAAATTTAAAAAATAAAAATAATAAAAATAAAATAAAAAGCAAACATCAGGGATGCCTGGGTGGCTCAGTCGGTTAAGCATCCAAATTCAGCTCAGATCATGATCTCGTGGTTTGTGAGTTTGGGCCCCACATCAGGCTCACTTGCTGTCAGTGCAGAGCTCGCTTCAGATCCTCTGGCCCCCTCTCTCTGTGCCCCTCCCCACTCCCTCCCTCCCTCTCTCTCTCTCTCTCTCTCTCCTCTCTCACTCTCTCTCAAAAATGAATAAATTAAAAAAAATAAAAGCCATACACCAACATAAATGAATAATTCACAGTGATTCTAAATGGTTAAATGTGTGAAAAGAGAGAACTATAGTAAGGAAAGTAATTAAGATTCAACTATTAGCTGGGCCCATTTCTTAACCCAGAAAAAGCTGACGTAATATTGTTAAGTGAAAGTTTACAATCACTTTAGCAGTGATGGAGAATTAAACTCCATTAGTCTTATTTCAAACAAGGCTTTATATCATATTAAGGAGTGAATAAACATGTTTAAAAGAGCTTGTTTCTGAGAAGTATAAGATCATTAAACAAACACTCAACAATCTGATTTGTAAATACTTTCTAGACAACACTTGGTCTCTCTGCTAGAACATGTTTACAGACCATTTTTTTTCTAGAAGCCTGGAGGCTATCATGTGTAGTAGTGGAAAAAGACCAAGAAATGAATCTCTTGGGAAAGTGGAATAGAGGATACATATCAACTGTTAGACACTGAATATGAATATCTATACATATATTATCAGATTTTACATATATCCCTTGATTACAAAAATAAGTAACTATTTTACTGTTTATTTATTTTTGAGATAGAGAGAGAGAGAGTGCATGATGGAGGTAGGGGCAGAGAGAGAGGGAGACAAAGGATCTGAAGAGGGCTCTGCACTGGTGGCAGAGAACTCTATACAGGGCTCAAACCCATGAACCATGAGGTCTTGACCTGAGCCCAAGTCAGTGGGTTAACCAACTAATCCACCCAGGCACCCCTCAAATAAGTAAGTTAACTGAATCCTTAATTGAGGAATCTTACAGTAACCAAAAAAGCAATTCCACAGTATAACTCCTGAACTTCAGCCATCATCAGGTCTTAATCTGACAAATCACAATATACAACTTTGTTCCATACTCCAATTGTGATGTTGTTTGGAGTTAATACAGTTTAGTGCTTAATGCTGGCACAGCTCCTTCAAGAGCCAGGTTATGAGGTCCCAACAGGTGAGAGGTCCCTAGCTCTCCTGTGCCTGAACCAACCAGCAGATAGAACACTGCAAGCATTTCGCTACTCCCAGTGCTTCTTTCTGCCTAGTTGTTAAGTAGCTAGTGATATAAGGGGATCATCACAGCAAATGTTTTTATACTTTACATCCCCCTACTCCCCAAACCGACTGTTGCTCATATGAGTCCTTTAGTCTGAAACCTATCTTGCTTCCTATGGGTTCTAGATAATTGAAGATCAGATGCAAGAATATTGCCAAATATACCCTAAAGTTTTATGTTTTGTTTTTCAAATATAAGACTACTTACAGACTTGCAATGTAGAGACTACATGTCAAAAAATATATACATGTTATAAAGTAAACAATGGTATTAGTTGTTTTTGTCATACTTATTGTTTTATTCCATTCTGGCTTAGCAATATTAGAGATTTAACATTTAGAAATCTTTGTATGTTTATGATTTTTTAAGAAAATTTTAAATGTTTATTTATATTTGAGAGAGAGAGAGAGAAACAGAGCATGAACAGGGGAGGGGTAAAGAGAGACAGAGACAGAATCTGAAGTAGGCTCCAGACTCTGAGCTGTCAGCACAGAGCCTGACAAGGGGCTCTAACTCACTAGCTGTGAGATCATGATCTAAGTCAAAGTTGGGCCTAACCGACTGAGCCACTCAAGAGCCCCTATTTAATGTTATTTTATTAAGTTGAATATTATTAGAAATTTTGATAATCATAAGTGTAATTATCACAGACTTTTCATTTTATAAATAACTTTCCATTAAAATTTTTGTATTTAGCATTAGAGGAGTTCATTACATTAGAAAGCAGTTAAAATAATTGTATTTCTCATGATAAAAATTTTTAAATAACTGATAAAAATAATATATGTCCCAAATAAATGTTCATCCACTCTTTATTACATGGGTTCACTGTAGATTTTGCTATTTTTGATTTTCATTTTTTTCTCCCCAAACATCCTCAAAACATACCTATTTTAAATCTTATTTAGTAAATTCTTTAATAATCTCCTTAATTTAATGATTTCTTTAATTTAATAATTTGTTTAATTATTCAATGTTAGATCCTCATTCTAGTTTTTCTACTAATTTAAGTACTTCATGAAATCAATTAATTTGAAAACGTATGTTGTTGAAGCCTAAGCTGCAAATAATTCAAGCAAACATAAATTTTCAAAAGGAAATAGAACTGTATCAACAAATCAACAGTTACTTACAGGATGAGAAATTACCCAACAGAAAATGATGTGGAAATTAGATAAAATCTTTGGATGGCATACAAGCCACAAAAAAAAAAAAAACAACAGATTTTTATTTCACATGCAAAGTCCTATTTGGAATTATACTGCAGGGCTTATTACTTTCTTTCATTACATCACATTGCATAGAATATTTTTTTCACAATTTCCATTGCTTCTTTTGTTCTTTTCCATATTCTTTTCATACTCATCTGTGCACATACTGTCAAACAATCTGTTTAAACTCTAGTCTCATCTGAAATTCTAATGCTACTTGGAATAAAGTGGAAAAAATAGCATAGCAGAGCAACTCTGTTCACTGTTTAAGCTGTATTTTTAAAGTCCACCTAAGAGCTAGTTGTTACATATTACAATAGACAGGTTTTGCTTCAGAGGCTGATGACTTTTATTGATTAACACTATAGTTGATTTACTGTCTTTCGTCTGTCTAGAGAATGCCTGATTCTTTTAGGAACAGGGAGAAGCTTGTTGAAAAACACTTGCCAAATAGTGTCCATTAGAGCATAACAGAGAGGAAGTTACTTCTCTTCTAGTTGGATAAGACTGAATAAGCAGTCCCGTGAACAAATACAAATTTCTACTCTGGAAATACTGCATACAAGCAAAAGTTTAAGCACTGTGTAATTATAAAAGGATAGATAGTGATGTTTATACAATCCTCACAAAATTCAGTATTTAAGATAGTCTGGGAAAATAATTATGTAGATAAATTCCAGTTATTTTGTTGTTTTTAGGTTGACAGATGTGTAGTGTCTACTGTTATTTTTTACTTTCTTACATGTTTTCTTAGACTATATATAGAGAGAAATCACTATGCATAAAAATAATGGCATCTAACAAATTCTGATTTGTTCTAAAGCATGATTCAAATTTTCGAGTATGTAATTACTGTTAAAAAATCATACATATCTCTTTAAAATAATTTCAGAGATGGTTATAAATTGAGTTTCGGAAATATTAATATGGACTAGACTATAAAGGCAGTAAGAACCATGGACAAACTCCTGATACTCATAAAGTGCTACTTCCATCTGAATGAGTTAACTTTACAAATAATGGCATATCAATATCAACACCCAACATTATCACTACATAGTGGATCAAAAGATACACTATTATGTATATTTTTTTCTATTGTATAAAGTGGTGATTATTTATCTCACTGCATTCAGGACAGCTATATCCCTAAAAATTGTAACACTACAAAAACAACACAATTAAATATCCAATACAAGTAAGAAAATTAAAATTTTTAATGTGCCTCAACAGAAAAAAGAAAATCACTTCGAAGGGACACATGCACCCCAATGTTTATAGCAGCACTATCAACAATAGCCAAAGTATGGAAAGAGCTCAAATGTCTATCAGCAGATGAATGGATAAAGAAGATTTGGTATATATATATATATATATATATATATATATACAATGGAGTATTATTCAGCAATCAAAAAGAATGAAATCTTGCCATTTGCAACTACGTGGATGGAACAAGAGGGTATTATGCTAAGTGAAATTAGAGAAAGACAAAAATCATGACTTCACTCATATGAGGACTTTAAGAGACAAAACAGATGAACATAAGGGAAGGGAAATAAAAATAATATAAAAACAGGGAGGGGGACAAAACAGAAGAGACTCATAAATACGGAGAACAAACTGAGAGTTACTGGAGGGGTTGTGGGAAGGGGGATGGGCTAACTGGGTAAGGGGCTTTAAGGAATCTACTCCTGAAATCATTGTTGCACTATATGCTAACTAACTTGGATGTAAATTTTAAAAAATAAAAAAAGAAAAAAAAAAAAAGAAAATCACTAACAAGGTTTACAAAGAAAGGAAATGGACAATGACAATGATGCAGAATGATCTGAAAGGTGATTCTCTTAAAAAAAAGTGACATCTTGGGGCGCCTGGGTGGCTCAGTCAGTTGGGCGTCCGACTTTAGCTCAGGTCATGATCTCACAGTCCGCGAGTTCGAGCCCTGCATCGGGCTCTGGGCTGATGGCTGAGAGCCTGGAGCCTGCTTCCGATTCTGTGTCTCCCTCTCTCTCTGCCCCTCCCCCGTTCATGCTGTGTCTCTCTCTGTCCCAAAAATAAACGTTAAAAAAAAAAATTAAAAAAAAGTGACATCTTAATAAAGAATTATTGACAAAGAATATAGAAAGAGGTAGAGATGAAGACCTCCCTTATCAATATTTAAATGAATAATTTTTAAAAGTTATATACAAATTATATTTTAAAAGTTATATACAAACTAATATACAAATTCACAAAATCAAGAAGAAAATCATAAGTTACAATTTAATGCTATGATTCTTACAAACAAGGCAGTAAGAAAACTTTTACTTCTGGTTACAAAAGAGTACATTGTAGGATGAATTCTTACTTATTTTTTAATTTTTTTTTATTTTTTTTATTTTTTAATATATGAAATTTACTGTCAAATTGGTTTCCATACAACACCCAGTGCTCATCCCAAAAGGTGCCCTCCTCAATACCCATCACCCACCCTGCCCTCCCTCCCACCCCCCATCAACCCTCAGTTTGTTCTCAGTTTTTAGCAGTCTCTAATGCTTTGGCTCTCTCCCACTCTAACCTCTTTTTTTTTTTTTTTTTTTTTTTTTTTTTCCTTCCCCTCCCCCATGGGTTTCTGTTATGTTTCTCAGGATCCACATAAGAGTGAAACCATATGGTATCTGTCTTTCTCTGTATGGCTTATTTCACTTAGCATCACACTCTCCAGTTCCATCCACGTTGCTACAAAAGGCCATATTTCATTTTTTCTCATTGCCACGTAGTATTCCATTGTGTATATAAACCACAATTTCTTTATCCATTCATCAGTTGATGGACATTTAGGCTCTTTCCATAATTTGGCTATTGTTGAGAGTGCCGCTATAAACATTGGGGTACAGGTGCCCCTATGCATCAGTACTCCTGTATCCCTTGGATAAATTCCTAGCAGTGCTATTGCTGGGTCATAGGGTAGGTCTATTTTTAATTTTCTGAGGAACCTCCACACTGCTTTCCAGAGCGGCTGCACCAATTTGCATTCCCACCAACAGTGCAAGAGGGTTCCTGTTTCTCCACATCCTCTCCAGCATCTATAGTCTCCTGATTTCTTCATTTTGGCCACTCTGACTGGCGTGAGGTGGTATCTGAGTGTGGTTTTGATTTGTATTTCCCTGATAAGGAGCGACGTTGAACATCTTTTCATGTGCCTGTTGGCCATCCGGATGTCTTCTTTAGACAAGTGTCTATTCATGTTTTCTGCCCATTTCTTCACTGGGTTATTTGTTTTTCGGGTGTGGAGTTTGATGAGCTCTTTATAGATTTTGGATACTAGCCCTTTGTCCGATGTGTCATTTGCAAATATCTTTTCCCATTCCGTTGGTTGCCTTTTGGTTTTGTTGGTTGTTTCCTTTGCTGTGCAGAAGCTTTTTATCTTCATAAGGTCCCAGTAATTCACTTTTGCTTTTAATTCCCTTGCCTTTGGGGATGTGCCGAGTAAGAGATTGCTACGGCTGAGGTCAGAGAGGTCTTTTCCTGCTTTCTCCTCTAAAGTTTTGATGGTTTCCTGTCTCACATTCAGGTCCTTTATCCATTTTGAGTTTATTTTTGTGAATGGTGTGAGAAAGTGGTCTAGTTTCAACCTTCTGCATGTTGCTGTCCAGTTCTCCCAGCACCATTTGTTAAAGAGACTGTCTTTTTTCCATTGGATGTTCTTTCCTGCTTTGTCAAAGATGAGTTGGCCATACTTACGTGGGTCTAGTTCTGGGGTTTCTATTCTATTCCATTGGTCTATGTGTCTGTTTTTATGCCAATACCATGCTGTCTTGATGATGACAGCTTTGTAGTAGAGGCTAAAGTCTGGGATTGTGATGCCTCCTGCTTTGGTCTTCTTCTTCAAAATTACTTTGGCTATTCGGGGCCTTTTGTGGTTCCATATGAATTTTAGGATTGCTTGTTCTAGTTTCGAGAAGAATGCTGGTGCAATTTTGATAGGGATTGCATTGAATGTGTAGATAGCTTTGGGTAGTATTGACATTTTGACAATATTTATTCTTCCAATCCATGAGCAGGGAATGTCTTTCCATTTCTTTATATCTTCTTCAATTACCTGCATAAGCTTTCTATAGTTTTCAGCATACAGATCTTTTACATCTTTGGTTAGATTTATTCCTAGGTATTTTATGCTTCTTGGTGCAATTGTGAATGGGATCAGTTTCTTCATTTGTCTTTCTGTTGCTTCATTGTTAGTGTATAAGAATGCAACTGATTTCTGCACATTGATTTTGTATCCTGCAACTTTGCTGAATTCATGTATCAGTTCTAGCAGACTTTTGGTGGAGTCTATCGGATTTTCCATGTATAATATCATGTCATCTGCAAAAAGCGAAAGCTTGACTTCATCTTTGCCAATTTTGATGCCTTTGATTTCCTTTTGTTGTCTGATTGCTGATGCTAGAACTTCCAGCACTATATTAAACAGCAGCGGTGACAGTGGGCATCCCTGTCGTGTTCCTGATCTCAGGGAAAAAGCTCTCAGTTTTTCCCCGTTGAGGATGATGTTAGCTGTGGGCTTTTCATAAATGGCCTTTATGATCTTTAAGTATGTTCCTTCTATCCCGACTTTCTCAAGGGTTTTTATTAAGAAAGGGTGCTGGATTTTGTCAAAGGCCTTTTCTGCATCGATTGACAGGATCATATGGTTCTTCTCTTTTTTTTTGTTAATGTGATGTATCACGTTGATCGATTTGCGAATGTTGAACCAGCCCTGCATCCCAGGAATGAATCCCACTTGATCATGGTGAATAATTCTTTTTATATGCTGTTGAATTCGATTTGCTAGTATCTTATTAAGAATTTTTGCATCCATATTCATCAGGGATATTGGCCTGTAGTTCTCTTTTTTTACTGGGTCTCTGTCTGGTTTAGGAATCAAAGTAATACTGGCTTCATAGAATGAGTCTGGAAGTTTTCCTTCCCTTTCTATTTCTTGGAATAGCTTGAGAAGGATAGGTATTATCTCTGCTTTAAATGTCTGGTAGAACTCCCCTGGGAAGCCATCTGGTCCTGGACTCTTATTTGTTGGGAGATTTTTGATAACCGATTCAATTTCTTCGCTGGTTATGGGTCTGTTCAAGCTTTCTATTTCCTCCTGATTGAGTTTTGGAAGAGTGTGGGTGTTTAGAAATTTGTCCATTTCTTCCAGGTTGTCCAATTTGCTGGCATATAATTTTTCATAGTATTCCCTGATAATTGTTTGTATCTCTGAGGGATTGGTTGTAATCATTCCATTTTCATTCATGATTTTATCTATTTGGGTCATCTCCCTTTTCTTTTTAAGAAGCCTGGCTAGAGGTTTGTCAATTTTGTTTATTTTTTCAAAAAACCAACTCTTGGTTTCGTTGATCTGCTCTACAGTTTTTTTAGATTCTATATTGTTCATTTCTGCTCTGATCTTTATTATTTCTCTTCGTCTGCTGGGTTTAGGCTGCCTTTGCTGTTCTGCTTCTATTTCCTTTAGGTGTGCTGTTAGATTTTGTATTTGGGATTTTTCTTGTTTCTTGAGATAGGCCTGGATTGCAATGTATTTTCCTCTCAGGACTGCCTTCGCTGCATCCCAAAGCGTTTGGATTGTTGTATTTTCATTTTCGTTTGTTTCCATATGTTTTTTGATTTCTTCTCTAATTGCCTGGTTGACCCACTCATTCGTTAGGAGGGTGTTCTTTAACCTCCATGCTTTTGGAGGTTTTCCAGACTTTTTCCTGTGGTTGATTTCAAGCTTCATAGCATTGTGGTCTGAAAGTATGCATGGTATAATTTCAATTCTTGTAAACTTATGAAGGGCTGTTTTGTGACCCAGTATATGATCTATCTTGGAGAATGTTCCATGTGCACTCGAGAAGAAAGTATATTCTGTTGCTTTGGGATGCAGAGTTCTAAATATATCTGTCAAGCCCATCTGATCCAATGTATCATTCAGGGCCCTTGTTTCTTTATTGACTGTGTGTCTAGATGATCTATCCATTTCTGTAAGTGGGGTGTTAAAGTCCCCTGCAATGACCGCATTCTTATCCATAAGGTTGCTTATGTTTATGAGTAATTGTTTTATATATCTGGGGGCTCGGGTATTTGGCGCATAGACATTTATAATAGTTAGCTCTTCCTGGTGGATAGACCCTGAGATTATTATATAATGCCCTTCTTCATCTCTTGTTACGGCCTTTAATTTAAAGTATAGTTTGTCTGATATAAGTATGGCTACTCCAGCTTTCTTTTGGCTTCCAGGAGCATGATAAATAGTTCTCCATCCCCTCACTCTCAATCTAAAGGTGTCCTCAGATCTAAAATGAGTCTCTTGTAGACAGCAAATAGATGGGTCTTGTTTTTTTATCCATTCTGATACCCTATGTCTTTTAGTTGGCACATTTAATCCATTTACATTCAG
This sequence comes from Panthera onca, assembly GCF_046562875.1. Taxonomy (NCBI): domain Eukaryota; kingdom Metazoa; phylum Chordata; class Mammalia; order Carnivora; family Felidae; genus Panthera; species Panthera onca. The sequence goes on from NC_138339.1 coordinate 78,400,964, forward strand.
TGTTATTATAGAAAGATATGGGTTTAGAGTCATTGTGATGTCTGTATGTTTTATGCTTGTAGTGATGTCTCTGGTACTTGGTCTCACAGGATCCCCCTTAGGATCTCTTGTAGGGCTGGTTTCGTGGTGACAAATTCCTTCAGTTTTTGTTTGTTTGGGAAGACCTTTATCTCTCCTTCTATTCTAAATGACAGACTTGCTGGATAAAGGATTCTCGGCTGCATATTTTTTCTGTTTAGCACACTGTAGATATCGTGCCAAGCCTTTCTGGCCTGCCAAGTTTCAAAGGAGAGATCAGTCACGAGTCTTATAGGTCTCCCTTTATATGTGAGGGCACGTTTATCCCTTGCTGCTTTCAGAATTTTCTCTTTATCCTTGTATTTTGCCAGTTTCACTATGATATGTCGTGCAGAAGATCGATTCAAGTTACGTCTGAAGGGAGTTCTCTGTGCCTCTTGGATTTCAATGCCTTTTTCCTTCCCCAGTTCAGGGAAGTTCTCAGCTATAATTTGTTCAAGTACCCCTTCAGCACCCTTCCCTCTCTCTTCCTCCTCTGGGATACCAATTATGCGTATATTATTTTTTTTTAGTGTATCACTTAGTTCTCTAATTTTCCCCTCATACTCCTGGATTTTTTTATCTCTCTTTCTTTCAGCTTCCTCTTTCTCCATAACTTTATCTTCTAGTTCACCTATTCTCTCCTCTGCCTCTTCAAGCCGAGCCATCGTGGATTCCATTTTGTTTTGCAATTCGTTTAAAGCGTTTTTCAACTCCTCGTGACTGTTCCTTAGTCCCTCGATCTTTGTGGCAAGAGATTCTCTGCTGTCCTGTATACTGTTTTCAAGCCCAGCGATTAATTTTATGACTATTATTCTAAATTCACTTTCTGTTATATTATTTAAATCCTTTTTGATCAGTTCATTAGCTGTTGTTATTTCCTGGAGATTCTTCTGAGGGGAATTCTTCCGTTTGGTCATTTTGGAGAGTCCCTGGCGTGGTGAGGACCTGCAGGGCACTTCCCCTGTGCTGTGGTGTACACCTGGAGTTAGTGGGCGGGGCCGCAGTCCGACCCGATGTCTGCCCCCAGCCCACTGCTGGGGCCACAGTCAGACTGGTGTGTGCCTTCTCTTCCCCTCTCCTAGGGGCGGGATTCACTGTGGGGTGGCGTGGCCCATCTGGGCTACTTGCACACTGCCAGGCTTGTGTTGCTGGGGATCTGGCGTATTAGCTGGGGTGGGTAGGCAAGGTGCACGGGGGCTGGAGGGGCAGGCTTAGCTCGCTTCTCCTTAGGTGATCCACTTCAGGAGGAGCCCTGTGGCAGTGGGAGGGAGTCAGATCCGCTGCCGGAGGTTTGGCTCCGCAGAAGCACAGAGTTGGGTGTTTGCGCGGAGCGAGCAAGTTCCCTGGCAGGAACTGGGTCCCTTTGGGATTTTGGCTGGGGGATGGGCGGGGGAGATGGCGCTGGCGCCTTTGTTCCCCGCCAAGCTGAGCTCTGCCGTCCGGGGGCTCAGCAGCTCTCCCTCCCTTTGTCCTCCAGCCTTCCCGCTTTCCGAGCAGAGCTGTTAACTTATGACCTCCCAGACGCTAAGTCGCGCTTGCTGTCGGAACACAGTCCGTCCGGCCCCTCCGCTTTTGCCAGCCAGACTTGGGGGCTCTGCTTGGTCGGCGAGCCGCCCCTCCGCCCCGGCTCCCTCCCGCCAGTCAGTGGAGCGCGCACCGCCTCGCCGCCCTTCCTACCCTCTTCCGTGGGCCTCTAGTCTGCGCTTGACTCCGGAGACTCCCTTCTGCTAATCCTCTGGCGGTTTTCTGGGTTCTTTAGGCAGGTGTAGGTGGAATCTAAGTGATCGGCAGGACGCGCTGTGAGCCCCGCGTCCTCCTACGCCGCCATCTTCCGGAACCTCCTGTGAATTCTTACTTAAATGGAATTAAGAGTTGATATCCCAATGGTAAGGAAGAAACAAAATGAGGCAAATTTTATTTTTTTTTGCTAATTTCCCCCAAAGATACTTGCATATCAGGTAAAGATGTGAAGAGCTGAGTAGGAAGTTGTAATTAAGAGAGTAAGAGCCTGCATTCAGAGTCTGAGGAGACACAAGTTGATGTTTATGACATTTATGAATTGAAGTTATAACATCTTGGAGAAAATAAAAAGTCAAAAGGAATCTACGTTTTGTACCACTTTTCCCTTACAATGTGTTTTTATTTGAATGTAGCAACTTAAAAAGGCTGAAAATTAGGTATAGTGTAGTAGGTAAGAATCTCAGAAGCCAAACAGGGCTTTTGGCAGATTCTTATGGAGACCACTGTGCATAAAAGGCATAGGATCCTTAGAAAAACAGTAAGGTTTCAGGACAGACCATGAAGGGAGACACATTAAAGGAAGAGCAATTTGGAAATCAACCAATCAAAAAATAAACAAACAAATAAAAACAAAAACAAAACTCCTTAGAATCACCCAATCCAGGAATGATTCTGATCATCATCCCCTTCTCAAAATGCCTCCAGAACCAAAATAAACACTTTTGTAAGGAAGATGACATTACTCAGAAACTCACATGCAATATCTACATTAATACAAAATTAGAATCATACCAGAAAATAAGACCAAGAGAAACACCAGAAAAAAAAAAGAAGAGGAAAGAAGGAAGGATGAAAAAAAGAAAAGAAAAAGGCTCCTAGATGAACCAGATCATCATTATTTTCAAATATTGTCTTTAACCATAATAATAGCATTAATTATAAGGTTAAAATATAAATAAGAAGCAAAATTTCAGCAATAAGTTGAGATTTATAAAATAAATGGAGTGGACCTTCTAAAACTGAAATATATAGTAACTGAAATTATAAATTCAACAGACAAAACTAAGAGCAAATCAGATATAACTGAAGACACAATATTTGAACAGAGTGATAGATCAGTAGGAAAAAAAAAAAAAGGTTAGACAGTGGGTCAAATGGAAATATATGATCCAGAAGGAAAGGAGAAAGATAATGGAGTAGTCTATTAGAAGAGATAGCAGAAGAACAGTTGATAAAACTGAAAAAAAAAAATGGCAAAAGATATCCATTTACAAAGATTTTAGAAGTTCTATAAAACTCAACAGGAGGAATCTGAGAAAACCACACTTAGAATCATAATGAAACTGTTTAGGAAGAAAATCAAAACAAAAGGCTTAAAAGTAACCAAAAAAACTACAATTCACATTTAAAGGAGCAACAAAATAACTGAGCATTGTAGTCACAAGAGAAATAATGCATTTCCATCTTCTAAGTGCTAAAATAACTGGGAATATACTATTTTATTTCCAGTGGGAAATAGCTTTCAGATATGATGGCAAATAAAGGACAGTTTCAGACAAACAGAAACTGGGGAACCCCCGTACCTAGAACCAAGAACAGGACACAGTGGCTGGGCATTTCTGATTTGAGTCATGAGGTGGTATTCAGATATCAGCCAGGGTTGCAGTTATCTGAAGACTGAAATAGGGCTGGATGATCTGATTCTGAGGTGACTCACTCCCACAGGTTTGGAAGTTACAATTAGCTGTTGATGGGAGAACTCAATTGTCCTTGAAAAGGGACTCTCCAATAGATAGCTTATGTGTTCTCACAGCATACTAGTTGGATTCTCACAGACTGAACAAAGCAGGAGTCCAAGAAGACAGCTGGCTTGCCTTTTATGGCATACATTCAGAACTCCAGCACCACTACCTATCTAGTATGCTACTAATTACAAAGTCAGTCCTGTTTCATGTGGAAACGGACTATATAAGGATATAATTAATAGCAGAAGGCAAAATCATTGTAGGTTATTTTTCAGGCTGACTCCTGAATGTATTTGAAAAACAAAAATAAAATGAATAACAAAAATCTAACTCATAATTCGAGAAATGTAAACTAAATCACACTTTGATTCGTTTTTTAACTTCCATTTGTCAGGTTGATAAAAAAATTTAAGTATCTATTAGAAATTAAAAATATGGATAACAACATAGTCTGAGCATGAATCTGTGGATAAGCAGGTGTCATATATACTTCAAACCACAGAAGAGTTTGTCAACATCTAACAAAAGTACACTAGCATTTAAGTTTTGACCCAGCAAACTCACTTCATAAATTTAGGCTGAAGATACATCAAACAAATTGAAAATATGCATTTCCATACTTATTCAGGCAGTATTATCTGTAATTAAAAACAGAAAAAGAAAAAAAAAGTAACACAATCCCCAATGATAAGAGAGTAATTAAATAGACAGTACATCCACATAATGAAGTATTGTGTAGCCTTAAAAAATGATATGATCTCTTTGAAAAGATGGGGAGTGACTTCCAGGAAATATTTTTAAATGAAAGAAGCAAAGTACAAAAGAATATCTATAATGAGTAATTTTTACATTTAATAAAAAAGTGGCAAAAATATAAATGTATTACTCTTTTTCTTGCAAAAATAAAAATAAAGGTAAATCAAATACTAATGGTACTGATTGCCTACAAAGAGTGGGTGGCAAGAAGGGTGAAAAGATAGAAGGGTAAGAGGACATTGTCTGTATTCCTTTCTGCACAAGTTTTACTTTTGGACCCATATTACTAGTTTCTATACTAGTTTCTATATATTACCAGTTTATACATCAAAACAAATGGACAACTTTTTTAAAGCTGATTCTGCAGCTGGAGTTTGGAGAATAAAAGTCTGAAACAGCTTTTTTATATGTATGCCATAAAATAAAGTCATTAAAATATTGGTAGACTGGGGTGCCTGGGTGGCTCAGTCAGTTAAGCCTCTGACTCTTGATTGTGGCTCAGATCATGATCTCACAGTTGTAAGATGGAACCCCGGGTTGGGCTCTGTGCCAACAGCATGAAGCCTGCTTGAGATTCTCTCTCTCCCTCTCTCTTTCTGCCCCTTCCCTTCTCTCCCTCTCTCAAAATGAATAAACATAGAAAAATTAAAAAAAAAAAAAACTATAGGTAGAGTGATATATAGCATACATTTACAAGAGTGTACATGTATACACACATACATCTCTTTACATGCATGTGTAACATATACATATATTTCATAGTTTGTCTGCCAAGAGAGAGTTCCAAGAAGATCATCCTAGAAGAAGTATTTAACTTTTTATTTATTTGTTTATTTTGTATTTTGAGGCCATTCAGATTTTAAACTTTTTTTATTTGCTTATTTATTCTTATATGTGTACTGTATATAAAAAAAACTGACTTTTTTATAGTGATTTTTCAGCATGTGCACACATTTAGAATGTCATTCATTGAAGTAAGTTTCTATGCAGACATTGGTTTTATTGATACATAATTCTACCTTTTACAAATGATTATGTTTTTGCTTTCTAACCTTTATAACATTGTTTTCTTGTTGTATTATGTTGGTTAGAATTAGAAATTAAATATTGAATAGAAGCTCTGGTAATTAACATTCTTTTCTCAATCGCAATTTTTTAATCAGCATGAAAATGATTCTAATGTTTCAATATTAAATCACAATTACTAGAGGTTTTAGGTAGACATTTCGGTTAATTAAAAAAAAAAAACATGTTTGCACGTAAATGTTTTTAACATGAACAGAAAGTAACATTCCCTTAATATTCATATATGTATGAATACTTTTATTTTATCACCTGTGCTCTTTTGATGTAAAACGTACTTGGTCACAATGTATTATTTTATTTATACATAGATGAATTAAGTATACTTCTATTTTAATGAAGATATTATTTTGTGCAGACATTTTTGGAGATTACAATTAACATTATAAACAACGTGGGAGATTTTCTTCTTCTATTATATCAGAAAAGAAATGGTATAAGATAGGGAATCTCATTTCTTTGAAGTCTGGTAAAATTCAATGTAAAAATGTCCATGAGGGGCACCTGGGTGGCTCAGTCGGTTGAACGTCCAACTTTGGCTCAGGTCATGATCTCACAGCTCGTGAGTTTGAGCCCCGCGTTGGGCTCTGTGCTGACAGCTCAGAGCCCAGAGCCTGCTTCAGATTCTGCTTCTCTACCCCACCCCTGCTTACACTCTGTCTCTCTTTCTCTCTCTCAGAAATAAACATTAAAAAATTTAAAAAAAAGTGTCCATGACTGGTGCTTTCTTGATGCACAGATATTTAAGTGCTTGCTAGATTTCTTGGTAGATGATTAAAATTATATTTATATAAGTTTACAATTTTATATTAATTTTGTAAAATTTTAACGTGTTGTGCAAAATGTCTAATTTTGATTAAAGTTTCAAATAGAATGACTACACCTACTCTTTTTTTTTACAGCGTAGTTTTTTTTTTTTCAGTTTTTGTTTAAATACCAGTTACCATACAATGTAATATTAGTTTCACGTGTGCAATTAGTAATTCAACACTTCCATACAACACCTAGTACTCATCACAAATGCTCTCCTTAATTCCCATCTCTTATTTTACCCATCCCTCCCCCCATGTGTCCTCCCACTCCCCGTAACCAGTTTGTTCACTATAGATGAATGTATACATCGATATACATATTCTTACTTGAATACTATACCTAACTCTTACCTAAATATCACACCTACGATGGGTCAGGAAGTCCCTATGCCCCTTCTTTCTTATCTACGTAAAAGTGTCAGGATGCCCTTGACTAAGTCATCACCTATTTGGAGAATATGCTTTAACAATAACCAAAACAAAACAAAACAAAAATGACACAACAACAAAACAAAACAAAACACCAATAAACTCCTGGAAAAACTATTTTAGCCAATTTCTAGCTAGGATATTGTGGCAATACAACGTAGAAAACACTGTAACTATACTGTAGACACAGTAAGTTAGAAGACATTTCTCTTCACAACTCTTACTCATTGTATTTAGAATTTTAGAATTTACTCATGTTTAAAATTTAAAACCTTAATACTTGCCTTTATAAATCTAATACATAAGAAAAACATTTATTTGTTCCTTTTCTGGGTTTTCAGGTTTAAAAATACTATATTTTAGGGGTGCCTGGGTGTCTCAGTCAGTTAAGCATTTGACTTCAGCTCAGGTCATGATCTCACAGCTTGTGGGTTTGAGCCCCAGGTCGGGCTCTTGTGCTGACAGCTCAGAGCCTGAAGCCAACTTTGGATTCTGTGTCTCCTTCTCTCTCTGCCCCTTCCCTGCTTGTTCTCTCTCTCCCCCCACTTCTCGCTCTCAAAACTAAATAATAAAAAAAAATTAAAAATGCTACATTTTCTCTTCCACTAGAGTTATTTTGCTCAAAATATCTTTAATTTCTACTAATAGTAAAAATATCTGGCTATTTCCAATAACATATGTTTTACAACACTATTGATAGAAATTAAATAAGCCTCATATCTTTTTGACTTGTAAACATTTTTTAGGGAGGCACATAGCCTGTTATTTAGTTAGCATTTAGTCTACCCAAAAATAGTAATTCTATAAACAAATTAAATAACTAAGTTTCCCTTATCTGCAAATATTTATCCTAAAATAATTTTAAGCCTTTATATTTTTGATAAAGAGAATAGGAAGAGTAAGGAAATTATACATATACTATAATGTATAAAAACATATCTTGGCCATATTATAAAAGGGACTTTTAAAAAAAATCAATAAATTACATCAAATAAATTTTCTGAGCATTAGGAATGTACCAGATTTTAAATTAGATGCTGTGAGTATTGAGGCATATGTTTCTAACCTGAAGATACTTATAAGAGCTGACTAACACTCCCATCAAAACCATTTTAAAGAAAATAACAATATATTTTTTAAATATGTTTAAAAAATTTTTAAATATACGTGTTATTTCATTTTGATTGTGGCAATACTTCATAAAATTACTAAGTAAAATACTTTTAGAATCAAACTATAATCTCTATGTATTAAACATATTAATTTGCTAGAAGAGCAATTTGAAAACATTAAAAGAATTTTACTTTTTTTATCCCACCCATCCAACCTATTAGGTGTTAATTTGCTATCCATCACATTTCAGTTTTTGTCACCACTAACTGGTACAAGGATTTGGGGTATTAATCTTAAAATAGAGAAATAGGGTTTTACTTTACTTCTCATTTCATAAAATTAAATATATACAAAAACTGATACAAAACTGCCTGAAATAATCTTTATAAAGGGTTTGTTTGAAAAGTAGACAATATCATTTTTTTAATTTTAAACTGAAAACTTAAACATTAATTGTAGATGGCAAATATAATAATGTATAATAATGTATGTATAATAAAGACTGGATATAACTTTAGTAACATTAATCCTGTGTTACAAAATTTGTATTACAGATACAAAACCATAATGAAATGGCATAGACTTCTATACAATGCTTAATTTAATGGAAGCACAGAAAGTAATTATTCTAGAAAAATATCTAAATATGCAATCCAGTGACCTAGTCTCTTAAGTTTAAAATTACTTTGTTTTCCTAAACAGAGAACCATTCTACTGTTGACCCTGTCAATCAAATGCCCCTCAATGTACCAACACAGAGATTAATGTGCCTCCTTCTCTCAATGGACTGAGGTGTCCAGCTTTATATCCTAAAGTATGATTACCTGTGTGAGATTTCAGGGCATGTCCTAATAATAGAAAGCATGTACTAAATTTCTGTTACATCCCATATGCACTCAGGGATTATGCACATTATGTCCTCTAATTTTTCAACAACCTTTAAGATAGGTAACAATTCAAATAATACCTATGTATAATAACTATATTACAGATACTTTTAAATTTTCACAATTTCCATAACACCTCTAAAAAAAAAAAAGGATAAAGTTTCCACTCTCATGGATCTTATGTGCTGGTGGTGGTGGGAAGAAGGAAGAGTCAGAATACAAACATAAAAAATTATTAAAATACCAAATGTTATTTGTAGATGTTATTTTTAGAAAATTAGATTGGATAGTCAGAGCAGGTCTTCCTTAATTAGAAGATATTTTAATAAAAATCTAAAGGAGATGAGAGACTGAGTAATGCAAATATCTAAAGAGCATCCCAACAAAAGGAAAATCTCTCAGAGGAAGGATGTCTGGCTTGTTTGAGAGTATCTTGAAAGACAGTGTAGCCTAAGATGAGGAAGCACAGGAAAGTGTTTCAGATGATGAAGAAAAAATGGGAAAGAGCTATAAGATCCCAAAATATTCATGTGTATTTTTAACAACTTTGGTTTTCACTGTGAGTGAGATAAAAAGGCTTTGAGGTGATTTCAGCAGAAGAGGGACATATACCCCCTGAGAACGACTTTGGCTCCATGATGAGAACGACTGAAGGGAGAAGGGAAGTTGGGATATCAGAAAGGAAGCTATTGTGATAACTCATTCAGGGCTGAAGATGGCTCAGAGTAGTGACCTTAATCACTGTGGGGAAGAAGAGGGTGTTTAGAAGTAGTCTCCAACTGGATAAAAGGCAGAGTCAATAGAACTTTGCTGAAGGTTTGAATATCAGATGTGAGGGAAGGAGGGGAGTTGAAAAGTTTATACTGAGCACCTGGAAGGAAGAAGTTACAATTTATTGAGATGGGAAAGACTATACTGAGACTCTCAGAAGTTTATCTTTTGATGTGTTCCATATGAGATGCCAATTAAGCAGCCAAGTGTAATATCAAGTAAGCAGCTGCAGACATAAGCCTGGATTTCAGGGGGAGATCAAAGCTTAAGATGTAAATTTGGGAGTTGTTAGCAAATAGATGATACTCAATGAACCATGAGACTGGATAAGAGCAAGAGGAGAAAGTCCAAGAGTTGGCCAACTAGTGTTTGGAGCATGGGAAGATAAAGAAGAAATCAGCAAAACACTTACTGAAGGTAGCCAGTGGAGGAGAGGAAGAGTAGAGAATGTTGAATTCAGAATGCTAGTGAAGGGAGTATTTTAGGACGAAATTGACCAATGGATTTAGCAAAGCAAATGTTATTGTTAACTTTGAGAAAACAATTTTGGTAGAATGTTTCAGTAAATAGAAGATGATTTATTAAGAGAGCAAATATGGAAAACACTTTCAAGAAGAAAGGAAAGGAAAGAAACAGGGTAGTAGCTGGGGGAAGACAATGGGTTACAAGATTTTATTAAAGTGGAAAAAATATTTTTTATATATTTCTTGTATGTTTCTTGATGGGGAGGAAATAAATACATAATTATGTACAAAAGAAGGGAGAAATCTGGAGTGACAGCCTTGAGTAGAGGAGATGGGAAGGATCTGGTATACAAATGAAGCAGTTGTCCTCTGTGAAGAGCAGAGAACTCAAAAATATTTAGAGAGAAGGCAGATTATAAGATATTTAGAGGGAAGACAGATTACAAAATCAAAAATACAAATGAGGGTATATGTGATGATGGGAGCTTGCTGAAACTTTCTTCTAATTTTTTTTTCTTAGCAAAATAGAAAGAAGGTCAACAGTTCAGAATGTGGATGAGGGAAAAGGGGTTGAATGTTTGACAAGAGAAATAAAGAATGAAATCGTCATCTAGAAGAGTGGAAAACTGAATGAGCCACAGAAATGTAGCATGATTTGTAGAAGGAGAACAGAACTGATAGAGATTGTGATTTTCTTTGTAAGTGAGATCAATTGCAGTTATGCTCATTTGGAAGATGAGGAAATTGAGATAAAGAAAAATTAAGGCAGATGCCACACAGCTAGTAAATACCAGAATTAAACATTCAACAAGTCCAAACCTAAAGACAGTTCTTTAAAAATATTATATACTATGCTTAAAAATGATCAAAGTGGTAGATTTTATGTTATGTATACTTTAGTAGAATAAAATCAAAGCATACAGATTTGGAAAAATATGTACAATCATTACCTCAGAAAAAATATTATATGGATTTTAATATGGGTGTAAATAACTTGCAAAGTATAATTTGACAGACTACATATAGAAGTAAAAGGAAAATAATTTATTGGGTATGAGCAAAGCAAGTTTCCTTAAATTAAGAGAATGGGCATTTGTGAAATAAGCTTATTGTCATCTCAGAAGTTTCAGAGTAGGTGTCATTAGGAGAAAGAATCATGGGGGTTAGAAGACCTGCTTAGAGACAAAGGAGGAGGAAATCATGTTGTGTGTTGACCTTGTACAAATTACTATATGAGATTTCTCTTTGGAGCACTGGTATTTTCTCCTCTGGACTGTTGACACCCTCAGCTGTCTTATCTCCATATTGATGCATGACCATTGGTAAGTGTGGCTCTCTTTCAAGGTAAACAAAGATTCAATACTTTCCAGACAGAAATATCAGCCATAACATATGACGTATGGGCATTTGGTAGGGTGGGTTCAAAATAAAAGTAAAACCTTGGATTGAGACTAACTTTCTCTGAGAGTGTTTAGCAAGATGAGCAAACATTTCCAATAAATTTTAACTTGATAAATGAGTGATGTCTTGCGATATGAGTAGCATGTGATACCGACTGTCACGTGATCACAACTGAGCCAATGGTTCTTGCAGTTCGCTTTGATATACAAGCGCTTTGCCTTAAAAGCACACTTCCAGAATGAATTACGCTCACAAACCAAGATTTTACTGTACAACAGACAGATGGACAGAGGGTTATGAAGGGGGGTGAAGCCATTCAGACCTCATGAAAGACAAGACGTTGGTACTTCTTTGTCAAAATGTTAATGTCATTTTTCTCAGTTAATTATGATTTTTAGGTGTAATGTTAAGCAACAACAATATAGACAGCTTTTTATGCCCAAGTTTTAAAAAGTCTTATTCCTTGTAACATGCTTCAGACCACATATGGTAATCTTCTTACCTTAGTACATCCTTGCTTTTGGACAGCCATGACCAGTTAAAAAAACAAATCTCATTCAGAGGTTTATAATTTTTACCTTTTCTTTGAAATATAAAATCATAAAAATGACATGTTTCCTTTTCATCCTCTTTGCAGTAACATTCTGTCATGAGATGAGAAATACAAACTGCAAGTTGAATAGAAGCTGCCCATTAGCTGTTTCTGCTAAATCTCTATTTTCAAAACAACCATTATTTGTAATTCTATTCTGCTTCTGTAATGATGGTTATTAATGTGACTCACCCAGAATGAGGACCTAACAAATAATTCTAGACAACTTTACCTTGACTACAGTATCTTCAAAAACAATTATTTCATGGCAACAGAAAGTATTTTGCACTCTTGGTCCTTTTGGGAATAAGACAGTGCACAGAGTTTGGTCATCAAGGATTTGAAACTTTTGTATTTTTTTGCCAGTTATACTATGAACCAATACAGAATTTTGAAAAAAAAAATTAATACTTATTTTTGAGAAAGAGACAGAGACAGAGAGAAACAGAGCATAAGCAGGGGAGGGGAAGAGAAAGTGGGAGACACAGAATGTGAAGCAGGCTTCAGGCTCTAAGGTGTCAGCACAGAGCCAGACATGGGGCTCGAATCCATGAGCTGTGAGATCATGACCTGAGCCGAAGTCGGACACTTAACCGAATGAGCCACCCAAGTGCCACACAATACAGAATTTTTAAAAGCAGTATTAATCAAAGTTCTAAAATTACACTACAGAAAATAAAATTTGTTGATCTTATTTGAAATCGAAAGTAGAAAATATTCCAATAATTTTGTTATGGCAAAACCATAGATTTAATCAGTAAAGTATGTGTTCCTTCAAACATGTAAGCTATCTTATCTGTGGCACAGTTTTCTGTGCACTGACTTTATCATCACCCAAGTTAAATGTTAGAGAGGTAGGGATGGGCATTATGTAAATCTCCTCAAACACAAACATGTTTTGTAAAGCTCAAGTCACTTCAGTAGTTCAGAAACCATCACAAGTGTTTGTTAGGGCATTCAGATTTCAATATTCTGTCTCTCTTGAGGTGTTTTATCACTCTACCCCAGAAAAATCAAAATTCCTGCCAAAGAAGTTTCTAGCTTCTATGTTTTGATCACATGGTTTCCTTCTAAAAAAAAAAATCCTTCCTCAGCCCCTTTCATATTTTTCCAAATGGAAATTTATTCTTTTCTTAATTTCTAGTTGAATCTTAGCCTCTCCATAAAGTTTTATCTTTGATCCATGAATTCTTTGACTTCCAGTGAAAACACATGCTGTCTGATGTGAAAACATATGACTTTATGGTTCCTCTAGACATTACACACTTTTAATCTTTTATGAGAGTTATGCATTCACATGACTAGCTTTCCATAACATTCATATACTGGAGTACAGGGATTATTTCTTATGTATAATGGATAGCAGGACTTCCACTTAGAAGTACTTAATTCTTATAGAATATTCAATGCTAAATTATCATAGGAGTACTTAATACTATATAGCTTTAACAAACACTTGACAGTGAATATTGACTCTGTTCTATTATCATGGTCTGTTTGTACTGAAAGCTAGGTAATAGTAAGAATAGAGAGGGTCATCCAAGTAACTGGCTAATTAAATTTCCAGGTCCCTGAGCAACTTACATAATAAACAAGGAGAATGAGCCTCTTCAATTTTTCAGTTAAAGGTTTTTTTGGGCACTGTTACCAATAAAGAAAACAAGAAAAACAATGCATATATACAATCATATCAACATTAACATAACCAGAATATGTGAAAGAGTAAATTCTCAAAATTCAGAAATGCTCATGAATATAAAAATGTAAGGTAATTCCTACATTCTTAATGCAAATAAATTTTCTTATGACCTTACCAATTTACCTTTTACCTTGGTTTCCCAAAATCTCCTCTAGAACTTTCAGAGTTACAGAGATGAAAAGTGGTTCCACCTATATCATCTGGATACTTTGTTTACCTTTCACTATCACAAGGTGAGGAGGAGGGCAGTGATCAGGGTACATAACATGTCCAACATGGAGCCTAGCCCTATTAAACCTTAGTAGTAAATTTCTACTCTCTCATTGACTCTTCTCACTTCTTCAGTGAAAAGAATGCAAAACCTTTTCATGATTCTATCAATTTGCTCTATGTGTTTTGTGACTTTTAGAAGTCCTAGTGACTTGAATATATTTAATTTAAAAATCTATTATATTACACATATTTTTAAAATTAACTTTAATTCTTTCCCTCCCCATAAAGCAGATGTCCGTCTTTGAAAATAAAGCCATTTAGGGGCGACTGGGTGGCTCAGTCGGTTGAGCGTCGGACTTCAACTCAGGTCATGATCTCGCGGTTTGTGGGTTCCAGCCCTGCATTGAGCTCTGTGCTGACAGCTCCGAGTCTGGAGCCTGTCTTTGGATTCTGTGTCCCTCTCTCTCTTTGCCCATCCCCTGTTTGTGCTCTGTCTCTCTCTGTCTCTCAAAAATAGATAAATAAGTGTAAAGAAAATAAAGCCATTTAAACCACAAATAACTAATCCATAATGTTAAACTTAGTTATTTTGGGCATTTATTATTACTACCGTTTTTTTCAAATGTGCTGCAGGGTTTGATAAAATAGGTTAATGTGTGATGAAAAAGTGTATGAGGATGATGATATAAAAGAATTATAAGTCTTCCTGAGAACCTTTATAATGACAGGATGTCATTGCCGTAGTAATGGGAGACTGAATATATAAACAGACAATGCCAGACCACGTATAAAAATAGAACCAATCCAAGAAGCTGAACCATACACAGTATGGCCATGGACCCCAGTCAGCCCTAAATCAATAACTGATACCTTACCTCATACTTGTGCCCACTTTCACATTATGACCAGTTGGAGAAGGCCAAATATCATAACCAATCATAATGCTTTCAACCTATCTACCTATAGTGCTAACTATCCAGTGCTTCTTCTTAATAGAAGAGGTACCTATCCAGTGCTACCTATCTACCTATCCAGTGCTTCTTCTCAATTAGCACGTCAACCTATACCTTGGACCAGAACTTTTGATTAAGTACATTAGCACTTATTCGCTAGTCTTTTCTAATCTTGTGTATTGGATACATTTGCTATTTTAATATGCTATAGTGACTCATACATGTTGTATGCTTTTTATATCTTTGATGGCTTTCCAGGATTTATAACATGATTTATAACTATTTGGTATTCAGTAAATACTGGTTGAATATTAAACTAACGTGTTATCTTATTAATAATTTATTTTGTGATGTAATGTTAGTTGTAATATCCTAATAAAAACAAAAGTGAAAGATACTATTGGCTTATAAAATGGATTTTTAAAATAATTTAATATTTTTCAATATTAAACTGGAAATTATCTGTTTCAGGGCTTCACTGAGCAGGTAATCTATAAGCTGTTAACAAATACATGAATTAAACCATTTCTTAATGTCAATTAACCAGTAGTCTATTTATTTTATAGGATGATCAATCAGAGTCACCTTCAATTTTAATCTAATTCTAATGCTTTTACTTTCCAAATATTTACAAGTATATTTTCTTGTTTGTTAGGGTTTGTTTTGCTTATTTATTTTTTTATTTTTGTTTTTCATCACCTTGAATATCTCAGTGTGCTTAGAAATTAAAACTAACTGAATCAGTATGTCTTCACAATAACCATGTGCATGATACTTTTTACAAATAGAAACTGTCATGCTTATTGTTAAGATCCTTCTGGATCTTTCCTTAAGGTAGCTTTTAATTTCATGTCTCTTTTTTGTTTAATCTCCTCTTTACAACCAAAGTCCTCGTAAGCAATATTTTTGTGTTAATTCACTACTAATGTTATTTTTGGTTTTGTTCATCTCCTACTAGTGCATATAAAAAGTAGGGGAATATGAGAAAGAATGAAATTTGAATTAAAATATAGTTTCCATTTGGTGTGTAGTATGAATATCATAACCTTCAAATTTCTGCCTTACATTTAAATCTTTTATTTTACATGTTTTCTGTTTTAATGATAGTATATCCATCCTTATTTGAAGTTTAAAATAAGTCTCTTTTAAAATAAGACTTTTAAATAAAGTCTTCATTTTTGAGGTAATCCCAAGTATGCAGCATATATTTACTTCATTAGTACTGTTTTTATTGAAATCACAAATGCTGCTGCTGCCACTAATGGCATTGCTACTGATAATGAAACAGAAACAGTGGAAAAAACCTAATATTCTTTTTGTTCTGAAACAATGAAAAAATACCTACATTACAACATTTATAATGCTTATATAGTTTCCCCCACCCCAAAGTTCTCTAATGCAGCATATTCACTTATTTTGTAGAAAGAGAATTGCCCTTGGAAGCAAACTGAACTATCATTTGCTATGTATCAGCATTTTCTTTAATTCTCCTTCAGGAGACCTTTCTTTCTTATTTCATGATAAGGCAGGAAAATAGAATGAGCCCAAGGGTATTATTTAATTACATGCTTTCTCAGCTAGAAATCAAATAGGTCACTTCTCTCTGACGGAAACCTTAATGATAAAGGAAGAAGGCATCAGAAATAATATTAGAATAATGATAGTCTCAAAGAGATCCTGATATAGGACAAATCAACATAATCTTCTAGGTCTCCATTAATAGTGACCTGGAGACACTTTTAGGTTGACTTTCCAGTCCAAGCCAATATCCCATTTTTTCCTGTCAAATCCATGCCTCTACCCTCCAATTTACTGGCTTAAATCTTCACTGGTAGTATTGGTACAACGGGTCCAATCCCCAAACCACAAATACCTACACAAGAAATGGTGACCCGGCCCAAGACAATCAGAATCCACTTGTCACAATTTGAAATTGCTATTAGGTGATAGGTTTTTAAGGGATTGTATTTTAACATATGCTGGTCTCTTAAATAAAAAAGAAAAAATAAGTTTTAAAAACTTGGGTACTATAGCCCAATTTTCCTCCAGGACTTTGACAAAGTTGCTGGCAAACAACAACAAAAAAACCCCAAAACACAGATTACAAAAAAAAAAAAAAAACAACACACACAATAATACAGTAAATATTGAGAAACACAGGTAGGAATATCTTGAAGTTGCAATGCATTTCCATTTCCTATTCTACTTGTTTTCCGAGTCCTAAATATATTTTGGCCTTTTGCATTTGGAATCCTAAAAATAAAGTTTTCTTTTATTAAACTCATGTTGGTTTCTGGTATTTACAAATAATGTAAATACAAAACCAATGCCACATCTGCCAGCATAGTCTTGGCCAAGATAAACTGCTTTTGCAAATGTAGGTGTGCAAATTTCTATAATTCTAGATTACATTTTATACTAAGATCCATTAAATCCATGGATTCTCAAGGTCACAAACTGACAAAATAAAATAACTCCAGTGTACATTGAGAATAAAAGATGTAAATTTTAAATCAGAAACTGTTATGGTCTTATCCAATAAGCAAATATCCTCCAGTGCCTATTTTCCTCCTAACGTTCAATTCTTTATCTTCTTAATTTTTTAACTCAGGTAATATTTCTTTCTGATTGTATAAATTGTTCAGATTATCACCAGGGAGAGAGGAATAAGATAATCAATGGTGATCACACCCCAGGGAGCATCATTCCAGTCCATCTTGATGGTCTATCTATTAGCAAGTGATCTATGCTAAAAATGTCACTGCCACACCACAGAGAATCCTATTTGGCCCTACCTACTCCTACCTGTTCATAGGTAACGTTTCCTGTTTTGTAATTATAAATCTTTGGTAATGATATTCTCCATTATATAAATGAGTAAACAGAGCCAGAAAAGCTACCCAATTGGAAAGCAGATGAATGAGGACTGAAGCCCAGGCCTCCTGTATATTCACAGACTAGCTTCCCATGACCACACCACTACTCCACTTATAAGGCAGAAGAGAACACACAGTCACTAATGTGCTGAGTCAAGATTGTACTGTGTTCAAAAACAACATTATAACCTCTGCTTTTGAGATATTGAAGATCCCTGCATGGATTTCCTAATGTAAAAAACTATTATTAGGACATAGCACTGAGATACTGAACTCTGTGTGGTGGCTAATCATTTTTATTTGTGCTTTAATTATAACACTTGACTGTTTTCAATTAAAAATATATAAGCATTACTCCTTAATCTTGTAACTTAAAAAATCTATATCCAGAGTAATGAGATTTTTGAGAAAGAATAACATATATGTATATAAAACTGAAGTGACAGGTATGCTGGTAGAATGGCCTAGAATAAAGTTGTACTGACTCAGGTATTTGAAATATGGACGGAAGCAAAAAGTAAATGCAAGAAGGAGGTAAAGTTTCAAGAGGGAATCATATAGAATTTTATAAAAATCTTAGCTGTAAATGATTTGTACAGAATTTTACATAATATATGAGGTATATATACACACACATACACACATGCAACATGCCAAAAAATATATAGTGATATACACTTAATGTTTTTCCCTCATTGTGTTTTTCATTATTACTCATTTGCTTAGTTTCCGTATCCAATGTGAAAATTATTGATAAAAATAAATGGAGTGCTCTTCTTTTTAAATACTAAAAGAACCATGATGTATTCAGATTAAGTTTTACCTTTAAATACATACTCAAAAAATACAGAAATATATACAAAGAATAAATATACACTAATATAAACATTCTCATTTTGACCAATTATTTAATCTTCATAATATCAAGAAAGTAGAGAAGATGTTATTCTCATTTTTAAATTAGCATGCTAAGTGACTTGGGTAGGGTCACGTAGATGGCCTCTTCACAGCATGGTGGGGTCAACACAGTCAGACACCTGACACGTGGCTGGCTTCTAAGAGAGAACATGTCAAGTGTTCCAGGTGGACACTGCAGAGCTTTTAAGGTACAGTCTCAGCAGTTATACAAGGTCACTTCATCACATTCTATGGGTCCAGTCAGGTCACAAGGCTACCCCAGTTTCAGAGAGAGAGAAAAATAGCTCCATTTCTCTATGTTAGGAATGGAACAGAATTTGCATCCTTATTTAAGCCATCACTGTAGGAGTCTAGCATGGATTCACTCACCCTAGGATCCTTGAGACCAGAAATATGGCTTTCAACTTTAAAGATGATGACAGTCAAATAAGGGCCTCCCTAGTCTTCCATAGGTTATAAAATAGTTTTAATCTAATTTAGGCTCCTTGAGCAAGATAAAGCTTTTGAACAACTCTGGTATCAGTGATATTTAATATTAATAATATTATTAGAATATAATTAATATTGGAATATATCTGGTATCAACAATGTTAAAATTAATAATATTAATAGGGGTTATAGCTTATAAGACAAGTGAATTTCAAATAACCAGAATTTCCTTCAGCATTTTAGATTTCACGAGTTCTAAATCTAAATGAGATATATCCCATTACATTTTTACTTGTTTTTTACTGTTTCAAAAGAGCTTTTACTGTAAATAGAGAGAAACACTGATTGTTACTCTAAGGACTGAGTAAATATATAAAAATAGGGTATTTACCAAGAAATAAAATGAGAGTTTGAAATACTTGTCCTGGTACGTGTATCATGAGTAAACAATGAGGTACCTGTGGAAATTCTTAATAATCAGTGGAAGAACACATAAAGAACATAAATGGTGTGTGATATTGAGATAAGTGTTTTTAAAAAGAAAACATGTCCCCATCATATGGGAATGTGTTTATGTCATACAGAAATTCATAAAAACCCTGCTGCTACTCTAATGGCAGTAGAAAGAGTTCTTGGAGCTCATTTTTTCAGTGATGGTTTTGAATCTGTGAACTATGGCATGGATCTCCCAGGCAGCTGGAATGGGGGAGAGGTTTTGGAATTTAGCCATTTGTGAAGGAAAAGACATTTTCTTCAATACAAACATTTGTGAAAGGATTTAGCATTACAGTAAACTTCACTGGTAATTATTAACTGAGCTTTGCTCTCAAAATTTCATAGAAACCTCAAAGCTCAACTCTAAAATCTATGTCCCTTGTTTTTAATCTCCTTGGATGCTGACCTTCTATCTAAAATAACTAAAAAGCCATACTGAGATGGTCCATTTTCATCTCAAATTTGGCATTTCAAAAACTGAATTCATAATTTTCTTGACAAACCAATTTCAGGCTTACCTTAATTATCTACTTTTTGGTTTCTGAGTAACTTCTCTCTCAGCCATTCCTATTTTTTTTTCAGCTAACACTCTGTTGCAGGCCTCTGTGTATCACCTGAAATACTAAAAAGAGTATTCTTTTTCTTCCTGCTTCTAACCTGGTTATTAGGATTCACTTACATGCCACCTACCAGTTATTCTGAATCATGTTTTATCATATGGAATTCATACAACTTAGGCTACCTAATTTGATATGTAATACTCAGAGTTTTGGCACCCAAACTCTTCATCTGGATTTACCTCCTATTATATACACAATCACAGATAAGAAAAATGGCCTAATCATATCTTTTCACAATTCCATTTGCTCGCCTGTGTCTATGCCTTTTTGCACAGTCTTCCAGTCCTCCACCCTTAAGGATCAACCTCCTCATATTCCATCTCCTCAAATTGCCAAAATGCACCTCCCTGTCCCTTAAGGTTTAGTTGTATCAATCATCAGTCTTGGCATTCTGCTTTTGCCCTCTCAACTTCTTCTCTGTTCTTTGTACCTCTAACCTTTATTTCCAATTCTCTTTGATCAGTGTATCATGTTTAGTCCTCTGTCAATTCTTGCTTTGATTCCTTTTATTCATGGCTTGTCACCTTCAATAGATGATAAGAATGCTGAAACCCATCTTAACTTATCTGTGGACCACATGCTGCTCAGAGTTGTTGGCTGTTTAAGTTGATTCACATAGTTCAATGAAGTAATAATAGCACTGGGGTTTATAAAAGTAGCAGGGAATTTAAGGACTATGAAATACATTTTTTCCTGATATGGACCTAACTCCAAGAATCACAATAAAATGTGATTTGGGTAGTTTATAAAAATATCAAACACCAGAGAATTAAGATGTTGCATATTAATACATAGTAATCAATGCTAATGGTTGGTTAACTGAAAGACTTCAACAAAAAGATAAGAAAATAATAACTAACTATAAATCATACACTAAGAAAATTACCACAAATCCCTTCTAAAACATGGCAATCTATACACAACAGCAAACAAGAAATCTTAGAACATGTCATAATATCCAAGAAACAACATTTACAAAAGAAAAAAATTACTAAAAGAACTTAAATCTCTGTTTTATGTTATTTTATAGGCAGTATTGTACAATCCATTGTGATACACAGTATTGGGAAAAGAGGAGTCAAAATTATTTTCTTAAGATATCCATGGTTCAAGGTGCCTGGGTGGCTCAACTGTTTGAATATCTGACTCTTGATTTTGGCTCAGTCATGATCCCACGGTCATGGGATCAAGCCCCACATTGGGCTCCTCACTGAGCATGGAACCTACTTAAGAGTCTGTCTCTCTCTCTTCCCCTCTTACCCACTTATGCTCTCCTTCTCTCTAAAAGGAAAAAAAAAAAAAAAGATTTCCATGACTCTATCCATTCTGGGGTTTTAATGAAAACTCTTAAGTTATATTCAGATCTATTACAATATAAAACAATATGCAAAGGAACTTCCCTGAACCAATCGTATAGATGAAATTAAAACAAGACATAAACAAAACCAGGTAAAAATAGACAATGGAACTTTATGTCTAAGCAGTTATGGGTCATTACCTATCATATAGTGATAAGATAAATACTCTGTGGCTAAAAGAGGTATGCCTTAGACAAGTAGCCCATAAAGTCAGGGGGCTGATTACTAAAGCAGACTGGTAAAGCAAAGCAACTAAATTTGAGGAACAGTGAATGAGATATCACTTATCCATATTGTTTATCAAGCACTGAATGGTAACCCCTTTTGAATACCAACCAGCACATCTGGGATTTAGTAAACAGGCATTCGAACAGAAATGA
Source organism: Panthera onca (assembly GCF_046562875.1). Classification (NCBI taxonomy): domain Eukaryota; kingdom Metazoa; phylum Chordata; class Mammalia; order Carnivora; family Felidae; genus Panthera; species Panthera onca. The sequence goes on from NC_138339.1 coordinate 78,422,758, forward strand.
CAGACTTTTCAAAAGAACACAAAAGTGATTTGGAAGTTCAGCTATAAAAATTTATTTTTATTTTCCCAATCTGTTGTGTTTTCTGTCAGATGCCATGGTTGGCATGGTGTTGGAGTCCCAGAGATAAAGTGAAATGAACCCAAGTCAGAGATGAGAAAGGATGTCTGACAGATGATGGACATTTGGGCCCTTGGAAACCCAGTACATCCTCCCTTTGGGATGCCTTTTCAATGCCAGTTTGAGCAAGTCCCACTGTTCAAAATGTCAACAGTAGTTCTGTGATATGTGCTTCCTCAGAGTCCCTACAACTATGAATGTGGTTAGATGCCCTGTCTTCTGAGAATCCTGATCTTTCTAATATTGTTTCAGCCCACCTTCTGCAAATCTCTATATGTATTATTTCTATGTGCAAAATAAAAGGAGCACCATTTCTCCCTGATCACAGTCCATGATACTGACTTGCTTTATAAATTTTCAACCTTTCGTGTGATCACTGATTTTGACACTCTATCTTCAATAAGCCAAACATATCTTTTGTGTTCAATTTGTGAGATTTGCAAGTAGATATTATTCAGCATTTAGTGAGAGATATGCGATGTTTTGAATATGTGATAAATGGGCTAGAATTACTAATGAAAAATAAATGAAGGGTATAAATGGCACTAAATTGAGAAACACAAAAACATTAGTGAGTTCCAAAACTCAACCGAAATAAACCATACAAAATAAAAAAGGAATAATCTACCTTTTAAAAAAGCTCTGAAACTGAAAAAAAAATATTCAAGTTTTATTTTGAAGAACAATGAAAAATAATGACACGAAAAGGATGCCAAATATTACAAATTACTGTATAGTTGTCTAAATTGGAAATAAAACATGCAGAAAACAAAACCGGCCCCAACCCATCCAATATAAAATGAGAAAATATTATTCTTTAATGAATTTTCAAAGATTAAAAATCATCAAAACCCTATTTATTTGGCTTTCTATACAAGAAATATTTTGAAAGCCAGATGAGACAAATTACTGAAAGGTAATGGAGTAAGGAAACTAGTGGGGCCAATTCTGTGATACTTGTTTTTAGTTTTGGTTATTGTTATTGTTCCTTATGTTTGGGAAACTTCCAAAGACACAAATATGCATGTGTTAAAGTTTTCCACATTTTATCAAAACTACAGGGGCTAATGAGACCTATGAAAGTAAATGAATGATAAGAAAATTATCACACAGGGTATTGGCTGTTGGACTAGCCTCAAAACCAAAAATTTGTAGTTAAGATTCATTTCAAACTCATATATGCAAAGCAGTGAAGATTTCAGAATTAGAAATATTTCTGCATTTGACAAAGTGGGGTCAAATGGATTTGACATTTATTCAGGGAAAATTCCAAATCAATACACCGTTGTAAAGTTTGGAGAACAGAAACATTAAAATATATCATCTCAACTAGACATTAGCTCAGTATCATTGCAAAACACTGAAATTAATTTCTTCTTCACTTACTGTTTAATCTACTGAGTTCATCCATCTTCAATTTATCACAACTCTAATTGTAGAAAGTTAAGTTTCTTTTTTTGACATTCAAAATCACTTACACTTGGAAAATGCATTTCTGAAGAAACAGTTTTAAAGTCATTTAAAAAAATGTGGTTATTTTCTCTGAGATAAAAGAATTTTTGAATCAATATACATGATTTTAAATTTCTTGGAAATTATTATTTTAGGATGGCAGATTGGACATGATGACACTTGTCTGGTTGCTTGTAACTTGCCTATTCAGTCTATTCACACTCCTATACGTATTCATGCTGTCATCAGGGGAATTTGGAATTGCTTATACTGGAAAAATATGCTCTGATCTAGGAGTGAATTTTGTTAGAAATGCAAACACTCAACTTTGGAGAAAAAAATAGGTTTTCATTTTTTATAGTTATGGACTTTAGAAAGCAAAATATATTTATATTTATCATAGTCTATTAATTTGTTTTCACCAAAGTCCAGCACTATACAAAATTAAAACAATAGTAACTAACAATAACATTGATGTTATGTTTTAGTTTCTAAATATTATGGTTTTAATCTTTATGGATTCAGATAATCCATAATTGCATTTAGAATTACTTAAATCTTTTAAAAATATTTTTTCCATGGAATTATCCTCCACTAGATTCAGCATCTATTTTTAGAAGTAGTGCATATTACTTTAATTCCAATTTTCCTTAGATAAAATCAGATATTTATTCCAGAAAAAAAGAAATAAGGTTGACAAATAACTCTTTTTATCACAGCAAAGATAGTTTGAAAGGGGATACAATCTATTTATTTCTAATAAAATTGGAAAAATACAAAAACAATAAATTACAAAAAGAATACTTAATTCAGAGGTAAAATATTAATAATATACATTATCTTCTGAGGAAAAATGTCACAAAATTGATAGAGTATTTTATTCCAAGTGGGCAAATATCTATCAAGAAAATGGCAACACAGACCATTTCTTAGTCACCATTGTATCCTTGCACTTGTAAGAATATCTGGTATATAGTACAGGGCTAATTGATATTTGTTAAATTAATGAATTGATGAATATATGCCTTTTGACTTTCTATGTTAAAAGATCTCATGTCTTCACTTGTAGCCAGTATGCACTTGATAGAGGTTCTAAAGATCATTTATATACCTTTTGGGCCACCTAAAATGGTGAACTCAAAGAAAAATAAAAGAAGTTCACATTTTCTAATGTGGAGTTTTGAGCAAGGGAAAAGGGGAAACCATCGCATAAATATAATGACTTTGTATAGCAATTAATATGAGAAAAAAATATGGATTAGAAGAATGTATGTATGGTTAAAAATTCAATGTATATTGGCATATTTTATGTACATTACCTACTTATGTATAGAAGAACTTGCCACATTTTTAACCAAATCTTTGGTATTTTTCATACTTTTACTTCTTACAGTCCATCATAACTGCCAATAGTCTGTATGTGGCAACTCATGCTAAAATGTTTGTCCTAATGTGAAAAGCAAGCCTATATAGTGATTGCCTCTGCTACTGGCTGGGCTATTGTCCTTAAAGATTAGAGACAGCCTAGGAAACAGGCAGAATTGGAAAGAGAATAAAGGGATTGCGATACTTCTAGAGTTGTTTACATACATGGGTGAGTAACTGGGAAAAAAGAAGAGATGATACTGAAGTTACATAAGTGGCAATTAAAAATCTGACACTACCCAGAAAACAATGGGGCTCATGTTTAAAACTCTAATCTCTGAATATCAAAGACAGCATTTTTATCATGAATGAGTTTTACTTCTTTTTGATCTTATCCACTACATGCCATAATCAATTTCCATGGAAACAAAGAGAATGAGAGAAAAAAAGAGAGAAATGGAGATTGATATTCTTTTTTTTTTAATTATTTCATTTTTTTTTCAATACGTGAAATTTATTGTCAAATTGGTTTCCATACAACACCCAGTGCTCATCCCAAAAGGTGCCCTCCTCAATACCCATCACCCACCCTCCCCTCCCTCCCACCCTCATCAACCCTCAGTTTGTTCTCAGTTTTTAACAGTCTCTTATGCTTTGGCTCTCTCCCACTCTGACCTCTTTTTTTTTTTTTCCTTCCCCTCTCCCCATGGGTTTCTGTTAAGTTTCTCAGGATCCACATAAGAGTGAAACCATATGGTATCTGTCTTTCTCTGTATGGCTTATTTCACTTAGCATCACACTCTCCAGTTCTATCCACGTTGCTACAAAAGGCCATATTTCATTCTTTCTCATTGCCACGTAGTATTCCATTGTGTATATAAACCACAATTTCTTTATCCATTCATCAGTTGATGGACATTTAGGCTCTTTCCATAACTTGGCTATTGTTGAGAGTGCTGCTATAAACATTGGGGTACAAGTGCCCCTATGCATCAGTACTCCTGTATCCCTTGGGTAAATTCCTAGCAGTGCTATTGCTGGGTCATAGGGTAGGTCTATTTTTAAGTTTCTGAGGAAACTCCACACTGCTTTCCAGAGCGGCTGCACCAATTTGCATTCCCACCAACAGTGCAAGAGGGTTCCTGTTTCTCCACATCCTCTCCAGCATCTATAGTCTCCTGATTTGTTCATTTTGGCCACTCTGACTGGCGTCAGGTGATATCTGAGTGTGGTTTTGATTTGTATTTCCCTGATAAGGAGCGACGTTGAACATCTTTTCATGTGCCTGTTGGCCATCCGGATGTCTTCTTTAGAGAAGTGTCTATTCATGTTTTCTGCCCATTTCTTCACTGGGTTATTTGTTTTTTGGGTGTGGAGTTTGGTGAGCTCTTTATAGATTTTGGATACTAGCCCTTTGTACGATATGTCATTTGCAAATATCTTTTCCCATTCCATTGGTTGCCTTTTAGTTTTGTTGATTGTTTCCTTTGCAGTGCAGAAGCTTTTTATCTTCATGAGGTCCCAATAGTTCAGTTTTGCTTGTAATTCCCTTGCCTTTGGGGATGTGTCAAGTAAGAAATTGCTGCAGCTGAGGTCAGAGAGGTTTTTTCCTGCTTTCTCCTCTAGGGTTTTGATGGTTTCCTGTCTCACATTCAGGTCCTTTATCCATTTTGAGTTAATTTTTGTGAATGGTGTGAGAAAGTGGTCTAGTTTCAACCTTCTGCATGTTGCTGTCCAGTTCTCCCAGCACCATTTGTTAAAGAGACTGTCTTTTTTCCATTGGATGTTCTTTCCTGCTTTGTCAAAGATTAGTTGGCCATACGTTTGTGGGTCTAGTTCTGGGATTTCTATTCTATTCCATTGGTCTCTGTGTCTGTTTTTGTGCCCGAATAGCCAAAGTAATTTTGAAGAAGAAGACCAAAGCTGGAGATTGATATTCTTAGGATAAGTGACCATCCCTTGTCAGAGGAGGACAGAGAACCTTGACTGACAGTCATTCAGACCTCAGCAAACATGTGATGATTGCTTTCTTGATATGGAACACTGTTCAATACTTGGATAAAAGCTTGAAGAAAGTAAGGGAGCAATTCATGAATACATCTGGACCAAGAATTTTTAAGGCAGAAGGAATAAGAAGTGCAAATGTCCCAGGTGACTGGAAGGGTAGTAGGAGAATGGGCAGTGTAGGGTGTGGTGGGAGATAAGCTCAAAGAAACAGCAGGAGGCCTGATCTTGGAAGTTGCAGCAAGGACTTTGATTTTTATTGTAAGATGAGAAAAGAATGGAGAATTTTGAAGAGAAATAATATGGTTTTGCTTACTTTTTAGTAAAATCATGTTTGGTGCCATTTGGAGAACAGATTATAGAGAGCTAAGCTTGGGAAGCCAGGAGACCAGTAAGGAGGTTCTGGAAATAACTTAGGTAAGAGGCAGTGGTAGCTGTGCAGACAAGAAGGGGTCAGTTATGGATATAATTTGAACATTATGCCAACAGAATTTGCTGATGGATTGAAAATAAGGGATCAATGTGGTAGTCCAAGAGCGCAAGCAACAGGAAAAGATATGTTTTTCCAAAAGTAAGCAGGTAGGTTTCAACCAGAAGGAAAAATAATGCAGAGTAGGCCAAAGCAACAAATGCCTGCAACAGTTCCTGAGAAGGTATAGTAGGCACAATGAAAAAGAGAGGAGGCCAATTATCATCACTGTACCACATGGTTAGAAACAGATCATCAGTAGGAGCCATTTGATGTTGATACCTGGAGTTTTACACTACAACTCCTTAAATTTCTAGTACCAAGATCTGGGTTTTTTATATCATCTGGGACAAGACTAGCTACAAGTTTTGGTCAGGTGGTCCTTTCCATTGGTTAAAAAAGAAGCAAAGGCTAGCAACTGGTAAAAAAAAAAAAAAAAAAAAAAAAAAAAAAAAAAAAAAAAAAAAAAAAAAAAAATTGGAATGTATATCCTTGAGTATTTAAAAGAAAACAGGAAGTAATAATAATAAAGGTAGTGTCACTTATTACATGGCCTTGTACTTGATGCCAGAAACTGACCCCTGGGCAACAAAAGACCCTGATGTGGTTTTTCCCCAGGAGTACAGACAAACAAGGATCCCACTAGATATTTTCTAGTTATACAATGGGAAAAGAAATAAGCAGAGGCATTGTTTCCATTCTCAGTGTTCTAGCCTAGAGCAACTCAAAATGTTTCAGTTAAGATCTAATCAGAGACTAAAATGAATGCAATAAATGTGAACTGACTTTTCTAACCACAGGACATTACTATGTGAGTGAAATAGTAATATATTTTAACACACATTTGAACTTTTAAAAATACTTTATGAAATATAATGAAATAAAAGCATTTTCTGAGCATGTGGATAGAAATAATTTAATTTTTTTTTTAACATTTATTTATTTTTGAGACAGAGAGAGACAGAGCATGAACAGGGGAGGGTCAGAGAGCGGGAGACACAGAATCTGAAACAGGCTCCAGGCTCTGAGCTGTCAGCACAGAGCCCGATGCGGGGCTCGAACTCATGGACCGCGAGATCATGACCTGAGCCGAAGTCAGCCGCTTAACCGACTGAGCCACCCAGGCATCCCGGATAGAAATAATTTTAAATGAAATATGATTGGGTGAAAAATTTTCTTCTGGGGCAAATGAGAATGTTAACAAATTAATTGTTTTTAATGTTTATTTATTTTGAGAGAGAGAGCATGAACGGCATTGGGGCAGAGAGAGAGGGAAACAGAGACTCTAAAGCAGGATCCGCACTGTCAGCACTGAGACAAATATAGGACTCGAACCCACAAACTGTGAAGTCATGGCCTGAGCTGAGTTCAGCCGCTAAACCAACTGAGCCACACAGGCACCCCAACAGATTAAGATAATACTACTTACGTATGTTAGTTAAATGCTACAAATGCTACTACAGGTACAAAATGAAGAATTTTGTTCTATCTTAAAACTCAATAACATGTGAAGACAATAATTGGAAGAATATGTATTGGCAACACAAGCCTTGGCCAGGAAAACACTGATGGATACATAGGGCACAATCAGTATTTGTTATGATGCTATCATTTGTTAATGATGCTAAGAGCAGTTTTTGTTTTTTTTTCCTAAAATGACTTTCCATTTTGATTCTTTACTAATCACACAATGCAAATGGGTGCTTTTCATGGCATTCTCACCTTTGTTATATTAATAATTCATTCAAATCAATTCCTATAACTGACCCCATCCTTCATTCTCTGTAGGCATTTCTGACCTATAATACTTAACTGTAAGAGTGGATGCATGAGATATAGTAACTAGAAAGCCAATCTCAATTTAGTAAAACTCTGAAGCTCTAATCATTAACTACAAAATGCACTTGTCAGAAATCAGTCTTCAACTAAACAAGTTTCTTCATTTTTTTACATACATGCATCTTAACACTGAGACAAATCTATGTAAAAGCAATCCACACTAAGTACTTCAGATAAATTCTAGAAGCATAGAAGGTTCCATTCATCTTATTCTTAGAGCAACAAACTAAAATGTGACCAAAGGAGTACAGACTCTTGGCACTGAACTAATAGAATTCTACACCCAACAGTATCTGTAAAATGACTTTCTAGGACTCTTCCCACAGAATGTTTGTAATCAGTAGACTTAGAATTGATACATTACAGAATCAAAACTATGCAAGTGGCTAATCCATTTACTTGTTCAGAAAGTGTGTGTGTGTGTGTGTGTGTGCAAAATAGTGGATATATAAAATGATCATATAAAACAAAGGAATATGAAGGAGAATAAGCACAGAAAAACTAAGTAGAATCCTGGTCTTTAAAACTTGCATATTTTAGGCATGTATTATTATTTTTTTTTCCTGGAGCCTTGTGTATGTCCCCTGATAGAGATCTTCATTTGGGGTGTACAGTTAAGGTGCTGGCTTGGTAAGACTAACTCCAACAGCCGATGAAACTTCAGGCATGAGCAAAGGAAGAGAGAAAGGCATGTTGGAGGAAAAAAAAGATTCCAAAAATCTGAGGAAACAAATGACTATAATTATCTAATGGACACCCTACTTCTCTTATGTAAATACAATACTTTCCTCTGTGCCTGGAATTTGTCCTTCATTTTCTTACCCTAAAACCTTATCATGGAATTCTCACATGTATTAATATTTTTTTGTATTTAGACACAAATACTAATCTGAATCATTAATTTCCCTCTGGACTCCTGCTTCTTTGGTTTCTGGTTGTTCTCCTTTATCTGATCATTTATGTTTAACTTTCATCAAGACACAGCTCAAACTGAAACCACATGTTTTTTTCCCTAGCCCATTTGATTTTCCCCTTCCCTATTATAGATGTGCTAAATTTACCTTCACTAAGTCTACAAACACCTACAGGATATGTCCTATATTCTGCCCTTTTTTATATCCCATGCAACACTGAAACTATTTGCCTAAAATCTTATTTGATGATTTGATGGACAACTTCCCATCATTATCCCATGTTTATGATGCAGAGATATTTTTATAATTTAGGATGGATTATTTACACTTCTAAATTTTGATGATCTAGTAATAAATAGTGATAGCTAATTTTGTTTCAATTTGCATTATCTGAATGTGGATGAGTTTGAGATTTTCTCCTTATGTTTGTTAGGTCTCTGCTTTTTTTTCTTCTCTAAATTGCTCATATCCCTTGCCAACTTCTTTTGTGATATTTCTACTTTTCATTTTAAATCACAGGAGTTTTTTTGGATGTTCTCTGTATTATTCCACCATAAGTTTTAAGCATTGCAAATGTATTTTTTTAGCTTATTTTTATACAGCTTGTATATACTCATTAGAACAAAACCAAACAATAGAGCAGTTTGAGTAGAAGTAATTGCCTCTTCCTGAATACTTATGGAAAAATAGGGCTATTTCTTGTTGGGTGTTGAATAATCAGCATATTATACAAAGCAAGGCCTAAAATGTGTAATCCTTATTACATGTTTTGAATATTTAAGGTAAATTACAAGCAGAATCATGTTTAAAGGCAGGCCCTGGGCTCTGTGCTCTAGAACACTACTGCTTTCTTTCACCTTCCTGAGGTAAGGGGTTTATGTGATCAAATTGACTACAGGACCTGAGCCTGAGATACCCTTTCACACCATACTCTAAGCATCTCTGTCCTTTTCTCTAGACCATACTGAAGACATGCTGTGCCACAGATGAGGGCATATCAGTTTCTGAGTGGTGGCCACATAGAGGGATTTGAGTAAAGCTTGATTGTGAGGACCTTATAGTGCAAACGGAGCTGGGAGAGTAAAGGAAAGGGTATAAGGCTGGGCTCTGCTGCCACTGTGGATATTCCAAAATGCTGTTTCTAGGAACTGCAAGATTTCGGAAAGTTATCCAGAAAAAAGAAAGTAATGCATAGCCCCTCACCTTGCAATGACCCTGTAGTGCACACGATGGGCATTGCTTAACAGGGACATAACTGTTAAAGAGAAATGTAGTTTGCAGCATCAAATATCCAGCATCACAACAAAGATAGAGTAGGATTGGTTGAAAATGAAAGGCAAGAGAACTTAATAAATGACACAACACACTGAGGAACTAGAATAGCCACAACAATGATGAAGAAAGAGAAACAAAGTTAGAAGATTTAAGGTTTAAAAGAAAAACCACAGGTCCAAAATGGAGTCATTCATGCTAGGCCACATTACCAAACCAGGGATTAATATGTAACCTATTTACAGTTTCAACCTTCCCAAGAAAGAGTCTTATCTGGTTAGTCAGGACTTTCGTAGTCATCACCAATAAGGCTTTCTGTCACATGAATCTTCTCCATCTTCCAGAGGAAGATGAGGTAATCCACCTAATAAGACCCTTTTGTCCCCAAAGAAAGTTTAACTCACATGAAATGATTATTTTTTTTCTGTTTATGACTCCTTGGTAATGCCTTTTCTTTTCTGTAGCACTTTTGGGTTCCCCTCTATTTGCTGGATGGGATGCTGCCTGATTCATGAATTGATTCATGAAGCCAATAAGATCTTTAAAAGTCACTCAGTTGAATTTTGGTTATTTAAGAAAGCTAACTGAGTAAAAGATTTATTATAAAGCTACATAATGAAGCAAGCATGATATTGATATAAGCCTAGATATTTCAAAAAACTGAACAGCATAGAGAGTCCAGAAACAAAAAAATATAATACATTATTTAGACAAATGTATGAAAAAAGTTGAACCTCAAACCCTACCTCACCCGTTTTACCAAAAGTAATTTAAGATGTGTTATATATCCAAATTTTAAAATTAAAAATAAAGAAGACATAGAAGAAAATTTTCAAGATGTTGGAACAGGCAAATATTTCCTAAAAGACAATAAAAAACAAAGCACTGAGTATAAAATTAAAAAGATAAGAATACATTGTACCTCTTCAAATTTAAAACCTCTACTCATCAAAAAACTCTTTGAAGAAAATGAAAAGGCAAATCACAGACTGGAAAACTTTCACAATACAAATATCTAATAAAGGATTATTATTCATAATATGCAATGAAATCTTACAAGTAATCAAACAAAGAATAAAGAAAACAACCAATTTAAAAAAGGAAAAAGAAGACCTAATTCAAACAATTCACTAGAGAAAATAGAAATGGCCAATAAATACACAAAAAAGTACTCAAGAATATCAGTCATAAGGGAAATTTTTTTTTAATTTTTTCATTAAATTTTTAAAATATTTTCATTTATTCTTGAGACAGAGAGAGACAGAGCATGAGCAGGGGAGGGGCAGAGAGAGAGGGAGACACAGAATCCGAAGCAGGCTCCAGGCTCTGAGCTGTCAGCACAGAGCCTGACACAGGGCTCGAACTCATGGACTGTGCGATCATGACCTGAGTTAAAGTCAGTCGCTTCACTGACTGAGCCACCCAGGAGCTCCTAAGAATATTCGTCATAAGGGAAATTTTAATGGAAATCTGAACTGATACATTTCATACCCATTTGAGGGACTAAAATGGAAAAGAATGACAATTAGAAGCATTAAACCCAACTAACTTTCTTTGTTCCTATCCAGACAATAAGAATATTTGCTTCATATAAAAAACATTTTCTTATTTCTGATAATCCAATTCAAAAGCAATTGAATGCTAGAAAAGAATATTACACATTAAGATATTACACATTTAAGATATTCAGATATTATATTACCTAAATATGTGTGATGAATGAGATATTTTAAAGTGAGAGTAATGTGAACATATGAATTGCCAGTTTTACTCCAAATTCATCTAGCTTCATTCTCAGGTAAAGATATCAGATTGAGGGGTGCCTGGATAGCTCAGTCAGTAAGTGTCCCACTTCAGCTGAGGTCAGGATATCACAGTTTGGGAGTTCGCAGCCACGCCCCCCACCCTCACACTTCACCCCTCCCCACTACCTCCCACAACCCTTCAGGCTCTGTGCTGACAGCTCAGAGCCTGGAACCTGCTTTGGATTCTGTGTCTCCCTCTCTCTCTGCCCCTCCCCCTCTTGTGCTTTGTCTCTCTCTGTCTCTCAAAAATAAATAAACATTAAAAAAAATTTTAAAAAGATGTCAGATTGAGATATGATAATCAAGAATATGCAGATCCTAGTTAGCAGTTTAAAAAGAGGGTGTTGACTCATCAAGGCAGCAGGAAGCAAATTTAAAGAAGACAAGAATCTAGTGAATCAATGATTGTCAGAAAATCTCCCAGAAATTATTTCCTTCAGACAAGTTTGCATCTACCAAGATGAGTTTCTCTCATGGGAAGAAAAGTGTCCTCTCCTCCCATCCCCCTCCAACTCTCAGCCAACTGCACAGCATGAAACCCGATCTAATGCTCAAGAACAAGTACACACACACCTACCATATATTTACTGAAAGTGGAATGGACTTGAGAAGTTAAAAAGACTATTTATTCCTTTCTCATTCTTATTTCTTCTTTCAAATACCCCTAACTAGGTTCCTAGCTCAGGAAAAGAAGTGTGGAACATATATACTATTGAATGAGAATCCCAGTCAACTTAAATAATTTATATCACTCTCTATTATAACCCCCACAATACTTAAAAGCATCCGCTATGCAGAAAAATCTCTAGTGGAGTGTTCATGTCCAAAGATTTCTAAAAGTTCAAAAAGAACATGTATGAATTATTAAGGCAGCAATTGCAGCACATAAAGATCTATAGATACTAACAACTCGTAGTTTATCTAAAAGCATATAACAACAAGATGCCCCTATTGAAAGCTGGAGGCAAAATCATAGTCCATGAGAATTTCCTCTGATATAATTTATGGAAACTTTAGTATTTCCTAAATTAATGCAATTATTTTTAAGGAACTTACTTTTTTAAAGATTTTAAAAATGGGAAAAGGCATAGAATCAAAACAAACATGTATATCTGAGTTTAGGAGGCGAAGCATGATGAAGGGTCACAGTTGAAAGTCAGAGTGATCATAATTCAATGTGGTTAACTTTTATTACTTTTGCATATTTATAAGAATCCTATGACTACATCTTTGAAGACTGCTATGCAAATGAGGAAGCACGGTGAAAAACTCTCACAGTAAACCTCCTTCTATGGATAATGTTATCTTCCTGTGACTTCCTTTTGTTGAATACGTAATATTATGTCAACTCTTGCTTCAAGCAAAGAACCTTCTTGAAAGATATAGAAGAATACAGAGCACTTTAGTTGCTTAAGGTATTTATTCATCTTCTAAAAATAAGTCAAAAGGGACTTGCACAAATATAGCTCATGCTAAGATAAAAGGAAAATATATTTAAAACTTGGCAAATAAATAAAAGATACTTTAATTTGGGTCTTTATTTTCATTATGAATTAACCAAAACAACATATGCTTAATGATGAGAAAACAACAGATTGCACTACATTTCAAGAAGTGAAATTTTTCTGAAAAACTGAAATCCTGTGTCTCCTAATTACCACCAGTAATTATGCTTGAGGTAAACCTCATAAGCTGTGATATTAACATTGAATAAATATGTAGCTCTCATTTATTTGGAAGTGGTTGAAAACACTTATCCTTTTTAGAATCAGGTATGTGTTTACTGCCTCTAAATATCTCTTTCCCAAATAAAGATTAGATGAATATTCTCTATTTTAGCAGTGCTAAATATACCCTTTAAAAAAAAATACCTATCTCTATGTATTTGGTTCATGTAGGCAAAAGATACTCTTGTACTGGTCACTGTCATTAATATGAAAAATTAATGGATATATATTTAAATTGTTAACATATATTACCATAAAAATGGCAAGCATGAGTAAAATGATTATATATATATATATGTATATATATACATATATATATATTATTTATCATTTTAACCTCTTAAGACTATGGTATAATAGGTATTTATTGATGGACAATATATTGCCTATTCTTTTGGATAATGGGAAAATCTAACCAGTATACACAGATTTAAGTCCTCAGTAGATGAGTTCTGAACCCTCTTTTGGGTCTTTGTTTCTCTACAGTAAAGAGGTCAAGGTAGATTCACTGCTCACCAAAAAGGTATGCTTCTCTTTGCATAGTTTAGAATTGTCACCAGACAGTATTCACCAGCTGGGAACTGTATTTTATAGCCCTGCTTACATGTAGATGTGGCTATATGAATAATTCTGTAAAGGAAACACGATCACAAGTGAAATATGTAATTTCCAGAGAAAAAAAAGTGGTTGAAAAGTGGAAATATTTCCCTTCACCTCTTTTCTCCCAAATTCCGGCTGGATTCAGAGGAACCCAAAGCCTTAATAAAGATTTAAAGTTGAAGATACTGTTTCCTTGTATAATCAACTAGAATAAAGCCACTAATGAAACACAACACGTGCATTGGAGTATTAGCACAGAGTTTTTAAAATTCTAAGTCACTGAGAAATGATGTTTTATTTGTGACAACAGCTAGAATTACCCAAACAAAGATGACATTAGTTAACTGGGATTATATAAATTCTAAAGTGCTCTTCTCATTCAAAATGATATTGGTTCTTAAGAAAATCAACTTAATGACATATCCTTATGATAAACTATTTTGAGTGATCTAATTATACAAGCATTTGGCATAGAAGTTTATTTTCTAAAAAGCCTTCCATTGAGGTATACTTACATGATACACTCATGATTCAAAGGACCCAATTTTTTTTCCAGAAATTATTTGCCTTGAGACACCTGCGTAGTTCAGTTGGTTAAACATCCAACTCTTGATTTCTACTGAGGTCACAATCTCACAGTTTGTGAGATTGAGCCCCACGTCGAGCTCTGTGCTGACAGCGTGGACCTTGCTTGGGATTCTCTCTCCCTCTTTCTCTGCCCTTCCTTGCTCATAGTCTCTCTCTCTCAAAATAAATATTAAAAAAGAAATTATTTGACTTTTAATCATCTATCAGATAAAATTCTACTTCTTTGCATAATAACTGATGTGTGCATATTCTAGGGCCAATGACAAGCATTTTAAAAATATTTTCTTACTAAATATCTAAAGCAATATAATTAATAGCCACTTATTCTACACCTATTTTGCTGATGGATGAACTAAAGCTCAGAGTTTTAGAAGGTAGCTCAAGGATACACCTAGGAAGAAATAAAACTGAGATTCAAGTCCAGATCTATAGTATTTACTGTATTAATTTTTCATTGCTGCTATAACAAATTGCTATAAATTTAGTAGCTCAACACAATGCAAATTTACGTCACAGTTCTGTAAGTTAGAAGTCCTACATAGGTCTCATAGGACTAGAAGCACTGTACTGACAGGACCAAGTTATTTTCTAGGGAAGAAATGGTTTGCCTGCCTTTTTCAGCTTATAGAGGTTGCCCATATTCCTTGGCCCATGACTACATTCCTCATTCTTCAAAGCCAACATGCATTTGTGACTTTTCCTCCACAATCACATCTCCCTCTGACTTGACTATTTTGCCTTTGACTTATAAGAACCCTTCCAGTGTCAATCTCCCCATTTTAGTGTCAGGCAATTAGCAGCCTTTAATTCTATCTGCAATCTTAAATCACCTTTTGCCAGGTAACTTAACATATTCCTAGGTTCCTGGGATTCAGATGTGGACATCTTGGGATGGGGTATGGGGCATTATTCTGTTTGTTGCGCTTCTAAAACCATGCTTTTAACCATTATACAGCATGCTTCATGACCTGGACCACCTGTTTAATGGTGACACTTATGAATTGATCTAAAGGAATTTTTGAGATAAGATGCTAGAAAATGTAATAGTCATTTATTGGTTGTAAGTTATCTTCAGATAGGTTTCAGCCATTGTCTGCATACCTTTTCTGTTGGAAAACTTATTTCATAAACCAAACATTTTTTCTCTCCTCATGAGTATAAAAAAATAGGAGGAAGGAAAGATGCTCATATAGCCACCCACAGCAGGTATATTACAGTGCAATTTTCAGCATCAATAGTGTTATTTCTAAGGTAAGAATCATTAGGGCTTCATTTTTCTCATGTTCATTTCTACAGTATTCATGTAGGCACTCTGCTACCAGGTAGTTCAAGTAAATATAAACATAACCTATAGGCAGACCTGTATAAATAAAAATAGAAAAGTTCATAATATAGGAAAATGTGCACAAAGGGAATATAAGTGTTTATGATGCCACCATGCAAGAGTAAGGGGATGCGATTTGTGAAAATATAGTGTGCTATCAAAAAAGAATCAAGATGTCTTAATAAAAGAAAATATGAGTAGCTCTGCTTTAATTTTACATTACCTATACCTGTAAGAAGATTTTAGGTTTTAATAAACAAATTGTCAAATGAAGTATAATAGAAGATTGAGAGCTGAACATTCAGAAATCATTCAGCCAATTCAAATTCTTAAGTATTATATATATGTTTATTGCATGCTCAATGACTGCTATACATAAAGTTAAGTATTATATGGATATATTGAATTCAGGGAGGAGCAATAATTGCCAAGCAAAACCACATCTAAACCTGGAACTAGTTCTCTCATGGTGTGGCAAAGGGAACCTGGAATATATACAACCACAGTAATACTGACTAGCCAGATGACCTTGAGTCACCACCCTACTTCTCTGTCCTTCATTCCCTATGTGTAAATGTATGTTTGGACTTCAGCGGTTCGCAAACATTAGCATGCCTCAGAATCACCAAGAGAGCTTTTTAGAAACTGGATTGCTGGTCCCTGGTCCCAGAATTTCTAATTGAGCAGTTCTAGAGGGGGACTCAAAAATTTGTATGTCAAGCCACTGTCAGGTGATGCTGATCCTACAAATCTAGGGCCATATTTTGAGAATCATGGGAATAAATTAATAACACTTCTTTTAGTAATAGGTAAAGTGTATCTGAGTCACTACATATGCATTATCTTCCCCACTCATTCTGTCCTTTCTTTGCTCCCCCAAGTGATTCTTTTTTTTTTTCAATGTTTATTATTTTTGAGACACAGAGAGACAGAGTATGAACAGGGGAGGGGCAGAGAGAGAGGGAGACACAGAATCTGAAGCAGGCTCCAGGTTCTGAGCTGTCAGCACAGATCCCGAAGCATGGCTCAAACTCATGGACCGTGAGATCATGACCTGAGCCGAAGTCGGACACTCAACCGACTGAGCCACCCAGGCGCCCCTCCCCCAAGTGATTCTTGTGGTCTTTTACCCCTGCTAAGCATTAGTGGATTATGTGATCATTTCAGCTTGGTAACTCTTTAAATCTATGTCAATACTCAAATTACATGTAAAAAAATGTTCAATGGAATGAAAGAAAGGAAGAAAGGAGGAGAGGAAGAGGAATTTGATTTGTACTGGGCTGTTATCATTGTCTTAAACTGTGATAGATGCTATGGAAGATAGAAGAAAAGTATAAGGATTATAAGGATCCTGGTGTGAAAAAGTTTAATAATATGTGACTAAAGACCATAAGAAAAACAAACGTAAGATTGATGGAAAAAGAATAGGAGAAACCAGATCTTGGAGTAACTGACACATCTAGTTTATTGTATTTAAAAAATAACCTGTGTAACAAGAAAGGGTTATTTGCTAAACTCTGGAAGCTCCAAATTGAAACCATTGAATTGAAGTTTCACACTGAAATGAACTGGGCCGAATATACAGAGCATCTTAGAAACAACTTAAACTGCACTACATAAATGACAATAATCATCAGGATAAGAACACTGCAAATGACACACACAGTTAGAATCTCCATAAAGCCTCATCCTGATTTCAAAAGATGTGGTCTCTATGGCAGCTCTGTGACAATGGTGCATCTGCAATGCATTACCCGTGCGAGGTGAGAATTACCATGGAGTACAAAATGGTCTGCTGTCACTAGAATTTGTGATTGCCTTACAGTCTATGAAGCATCTAGTGTTAGAGAGAGAGCCAAAGAGTTGCTACAGCTCTTAAGGGTCAGAAATACCAAAATACGTTTCCAGTTCATGAGGCAAGTATTAAAAAAACAAAACGAAACAACTTTTATTTCTTTGGATGGCAAGATTCTTGGCTTTTCATTCTATGTAACCAAAAAGGAAATAATGACAGTGTTTTCAACAAGATGAACACAATATGATAATGCAGCCCTAATGAATCTTTCAAAGTAAGACTTTTGTAGAATTCTCAAGATCGCCATGGCAGCTTCTCATTAGTGCCTTTCTGTGGTTACCAAGTAATTCTAGTAACAAAATGCGTTGCTGAAGAAGCAGGTCAAAGCAAATGAAAGCATGTGAACTTCTTCACTCTTAAATTACTAGTTTGAAAACATTTATTTAGGTGGGCCCTGGGAAGAAAGGACTGTACCGCATAGATCAGGCAGTGTGCCAGGTACTTAAATTCCACTGCACCTTCTATACAGTTTCCCCCAACCATATTTGCGTCTGTGCCTGTAAAAGTTACGAGAAAAACAAAGTGCTTCTCAAATGTAGAATTGTCTGTAATAAAAGAGGTTTAAAAATGCCCATAGGGAAAAAAAGGCAAAAAAAAAAGAAACCAGTTATCAACTGGTAATCAACTAAATACACTCTTTTTAACCTGTTAGCTGTGTAAACCAAGTGATAAAAATTCACAAAATGGTGTATTTTTTCTAATTGTCTACAATTGTCTAACAGTCATCTAATATGTAAACAATGAATGTAACACTTAACCTGATGGGAATCACTTGGAGTTAAATGAATGAGAGTAAACACCCAAGGGTTTACCTTAAATCATTAGTATGACACACAGTCTCATTTATGTCCTGATTATCTTGTGACAAAAGATTTTGAGTGGAGCACACCATGAAAGTTGACTTAAATCCTCTGGTGATAGAGAAAGAAGATCTAATGTGCCTAGCAAAGTCATCAGATAGTAATGTAATATTAATACTTAATTTCAATAGTTAGCTTCTTTTGGGATGCCTTTTACTATCTCCCTTGTTTCTGGAATTTAACAAGAGTCAGACCCATGTACAGAAAAAAACATACTCAGGTTTTCCACTCTGCTTGTCTTATTGATGTCTATAAGCTACTTGCAGGTGACCTCCTTCTATGCCCCTGACCTTGTTGCTGCTTTCCTCTGGGAAAGTGCTTCTTTGCCACCAGAGCTTACCCCTACACTGTACTGCATACACCTGAATGCACATCTTAGATGTAACAGATTTGCATATTTACTATGACAGTTTTCCAGCAGATCACAATAAATTGTCTTATTCTCACAAAACCAGTATACTATTATTGTTTTTGGACAGAAAGAATTATAGTGTACTTTGGAAATGGAACTTTGTTTAATTTAATAAGTTACCATTGAGCTTAAAAGTAGCTCTTATTTCTTCTCTAGGATGTTCTTCAAGTTGAAACACACTTAATTGCTAATCAAACTTTTTGTATCATTGCTGAGACCATACTGCCATCCTGAAAAAAGGGTGAAATCTGTCAATTTCTTGAAATCTGTGTCACCTGGCCTAATTTCCACATCTTGGATTTTACAGACTCATGCATATACCATGGCTGTTTAGCTGTGGTTAATCTCAGTCTCTGTAGAAAATAGGCATTGTCTTTGAGACTTAGGTGGCAGGAAAGATCAGTTGATCTCTGTCTCCCCATGCCACAGCAAAGGACCCATACACACAGAAGTTGCCCTCAGTCTCTCTCATCCACTATCATTGTGCATATCCGTGCATTCACAGAGGGCATGAATCCCAGTTTTTTTAGGGGCTTGAATCCCAGTTTAGGCTCACCTGGTAATCAACTCACTGCACTTTTTTAAACCTGCTAGCTTAATTCCATTTAGTTCTTTCCTTTCTGACCTCAATTACACTTTGTCTTTGTTTGTATGGAGATCTCAATTTGCAATCATTATTTTTCAATATATCTTCTCTTCTTGCTCAGGATCATCCCATTAAGACTAATATTTTACAAACCCAAGTATTCATTCTAATATAGCATTCCTTAAAATAAAAAATCAAAGATCTTTGGAAATATTTTTTCTCTTTTTTGAGCAGTAAAGAGGAGGAGAAGCGATGACTCTAGAAGACAAATTCGAGGAAAACACAACTGATTGTCTTACAGAAAAGGAAATAAATTGGTATTAAACAAAGAAAAAACAAAAACAACAACAACAAAAAACTCTTTATGTACTCTTAGGCAGTTTAACAAGGGTAAGGTGAGTTCTGAACACAAAGATAAAGCAGAATGGATTCTTTCAAATTGAACTGGAGTATTAAGGAAATTTAACTTCATATCGATAATTTGACCAAGTGACTACAGAAAATCACCAAGAAAGATAAGAGCAAATATTAAAAAATTGGTTTGCTTGCTCTAATATAAAGTAAAATAATGCAAAGTATTATACAAAAGTTTTGTATCATTATACTTATTTATATATATTCCCAAATTTCAGTTATAACTGTGTATGTAATTATTTTTATATGTAAAAACAAAATTGGTATCAGTGGTTGAGTTAACAGTTACAGAAATGGAAGATTTTTTAATATATTAGAACAATATTATGCAGAATATTTGGTGCGATAAATTATTATAGAGCAGTTATGATTTTATGATTTTATTTTAATAAAATCTAAGCAGGTTTCCAGCTATTAAGGATATATTAATAAGCTTTGAGATATATTTTTATCAGATTACTTAAATAAACTAGATACTTGTATAATTCATAGCACATCCAACTCATACTGTTTAAAGATCCTGTGGTTAAATTCACAGATTAATCTCCTGATGGATATGTGCAGTACTGGATATGTGAAAGGCTTAACAGGGAGAAAAACTGCATCTATAGGGAAAGAAGTGACCAAAAGGATTTTATTTTAAAAGGGCCTTCAATCTGTCCAAATCTTGGTATGAAATTGGATGGGAAAGTAGTTCATACTACAATAATTCAAAAATCAGGAACCACTCAGATTGATAAATGAAAATGAAAGAAATCATTCAATAGAAATTACTTTTTCAATTGAATTCAGGATGGGCAGCCTAGCAAAATTACAGAGGCCATTTAAAACCAGAAGCTTACAAGATCAGGTAGACAATGAGAAAGGAAATCAAGAAATCTGGGTAACCTTCTCAGTCAGTGAAAGCTATATTCTGTCCAAAAACCCCCAAATTGTCACCCATGTAACACCAAAATACACCCCCACTTCCCCCCCCACACACACACACACCCACACACCATCCCACACACACATGGCTACAGTTTAAGACAATCCTATTTGCTGTCTTCTTACATACTTTTCTTCCCAAATAAATATAGATTTACTCCTCTTTGTAACTAAAATGAAGACTAACCTAGAAACTTGTAAAATCTTTGATGTTTCTGTAGATTATCCATGATCTCAATTTTTTTAAAGGCAAAATTAAAAAGAATTATTTGTGTTGATAATATTTAAATAGTTGAGTTTCTACTCCATAATAACAGTAACCACATAAAAAAAAATTCTGTGTGGTTTTAGGAAGTTATTTTACTTCTCTGGTAGCAATCCCTTATCAATAAAATGAGATATTATGTTTTTCTATCTGGAAGAGGTAGCTGTGGATTAATGCATTAAAGTTGATCAGATGTGCCAAGAACTCTGGAGGAGAGCATGTCTCACTATGAAATATTTAGTATGTGCTAGGCATCTGAGTTTTCATTTTTAATAAAGTTGTTGACAAGAAATACCAATCAGAAAGACTATCATTCTGGGGCGCCTGGGTGGCGCAGTTGGTTAAGCGTCCGACTTCAGCCAGGTCACGATCTCGCGGTCCGTGAGTTCGAGCCCCGCGTCAGGCTCTGGGCTGATGGCTCAGAGCCTGGAGCCTGTTTCTGATTCTGTGTCTCCCTCTCTCTCTGACCCTCCCCCGTTCATGCTCTGTCTCTCTCTGTCCCAAAAATAAATAAAAAACGTTGAAAAAAAAAAATTAAAAAAAAAAAAAAAAAAAAAAAAGAAAGACTATCATTCTATTGCCTGTTGTTTTTGCCTGTTGTTTTATTTATGTATCTTTTGTGACAAATTGAGAAAGTGCTTTAAAAATAAATCGAGCATGATTTAATTTCTAAATGTCTATTATTTTAGTCATCTAAAGGTGGCATTTTAAATGATTTTTTTTCCATTTTATGTCATGGGAATTTTGAACCCTCTGTTATGTATTGATCAAGCATTTTATAGTTCTGATAGAATAAAGTACAAATAGTGTGAAGTAAATGACAAAACATGAGCACAATGGAGGTATATGTACAGTGTGGCATAGCCTGTGCTCCATGAGGGGCAACTGTCAATATACATGCTCATTGACCAAAAGCAGTATTACAGTGATTTCTGCTATTTCTTTAAAGCACATGTCATAAACTACCAGCACCCAAACTGCAGCCAGACAACACATCAGACTTATTTAGTCCATCCAGACTTTTTGAATTAGCGGCAAATATTGAATAATTTGAATATTTCAGATACATGACTGCTTTTTTGATTTCATTCTTTTATAAGAAGAATGAAGAGGAGAAGAAAGAAAAGACACTCTAGTGTATTTGAAAAACATTAAATCTTTAAATGGGCAAGAATGGCCCAAGGCTAATTTATTAGTCACCATTTATCATGATGCTTTTATTATCTTTCTTTCACCCAATAAGCATCACTTACATTATCTGCCCTCATTGGCACTGGTGCCTATAACTCCCATATTAATATCACCATGTAGAGATTAATGGAAAGATTAATATAATAGAAAGCATAAATAAAGCTGATTTTGATTAATTTACCTGTACTTTATAATCTTCAGTTTCCTCATCTTTAAAAGAGTGATACTATCAATCACAAACAGTATTGTGGAGATTAATTGGAAACACATTTCTACAAATAACATAAAAAAATTAATATTTACCCTTAATATTTCTTACTAAGTTATAAGGATAACAAAGAAATAAATTGCTTTAATGATACTAGGAATATATGTCACTCTATAAGCCTTTCAGATATATCCAGATAACTTTATATACCACAAAAGAGCAAGCTAAATAACATTCCAAATCAGCTATGTGAAATAAAAATTCTTAATGTATATTATTTGGTAATCTCACAAATAAAAATACCTGGATGAACACTTATGTTTAATTTTAGTAAGTCAAATCAAGATAATAGGAAGGAAGTTTACAGTATCCAGTACTTCCTACAACTACAATAATGTCTTTCCAAATCCTAAATCTACCTCTTCTCTTTATTCTGTCTATATCACATCTTTTAATATCAGAAATACAGACAGCAGTATAATACGTATAGCAAGCTTAATCTTGGCAAAGATTCCATGGTATAGAAAACCATGGAATGGGACAGTCACTTTGAGATAATCTAGCCAAGTTAATTTTCTGAGAAAACTGAGATTCAGAAAGTTAAGGTAATTGATCTGAGGTAAGCATAGGTTATTAATAAAAGATCAGAGACCTTAACCTGGAAATCCTAACTCCTAGTTCAGTGGTTTTCCAAAAATAGTATGTTAGTTCCACCCACACTTAATTATAAATATATATTCAATTTTTCTACTAAAGATTTAATCATATATGTTACTGAACATAATCTTCATCAATAAAATTCAAACAGACATTAAATATTCTAAAAAGCATAAAAATAACAACTCACTTATGGGCTCATGTTTAGGTTAACACAGATGTAGATGGATATACACACAGAGAAACCTTTATGCACATGTGTGGATGCTTGAGTTAGTATTCACACATGCATTTCCTTGCTCTTTTACCCGAAAGAACCTGGAAGCAACAAAATCCCACTAGCAATGATCACAGTTACTACCCAGATCTTGGTCTTTAATACCAATCTCCAAAAAGGGGAACAGAAACACTTTGGAGAAATGACTGATTCTAGCACTGGAGAGCATGGGATCTATGAGATGTGACTTGAGCATCTTGTATGAGATGTGACTTGAGCCAGAAGAAAATAAAGAAACACTCAAAAAGAAAAAAAATAATGATGAGTATGTAAAACAAAACAAAACAAAACAAAACACAGAAGCCAACTCTAAAAGCTCCCAATGGCCAAGGTTGTATATAATTAGGCAACATTTTTTTAAAGGATAATTTAATTATAACTAAAGTATAAAGTAAGTATTTATTAGTCCACAGTGATATAAATAAATTATAAAATAAAAATTTAAAAGTAGAAGAATAAACAATCTCCCATCCTGAAGAATTCCAAATAATCTATGCTGATATTTCACACTTAAAGAGGACACGCATATCTCCCCAGTCCTTAAGTATGGGCTGTATGTAGTGTCCTCCTGTATTCTTTTACAGAATACAGCATGGGATGGGAGAAGTAGAATAACTTTACAGTGAATAAAAATGGCAAAAATGACTTGTTGGATGACCATAAAAACATCATCGGTAATGTCATATAGATGGCATTTACCCTTGATATGATGTGATGAAAATGGTACTTGACCTCCATGGTCTTCCTACCAAAACTCATAACCTCAAGATATTGAAACAAAAACAACAACAAAAAGAGAGATCAAAAATTTAAAAACCTAAAATAATATGTGTAAAGCAAATACTTCAGTTAATAAAAATGTGTCAATATCAGTTTAACTGTGATAAATGTACTATGCTAATATGTTAATAAAAAGAGAAGCTAGGTATAAAGGTAATGGGAACTCTGTATTATTTTATAACTTTTCTATCAATCTAAATCAATTCTAAAATTAAAACCTTAGGGGCGCCTGGGTGGCTCAGTTAGTTAAGCGTCTGACTTCAGCTCAGGTCACGATCTCACGGTCCGTGAGTTCGAGCCCTGCGTTGGGCTCTGGGCTGATGGCTCAGAGCCTGGAGCCTGCTTCCGTTTCTGTGTCTCCCTCTCTCTCTGCCCCTCCCCCATTCATGCTCTGTCTCTCTCTGTCTCAAAAATAAATAAACGTTAAAAAAAAATAATAAAAAAATAAAATTAAAACCTTAGTTTTAAAAACAAAAAATAATAGAAACCAACAGTGATTCTGGGAATTCAATAAAAACCTCTTTGTGCTGGAAATATATTTATTTATTTTTATTTTATTTTTTTAATTTTTTTAATGTTTATTTCTGAGAAAGAGAGAGACAGAGCATGAGTGGGGGAGGGGCAGAGACAGAGGGAGACACAGAATCAGAAGCAGGCTCCAGGCTCTGAGCTGTCAGCACAGAGCCCAACGCGGGGCTCGAACTCACGGACGGAGAGATCATGACCTGAGCGGAAGTCTGTCGCTCAACAGACTGAGCCACCCAGGCGCCCCTAGAAATATATTTATTTTTAATGCATGATTTAAACATTGTTCAATGCCTGATTACTATGGTTTGAAATCTGGACGGAGTTGTTTTGGATTATGTGGATATATCATAAATGAGAAAGATACAATGTAGAGGAGATACGTGATCCCCTAATGATAAACCTCTATTCTACAAATTAGCATAGAGTCAATAAGCAGTAATTATAAGAAGGAACGAGACTAAGGAACTTATCTGAAATCATCTAAAATGTTACAAACAACAACAGACAGTTCAGAAATCTCAATTTAAAAAACCTGAGATCACCACAGGGCAACATGTAGACTATGTCCTAGACTGAAAAAAAGCTTTTTATATATTACAGTTCAGTTAGCATTAATTACATACTAGAAGGCGTATGACAATTATACTCAGAAAATTCTATGTTCTGGGGCATCTGGGTGGCTCAGTCAGTTGGGGGTCTGACTTCGGCTCAGGTCATGATCTCATGGTTCGTGGGTTTAAGCCCTGCATTGGGCTTTGTGTTGACAGTGCAGAGCCTGGAATCTGCTTTGGATACTGTCTGTCTGTCTCTCTCTCTCTCTTCCCTGCTCACTCTCTGTTTCAGATTCTGTGTCTCCCTCTCTCTCTCTCTTCCCTGCTCATGCTGTTTCTTTCTCTCTCTCTCAAAAAGTAAATAAACATTAAAAAAAATAAAAGAAAAGAAAATTCTATGTTCCCATGCTACTTTATTAACTTAGCTGATGACATGGCATTGAATATCCCCAAATTTTAGTCACTTCATTTCCAAGTCTACAAGATCAAATTAAATAATGTATATCGAGTACTTTTTAAATAGTAAAATCATAAATAACAAGTATTTTCTTTAATCTCCATATACAGACCATCTATGATCCTGAATTTGCAGGCAAATGATAGAGGTAAAAGATCACCTTAGTAAACACAGTATATCAAAGTGCTTAAAACTGGGCTGACCTAAGGGTCTGTGAGCTGGTTTAAAGCTTCACGAGTAAAAATGTTCAGAGATCTAGTAATACAGTTCCACAGACGAAAATGCACATAAAAAAATGGCTGAAATATTTGATACTATGATGATAAGTTGCTACCAGATAAAAACATCAGATCAATAGAGACTAAGTGTTCTCACCTCTGTAACTGTGCTCCTAACTCTTATATAATAAAAGGTCCCTCCAATTTCTTTCTACCAATTTGTATCAACTGATATAAAATAAATAATAAACATCTGTAAATTACCAATCACTAACTGTAGGCATTCCCCACTTTGCATGGTAGTACGGGACCATTATAATTACTGTGCAGTTTACAATCTTAATAATTATTCGGTGAACTTTAAAATTGTTGTCAAAATATTAAAATTCCTGTCAGTTATAACTATGTTAGAAAGTTTTAAAAATACAACTAATATTTATTTGTATTTTACAACATTAGAAACAATGAGATTAAAGTGTTTTATTTCTTTGTTTACATAGCAATAGTTTAAACCATGTGGTGCTTGCCTTCTAGTCACATAATTTAGGACACAAAGAAAGAAAGAGCATCTCTCATACATCTTGGAAACTGGAACCTGCCTTTGTAACTTTGGTCAGTGCTAACATTTTACTCTTTGCCCTTTCCGTGACCTGAAATGTTTCCAAGCGTTTCTTTAGTGTATTTTTGTGGCCAGTATCACTTGCTCTGCGTCTTCTCCATCCTTTTCTTCACAAATTCTTTCCTCCTTTGTGTCTCCTAGTATGCCTTCACTCACTTCTGTTGGCATTATATCTAGAAGCTCGTCAACAGCAGTGCCAACATTCCCACGATCAGCTATTTCTTCTGTAATTCCCCTTACATGGATTCCAAATTTACTTCCGGTGTCATCACTTTTAATTTCTTGGCTACACTCTCATCTTTGTTGGCCAATTCAATGACCCATTTCTATCAAACATCACATGGGCTTATCACTAGGGGCAAATAGTATAGCTACATGCAAAGTATCTGTGCATAAACTGATTGTGTGTGTGGTAACCAATCTTCAACAGACTTTGAAAGAAGTGACATGATTGTATTGATCATAATGCAGATCTATGTTATTGACATAGTGATTTATGGACTGAGGTAGAGAAGTCAAATTTGTGCTTCATGCAATTCCTCACAGTTAATATATCCCAGCAACTGAAATTTGACCTGCGTTGTTGGGAGACTGGTGTTACCGAATTAGCTCAGGTCATGATCCCAGATCATGAGATGGAGCCGCACACAATGGGCTCTGCATTGAGCATGAAGCCTGCTTGGGATTCTCTTTCTCTCTCCTTCTGCCCCTCTGCCTCACTCTCTCTCTCTCTCTCTAAAATAAATAAAATTTTAAAAATTAAAAAAAATAATAGTCATAAATCTTTTCAATCATTAAGGAGATATGTATTAAGTGATTGGAATAATCCTTCTAGGAGGTGGAAAGAAAACTAATCTCTGCCCTCAGAGTACTTACATTGTAGTGAAGGAAACAAGCAGTAAATAGGATAAATAAATTCAGAGAACTACGATAATGATAACAACAAAGGAAGGAATGGAGCTGGAAAGTGTAAAGTAGGGTCAGTGAGGTGGTTATAATTGTCAATAGGGCAAGCAGGGAAGATTTCACTGAGAATCTAATTTTGGAATAAAGACCTAAAGGAAATGAGGAAGCGGGGCTTATGTACATCTTATGGAGGAGCATTCCCTGCAGAAGGAATGGCAAATGTAAGGGCTGGGAGTTGAGGGTTGTCCTGTTATATCAGAAGAATAAAGAGGAAGTCAATGTGGCTGAGTCAATGAGAGGAAAAGAGGAGTAATGAAGGAAGAGGGGTTGGGGAGCCAGATAACACAGACTCTCAGATATATTTGCAGCTTGGTTTTACTCTAAGATTACAAGCATGGCAAAGCTTGCACAGAAGAGTGGCATAAACTAATACATTTTAACAGTATCACTGGCTTGTTTCTTAAAAATAGACTGAAGAGGGGCCAGGGCAGATGAAAGGTATTTTGGATTCTATTGAACTAATTCAGGAAAGAAATTGTGGGGCTTTATACTAGCATGGGGGTCTTGGTGTGATGGTAAATATCTGTATCTATTTCAAAATTAGAGACATATTTTATCAGTTTTTCAGTTATCACAGAGATGTTTGAACAATCCTCTAGAGTTGGTTGAAAGAAAGTTTAAGATATTAATTCCTTGAGAGGAAGAACTCAAACACTAATCTTCTGTAAAGAAATATATCATCAACCATGAAAGCTCTTTCACAGCATAGTTTGCAAACATTTTCTCTCACAAAGAAAAAAAGTGAATTTGAAGCTAAAGTGGGAGCAAGAGGAAAGAACATATTTGACTGGAACTTTACAAAGTTAATTTTAGGGGTCCCTTTACCTTTCTTTGGGATGTCAGTTTCACTTCCAAAACACATTCAAAGGCAGGAAAAGGATTCTAAGACACAGAATAAGAGGGAGCAGGATAGCCTCCAGGGAACACTAACCTACAATCCAGAGTAAAGGGCAAAGTCTAAAGGCCTCAGGGCCTTTGAAACAACTTTCTTCCCGATAACTTGAAGACAAACAGCCTAATGCAACAGGAGAAGTTTGTGCTTTCAGAGTCCCCTTGTAGGGACACATTTATGTATATAAATTTGTACCTCCATCTCTTATCTAATTCTGGTATCCAGAGGGAAACCTCTTCAACTTTTGAGTATTTGCCTTGTCAACGTGGAGTAGAGAATGTGACTGTTTTCCAGTTGCTAAGGTGTGTGGTGCTTTGCATGTAAATTTGCACACAAATCTTTGAGATACTTTTAGAAATGTATATTTAACAAATAGAAAATACGTTGTTACTTGTGATATCTTTGTTTAGGCAAATCACTTTACTAGCTATTATACTGTGAGTTCCCCTCCTCATACTTCCTCTCTTAATACATTTTACAGCCAATGCTGCATATTGTTCATTTTAACAGATTCTGTCTTCTGAAGTAAACAAATGAATACTGATCTTTGTCAACCCCAGGTGACTCATCTTTTGTAATTTGTCATGTCAGATTTTATCAGCCACTTCATACTGGCTTACTGGAAAAGCACAACAAAATCCAATTGATTCAACACCAAACAATTTATCATAACATGACACTTTTTAAATGATGAAGTTCCAGGGTAGACAGAAAAAAGGCATTGCACTACTGAAAAACTCATGAGAAAAAAGAAAATAAAAACTTTCTCTTGGTTTTTCAATGTTTATAAGCATACCGCTAGATATTCTACTCCTTTTGAAAAGAAATCCAACATTAAAAGAAATATTCTTGAATATATATATATATATATATATATACACTCAGATATATATCTGTATATATAAATATAAATACATATTTATATATATTTATATATATATTTATATATATATTTATATATAAATATATATTTATATATATATTTATATATAAAACTCATTTCCTGCAGCTTTAGAAGTTGGCTAGCTTAGTTTAAGACTAATGCACTGACTATAGCACATTCCAATGTTTACCCATCAAGTTTACCTTGATTTTCCAGATTCAATTCTAGCCATTTAGCACCTGCTAATTATGAGATACAACTTCTAAGTTCTTCTGAATAAAATTTCACAGTGCTTCCAAGACCAGCACATCATCAAGAAGAGTAGCTAGACTCATTATTCAAGAATCTGTGATTGCAGTGTCAAATGAAGCATTATTTTGACTGTTTTTCACTGCATCATGCTTCTCACTTGGCAATGTGCCAGCAGACAGACTTAAAAAAAATAGCTTCCAATGAGATTTCTGTAAATCCCACATGTCAATTACCCTACATATTATATATAGGAACAAAGTGAACAATTCTGATATACATTAAAAAGACACCATTCACTGCATATACAACTTCTTTGAATAGCTGTCTTTCTAATTTACAAATATCTAACCATAACCAAAATAATTATGAACATTTACTATTATGGTTAAAGTAGTATTAAGTATGAAATTTACAACTTACAGTAATTAGGTAAAATTAAATTTCATGCATTCAATACATTATAGGCACTAATAATGGCACTGTGCTAAATGTGGGATTTCACTTTATTTTTACATCTATTCTAGAAATACATTTAAATCTTTATTTTAATGAGAAAACTAATGCTCTGATGCTGACAATTCAAGCACATAAAAACTAACCTAAGATGTATGAGAACAGACAACTTAAAAATTAAGTATAATTAAGTATAATGAATGTTAATAATGGGGAGGGGTGAGAATGGACAGCAAGAGGAAATAATCAACTTGAGATCAAGAATTCCAAGGATAAGGAATTGTACAGACAGGATTATATCAGACCTGGAAGTGACCACTTAAAGTAGAAGAGGAGAACAAGAAGTGAAAGAGGAGAAAAGTGGGAAAGGTCTCAGAAAATGCCAAGCACTAGAAATGGAGGAGCATACACAAGTGGTGAGAGTTTACTTTGTTGAAAAATGAACTTAATGGTGGAAGGAAAGTGAAGGTCAAAGAAAGACACTGCCAAAATGTGGAACAATTTGTATGCTGTGATAAAGAGTGTAGATGTTATGCTCAGGGCAACTGTTAGATATTGAAGCATTAAAATCACAATGCTTTCAGATTTTAGAAGATCACTCTCTTTTTTTTTTTTTTTTTTTTTTTTTTCAACGTTTTTTATTTATTTTTGGGACAGAGAGAGACAGAGCATGAACAGGGGAGGGGCAGAGAGAGAGGGAGACACAGAATCGGAAACAGGCTCCAGGCTCCGAGCCATCAGCCCAGAGCCCGACGCGGGGCTCGAACTCACAGACCGCGAGATCGTGACCTGGCTGAAGTCGGACGCTTAACCGACTGCGCCACCCAGGCGCCCCAGAAGATCACTCTCTAAATGGGAGAAGATTGGAAGATAGAGGCTCTGAATTCAGAGAAACTGAATACAATTTAAAATGTTATAGAAATGGGAGGGTTAATAAGAGTACCCAATAAAGAAAATGAGTAGGAAGCAGAGACAAGGGCAGTGGTTTTCAAACCTGAGCAAGTGTCAGACCATCAGGACTTGGTATCATAGGAATTGCTTGGTTTACTCCCAAGTTTTCTAATCCAGAGAACACAGAATGGGGCCAAAGAATTTGCATTTCTAAATTCCCAAGTGAGGCCTATGCTTCTGGTTAAGGACTCCCTTTGAGAACTATAGGTCAAAAGAAGGGAAATGGGAAGAGAGCCAAAAATGTCAATGGTCATTCAGTCACACCCTTCTTCCTCACACTATTGTTGAGTGCAGGGAAAGGATCTCTCCAAGGAATGAATTTGAAATGAATCCAAATCATTCTAATCCCATCAGGACTCAGCATTCTGTCTTTCTGGAGACCACATTTACATAGTATCTCATCACGCTCTCACAAGACTAAGCCAAGAAAGAGCTTTAGAAAGAGACTTGCCTCTGGAATTCACTTTTGCCTCTGGACAAAATTTGGTTTGTCTATAGATCACACCTGTACAAAACTGGATTAATCCTTATCCTTGTTTCATGACACAAGCATTGTTCAATGTATGGTCTACTTTTATTCATTGTTAGTTAAATAATGAAATAAACACCTATTAATCAAGTACGGAGATAAAAAGATAGGGTATTGACATAAACATATACTAAAGTATCTGGGAGGGGCCCCTGGGTGGCCAGTCAATTAAATATCTGACCTGACCTGAGCTGAAGTCAGATGCTTTAACTGACCTGAGCCACCCAGGAGCCCCAAGCATAAAATTGTATTTCATGGTGATCTTGATTTTCTCTCATCTTTCTTGATTACTAGTGATTTTGAACATCTCTTTATGTGTTTGCTGACTACAAGTGTTTTCTCTTCTATGGTTATTCCTTTTCTTCCCTCTACTTTATCAAGCTTTTGTGTGTGTGTGTGTGTGTTTTAATTGATTTATGGAAGTTGTTTAGATAATATTATTTCTAATTATTTTTATGTTTTCATATAATCCCCAAATGTGTAGCTTTTTAAATATCTGGAAATGAAAGTTTTGCTTGGTAAAGCACACTACCAAGTCATTATTAAACACACACACACACACACACACACACACACACAAATATCTCTAGGTTAATAAGGGAAATTTGTTAGCCTTGTGAACAAATAACTATAAAACCAAACAAATAAAGAAGAAAAACTTGAGCTGTTTCCTAAATGTAGAAACTTTATAAACTTTCTCTTTAAAATCAGAAATAAGGAGAAATTCCAACTATACACTGTTGAGAATTTAGCTAAACTGTTCCATAATATTGGTGCCTTAGGCAATAGTTTTGTGTCGCCAAGTGGCCTGCAGGGACTTCTGATACTAGTTCCTGTCTAAAATAACAACCCACAGAGTCACAAGTTAATTTAACTTCCTTATATGACTCCCTCAAAGGCCACTTTTTAAAAAAGTTTATTTATTTTTAGAGAGCGCACAAGCGGAGGAGGGGCAGAGAGAGAGAGGGAGAAAAAATCCCAATCAGGCTCCATGCTTTCAGCGAGGAACCAGACACAGGGCTCCATCCCTTGCACCCTGACGTTATGACCTGACCCAAATGCCTTTTGCATAAGCAGTCTTCCTCACCCTTTCCCTGGGCCTTCTCCTGATACATCACTTTCATAAAACCTCCATGAAGCTTTACAAAACCCATTCTTTTTGGTTTAAACTGACTAATTTGGCCTTAGCTCAGGTAACCCAAAACACTCTGAGAACCCTCAATATGAGGGCACAAGACCCGGGTCCTGATGTGTTCTTTGCCTACACTCTGCCTTGATGTCTCCTTGTGGCCCCTGGAGGCATGCCCTCTAACATCTCCAGGACCTGTAACTTATAAACTTCTCTATTTCATTTCCTTTTTAATCTATCGTTGAACCAAGGCTCACTATCCAACACTCTGGGTCTCTACTTAACAATGTTAATTTTTAACAAGCCATAGCATACAATAATATAATACTGTAGCCTTTAGTCAATAGTATAAGGCCAGAAAAAGAATTTAGAAGCAGAAGCATTGGAAAGGAAAAAATACAACTTACTTTTTTGTTTGTTTTGCAGATAATATGACCATTCACCTAGAAATTTTTAAACAATCTGCAAATTTTAAAAACAATAACTGAAGTTTAATTGGCTACATTTGAAATTTATATACAATAGTCGATGTGTTCTGATACCTACTTCCCTTAGAATTAATGCTTACTCCCAAATTTATCTGGTTTCCCAATGAAATAGACTCTTACTTAATCAAGTATAGACATATCTGGACATCATTTCTGAAATACAAAGTTTAACACAGTTTACTCTCAAATTGGAATTTCTGTCTCTCACACACACATGCATAGGCATATAGAGATAAAATTCAAAAGGGATACCTTTTATACAAATAAACATGATTAAAACTTTTTTTAATTAAAAACAAGCAAAAAAAAAAAAAAACATTTAAAAGGGGCACCTGATTGGTTCAGTTGGTTAAGTGTCCGACTTCGGCTCAGGTCATGATCTCATGGTTCATGAGTTTGAGCCCTGCATTAGGCTCCCTGCTGTCTGCACAAAGCCTATTTCTGATCCTCTGCACCCCCTCCCTGCCCCTCCCTGCTCACGCTCACTCTAAATAAATAAATAAATAAATAAATAAATAAATAAATAAATAAATAATTTTTAAAAAGGGTGTTTCAGGAACCATAAGTTTTATCGTCCACAAAAAAAAGCACAATTATTGAGAAATGCTGTGGGGAAATACAAATAAAGCTAGATAATAGGGATTCACAAAGGTAATTAACATTTATTTGATCAGTCATATTTATATGTACATTGATGATTTCTATTTTTTCTAGACTGTATGAAATCATCATGTAATCAAAAAAATTTTTTGAAATTAAAGGAACAAGACACAACTGAGATAATCAGTTATCCTATGGAGATTATAACCTTTTCCTTGATATTACTGCCATAAGTGTGTGCAGGCATCATTAATAGTATTTCCAAAAATGGAAATAAATATAACACGGGAGAACAAATAATACAGTTTGTTAGGCATCTTTAATGCTTGAGTAAAGACATGTAAGTAATATGGGTTAAGTTTTTGAGTAAGTAGGATAAGTAGAAAATCTATTTTAAAAAACCACATGCTATTACATTTTCAACATATGCTATACATTTATAGGGCACAGAAGTGATTAGTTAACTCAGTGTTTTAATCAAGAAAATCCCCCTGGTGGGTATGGCGGAATGGGTGTCTGGTTCAGAGTAGGAAGCAGAATTACATTATTTTAAAATAACAGTGGTAATTTTAATCAAGATTTTTGCCTAAATTTGTGAGCTAAGTGAATAACTGATTACATAATAATCAAAAAAGTAATCTTGTTAGATGATTTTCATATGTCTAAAAATAATCACTTAAGTTTTCTCTCCAATTAGATACATATATATTAATAAAAAGGGGACAGGTGTTTTCTTTAAAACTAATTCTTATCAATAGAATTTAGTAATGCAAATGTGGCTGCTATTGCATAAGTGATCTAAAAAGAATAGTCTAAATTTAAGAATTCTTTAATTCTTAAAGGCATGTAAAAAGTTCCTTATTATTTTAACATTGAACTAGTCAAGTATTATTCAGCATTTCTTCTGTTCCTCCAATAGTTAAACATTTACTGACAATCCACTATATTCCAACCACTGTTCTGGGTCTTGAACAAATAGTAGTGAAACAATCATAGAAGATTTTCTTTCCTCATTGAATTTAATTTTACTAGAGGAAAAGAAATAATATATATATAATATTTAATATATAATAATAATATAATATGATAAATGTGAAGGGAATAAGGAGAAAAATGGCATGGAAGAAGTATGCTCACTCAGTAAGTGAGGGCTGTGGAATTCAGCCAGGGTCCAGGGAGGTACACAGGGACCAGTGTAAACACATCCCAGATCTTACACTTCTATAGGACCTACTAAACCCTGGATTTTGTCACTTTGCCCCACATCCTAGCTGCAGGGGCCACAAGGCTGGTTTGCCCAGATCATGGTAGACCTTACAGTCATAAAAGATCCAGATATTCCCACTATTGCCTTATTATTTTTTTTAATACTACTGGCTATTCTTAGACTGTCCCCAGAATTAAAGAACTTCAGCATGGCTCTAATGTGCAGCAGAGACAGCCTCAACAACTCTAGCACCCTAGTTCAAGTTCACCAATGGAGGTCTGCCTTTACCAGTGACAGCCTGGAAAAACTGTGCATCACAGGCTGGAAGTGTTTGGGAATGTACACCTTATTTATTTTTGAACCAGTGACAAAATTCTACAAATAGATGGATAACACATTGCTTAACTACATTCATTCAGATCAATGAGGGGGCATATATGGACGCTGTAATTTTTTTTAGGTTTATTTATTTTGAGGAAGAAAGAGAAAGAAAGGGAGTGGGGAAGGAGCAGAGAGAGGAACAGGGAAAGAGACAGAGAATCCCAAGCAGGCTCCACACCATCAGTGTAGAGCCCAACTTGAGGCTCCAACGCACAAACCATGAGATCGTGACCTGAGCTGAAACCAAGAGTTGGACATTTAACCAACTGAGCCACCCATGTGCCCCTGGAATTTTCTTATTTTTATCTCTGACCACTGGATTTCATTCCTTACAAAGCCAACAAAAATATAAATGTCAATAAGGTACACATGACATTTAAAAAAATTAAGCCAGAAATTTCTCACTCTGAGAAAAGTTGAGACTACTTCTGTTATATAGTATTTATAGTTGCACTATATCTGTATGTGTGATATGTCATGTGTGTAAAATCATATAGAGAAAACATGGTAAGATCATGTGACCTACAATCTAATGTTTGATTATGAAATATTTTTGCTGCTGAATGGAAAACCATGTAGAGTCTAAATTAGTGTTAGATACAAATTTTAAAAGGGAGATCAATCTTTGCTTAAAATAAGTGATTCTTGGTGATATTTTCATTGATCTCAATAAAAATTAAAGAATTTTTATTTGGCTATGACACTTAAATTTTAATAGAGATGCAGAAATTCTAAAACTTGTCATTATAATCTTCCCAATGATCTCATTTTCTTTTCTTTCTCTTTGATCCATATCATCTAATTTTAATTTCTCATTGCATAAACTGTTCATGTCCTGATAGGTACTTTTTTTCTTTTCTTTTGATCCAGAAGTACTACTGCTTTTAATTTTGAAAACCATTTGTAAAGTATAGCTGTTGTAGATAATGCCACAAATACAGAATTGAAAAATGTCAAAGACTATTTCTTTTACTCTTTAGTAATATTTCTTGACACCTAAAAAATTTCTTGTCAGCAGAATATTGAAGATAAATAATTTCCTTCATATTTCTGTAGAAATGCACAAAATAAACCTTTGATCTAAGGTGACATTTATTAACCTGAATGTGAGATTAACTATAGCATTTGTCCGAATAATATACTCATCTAGAAACTTTCATCTCAGACTCTCAAAAAATGCAAATACATTAATTCTGTAATCCTCATAAGACTCCTATAGAGAGAGGTAATTATTCTTATCACTTCTTTATTGACGAGGAAGCCAAGGCATTGAGATTACTCCCAAGTCATACCAAAAATCAAATCTGACTATAAAAATGAGACTAGTGTTTGAATTTCTAGCTTTCTATTACAAAGTTACAATTATTGTCCTCAACAGTTTGTTAGTTTTTTTCAAAATATATTGTTTTCCGAAAGGCAGTAGAACATATGAAAACATTTCTTCTCCAGTAAATCAACCAAAAATAATATTCACTTCTAAATATTAAGATTTTCCAACATATGCACTCTTGAATAGTTATACTGAAGAAACTCATTGAATAGTTATGCACTCAACAACTAGGAAAGGATGTGTGAAAGCTTGTAGGAAGGCAGGATCTTAGGGTGTGTGGGCATTAACCACATAAGATCAACTTTCATTATGGACATGTCTTATTAAAGTATTCAGTGTAGCCAAAAAGGGACAGACAAAATGCCTAAATTTGCAGTGTGTGCTGATCAAATTGCTGTGAAGATCGTCCATAATGATGTATGTGATCGAAAGTTATAGCTGCAGCAAGAAGAGCTCTCCCCTTACAATTGCAGGCATGGATTTATCTAAACATTTTTAGGATTACACTTCCTCAGCAGATGATCCAAAGAGCCATATCTCATCTCACAGCCTATGTCAGATCCAATATGCTCTTACTGCACCATGTCCTGCTCATGGTAGTTAGCAAGCTGTGCCTTTACATTTGTTTACAGAATTGTGTAATTATCCGTCTCCCTTACTGGACAATAAGCTTCATGAGGATGGGGGTGGTATCTGTTTTACACATTATTCCCATTACTTGGTACAACATTTTTCACATATTAAGTAGGAAAGTATCAACACATAAAAAACATTTTAATCTGACTAGGGTATCTGGGCAAAATGTGCTTTGGTTAAAAATATTTTTTTTCCATCATGTATAGACTTATGGTAAGATTTCCCTCTCCATTTATCCATATAACAGAATGTGGTAAAAGTATAATACTTCAAGAATTTTGTAGCCTTAAGACAACTTTTAGAAAATAAACCAAATACTCTATCTGAAACATTATTTCATTTATTTAACTTGCTCTGAGGTTATCATACCACTGTTGAAATTTAGTGGATCCCTTGAATAAAGCCCAAGTATATTGGGTACAAAAGTTTTTGCCCTCAAGCCTTTTCTTGCGTCTTTTTATAAGTTGCATTTGAATATAAGTGCCTATTATTAGATGGGGGTAGGGGGAATGGATTTCCAGAATGATGTAAAATAGACCAATTTGGAACATCTTTTGGAATTTCCCAGAATTTCTCAGACTCTAGAATTTTTACTTCAATAAATACCTTTTTGGGGATCAACTGAATTTTAAAAGAGACAAGAGTATTCTGTTCTATTACCTAATTTAAAATATCCTATGTTTCATTAACTTGCTTAAAGTTTTTTTTAAAAAGCTTGGTGAAAAAAACAATAAAAAATAATAACTGCCCCAAGTAGTACCGTCGTGTACAACAAAATTTTAAACACAGTAAACATGACATGAATTATAACTGTGACTTGCAAACAAGCAACTTGTTTAAGAATATTTTCTTGAACATCTGCACCTCTATGTTCATATGTGTGCCGATGAGTGTAGATCGAGAACATTGCACACATCAACAAATGCAAAGTAAAATTAGTACATCAATTGATTAATATTGCCCCTGTGAATTGCAAGTAGCCCTAGTCTGGGTGAGGACAGGAGCTGAAGTCTTCGGAGTCAGAGTCTGGTGTTCTCACTGCAGTGAGGATTAGAAGGCTGTGCTGTAAAATGTAGGATTGGACTCCCACACATGTAGTTGTATAATCTCTCCCAGAGCTCGCTTGGTTTTTAATCTCTGTATTTGAGGTATGAAAGCCTTTTTTTAAAATTTGAGATATAACTTGCTGAAATGACTTAAATTTAAATGCAAATATTAAACATCTCAATACTAACTCATAATGGCATTTATGGTGTTTAGTTACATAGTGTAAGGTTTGTGTGTATGCTTTAGCACTCATGCTAATTTTGGATACATTCAATTTCACAGGCTCATCAACAAAATATCTTTTGCTTAATGTAGAGTGATTTAAAACAGAAATCTTCTCAATATATTTTATATAGTGCCATGAGTGCTGATGATAAAGCCATAGGAAATCAGACATGTACAAGACTAGATATTCCCTTTTCTGATTTTTCTGTCAGTTTCAAATACTGTGAGTCTATTTTTATATTTAATCAGAATAAGTGCATAAGGGGGGAAAAAAACTTCACATAATATCCTGTAAGTAAAATTAGTAAAACCTGGAAAGCAATTTCCATTTTAGTATGTGGATCGGGAGATAAGATTTCAATATCGGTTCATTTTCAAGACGGCAAAAGAAAGTGTAATTTTCAGTTCTCTTCTAACTTCTATTATCCACATGGGAGCTGTTATTATCTACATAATGTACTGAGGCATTTGCAATTAGGCTTACTGTTCAGATTAGTCTCCCTTGGTTTCAAGTCACTTTCACTTGAAACGATAAAATTAAATTAGCAGTTTTACCCAGGTCAGTGTAAAGTTTCTCCCGGTGGATTTTCAAGCTATTGTTGCTCTGTTAGAGTTTTCATATCATAACACTGGATGCATTTGGAATGCAAATATTCTTTTCTATCTGTATGAATTTTTAATAAGAGGGAAATATATAATTTTGTTTAAGTCAATTTATTTCATTAAGATACTGTACGAAAGTTTAAAACTGTAGTTGAACGCCTTGCTTTGGAGTTAGTTTTATCCTTTTCTTTTGGTGTTTCAAGCTATATGAGGAGGTTTCTATTAAAAATTAACATATATTAACAGGAGAAAATAATACTGAATCCTAAACGTAAAACAAATTACATTTGCTCTTTGAAACAGGAGACAGAATGACTATGAAATTATGGCTAGGAAAGAACTAGTCACTTTCTCACTTTCATTTTCTCTTTGTATTCTTATTTCCTGTCTTTCTCTCTGATGTACACTTATTAAATATAATCAGAGGATTGTTTTTCGTTTTTTTCTTTGTATATGTTGGTCTTTTCAGAGTGTAGGATGTACAGAAACTTTTTGAAAAAGGAAAATAGGTAGAGCAGAAACGTAAATAGTATTTGCATCCAAATCACACTGCATTTAACTGATGAAAGGGAAAACAAAATGCGGACTTGACAAAAATATTGAACATGCTCAACAATAGAAGTAGCTATATTTTTGCCCTGCTTATTTAAAACAGGAAATAAATTTGCATCCTAGGTTCTTCCCTTAAGAAATTCTCTTTGGTTCCTCAATTACCCCTGTCCCTTCAATCTTCTCTCTGTTTGGAAATCCCTTGCCTCATTCATTGCTTGACTAGCTTTAACTCTTCCTTTAAGCCACTGGTTGTCACTTCTGTGAATGCTTCTCTACATCATCAGACTCATAAAATGGGTGCACATCTTTTGGAATCCTGCAGCACCATGCTCTTACCTCTGAATGGTAACTGCATATTGTTTAGCTCATCTCTAAGGCATGAATTGCCTCACTCATTTCTATTTCCCTAGAGTTTTACACTCATAGAGTACAAAATGAATGATTATTTGTTTAACGACTAACTGAATAAATGAATGAATAATTAAATGATAGGTTAGGTATTTCTTTTTTTAGAGAAGTAGAAAAAACTGGCAACCACATGTAAGCTAAACATGAAAGAATATTTAGGTATCAGAAATTCTTCCAAATTATTTCCACTCTTTCCTTATAATGTTACATAGTTTTCTGACTCAGAGATTACATCTGGCTGTGTGTGTGTGTCACAGAGAGAGAGAGACAGAGACAGAGACAGAGACTGTGGATGCCTTTAGGCAAGGCATCTCAAGTTTACATTCTCTGTAATTCCCTATTACATCATATCTGACCATCTGACCACCTCATACATTTATGGTACCTGATTATTCCCAGGATGTAAGCATTTGAATTTGGAATGCTTTGGGAATTGCAATTCTCCAATAACAATGAAAAATTAAACAAGAAACATTTAATTTGGTGATTCTTCTTTACTAAAAGACTGACCATTATATTAGTTTGAACATTCTAATCTGACACATTTCCTTTCTTTTTTTTTAATTTAGAAACTCAATTTCAATATAAACTTCTCAGACAAAAAAATAAAATAAAAATAAAAATAAACACACACACACACATAAGTACACAATTTCTATCCAGAATTCTTAAAACCAAAACTTTCTAAAGATCCAACATTATTTCATAATTGATCTAACACCTGACTAGAAGTCATGTAAAGCCAATTCTGTTATTTACTTATTCCACTTTATGTAATTATTTGTACATTTTGATGCAGAACTATTAATGTCACTTACTTCGAGGTGTTCTCCACATTTGAAATGTGTTTCAAAATTTTCATCAATTAAACATGAAAGTAATCTGAATCCTGAAACTCACTCATCGGGTTCTAAGGATTTTACTTGAGGTGATAAAAAACCATATAAAATAAATATAAAACAACTTCAAATCTAAATACAGCTAGACTAGGAATTAAAAAAAAAAAAGAAACTAAGACATAAAGAATAAAAAGAAACACCTCCTGAAGCTGGTAGAGAAGGGATGCTTTATTTAGTAATGTTACACAGGCATTCAAAATATCCTCCCTTGGGAAAGCTATTTTTAACTTGAATCCAGGAATGAATGTGATTAATGTATCTGGTTACTATAAAGTTTTTCCAGGATAAAAATTCCCATCAGCCATTATTTTAAACAACCTTTTGTCAGTTTGTGTTGGACAAACATTAGCAGCTAGACTTTTTATTTTGGTCATGTCTTAAAAATATAATAATATTAAAGTTTAAAGAAAACTGTAATGATGTTACCTAATTCTAGAGTCTTAGCGTTTCTTTTCCTCTCCATACATGCTAACTACTTCACATACTGTCTTTGATATTAAGTAGGTACCAGGTAGGGTTATGAAAAATAGAGAGTTAATACTATAAATAAAGCATATTCTTTTTTTAATTTTTTTAATGTTTATTTATTTTTGACAGAGAGAGAGAGCTCAAGGAGGGGAGGAGCAGAGAGAGAGGGAGACACAGAATCTGAAGCAGGCTCCAGGCTCTGAGCTGTCAGCCCAGAGCCCAACGTGGGGCTCAAACCCAAGAACCTTGAGATCATGACCTGAGCTGAAGTCACATGCTCAACCACCTGAGCACCCAGGTGTCCCAAAGGCATATTCTTTAAAAAGTGTTTCCCCCAAACACACCTGACAAACAGTGACGTCTTACCCATTGGACCTTGCTGGTAATAGCTGCTTCCTAGGGAAGGTGGTGAGGTTGCCCATGACACATGAGATCCGCCATACTGTTTTTCTCTTTTCACACCATGGTTGAAGGTGTTGTTGTAGGTTTCCAAAAATGTACAAATTGAAAAACTGAGATTTTTTAAAAGTAAACAAAAAAAAAAAAGTAAACAAGTGTAATTAAGAAAAAAATCTTGGGGCACCTGGGTGGCTCAATCAGTTAAGCCTCTAACTTGCGCTCATGTCATGATGTCGCTATTTGTGAGCTCAAACCTTACGTTGGGCTCTGTGCTGACAGCTCAGAGCCTGAAGCCTGCTTGGGTTCTGTGTCTCCCTCTCTTTCTGCCCCTCCCCAGCTCATGCTCTGGCTCTGTCTCTCAAAAATTAATAAAAACTGTTAAAAATTTTTTTAAAAATTCTTGCCATCATTTTTTGGTTTGAATCATGTTAATTGCATAGGAGTTAATCTTATTATATCCAAACGGACATAGCTCTCTTTATATTGCTCTGAATCCTTTCAGCTTAATTTCGTAGACATGTGACTGTTTTTTAAAAGGACTTTCTGCAAAACTTGATGCTAGCTTGGAAAACCTACCACAGTATCCAGACTGTATAAGAAAAACCTCATGCAATTTAAATTCAGATCTAAGAGATATATGCATATGCACAAACTTCCCCAGTTGTACTGAATAACAATTTTAAAGGTCAGAAGAAAAAAGGTCTAATCACTGAGAAATTATTAATTTTCTATAAAAATAGCATAATCTATCTTATATTACTGTCAGAAATTGTTTTCTGCAAATGACTGACATAAAGTGTGCTTTACAGTCCATAACCTATGCAGTGTCATAATACTGCTATATACTTGGCAGTGTCTGAAAATGTAATAGAGGCTCATTACAAAAATAAGTTTTCTGAGAATACTAAAATACATTACAGGTTTAAAAGTACACTTTAAAAAAAAGGATACTTTTTAAAAGAAAATATGATATATTTATATATAGCTCCCAAACAAGCAAAAAACAGGGCCATCAACATTTAGACTAGTTGAAGACGAGTAGGGCTTCTTATACAATGAATAAAGTATCCAGTCAAGTGAACTTTTTTCCTCAGCAAGCATATCAGAAGATGACTTAGTTCAAACTTGTCAATGTATTAATTTAAAAGGCTCTTATCTTGTTTTCCCAAACTCCGTTCTAGGCCCATATCTTTCAGAATGGCGCTGAACTTTAGCAGAGTAAAGGTGCTTTCTATGCAGTAGATGAAAATGCCTACGGCAGCAGAAAATAAGCCAAATAACAGTAAAGCCCAACTGTCTCAATAGGATAGAGTCCCAGTTATTCGTGAATCTGTATTATTCAATCCTGTCTTAGAGCAATGCACTTGTTCTGTATACACTGATATAAGTGTAAATACCCTGAAAGCTGAATGATAAAATTCATGCAAATTAAAGGAACAGTGTAATGAATAGATCTATATTTTTTTCATTTCATTCATTCCAGTAAATAGTAATCAAGACATTCTGAAGTTTAAGATTAGTTCACAGTGCAAACCCCAAAACATAGATAAAAGCATCAGTTTTTATTCTGATTACAAGTACAACATTATAGATAATTTGAAAGATAAAAATCAACTAAAATCCTATCATCTCAAGATAACCTCTATTGATTGGTATTCCTTTCCTGTGTTTATTTTTATTTATATTTTATACAATTCCTTTTAACTTATGTAATTATATAATGTGTATAATTATATTTATTATAATTGCTTATAATACCTATATATTTTAACTTAAAATTGCCAATGACTGTTCTGCTGATAAAAATTATATTTCAGGGGCGCCTGGGTGGCGCAGTCGGTTAAGCGTCCGACTTCAGCCAGGTCACGATCTCGCGGTCCGTGAGTTCGAGCCCCGCGTCGGGCTCTGGGCTGATGGCTCGGAGCCTGGAGCCTGTTTCCGATTCTGTGTCTCCCTCTCTCTCTGCCCCTCCCCCGTTCATGCTCTGTCTCTCTCTGTCCCAAAAATAAATAAAAAACGTTGAAAAAAAAATTATATTTCAATATATTTGAGTTAAAATGTATATTATATTGAATTCATAGTATCTTTTCCTGCTTTCTCATTTAATATTATATTGTCATCATTTAAGCATATTTTGATTTTTATTTGTTTAAACATCCTTTGCATGAGTGATACAACTTATTTAATAATTTCCTAATATTTTAGCATTTGAATTATTTCAAACTTATTTTTTATGTGATGAACAGCCTTTTTCAGAGTTCTTCAAATAAGTCCCTAGATATTTCTTTAGGAAAGACTGTTACAATTACCAGGCATCAAATCTTTAAGTATCTTTTTTTTTTTTAGTGTTTGTATTGGGGTGGGGGGGGGGAGGGAGGGACCATGTGAGTGGGAGAGGGGGAGAGAGAGAGGGAGACAAAGGATCCAAAGCAGGCTCAGTACCTACAGCACAGAGCCTAACATGGGGCTCAAACTCATGAACTGTGAGATCATGACCTGAGCCGAAGTTGGACGCTTAAACGATTTAGCCACTGAAGCGTCCCAAATCTTTAATTATCTTGATCCACATAGGCAAATTTCTTTCCAGGAATGCCATAACAATGTAGACTGCTCTAAGCAGATTGCTGATATCGATCTCAACTCCCTCTCAACAATAACAGTACAATTTATACATTCTAACCATTGTTTATATCATAGGTGAAAATGGTTTTAAATGTGATTAAATAGAGGTATATGCACAATGTTAAAACATAAGATTAAGAATGTCAAGCCAAACTTATGAGCTTATTTCCTGTCCTATTAAAGACCCAACTGAATAATATTAAAGCAATTTGTAAAAAGTGGGTAAGATAGAAGCAAAAGGAAAATGGGAAGGAAATTGTTGCATGCTCTCAGCAGTAAAAGATATCAGCAAATTTCTCAAAGATGGAAAACTGAGGGAATGGTATTGATTGGTATGCCACACAAAAAGGGGTTAGAGCAATGAGGTTGGTCACTTACGTAGTTTATAGTCTGTGAGACCTGAAATCAATGAATGTACTTTCAGTGGAGGGCAGGAGTAGGAGGCGTCACAGTTATCAAAAGGATATATTGAAAAAGTCAAATTTCCCCACATGTCTTCCTGGTCCTTTGTCCAAAATGGTCACCACGTTAGAATT
Source organism: Panthera onca (assembly GCF_046562875.1). NCBI lineage: Eukaryota > Metazoa > Chordata > Mammalia > Carnivora > Felidae > Panthera > Panthera onca. The sequence continues at coordinate 78,467,495 of NC_138339.1, forward strand.
TGCCAGTTATAGGTTAATACTTTTTTAAAAAAAACTAACAACAATAAAAAAGAGAGACCGAAATACAGCCTGGTATAAAGTATGGAGAGAAGAATCTATGGTAGAATCTAACAAGGGATCTGGCTTCCTAAATTAAAGCTCAAACTATTTTAACATTTCATAGTGGAGAACAGGATACAAACTAATTCTTGAATATTCCTTAAAACACAACTTATTACTGGATAAGTGTCCCCGGATGAGCCTGACCCATATGCATAGTTTCTGAGTATTTCTATTGACTTATTATCAAAAAGAGAGGAAAACTGAAGGTCACCCAAAGTTTGAGGAAAACTGAAAGAAAAAAGAGAAAAATCTAAGATAATAAAATACACAATTTGATGTTAGGCTAAACAGAAGTAATGCAGAAAACAAAAGAAAACATCTAAAACTAAACCTTATTTAGTAGTCTCAGGTACATTACAGAAGCTGTTTTCATGATAAAATAAAAGCAGAAGATACTGTGAAACAGGAGTTATCAGAGAGTGAGAAAGATCTCTTGGATTTTAAAAATACAACTGCAAAAATTAAAATGCCACAAAAAAATTAGAAATCCAAATGGTGAAATGACTAAAATGTAGAATAAAGGACAAATAGAAAATACAGAATAACTAGAAAAATTCAGAAAACCCCACAGATTCAAATGAAGATAGGCTATGAACACATTTAAACCAACTTCCTGGATTTAGAGAGACATAGGCTTCTTTAAAATCACACTTCACACTGACGAAGAAATACATGTACATACATTGCAGTGAAATTTTAGAGCACAGCACTGAGGATAAGGAAGGGATTCTAAAATTTCTACAGCTAGGAGAAAAACACAAAAGAACAAAAACACCAAGTAATGTCAAAGCTTGAGACATCCGCACAACTTAAGTGTAAGTTATTTAAAGAAATAAAAGATAAATATAGGCCATAAATACATAAATAATTCTGGAGATAGGGTGATAGCAGGAACTGCCGGGAAAAAAAAAAAAGATATATATCACTGTACATCCTTTGGTTCTGAATTGAAAAATATTTAATCATTAGAATGCAAATCCTATTAATTATGTATGTGACCCAAACTGGCTGTCTGTACATGTTATTTGCATGCCATTAATAAGAGAAATAGGAAAACTGATAATAAACTGGTGGGGATAAAAATATCATATGGTTAAATCAAATTATTAGGACCAAAGAATAAACTCAAGTACTTGGAACAATTTTAAAATAACCACATTTCAAAGAAACCTAAAAAGAGGTATGAGCTTAGGTTTTTATCTGTATAACTTCCATAAGAAATACATAACTTTGATAGAAAAGTTTAAAAGTTTAAGCCTTGCTTTAGCAAAGTTAATTAAAATATATTTTAGCAAAGTTAATTAAAATATATTTATTACACATAGAAAGTATGAAAGCCAAATGTAATCAAGTTCTAAATGTTCAAAATGCAACCAATTTTTTTCTCATGTTATTTCCTCCACACTCCTTCTCTAAAAAAGGATGTTAGATAGTGAGAAATGAAACCTATATATACTGTCTCTCAGGAAAAGATGAAAACAGGCAAATTTTCAGGTTCCTAGTTAAACATCTCTGAGACCAAAGAGGCCCAAGGAAGTATATCGTCTCAGAAAATAAGTCTGTAACAACCACATTAGCCTACATGTCAAACCTAAAAACACAATCATCAAGACTCATTTTAAGAACATTGCCTTGCTGTGCCTACCAAACCAAAGCTATTCTATCATAAAGTCAGTTTAATTCCAGTCAATACTTTACCTTGAAAAATCCACCTGAAATCACCAAAACCAGGTCTTAAAACTCTTTCTATAACCTTTCCTATCCTCACCAAGTCCATGTTCACTCTGCTGCAGTGAGTTTAATAAATTTAATTTTGCTTGATCAATAGATTTTCCTGTTGATTTTGTAGTGGGGTGGGTGTCTTCAATAATTCTAGAGACCCACCAAGATCTAGCAGAATCCACCTTGCCACCATGGCTTAAGATCATCTCTTCAGAATCTGAGTCCACCTTTGAGGTCTCTAGAGCCCACCTTCTGCAATGATAAGCTTTGTTCTACATAGAATAAAAACTCCTATTTATGGAAGTCCCAAAACTGAGTTTATTGTGTATCCTAGGAATGTATATTCATATTTTAAGAAACTTTTGATAAGCTAATAAGTTTTGAAAATTAATACTTTGTAAAAATGTGTCTTCTTATTAATGACATCACGTGTCAGTCGGCCTGCCCTCATCTCTTTCAGATGGTAATCTTTAAGAGGAAGTTCACAGGGCAAAGGAAAAATGTAGGTCAAGTAAGTTTGTCTTTCAAGTCAGTTGCAAGGAATAATAGTGACAGGTTGCATTAGCCTACTGTCCTTATAGATCAATCTTCCATTTGAGTCATCTCTCAAATAATTGGAAATTTTCCTCAGACTCTTGTTTTTCAGTGGGAGTCTGGGTGCAGCAAAGAACCACTTAATCATCTTCTATAATCAGAGGCTGCATATTTGTCAGTTCTCCATCTGGAAAGGACCAACTATTAGATTTTGAACTTCAGATATATGATACTAAAGCAACATATTTGATCAGATATTTTCATGGACTTCTATTAATCTATGTACATGTCCTCCTCTTGATTTGACTCTTGCCTCTTATAAGTCTCTCATTATAACTCCAATTCTCACACTTTTATTTCTAAATAGCAAAATATAGCAAATATAATTTACAATAAAATTATCACATTGTAGAACTTTCAATATATTAAAAAAATGTTCACTTAAAATCTTCTTATAGAACTTGGAATTGGGAGTAGCAATGCATAAAAACAGACTAATTAAAAAGGAGCAAAGCCTCTGAATAGACATTACACCAAAGAAGATCTACAAATGACCAATAAGCACACGAGGATATGCTAGACACCATTAATTATCAGAAAAATCAGTTTTAAACTACAATGGGATACCACTTTATGCCTAAGACATGACTAATAACAAAGACAGATGGATGGGAAGAAATGTGAACATTCATATAATGCTGGTGGTTATGTAAACTAAAACACTGCAGCCATTTTGGAAACAGTTTGGTATTTTCTGAAAATGTTAGACATAGAATTACTATGTGATCTTACATATATACCAAGAGAAATGAAAACACACATCCACTCAAACATGTATACAAATGTTCATGGCAGCATTATTCACAATAGCCAAAATGTTGGATCAACCCAAATATTTTTATTATTTATCTTATGTATGTATGTATGGATGGATGGATGGATGGGTGTGTGTGTGTGTGTGTGTGCGTCGGCTTCACACTCAATGCAGAGCCCAACACAGGGCTTGAACTCACAACCCTGAGATCAAGACCTGAGCTGAAATCAAGAGTCAGACACTTAACCAACTAAGTTACCCAGACACCCCTCAATGTTTTTAAAATAAAGAATGGATAAATGTAGTATATTTATAAAATGCAATATTATTCAGCAGTAAAAAGGAAAGAAGTACTGATACATACTGTAACATGTATGAACCTTGAACCCAACATGCTAAGTGAAAGAAGCCAGTGACAAAAAGGCCATATATTATATCATTCCATTTGTAGGAAATATCCATAATAGACGAAGATACAGAGAAAGAAAGCATATTAGTGGTTGCCTACAGCTGGAAGGAATGGAAAATATTTGGCAATACATACAGGCTTCTTTTTGGAGTAACAAATTTTCTAAAATTACATTTTTATGATGTTTGGTGTTGTACAACTCTATACTAAAAAACATTGAATTGCACATTTTTAATGGGTGAATTATATGGTATATGGATTACATCTTAATGAAAGTATATATTTGTTCAGGATACTGGCCGTAAATCCAAATAGTTTGTACAGCACTCTGGTTTGTCACTTTTTGTTCCCTATTACTGGAATTATACTGTATCAATTTATGAATAGTAGTTAGAGACATGAGATCTAATCTAGGCAGTTTAAACAAAAAAGGATTTAAGGAATATTAAGTTTCTTCATAACCTTTATATAGGCTATAGAACCAGACTTAATATAAGGAAGACTGTAAAAACAGAATTCAGGTTCCATGGGGCACCTGAGTGGCTTAGTCGGTTAGGCTTCCGACTTCGGGTCAGATCATGATCTTGTGGTTCCTGAGTTTAAGTCCCTTGTCAGGTTCTGTGCTGACAGCTCAGAGCCTGAAGCCTGCTTCAGATTCTGTGTCTCCCTCTCTCTCTGCTCCTCCCCCACTCACACTCTGTCTCTGTCTCTCAAACTGAATAAATATTAAAAAAAAAAAAAAAGAAAAAAGAAACTCAGGTTCCAAAACTGCTTCCTTAAGGATTCCTTAAGACAAATAAATAATAGGGAAAACTTAAAACTGTGTTCCATTTGGATCACCCTAAACTACAACTTGAACCTATATTTGGCATATACTCTCTTTCCAATAACATAATACACCATTATTACTTCCTACTTCCACTCTTCCTTCTGACTGTCTTCCTTTGACTCAAGTCAAATGGCAACTCTTCAAAGATGACCTGGCCTTTTACAGTTAGATAAGTTCTCCAAAGGAAGAAAGCCCTCATGGTTGATTTTAAGTCGCGGTCTATTTCAGAATTAAGAGCGAGTGAGAGGATTTTCCAGTTTAGACAAGTAAGACAAAACAATTATGAAGGAGTTTAGGATAATTGTGAGGATTGGATGGATGTCATGATACACTGCCCAAGTGTCCCTTCAGAAATGTAAGTGGTACCTGGTTCAAGATCACACATCACCTTCCTGGGGCAGATTATGCCCAGTGTAATATACTTATCTTTTTTTTACTTTCTTAATTCAGAAACTCTTTCTTCTTTAAAAATGAGCATTTAGAAATACAGTTTTCCTTTTCTAAAATTATTTAGGTATATCCCATCCATTTAAATATGAGATTTTAAAAAAGTAACTCAATTCCTTTTTGAAATTTTTTGTTATAATTTCTTTTATGATTTCTGAATAACTTAGAAATATATTTTTGCATATTCTAATTTAAGTACCTTTATACACAGTGGATATGAATAATGTATTAAAAATAATTTTTAAAAATATTTTATCCACTAGGGGTTGCCTGAGGCCAAGGTATTGGTAGGTGATTGACTATAAATGACACAAGAAAACTTTTCAGGTCAATGAAAATGCCCTACCGATGGAGGTGTGGTTTCATGAATAGAAGTTATAGCTCCATAAAGTTGATTTCAAAAATACTTTATCTAGTATTTTTAGTAGCTGTACTGGCATTAGTTTTGTTGGATGTGCAGTCAGCCCTTTTGCCTTAAAAATCACCACCAAATGCCACAAAGAAAGACTGACAAGTTTCCGGCAGAATTTAGAATGTCTACACCAACTGAGAGGCTGGAGAATGTAGATACCACAAACAAGTTACAAGGCTACTACAATCAAGCAGGAGTTATAGTTGGAACTAAGTTATCAAGACTAAAAATCTGGAGAGGCTAAGTTGTGACATGAAGGACAACGCATTGGACTCAATTTCTGGTAAGGTATCGATGAAAATCCCCTTTGCGAGAGGGGGAAGCATGATAAGATCACCTCACTGTGGTATAATTTATTACTTCAAGTTAACACATCTACATTAAATAATTCACATTAGCTGAGTAGGTAGAGTACAGGGTAACTACATAATTATTATTATTTTTCTAAGGAACAAAGAAACAGATGAACACAGAATAAGTCCCTCCCAGGGAAGGTAGATAACAAATACAGTCTAGCATGGACTCTGGCATCTCTGGCCCTGAGAACCTGAGGAGTCAAGGAATGTATATGAACAGAAAGGTGGCAGAAGAGAAGAGATGGCCTGGAGACAAATTTCAACTGTTTACCATTTCGTTGTAGGCTAGGCCTGCTAACTAGTAATAATAATGATAATAATAATAATAATAATAATAAATAATAATAATACTGTCCTGTTGTGAGTCTTGCCATCCTTTCAGACCATACTGCTTCCTATTAGCCTTGGGAATTACAAGAGAATTTTTTTGCATTTGATACTTAAACTCTATTAAAAAACAACAAAAACAAAAAACTGATGGACCAAGAAAGACACTAAGAAAAAAATCTATAAACATCAATAGTAGCCATCACTCAGTAAATGAACTGTAATGGCTGATACTTTCCTAATTGGAATAATGGCAATGTCAGCCTAAATATGGATCAAATTTAGACAATCTTTCAACAAGATTTCTCTAAGGAAATACCATGTAGATAAGTGTTCAGGAAGCAGTATTCAGCGGTAATAAGTAGAAATCCACTCTGAGCTAATGAGTTTAAAATGCTTGCCAGTTTTAATATGTCTTACCTAAAGACACAAAAATCTTACTGAAGATAACTCACTCACACTGTGGGAAATACAAAATGTCCTTAGTAGAATGAAAAATATATGTCGCCAGGTCTCAAAGGGACCGGTAAGGTTAGGGGCATTTTATTCAGCCTGCAATGAACGGTCATGTAAGAGAATTCTAAAACTTCTGAAGTAAATTCAACAGTAACACAAATTCCCATCATGCCACTTTACATATATAAATATATATACATATATATAATCTATTTGACCTGATTTTCTTGACAGTGAGTGCTCATTTGGTAGAATAAAACTTAAATTATTAATTTGATGAATTTCCATGAATATAGAAGAGAGAAAAAAACAATTAAATTCATGACATTATGAGATTTCTATTCTGCCAAGAAAAGTGAATTCACCTATAAAATACATCTGATGTGTAAGGAATTTTTTTTTTTAAAGTGATAATTGTACATACAGTATTCTAAAGCATAGTATATGGCTCTTTGTTTACCTTTTCAAGAATCAGCAATAGCATCTTTCATCAATCCTTAGTGGTCACATTGATTCCATTTCCAAATTAATAGATCATATTCTTAGGGGTGCCTGGGTGGCTCAGTTGGTTAAGCATCTGATTTGATTTTGGCTCGGGACATGATCTCAGTTTGTGGGTTGAGCCCTGCATTGAGCTCTGTTCGCTGGCAGCATGGAACCTGTTTGGGATTCTCTGTTTCTCCTGCTCTCTCTGCCCCTCCCTGCTCTCACTCTCCCCGCCCCCTCAAATAAATAAATAAAAATAAAACATGTTATTAAATATCTTGGATATAAATATTCACTACTCTAAAAACTATTTTTTGTCCTTTCTTTCCTAGCCTTGAGCCCAGTTGAACTACATTTTTTTTTTTCCCAGAAGCAGCTCAACATGGAAGTGGTAAAGCAGTTGTTACCATGAATCCTTTCAATGTAATAATATAGCAAATTTCTCATATTATCCATTTTAAATGGTTTGTTAAGGGTGTATTACTCTGAATATGGAGTAATAAATAGAAATAATTGATTTTCCCAAGTTTAGAAACAATTTAGAAATAAGACAAAAGTATTAACAGGTAGATAACTAACATATTATCATTCCTACTAATGAGTATGAGGCAGGAGGGAAGGGAGACTCAGGAGGCAAGTTGACCAAAGTAAAGCCATTTTGGTTTTAGGCTGACTGTTAACCTAAAAGTCAGCAGGTCATAAAAGGAACCACAAGATGTGACTTCTGGAAGACCACAAGACCCCACTCCCTTGGGATGCACATACTTAAAATTGCCCCCTGTGGGTAATTCCACAACCCTAAGACAAGGAAAAAAAAAAAAAAAAAAAGAACTAACTGCTCAATGTGAATGATAAACCCATAGTTAAAGAGTAAGCTTCTCCCTATATGGTTAGCTGCTTAAAAGAAAAAACTTATAAAACTCTTTGTTACAGGCAAAAGAAGGTTCTCTTTCTCATCTGGGAAGAGAGACTGCTACTTTGTCTATGAAGTAGCTCCTATCTTACTTCTACACTTAATTATTTTTTGTCCCTTTCTCTAAATGGATAGCTCCTTGAATTCTTTCTCGTGCAAAGCCAAGAACCCTCTTGGCCCGAAGGCCTGAGGCCCTCCCTCTGGGGCCTGGGCTCCAGACTCCTACTTAACAAGCAATATTTCTATCCCATCCTTTTTAAGCATTAAAATATCTTTAAAACATAACTAATTAGTTAAATCATCCTAATTAACAGTGCACACGCTCTGAAAGGCACAAAGTAATTGTGAACAAATGCATCTGTAAGACTTGATATTTAATCCTCGAAACCCAAACCTGTAGCATGATAATGTAAATGTACTTAATGTCACTAAACTCTACACTTAAAAATACTCAAAATGTTATGTATACTTTGGCACACATGCAAAACAAACAAACAAACAAACAAAAAACCCAAGCTAGCTCAGCTCCCTGACTCCATTTCTACAGTATTAAAATTATCTCAACTCCTAAAACTCTTTGTCAATAAATATCTGATGCAAGCCCACTTGAGTCTGAGGAATAATAGAATTTCTATTAATTACTTAAAATTACTATATCAAGTCTGGAATCCCAATGTATATAAAATATTCTAATTTCAAGAAAAAATAAGTGACATTCAAATACTATGGACATAATCAAATCTCTCATTTGTCATGAAAAATAGACATTTTGCAGGTAGGTGTCTATAATGTAAAGTGACTTTGTAATTTAGAGAAGTTTGTTGATACAATGCTTTCTTTAAAATGTACATTTTCATGGGGTGCCTGGGTAGCTCAGTTGGTTCAGTGTCCAACTCTTGGTTTTGGCTCAGATCATGATCTCATAGTTTCGTTTGTGGGATCAAGACCTGCGTGGGTCTCCACACTGACAGCACAGAGCATGCTTGGGATTCTCCCTCTCCCTCTGCCCCTTCCACTCTCATGCACGTGCTTTCTCTCTCTTAAGTAAATAAACTTAAAAAATACATAAAAATAAAATGTATATTTTCCTAATGATAGGGATCATAAAGTATGTATTATAAAATCACTCACATACTCAACAAATAATCTTAATAGTTCACTGTAGTAAAAGGTTTTGGTTTGTTATTCCTACTGCTAAATTTAACTCACAATTGTTTTATAATTACACCGAATTTTGTAGCATAAAGATATTATATTAGAATTTAAAGTACATGCAATCATGCAAATATGGTAAAATATCATTTTTAAATCATCCACAAGTTTATTATTAAGTGAATACCATACAACTAAGGCATTTGGTAAGAACAAACATTTTATTTACATAAGAAATCATTACATATTATTCATAAGAGTAAACATGATTATTCACATAATTAAAGATCAAACCCAAGTATAAATTAGAGTGTGTGCTTATCTGGAATGATCATTGGTAAGGATCAGAGATTTGTTTCCACTCCTGTGTGTTACGTACGTCCTGTGCATTTATCAATTATAAATTTATCCCTGCTAGTAAAGCATTAGCCAAGGATAGAGCAGCAGAGAGAGAGAGAGAGAGAGAGAGAGAGAAGGTTTGAAACTTTATTATTAGAAGCAGTTTACTAATCTTCAAGCATAATTTTCATGTGATTCAGTCAGGAGTTAAATATTTCTCTACTTGGGTGAGCTCCTAAAGGCAACTACTCTTGAAGGTTTTCCCTTAATTATAATTGAGAAACTTTCACAGTGAGTTTTTCCTCATGGGCTTGTTTACACATTTGACTAACAAATACAACAATGCAAAATCCAGTTATTTAAACATTTGCATTTCTAGAAATCAACCAATGTTTGAAATTGCTGAAAAGTGGAACATTTCCATCAGCCAAAACGTATTTAGAGAGCACAGAAAGAGCATGTTTTTCCCCAAGTAGAAGAAAAACTCACCCTTGAAGTTATAGAGGTGTAGGTATTGCTGCTAAGGATTTTTTTTCTGGGAATGCTAGCTGAGAAATGCTGGATTTGTTCTTGAGGGCTTTATAGTATTACTAAGAAGAGGATTTCTATTGAAAAAAAGGATGAAGTTATATAAAAAAAGAAAAAGGATGAAGGTATAGACTATATAAGTTTATTTTCTTTCTAGTTAGTATATGTTGAAAAGACAAAAAGGATGGGTGTTGACTTTTGGATTTTTTTCCCTTTCCTATACCAGAGCCTTTTGAGGAGCTGAAGACATAGCACTAACAAAATGACTAATTCACGTTCACTTCTGTAGCTAGTACTGCACCAAGTCTTTTCTATTTAATTTTATTGAGATCCCCCAAACTACTTAAGGAAGTAGGTATTATTCTCTCTTATGAAGACATTGAAACACATGTAAAGTTATGGGCTCAAAGTGACATAGCTGGTGTTCCCAAAGCTAAGAGTCTTTAACCTATTCTTTTTTTTTTTAATTTTTAATGTTTATTTATTTTTGAGACAGAGGGAGACAGAGCATGAGTGGGAGAGGGGCATAGACAAACGGAGACACAGAATCTGAAACAGGCTCCGGGCTCTGAGCTGTCAGCACAGAGCCCAACCGGGCTTGAACCCACGAACCGTGAGATCATGACCTGAGCCGAAGTTGGACACTTAACCGACTGAGCCACCCAGACGCCCCTTTAACCTACATTCTTAACCACTAGCCTCTCTGTATGTATGTGTATATATATGTACACACACACACACACACACACACACACATATATATATAATGTAAATCTATCAATATATACACATTTAAATTGAATTTTTTCCCATCAGGAATCCTCTCCCTTTTCTTCATCTTCTTTCATCCTTTACCTCTTCATATTTAACGCATATTTATTCTTCACCCATCCTATGCTTTCAGTTTTTCTCCTTTTGCTGACAAATTTTACAATGAGTACATAAATTCTATTTAGTGTCTCAATGTCCTCATCTTGTGCATACCCTCAATTCATTACAAAATGGCATTTACTCTCAATAGTCTTTCATAGTATAGACTATATTTACTGCAATTTTTCAAAGCCTCAGAGATTGTGATACAGTAAATCTGTAATACAGATTTTTTTTACAAGTACCTACTGTGGTTTTCTCTATTTTTTTTTTCTTTAAGCATGATCATTTTCAGTTGTTTGTCACAACTTCTTAATCTTCTTAATGGGTTTGTTTCAATCTCTTACAAGTTTGTTTTAAAACCAGAACCACTGTGTCAGCCTTCTCCCACCTCATCCTTCACATTCTTTACTTAGAATCCATGACTTCAAACAACATCAATGGAAAGATGCTTCTCCAATCTGTCTCTCCAGTCAAGAATTGTCTTCTGATTTCTAAATCTTTATATGAAATGTGGATATCCCCGCATTAAATTCAATATATATCTGATCTTATTGTATGTTTTATGCCAAACTTTTCTATTCAGCATCCTAGTTAAGAGTGCTGCTAAACCCAGAGAGATACCAGAGATTCAAAACCATATTCTCCTCACTCATCTCCCACACCCAACCAACTTATCAATTACATCTCCATAACAATTTAGAATGTTTCTACCTTTCCAGCTTGATTTTTCCTTCTTACATTACTGTTTCTATCATCATCTGTGACTCAGATTTCATTGTCTGACAATGTAATGCTTTTTCTTATTCCAAATTTTATCTCACATTTCTATTCCTAACATTGCTGAAAGGTTATAATTTTAACATACAAATAACTATATCCCTCCAACTAATCAAAAATTTTCATTGAGGATTCCATCCTTCCATAGTTTGATTGTGACACTTGCACTTTTATGATTTGGTCTCTGTGTGTCTTACTTCATGGCTACCTATTAATCTCTGGGATTTTAAATTTGTTCACACAAATCACTTATGGGTATGCAAATTAATCCTGCAATTGTGTAGCTCTGACTGGCTGGAAGACAAAATGGTACAGCCACTTTGGAAGAAAGTTTAGCAGTTTCTCACAAAGTTAAACACAATCTCACCACAGGACCCAACAATACCACTGACAGATTTAGTCAATTGATTTGAAAAATTATATTCATACAAAAACATGACCACAATGTTTATAGTAACTTCAATCATAATTTCCCAAGTAAGAATAAACCAAGATGATCTTCCATGAGTGAATAAGGTTCGGTTTAGGATAAAATATCATCCAGCAAATAAATAAATAAATAAATAAATAAATAAATAAATAAATAAATGAATGAACGAACAAATAAATAAATAACAAGCAAACAAATAAAAGTGAGCTATCATGCCACTAAAATACACAGATAAACCTCAAATGCATATTGGTAGTTGAAACAATTCAATCTGAAAAGACTACAAATTGTATGATTCCCATTAAATGACATTCTGGAAAAGACAAAGCGATGAAGACAGGAGAGAAATAGTGGTACACACACAGATTTAGTGGTAAGAGGGGAATGTTGAATCGATGAAGCAGAGTACTTCTAGGACAGTGAAATTATTTTGTATGATATTTTAATGATGGATAATGACATGCATTCTTTAATTCTATAGAAATTTGTAGCACAGAGTGAGGCTTTATGTGTAAAAAGTAAGAAAAAGATCATTGGAGATTGCAGGTCCCAGGCAGGAATGCAGATTGTGATAAGGGAATCTAATTGTATTACAAATGCATGGGATAACCTCAGGGAGGGGTGTTGCGGGAAAAGGTGCTTACCAACATAATTTTAGAAGTAAAGAGTCTGTGAGACTGAAGGCAAAAGGAACCGCTCATAAGCACTGTACTTTAGTTGATAAAATTGTGTCCCAAAGTAGTATGGATAAATATTTTAATACTACTCTATAAGTATAGTGCAATTGACCAATTCAATGTACAGATGATATAAACCACATTTCTCACTGTTGGAATGAGGATGTGTAGCTAAGAGAAGGCTAAAGGGCACTTGGGTGGCTCAGTTTGTCTTGTCGAGGGGCTAACTCTTGATTTTGGCAGAGGTCCTGATCCCATGGTCGTGGGGTCAAGCCACTCATCAGGATTCACACTGGGCACGTAGCTTGCTTAATATTCATTCTCTCTCTCTCTCTCTCTCTCTCTCTCTCCTCTCTGTCCCTCTGTCCCTCTCCCCTACTCACGCTGTCTCTCACTCTCTAATTAAAAAAAAAAAAAAAAGAAAGAAAAGAAAAAGGCTAAAATAATAATTCATGTGAGAATGATTAGAGTTGGAGACATCAGTATAAACCCATGGTTAGCATAATGTAGATACAGATGATTGCATATAGAAATATTCAGGATGGGGGGACAGGTGATCTCGGTGGTGGGGATTAAGGAGTGTGCTTGTCATGGTGAGCACTGGAATAGTTGAGTCACTATATTGTACACCTGAAACTAATATAACACTGTATGTTAACTATATTGGAATTAAAATAAAATAAAAAAGAAATATTCATACATATGTGTACACTATGAAAAGGGGGGAAAACAGTAACTTTGTAGTAGAGAAACCTGACAAACAGTACCTAAGCCCTATGACCAAGAGCACTATCACAGTACTAAGTCATGTTAATATTATGTACCCTTAATATGATGTGATCAAAATAACCCTTTACTGATAGTCACATGGCTCCCCAAAACCCTTCACACCAATCTAGTCATGAGAAAAATGTCAGACAAATTCTAGAAAAGCATTCTAAAAAAATATTTAACCTATAATTTTCAAAACTTATAGAGGTCACTTTAGGCAAACATGCTTGAGCAGTGGAATGTAGAAAGGGCCCACAGAGACCCCCTGGCTGAATACAGACTGGCCCATCAGGCAATGCATCTCAAAATATCCATAGGCCCTAACAGACCAATGGACTACTTACAACCAGTCACAGTTACCCCAAAGGGGAGAATTCCATATGCAGCCATACCTCCTCACCTCCCCCACTTTAAAAACAGCCCCCACCCACTGCCTCCTTGCAGATAGACTCTCCTTTGTTGTCCTGCCCTCCACTCCCTTGCAGTGTATTCAATAAACTTCTAGCTCCTTTGTTCTGCCCCAGGTGAATTATTTCACCTCCCACGCCACTGGCTTCCACTTGATCATTTCCCCACATTTGGGGGCCCCCAATCTGATTGAGAGACACCCCATTTAAACACCACAAAACAGTCAAGGTCATTAGAAACAAGAAAAGTCTGAGCAATGGTTAACAGCCAACAGGAGCCTAAGGAGATATAACAAATACAAGTAATGTGGTTTCTAGGATGAGCCACTGAAACAGAAAGGAAATGTCACACCATATAGGCTAAAGCAACTAAATAAATAACAAAAAAATCCTTTTATATGCTATATATTCATGTAATTATTTTATATCAGGTTGCTCGGGATTGTAAAAGTGGATGTATTTTTATACTAATCATACCAAACTATGAAAATTAAGGAAATCTCTACAATAAGCATATCACAAACTAATAGCATGTTAACACTTTGCAGAAATGCCTACTTACTGAAGTAAAAAAAAAAAAAAATTACATACAAGGGGAAATTTATTTTACAAGATATGGGCTAATTTCACTATTGTAGTTTATAAAGAAGTAATCCAAATATAGTTCATGAATTTTCAAATAATATTATAATTCTCTATTATTAATGTTTCAGTTGTATTTGTGTAAACCATGATATTACTCAAGAAACAAAGACTTTCCAGAATACCAAATAACACTTCTTAGGCTGCTAACCTATATGCTTATGTTATATGCTATCTCTATTCACCTCCTGTTCCAAAGGCTAATTTTCATATAAATCATGTGCTATATTGTAATTTGTGCTGCATATACATCATTTTTGTTTTTCTTTTTGAGATATTTATCTGATGTGAGAGGGTTAAGTCTGAAAGGGAAAAAAAGTGATAAAAATAAGCCTGTATATATACATATATACGTATATATATGTATATATGTATGCATATACATGTATGTACATGTGTGTATGTACATGTATGTGCATGTATATGTATACATATATACATGTATGTATGTGTGCATACATATATGTATATATGTATACATATATGTATATATATGTAGATATGTATATATGTGTATATTTATATACATATAAATATATGTTTATATGTATATAATAAAAAATATAATATATATTTTTATATATATAAAATCAAGTAACTCAGAGCTTTTCCAGTTTAAGATATAAAATGCTTTGTCATTTCCAGAAGTGAAAATTAGAACCCTTTGAATATGCTTGGTTCTTAAAACTGGAAGCCTCCACCCCTGCCAATGGAAAAGTTTTCATATTATGAGCTCTTACAGAAAACTGCTGACTAGCCTCTAGCTCCACCAGGGTTATAAAAGTATTAAACAGTATGATTTTTCATCAACTCTTTAAATAATTTAATAGCTTCTTTTCTTCTATTTTTATTTTTGCCTTATTTGAATACTCATGTTTTCCTCATTATGATTCATGGGATATAATTCCTAGGTGACATTTAACAACTCCTTTAGGGATTGTTATGTAAATAAACCATGAAACAAATAGTACTATCTACCCACACTGCCCCTTCTGATGCTCCAAATTTTGAAACTATGCCTCTTTCTATGGGAAAACAATATTATCCTGGGGTTTGTCTCCCTACATGTTATTGGCTCAGCCTTCAACAAAAATGGTTTCTGTTCTAAAATACTTTAAAGAAGAACACAACCAAATACTCACCATTAGTTGAACTCATGACTTAGGTCTCCGAGGGCTCATTGTTTCTGCACTGAACTGATCAGAAATTAAAGCTGTGTTCCTGGAGAAAAAGGCAATGATTTAGAAATCCTCACAGGGCCTCTCCTTTTCCTGACCTTGTGTCTAAGAATTACAGCATTAAAAGTCTACAGAATAAAAAGCAAGTAACTCAGCTCCGGGGCAGCATGCCCTGTTTATGTTTGGGTGATAAAACCAGTCAAAGGGTAAATTGGAAGTATCACTAACACTATCTAAATCATTTACTGTTGCTGGAAGCACCAAGTCGTCATTACCAAAGACGTTATGGTAATATTTGTTAGTGAGAAGTTTTTAAAGTCACTTTTTAGCTTTAATTCAAGAGTGGAGAATTTTTTCCGCTCTAAGTTTTGGAAACATGTTTTGCAATCTTTACTTCCCTCTATAGCATAATCTATATGTCAACCATTATATGCTAAAATATATATTTCTATTAAGAGTAGTACATTGTTATGCACTGAATTATGACCTCCGCAAATTCTTATGTTGAAGCCCTAATCCCCAGTGTTACTGTATTTGGAGACAGAGCCTTTAAGAAGGTAATTAAAGTTAAATGAGGTCATATGGGTGGGGTGCTGATCCAATAAAATTTGTGTTTTCTTACGAAGAGACGTCAGAGAGTTCCCTCTCCCTCTCCCTGCATGAACACAGAGAAGGGTTGGTGCAGACTCAGGGAGAAGGCAGTCATCTTCAAGCCAAGGAAAGAGTCCTCACTAGAAACCAAGTTGGCCAGCACCTTGATCTTGGACTTCCAACATTTAAAACTGTAAGGAAATAAATTTCTGTTTTTTAAGCCACCCAGTTCATGGTATTTTGTTACAGCAACCTGAGCTGATTAGTACTTATATCTATTGAGTGGATAATGAAGATATATCTGTTTATCACACTTCTTTCTCAAAGCCAGTTTTATTTAAACATTTACTCAGTGATTTTTCACCATTCATTAATCAAATCTTTTTTTTTTTTTTGCATGTTGCTTTCTTTCTTTCTTTCTTTTTTTCTTTCTTTCTTTCTTTCTTTTTAAAAGAGTGATCACAGGAAGTATAGAAAACACTGTTGGTTATTATTCTACACTTCCTTCTTACTAGAAGAGACTGGAATTTATTCTAGTGTTTCTTTCCTACATGATAATTCTGTGGTAAAGTGTGTTTGTCTAGACCTCTGAAAGTAATCCCCTTACTGTTAATGGTATATTGGTGGGCATGTGAGATAGTCTGATCAATCAGATGTGATGGTAAATGTGTTAGGGAGGAAAATGCTTCATTAAAAGGTTTCTGATTTTTAATAGGGGAAACATAAATGAGTGGCCTTGGCCTTGCCTAGTCATTATTGTCTGTGAATATGAAGTCTGGAACCATGTTAGCTTCTTGCAAATATGAGATCACTTTCTTTCATGGAAACAGATACACTGATAGAGCAGTAAGTTAAAAATAATTTAGAAGTCTTAGGTTATTATTGAACCTTGAATTAAACAGAACTAGAGTTTTCTTATGTCCAGACATAGGCAAGAAGATAAATCCCCTCTTGTTCAAAAAGCAAAGAGTTGAATTTTAATAATTGTATATGATAATTACCTCTTAATTTGTAGATATAGTCAGAAATTGAAATCTTTTGTTTTACACTTAGTTGGGTTGTCTTCATCATAAAACTTTTGAAAATAATTTTAATTGCTTAATCTATTCAATAAATGCCTTTCACATTAGAGAGAAAAACAGATACTTTGTGTTAAATGAAACCTCTCTATTTCAGTAAAATCAATACATAAAATTGCTTGTCATAAAAATCTCCAGGAATGATATACAAGAAATAAATAATAGTGTAAGGGATGCTGAGAACTAACAAAGAAACCAAGGGTAGAAGGAAGACTTCTCACTTTATAGAATTTTTTATTTTGAGGTTTTAGAAATTTGTAAATACATTAAAAAGGTTTAAATTTTTCTAATGTTTATTTATTTTTGAGAGAGAATAGGCATGTGAGTGGGGGAGGGGCAGAAAGGGGCAGGCAGAAGATCCCAAGCAGGCTCCACGCTAACAGCAGAGAGCCCAATGCAGGGCTCAGGTTCACAAACTGCGAGATTATGACCTGAGCCAAAGTCAGATGCTGGATGCTTAACTGATGGAGCCACCCAGGTGCTCCTAAACAGGCTTAAATTTTTTAAAAAGTAGGGTGTGCCTGGGTGGCTCTGTCAGTTGAGTGTCTGACTTTGGCTCAAGTCATGATATCACAATTCGTGAGTTCGAGTTGGATCCCCACATCAGGTGCTCTGCTGTCAGTGTGCAGACCACTTTAGATCCTCTGTCTCCCTCTCTCTCTCTCTCTCTCTCTCTCTCTCTCTGCCCCCCGCACCCTCATGCTCTCTCTCTCTCAAAAATAAATTGAAACATTAAAAACAAAAAAGTAAAACTAAGGAGGCTTTAAAAATCAGACATTTAAGGGAAATAAAAATTGAAAAGTTCCTAAAAATATTAATACCTTGATTTTTTATCCAGGGCTTCTATATGTAATGAATGCAGTTATAAGAATATCATCAAAACTGTTTTAATAGTTTTCCTCATCAAGCTGTACCACTGTAAAATTTTCAATTTGAAAACAGATTTCTCTTACATTTTCTGAGCTTCCTTATTCCTATTGTGCTTCCTAAATATGTTCATACAGAAACTTGTCTTGAATTTGGGCAAGAATTATAGTATATAAAAGTAGGAATATTTTTTCCAGTGCTTATTTAATACAGTAAACTAAAGATGGAAGGTTACTCACATAATTATCATCAAGTCAACATGTGCTATCTATACTGATGATTCTAATCCCAAGTAGTCATATGGAGGATTCTATCGGTACCTGTTCTGGCAGCTTAAATAAGTGGACCTTGCTGAATACTGGATAGTTAGCTAGCTTTCTAATATATGTTTTAACAATCAGTAATTATCTAAGAAATTTCATTAAACCATTACAAGTATTGTATTACATCAAATTAATATAATTAACCATAATGCCTAATGCTACCTGATCATGGTGAAATTAACACATTCAAATTTTACTGATGGCAGCAATTTAAACATTATATTTAAATATCCAAAGAAAAAAGGCCATGTTTTTAAACCATAAAATTATCCTTCTTGTGTAAACTTATACAATGGTAATCATCCAGCAGAAAATAATATATGCATATATATATATATATGAATTTAAAAGTTTTTAAAAATTCACAATAGAATATTACAAAAATAAATATATAACTATAAATATACAACTTTATATAACTATAAATATATATGCCTAGGACGGAACAAGAAAGAAACAATGGAACAAGGAAATTACTCTTATAAAGAAACTCTCAATTTGTTCTCAAATTATTTTCAAGGAAATGATAATTTAGTGAAAATTTTGGTGACTTTTAAACTTATATGTTGATTATAATGTTATCTATACAAGAGGCAGATTGTATATTGCTATAATTGTCCTTCGCAAAATATACTTATGCTTTTATACTTACCAAATACATTTTATGGTAAATTTTTAGTGAAACCTATTGTTTTATGTTATTAATAGTCATTAGATTTAAAATGAACAATCCTTGATAAGCATGGGATGAGATAAACCCTTGTAACTAGTGTATTTTCTTCTACCCACAGA
This sequence comes from Panthera onca, assembly GCF_046562875.1. Taxonomy (NCBI): domain Eukaryota; kingdom Metazoa; phylum Chordata; class Mammalia; order Carnivora; family Felidae; genus Panthera; species Panthera onca. The sequence continues at coordinate 78,486,728 of NC_138339.1, forward strand.
CCTTCCATTCATTTGTGCTATATTAAACAGCTGATACAAAATGAATAACTCCTCTATACCTTCATTTTTCTTTCATAAGTGTTTTTGCATCCCGCTTTGTCTTGGGGTTTGTTGAAACCTCTTTCATGTCTTGGGTACGAATCACCAATACCACAACATCACATCATCAAAATCACAACATCTAGTAGTATTATGGATTCTGAGGCCTAGTCCCACTCATACTGATTTATATTAGTTTCTGTTCCACTCATAATAAATTATCTTCTTGCACATAACTTATCTTCTTGGGAAGATATGTAACTTAAAAGTAAAATACGGAAGTCTTGAGGGGCCAAGAACTAAGAGAGAGGAACAAAAATGTGAAAGTAGCACTCATGAAATATTCTTCTTGAGGTATATACTGATTATAAAGTTGTAGGTGGGAGAGGGGACTAATAAGCTGACTTGGCTATGAGACTGAGAAGAGTTTTCAGCACTCTTTTATGTTTCTTGTGACCTGGGGTACACAGAGGCCTATGGACTAAGATTAAGGATAATCGATAGAGAACAGCTTTCACTAAGACTTAAAACCAGTTACAAATAGCTCAGCTCCAGTTTCTATGAACTATGGCTATCATATTGCTTGACAAAAGAAAAAGTAATTTCCCTCTGTGGAAAATAACATTATCCAGAGTCTATAATAGCTCAGATTTTCATTCTTGTAAAAATTGCCCAGCATTCAAAAATAATTTATTAGACAAAGACACACTCAACAAAACAAAAGCACACTCAAAGAGAGAGAGAGAGAGAAAGAGAAACAGATTTATAAAGAATCTATACGGTGGTATCTTTTGAAAGATATTTTAGATTATTGAAATCATAATATTTAACAAATTAGATAATATGGAGAATTTTAGAAGTTAATTTAAAATTTTAGAAAATCAACTGAAATTTTAGAAGTGAAAAATATAATAAGAATTAAACAGATGAGCATAATAACATGAAATCAGAAGAGAATCCAATGGCTATAAAACTAAAAGATATTAAGAGTAAAATAATCCAACTTAACCCAAAAGAGAAAATATAGAAAACATCATAGAGGTCATATAGCACATGGTGAAAATGCTGGACATCTGCTAATTTGAAGTCTCAGAAAAGGAGACAGATGATATAAAGAAATGTTTATAGTAAGAATGTCCAACATTGTCCAGAAATTAAGAGGCTTAAAGACACAGATTTAGTAAGTACTAGAAAAATTCACAGGGTTAGTAAAAATAATACCACGATGGGACACATAATTGTGAAATCAATGAACACCAAATACAAACAGAAAGTCATAAATTCAAGAGGTTTAAAAATAATTATTTTAAGCAGTCTCATTAAGACTTACAGGCTGACTTTTTCACAGAAACAGGTTTAAGTAGCAACAATGGAATAATCTATAAAAATGGCGAAACAAAATATTATTCATAGGCGTACAATTGTAAATGCTGAAAAAAATCAGATAAACTATTAGAATTAATAATTGAATTCAACAAAGGTATTTGCAAAGGTGCAAAGGTATTTGCACAGAAACTGACATTTTATCTAAATTCTAGCAACAGAAATGAGAAAACTAGTGTTAGAAAATAGTGTCATTGAATAATTCCACTTTCCAGTTTCACAGGTAAGGAGCTTGGAAGTCACCACACCATCCTAATAAGTAACAAACTGAACATACTGAAAAATCAATGATATTCTAGTATCCGAGAGAGAGGTGATGACACAGGGCAAACCAGTGTCCCCAATTCAAAGGTAGATTGCAGAGACAGAGAGAGGAACCAACTGACAAGTAGGCAGAAACCAGTGCCTATTTGTAAAAATAGGGTTAAAAATTTGACTTATAATTGTCAGACTGCAGAAGGCTCAGTGTAAACAAGTCTGAGATTTAAAATCTTCAGCCTGGGGCCTCACAATTTTTTGAGATTTATCTCCAGATGCTTGACCAGTTTCCTTCAATAAGTATCTCAGAAAAATCTGTCTGTGCTTCCAGCAGGGAAGACGAATAATATTGAAACATGCCACAGCACTCTGTTCTTATCAAGGCCTACTCTCAGGAGAAACTAGTTACCTAGAACCTACCTTGCTATGGTATTATCAGGGCCTACCAAACTGAGAAAAGGGAAATACCTCTAGTCAGCTCTAGCCTTCTATGTGGAAGAAGAGAAATTCCAACTCCAGCCCACTCTAGACATCTTCTCCCACTAAATAGGCAGACAAAACAGAAACACTCGTGGAGTTCAGTCTATAGGCACAGACTCACTAAGAATCTGAGACCTAATCACAGAACTACAGAATGTTTTCCTTGTTCCAATACTGAACCACCACATCACTAAAGGCCTATTTATAGTGGTTCCTTTTATCTAGTACATCATGTCTGGCTATCAAGAAAAAAATTACAAAACATACTAAATGGCAAAAATCACATGTCACAGAACTAGAGCAAGCATCAGAACTAGGCATGGCAGAGATGTTGAAATTACCAGACTAGAAATTTAAAACAACTATAATTAACATGCTAAAGGATCTAATGGATAAAATAGATAGCATGCAAAAATGCAAAAATCTTAAGAACTAAAAAAGAAATTCTAGAGATCAAAAACACTGTAACAGAAATAAAGAATGCTTTTGGTGTCCTTATTAATAGACTGAACATGACTGAGGAAAGACTTTCTTTCTTTCTTTCTTTCTTTCTTTCTTTCTTTCTTTCTTTCTTTCAGAGAGAGCACAGAAGCAGAGGGGCAAAGGGAAAGGGAGAGAGAGAATCTTAGGAGTCTTTAGGTCCAGCTCAGAGTCTGACATAGGGATTGATCTCACAACCTTGAGGTCATGACCTGAGCTGAAAGCAAGAGTGGACACTTAACCTACTAAGCCATCTAGGTACCTGGAGGAAAAAATTTTGAGCTTGAGAATACAGTATCTCAACAGAAGCCTCCAAAACTGAAAAGCAAAGAGAACAGAAGTCAACGGGGCGGGGTGGGGGGTGGGGTGGGTAGGTACAGAATATCCAAGGATTGTGGGAAACTACAAAAGATATGTGTAATAGGAATACCAGAAGGAGAGGAAATAAAGTAAAAGAAGAAATATCTGAAACAATGAGAATTTCCCCAAACTAATGTCAGATACCAAATCACAGACACTGGACACACAAACATCAAGCAAGATAAATGCATGTATACACACACACACACACATATATATTCATATACACATATACTTATATATATATTCATATATATATATATGTATATATATATATATATATATTCATATCTTTTTCTAACTACAGAAAATCAAAGATACAAAAAAAAAGTCTTCTGAAAGAAACCAGGGGGGAAAAACAGCTTACCTGTAGAGGAATAAAGATAAGAATTGCATTCTACTTCTCAGAAACTGTGCAAAACAAAACAGAGTAAGCTAAACATTTAAAAGTGTTAAGAGGGAAAAAAAACCCAGAAATCTGTACCCTGCAAAATTTTACTTCAAGAGTGAAGGAGAAATAAAGACTTTCTCAGACAAACAAATTTGAGAGATATTTATGCCTTAGAAGAAATGTTAAAAGAAGTTCTTCAGAGAGAAGGAAAATAATATAGTTCAGAAACACATCTACATTAAAAAGGAAGAGCATCAAAAAAGAAATTTTCATCCCTAAATGTACTATTCTGTGGTCCAGGATCCTGCAGAAAAAAATCACTGGTGTGCTTCAGCCCTTTCACGTGGATATCTTAGCTGCACCACTGTCTGTCACTCCTGCCTGACATTGCAGAACAAATACATTGAAAGGAAACAAGAGCAGAAATCCTGGTCATAGTATCAAAAGACGATTTTTTGTGGGACAGTAACCAAAGAGGTCCTCCTACAAGCAGGAGAAGCCAATATTAGACTGAATGCTAAAATTTGTCACAAGAAGGAATATTGAATATGTGCTCTTTTGAGTAAAAATTGACTATTTCCAAAAAAACAAACAAATAAATAATGCCATTTCAAGCATTGAGAACATCAAACCTTACAAATAATTTAATGAAATATAGCTTTCAGTCATAGGTATACAGGGCATCGTATTATACACATGTCTTCAATGGAAATATTCTTATTGGAACTATCCAATGTAGGATTTGCTTTTTAATTTACATAGTCCATTAACATACCTTTTACTCTTCTTAAAATTTTTTTCCTGTTTTGAGAAATAATTGACATATATCATTGTATAAGTCAAGGTAAATAGCATGATGGTTTGATTTAACTATATTATGACATGATTAACATTACGCATTTAGCTTCTATCCATCATCTCACACAGATACAACAAAACGAGAGAAAAAAATTCTCCTTGTGATAAGAACTCTTAGTATCTTATCTCTTAACAACTTTCCTATATATCATATAGCCATGTTAACTATAGTTGTCAGGTTGTACATTATATCCCTAATACTTATTTGTCTCATAACTGGAAGTTCATACTTTTAAATGTTCTCTTAACATTTATACTTTATCTTGACTCTGTTTTTTGAGTTTTTGCCATAGTGATAAAAATAAGTGTATTTTGAGACATTATTAACTGAGTTAATTTTGACTTCCATTTTCACGAAAGCTGAGTTCCATTGCTTCTGTGTTCCTAGAATTGCCATCTTTATTAGTTCAAATAATTATATTTATTTCAGAGTTGTCTGTGTAATTTAGAGAACTTTAAAATCCCTATTTATTTTTTGAGAAAGGGAGAGAAGGGGAAGGGCAGAGGGAGAGGGAGAGACTCTCAAGCAGGCTTCACAGCCAGCTCAGAGCCCCACTTGGGGCTCAATCTCACGACTGTGAGATCATGACCAGAGCTGAAATCAAGAGTTCAATGTTCAACTGATTGAGCAACCCAGGTACCTTGAAAATCCCTATTCTATCTCTGAAATTTAATATTTAGTTTTATATTTGTGTTGACCTTACGAGTGTGTTGGAAGTGAAGGCAATGATTGTAGAGAAATTTGTTAGTAGAAAATTGCTAGATAGTTAGTTTTAATATATTTCCCTGTTGCCTGAGTTCAGACAGTAAGTATGCTTTGTTTAATTTCTGAGCAAGATTCAGCTGGAATTACTACCTATCTTAAGAAGATAAGTGAATAAATGTAAGCATCATCATATCATTAATAGCTAGGGGTAAGACATTTTCTATTTCTCCCCTGGTCATCTAATGTAACCTCAGTGAAGTTTTGCACTGTCCCTTGAAACAGCTATTCAATCACCAGAATTTTGAAGACAGGGTTCATTAGAGCATCTCACATGATCACTAGACAGAGTGGGAGATTAACAATAAGTAACTTGTTTTATGTTGAAAGGAGAAGTTGGGGCACCTGGGTGGGTCAGTCAGTTAAGCGTCTGACTCTTGATTTTGGCTTAGGTCATGATCTCACAAACCATGAGATCAAGCCCTGTGTTAGTCTCTGTGCTGACAGTGCAGAGCCTGCTTGGGATTCTCTCTCTCTCTACCCCTCCTTCCCTCAAAATAAATAAATAAACTTTAAAAAAAAAAGACAAAGTTATTTCAAGTTTAGTCATACTATTGAAGTTACCTAAGTAAGAGATATCAGTAGACAGCCAGCTAGAATAATAGGAGATAAAAAGAAGTACATGAATTTGAAAGGTGACAGGAAGGCAGAATCATTAGGATTTGTATGAGACTGGGAAATGGGAATAGTCAAAATATTGCCAGAGATGTGGATTAAATAATTGGTATTGACATATAATTTGGGGAATAATTGAGAAATTCAGTTTTAAGCATGCTTAATTTGAGATGCCTGTAGGATCTCAAGGGAATATTATAGTTCTTAGCTATAGTTAGAGAAAGGGGGCCATCAACTTATAACCATTTAATTTATGAGAAAAAAGAAAATCAATGATGAGTTATTCAGAGATGCTGCTGAGAGCTTTCAATAATGTATACCTCTAAAAATGGCCAACAATCATAGTTTGTGAAATGGGAGGAATGTATTTGCTGAGAAGTCTTTTTCTCTTTAATTTCATTTAAAAACAATATGCAACTACTATTTGGTGAGCAGTGTCTAAAGTTGCAAAACTGGGGAGGTGGGTGGGGGTTTGGGTGGCTCAGTCAGTTAACAGCATCCAACTTCAGCTCAGGTTATGATTTCACAGTTCATGAGTTGGAGCCCCTTGTTTGGCTCTGTGTTGACAGCTCAGAGCCTGCAGCCTGCTTTGGATTCTGTGTCTCCTTCTCTCTCTGCCCCTCCCATGTTTGCACTCTGTCTCTCTTTCTCTCTCTCTCTCTCTCAAAAATAAACAAACATTAAAATTTTTTTAAGTTGCAAAAGGAACAAAATATAAACCTTGTTCTACAAAAAATGTATAATCTAATGAAGAATATATATTCAAAAGTTAGGATAGATTTGTAATTATATTTATGTTTTTTTTCTCCCCACATATAAAAACTATATTTTTATCAAAAAACTAGGTTGGTCACCCAAATACTATTTTTCTATTATATATATGATATATATAATATATATATATGATATCTATAATATATATAATATATATAAGTATAATATATATATAATATATATAATATATATTAAATATTACATTACATATATGTATTACATACATATTACATTACATATATGTATTACATTACATATATATTACATACATTACATATATGTAATATATATTTGTAATATATATTACATAATTACATATGAACATTTTATATATGTACATATATTTTTTATAAAGTTCTGCAAATAAGTAACTATGGGAAACAGATATAGAGCACCAAGAACCTACAAAGACTCACAAATAGTACTTTAAGTAAAAACCAACCAGTAAAAAATCGCCAGTTTTAAACATCCTAAATTTCTAATAAATAACACTATAATAAATGCAGTGCTTTATCTTTAAAAAGTTCTTATACATTGTTTGGTGGAATTATATGTAGTAAGCACTGTGGCTATTTGAAATGGAAAGAGATAAGTTGGGAAGAAGAATATTATGTTAACCTTATAGGTGAATAACTATAGTTCATTGTCCTGTTTTTCTTTTTTTTATGTATTGGCTTAAAATAGAAACTCAACATTTGTTGTTTGGCCAATTACCTCATAAAGAAATTGCTCATATGGTGCCAAGTGAGAACAGATGCTACAAAATGGCATCCTCCTATACTCGGTTTTATAGTTGTTAATTTCAATCTACTGCAAAAGCTTTTCAATTCCATTTAAAGGATATGATAACGGTGATGTGTGAATCTTTCATTGTCATTAATTAATTTATTTTTGTAGCCTTGTCTCACATAAAACTGTGATTTCTTCGGGCTTGATTCCCTCTTCATTTTTTTCAAAGTGTTCAAAGTATTATTTAAATTTTCTCATTACTTAAGTCTTTCCCTTTTGTTCACTATTTGTATTCTCATAACCAACACTCTCATTCATGTGTGAGAGGCTACATTAAACACTTTTGTCAGAAAAGTAAACAATTTTGAGATAACAGCATAGTGTACACCAATTAAGCAACATATGTAGAAAATTGGAGTTACGAGAAAGACCGTTCACTAAGCTTGATGATTTTTTTTTCTTTAGCTGCTTTTCTTTGGTAGGTCCATGCCAAATCATCATTTGAGATATCAGAAATGAGTAGACACATTTTCGTGTTTTGATTTTTGTATTCTATTTGTCTACTGAATATGAAAAATATGTGCACTAAAGACACATAGTATAATAAAAAAAAAAACTATCTAATAGGATTAAAGTTAGCAAAATGCTTGGATCTTATATTTCCTATCTGAGGAGAGTGACTAATATTTACATTACTTGATTTTGAAAGAAGTCTTGTTATAATTCTTATTATTAAAAAAAGAATGTATTCAGGATGTGTCCAATATTAACTGCTAAATTAGAGAGACAGGGAGACTGACCCATATTACACAGCATTTTAATAACTACCATAGAGTATCTTGCAATAAAAAGAAACCATGCCATAAACATTATCTTTCCATCTATTCTTGTTTTCTGATTATAAAACTAAACAATATTTTTCTGGGCATGAGGAAATGTCTTTGGGTCTCCACACAAGTGTTCTGGTAATGACAAACTCATCTCATAGAAGGCACAAATCTAAATACTATCATATTTAGATTTGATAAAGGTCTCATTTTTAATTTTCAAGAAATAATGGTTGTGGTAAAAAAAAATTAAAAGAAAGAATTAGGGGTGCCTGGGTGACTCAGTCAGTTAAATGTCTGACTCTTGATCTCTGCTCAGGTCATGATCTCACAGTCCCTGAAATCGAGCCCCGCATTGGGCTCTGTGCTGACAGCACAGAGCCTGCTTGGGATTCTCTCTCTTCCTCTTTCTCTGCCCCTCCCCTGCTCTCTCCCTCTCTCTCACTCTCTCTCTCTCTTTCTCTCAAAATAAATAAATAAACCTAAAAAAAATAAATAATTATATATAATAATTTTACCTTCAGTTTTTCTTTTTCCCTCCCAATAAATTTTGTTCAATATGCATGTGTTTACAAATAGGTCTATTCCTTCACCAGTTCCATAATGTATTGTCTTTGCTTCTAAAACAGCTGCCGTGGATTTACTTCAACTAGTCAATGTGAGTTATGAGGCAGGTCTAATTGCTGTACTTATTTTTCAAAAGGTAAGACTTAAAAAGTAGTAGCACACTGGGGACAAAAATAAGGATGTTACTCTGAAAATTGAGCCTTTTCATGCTTTGAAGGAAGTAGTCACAGAAAAGATATCCTACACTGAGATAAATTTGTAAGAACTGAAGTAGAGATGTTCTGGTAATTTTTTTTTAATCAGTGGAAAGGAAAAGGTGTTCAAATTCATCATTTCTGTTAACTAGTCACAGCATTATTCTCAACCCAGTTTCTGTGTCCCTATAAGACCCAAAAGCTAATTTACTATTACAGATTCACAGATGTTGTTTTATTCATGCTCTAGGCAAGTCTTACTGGTCATACCATATATTTTATTCCTGAATTGCTAATAGAAAAAGTGGAACTATTTCATATTAAAAGAAACACAAAAATAAATGTATTAAAATATTTTATTCTTAAAGCAACCTAAAATATCTATGAATATATTTTCCCTCATTTTATTAAATTTACGTATAAATGCAATACTGCTAAGTTAATGCTGAAGATATAAGTGAGCCACTGAGGGTAAAAAAATACAGAAAAGCTTAATCCAAAAGCAAACAGTTTATTGCTGGGTCAAAAAAAAAAAAAATCTAAAAGGAGTATTTTTTTGGACCATAGAGCCCAATGAGAATGCCAAGCCTTAAGCTCCATACTGATATCGTGAAATAATTACTCAAAAGATAGAATACCAAACATAAAAGCTGGTGACCTAAGACGATTGCAAGACATTTTCATTTCTTACTTCAAATCCTGTTCACTCTGTTTCTCCTGTGTCCTTAAATATAAAACAAAGATGTTCTCCTAATTAAACATATTTAAGCCTTTTTTTAAAATCACTGATCCTTTTGAGAATACTGGAAAAAATATACATATACACACATCTACAAAATTTTGCATACAACTTCAGGGTCTCATATGTACCCCACTAAAAGTCATCTGGATGCTATAAGGTATACCATAGTTTAAAACTGCTGGCCTAGGGGTGCCTGGGTGGCTCAGTCGGTTGAGCGTCCGACTTCGGCTCAGGTCATGATCTCACAGTTTGTGGGTTCAAGCCCCGCATCAGGCTCTGTGCTGACTGCTTGCTCAGAGCCTGGAGCCTGCTTCAGATTCTGTCTCCTTCTGTCTCTGCCCCTCCCCCGCTCACGCTTTGTCTCACTCTGTTTCTCAAAAATAAATAAAATGTAAAAAAAAATAAAAATAAAATAAAAAAAAATAAAACTCCTGGCCTAAAACAGTTTATTTTTTAATCTTACAGGTTTTTCTAAACCGTCTACTACCATCATCAAGTCTTCTTAGAATGATAAGCACCCAATAGGTGTTCATCAAATATTAGTGGTTAATAATGATAAACACTTGTTTCCTCTCCTTATACAAATAATAATTTAAAATAAACTGTCATGTGAATTTTGTCATAAATGTTCAGTTCTCATCTCCTAATCCCCATGATAGCAAAAGCAAGGAAATTTTAAGTTTAGTCAACCTTCAGTAACTAGGAATTAACAGGATCAAGGCAGCCTAAAGAAGTTTGTGAGAAAACCAAGATATCCCAATCCTATAGAACTTACTTCTATGGGCTCAAAAAAATCACAAGTCCAATAAGCTTGGCTAATAGCAAGCAAAAATCATATGTAATTTTATTGGGATAAATGCAGTGATGCCCTTCTGGGGGTGATGGCAATTACCAACTCTCATCATTATTCATTTCTCCTCTCTTTCCTGGACACCCAGAAGACAAAAGTCTCCAGCCTGCTTACAATGTGGGTAGTAGGGCAATGTGGCTAGTTCCTGCTGGTGAATTATAAACAAAACTCACAACTGTCACTTCTTGGCTGAGACATTTAAAAATACCTGATCTACTCTATCTTACTCAGACTATGACAATGACCTTGAAAGCTTCATGTTTATACTGAAAAACCTTAAAATTCGCTTGGAAGGGAGCTTCTCTGGAGAAATAAACTTAGGCCACCAATATTTCAGGGCTAAGAATGGCTTAGCCTAATTTGAGGAACATCCCAGGCTAGATGACATTTGATTTTTTAAGTTAAAATGTAACCGGTAATAGAGTATCATGTCATCTGAAAATAGTGAATGTTTTACTCCTTCCTTGTCAATTTATGGTACTGGCATAAAAGTAGACATATAGATCAATGGAACAGAAAACCCAGAAATGAACTCACAACAATATGGTCAATTAATCTTCAACAAAGCAGGAAAGAATATCCAATGGGAAAAAGACAGTCTTCTCAACAAGTGGTGTTAGAAAGCTGGACAGCAACATGCAGAAAAATGAAACTAAACCACTCTCCTACACCATACCCAAAAACATATTCAAAATGGATTAAAGACCTAAATGTGAGACATGAAACCATAAAAATCCTAGAGGAGAACATAGAAGCAACTTCTTTGACATCAACTGTAGCAATTTCTTTCTAGCTATGTCTCCTGAGGCAGGGGAAACAAAAGTGAAAATAAACTATTAGGATTTCACTTCTTCACAGTGAAGGAAACAAATCAACAAAACTAAAAGGCAACCTATGGAATGGAAGAAGATATTTGCAAATGACTTATCAGATAAAGGGAGAGTATTCAAAATGTATAAAGAACTTATCAAACTCAACACCCAAAAACCAAACAAGCTAGTTTAGAAATGGGCAGAAGATATGTTTTCTGAATAAACATTTCCAAAGAAGACATCCAGATGGCTAACAGACACATGAAAAGATGTTCAACATCACGCATCCTCAGTGAAATACAAATCAAAACTACAATGAGAAATCACCTCACACCTATCAGAATGGCTCAAACCAACAACATAAAAAACAATAGGTACTGGTGAGGATGTGGAGAAAGGGGAAGGCTCTTGCACTGTTGGTGAAAATGCAAACTGGTGCAGTCCCTGTGGAAAACAGTATAAAGTTTCCTTAAAAGGTTAAAAATAGAACTACCCTATCATCCAGCAATTGCACTACCAGTTATTTACCCAAGGAACACAAAAATACTAATTCAAAGGGATTCATGCACCCCAATGTTTATTGCAGCACTATTTATAATAGCAAAATTATGGACACAGCCCGTGTCCATCAACTGATGAAAAGATAAAGAAATGGATATACACAATGTAATATTACTCAGCCATGAGCTAGAATAAAATCTTGTTATTTGCAACCACATGGACAGAGCTAGATAGTTTTATGCTAAGTGAAATAAGTCATTCAAAGAAAGACAAATACCTATGATTTCGCTCATATGTGGACTTAAAAAAAAAACAAAACAAATGAGAAAAAGGAAGAAAAAAGAGTGAGGGGCAAACCAAGGAACAGACTCCTAACTACAGAGAGAAGCTGATGGTTACCAGAGGGGAGGTGGGTGGGGGATGGATGAAATAGGTGATGAAAGTTAAGGAGTGCACTAGCGATGAGCACTGAGTGTTGTATGGAAGTGTTGAATCACTGAATTGTACACCTGAAAGTATTAACAAACATCTTATGGAACAAAACTGCACTACTGCTGGCAATTGTTCCTTAGAATTAATAATTACATTGTAAGTATCCACTATTTTCAACAGTAGAAAACATTACTAATGGCATATGCCAGGAAATTTATGCTCTAAATTGTAGGGTGTATAGATTTCTCCAGAATCCTTCCTAAAATCAGTGACTTAGTTGTCACAGGTGACTTGAGTCCATAGTAACTTTTAAATCAATGCTCAGCATACTTTCTATGATATTAAGAAATATGCACATGCAGCAGGAAGAAAGCTTAACATTCTTTGTAAGCAGTATAATAAAGGTGGTAATTGCTAATAGAATACTTGCAATGACCTAATGCCGAGCCCATAAACACCTACACATTGTCTCAATTGCTCTTAGATGAATCTTGGAAGGTGGCAGACCATTTTTTAGTGCAAACTGGCATTCAATTATGGTCTTCATTTAATTAACTATAGTATTCAAGGTCAATTTGTTCTCTATATACAAGATATTACATCTTCCTTATCCAAAGGAGACAAAGTAGTGTCCCTGCCTTTCTGTCACCAGAGACTGAAATCAGGTTAGCATCTTGTGTAATGATCCCTACAGATAAGAGTACATTGTTCAGCTGAATGGGAATATGGAACAATAGCCTAATCACAGAGCAATAGACTTTGAAAGCTAGAATATCATTTGAGAGGTATTAATTCATCTACACAATTCCTACACTGTGGAAAGAAATAGCAATTCTTCTACACTTGATAGGGAAGCAAAGACACTAAGAAATCAGTGGACACGGATGATGACAAAACAAAGGAGAGCAAGACCTCACAAATGTTCTGTTGTTTTAATCACTCTACTTTTTACTTAAATAAAAGAAGCCTTTCTTGGTTTATATATAAGGCAAGCTCACAAAAATATCAAATGCTATACAGGCACATAAACCAATAGAAAATTCTGCAACCTTGTAGCATGGGCACATGCACGCACACACACACATTTAACTACCATTGATGAACACCTATGAAGTTTCTCCCTTTTCTTCAAAATTACTTCTAACAGCAGCTGCTGATATCTCTTCATTTCTTGCCTCCCTCTCCTGTTTCTCAAAAATTTCTTTTCTCTTTACTATACTGCTGGTCTCTCCTCACATCTTTATCCCACTGCTATCTAGCATCATAAGTCATAAGTCTTTCCGGGGCGCCTGGGTGGCGCAGTCGGTTAAGCATCCGACTTCAGCCAGGTCACGATCTCACGGTCCGTGAGTTCGAGCCCCGCGTCAGGCTCTGGGCTGATGGCTCGGAGCCTGGAGCCTGTTTCCGATTCTGTGTCTCCCTCTCTCTCTGTCCCTCCCCCGTTCATGCTCTGTCTCTCTCTGTCCCAAAAATAAAAAATAAACGTTGGAAAAAAAAAAAAAAAGTCATAAGTCTTTCCCTTCCAGGTGTTTTCCATTTTCCCAGGAATATATATTTTTTACACCTCACCCCTGGGCATCTCAAATTCCTTATCTCCACTTACTGCACCATTAACTCAATAAAGTTTAGTTACAGAGACAATTTTCCTTACAAGGTAAGGAAAGGACTGTGTGGAGTTGGCTGGGAAAAGGGCAAAATAAACATGTAAAAACTGATATTTAATAAAGATTTTGTTGTCACATCCTTTTATATGCATACATATATAGCTCTGTTATTTCACCAAAATTATGGTAATACCTGAGTCAATAGATTTACTTCAGCCACTAATTTTACCTCTTTTTCACTTTAGAACTCTTGCTGTCTCAAAATATTTAGTCAAATCCGTTCAGCCAGAAGTTTTCTATTTCACACATCTCCAAATCCAGAGATGCCAATCCCAGAGATCTTAAAATGTGTAAATCAATTAAGGTAATACTTGCCTAACTTACCTGAGGGATAGAGGACTTGGGTAGGGATAAAATCCATCCATAGAAAAGGTCAACTTATTAAAGTGAGACTTCGCCTCTTTTACATTCAGTCATTTATAAAATAGAGTTAAAAATAACTTGCATCACCCTCAAAAAATTGCAACTAAATGTTATAATATATATTAAATCTCTTGAGAATTGCAAAATTCCAATCCAATGAAAGGTATTTATGTTGCCTTTTTTCACCCAGCCAGATGGTGTTAAATGGGGTTTCTTGGACACCTGTTTTTTTCATTGCTTTTCAGGTGTCCTCTTATGCATATTTGTGGTATGGACTCAGGCATTCTATATGATTATTTAAAGCAATGAGCAAAGAATTAAGGGAACAGATTCTAGAATTAAACCATCTAAGCTCAAATTCTGGGTTCTGCCACTTACTACCCATAAGACTTTGGAGATGTCATTTAACCTCCTTATGCCTCTGAATCTTCATGTGTAAAATGAAGATAAAGCTAGCACCTAACTTAAGGTGTTGCTGTGATAATTTAAAGTGTTAAAATGGATAGTATAATCCCCAGTAGCACATGAAAAGTGTTATATAAATTACAACACAAAAATCAAAAGCCTTACATAACTGAAAATATTACTGAAAGTTGCTAATTTAAGCTTTATGTGTTTGCAAACATAAGGCACTATGCCCCAATATACTCATGTTGATTTTCTAATGGTGGTTATATTTCACTGTACATTATAGACGTATCATTTAGTGAAGGGAATAAAGTACATGGGAACAGATAGATTTTGGGAGTTGAATTACATATTTATCTTTAAGTAAGTTATTTAACATCTTGAGGTTTTATTTTGTGGCAACTTCAAAGTAATTGAAATAATGATTCTTAAGATTTTTGTGAGGTGTAGGGGCGTCTGGGTGGCTCCGTCGGTTGAGTGTCTGACTTCGGCTCAGGTCATGATCTCTCGGTCGGTGAGTTCGAGCCCCACGTCGGGCTCTGTACTGACAGTTCAGAGCATGGAGCCTGCTTCGGATTCTGTGTCTCCCTCTCTCTCTGCCCCTCCCCTGTTCATGTTCTGTTTCTCTCTGTCTCAAAAATAAATAAACATTAAAAAAATTTTTTAAATGAAAAAAAAAAAAGATTTTTGTGAGGTATAATATGAAGGTCTTCATACTATTCCGGGCAAATGGGGTATAAGGAAAACCTGTTAGTTGCCTTCCTTTGTTGATAGGGGGATGGGGTGTGTGTGTTTTCTAATAATATTTACTACATGTCAGGTTCCTAAGGACTTCATACTCACCTTCTGAATTTCAACTGAGGAACCAACCTCGAACATTAAAATAATCATATTATTAAGAAAGGTTACTCTAAAAAGGTGACTCATAACCTGTGTCCCAGGCCCTTTAGGAGAACCTGGGATTATTTTTATAAAACATCATATACATGTGTCCTGGTCTGCTGATTGCATCAAGAATGCGGCACACATACAAGTATTAACAACACACAAAATCACTTAAAAACATGAAATTTTTTTTGTTTTCATAACATTGTCTCAAGAGATACTAATAGCATATAGTCATTTTAGGAAATAATAAAACTGTCTGTTAAGACCGGTCTTTATCCTAAAAACCTGGAAATCACTAGCCAGAAGACTAGATCACTTTAAAGTTATTTTAAATCTCTGATTCAAAGCAGGGCTCTTATTTTAACTGTCCGTCTTCCCCCACACTCTAGTTATTTTTATAGTTTCCTCTTTATGCTCTGATTTTACAGTGTGACTGCTCATGCATATTTGTTCCAGGGCTAAATTACTAATATGCATAGTGCATAGAATCATGCGCTCTCAGAGTTAAAAAAGACCTTAAAGTCATCTAGTTCAACCATCCATCAGATGCATGAATTATTCCTACTTATGTCTACATCCACTTTCATGGTGCCTTAAATATACCCTAGACATTAGCCCTATAGCCAAACATTAACTCTGACTCTAAGTGGAATTCTTAATTCATCAGCACTTTTAAAACTCCCCACTTGTAACAAAAATCTCAATTAAAGTGTATTTAACCGCTACTTTCACAAGATGACTGATTCTCTATAATATATATTGAGCTAGCTCATCATCACTACCCAAGTCACTCTCATGTATTAAATTAGATGCCTGGGGAACTACATTAACTCTTTCAGACCACGAGGATATTGAGTGTTCAAAGTGTAGCAACTGTAGTAAAGAGTTATATACCAGAGAGAAGCATGAATAATAGATAGCTTTACAAGAAGTAAAATAAAGAGTTCCAGAAATAAATGACCTCTATAAGAATGGTGCTTTTTAGTACATTTTAAATACAAAAGAAACAGATTATTAAATACTGTGAGCCACCATTTAAATGGATTTCATCTGAAATTTAAATCTATATAGGCACTCACTCTTTAAAGCATCACATTAAGAGAGAGTTACATTGCCTGTTACAGACCTCATATTGACAGATTGTGATAATGACAGTCATTAAAATAACTGCCTAGTCAGTCTTAAAATGATAGGCATTAAATTTCTGTTTATTAACCTTTAACTTCCCTTTTGAGTTTTCAATGATACACAATGAAAAGTACTGAATTGAAAATTTCTTCTCCATTCTCTTCTTTTCCTTTCCTTTAATTTTTTGCCTTAAGAGTCATATGCTATTCATGTAGCTTTACAACTGACATTAAAAATAATGCATGATTAAAGTATTCATTGTACTTTCACAGAATGGATTCGTGTCCAATAATTTTGGACATAAAAATAAGGAACATTAGTCTTCACAAAACCTTTTTCTTCTTTTCTTACATTCGCTGCTTTTGGAAATTGAGTGTATTCTACAGAGCCTAGCATTAATTTAAGGACCAAGATGGAGTAGAAAAGATACCATTTATGATAAAAACCGCATAAATCTGAATCTTCTACATCCTGTGAAATGAGCTGAATTCTAGTTTCTTTAAACACACAACATAGCAATCACTTATTCAGGTAGGTTATTAGTATCAGAAAGTTCTACGAAATACTGAATTCTGGTAGCTCTAAGAAGTGCAATGGATGTGCAAAGTTCTCACAGAATTTATTGTATAAAATACTTTGTGGTGGTTTTCTGTTGTTGCCATTACAAATTATTACATATGTAGGGGCTTGAACAAATTTATTATGTTTTCAGTTCTGTAGGTCAGAAGTCCTGCAGTCTTCCCAGGCTATAATAAAGGTTTCTGTAGTCTACATTCACCTTCTGCAACTCAAGAGGAGGATCCATCTCCTGCTTAATTGGACTGTTAGCAAGATTCATTTCCTAGAAATTACAGGACCCCACTTCATTGCTGGCTATTGATGGGGACCTTCTCCGGAGTCTAAACATTGCCACATTCCTTGGTTCAAGGTTTTCTTTCTCCATTTTTAAAGCCAGCAATATCAAGTCCCTCTTATGCTTCAAATCTGCATTCCTTCATTTTCCATCTCATCTCTCTTACCCAGCCAGAACAATTTCTGGATTTTAAAAACTGATGTGATTATATTGGGCCTCCTGTATACTTTAGGATAATTTCCCCATTGCAAGGTCTGTGTCCTTAATCACATCTGTTAAGTCTCTTTTGCCTGTAACATAATGCATTCATAGGTTCCAAGGACTCAGGTGTGGACATAATTGGTGGGACATTATTCTGTTTACCATGCATTTTAAGAGGGTAGGTTGAAGTGTTGATATTCTAGGATGTACTAACATTGGGCATGGGGAACCTAGAATAAAGACTTTACTCCAAATTTCTTCATATGTTACTAAAAGAAGCTATGCTAATAACAGTTGTGTGATTTAGCATAACTATATATTTTAAATAAAGTGGATAATTAAGGTATTATAGTAAAACATGCCAAAAAATCAACAACCATATGTATTTTTGCATATTACTGGAAAAATTGAAAACTGTCTTGATTATTTGTACTGGATGGTGATTGATCTTGCCATCAAACATTCTTTCACCCTCTGGTAACCTTGCCCAGAATTTTCTCCAGGGACCTAAGCTCCTTCCTCACTCTCAATTCAGGTACTTCTAAACAAAGCAGAACCCAGTGATGCAACATCCGGCTAGGCCTGAGCAATTCAGCACAGCACATTCCCTTAACCACTTACCTGAAATGATCTGCTTCAAGTTCTATCTAAATTTTAAAAACAGGAAGGGGGACAAAACAGAAGAGACTCATAAATATGGAGAACAAACTGAGGGTTGCTGGAGGGGTTGTGGGAGGGGGGATGGGCTAAATGGGTAAGGGGCATTAAGGAATCTACTCCTGAAATCATTATTTCACTATATGCTAATTTGGGTGTAAATTTTAAAAAATAAAAAATAAATAAAAATAAAAATAAATAGAAAACAAAACTTTTCAATAATATTTAGAGGGTTGTTTTCCCTGATCCCCAACAAAAAATGGAGAATCTGCCAAATGGTTTTCAGAAGTCACATAACGTTAGTAAGAAAACTTGATGAAGGTATCACCAAACATAATTATAAACAAGGATGCCAAAATCTAAGTGCAATAGTAGAAAATTAAATCAAGCAATATATTAAAATAACATAACACAACTTAAAGGGTTTATTTGAGAAATGGAAAGATGCCAACATCATTAAGAACATTAAAGTCTATCAAAAGATGTATTGTCTCACCTATTTGCAAAGTTTAAGAATACCTTTACTTCAGGTACAAAACTATTGGAACTAAAATTATTTTATTCATGTGTGATTTTTTATGTAAGTTTTTAAATGAAGTATAACATACATGAAAGTACAAAAGTTTTCAAATGAAAAGCTTGATAAAACTTCGCAGATTGAATGCTTATATATATATTTCAGAATCCCCTTTCCTGACACAAGTCATAGGCCTGACCATATAAACTCTATCCTGACTTCTAACATTATAGACTCGTAGTGTGAAAATATAAAAACAAAAACAAAAAAATGTAGAAGTGCCTGATGTATCTTTCTCCAGGCAGGATTCACCCTTTCTTCTTTTCATGTAATGGTTACTCTTTGTTATGTTATCAACACCCAATTAAGGATTTCAGTTGGGTTCCTTCTCCTGATAAAATTACTGCTCCGGAGGCTTCACCTCCCAGGGTTCTTAACTTTCTTGATATGCCCATCACTGCTGTTCTCCCAAGCATACCCTGAACTTTGTTCCCTGTCTCCATGGCACAGACTGACAAATCACCATTCAGCTTGTAAAGCCTGTTTTTGTTTTTGTTTTTAACATCCCTCCCCACAAGCTTCACATACGTGCAAATGTCTTCAGAAAACCCCAGTCATGTGTTTGTTGACTCTGAAGTTCAACTTCATCCCTCCATGCAAGACTATAAAAACAACAACAACAACAAAACATGGCTTGTTTCTATTACCTCAAACTTGGTCCTATCTCCTAGGAAAATGACAAGATACTCACTCTTCATGGCACCCAGAATCAGGTATGCCCCCAGCAATAAAAGTGGCTGCAGATTATTAACTCAAATCTCTGGCTCTCCAACTCTAGAATCTTAATGACTCTCAAAACCCTTTATTCAGCAGCATTTTAACCTTCTCTAACATAAATGTTACAGTTTATTTTGTCAGGAACATTTGTCTGTGTCATGAATATCTCCACCCTTTAAAAGTAGAAATCTTTACAGTTTTCAATTTATGTACATAGTATTGTGCCATTGATCTAGGTTATTTCTTAATACTTGGCCCATGGGATCTTCTTTAAGATTTATCAATGATGTGTAAGGTACATTTAGTTTGTTATTTCTGACTGCTGGCTATTAATTCAAGTAGTATCTGTTCTATTTTACACATTTACCTACCCATTTCCTTAATGTAGGAACACAAAGGAGTAGGTTTCCATTAACACAACTCTTTCTGGGTCAGTTTTAGATATACTCTGTGTCTATAGTCAAGGGCAGAATTGCTGGTTCATTAATAAGATTTATAAACAGGCGCACTTGGGTGGCTCAATTGGTTAAATGTCCCACTCTTGGCTTTGGCTCAGGTCATGATCTCACAGTTCATGACATTGAGCCCCTCATCAGACTCTGAACTGACAGCATAGAGCCTGCTTGGTATTCTCTCTCTCCCTCTCTCAAAAGTAAACAAATTAAAAAAAAACACAAGATTTATAAACGTACATCTTATTCTATGCTATTTTTTAGGACTATTGACTTTTATGTTGCTCTTACATCTGGAAAACTTGCTACAACTTTTGCTTAGTTCTTATTTTTTTCTGGGACAGTGACTATTCTACGTTTGTGCTTTTTTTTTTTTTTCAGACATGGAAAAGTATTGCCCCTTCCCTTTCACATTGCATACTCTCACTTGTTCTTATTTTATTTATTTGCTTAAGTCAGAGCTTTCAGTGTTTCATTTATGAACTAGAAGTAATATCAGGTATTCTCTTCTTGTTGCCAAATGAATGAACATTTTTCCCATAAAGTATGACATTTAATTTTATTATATTTTATAAATGATATTTTATTTTATTATTTTTAATTTTTTAATGATTATTTATATTTGAGAGAGAGAGAGAGAGAGAGAAACAGAGCACAGGAATGGGCAGAGAGAGAGAGAGAGAAAGAATCCAAAGCAGGCTCCAGGCTCTGAGCTGTTAGCACAGAACCCGATGTGGGTCTTGAACCCCTGAACTATGAGATTGTGACCTGAGCCAAAGTCGTTCTCTTAACTGACTAAGCCACCCAGGAGCCCCTAATTTTAGTTGTTATATAGGCTTTGTCAAACTAAGGAATTTTCTCTGATATGATGAGATTTTATAATAACTACTTTTTATTTTATCATGTATTTTCTCCATTATTTTAGAGAATGATTGCATTTCTCTTTCAGCCCATCACTGAGATAGACCATACCAACAGATTTTCTGGTGTTAAAACATTGTCAGTTCTACTTGGCCGTGATGTACTATTATTTTCATTATACTGTTGCTTCTAGTTTGGATTTAAGATTTCTAAAGGAAATAAAATATTTTTAAGTAAAATGGTCCTAAAACTGTTTTGGTTACACTGTGATTATGTGATTTTAGAAAATGGTTGTTTTATTCAGATCTTAACTTTGAAACATTTTCTTCCATTTCTCTTTTCTAAAATTGAGCATATTACATAAGGGTCATCTTGAATGTTAAAGTTTAGTAGAACACACCTGTCAAGCCATCTGAATTTGAGGGAGTTTGGTTAGGGATATTTTTTGTTATTCATTCAATTTCTTCAAAAAATGTTTTTACTTATTCGACTTTAATAATTTTCCATACAGCATAATAGCATCTATTTGGCTAGGTTTTCCTTGGCTATCTTTTTTTTAACTATATGTATTGAATTTTTACCTCAAAAATGTTTAGCTTTCAGCTAGAAAATATTCTGTACTCTATTTGCTTCTCCTTGAGAGACCTTATCCATTTCACAAAGTACTCAAACAAAAACTCATAAAAACAAACTCTTCAGTATTTTTATCTTCTTCCATCTGATGCCTTAGAACTCAAAAGTGAGTTTTCATTTTTCTTTCCCTTGTCATGACTTTTCATTTCTTCAGTGCTAGGTCAGTCTATTTCTCAAGAAGTGGAACAAGAGAATGAAATAAAGTATAGTAGTCTGTGCTCTAGAAGATTGGTAGGGAGAACAAAACAAAAGAGAAACAGCAAATTCTAATTTCTGTGCTAAGAGACATGGAGGTAGCATCTGTGCTCCCAGAATCCCAACCTGTGGGTGGCAACTCTCACTCAGCCATGCTGTACTTTTCTCCATTTCTAACAGAAATGGTACTCAGCAGACTGAGGCAGTTAAAGATGATTTAGTTTCATTAGTTTGTCTGGACATTTTGATTGGTTAATTCTCACCTCAAGCGGAGAATCAAGGGAAGTCCGGCTATTGGATGCTTTCATCTTGTCTCTCCCCTAGTGCCAAGGAACAGGCATTCCCAGATCTGAATGGTTAAGTGAATCTGATAGTCGCATGACCCAGCAACTGCAACTTGCCTGCCCTGGCTTTTACTCTTACCCAGGGAAGTTGAGAACAGGGAAACGAAGTCAGACATGCTCAAGGTGTCATGGTTCTTAAATATCTGTAATTTTTATCTCCTTTTTCTTTAAAATAGTTACTATTATCTTTTATAAGTTTATTCATTTATTTTGAGAGAGAGAGCAAGAGCGAGCACAAGGTTGGGGGGGGGGCAGAGAGAGAGAGAGAGAGAGAGATAGAAAGAATCCCAAGAAGGCTCTGCACTGACAGTGTAGAGCCTGATGAGGGGCTTGCACTCACGAACTGTGAGATCACAGCCTGAGCCAAAATCAAGAGCCAAACACTTAACCAACTGAGCCACACAGTCACCCCTAAAATATATAATATAATCGTAAGTGCATGCAAATAATAAAATATGATAATAAACAGATTATTCAATGATATGATTCATAAAATAAAGTTTTTCTTCCACACACGTGTCCCTCATCCTGCAGTCTACCCTCAGCACATACTAATGTCGTCAATAGCTATTTGAGTGTACTTTCAGAGACATTCTATTCATATGGGCACAAGTACACATATACTGTGAATCATAAATGTTAGCATATTATTCTCAGGATCTGGCCTTTGCCTTTTTTCTATTTATCATATCACGTCATCACATAGATCTGTAAAAGTGGCCCATTTTTTTTTTTAAATAGCCACATACTATGTTCCCAGTTGCATGAATAGTACTGTCATTGAGAATGGCTCTGAGTCAACTTTCCTCTATCAAACAACAGGACCCAAAGGAGGAAGAGGAAACTTAGGGAGAAAGGATCTCATGTGTGTTCTCAAATACATGAATACATTGTGAAATGGGAGCCACCTGGCATTAGCAAAGAACACATCAGATGAAAATCACAATTGTCCAAATAAAAACAAGAAATAGGCAACAAACTGATTATTGAATACTGTAAACTTCTAATCAATTAGAGGTTTGGCTGAAAATATGACAGAACCTGGAGAAAACTTTGATGAAGAAATAGAGATAATGAGTAGAATGATATAAAAAATATATTATTAAAAAAATAGCATTTTTGGCACCTAGTGTGGCTTAGTCATTTGAGCATCTGATTTCGGCTCAGGTCATGATCTCAAGGCTCCTGAGTTTGAATCCCCTGTTGGGCTCTGCGCTGACAGCTCAGAGCCTGGAGCCTGCTTCATATTTTGTGTCTCCATCTCTCTCTGCCCCTCCCCAACTCATGCTCTGTCTCTCGCTCTCCATCAAAAATAAACATTAAAAATTTTAAAAGAAAATATTTAAAAAGTAGAATTTAAGCATTTTGTACTTTTATCTGTGATATCTAGATATCCCAGCAGTTTCCCATTTCTTAATCATTTGAGGATCACCCTACATTTTAGATGGATCCTAAGATTTGCGTATTTTCAACTGATTATTTAAGGTTCTATCTTAGGTCTTTCTCCTCTGTGTGGATAGACAGATGGATGGATGGATGGATGGATGGATGGATGGATGGATGGGTGGATGGATGGACAGATAGATAAGATAGATAGGTATAGATATGTATATGCACATAGACATATGCATACACATATGTGCATATATTCACACAGATACTTTTTGTGAGGGAAGAGAGGAGGTGATTGTAGAAGTTGTGGAAGCAGGGATATTTAGAATATCTTGATTCTTTTCAGATAGTTGGCTAATAATTCTGGAGGCACACAGTTTAAATGTTCCAAGTAACTCACAGTAGTTGTCTTAGTCTGTTTGAGCTGCTCTAACATAACACTACAGACTGGGTAGCCTATAAACAACAGAAATGCATTTCTCACAGTTTGGGGGTATGGAAGTTTGAAATCAGGGTCCCAGCATGGTCACATAAGGGCTCTCTTCTGAGATGGAGACTTCTCATATTCCCACATGGTAGAAAGGGCAAGGAACTCTCCAGAGCCTTTTTTAAGGGGACATTAATCTCATTAATGAGGGCTTCACCCTCATGGCCTAATCATCTGCCAAAATCCCGCCTCCTAATATTATCATCATGAGCATTAAGATTTCCACATATGAATTTGGGGGTCTACAGACATTCATGCCATAGCAGTAGCATAGAAAGTTGTATTTAGATTGCTAGCACTTCATGTCTACTAAACAACTATGGCCAGACCATAAAAGAGTCGGAATGTCAGTATGAATTTAGCCATCCATGTTCTCCATGTCTTTACCCAGGGACCCCACCTACCAGCCACTTTGGCGAATATACTTAGGTCAAGATTGCTATCAATCTGTGCAGCCAAATACCATTAGAGCAGATCATGAAATAAGGCATTATATAATAGCTGCCATGATACGTTCACAGTTACTTAATGAGCTCTCTCCTAGAGTCTCATTTCTCTGATTCTGCTTCCCTCTTACTTTCTGCTATTGACTGGTTTTCCATATTTGAGAAACACAAACTTTTGGACTACTGCTCATTCATTTCCCCATGACAAAATCTGAGAACCTACCAGGGTCTGCTTTTACCTTCCACTTCTTCCCTTACAATGAATGAAATGTTGTTTGTTTGTTTTTCTCCCTATCATAGGCAAATCTTTTCCTCCATAGCACTCAATAAAAATATCATATTCTCTTTTTTTTTCTATCTTGACTTATCAATATCTCCCTAATTAGATTATTCTCATTCACATAACAGGCTGTCTGTGGTTTTCTAGGTTAAGTATTTTGTAGCCTCTGTTGACTTCATACCTCTACTAGCAAAAGTTCTCCACAAACTTCTTCCAAAAATTGCCTGCATTTTTTTACCTCCCTTTTCTGACATCACTTCTCATGCCACTCCAAGCTAGCTTTCGTCCATCCCCACCAACTACTTCAATGAATCTGCTTGATCTCAGATTACTAACAAACTACTTTTCTCGTCGGTTCTATAACAACACGCAATTTTAACTTCCTATATAATTCTCTGCCTTCTTTTTCACATTCTTCTCTGAAAATTTCTCCATATTAACCAGCCCTTAAAATGCTGCCATTTCTTGTGAATTGGTCCTGGACCCAACTTCTCTCTCTATGCTCACTCTGTAGATGAGCTCATTCTCATGACATTAAAACTGTTGACTTACTGATGATTAAGAGATTTATCCCATTTTTCTCTGAGGTACATACACCTACGTACTTGAACTCAACATAGTCAAATCTAAACTCTTGACTTTATCCAATTCCAAACTATGCCCCTCTCATTATTCAGTTGCTCAAGTTTAAAGTATTCACATTATTGTCCAGAAGAGTACCATCCATCAGTTAGCAATCCCAGAGGAATAGAGTACTGTGTACTAGTTATCAATCCCAGAGTAGGACTCTAAATACTTCTGCTCACTGCATCTTGGTATATAGAAGTTAACGAAGGAAACACAACACAATCAGGCACAGGATGGAATAACACCTTACATAGAGAAGACACAGCAAGATTAGCTTCAATAGTAGGCATTGGTCCCCTGTGGCTAGTGGGTCTTTCCAGATGGTCATTTCAGGGGCAATTTGCCTAAATTTACCCACCTTGTGCCACAGTAAAAGAACCCGGTCTCCTCTCAGATGACAGATGTAACCAGTGAGGTTGGCCTTGTGCCATGTGACACACATCCTTTAGGAAGAGACAATCTGAGAGCATTCACTAAGCCTGAACAAAAGAAAAGATATCCCCACACAAGGTATTAAGTCTGGCACAAGCTCTGTAGACTCTTTATCTCTTGCTGAGAAAGTGTCTCAAGCCCCAGGCCCATTGTTATGCAGCCAGCAAAAGCTTAAACATTGTATGTGCAAAACTGCTTTTCCCAATAACTCTCCATCTTTTCTACCCCCAGCTTACATAAAATCATGGTTACCACAGATACATCACCAGAGCCAGTTCACTTTTCTCTACATCCACTGCCCACAATGTTAGACCAAGCCACTGTGATTTCTTCTAAGACCATGGTATTCTAATAGTCCCCTGACTTTCTTTCCTTTTCCTTTCACTCAAATTAATTCTGCACAGAACACCCACACTATAATTACAAAAGAAAAAGTCATATTCTGTAGTCCCTGGTTAAATAATTTAATTGTTCTTGATATAAAAGTCCACATAACTGCCAACAGGTCTCTGTTTCACCATCTCCTCCAATGTGGTTCCTCTCTCACTCACTATGGCTTACCCACTCTAGTGTTTAGTTCCTTGAATCTACATAATACTTCCCTGTCCTGGAGTCTTTGAATTGTTGGTTCCACTGCCTGAAATGCTTTTTTGCTTTGATGAAGACATGGCTGATGACGTCTCATTATGCAAGCTTCACCTGAAATTTCAACTTCTCAGAAAGGCCCTCCCAACCATCTTAAGAGGTCTCTACTACTAGGATCATCACCATCCATTTTTACAGCATTTTGTAATTTTTTGAAAATTCGACTTGTAATTTTTTCTTTCTCATTTTAGGTGTGCATATAACCTTAAATTTATCATGAAAGAAAATTAACAGAAAGTGCCTGGTGGCTCAGTCGGTTAAGTGTCTGACTTCGGCTCTCGTCATGATCTCGTGGTTTCTGAGTTCTAGCCCCGCATGGGGCTCTGTGCTAACAGCTCAGAGCCTAGAGCTTCCTTCAGATTCTGTGACTCCTCCTCTCTCTGTCCCTCCCATGCTGATGCTCTGTCTCTCTCTGTCTCTCAATAATAAATGTTAATTTTTTTTAAAAAGAAAGAAAATTAATTGTGTCATTGTTATGTTTTTTTTAAACACAGCTACTTATACTTAGCAGGCAGCCAAAAACAACTTTGCCATTAACTGAGTTATGCCATAAATATGAACTGGAAAATTAAATATTAGACAATTAAAAGATAAATAATTGTTGAAATAATAAAACAAATAAACAAAACCACTTCCACAGTCCTCCCTTATAAATACCCACACAAGTATTTGAATAACCTCCAATCTTTGGTACATGCATGTTTCTCTGATATCAACATTCAATAAATTGTTTTAATTTTTTTAACATTTATTTATTTTTGAGAGACAGAGACAGAGCATGAGTGGGGGAGTACATAGAGAGAGGGAGACACAGAATGTGAAGTAGGTTCCAGGCTCTGAGCTGTCAGTATAGAGCCTGACTCAGGGCTCGAACCCACAAACTGTGAGATCATGACCTGAGCCAAAGTCAGATGCTTAACTAACTGAATCACCCTGGTGCCCCAAGAAATAGCTTTGAACCTTAATAAGATAATGAAGTTTTCTTTACAAAATTTCCATGTTCATGATGTTCCTTGCTCTCACCTGCTAAATACTGTGCCTACTGTTTGGATTCAATCAATATACATTTTTATCCAAAGTAAGAAAATATTACTTCTAAAAATAATATTTAATTGAATTCATGTAAGATTTTGATGATTTTAGAAAGCTTCAATATAACTATGAAATTGTGGCATCTGACAAAGAATACTTTTTGTCAGTGCTTGGGGAAAGCGGATAAAAGAGTGGAAAATTGATTAGGTAATGTTTTGTGTGTGGGAGAGTGCCTTGTCCTAACAATTTAGTATCTGTAATACAGAATATAAAAGAATCATTGTTTGAAAGCTGTGATAATTTTCCTTTGAAAGGTAGTCTTTAGTTTTGTGCAAATACCGAATGATTTCCAATTACCTAATGGTGTAACTCTGTGTCATGAAGTCCTTGAGTCAAATTGTCTCCTAGATATGATAGTGACTCACAGAATATCTCTGACAAAGAAACAATATGCAATAGAAAAATTATTAATAGAAAAAAATAACTGCCAGAATCCTAGGGAGAAAAATATTTTTTTTGTTTTTTTTTTCCTTTTCAATCTAGTTAGCTGATAGCTATGACCTTTCTCTACCATTACATTCCTTATAGATGTAAGTTCCAAAAGATCATTTGTCTGTATCATGTGTGTGATGAAAAAAGGAGAGGAGCCTGCAGTGACTTTTTGATATTATTTATCAATATTTCTATTCATCGGTCTGTAATCAACAATTGTGAAAATACATCAATGATCATGTGGGATGTTAAAAATGATTATTTTAAACGCTATTTCTAAAATGGAGTACTTCATTGTTCTATATAGATTTACTTCATAGGGCAGATGAATAAAATCCAAGGGTTGGAAGATGGTACACATCCATTAAGAAATATTTAAGTATCTAATATGTGCTAATCCCTGATACAGATCCTGAGAATACAGCAATAAATATGGCATAAAAGATCCTTGCTTAATGGAGCCTGACTGGGGGAAAGGGAGAGAGATAATTAACGATTAACAAGTAATTATACACCATTATTTCTATTTTAGATACAGAAATATTTTTAGATATTTTAGATACAGATATCTATTTTAGATAAAGTGAGAGTTTATGCAAATGACTTTAGAAAGAATGATCAAGGAGGTCTCTCTCATGAGGAAACATATAATCCCAGATCTGAGTGATGAGAAAAAAAAAAAAAAAAACTTGAGGAGTATCAGTACAAAGTTCATACAATGGGAAACAACTTGGCATTTACAAAAAACAAAAAGAAAGCTGGTGTGTCTGGAGCATAGTGAAGGCAGGAAAATGGGCACTTGATGAAATCAGAAAAGTAAATGGGGCTTCTTAATACAGTACCTTGTGAAAAGGTCGATTCTGGATTTTACTGTCAGGACAATGGGAATGCAGGAGTAGTTTTTTGTTTGTTTCTTACAGAGAAATGCACATATTTACTGTATACAATTTGGTGAACTTGGACATATGCAAACACCCATAATGCCACCATCACAACCAGTATAAAACATATTCAACACCTCCCAGGTCCTCTACCCCTGGTTTCCTTATTTTTTAATTTTTTTTTTTTAATGAAAGAGATAAAAAGTGAATCAAGATGCCAAGAGAACAGTGGATTAAAAAAAGTGGCAGGCAGGATAATCGTGGAAAAAGGAGGGTCCCTTAAGAGTTCTTGCATGGGCGGGGGGGGGGGGGGAGCCAAGATGGCAGAACAGCATGGAAGTTTTTTGTGTGTCTCACATCCATGAAATACAGCCAGACCAACACTAAACCATCTTCCACACCTAGAAAACTGATCTGAGGATTAACACAACAATCTGCACAACCTGAACCACAGGTACAGCAGGTACACGGCGCAGAGAGGTGCACTTGGGGACAGAGAAGCTGTAGAGGGCAGGGAGGTGCTTTTGCGTGGGGAGAGAGGATGGAGACGGTGGGGAGAATACAGGAAAAGGACCCCTCCTCAAAAGCAGCTGGAGAGAAAGTAGAGGGTTTAAATTCCATTAAGACTGTAAACAGGGGGAGTACACAGAGTCTGCAACTCCACAGCTCAATACCTGATGGTGCTCTGGTGGGAAGGGTAAATACCCAGGAGCAGAGTGGAGTCTGGGAGGTTCTAAGGCCACATGAGGAGAAGCGGTCCCACTGCTGGAAGGACATTTGGAAGTGGCTGTGAGGCAACCTGGGCCCGGCAGACCCCAGAGAACTGCTGCATTTGCTGGTGCTGTAACAAGGTTGTTAAGGGTGAAGCCTGGGCCCCGATGTGTGTTGTGATTTTCCATAATCCCTGAAACGCTGCTGCTACACTATCTCATGAACCTTTTCTGGGGCGGGCTGGCACCTGGCCTCAGTCTCTGGGCTTCGGTAGCAGCACAGTAATGCAAACTTTCCTGGATGTGGCTGGCATTTGGCCATTGCTCGGTGGGACCCTCCCACAGAGGGGCAGAATGGGTCAAAGCTGAAGTCCTTCAGAAGTAAGGGGTCGGTGAAAACAGCCACATTTGAGACAAAATTTGGGAGAGAGGTACTACCTGAGGCTTGGTCACGGACATCGTGAAAGAGGGGAGTGGATGAAAGCTGAAGACAAAGGATGGGTGCATGGTTGCTGACCTGGGAATACAGAGTTCCGATACTAGAGACTGGGTAGATGAATGATGCCATTTTCACCACTCCCGCATATGCGCATATGCACCTACAAGCAGCACAGCAATCCACCCCAGTAGGCTAGCAGCACAATCTAGTGGAGAATGGAGTCATTACACTAAGCCCCGCCCAACTAGGCAAACCTAGTCCTTCAAGAACAGAAGTCTCACTGCCCGCTTAGTTTATGGACTATAAAGTGCTTTATAGTCTGACTTCTAGGAGAAAACAAACTAATTTCAGTCATATTTCAGTCTGTTAGCAGGTCTATCCAATTTTCTTTTTTTCTTTTTGTTTCTCTTTTTCATTTCTTTTTCTAGAATACAGAAAGAGAACAAATTTATTTTTATTTTCAATTTTTATTAAAAATATTTTTCTTTAATTTTTTTACTGTATTTTTTTACTTTGGTGTAAATTTCTTCATTCTATTTTACTTCCATCATTTTATTTTAGTCTACTTCAGTGTATTCATTTTTTCAAATTTTCAAATGATTTCCCTTTTTTCTCTTTTTCTCCTTTTTTTTCGTTTCTTTTCTTCTTGAATACAGAAAGAGAAAAAATTCATCTTTATTTTTAATTTTTATTAAAAATATTTTTCTTTAATTTTTTCTACTATATTTTTTACTTTGTGTAAATTTTTGCAAATTCTAGTTTACTTCCATCATTTCGTTTTACTCGACCCCAGGGTATTCATTTTTTCAAATTTTCAAAGGTTTCTTTTTTTTTTTTTCTTCTTTCCCCTTTTTTTCTCTAATCTGTCAAGCCACTTTCAACACACAGACCAAAACACACCTAGGATCTAACATCCTTTATTCAATTTTGTGTGTGTGTCTTTTTATTTTTTTAATTTTAATGTTTTTTTAATTTTAATTTTTTAATTTTAATTTTTTCTACATCATTAATCCCTTTTCTCCCTTCAAAATGATGAAATGAAGGAATTCACCCCAGAAGAAAAGACAGGAAGAATGACAGCCAGGGACTTAACCGACACAGATACAAGCAAGATGTCTGAACCAGAATTTAGAATCACAATAATAAGAATACTAGCTGTAGTCAAAAATAGATTAGAAT
Source organism: Panthera onca (assembly GCF_046562875.1). NCBI lineage: Eukaryota > Metazoa > Chordata > Mammalia > Carnivora > Felidae > Panthera > Panthera onca. Next base: position 78,517,766 of record NC_138339.1, read on the forward strand.
CCCTTCCTGTGGAGATAAAAGAAGTAAAAACTAGTCAGGATGAAATAAAAAATGCTATAACTAAGCAGTAATCACAAATGGATGCTGCAGTGGCAAGGATGGATGAGGCAGAATAGAGAATCAGTGATATAGAGGACAAACTTATGGAGAATAACAAAGCAGAAAAAAAAGATGGAGATTAAGGCAAAAGAGTACGATTTAAGAATTAGAGAAATCAGTGACTCATTAAAAAGGAACAACATCAGAATCATAGGGGTCCCAGAAGAGGAAGAGAGAGAAATAGGGGTAGAAGGGTTATGTGAACAAATCATGGTGGAAAACTTTCCTAACCTGCGGAAAGACACAGACATCAAAATCCAGGAAGAACAGAGGACTCCCGTGAGATTCCACAAAAACCAACCACCAGCAAGACTTATCATAATCAAATTCACAAAATACTAAGGCAAGGAGAGAATCATGAAAGCAGCAAGGGAAAAAAAAATCCTTAACCTACACGGGAAGACAGATCAGATTTGCAGCAGACCTATCCACAGAAATTTGGCAGGCCAGAAAAGAGTGGCAGGATATATTCAATGTGCTGAATCAGAAAAATATGCAGCCAGGAATTCTTTATCCAGCAAGGCTGTCATTCAAAATAGAAGGAGAGACAAAAAGTTTCCCAGACAAACAAAAATTAAAGGAGTTTGTGACCACTAAACCAGCCCTGCAAGAAATTTTAAGGGGGACTCTCTGAGGAGAGAAAAGATGAAAAAAATATACATACATATATATCAAAAGCAAAAAAGATTAGAAAGGACAAGAGAACAACACCAGAAACTCCAATCTACAAGCGATATCATGGCAATAAATTCACATATTTCAGTACTCACTCTAAATGTCAATGGACTCAATGCTCCAATTAAAAAACATAGGGTAACAGAACGGATAAGAAAACAAGATCCATCTATATGCTGTTTATAAGAGACTCACTTTAGACCTAAAGACACGTTCAGATTGAACGTAAGGGGATGGAGACCATCTGTCATGCTAATGGTCAACAAAATAAAGCTGGAGTAACCATACTTATATCAGACAATCTAGACTTTAAAATAAAGACTCTAACAAGAGATGAAGAAGGGCATTATATCATAATTAAGGGGTCTATCCACCGAGAAGACCTAATAATTGTAAACATTTATGCGCCAAATGTGAGAGCACCCAATTATATAAATCAATTAATCACAACCATAAAGAAACTCACCGATAGTAATACCATAATAGGAGACTTCAAGACCCCACTCACAGCAATGTACAGATCATCTAATAAAAAAATCAACGAGGAAATAATGGCTTTGAATGACACACTGGACCAGATGGACTTAACAGATATATTCAGAACATTTCATCCTAAAGCAGCAGAATATACATTCTTCTCCAGCACACTTGGAATGTTCTCCAGAATAGAACACATACTGGGACACAAATCAGCCCTCAATGAGTACAAAAAGACCAAGATCATACCGTGCATATTTTCAGACCACAATGCTATGAAACTCGAAATCAACCACAAGAAAATATTTGGAAAGATAACAAATACTTGGAGACTGAAGAACATCCTACTAAAGAATGAATGGGCTAACCAAGCAGTTAAAGAGGAAATTAAAAACTATATGGAAGCCAATGAAAATGATAACACCACAACCCAAAACTTCTGGGACGCAGCAAAAGCAGTCATAAGAGGAAAGTATATAGCAATCCAAGTCTTCCTAAAGAAGGAAGATCTCATATATACAACCTAACCTTATGCCTTAAAGAGCTGGAAAAAGAACAGCAAATAAAACCCAAAAACAGCAGAAGACAGGAAATAATAAAGATTAGAGCAGAAATTAATGCTATCGAAACCAAAAAAACAGAACAGATCAATGAAACCAGAAGCTGGTTCTTTGAAAGAATTAACAAAATTGATAAACCATTACCAGTTTGATCAAAAAGAAAAAGGAAAGGATCCAAATAAATAAAATCAAGGATGAAAGAGGGGAGATCACAACCAACACAGCAGAAATACAAACAATAATAAGAGAATATTATGAGCAATTATATGCTAACAAAAAGGGCAATCTGGAAGAAATGGACAAATTCCTAGAAACATATACACTACCAAAACTGAAACAGGAAGAAATAGAAAATTTGAACAGACCCATGACCAGTAAGGAAATCAAATTAGTAATCAAAAATCTCCCAAAAAACAAGAGTCCCAGGCCAGATGGCTTTCCAGGGGAATTATACCAAACATTTAAGGAAGGGTTAACACCTATTCTCTTGAAGCTGTTCCAAAAAAATAGAAATGGAAGGAAAACTTCCAAACTCTTTCTATGAGGCCAGAATTACCTCGATTCCAAAACCAGACAGAGACTCCACTAAAAAGGAGAACTATAGACCAATTTCCCTGATGAACATGGGTGCAAAAATCCTCAGCAAGAAATTAGCCAACTGGATCCAACAATACATTAAAAAAATTATCCTCCACGACCAAATGGGATTTATAGCTGGGATGCAGGACTGGTTCAATATCTGCAAAACAATCTATATGATACATCACAACAATAAAAGAAATGACAAGAACCACATGATCCTCTCAATAGATGCAGAGAAAGAATTTGACAAAATACAACATCTTTTCTTGATAAAAACCCTCAGGAAAGTAGGGATAGAAGGAGCATACCTCGAGATCATAAAAGCCATATATGAACGACCCAACGCTAATATCATCCTCAATGGGAAAAACTGAGAGCTTTTCCCCTAAGGTCAGAAACAAGACAGTATGTCCACTCTCACCCCTGTTATTCAACATAGTATTGGAAGTCTTAGCCTCTGCAATCAGACAACACAAAGAAATAAAAGGCATCTAAATCAGCCAGGAATGGGTCAGACTTTCACTCTTTGCAGATGACATGGTACTCTATATGGAAAACCCAAAAGATTCCACCAAAAACTTCTAGAATTGATTCATAAATTCAGCAAAGTTGCAGGATAGAAAATCAACACACAGAAATCGGTTGCATTCCTATACACCAACAATGAAGCGACAGGAAGGTCCCATTTACAGTTACACCTAAAACCATAAAATACCTAGGAATAAATCTAACCAAAGAGGTGGAAAATCTATACACTGAAACTGTAGAAAGTTTATGAAAGAAATTGAAGAAAACATAAAAAAATGGAGAAAGATTCCATGCTCCTGGATACGAAGAACAAATATTGTTAAAATCTCTACCCAAAGCAATCTACATATTCAATGCAATCCCTATCAAAAGAACACCAGCATTCTTCACAGAGCTAGAACAAACAATCCTCAAATTTGTATGGAACCAGAAAAGACCCCAAATAGCCCAAGCGATCTTGAAAAAAAAAAAAAAAAACAGAAAGACATCACAATCCCAGACTTCAAGCTATATTACAAAGCTTTCATCATCAAGACAGTATGGTACTTGCACAAGAACAGACACTCAGATCAATGGAACAGAATAGAGAACCCGGAAATGGACCCACAAACGTATGGCCAACTAATCTTTGACAAAGCAGGAAAGAATATCCAATGGAATAAAGACAGTCTCTTCAGCAAATGGTGCTGGGAAAACTGGACAGCGACATGGAGAAGAATGAGCCTGGACCACTCTTTTACACCATACACAAACATAAACTCAAAATGGATGAAAGACCTAAATGTAAGACAGGAAGCCATCAAAATCTTCGAGGAGAAAGCAGGCAAAAATGATCTTGATGTTGGCTGCAGCAACTTCTTACTCAACACATCTCCGGAGGCAAGGGAAACAAAAGCAAAAATGAACTACTGGGACCTCAACAAAATAAAAAGCTTCTGCAAAGTGAAAGAAACAATCAGCAAAACTAAAAGGCAACTGACAGAATGGCAGAAGATATTTGCAAGCAACATATCAGATAAAGGGTTAGTATCCAAAATCTATTAAGAACTTACCAAATTCAACACCCAAAAAACAAATAATCCAGTGAAGAAATGGGCAAAAGATATGAATAGACACTTCTCCAAAGAAGACATCCAGAAGGCCAACCAACACGTGAAAAATGCTCAACATCACTCATCATCAGGGAAATACAAATCAAAACCACAATGAGATCCCACCTCACACCTGTCAGATTGGCTCACATTAACAACTCAGACAACAATAGATGTTGGCGAGGATGCGGAGAAAGAGGGTTTCTTTTGCATTGTTGGTGGGAATGCAAGCTGGTGCAGCCACTCTGGAAAACAGTATGGAGGGTCCTCAAAAAATTAAAAATAGAACTACCCTACTACCCAGCAATTGCACTACTAGGTATTTATCCACGGGATACAGGTGTGCTGTTTCGAAGGGACACATGCACCCCCATGTTTATACAGCACTATCAACAAGAGCCAAAGTATGGAAAGAGCCCAAATGTCCATCGATGGATGAATGGATAAAGAAGAGGTGGTATATATATACAATGAAGTATTACTCAGCAATCAAAAAGAATGAAATCTTGCCATTTGCAACTATGTGGATGGAACTGGAGGGTATTATGCTGTGAAACTAGTCAGAGAAAGACAAAAATCATATGACTTCACTCATATGAGGACTTTAAGCAACAAAACAGATCAACATAAGGGAAGGGAAACAAAAATAATATAAAAACAGGGAGGGGGACAAAGCATAAGAGACTTATAAATATGGAGAACAGAGGGTTACTGGAGGGGGTGTGGGAGGGGGGAATGGGCTAAATGGTAAGGGGCACTAAGGAATTACTCCTGAAATCATCATTGCACTATATGCTAACTAATTTGGATGTAAATTAAAAAAAATAAAGTATTATGTTGAAAAAAATAAATAAAAATTAAAAAAAAGAGTTCTTGCATTAGGAAATGTGAGAGGTAAAAACTGGCAATAGAAATGAAGAAAAGCAGACAGACTTGGGGCTGGGGCTGGGCATTAAGAATTTAATATTACACTAGGTTTCTCCCATGATTTAAAATTTCAATTTTGTATATATCTAAAAAATATTTTTAATACTGATTTTTCTAAATGTTTTGTATTTTAATACTTTTAATATATTTATAATTTGTTTTTCTGCTAAACCTGTCAACATTTTTGGATAAGCCATTTTATTGCAATGGGAGCATATATGTTAATGCGGCAAAGCACATGCTGTGCTTAGAAAAATGCCCTTATTTCTTTAATCCTCACATTATGTGATCTTTTTACAGTGAAATTTCTCAGACTAGGATATAGCTGACTAATGTTAATCACACACTGACAGATAGTTTTTAAGTAATTGTAAAGCTTCACAAACAGTTACTGAATTCTGAGAAATATTCTAAGATGTGTCAGATGAATGAAACCATGAAGGTGAGTGCTCAAATGAGAGACTGTGTGAAAAGAAAAATAAATGAGTAGTAACAAACTCCTTAAAATAATTATGAATGAGGTGATGAGTATTCATCACCATCATAAGACACTGCCATTTCATTCTGAGAAATTAATGTCAAACTCTAGCATCCGCTGTACTTTGATAACTTTGAAGATCTCAACAGAACACACATTTCCAGAATCATTTAATATGTTCTAAAATGAAGTTTAATACAGGCCTCCGGTTTAAAAGTGTGTTTCTTAACCCGAGAGTGAAATTTTGAAATATAAGAACTGCACAATCATTAAGTATAAACAATGCTTATTTATTTATTTGTTTATTTATTGAATTCCAAGCAGGCTCCACAGTTTCAGGGCAGAGCCCAACACAGGGCTCGAACTCACCAACCCTGAGATGCTGACCTGAGCCGAAACCAAGAGTCAAATGCTCAACTGACTAAACCAGCCATGTGCCCCTAAAAAATGCTTTTTAAATGCTATTATGTGGGGGCCTGTGGGTGGCTTAGTCAGTTGAGCATCTTACTGTTGGTTTCAGTTCAGGTCAGCATCTCAGGGTTGGTGAGCTCGAGTCCTGTGTTGGGCTCTGCACTGACAGTGTAGAGCCTGCTTGGGATTCTCTCTCTCTTCGTCTCTCTGCCCCTCCCCTGCTCTCACTCCCTCTCTTCCACTCTCTCAAAACAATTAAATAAATTAAATATTGAAAACAAAAAATACATATATTTTTAAATTAAAAAAATGCTGTTAGATACCACTATGGGTTGTATGGTGTCACAGGATGACCGCTACACTGATGATCCCACTTCTGCCGCTCAGCAGCTGTGCACTCTTGGAGAATCACTGAACTTCTGTACACCTGTTTCCCCATATGAGAAATAAAGCGGTTGGACTACTGAGGTGCATTCCAACTCCAAAGTGTTACAGTTTCCCCCATAAATTATGATGTATATGGAAGTATTTCCAACAGTCATTTAAAAAAAAGCTATAATAATTTCACAATATTTCTAATAGTCCACACTTTCTCTTTCTCTGTTAATATTATTTGCTTAGACCCTAGCACAGTTATCTTATTTGGGACAGGTATTTGGAAACTGGATCACACTATTTCACTGTCTGGAAAGTGCCCTGAAGAGGATGAGGAAAACAGTGAACACAAATATGTATTCAGAGGCAACTTTCCTCTTTGGATTTATTTGTACTTTCTAAATATTTTATAATGAACATGTATTTTTTTACCATGTTAATTAAAATGTTTACTGAGACAATTCTAGATTCACACAAAGCTCTAAGAAATATACAAAGAGATCCTGTGTATATTTTACCCTATTTCCACCAAGGAAATTTGCAAAACTATAGTATTATATTACAACCGATATATTGATATTTATACACTTCACCAGTCTTACTCAAGTACTCCAGTTTCACTTGTTATTGACCTGGGTGAATGTGTGAGTCCAGAGTTTAGTTAAACCACTCCATGAGAGTGCTGCCTTAGCATCCATTTATGTGGCCACGCAGACTACAGAGGTCTTGAAATAAGACTAGCCATCCCATAATTGCATGCCAAGATAGCAGCCCACACAGTCACAGCAAATGTGAGCTCCTGACACAACTACTCCAACACCCCTTGTGAGCAACAGTCTCTCATGCCTCTTAGGGTCTTCCCCTTGTATGCCCCTTAGAAAAGATCCCTGTGGAGCTTACCAAAACCCTACTCCTTTTGGTTCTATTTTTTTGTTTCAAGTTTTTAATTACACTCTAGCTAGTTAACATATAGTGTAATAATGGTTTCAGGAGTAGAATGTAATGATTCATCACTTACATACAACACTCAATGCTCATCCCAACAAGTGCCCTCTTTGATAGCCATCACCCATTTAGCCCTCACCCCCTGCCCACCTCCCCTCCAGCGGCCCTCAGTTTGTTCTCTATTGTTAAGAGTCTCTTATGGTTTGCCTCCCTCTCTTTTTGGTTTAAATTGACCAATCCAGCTTTAGCTCAGGAATCTCAAAGGCCTCCACCATGGACCCTAACAGAGCCACATGCTCCAGGTCCCATTGCCCTTTCCTGCCTGGACCCCACTTCCCATGTGCCCTCTTTAAGCATGCCATACCTCCTCAGGACCTGTGAGAAACTTTAATTTCCCTGTGGTATTTTATTAAACCATTAAAAGTGACATAAATTATTAAAGTTCCTAGCAAATTTGGGTTCCGTTAAATACTTTAGAAATATATGGCTTTTTTTTTTTTTTTTAACTTTCAGGGAGTTTTCCAATAAGAAAAAAGAATCTTAAAATGTCTGACTTTTGAGATTTTTATTATCACATATTCATTTTCTTTTTAAAAATGTTATAGTGTTCAAATTATATTTTTAACTATGGTTATGGTCATGATTATATACAGTTCATTTGAAGCATAAGCACAGTCAATTAAATTAAACAAATTAATGAGGAAATTTCAGGACATCATGAGCTCATCTGAAATTGTAACAAGCATGGCATAGTCTCTAAGAGTTCCTAAAATATATTTGAAATTGAAGAAAATTATGTTATACTATGGTTAAACTACCAAATCGGTTATAAGCAGCAACTGGCAATGAAAATTCTAAGTAATATCTAGAAGTTTAAATAAGATGAGTCTTGTAATTGTAAAGGAATCAAAACCTGAGCAGCAATTCTGCCAAAAACTCCTTAAGCAATGATTAATATAAAATTACTTCATGTGCTAAGGCCTTTAAAAAGTCCTCATTGCCTTTTAGAAAATCCTAGCATTTTTTTTGCAATTAAAAAAAGAAAATGCACACTATTTAAAAATATTAGGATAAGTATAATGAAAAACACAATAAAAATCCCACATTTTAAAACTAGCTTGTGATTTCCTCCCTATCACATTCCCTGCTCAAGCTTCCTGATGTCACACATTTGCTGACTCTAGGCTTTTTCCCTCCCCAACCAAGGACCACCCTACAAGTGAGCTGTGGCACCATACAAGCTAGAATGCCTCCCTTGTTTCTTAAATAATATGTCCATGATAGCAACTGAGATGTATAGCAATAAAGTACATTTTCTGCTTGGTTTGTCAGCTATGTATAATAGTCACTATTAAAAACGTTCAAACATTCCTTCCTTCAATGCTGAAGTATGCAGAGTTCCCAAGAGTCTACTCATCAAAAATGTAAATCACATGAGTGACGGAATCACTGAATAGCAAAATCAAATTAAAAAAAAAAAAAAAAAAAAAAAAACAGCAATGTCAGGAAGCTTCCACAACAGAAGCTAAGTAGGGATGCACCACAGATTAAAAGATCATTCAGGGGCGCCTGGGTGGTTCAGTCGGGTGAGCGTCTGACTTCGGCTCAGGTCATGATCTCACAATTTGTGAGTTCAAGCCCCACATTGGGCCCTGTGCTGACATCTCAGAGCCTGGAGCCTGCTTCGGATTCTGTGTCTCCCTCCCTCTACCCCTTCCCCACTCATGCTTTCTCTCTCTGTCTCCCAAAAATGAATAAATGTTAAAAAATTAAAAAAAAAAAAAAAAAAAAAAAAAAAAAAAGATCATTCATACACAGTGAAGCCCACCAGGATATCACACAGTGTCCCACTGGACTTGCTTCCTCATTTCAGGGCGAATTCAGAAGGACACAGGCAGAACAGGGGAAAATCGAAAATGCACTGAATTAGAGAGTCCCGTGGAAATCCAAAAGCTAAACAAGATAAATGACATTTAATGATGTCTGGTTGGCTGGCTGAAGCGTAGTGCTTCTCCTCCATTAGCATACATAAATGCATACTACATTACAAATTCAGCTTCCATCATATTTCATACTTTAAACATTTCTATATTTTTTACCACACTGTCTAAAATGCTCTAAATAGCACTCAAGAACCTCTGCTTTGTTTTGTTTTGTTTTGTTTTGTTTTGTTTTGTTTCATCCTCTTCCTCAAGCCTTTTTTTTTTCTCTATCCTTATTTCTGTTTGGTACTTTTATCTTATTAGGACTAATACCTAATATACTATGCCCAATGCCGTTGGAGTTAATGCTGTTACTCACTTGTACTTTCTTCCTTGCTCCTTTATGAATTCTACTAAAGGACCCAAGGTTCAGTAAATATTTACTAATTAATGGGCTCAGAGCGAAGCTCTGTATGAGTAAGTCAATTGTTGCACCTTTGTAGTTGTGATCAATTCTACCTTCAAGGATGTACCTGGGAAGGGGCTTTCAAGTTAAGTTTCAGATCTGAAAGTTCTGAGGAGATCCCCACCATGAGGAGGAAGATCAGAGGAGAAAGTGGAATCGGCAGTATTTAAATAGTTTTGTTTTGTTTTTCTTTTTAGCATATGGATTTTAAAAGCCAGATTTTTATTTGAAAAAAAAAAAGTTCCACTGCCAAAAATATTTTAAAACCATTATTTTGCAAGTGTTTGTCCAAATTTTGTCTCTTTTGCACATGTGAGTAAATAATATCATATATGTGACTCAAGAGTATGCACATGTATTTTACTTCAATAAGTCAAACAAGACAATTAGAATTGTATTTGAAATACAGTGCACAAGATAGGAAACATAATGAGGTAAATTTGTGTATGTATCTGTAAGATAGATTATATTTAATTCAAACCCTGAATTACAGTTCCAATTATATGCATTGACTTCTTCTACTCAAAATATCACTTTGTAACAAAAATAATACTGTGTATCTACGATAACCTTTTGTAGTTAATATTTATTTCCTTCCCCGTATTTCTGTGATTTTCCCATTTACGGAATGTTTCTGATTATTATTCACAATTCTTTTAAAAGCAGATATAGAAAATGTTTTAATATTGCAATCTCAAGTTTTGAAGATAAATAGTAGAAGTTACAACGATTTTGTTTATATGGTTCTTCGCTGTTAATTATATTTATCACTAGTATCAAAAATTTTATGCTGACTTGTGGGAAAATCTTAGTATTACTAATGGCTCACAATTTTTTTTTATATCCACAGGGATGATTCTGCCAACAACATTAGCTTTTAATTTCATACAACTCATGAACTGTGTTATTACTGTATATCTCCACTATCACTATTGCTTATTTTTTACAGATACTAGATTTGTTCACCTATGGAGGCATGAAAATGGGACATATTCCACAGAAGTTTCCAAGTAGAAGCCTCTCTTTTCTTTTGTTTTTTAATGTTTATTTAATTTGAGAGAGAGAAAGCAAGTGGGAGCAGAGAAGAGGGGCATGGGGGGGGGGGGTGAAGAGAGAGAGAAAGAAAGAGAGAGAGAGAGAGAGAGAGAGAGAGAGAGAGAGAATCTCAAGCAGGCTCCACAACCAGCACAGAATGCAAGGTGGGGCTCAATCTCACATAACCTGAGCCCAAATTGACTGAGCCACTCAGGTACCCCAGCCTCTCTTTTCTAATCACCAAAATTTTCTGTCTGGGACAAATTTTTTACACATTTATTTTTAAACCCTGTAGAGGCAAAAGGAAAAATAATTTATTCTCCAGAAGCAATAACTTTATGTCCCTTGTCCATTTTTGTTTCAGGCATTTCCTCAGCTCCACTGAATCCACTTTAAAATAATATACTCAGAATCAATTGCAGTATACAGTTAATCTCATGATGAAATAAATTAATTATTGAAAGAAAATTACTAAAAAATACTTTTTCAGGAAAAGGAAGAGGAACGTTGATCATGTCAACAAAGATAAGAAAGCAATTGATGGATGGGCTATCTGCTCAGAATCACAATAAAGGCTCTTTGAAGGGCTCTCTTAGAGACCATCCAGAATACAGAGGTGTGGCTCACTTATTAGATGGCCACAAGGAGAGCATTTTCATCTGAAGTGAACCCTAAAAAAAGGGGGAAAAAAAGGAAAATCTCCTGTTTTTGTAAGGACTGAGCTACAGTACTGAACTAAATTAAATACTATTTTCTAGAGAACTAAAATAGGACTCTACCTTGATGGTTTATGGGAGTTAACGTAAATGATTTAAAAAATGCCTACAGTTTATGGTAATAACTTTTAGCTCTCATTTTATGGCCATATTAAGAAAGAATCAAAGTTCCCTCCCTTCTTAAAAAAAAATAACTTTAGGAAGACTAGTTTAAAGAAGAAACAAAAACAGTACGCGAAAGTCAGTTACTGAGGACTCCATTAACTACTGTAACTAGCCCAAAGAAGTGCTCCACTGTATCAGTTCACAATGCACATGATTCATACTAGAATTCAGCAAAACTACAAATCATTACATGCTATGCACTTTCATTATCACCTATGAATAGTTTAGACGGAATATTAAGCCTACAAAATATAAGAGGAAGGGACAGAGGATGGAAACAACTCATCTACAAAGAAAAGGGTATTTATCATGTCTACAGGGAGAAAAAGTATAATATTTGGATAACTGTGGTGACTGGAAGAGAAGGTGGCAAAATATTATGAAATAGGTTCTTGAATAATTGTGATGGAAAAGAAAATGCCACCAAATAGGAAGTCTTGGAGAACATATTTTAACTAGCTAGCAGAGTGCATTTTATAATTCCCCCAAATTACTTGCAAATATTGGCATAGCATAATTAGCATATTACAGACAATAGATTAATATTTAGAGAAAAACTGCACAGTTTGAATTTAGGAGATGGCCTATTCAAAGACATAGATTCATTAAATGAACCTGTGTTTTGGAAGTTGAGGAAAAAATCCAGGGTTTTCTTTGTCTTCCTAACAAAACAGTGGGGCAATGTGTCCTTTACTGTGTTATTCCCAAGCTCTGTCTAAAAGAAGGGTAAGTTTACTGTAAATATGCATTTTGATGAAGATGAGAGCACATATTTATTTCTGAATATCTTTGTGAAAAACTCGTTTAGTATTTTAAAATGTAATATTTATTACTCTAAATTAACAAAAAATTGCCTTTGGAGCAATTGAGAAAAAACTTTTTATAAACATTTCTCAATTCTTATTAGTAAAGATTGTTCAAATATACATATTTTTTATTAAGGTCTTCAGACTTTTTAAAGATGGACTCCCACATGTTTTGAGAAAGAGTATTTATTTAACAGCATTTTATATAATTTAGGATTGTAATACACATGACCTCACGGTTCATGGGTTCAAGCCCTGGGTTAGGCTCTGTGTGTTAACAGCTATGGAGCCTGCTTGGGATATTCTCATTCTCATTCTCTCTCTCTCTCTCTCTCTCTCTCTCTCTCTCTGCCTCTCCTTGCTTGTATTCTCTGTTACTCTTTCTCAAAATAAACAAGCTTAAAAAATAAAAAAGAAGAACATACTTCTTTGACACTTGACAAAGTCACTTCTTTGACAAGGTATTATTCTTTTAAATAAAGTAATTTTTGGCATAATCATGAGAAGATATGGAGCAGTGGGATGAAAAGGGCAGTAATTCCAAACATCATTTAAATTTATGTTATCGCTTTAAAGCCTTACAAACATTTCTCATTATACCTTTAAACTTGGAGGCAATCCATAATACTGACCATCTGTAAAGGGATTGAAATCCTCATTTTCTTAGGATCAAGAACTCAGTAATTCACCAAAAATTTATTAATCTCTTTTGAAATGAAAAGAGTCAATAAGCCACAAATTTAATACCTATGAATGAATTCTAGAGATTAGACATGGCAAAGGACTTTATTTAGTAATAGCAACAGTAAAAACTGCATGTTTTTTAGTTCTTTATTGGGTGAGAATTTCACATTGCCCCTAAACTAGATCTAGAAACATTATCACTGGATATTGGTCTGACTACCTATCACTCCAGTGAAATATATTCGATTAGATGATTTCATCTTTACTGGGTATAATTTGTACAACTGTGTACTTGGAAAACTCTTCAATGTAAAAAAAAGAAAAAAAAAGAATCTTACAAAAAAGAAGTTATTGCTAACTAGACTTGAAAGAACTAATGAATCATTCACTGGAAAACCTCACTTGAACAGGAAGTTTAACATCATTTGGGTATCACCTTTTTTTCATTTAAATGCAGGAATTAATTGTAAAGTGAATCTCACTCATTCCCATTAAGTAGTAAAGAAGTGTGGTGTGATGCAGTTTACAGATACTTAAGACAACCAAAGAACAATTTTCACACCTCATTGCTACACATAAATGAGAAGTAAAATGAAATCTAAGACATATAATAGGAGCCCTTTAGGCTCTCTGATCACTCATTATGTGGATTTTCCCCCTACAGTGTCACATTAGCTTCTCTGCTTTATACACCAGAACTAAACATGATTCAGATCAGATGTAAATGTTGCAGGTATTATTAGAACTCTGTAAACTCTTTCAGCTCAAGTGATTGAAACAGAACCTAATTTTTCATTTGCACAATGTTGACTAAGTCATATTTCCCCAGACTTCTATTTCTCATTCATGTTAATGGGACCAATGTATGTGTGTGTGTGTGTGTGTGTGTGTGTGTGTGTGTGTGTGTATAATCACAGAATAATTTGGGTATTTGATTAATAAGTATACTTATTACACCTTGAAAAATATCAATTCAACTTTATCTTGAATTTTAAAAAATGAATGAAATATATTGGCAGGACCTGTTTTCCTACAACTATGTGTATAAACATATAGGTAGATGTCTGATTAAATTTTCCTTTGTGCTAAAAAGCAAAAATTATCTGCATAATTCAGTAAGATAATTTAGTATAAATTCAACTTTTAAAAATATCCTTACAACAAACACCCTGACATTAATATGAAGTGTCAGGTGCCAGGGCGGCTCAGTCAGTTAGGCATCCAACTCTTGGTTTCGGCTCAGGTCATGATCCAACAGTTTGTGAGTTTGAGCCCTGTGTTGGGCTCTATGCTGACAGCATGAAGCTTGCATGGTATTCTCTGTCTCTGTCTCTGTCTCTCTCTCTCTCTGCCCCTCCCCTGCTCATGCACATGCATGGGTTCTCTCTCTCTCTCAAAATAAAGAAATATTCAAAAAATATATGAAGTGTTTCTGAAGTAACAACACATGTTATAGGGAATTATATTCAGAGTTTTGTAGTCACTAAATGTGCTGTGCCCACATATAAAACAAGCATGAGATCCTACTTCCCCATTCAACCATATGTGTAATCTTCAACAATGTGCTAAACTCAGTAAGCCTCAGTTTCCTCATGTAAAATGGAAATAGTACTAGTAACTATCTTATTGATTTCTGGAATTAGATGGGGTGATGCAGTCAAAGCTCTTAGGTGAGTACCTGACATGGGATCAATAACAGGAAGCTATTTTTTCCCCTGAGATGTTATTTAAATTCAAGTTAGTTAACATATAGTATAGCATTGGTTTCAGGAGTAGAATTTAATGACTTATCACTTAGGTGTAACACCCAGTGCTCATCCCAACAAGTACCCTCCTTAATGCCCATCACCCATTTGGTGCATCACCCACTCACCTCCCCTCCACCAACCCTCAGTTTGTTCTCTATAGTTAAGAGTCTTTTACAGTTTGCCTCCCTCTGTGTTTTTATCTTATTTTTTCCTTCCCTTCCCCTATGTTCATCAGTTTTGTTTTCTAAATTCCACATATGAGTGAAATCATATGGTATTTGTCTCTCTCTGACTTATTTTGCCTAGCATGATACACTCTAGTTCCCTCCACATCATTAAAAATGGCAAGATTTTATTCTTTTTGATCGCTAATAGTGTGTGTATGTATATATATATACAATTATTATATTATTACAAATTATTCCATAATTTAGCTATTGTTCATAGTAGTGCTGTAAACATTAGAGTGCATGTGCCCATTAAAATCAGTATTTTTGCATCCTTTGGATAAATACTGAGTTGCAGCTGCTGGGTTAAAGGGTAGCTCTATTTTTAACTCTCTGAGGAACCTCCATACTGTTTTCCAGAGTGGCTGCACCAGTTTGCATTCCCACTAGCAATGCAAGAGGGTTCCCCTTTTGCTGCATCCTCATTAAAATCTGTTATTTTCTGAGCTGTTAATTCTTACAGGTATGAGGTGGTATGTCAGTGTGGTTTTGATTTGTATTTCCTTAATGATGAGTGATGCTGAGCATCTTTTCATGTGTCTATTAACCATCTGGATGTCTTCTTTGGAGAAATGTTTGTCCACGTCTTCTGCCCATTTCTTCATTGGATTATTGGCTTTTTGAGTATTGAGTTTGATAAGTTCTTACTAGATTTTGGATACTAGCCCTTTATCAGATATGTCATTTGCAAATACCTTCTCCCATTTTTCAGGCTGCTTTTAGTTCTGTTGATTGTTTCCTTCACTGTGCAGGAGTTTTTTTTATCTTGATGAAGTTCTAGTCATTCATTTTTTTCTTTTGTTTCCCTTGCCTCTGGAGATGTGTCTAGTTAAGAAGCTGTTCCAGCTGAGGTCAAAGAGGTTGCTGCCTTCGTTCTCCTCTAGAATTTTAATGGTTTCTTCACATCTAGATCTTCCATCCATTTTGAATTTATTTTGTGTAGGGTGTAAGAATGTAGCCAAGTTTCATTCTTCTGCATGTCACTGTCCAGTTTTCCCTGCACCATTTGTTGAAGAGACTGTCTTTTTCCCATTGGATATTCTTTCCTGCTTTGTTGAAGATGAGCTGACCATATAGTTTTGGGTCCATTTCTGGGTTCTCTATTCTGTTTCATTGGTCTATGCATCTGTTTTGGTGCCAGTACCATACTGTCTTGATGATTACAGCATTGTAATATAGCACAAAGTCCAGAATTGTGATGCCTTCAGCTTTTCAAAATGACTTTGGCTATTTGGGGTCTTTTCTGGTTCCATATTAATTTTATAATTGTTTGATCTAGCTCTGTGAAGCATGTTGGTGTTATTTTGATAGGGATCGCACTGAATGTGTAGATTGCTTTGGGTAGTATAGACATTCCAACAATAATTTGTTCTTCTAATCCATGAGCTGGGAATGGTCTTCCATTTCTTGGTGTTGTCCCAATTTCTTTCATAAGTGTTCTATAGTTATTAGTGTACAGATATTTTACCTCTTTCATTAGGTTTATTCCTAGGTACCTTATGGTTTTGGTGCAATTGTAAATGGGATCAATTCCTTCATTTTCCTTTCTGTTGCTTCATTATTGGTGTATAGAAATTCAAGAGATTTCTGTACATTGACATATCCTGTGACTTTGCTGAATTCACGTATCAGTTCTAGAAATTTTTTAGTGGAGTCTTTCAGGTTTTCTACAGAGTATTATGTCATCTGCAAAGAGTGAAAATTTGACTTATTCCTTGCCAATTTGAATGTCTTTTAATTCTTTTCATTGTCTGATTGCTAGGCTAGGACTTCCAGTACTATGTTAAACAACAGTGATGACTGTGGACATCCCTGCTGTGTTCCTCTCCTTGGGGGAAAGGCTCTCAGTTTTTCCTCATTGAGGGTGATTAGCTATGGGTCTTTAATATATGGCCTTTATGATGTTGAGGTCCTTTTATCACTACTTTTTTCATGGTTTTTATCAAGAAAGGATGCTGTATTTTGTCAAAGATTTTTTCTGCTTCTATTGAGAGGATCATATACTTCCTATTCTTTCTTTTATTAATATGGTATATCATATTGATTGTTTTGTGGATATTGAAACAGCCCTGCAGCTCAGGTATAAATCCCATTTGTTCATGGTGAATAATTTTTTTAATGTACTAATGGATTCAATTTGCTAGTATCTTGTTGAGAATTTTTGCATACATGTTCATCAGGGATATTGGTCTGTAATTCTCCTTTTTAGTGGGATCTTTGATTTTGGAATCAAGGTAATGCTGGCCTCATAGAATGAGTTTGGTAGTTTTTCTTCCATTTCTATATTTTTTTGAACAGTTTCAGAAGAGTAGTTATTAATTTTTCTTTAAATGTATGGTAGAATTCCCTGGGAAGCCATCCAGCCCTGGACTCTTATTTATTGGGAGATTTTTTGATTACTGATTCAATTTCTTTACTGGTTATGGGTATGTTCAAATTTTCTATTTCTTCCTGTTTTAGTTTTGGTAGTTTCTATGTTTCCAGGATTTTTTACATTTCTTCAAGATTGTACATTTTTTGGCATATAACTGCTCATAATATTCTCTCACAATGGCCTGAAGTTCTCTGATGTTATTTGTGATCTCTCTTCCTTCATTTGTGGTTTTTTTATATGTGTCCTTTCTCTTTTCTTTTTGTTAAGTCTGGCTAGGTGTTTACAAATTTTGTTACTCTTTCAAAGCACTAGCTCTTAATATCACTGAACATCCTACTGGTTTTTTTTTATTTATTTTTGATATCATTGATTTATGCTCTAATCTTTATTATTTCCCTTCTTCTGTTGGTTTTGCACCTTATTTACTATACTTTTTTCAGCTCCCTCGGTTTCAGATTAGATTGTGTATTTGAGCCTCTCCTTGCTTCTTGAGGAAGACCTGTACTTCTATATATGACCTCTTATGACTGCCTTTGCTATATCCCAAAGGTTTTGGACTATTGTGTTTTCATTTTCATTTGCTTCCATATATATACATAAATATATTTTTATTTCTTATTTAATTTCCTGATTAACACATTCATTCTTTAGTAGGATGTTCTTTAACCTCCATGTATTTGTGGTCATTCCAAATTTTTTTTTTTGTGGTTGACTTCAAGTTTCATAGTATTCTGGTCTGAAAATATGCATGGTGTAATCTCAGTCTTTTTCTACTGGTTGAGGCCTGATGTGTGACTGCATATGTGATCTGTTCTGGAGAATGTTCCATGTGTACTTGAAAAGAATGTGTTTTCTACTGCTTTAGGAAGAAATCTCGCAATACATCCATCTGTTAAGTCCATTTGGCCCAGTGTGTCATTCAAAGCCATTGTTTCCTCGTTGATCTTCTGCTTCGATAATCTGTCCATTGTTGTAAGTAGAGTGCTAAACACCCCTACTATTGCTGTATTTTTATCAATGATTTTCTTTAAGTCTGTTATTAATGGATTTATATATTTAGCTTCTTCCAAGTTGGGAGCATAAATATTTACAATTGTTAGATCCTCTTGTTGGATAGACCCCTTTATTATGATATAGTGCCTTTTTCATCTCCTATTAGAGTCTTTGGTTTAAAATCTAGTTTGTCTGATGTATGTATGGCTACTCTGGCTTTCTTTTGACATCTGTGACCATGGTAGATGGTTCTCTACCACCTTAATTTCAATATGCAGGTGTCTTTAGGCCTAAAATGAGTCTCTTGTAAGTAGCCTACAGATGGGTCTCGTTTTCATATACATTCTAATACCCTATGTCTTTTGAATGGAGCCTTTAGTCCATTTACCTTCAGAGTAATTATCAATAGATATGAATTTAGTGCCATTGTTTACCTATAAATTTGCTGTTCCTGTATATTTTCTCTGTTCCTTTCTAGTCTTTTTTGCTTTTGATCACTCTTACCCATTCAAAGTTTCCCCTTCAATAATTCTTGCAGACATGGTTTAATGTTCATGAACTCCTTTAGTTTTTGCTTGTTTTGGAAACTGTTTATCTCTTTATCTCTCCTGAATGACAGCCTTACTGGCAATCTTGGCTACATATTTGGGAACTTTCTTTTCATTATTTTTATTTAAATATACGGCCATACTAATTAGATAACAGGAGTTATCTAACAGGAGTTAAATCTGTTTCCTTTAAAAAAAAAACATGAGTAAATGGAACTATGAATGAACTGAAGTATTCTAATAATGCTATTAGGGACAAAACTAAATAAACAGATGTCTGTTCCTGATATATTAACTCTTGTTGTTGCATCTAGTATATTCTAATACTTGTATGTCCAGTGCAAATTGGGACAATGATGATGATGTTAATAATAATATTGGAGACTAGTTACCTAATAACCTATACTTGGTTACAACTGTTATGCTTCATTGATGTTTACTTTAACTTTAAAATATAAAAGTACTCATTAAAATGTATTTTTTTCTAAATTTTCTTGAAATATTTTTATATCATAGACAAGTTAAGTATTAATTGTGAAAAGATAAAAGTGGGGATAGTCTATGAATACAAATTCTGTGCTCTTTCATGTTACCTCAGGGACTCCTGAATTTCTTATAGGTGTTCCTGACTCTGTATCAACAACCCCACTTCAAACGTTGCTCCCGAGTGTCTTTGAGTTTACTACTGTAGCTTTTGTCTTCAAAGAGATTAACAAATTCTGAAAAACGTTAGCATTAACAGAAAATCCTTTTGTTCACTGCCTCATAAACAGAAAGGATGGAAGAACTTTCACATAAGAAGGAATTGGGAAATAAATTGAGATATTCCTTTACTCATAAATTTCTTTTTATTTACTATAATCAAATGTAAAATAAAGATATTGGATGAGGCACATTCTAAATAAGTTATATTGTAAGACACAAAAAAGTCTAAGAGAAGGTAAACTAGATTTTAAATAACCGTAGAAATGCCACATGTCCAAATGGTATGAAAGGGTGAGGGGAGATAATATTTTTAAAGAATATTTCTTTAGCAAGAATTTAACTCTGAGTCCAGGCTTCCAGAGGAAAAGGAAGGAGTGTTGCCTCCCTAAAGAATTTCTGACAAAAGAGTTTAATGCAATTACTTGAAGGACTTGGTATGTTTCTCTTTCAGTGTGGAGAGAGGTGGAACAGTGTCAGAGGAATCTAAAGAGCAATAGGCTGAAACAACTGTGGCACCAGACAAAAGGCCTGGAAAGTACTCCATTCACAGAGATGGTTGAAGCAAGGAAGCTGGCACATTTCCCTGAATCAGACACAGGCTACCTAGGAAACAAACAGCTTAGGCTTCTCTTGTGTTGTGTGCAAAAGGCTTCCTAGAAAGGTAAAGAGGTCTTATAAGGTAAAGGGTGGAAGATCACTGGATGTCCAGGGCTGTGGATGAAGTCCAGTCAAAAGAGATACAGATGTTTGCCATGAGGAAGCATGGCATCCCCAGGACGGGTTGTCTCCAAAGAAACCATAAAATGACCGAATATACGCCATCTTTAAAATCCTGCCACATTTCATGGAGCATAAAACAATTTCTTTCTTTTCCTATTCTAAACTGAGAAGGATCAGAATGCAAGGATAGTAATACGGTGGACAGAAAATTAGAAGTTGACAAAAAGCCAGTTTCCTTATAGAATTGCAAGAGTAAATTAAATGGGCCTTTTCTCAAAACAACAACTTGTAAAACTGAAAGTGAAAAAGATGAAGAAAAGACTTTATTAGCAAAGGAAACCCAGAGTTGCATTATGGATACTAAGAGTCTCAAGAAGGAAGGAGGCACCTCATTGGAAGAGGAGGTCAGATAAGATAAAGAATGAAAAATGTCTGTTTGACTTTCATGAGAGTAAGTTTGATGGATTAGTATGAGTAGAAGTAATTTCAAACTGGAAAATGCATTATTTTCTCCCACTGGAGACATTTCTACTATAGGTATTCTGGATGTTTTGAAAACCCTGCAAAAAGTTAGAACAACCATTTCTGTCTCTACCATTTCTTTTTGGCATGGCCTTGAGTAAGTCATTTTGTCTACTGAAAATAATATTAAAAGTAACTAAAAATAATAAATAAAAAAAATTTAAAAAATAATATTTACCTCAGAAATGTTTGGAGTTGACGTAAGGCAATTTTCTAAGTGGCTGACAATTTAGTTTAACTTAATAGTCTTTGGAAATATAAATGTCCTTATTTGAATAAATAAATTTCAATATGGATTAGACAGGTATTTATACATGTGTACTAAAAATTATATACTTATCTAATTAAACTTTTTGTTTGGGCACCATCCAGTAACATTCAAAGTGACTTATTTGGTTATTGGATGTATCTTAATTTTCTTAAAGAAATATTTTGGAGAAAATGAAAATTAATTCTAAAAATAACATCTTAATGAAATTCTGCAATTAATTTTTACTCCTTAAATGGGTAAATATGCAAATAAATAATACAAATTCTAACTCATTATACACTTATATACAAATAGCAAACTTGCTACTCAGGTATATTTTCACAAAGAAAGAGTATGAGTCAGTAGTACAAATATTATTCTTATCTCCATAAAATGGTGCTCAATATGAGAGAAGAAGCAGCACATGGAAACTGCACCAAGAGTTTATTTCAACAATTACCCTCTCAGTAATGACAGAGAATAAATAATCCCAGTTAAAACTTAAATCAGTCTTATCAAATTTGAGGAAGGGTATGATAATATGTGTGATAAAAGCTAAATCATACCTAACATAGCTAAGATTTAAGTCTTAACTTTCTACTGGAATTTTCAGATTTCAATTATTGCTATACAATAATTTGCAAAAACAAAAAAAGTGCACAAGAACTGATTTCATGAAAAAGAAAAAACACTCTTTAATAAGATACTTTTTAAATGCCACCTGTAAACTATTTGAAAATTAAGAAAATCTGTGAGTTATTGGCATTTTATGGCTAATTAAAATATTTAAAATGCAGTGATATAATGTATAAGCTAATCAACTCAGACATATGCTAGCTTAAAATTAATTTGTCATACCCTACAATTCAACAAAATTGCACAGAATCATCCCTCAAAGAAAACACTGTATTTATCTCCATGATATTTTTAAATTAAGAGGTACTATTAAGTGGTTAATTGTTGAATAGAGCCTAAAAATACATGTGTCTGATTGTCCATGATGAATGTCCTGTCAATCACTGTTTGGATTAATAGAAGAGAAGATTATCTTTTAAAATATAACTGCATATTAAAATACATGTTATTTACAATGATGTTGTATTAGAGTATTTTTATGCATGCCCGGGGAAAATTCAAGAGACTATTTGTCTCTTCACTCAGAAAATAATATAAATATATAATATCATTCTTAAAAAATTGTTTAATTTTAAGGAATGATTTTCATAAAGTGTAATTACTGATCAAGTAATAGTTTATGACTTTCTATTCAGATGTAAAAATTTATACAGCAAGAACTTCCTGTTTCTTTTCATGAACAAAAGAAAGAGGAAACTACATAAAGAATATAGAATGAATAGCATATAACATACACAAACACACATACAAATATATATATATATATATATATATATATATATATATATATTCATACATTTTACTTACACTTACCACCATAATGCATCGTTATTTATCATATTTACAGAAAAATAAATTGAATAAAATAGAGATTTTAGAAAGACATTTTAGTCTGTTTTAAGAGGTACTGTGGTTTAAATATCTTATTTGGGATTATAGTAGCTAACCTCGAGATGGTTCCCAATGACCCACTCCCACCTTGTACTCATAGCTTCTATAGTCTTCTCCCACATTTCATCATGGTTGGTCTGTGTATGTCCACCAATAGAAAATGGCATAATAATTTTATGTCATTTGTGAATTAGATTATTAAAAAATGCTGCAGTTTCCCTTTTGTGTAATGTCCTACCCACCTTCTCACTCACTCCCTCCTTCTAGAAGAAGCCGGGTGCCTTTTTATATTGTGGGCAGGTCTATCTGGTGGGCAACCAAGACATCTGCCAGTAACCATGCAAGTGAGGGTGAAATCCTCCACCTCCAATCAAATCTGCAACACTGACCAGTGTCTTGATTATAACTCCATGAGAGACCCTGAACTAAACCACCCAGCTAACCATTCTTAAATTTCTGACTCACCTAACATGTCGGATAATGGACTTTTGTTTAAGATACTAAGTTTGCAGGCAATTTGTTACAACAGTATGTAAAGATATGATTTAAAGATGATAGATATCAATGAAGATACAACTGTTGCTTGTGTTTTTTTTTAATTTAGAAGTAATATTTTCAGACCAAAAATTTTATAACCCATAGATTTACTTTCCCACACTAGCTTTTTTTTTTTTAATGTTTATTCAAAAGTCCAGTTTGTGTAAGATGTGTAAGTTTCTGTTAGTGGCTCAAAAAATCTACATATTAAGGCCCATTTAACCTATTTTACCTACCTCTTATGTCTTTATCTTTAGCTGACATCTGTCTCTTAATAAAAGTTAGTCACCTCTTTCCTCTCTTTTATAACAATTGGGACTTGTGAAATCTGTCCACCTACCCTTTGGGGTATTATATACTTGTGAAGGAAAGTTAGTGGTTGCATATAGTAATAGCTACTCACATGCAGATATATTCTCCTCGCAGCTTTCCTTCCCTATCAAAGGTTTTGAAAGCACTGCATTTCTCTTACAAAATAAAACAAAGCCAACAACAACAACACCTCACAAAATTGTGAGCACAAAGATCTGAAAGAAACATTCAATTAGTTTTATTTTTTATACCTTCTGTCATCCTGAGATGTTTAGAAGGTAAGACAATACATAATCACCTTATTTTCTTTCTCTTCTACATTTTTTACATTGCATTGGTATTCCTGCACTTCCCTAAATATGCCAGCTTTTGCAATATACTTCCATTTTATTTCTAAAGGTGTTTAGTGGAAGAGCAGCAGCAAAAGGCTGAAAGCTACCTCTAAGCTAAAGGTCAGGTGTGACAATGAAAATAAGAAAATGTCCAAACAACAGAAAATCACCGTGTATAAGACCAGTGACCTTTTTTTCAAATGATGACATAACGTATTTTATTTTGTACCAAAACTACAATGTGAAAGGCTATTTGATTAAATGGATTTCACTGAAACTATATTTTGTTACACTATTTATAACAAAGAAAATTTGCTACACTTAATATTGGTGTAAAAGAGAATCTTTCAAATGAATGGTAACTATCTTACAGGATTTTGCACATTTAGGAAGCTAACTAATGTTTTTTCCCATTAAGGCTGATCTAAAAAAACCCAAAAAACAAAAAACAAAACAAAACAAAAACAAAACTGTTACTTAGATGTTAAAGAGAACCTACAGCTTGGAATGAAATCAATGACGTGAGGTTACTTTATTTTTTGATTAATCCCTATCACACCAGAAATATGAAAAAAAAAATTGGGTAGGGTGTAGATGGTTCAAAGGAACCAAAGGTAGGCCAGCTGCTAAAAGTAAAGGAAGCTGCAAGTTTAGCTCTAGGAACTTATATATCTATCTGCATATATATCCATAAGATAATAGCATGGAATTTTAAATATGGAAAAACTTTGTCTCCACAAATCTGCCCATTTCCCCAAATGAAACACAGTTCCCAGTATTCACAGACTCTTCTCATCCTTAACCTTTAAGTCTGGGTTTGTCTATGATTTTCTTATAAAGAATACAATCTGTTTACAAGTGATAGCATGTGACCTATGAGGCCAATTCAGAAAAAAATATATTGCAGTTTCTGCCCTAGTCTCTTAGAATCCCACTGGAGGCCAGACACCATGAAAAAAAGTTTGATTACCGTGTCATTACTCACATTGTGAGCAAGTCCAAGCTACCTCATGGAGATGCTTTCATTCAAAAAACTGCCCAACCAGCCAAGCTTTTCTTCCATCTTGGACCCTCCAGACAGCCTAAAAAGTACCAGTGAATGGTCTCAGTTGACACATGGAACAAGTGATTCACCTAGCCAATCCCTACCTGAATTCCTCATACTCCAAAGTGTTGTTTGTTATTTTTAGCTGTACACATTTTTGTTACACAGTAATAGATAAACTAAGATAAAATCTGATGCCTGGAAATGGGCAGTCCATGTATCAAAACCTAAAACATTTAGCATTGAGTTTTAAACTGAGTAGTAAGTATGAGCTACAAAAGCCTGAAGATAGCTTTTAATGTCAACTGGATGAGCCTGAAGAAAATGGTTCATTAGAACTTGAAGGACAGATAAGACAATGCTATCAGAAATGGCAAAATAACACATTCCATGTAATGGCAGGAAGTGTGGCAATACTGTCACTTCACATGAATGTCTAATAAATTCACGGACCTATGGAGATTTTCCAGAAAAATACAGAATTATAATGTCTAGGATCTTTCATATGTCTATAATAAAATATTTTTGAAAATGAATTATGAACTAAATGATAAAATGTTCAATTTTGAAAAGTATGTGAAGTAAATATAAAGAAATGTGGTTTCCTAAGTTGAAAAATAAGATTGTTTCTCCTCACAGTCTCTCCTCACCAAACATTTGCAAAGTATGAAATGCGTCCAGAGCAAAAATCAAATCCCAGATGGAGCTATGTGGTCCACCTTTGTTACTACTTCAGAAAGGTCTAAGATGGAACATACAACATTTAAGATAGACAGAAGTACTTACAAGGATTTTTAATATAGAATTTATATGCCATGAAGTCAACATTTTAAAGGGTATAATTCAGAGGTTTTAGTATATTCACAAAATTGTATAAGTAATTACCTAATTTCAGCACATTTTCATAGCCACAAAAATAAACCCCATATCCACATCCCACACCCGTCAGCAGATACTTCTCATCCCCCTAAACTATTCCTTGGCAACACACCTAATCTGCTTTCTATGTGTCTTTATTCACCTCTCATGGACATTTCTTATAAATCGTATAATGTGTGGCTTTTTGTGTTGACTTCTGTTCCTTAACACACTTTCAATGTCCACCTGTGTTTTATCATATATCATATATCATATATCATATATCATATATCATATATCAGTGCTTCATTCCTTTTCATGGTTGAAAAATATCACATTGCATGAATATAAGGTATTTTGTTTATCCACTCATCAGTTCATGTATTTGGGTTGTTTCCACCTGAGGGCTACTGTCAACAGTGCTGCTATTCCTGAACAAGTTTTGCATGGATATGTTTTCATTTCTCCTGGGTATATAACAAGGAACATAATTTACCAAAAATTCTTCTAAAACAGAGAAGTACACACTTTCCATCTCTAAGAGGTCATTCATTACACTTATACCAAACCAGACAAACATAGCACAAGAAAAGAAACTACAGACCAGTATCTCTTATAAACATAGATGCAAACACCCTCAACAAAATGCTAGCAATGCAAATACAGCAACATAAAAAAAAAGGTTTATATACCATGACTAAGTGGGAAATCAGATTCTCTCCCTTTCCAGGGTTTTGTTTTTGCTGCTATTTTTTTGTAGTAGTTGTTTGTCTTGTGACTTTTCTGCATTAAATCTCTGAAGTCTCTTCTTTGTCCTGAGTGGCCATTGAATTCTCTGTTAACTTAGTGGTCAGCTGCATAAAAAGATAAGTGGTCAGCTAATGTCTTAGTGGACAGAGATTTTGTTAAGTGCCCAGTCTCTGCTGAGGTGCTGTGTATATATACAGTGAAATCCCTTACACACTTGACCAAAAAGTATACAACTCTGACTTAGTCTGTACTTCCTGTTCATTCCCAACCATAAGGTCATCTGGAAGTGAGACCACAGGACCTTTTTAGGTCTACACTGAGCATGTGTACTGGCCTGGGTATGTGGACTGTCTTACACACGTGTGTGACCTTATAGATACCCAAGAATATGTGGGCACTTTTTAAAAATCGTTTTTTAACATTTATTTATTTTTGAGAGACAGAGAGAGCACAAGCAGAGGAGGGGCAAAAAGAGAGGGAGACACAGAATCCGAAGCAGGCTCCAGGCTCTGAGCTGTCAGCACGGAGCCAACATGGGGCTCAAACCCATAAAATGTGAGATTATGACTGGAGCCAAGTCAGATGCTTAACTGACTGAGCCACCCAGGTGGCCCTGAGCTTTTCAAAGCTCCCTACGGATGTCTCATTTTCATAGTCTATGATATCCATGTATCACCATTATATATGTCGTATAAAATTCATCCCCTTACTTTCCAGGTGTTATGTGAGATAAATTTTATTCAAAGAATTCTACCTGAGAAAACTCTCCCATGCTTGAATCTTATTTGGACAATGACATTCTAGATTTAAATCCTGAGCCTCATGCTATAATAGGAAAATGCTTTGGGGACTTTCAACTCTTACATGTAGGAGTGGTGTAAATGATTGCAAATCAGAGGTGTACCATGACAGCTAGTCCTCAATCACCTTCCAATGAACATCTCTGTGTAGTGTGTATCTTTACAGCTTTGTGTAGGTGTTCCCTCTCTTTAAATCTGGATTGGCCCAGATTAAAAGTAACAGGAGTGGCAATTCATGACTGGCGTTAGGTTAGAGGAAGTTTTGAAAACTCTACTGTGGTCTCTTGGAATATTGTCAGAGAAGCTGACCAACATGCAGGAAGTCTCCTTACTCTAAGACTATCATGAAATGAAGAAACTCAAGTTAGCTATGTAGAGAGTTTACATGAAAAGATAAATGGCCACCTCTAGTTGTCCTAGTCGCAAGAACTGTAAGGGAAGAAACAATTTGCAAATCTAGTTATCTAATTAAACACTCAGATTACTGAAACTCATCACACTTTGTCTGCAAACACATGAGAAACCTACAGCAAAAGCACAGCCCCACCGAACATAGTCAAAGCACAAAATCATGAAAGATGATAATGTACTTTTGCTTTATACCATTATATTTTGCAATGACGTATTAAACAGAAATAGTTTAATTTTTATTTTGCTAACAAAATTTGTAAGGAGAAATATGTTGACCAGTGACAGGTGAAATACATAAAAGGAAATGTTGAATGATCATTTCCTGGAGAAGGATAACTGAAGGTCAAAATCAATCAGGACAGAATTTGTGCAAAAGTTTTTAAAAATGTAGGCCTACAGAAGCCCAGCCTGGAATTTACTTAAAAGACTACCATAATGTAAGGAAGATCAGGTTAGCTATATGGAGAGGCTGAATGGAGAGATTCAAGGCCAGCCACCAGTAGAAATACATACATGTTCTAAAATGCAAAATTTAAGACTGAATTACTTATGTTGTAATTATATGGCAATCTAGAAACATGAAAATGACCTATTATAGAAGGATTTTTAGTTTGGAAAGATTGTTGTGTGGTAGATACAATGTGGATTTTATAATTAATTGATGCAAGTCTAAATCATTGGTCTGCCACTCACCAGCTATTTTACTATTAGTGGAAATCTCTGTTTCCAGTTTTGAGCTATCGTGAATAATGCTGTAATGATCCTTCCTGCATATGTCTCATTGTGCGTGTATACATGCACTTCTACTGAAATAAAATTGCTGAGACAGAGAATGGGTCTATATTTACTTCTTAAAAATAAGAAGTCAATTTTTAAAAAAGAGTAGTACAAATTTCAAATTCCTCAACTATTTGAGAGATTATGTTGCTCCATTGCCTTACCAACATCAAAATCTCCATCTTGAGTTTTAAGTATCAGATATTTTAATTGCTAATTCCATTTCCCAATAAGAATACTACTCTGAGGGTTATATGTTAGGTGATAAGTCTATGTAACATTATTTTTCATATCCTATTTTTGGCATGAAGTATAAACTTTTATCAGAGGAAATACATTCATGTGCACAAAAATGATCAACTAGTTGTCATTTCTTTTTTTTTTTAATGTTTATATATTTTTGAGAGAGAGAGAAACAGAGAATGAGTGGGGGAGGGGAAGAGGGAGAGGGAGACACAGAATCCAAAGCAGGCTCCAGGCTCTGAACTGTCAGCACAGAGTCCGATGTGGGGCTGGAACTCACGAACCACAAAATCATGACCTAGGCTGGAGTCAGACGTTTAACCAAATGAGCCACCCAGGTGCCCCAACTATTTGTCATTTCTAAGTTTTCCTTGTATCTCTGAAGTTCCTTGTTTTTCAAAATAGGCAACACCTAGAATAAAATAATGTTACCTAGTCAATATACATTGGTAGCCCTACAATGATCGTGATAGGAGTCGAGTGCCAAGTTGGTAATTCTGGGTAGGTCCATCTTCAAGTATAACTTTTCCCCAATTGGAAGTGAGTAGAGGTCCTTCCCACATTATTGGCACAGTCAGATATGAAAGAAATGTATTCTCCTTACTTCAAATGTGTCTGGTCAGGCATCCCACTCTCCGCACCTTGCCAATTTACTTCATGAATCCCGAGAGCTAGCTTTAGAGTTCTGCTTAAGGCACTTGCCCCAGCATGGTGTCCCCATCTTTTTGGTGGGCATCTTATTTAGCCTACCTTAATTCTGCCTCATCCAAAATCTCGTAGACACTAAGTATTCTATATTTAGAAAAGGGGTGTGGTTATTATTCAAATGTTTAAGATTACGTGGAAATGCCATTAACTCTGGCACAAGAATATATACTCAAGTCCAAGCCTAGTTCTTCCTCCTGTTTATTCCTAATTAAACAGCTCTCAGTTCTGCCCCTTCTGCAGATTTACTTTTACTTTTTAAACAGATGTATTGTGGCCAAAGTCCAGTTGCTATGCAATCCTAGATTTAAGAACTCCCATCAGCAAAGCAAGCAAATCAGTGCATATAGAAATAGGTAATATGGAAATAGAGAGGTAGGCGATCAGCAAAGGGCTCTATTATTGGCCTTGGAGCCAGCGAAATAAGCTACTCATATATGTACATTATGTCTCCTGAATTTCTTCTTGTCACATGTAGTTGAATATAATATTCCCATTTCATCAGTGACTTCTGCTGGGTGACTCCTCTATGCTTCCTAATATTACCCAAAACAGGAAAGGTATTGCCGGTCCCAGTTGTTATTCATTGTTAGTGTAACTTTTCACAAATGTCCATGGTAACAAGCTGGCAATTGTCTTTCAAAAGGTCTGAAAAAGCCTCAGCATCTTTTGAGATATCTGCAGCTTTTGAACACAAATCCCTAGTGATCTCTGCTGATCACAACATCCAGTTTCTGCTAAAGTCACCAGAGAGCATATCCTACTTGCAGACATTACTAAACCAGCTGGCTATCAGGTGAGAAGTTTCAAGTGGATCTTTTAGTGTTTGTTTTTGTTCAGAGCTCCATTCAAATTCACTTTATTTCTGGTGTCTCTGTGAATTGGGATTAATAAAATCTTTAAGGGGGGGGAATGTGATTTCACAAAAACCCAAAAGATCCACCTGTCTTTGGGCTTTCGGTTTAGTGGCAAAATCAATAGAGATAGTCATTCATTTCTCACCATTTGCAGGATATCTCTTTCTCCATGCAATTTTATTCCTCAAATTTCAACACATTGGAACAGCTTTATATTTCAGCTGTGTTTATCAGAAAGACATTTCTTGTCATATGAAAGACATAAATTCTCCTGCATTCTTTCTGTCTAGAAGGAAATCATGATATCATCAGTACAAAGAACCAATTTGCTCCTGATGGTTATCAAAGTTCAGAGGTCACTACATTAAATTATTATATATGCTTTGAATTTAAATATTCCTGTGGAAAATCCATACATATATGTTGAAAACAATTTCACTAAAATTAAAATAGTGTTATACTGGATTCCAAAAAGATATTAAAAAGAAAGCATTAGCCAAATCTATTATGGCATACCAATCATCTTTGGCCAGTTACACTTCTTTTACAGTCTTTACTATATTGGCTATGGTATAAACAATGAGGAGAACCACCTTGTTATATCCTCCAATAGCTATTCTCATATCCCGTAAATGAATTGGATGTAATGTTCCTACTTTGATCATTTCCTTCATAAGAACAATGTTCTTGTACTTTTAGAATTCTACACTGCTTAATTTTATTACAGAAAAGTGCTTAGGCAATACAAAGATTCCCATCCAGCATGTCCAATTAAAACTAGATAGCGTCCCTTTTGCACATAATATCAATTCCAAGTTCACATTCAAGTAAGGGCAACAGAACCTTAGAATATATTCTCCAATCACATTTTCAAATCTATAGCTGTAGATTTGAAATCTATAACTCCACCTCTATGTGACATGTAGGTTTCACATATGGCCCCATAAGAGCATTCTCTTCTTCTCCTGTGGGATCACTGCCCACTAGTAATTACCAGAAATTTACACTACTTCCAGACCATCTCATCCATGCAACTGTGAAAGGCCTTGGATCCCCTGCTAGGATATGCAGGATCAGATCATAACCTTTCTTCAATCATTGTACATTTTATTTCTTTATCTAAGAGAGTAAATTTGCCACCATGTTCACATATTTTCTATTCTAAATTACAACCCTTTTAACAGGATTTAAATTCTTAAAACCTTGACTCTATAGAGTTAACTTGATGGATCACTTAAGGAGTATGAGTGTGTCATTTGGGGGACCATGTGTGGGATACTATGGACTGAATGCTTGTATCATCCCAAAATTCATATGCTGAAACCCTAATTCCCAGTTTTACAGCTGGGTCTTTGGAAGATGGGTCTTTGGAAGGTAATAGGTCATAAGAGTAGAGTCCTCATGATGGGATTAGTGCCCTAATAAGACAGAGGCTCTTGCTTCTTCTCTCTCTCCCCATGTGATAATAAAACAAGGCAGCTGTCTATAAATCAGGAAGAAAGCCCTTACCAGGAACCTTGATCTTGAACTTTCTAGGCTCCCAAAATATGAGAAATAGATGTCTGTTTTCTAAGCTACTCAGTCTATGGTAATGTGTTATAGCCACCAGAACTGACGGCTACAGTTGGAAGAAACCTCTCTCTTATGTCCTGAATCTGATAATGTGCTTTCTATTGGCAATACAATTAATTTCCCTTTTTAGTTTTCAATAACTTTTTAACGTCTTCACTGTATGAATAGTAAATATTCCTATCATACACACTCCTTTCTTTCAGGCAGAATAACTAAACTAGCAAATGAGTTTCTGCCTCTTGAACATTTTCTTGACACTTATTAGCAGAGTTATCTACACAAG
Organism: Panthera onca; assembly: GCF_046562875.1. Lineage (NCBI taxonomy): Eukaryota > Metazoa > Chordata > Mammalia > Carnivora > Felidae > Panthera > Panthera onca. The sequence goes on from NC_138339.1 coordinate 78,549,804, forward strand.
GATCCCACAATTGGTGGAGAAGCAGGGAGCTTTATGACAGCATCTATCATGGTCTGTGTTAACAACCTTAGTTTAGACGTGTATCCTTAAGATCATACAGCCAATTTGGGGGTACCAGCAACTGTGATACTTCTACTTCTTCAGAAAATGGATTCTAGTTGCTAGATATGGGGAAGGACAGTTTCCCCTCTTGGGTAAGTGTGGAAACCCACTGTGACAGATTAGTTTTCATATCACCCATAATGGTCTGCTCACAAAAGCTTGCAGCCACTTAGGATCAGTCCACAACTCAAATAATCCCTTTAAATCAGCATTATCTAGTATTAGTGATGTGACCCACCCTCCCCAAACTGGTTTGTTCTGAGAATTCATGCTGGCAAGGATTAGTCTTCTACCGTTTTCTTCACAAAATGGCCTTTAACAGAATACCCTCTGGATTCCACAGCCTGCAGGAAATCAGTGGTTATAAGTGATTTACTTTCCAGTAAATATGTGGGTTAAAGTGGCCACTGAAGCAGTGGAAGAATTTCAGCAACCAGAAAATATGATCTTAATTCATTATCTGTTAATATTCTTGTTTATTCTCCTTTAAAGGTCCAGTTTTCACCAAAGCTGATGTTAACTGTTCTGCTTCACATTCTCATTCTACTCACTTAGTTAATTCCTTTAGGTCTAAATCTATTTCCTTTAAATCGCATGGTAAGATTTGTTATTCATATTCTGTCTCCAGGCTTTTGCCAATCAATACTAAGGATAAAGAAAGCATCATCCCTCCATTAAATAATCCTAGTACTTTTGCTCCCCTTCCACTCTTAAAACATGTACCATAGCCCTAAAGATGTATGGGTTTGAAAAGCAAGGTAGAATTGTCAAAGCTGACTTACACAAATCATAGGGCTCACTTCCACTGGTCTATTTGACTATTCTTACAGAAATATAGCACTGATTATATTGCTGTAATTTTACAATAAGTTTTGATATACTGTGGATCCTGTACTCTCATATTCTTCTTCAAGTTTAGGCTGGCTAATTTTGGTCTCATGTATTCATATAAATTGGTTTGTAAATTTCCAATAAATTACATTTGCATTTGACATAAGACTGTACTGAATCTATAGATCAATTTGGGGTGAAGAGACATTTTTACAATATTGAGTTTTCCCATTGAAGAAGGTATTTCCTTTCTTTAAATTGTAAAAAAATAAAATAAAATAAATTGAAGCATGAAAGATACTAGCTTATATTTTCCCTTTCATGCAATGTTGTTCTCTAGGTTATACTTGCCTACCTTATTGAAGCATGCATGCACAGCCTTTACTGCTATCAATATCTTACACCTGAATGTTACATTTATCATTAATGTTATTATGTCATTAATGTCAATGTTATTAATAAAACAACATTGACACATTTTTATCATCCAAAATCCATAGTATTCATTGGGGCTCTCTCTTAGCCTTGCTATGAGTTTGCACAAATGTACAATTACATGTACTGACCGTTAAAGTATCAAACATAATAGTTTCAGTGCACTAAAAATCCTCTGTGCTCTGCCTATTCCTCCCTCCCTCCCCAACCTCTGGCAATCTCTGATCTTCGTACTATCTCCAGTTACTACTTTCACAGAATGTCATCTAGTTATAATTATACAGTAGCCTTTCAAATGGTTTATTTCACTTAGTAATATGCGTTTAAGATTCCTCTATGTGTTTTCATGGCTTGAGAGTTCATTTCCTTTAATATTCTGTTGTCTGGAGGTGCCACAGTTTATTTTTCCGTTCCTTAATGAAGGACATCTTGGTGCTCTCTAAAATTAAAACATAAAAATAAAGTTCCAAGCTCCAGTGACCCAATCATTCCTTTTTGGCAGATGTTCCTTTCCCCTTCTTTGGGGTTATAAGGCATTGGCTAGGGTCATGCCCAGGTTCCAGTCCTATGCAGTACTCAGCTTCCTGGGCAGCATCAATTTCTATAGAATCCTTGTTGCCTGACCTTTTTCTCTTCTTGTGTGTTTCCAGGCCAGGGCTCTCTGCATCTTCCTCAAATGCTACAGAATATCAATAAAGTTCCTTCACCATGTGGAGAACCTAGCGGGCTGAAACTTCGTCTCTTGGTCCTTCCCAAATATGACTGAGTCCGTGCTCGTGGGATTGACCCCTACATGCTTTACCTTGACATATCCTTTGTTACACTCTGCTTTCAACTGTACTTGCTATATTTCTTGTCAATAATCTTGGTCTCTGGGCCATTCCCAACCATGACTGCTTCCAAATGTGGAACTTTGATTCACCGGTTCTTGTTATCCTGTCTCACCAACCCACACACCTGCACCATTACGCTCCAGTTGGGGGAAACAGACAACCTCACGTTTTCCCTAGTTGTCTTTTTTCTTAATATCCGTATCAAGTTGGGTATTAGGTAATGTTGGCCTCATGATAGAAATTGAGAAGTATTCCTTTGTCTTCAATTTGCTGCAACAGTTTGTGTGAAAAGTCACGTTACTTTTTTCTTAAATGTTAGGTAGACTTTCCCAATAAAGCAAATTTACCCTGGAATTTTTAATTGTAGGAAAGTTTTTAATTACAAATTAGTAGTTACTCATTATGAAGCTATTAGTGCTATTTCTTCCAGAATGTTGAAATTTTGTGTCAAAGAATTTGTCCATCTATCTTTGTCTATTTTATCAATGGCAAAATTACTGGCATAAAATTCCTTCCAGTATGCCCTTTTATCCTTTCAATATCATTAGAATTAACAATGTCACCTGCTTCATTCCTGATATTGGTATTCTGATCAGATACTGTAGACTGATTAATTTTATTGATAATTTCAATTTCAAAGAGTCTACTTTTGGGTTTGTTAAGTATCTCATTGTTTTTTGTTTGTTTTTTTGTTTTTAGTTTCCTGTCTTGTTTATTTCCATTTTAATTATTTTCTTTGATTACTTTAGGTTTAACTTTATTTCACTTTCTAGTTTCTTAATTTGGAAGTTGAGGTAATTGATTTTAGACCTTTCTTCTTTCCTAATATATAGCATTTAATGCCTTAGGTTTTCCTCTAAGTACTGCTTTAGCTGTATTTCAAAATTCATGATCTAGTGTACTTGCATTTTCATTTAGTTTACATTTTGATTTACTTTTGTTCATGCCCCCATCATTCTTCATTTACTTCTTTACTCCTCACTGACTTTAAACAGATTTTTACAAATGTTTTTGTCCATCTTTTCCAATTGACCTCAACAAGGTTTAGCTCAAATTATTTAGCCCACCACATTATAATAAGGGATCCTCCTTGCTACTCTTTTCTTATTGTTTCTCAGCCCACCCAATTGCTTTAAATATTTGCTTATACCTCCAAAATGTGTTACCCTAGTGTTTAATTTTTACCTGTATCCAATCGCCTATTTAATATATTGTTAGATTTTTAAAATGCATCATAAATGAAACATACTTCATTGCAATAAAGCCAATACATGACAAACCCACAGCTAAATTTAAAGCTTTTCCTCTAAAATCGATAACAAAGCAAGGATGCCCAATCTCACCATTTCTATTCAATGAAGTACTGGAAGTCCTAGCCAAAGTAATTAGGCAAGAAAAAGAAATAAAAAGCATTCAAATTGAAAGGAAATTTAACAAATAAAATTGTCCCTGTTTGTAGATGACATGATCTTATATACAGAAAACCTTAAAGATTCCATTAAAAACTGTTAGGACAAATAAACAAATTTAGTAAAGTTGCAGGATACAAAATAAACATACAAAAATCAGTTGTGTTTCTATACACTAAAAATGAACTATTTGAATAAGAAATTAGGAAGACAATCCCATTTACAGTAGCACCAGAAAGAATAAAATGCTTAGGAAGAAACTTAACTAAGAAGGTGAAAGACTTGTATACCAAACAGTACAAAACACTGATCAAAGCAATTAAACTAAACAAACACATGGAAAGACATCTTGTTTGTATGGATTGGACAAGTTAATATTGTTAAAATGTCCATACCACTCAAAGCAATCTATAGATTCAGTGAAAATCCCTATTAAAAATACCAATGGTATTTTTTTTCAAAAATAGAAAAAAATAATTCTATAATTCAAGTGGAACCACAGAAGATCATAAATAACTATCAATCCTGACAAAGAAAAACAAAGCTGGAGACATCACACTTTCTCATTTCAAAATATACTAGAAAACTATAGTAATCAAAACAGTACAATACTGCTATAAAAACAGATACATGGAGGAACGGAATGGAATGGAATGGAGTGGAGTGGAGTGGAGTGAAATGGAATGGAATGGAATGGAATGAAATGGAATGGAATGGAGTGAAATGGAATGGAATGGAATGGAACAGAATAGAGAACCCAGAAATAAATCCATGCATACGTGGTGAACTGATCTTTGACAAGGGTGCAACAAATACAAATTAGGAAAGGATACCCTCTTCAACAAACGGTGCTGGAAAAATTAGCTTTCCACATGCAAAAGAATGAAACTGGACCCCTATTTTATACCATTCACAAAAAACAACTCAGCAGGCCCCTGAATGGTTCAATTGGTTAAGCATGGACTCTTGATTTTGGCTCAGATCATGATCTCATAGTTCATGGGTTCAAGCCCTGCACCATCACTGCAGAGCCTGCTTGGGTTTCTCTCTCTCTCTCTCTCTCTCTCTCTCTCTTTCTCTCTCTCTTTCTCTCTCTCTCTCTGGCCCTCCCCTGCTCGCTCATGCTCTCTCTCACAAAAAAACAAACAAACAAAAAAAAACCTCAAAATGGATTATAGACTAATATATGACTTGAAAACTATAAAATTCCAAAAATAAAATGTAACGGAAAAGCTTCATAGAGAAGCTTTAGTCCTGCCAATGATTTTATGAATACGACACCAAAAGCACAGGCAACAAAAGCAAAATTAGACAAGTGAGACCATATTAAATTAAAAAAAAAATAATTTTTATTCATTTTGACACAGAGCATGAGTGGGTAGGGGCAGAGAGAGATGGAGACACAGAATCCAAAGCAGGCTCCAGGTTCTGAGCAGTCAGCACAGAGCCTGATGCAGGACTCAAACTCATGGACCATGAGATCATGACCTGAGTTGAAGTCAGATGCTTAACCAACTGAGCCACCCAGGAGCCCCATGGACTACATTAAATATAAAGGCCTTTTCACAGCAAAACAAAATGAAAATGAAACCTGCAGAATTTCTAAAGAAAAAATTTTCAAACCATGTATCACATTTAAAATATATTAAAAATTTTGTACTTTTTAAAAAAATTCCAATTTTAAAAATGGGCAGAGGAGCTAAATAGACATTCTTCAGAGAAGACATCCAAAGATCCCACAGGTACATGAAAGCATGTTCAACATCACTAATCATCAGAAAAATGTAAATCAAAACTACAGTGAAATATCACCTAACACCTGTTAAAACGACTATCATTGAGAACATATTCGGTAAAAGTATTCACTTCTGGCTGTCTCTATCTAAATTGTCCATTAGGACTCCAATGACAATATGTTGAAAACTTAAGTAATTATATCCCTTACTCTCATCTCCCAAACTATAAACAGAACAGATAAAATCATTTCATTCTCCTTCACTTCATATTTTTATGAATGTCATCCAAACAATAAACCTTGCCATCTGAAACCACTCTATCGCCATTTGAATATAACCAGTTATCCCTAAATACTGTTTTCCTACCTCAAAAATATTTTACATTTTCCTGCTCAAGTTTACTTCTTCAGCATCTTTTCATAATTATATTATTGTTATAGCTTTCTCACTTATTTCTTATGCCAATCCTTTTCTTGTTTCTAGTCTATTTTCCACACTACTGCAAGATAAATCTGTCCAAGAAATAAAACATTTTATTGCTCCTAGTAATTTCTCCTCCTCTCTAATTCAATGTCTTTATGGTGTCCAAATATTCAAGTGTAGAAGAAAAATTCAGTCAGCATCATCTGCCTAACTTCTGTTTTCAGTGAATAAAACCTGGACTGTTTTCTGTAGTATTGCATAAGTGTGACTTATTTAATCATCCTTTCAACACATTTAGTGAATGCAGATTAAAATTCAGGAATTGTGCCAGCCAGGTGATGCAAGATGAATAGGATGCTATCTCTACCTTAGTCTGCACAAATGAGAGACCCCGAAATGCAAATAGAAAAATCTCAACACAAAATAATTGCCATTTCTGGATATGAACATAATTTTATGGAAACACAAGATATTGAAAACAATCAAAAATCTCTGCATTTACAAGTAGGATACGGTTCACAAAGGTTTGAACTAATTCTGGAAGAATGACTATGAGTATATGCGAAGAAATGGGAGTCAGTCTTTTGGGGCAGATGGAAATGATATTTGTCAAAGTACAACTCAAAAAATTGAACATGGCAGAGGAGTAATGAAATTTCAATATTCTAGGGACCTGAGGCATGTAATAAGGAAATATGGTGAGACAGAATCTTAGAAGGTAGAAAAAAGGCCGAGGGGGTCAATCATTTCCATCTCAGTGATATTTTTCTGCATGTATTTCACAAGTAGATAACATTGCAATTTTGACTACAGGTAATAAATATGGGAAATAATATTAAGAAAATAAGAGTTTGCCTTTGACATGCAAATATTTCAAATTATTTGTGAACCTGAATATATTATTTTTTACAGAAAATCTAAATAAATGTGTCTGGTAGGTCAAATTATAGGAGATTAAAATTTTTAATGAAGACAGGGTATTATTTCAACTCTTGAAAAACATTTAAATAAAATCATTGCTTCTAAAATTATAAGTTTAATATAAATTTGAAATATAAAAACAAAACTCTAGATATTTAAAGGTGATGCTTTGAATTGAAAAGAATACTATTAAATGCTAAATTCAGAAAACATGAAATTTGGTATAGTAGTTAGAATTATTAGCCTAGCTCAAGAACTTTTCTTTAGCATTAGTTATTTATTTATGTTTTGCATAATGTCTTAACTCTGCCCTTTCCTTGGGAAGTACCCTTTCTGTTGCAAAGAGTTTAGGTTTATTGTGGTTTTCCTACCTGATAACTAAACTCCATCTCTTTAGAATGAAATACTCCTCATGCTCCCTGTCATTCTTCACTATGCTTCATCAAGATAACTGCAAAATCCTTTTCATTTCCTTGAAACAATGTTTATTTCATCTTTTCCACTCAGTTCAACTGAAATTTCAGTACTTAATACATTCTGTCACATCTTTTTAATGTATGTCCAAATCAGGGGAAAAAAATAAACAACTGTATCTCACACCTATAGAAGTGAGGGAAGGTTTTTTTCCCCAGTATGATTAAAAAATAAAATATGGAATCTCTGAAAGCCAAAAGAACCTAAAGTTCTCATCCCTTGTGAGAGATGTCATTTTTATCTCCTAAAAGAAATTATCAAGAAACTGTCTTTTAAGTGAACATTAAAGAGTTTTCCATAATGCAGTACATGTACCACAGGAGTCATCTCAGAAGACTCGCCATAGTTAATAAGTAGTCATTTTTTTACCTCAATAGTTTTGAATTTGTGTTAATATGTACTAGAAAATTTTAACTATCAAATAAATCATGTTTAAAATAACTGATGTATAAATTTTAAAAAATCAAATAAATAAGAAGTGGTCAAATGATACCGAAAAAAAATACATAGAGTGATATGCAGTAAATTTAGGAAAGGTTGTAACCCTGCATAAAGATGACTAAATTGTTTGCAACAATGTTAAATAGACAGAAATCAATTTCTTTAGACTCTTATGACTGAGATAAAACATACGTGCCACAACACAGAGTTCAATCATTAATGATTATTATCACTGTTTATTAATCATACACAGAAATGGCCTGGGAATTAAGGGGAAGGTATATTAGCTCAAGATACATCTAAGTATACAGATTAGATTTACTCCATTGGATGATGACATTACTTTTGTTTTTGCTTCCTTAAATTCTCAGCTCTGTGATCCTGCGTTAGAGTCAGATTTTACTTATTTGTTTGGAAGTCACATAAGACAAGGAGACTTAGAGATTTACAGGTGAATTCAAATGCGCTTCTTTTTCTTTTTAAGTTAATTTATTTATTTTGAGAGACAGAGAGAGAGAGAGCAGGCGGATGAAACAGATGATTCAAAGTAGGCTCTGTGCAGACAGCAGAGACCCTGATGTGGGGCTTGAACTCATGAACCTTGAAATCATGACCTGAATGAAAGTCGGATGCTTAACCGACCGAACCACCCAGGCACCCCTCAAATTCACGTCTTCTTAAAGGAAACACAATTATAGAAAAGAAAAAAAGAAGGAAAAGAAGAATAAAATATTCTCTACATTTTGTTTTGACATTGGTAAACAGGGTAAAATATAAGCACTATAACCTCAAGCATTTGCTTTCCACCTTGAGTGAAAATAGGAGAACACTGGACATTTCTTTGGTTACAGAGGTAGGAAAACTAAATCCCAGACAGACTGAGTCCCAGATGATTGTGACAAACTAGTCTTAAACACAGGTTTCCTAACATCTAATCCAACATCTTTTTTTACTCTGACATTTTCAATTATGAAAAGGAAGACTAAAGTCATCTTTCTAAAGCAAGAAAATACTAAAAGTATCAATATTACAAATATTAGTTTGGACTTGGATTTATATTTAGAACAATAAAGGTAATGCAAGGAAGATATAGACAGATGTTTTTAAATTTAAATAAACATAAATATACCTATAAATCATCATTTGTAGATAGAAGCATTCAATAAACATTCCTGCCCAAAGACCTACTCTTAAGTAATCAATTTTTAAATCTAGTTGCCCCCTACACAGTGACTGTTTGGCTCTTAGATCCAATTATGTTTCACGAATGATCAACATTCAGTAAATCAGTCCAGACAGTGTGCATGGATGCATTTCTTTTGGTAAATTGGCATGATATGTAGCAAATAAGCAACAAACATTCTTATTTTCCATGCTAAGATATTTCAATAACAAGTTATTATGACTTATCAATCTGAAATAGAAATTTAAACAAAATAAAATGGGTTTTGAAGAACTATTTAAAACAAATTGTAACTCTAAAATAGGTCATTTTTTTTTTTGCTTTTCACTAGTCACTGCTTTTCAACTGCTTCAAACACAGCTGAGCCACAAGAAAATATTTGCTGGACAAATTGTCTGAGATCCTTTTTATTATTATTCTGTTTTGAAGCTGGAAGAATATATGTTATTTTGTTTCAAACAGCTCTTTGATTTCTAGTAAGTAAAAGATAACATTATTCCTTTTAATAACACTTCTTTGGGGGTTTAGACCAAACCTAGACCTCTTTATGTTTGAAATATACCTGAATAGTATATAATTATGGTTTCACAAGACACACTTGATATTTATAGGCAGATTGAACTTTCCCTATAATAATTCCACTTTAATGATTATTGTAACAGCAATTTTATAGGAAAAACACATTTAGTTTCTTCATTCTTTTTGCCTAATGTTCTCATAAACAAGAGTTTCAACAAAGATTTGTTTCTGCCTCTTCAAAATAAGGAATAATTTAATAGGTTGTTTTTTTTTTTCATTTTAAAAGGAGGTGGACCCTTAGGTTAAATACAATATTACTTGAAACCAGTGACCTGTCAGAAAAATGGTATTTGCTTTTCACAAAGAAAATTATAATACTTCAGAAGAAAATCAGCTCAGCAACCTAATTTTTTTCCTTAATAAATCTTGAGCTATAGGTTGTAGCATACTAGGATTTCATCCTCAGTCTTTCAATTATAAGAAATTAGAGACATAAGATGTGGATAGACAGAGGCATTTGACAAGGTAAATGGAAAGAAAGCTGTACCTGAGCAACAAGCAAGAAAAAGAAAATATTTCTTAACACTTAACATTTCCTGAGGCTCTTGGTCTGTAGTAAGAGCAGGCTTCCAGGCTTCCTGGCTTCCAAGCACCTGTTTTTCTCTCAGTGTGACTTCTTTGACTCACAAAGAGAAATGGATGCTATAAAGGCAAATTGAGATCTATTTCCAGTGGCTCTTTGACTGCTATGAGCATTAAATGTATTTTGCTTTTCAATGAGCATGAAATGATTTCCATCAACTAATAGCCACATGTATTGAAAATTCAGGGGGAAAAAGTTGTGATATGAAAAGACTGTAATGAGAGCAAAACATTTGGTCTGTTAGAGTAATCGGGAAATTATTTACATTAGCCACTATGATAAAAATCTATATATACAAATATAATACTTAAAAGAAAATAGCTACAAAATAATAATAATAAAGAAAACACAGTATGGTAAAGAGTTAAGGTCCAAAAAAATCTTCTTTTTTAACTGGAAGAATACATTAAGACCCACATTTCTAAAACATTGCTTTAAATTTGAGGTAACTCTTACTGGAAAGACATACATTTCCAGGTTATTTTTGCACATACACACACACACACACACACACACACACACACACACACACGCACACACACACACACACACAAACAATTGCACACATACATACATAAACTCTGTATATATGCTATATATGTGTGTATATATACTCTTTTCCAGTACATACTGTACATTTTCCATTTTCCATACACACACACACACACACACTTTCTTTTCTGTTTGGATTTTCATTTAATAATGCTCTATGGGCCTAAATGAGAAATCACAGACTTTCTGAGGAAGCATTTTTCATGTTAGGCCACTTTTATTTTCTTTCTTTGTGAGTAAATTAAATAAGGCAGGTGAACATCTGTAAGAGACTGAAATTACCTCAGGGCTAAGGATGATACTCCCAAAAAGATAAGATGGAAATACTTTAGAAAGTAAATAAGAGGGAATTATTTGCCCAGATTTGATGCACATAATCTTTCTATAAAGTTAACGTTCCTAAAATCTTACAATATCATCTCCATATCCTAATGAATATTTTTGTGAAATTTTACCGTGTTCTACAATGTAAAAATCAATACCAATGAGACAATCTAGGTGGCCAGGGACACAAGGTCACTACTTGGAAAAATAGCACTGTTTCTGAGTATCTGAGGATATCTTAGATATACTTTTTCACTTATCTCCACCAGAAATTTCTCTCAACAGGTAAGGTACAAGAGATTTTCAGTTTTTATCAAGAGGAAGAAGACTTTGTGGTTGTAGACAACAGTTAATCATTCTGAGGCACCAGTAAACTGCCTTTGAGTCACAATGATTATTATATTACTTTCAATAAAATGAAAAGAATATTTACTTCCTACGATTGCATGGACAATAATTAGTGTAAAAACACATGCAAAGTATGTAGGATAGTATTCCAGCACATAGTAGATAGGCAATAAATAGCCGCTATTAATAAATAATAGCAACTATTATCAAATAATGGCATTAGTTAATAAGTACCGTAATAAAGTTTGATTTTTTTCTATGAAATTATAGAGAAAGTTCACCTAACCAAGACTTAAATACATTAGGTTGCACCTTTCGAGAACTTCTCAAAGTAGGATGACCTAATTCAAATGGTCTTGAAGGATGAATAATATTTAGTTACATGAAGGAACCACAATTCAGGCAAGAGAAATTGCCTAAGCAAAAGCAAAGTTCATATCAAAGGTGCTACGTTCAGGGATCACCAAATAGTTCAAAATGTACCAGATTCAGCGCTTACATATAAAGACATAAATTGTAAGAACATTTTCATGCTACATTGTAATGTATTTGTTATAGTTTACTTTGCCTTAATAGACTGTAATTTCACTGAGGTTTGTCTTAAGTATCTAAGTATCTCCTAGTGCCTTGTCAGAAGACTGATCATTTGATTAACGAATGAAGAAAATGCAGTCATGCTTCTGCGGGATGCTGCATGAAAGACGCAAACAAGTAGTATCAGACAGGAAAACTAATCATTTCAGTGCGGAGAAAAATAGATATGCATAAAGTATTGTGGAAGCAGAGCAAGATGGGATTATCTGTGTAGGAAGAAAGAGAATGCTATCAGGCAGCCAGAGTATAACTTGGAACACTCGATGATGGGCCGTGTGATGTATGATATTTGTCAGTGCTCTCTTAAGGAAGTGGTGAGTGAAGAAGGCAGCAGTGAGAAAACCATTCCTTTTTCGGGGCAGAAAGTTGTAAAACAAACACAATTGACAAGAGTCCAGGTCATGGAGAAGCAAAACCTCCCAATAGGCTCTGAGAACCCAAAGGATGCAAAGTTCTCACTGTCTCACAATCCGAAGTTTTTATTTATTCCTAAGAATAGATAAATAAAGACCTTGAGACGATGTTAGAAGCCTAGTCACTAGTAATTCTAAGAGAGGTCACCAATGAGGGAAGTTGCAAATTTATGAGTACAGGCAGGAAGAAAATGTAAAACCCAGTGAACAAGTTTGACCTGTGTTTACTTTCTAAAATCTCTTACAATCGGTTCCACCTGTATAGGTTCATAGGCCACTTCACAACATAATTAAATGCACAAATGTCCTTTTCATTGTTTGAAGAATGTCAGCCTCCTCTTTCTAGTAGATTATAATATCCTGGGGCAATAAATTGTATCACACACTTTTTTTCAGGTTATAATGAATACTATGATGTTCTGCCTAGATAACTCCACTTTTCTCTCTAGGATCAATGCATGTATCCCCTAGTTGCTAGGAATGTTGGCCAGCTGATGGCTCATACTGTGTACCCTCCACTGGAAATTACCATTGGAAACATCTTCATATAAAGTTATTTCCTTGCACAGCTTTCAATCTGCAGCCAGTGATTGTCTGATGCAGGCATACAAGTTCCAGCTCCTTTGTTTCAATTCAGGACAATTGTGAAAGACAATTTAACTCCAGAGGTCCCCCATAGAACTATTGGAGGCCTCATTCCCAACAACATTGTGCACAGATTCTTTCTCCATCTGATTTTGTCTTTCTTGTAGGTGTGTTCCCCAAGATTACTTTTCACCAAATCTTCTGGTACAACTCTCTGTCTCAGAGTTTTATTTCCAGGAAACACAGTTGAAGACAGCCATGACCAAGGGTAGTTTGAGGAAGCATACTTTAATATGGGATTTGGGAAATGGATCACTTGCCAGCTAGCTGGCATCGAGCAGCCATAACTGGTAAAGTTGGAGTATGCATAACCTCTGACATGTTATAACAACATGATTGTTAAAACTTCCACCAAATGTTAACTGAAATGGGATATCAATGGAAAGGGGTAACACAACTGGTACGGTATCTTTGCCACTAGAGAAGTATGACAGGATAGTCAATCATAAATGCCATGAAATTAAGTGCTGCTTACTTCCATTGATTTGTAGAAGATAGGTAATGACAGGGTTAGAATGATTAATCACTAATTCAAAGCACAAAGTGAAAGCTGGTGTCTCCTTGGCAACATTTATAGAAATCCTGATCATTTGTATCTCAAAGGCAGATAGAGCAGAGAATCAGGTTAGGGCTTAACTGTAATTAAGGAGCTACAGAAAATGTTGAATTCTCAGGCCCCAGGAGGTCTAAACCAAGGTCAAGGCCATAATGGTAAAGAAGTAGACCCACACGTGGAGATGAAGAAACACGGTTAAGTACAGTTTTGAAATTTGAAATCCTAGATTCCTCCGTACCCACTGGGTTTACAGATCTGGCCCTTCACTCTTTGCTATTAGAAGATTATAACTCACCATGCCTGAACACAACAGAGAAGCAATATACAAGACAGACACCTTATAAAATAATCCTTTTCTGACAATCCAGCAAATAATGAGGGTTAAATCCCAATCAGTTCAGCTTCACAGCAAAAAGAAAATATATACATCAAAGAAGCTGCAAAACGAGACAACATGGGCTGGCAGGAACAAAGAGCATGTGTCTCAGGCTGGAATTTGAGGGTGGAAAACATAAATGCGATAAGTGAGAGTTTATCAATATGGAAGTAATCTCCTATAATAAAGCTTTAATAGCAAGAACCCCAGGATACAGAGCAAAAACCCCAAGGGGGGAAAACCCAACAACCCCAGGATACAGAGCTAAGATGGCTGTTGGAAGCTTAAAAAATAATAATAATGATATCAGAAGAGGGAAATAGAAATGTTAGAACTGTGTTTAATTTGTTCTGCTTCACCCATGTTAACACAGTAATCAGAGCATGTGAATAAGAACGGATCAGGCAAGTGTGATAACTTAAATGCCTTTTATACTACCAGTACTTCCGTAGACCCCACACAAAATAGGTTCTCAGTAAGGATTTCTTGAAGGAAAGCTAAGAAAGTCAAAATTAAAAGCTAATAAAAAATTTGTTTCTATTTATTTTCAACTCTATCTCTCTTTTTCTATTTTCAAATACATATTTATTTTCAAATAAATCACTGGTGTCAGTAAAGCAATATTCCCTATGAAAAATGCAACATATCATATTTTATTAAGTTTCTATACATAACACAATTTAAAAAAAAAAACATGCTAAGTTTACTATCTACTTTATTTTTTAAATGATTAATATTGTATGTGATTGAAAGACCAAAATAGCATTTAATATATTTTGATCTGTTAGTGTGTCTACCATTAATCTTCCTCATGGTTCCACATGAAAATGTGTTTCATTAAGCTTTATATTATTACTTTATAAGTTGTATTATAATTTACCACATACTAACAGAGTGTGGCAAGTCTAAGTTTTTCTCACAGTTTATATTTGGAAAACCTTTGTTTATATAGATAGGCTGGAATTTTATCTTTTCTTAGGTAATAGATTATTTAAAAACATATTATCTATTTGATCTCAGTTTCTAGGATGCTTAAAATCCAACTCTGTACCAGCTGCTGTATTGCTAGCCTCATGTTTCTATTTTGGCACAAGTATTATTTTTTATTTTATATAAATCATCGTATTTTAGTATTATTTTAATGATTTATGACATAATTTACCTCAGATCCTTTATGGATTTAGGTGGGTTAAGAGTAATAACATAGGAAAAAGAATCAATTACTTCTTTTCATTTCCTCTGGGTTAACATCTCTATGGCAAATACAGACAGTACCAAATTTATCATGGGATTTTTCAACTTTATGAAGATACAAAAGTGATACATATTCAGTAGAAATCCCAGGCTGATATGCAGTGAGATACTCTCTTAGGATGCTAGGTGGCACAGTGAGGCACACTTCCCCAGCAGTGGAACGATCATGAGGGTAAACAGTTGATAGGCTTACAACCATTCTGTATCTATACGACCTTTCTGGTTTTCACTTTCATATGGTATTCAATAAATTATATGAGATAGTCAACACTTTGTAATAAAATATGCTCTGTGCCAGATGATTTTGCCCAACTGTAGGTTAACATGACTGTTCCGAGCACGTTGCAGGTAAGCTAAGCTATGATATTTGGTAGTTTAGGTGTATTCGATGCATCTTCAACTTACGACATTTTCAACTTACAATGGGCTTATTGGGACACAACCTCACTGTAAGCCGAGGAATATCTGTAACGAATTGAAAATTTGGATCAGTAAAACTGCATCATGCAGCACAGCTGGCGATCAAATTCCAGCTGTATTCATTATGAACTCATCCTGTCTTGGTTAATGGCAAGTAGGGAAAAACAATTAGTAAATACATGAGAGAAATTGACAATTAATAAGCTGAGGAAGCATGCTTTCTCTTCTCTGAAGGCTTTTATCAAATTATACTATATGATTACGTAATAAGCTTATTTTATTTTAGCGGTATAACTTCTTTACTACCAGTATTGTCCTGTCATTGCCTTGCCTCTGAGAGTCAGAATTCTATGGTGCAGCCAGTTGTTCCAACTGGCAATTTGCCCTCCTTTCCTTAAGTACTTCATCCTTCAGTCAAATGTTGTAGTCCCTTTATTCAAAAGGGCACAGTTGCAGGATATAAGCTGTTCTAGTTATTTAGGTACTAAGAGATTTACTGTAGGAAACATGATGCTTACTTACACAAGTGTTAGAAATACTGAATAAGCCATGCTCTAGTCTAGATCTCCAGGCAAAGCTACCAGAATGAACTACAGTTAACGTTAATTGAAACTATTAACTTCTATCACAAACAGAAAGTTGACAAATAAGACTTCAATCTGTAAAGACACCTAATTAATCTTTGGGCTAGGAATCAGGAAGAAGACATAACTATTTCTTAATACCCTCAAATAAGACTGGGTGCTGAGTACTGCTGTACAAACTGTGAGTGTCTCCACAGTGGAACATCAGAACAGAAATAGCTGAAGCCACAGGAACAAATCTTCTACTAATTTTAGTCTTTCCAGTCTTGTATGAATACAGCATATCAACATACAGAATCTTAGTTCTCAGGGAAAGTGGAAAAGAGATTGATGTTGTTTTATTTGGTTTCTGCAGATCCTGACCTCACAGAACAGGAAAGGATGCAAGGAGTGTGGAGCAGATGCTGTTCACTATTCCCACTCTACCGATGACACACCTGCCCCCACTGGGAATGGTTGAGCCAACTGTTTTATAATCATAGTTGTGATAGCACAGTGTTCTATACTCTCTCACAGCAAAGTCCACTAAAAACAAACAAGAAAACCCAAAAACTGTTGGGGCACCTGGGTGGCTCAGTTGGTTACGCATCTGACTCTTGGTTTCGGCTTAGGTCATGATAGTGCAGTTTCTTGAGTTCAAGCCTGGTTGGGCTCTGTGATGACAGCATGGAGCCTGCTTGGGATTCTCTGTCTCCTTTTCTCTCTCTCTCTCTCTCTCTCTCTCTCTCTCTCTCTCTCTCTCTGCCCCTCTTCCACTCACACTATCTCTGTGTCTTTCAAAATAAATAAACTTAAAAAAAAATTAAAAAACTGGGTTCCTGGGTGGCTCAGTTGGTTAAACGTCCAACTTCAGCTCAGGTCATGATCTCGCGGTTTGTGAGTTCTAGTCCCGCGTCGGACTCTGTGTTGACAGCTCAGAGCCTGAAGCCTGCTTCAGATTCTGTGTCTCCCTCTCTCTGCCCCTCCCCTGCTTTCACTCTATCTCTCAAAAATAAACATCAAAAAAAATTTAATGATAATAAAAAAATTAAAAAAAACCTGTCTATATAAAAGTCATACATGTACATCTTTTTCTTAAAACTGGACATAAACTGGTTTTAAGCTACACATAATAAAAGAAGTGTAAGTAGGTGGGAGAAAAGAACATGTGTATCAAATGGAAAGTGTGGCTGCCAAGAAGAAAAGAGGTAATATAAAGTTAAGTCAGAGTGTCAGTGGGGAAAGGATAGCATTTTCAATAAATGGTGCTGGGATAGTTAGATATCTATAAAGAAAACAAATTGTATTTTGACTCCTGCTTGTGCAAGGTATAAAAATCAATTCCAGATAAACTAAAGATCTAAATGTATGACAGTCAAAACAACAAAGCTTTTGGAAGTAAATTAAGGTAAATGACCTTGAGCTAGGCAAGGTTTTCTTAAATGAGGCACAAAATACTAACCATAAAATAAATAAATTGGAATATATTATAATTATGAACTTTCATTCATCAAAAGATGACATTAATAGGTAACCAACAGTGTGAGAAAAGATATTTGCCATACATGTATCTGAGAAAGGATTCATTACCAGAATATATTTTTAAAACATAAGAATTGGCAAAAAAAAAAAAGTGGGACTCAACCAAAAAATAATATGCAACTTGTCAATAAAAATGTAAAAAATGAGCAACTTAGTCATCAGAGAAATATGCAGTAAAACCACAATTTGATATAACTAAATAATCTTCAGAATTGCTAAAATAAGAAAAGAAAAATGCACCACTGATGAGATATGGAGCAACAGAAATTTTATAAACTACCTTTGGGTCTGAAAATTGCTATAGTCACTTTAGAAAAGTGTTAAGTGTCTGTTAAAACTAAACACATACAGGGCCTCCTGGGTGGCTCAGTTGGTTAAGTGTCCAACTTTGGCTCAGGTCATGATCTCGCAGTCCGTGAGTTCAAGCCCCGTGTCGGGCTCTGTGCTGACAGCTCAGAGCCGGGAGCCTGCTTCAGATTCAGTGTCTCCCTCTCTCTGTTCCTTCCCTGCTTGCACTCTATCTCTGTCTCAGAATTAAACATTGAAAAAAAAACTTAAACATGATGCAGGATTGTTACAGGTACACATTTGACAAAAATATAAACAAGTATTGATCAAAAGACATGCACATGAAGGATAATGAATATTTCTATAGATACTACATTACGTGTGGCTCTCACAAGCTTTATATTGAGAGAAAGAAGTCAGACTTAAATAAAAAAGTTTGTACTATATGATTCTATATATAAAGTACCAAGACAAGTAAGGCTAACCTACACTGTAAGAGATGTGGGTACCAGTTACTATTACAGGGGTAGGGTGGTAATAGAAATAACAAAAAGGTAGCAAGGGAAGGAGGAGATCCAGGCTGCTGGTATTTTTCTGTTTCTTGATCTGGGTACTGTTTATTTATTTTTTTTTTAATTTTTTTAACGTTTATTTATTTTTGAGACAGAGAGAGACAGAGCATAAATGGGTGAGGGACAGAGAGAGAGGAAGACACAGAATCTGAAACAGGCTCCAGGCTCTGAGCAGTCAGCAGAGAGCCTGACGCGGGGCTTGAACTCACGGACCGTGAGATCATGACCTGAGCCGAAGTCGGACGCTTAACCGACTGAGCCACCCAGGCGCCCCTATCTGGGTACTGTTTAAATGAAGGTGCTCAGTTTGTGAAATTTTGTTGTTATTTAAAAATTCGAGCTAGAGTGTTTTAGTGTACCGTCATGCTTACGTGTGCTGGAATTAAGTCATCACAAATAGTACTAAGGCTCGGTAACAGTGTATATGGAGAGAGTTTCAACATAAGTTCTTGGTTGTATTGATTTGAGGAAATATTCACCTTTTCTTACATTGCTGTTCAGCTATAAAAATATTCTGAATCCCAAGATCCTCAGATGAGTTTTCTGAAATCAGAGTATAAAATTCCAAACCACAAAATCAGAACTGAATTCATGAGGATTAGGTATGGGGGTTAAAATACTCTTTCTATGCATACTTACATTATCTACAACAAAACAACAGATTCTCAAGAATCTTAATATTGAGGAGGATAAGTATCTTGAAAGACTATTAATGAAAATTAATTGGATTTGTTTTATTTTAATAAACAAAATATTTATACAAGGTTTTATAATTCATTTGTGACCTTAAGCATTTTAGCATACTTTTTTCATAAACCTTAATATTCTTCAGATGCAAATTACTTTACTGTGAAGGTTTTCAGGAATATAACTAAAATTTTATGGAGAGGAAATAGTGTGGACTTTCTTAGAGTCATGTCAGATTATTCAGTAAACAGTGATCAGTGGCTTTGTATAAGAATTATAAATAATAATAATCAACAGGATTATTAAGGAACTGGATTTTGGAAAAAAACACAGATATAATGGTATATATTTGACAAAAAGAAAGTGGAAGCATGAATTTTGCAAACATTTTTTGAAAGTCCACAATGAGTTACACACTATTCCTGCATTTGGAATAAGTCAGAGACTAAAACAAAGATTACTTGACCAAATGAAGCTTTCATTATTTAAACATGGTATATGGGTTAGGTTTGTAAATTCTTTTGCTGATCTCTCTGGTGTCAAATCCTACTTCTACTGCCTAATAGCCCTGTAACTCTGGGAAAATGACTTCATCTTTCTTTATCCAAGTTTAGTTATCCGGAAAGTAGGGATAGTAATAGTATCTACTTCACAGGTTGTGGGGAGGTTCAGAGAATTTACTCTCTGTGAAATATTTAGCATGTATGTGCCAGTTAGTGCACATCCTATGTATTTGCAATAATTATTGCTTCTTAGGTAGTTTTCACAACTGATAATTATCTTAAAACAGCTGCTTATAACATTTTGGAATCTGTCTCCTTTGGGATGAACTTCTTTACAGTGATATCAGAAAATAATATCTTAAGAAAATTGAATACATAAATTCAAGAATGTAAGGTTTCTTTCCCTGATGACTACTGTATATTCACGAATTCCTATATCAGGAGCTCTACAAATATATAAAATGAGTGGTCAAGTGAACCCTTAGCATTGTTACTGTCATTTGGATGATTCCACTAGCTTATCAATGGAATCATAAGCAAAACTAACACAACTTTTACTTACTATTAATTACCTAACATTTCTATTAATGCTAGAGGTCCAGTTAGTTCCAAGGAAAGTTTAGTCTCACTTTTTTCTCCTTTTATGTTCATCATGAGAAACATTTATACTAGTAAAAACAACATGGACTTTCATTTGTTAAAAAAATAAAACTCTATAATTCATTGCATCCTCCTGTACCTGTTCTTCTGGACAGCTCCCTTTATGAAAACAAATAGCTTATTTCAATTTTTTTAATATATAATTTTGTTATTTTAATATATAATTAGTTAACGTATAATAATTATATATATTTAATATATAATTAGTACTTCAGTAAGTTTCTGAAATTTTAAAAATCTATCTTTATATACCTGTTAATATTCAAGTTGCCTCAACTCTTTTTAAGTAAGTTTTTATAATTTATATACATAGTGAAATCATATAGTAATAATCAAATAGACTAAAGAATATATATTTTAGAGTGATCCCAGATTAGAATGCTGGATGTCATTTAAAATGTTATTGGGCAGCAGTGCCTGGGTGGCTCAATCGGTTGAGCATGAGTTTGAGCCACACGTCAGGCTCTGTGCTGACAGCTCAGGGCCTGGAGCCTGCTTCGAATTCTGTCTCCCTCTCTCTCTGCTCCTCCCCTGCTCATGCTCTGTCTTTCTCTCAAAAATAAATAAAGATTAAATTTTTTTTTTAATGTTATTGGGCAAATTGCCTAATTTCTCTGAATGTCAATTTTGTATCTGTAATATGGTCATGAAATCTTTCTTGTAAATTATATGTGAAAGGAAAATATGAGCCTATATTATGAAGTATTTATTAATGAGATGCCAGATCCTTTGCTAGATTCTGCATTTTAAAAAAAAGGCTTGTTTCCAGATCCCAAGAAATTGAACATCCAAAGGATAATACATATACACAGTTACCTAGCATAAATCTAGTACATAAAAAGCGTTCCCTATACTAGCCTCCTTCTTTTCTCTTATTCTCTAGTCACAAGAATTAAGGCCTACAAGTTGAGATTCTTGCCAACAGGAAAACATCAGTCATCTGTTTCTTCAAATCACCAGAAATGGCACCTGCCTGAGATCAGAACAGGCTAGACCAGGGAAAACTAAGAACTGAGATAAACTTTCCATGTAGGGCAGCAAATCCATTATAGTATAGATCTTTATCCGACAAAAATCTGTCAGCTAATTCAAGGAACCAAACCAAACCAAGAGTAAAATAAAATAAAATAAAATAAAATAAAATAAAATAAAATAAAAATAATATCCAGGAGGTCTAATGTTATTCCAACTACAAGAAATGTTCAGAGATTGCACTCTAGACTCCATGAAGTACATTAACTAAGTCTATAAACAAAAGAAAATCTTACTTTACAATCCCAGGAAAACACAAAAAACAAGATGAGAACCCATATGTGACATATTAAGACAGGGGTCCTAGTTTCTAGAACTGGGATAAAAGTCAAAGGTTGGCCACTGCAAAAAAGGAAGGCAGAATTCCTAACCCTTGAACATTTAATTATTACCTGTAAAAAGTCTTATTTTTATAGGGTTCACCGTGTTACCCAGTGATGTATATCTCAGCTTTGCCTAAGAAAAAGCTTCTATTCTCAGGAAAATAAACTTCACTAACTTCCAGGTTCATCAAAACTTCTTAGTGAATTGCCTATATGCTCATCTCATGATAAGTGGGCAACAAACTGGCTAAAAGTCTTCAGAAATGAAGTGGGTTTTCAAGAATTACAGAATATACAACTTGTAATCAAGGGACTTGCCAGAGTCCTATGGCAGCCTAGGCTAGGAGCAGCACATTACCCGGGAATTATGGAGAATTAGATCCACCCTTCAAAGATAGGTTATCCTGGGCATTTGCCTGATTTCTTTGTCCTTGATAGCATGGGTCCTGCTCAGAACACAGCAGCTAGAAAGTCTATGAGTCAAAAGACCTGGAGGTTTATGCCAAGAGATCTAGGGAGGAAAGTCGGTCGGTATTACAACTGAAAGTATAGTATCTCAACTTGTTCAGATGCCTTGGCTATAATATTCAGAGAATACGCACCCCCCACACACACACCACATTTGACAATGGCATTATTTTTTAGGAAGATGATTGAGACATGTATTTGTCTAGGCCTTTCTTATTTTTACTTTCTGGTGTCCCTTTGGTAAAGAAGAAAAAAAGATGACATTCTTTCCATCTCAATAAGAGACATTCCAATTAGGGATATAGCCTCCCTTAAAATCATATTTATAAGCCTTTGCTTTGGAAGGACTGAGATTTCAAAAAAAGAGAGATGATGGAGATGCCACTTCTTGGTGATGAGGGTGGTGGCTTTGGAAAATATGTTCATTGATACAAGGAGTAGGTGAGTTTATAGTGTTACAGGAGTGGCAAAAACTGGGAGAGTTTTCCACATCGTATTCCTGAGATGTCAGGACTTTGGTGGGAGTTTCTGTAGAAAATTGGGTACTAAGTTCCTGTGGCATCCAAGCAATGAAACTACTGGTAGGGCAACGTCCTTTGAAGGAAGCATGGGGACAAGACAAGTTCTTTTTAATGGAAGTTAGCCATAAAACTTATGCCCTCTGCCATGGGTGTACTCTGATTTTTCTGACTCAATGAGCCAGACTCATTGGGCAGCCAATCTTAACATGTTTCGTGGCTCCAGGATCCTGTTTCCTTCAGCCACCTATTGTAGCCCTCAGAGGCAATGAGTGCTCTGACAACAACAATGAATACTTTGACAACAATGCTTTGATTATGTCCTTAAATTGTGGAGTTTAGTACTCCTGAAGAGATTACATGTGTGAGGTTGAGGTTATTTGTACAAAATGGATACAAGGTTTGGGATCTGCTGAATTTTCAGGTTTACATAAAAATTTCTCTTGAAGGTAGATTTTACAGATTAAAATATATGAAACATTTTCTATACAAAACTAAAGTCAGTAAAACTATGTTTCTTTTTTTAATGTTTATTTATTTATCTGAGAGAGAGAGAGAGAGAGAGAGAGAGAGAGAGAGTGTGTGTGTGTGTGTGTGTGTGTGTGTGTGTGTGAGCAGGTGAGGGGCAGAGAGAGACACGATCCCAAGCAGCCTCACACTGTCAGTACAGAGCATGATGTGAAGCTCTGTACTGTGAAATCATGACCAGAGCCAAAATCAAGAGTCAGATGCTCAACCAAATAAGCCACCCAGGTGCCCCCAACTATGTTTCTGTTTAACAATGAAAATTCAGTTCTCTATTTATTTATACTGTATATATTTCTAATTTGAATATTTTAATGAATTAAACATTGTAAGATTTGTTTTTGTATAAAAGGCAATAAAATACTATCAATAGAAAAGTCATAGACACCTAAGTACTACATAAAAATATGCAGACAGCAGATCAGTAAAACTCTAATTCTGCCTCACCCCATTAGCATAAATATATATATTTACTTTAGCACTTTTATTGTGGTTAGTTGCAGACACTTGGCAACCACAATATCAGCTGATATGAAGTTCAGGAAATGGACTTCTCTCCTTGTCTCCATGTTACAATTTTTCAGAAGCAAATCATTCTATAGAACCTGAGAAAATCTAATTAAAATAATTTTCCTGCTATTGCTGTCAAAGGAGCCCAGGGCACTAATAGCATAAAGGTTATTCACA
This sequence comes from Panthera onca, assembly GCF_046562875.1. Taxonomy (NCBI): domain Eukaryota; kingdom Metazoa; phylum Chordata; class Mammalia; order Carnivora; family Felidae; genus Panthera; species Panthera onca. The sequence goes on from NC_138339.1 coordinate 78,573,604, forward strand.
CAATTGCTCTCCTTCAAGTTTTTCAAATGTATTTTAATCGAAATCTGTTTTATTTTGTAGGATGACTACCAGACTTACAGTAAAAGGAATGCAGAAGGTAATATTTTTATAATAAAGAACATGAACTATATTAAAATTATACTAGGTTGAATTTTTACCAAAGCTACAAATCTCTAGCATTAATATTTCCTATAAATTAAATAAAATTTGGCCTTTTATGGGCTGCTTTTATAGCCCTATGACCTGCACTTTGCATGATGTCTCTTCCCATTAAGTGATAAACTCATGGATGCCTAGAGCCACCTCTTTTTTTATGGCTGCATTTCCAATACCTGATTGCTGACCTTAAAAACAAGGTGATATTAAATAAATATTAGATGGATGAATAAATGAAGGAATAAGTAAATGAATGAATATGTGGAATTAGAGGACACGCAACTTTGTTTAATCTACCTTAATTTTGAGACAGAAAGAAAGAGAGAGAGAGAGAGAGAGAGAGAGAGAGAGAGAGAGAGTGTGTGTGTGTGTGTGTGTGTGTGTGTGTGCATGAGCTGGGGGAGGAGCAAAGAGAGAGGAGAGAGAATCCCAAGCAAGTTTCCATGCCATCAGTGCAGAGGCTGATGTATGGCTCAATCGCATGAACCATGAGATCATGACCTGAGCCAAAATCAAGAGTTGGATGCTTAACCAACTGAGCCACCCAGGTGCCCCCCAGTTGTCCATTTTACAATCAGGGTATTTTAGAGAAGCCATGGAAAGACTATCATACCATAGTACCTAAGGAGACACAATGATCAATAAAAATATTCCCAATAATAATTTTAAATGCAGAAAATGTAATTTTAGTAGAAAGATTAATTTGTGAAGGCTCAAAATTTTGTCTAAGGTTGTTGCCACTTGCTTGTCATACCACAGTGTGACAGTTGTCTAGGAAGACCACTCCATCCTTCAAGTTTAGGGTGTGAAGGACAAGTCTGGTCCAATTGCCAAGTAACAAGTCAATTAAACCTTTAATGACTGAGATCTGTACGAAAGATAAGTCTATTTTGCAAATTAATCAACAAATGGTAATGGACACGTAAGCTCTCCAAGATAAAAGCTCAGCCCTTGGAACAAAAGCTATTCTCTCTCACATAAACAAAGAGTAAACATGTTAATTCAAGTTCTGTATCTCCCCCATACCATTTGAATTATATAAGTCAATAACAGGGTCCAAATAATCAGTCAACAAGAAGGGCTGATGCTAATAAAAAATGTATATACTTTCTCTGAGGTAATCACCTTTCCATTTTTTTTTTTTTAATTAATGGGATCAGAAAAAAAGATAGTGATGCATTTATCTACCTATCTGCCTATCATACCATCATACTGCCTATCATACTAAGGTTATCCAAGTCTAAAGATACTTGATGGTATATTACTGGAGAATGAGGTGAAGAGGAAAGGAAGGTTTTATGTATTTCCCAGGAGTCATAAGCCACTGGATTTTCTATCCTCCTGAAGGAGAGCCCAAATATCTCAACAATGGTTTCCAGACAAGACCTCTATTGAAAATGTTTTTAAACCACTTATTATGTAACTTGGAGAAGAATTTTAATATTTAATTATAATAAATTTTCAAATTATTTTTATTGATTAGAACAAGGAGGTTGTCCAGTAAATGGAATTGTATGAGATGAAAAAGTTTTATATAAAACTTGTGTACATATGAAATTTCAGTGTGCCTCTTGGAATTCTTCAAATGGGCAACCTAATTGTTGCTTTATTTATTTTGAAGGAACCGAGTTTTTCCATATGTTGTATACTATTAATTTATTAAAACCTGCTGTGCATGGATTAAACACAAGCAAGAGGGAATAAGTTGGCTTCTGGAATATACCTGTAACTTCAGTGGGGTCGGAAGGCACATCTTTGTTCTGACCAATATTTAACATTGAATGAATTAATTAAAATACCTTACTTTTAAAATACTTATTTTAAACATTTATTATATGCAATAGTTGGACTTAGGAAGAGTCAGTGATGTGGAATTATGCCTTCTGCTTTTACTGTTTCCAGTCAATTAAATGGTATTAGTTCCCCATATGTTGCCAAAAGGTGATTTAAGTGAAAACATAACTGAACTATAGCAGTGCTCGATATACCAATTAAAATGGTATCTGCTGTTTTGGTAAAAAACTAGAGTAGGATTTTAATTCTTCAGAAGCAAGAGAAAGGGTCCAGATGGAGTGGGAAGTTCCTAGCTACTTCAAAGTCATTTTAGGGACATGGGTATAAGGCTACCCAAACAGCTATAGATTGCTGCATACTGTTCTGGTCCAGTTCACTATCTGTTTCTGGGTTTGTTCTTTTTTGTTTTTATCATCACTTCCCCAAGTTTGTTAAATTTTCATTGTGTATGTTTTTATTCTGCACTATTGGAGGGATTTTTACTGAAATACAATGTGCCTATAGAAAAGTTCACAAATCCTAAATCACAGCTTCATACATTTTTAGCAAGTCAGCATGTCCCAGTTACCACCTCACAGAACAGTCACTCATTCATTCAATAGCTATTTGAGTGTCATCTAGGTACCTGGCACTGTGCTGAGTGCTAAAGATAAAACTGACACGATAAATAAGACACCACAGTCTCTGGATTTGTGTATTTTAAAGAGATGTACCAAAACAAACAAATTATTAATGATGTTAATAAATAAGAAATAGTCAGGGTACCATGATACAGATTAACAGGCAAAACTTAAGTACTTGCGGTCAGAGAAGACCAAATCTGCCCATGAAGGAGGATAGGATGGAAAGAGCAGGCACAGATGTTCTTCTCAATTCCTACCACTCCCCCCACTCTGACATCATTCTGTGCCAAACACACTGGCTCTTTGCTACTTTCTTAATCACAAACAACCCAAGCAAGCTTGTGCTGCATTTGCTTATGCCTCTGTTGAGAATACTCCATTCCCAGACACCTGCATTATTCAGCTCATTCATTTCCTTATGGTTTTTAATAAGTACTGCCTACATAATAATACTAGGATATTTTATCCTGATTTATTCTCTAAATTCCTATTGGTGAATTTTAGATTTTTGTGTTTTCTGTACAGTACTCTACTAAGACGGCTCCATTATTCCACAGCTATAAACATGGTCATGACTCAGTACAGTTCACTATTTCATGGCAAAAAGGCTATAAGGACTATTATATTTAAACTCTAAAAATTTTGAATTTGTTTAATTTCTCAGAGATTCAAGTTCAAAATGTTTACATATTTTTAGTTCACAGAACAGTTTTGTATAAGTCCTAATACCCATTAGGAAAAGTCTCAAATGTGTTCTCTAATTTTACACTAAATTGTACATTCTTAACTAAAATGAAAAAGTGTTGGAGAGATTCAATAAAAATCACTACTAATTAATGGTACATGCAGTCACTTTGGTGAATTACAGCATATATATTAAATGATTTCACCTTATTCTGAAATAGGGCCTTCATTATGCAACATATTGTCATTAGTGTGGGCTTGATTCTGGCTAACAATTCAGCTATATTTGGTGTTTGAAGAAAACATGCTGGAATTGGCTATTAATAGGAAAAGAGAATAAAAATGGTGCCTCTCCATCTTTTATTGAATTCCTACCATGGGCCAAAAATTACACTAGGCAGTTTAAATATGCTACCCATTTAATCATGAAAAGAATAAACTCTCCTGTGTCTCCTCTCAATATTTCACTTCTGATCACCACATGTGTGGGTGATCTCTAACACCAGCTAGAGAATTGTAATTCAATTTAATTCGGATGCTATTTACCTGAGTACTCATTTCCATAAAACTGCTCCCGGCCGCCTCTACTTCAGATGCCAACCATCAGTGAAGGTTGTCACCAGTACTTCTGAATGACCAACTCTGAATCAGAGACTCCCTGTGAACCTTTCTTAGGTTTCGATAATTTGGGAGAGCAGCTCCCCAAACTCAGGAAAACAGTTGACTTTCTACATTACTGGGTTATTATGTATAAAATGACACAACTCAGGAATAGCTACGCAGGAGAGAGGCACAAGGCAAGGTATGTGGGAAGGGGAGTGGAGCTTCCACGCCGTCTCCAAGTGTGCCAGCCTCTCAGCACCTCTACCTGTCCGCCAACCCAGGTCTCCAAAGCTAGGAATTTTTATGGAAGCTTCATTAAATAGGCATGATTGATTAAAAACTGGCCATTTGGTGACTAAATTCAACCTCCAGCCCCTCTTCCCAGCATGGAGGTCTGGGGGTGGGGACAAAGTCCCAACCCTCTAATCAAAAGTCCTAAATCACAGCTTGATGCATTTTTAGCAAGTCAACATGTCCCAGTTAGCATCTCACAGGACTCATTCATTCAACAGTCATCTGAGTGCAGACTAGCTACCTGCATTGTGCTGAGAGCTCTAGATAACACTAGGTGGTAAATAAGACAACACAGTCTCTGACCTAGTGGCATTTGTATTCTAATTAAAGAGACAGACCAAAATGAGTAAATGAATTATTACTGACACTAATCACCAAGCAGCAGTCAGGGTATTGTGATAAAGATTAATGGGCAAGACTTAATTTAAATATTTGCGGTCAGAGAAGATAAAACCTGCCTAAAAAGGAATCTGACTGAAGTTTAGGCAAGGAGGGAATCCTTGTGAATTACTTTTTTCCTCCCGTTATATTTCGTAAAATAAGGAAGTTCACTTGGAATCAGAATATCTGAAATGTGGGTTGGGTTTTCCTATTTACTAACTAAAATGATTAAGTTCATGTCACTAACTTCTATAAGCTTTACTTTCTTGATCTGCAAAACAGGTATGATAATATGCCAAAGGACTGAAATAATTTAATTATGTGAAAATGCTTTAAAGTGCTATAAAGTGCTGTAAAATGTAAAATGTTGCTCTCTGATAAATTCAACCTATTATACTAATGATTACTTAATGTCTCACCATTTCCAGAGAATATATGCATATGATAGGAGGTTTCAATGCCTTAACACAAAATACAGACAGACATTGGTCATTTTAGACCCTCTGAGACAGAATAAGATAGGAACAGTGTTTCATATACGGAGTGACTTTTTGACATTTCTGAAAGAGAAATGTACTTGTGATTTTCAAAACAACACAGAAGAAATGGTGAGATGAAATTCTAAAAAGTCTTAAAATCAAATTATTAAAGCAATGGTTTTTGAAAAACAATTAAAATAATAGTTTAAAGGAAATCTGCCATCGTAAAAACAAGTCCTGTACATTCACATTCATTGAAAATTATCTTCATTTCCATTTCCTTTTCCTTTCTTTTAAAGCAAGAACAAAATGAGTAAGGCTTGTTTTAATGTCATTTTAAATGATAGGATAATTTTAATTAATTAATTAATTAATTAATTTTGAGAGAGAGCAAGTGAGTGTAAGGGAGGGGCAGAGAGAGAGGCAGACAGAGAATCTCAACCAGGATCTGCGCTGTCAGCGCGGAGCCCGATGCAGGGCTCCAACTCATTACCTTGAGATCATGATGAGAACAGAAACCAAGAGTTGGACACTTAACTGACTGAGCCATTCAGGTGCTCCAATAGGATATTTATTTAACTGTAAAGTAATTAAAATCCAGCAATGTGTATATTATACATGTATGCATTTATGTGTGAATCTATTCATAAGTTCAATAGTACAAAGTCCAGATCATATCTCTTTCTACTCTTTCCATAATTAACTCTGGTCTACCCAGAGTGGCTTTACTGCAAATTGGCCATGACTAGTATAGTCCTACTTCCTGGTCTTTGCATTGGTTGTTCCTTCTTTTTAGAATGGTCTTCCCTCATATACCCATGTGGCACCCTTCCTCACCTCTACCAAGTTTTTATTCAAGCATTTTTAAGGGAGATTCACAAGGGTCAGCCCACTTAAATTGCCACTCACTACCACCATATTCTCAGTCTCCCTAACACTGCTAATTTTCCCCCATCACACTTAATGCTTTCAAGTATTTTATGCAAGTTACTTTTTACTTTTAAACATTTATTTTATTTTGAGAGAGAATGAGAGAGAGAGAGAGAATGTGAATGGGGGACAGGGTCAGAGGAAGAGAGAAAAAAAGTCTGAAGCAGGCTCCATACTCAGCTAGGAGCCTGACGCAGGGCCCAATCCCATGACCTGTCTGATCATGACCTGAGCTGAAGTTAAGAGTCGGATGCTCAACCAACTGCACCACCTAGGTGGCCCATATACAACTTACTTTTTAACTTTTCTCCAACTAGAATGTAAATTCTATTACAAAAGTAATGTTTTGTATCTTTTGTTCATCAATTTATCTTCAGAAACTGCTTTGCCTGCAATGTTCTAAGTGCTCAATAAATATTTTTGAATGAATGAATGAATGAATCATGGAGACTTGTGTATGTTATGATTTAAGATGATACTTCATGTTCATGGGGTGCCAGGGTGGCTAAGTCAGTTAAGCATACAACTTTGCCTCAGGTCATGTTCTCACAGTTTGTGAGGTTGAGCCCCGCATCTGGCTCTCTGCTGTCAGTGTGAGGCCCACTTTGGATCCTCTGTCTCTCCGCTCTCTCTGCCCCTCCCTCACTTGCATATATGTGCACTCTCTCTCTCAAAAAAAAAAAAAAAAAAAGGAATTGATGATACTTCATGTTCTTATTCTCTTATAGTTAACACTTCAACTACTGAAGACAGATTCTTTTTCTTGACTACAAAGTATCTGTTGGGTTATAATAAAAGTCTATGAGATATGAAATGTTTGCAGTTAGCAAAGGCACAAATGAATTCAATTATAGTTAACCTGGAGTCCTGATAGCCTTCTCCCTCTGACTGCTTTAGATTGCTATTATATATCAATAATTATGTAAAATATTCTACACACTATATGGATATTATTCCCTAATTAATTTCCAAATCCACTACTACCTACTTTTGCATCATTTAAGGAAAAATTAAAGTTTTTAAAGTGTTTATAAGGTATTATTTCCTATGACAAATCATACATAATAATGATACACTAATGGAAGAATGAAAGGCAGGAGTCATCTCTTTGAACACGAGGCAAAAATACTATGAGCTAAAATGGAGAATAACTGCATTAAATGATTTTTTAAAATAGTCTGATTATCTTAAAGGCCAAAGCAAAAACTCTGGTCAGTAAAGATAGTTTTTGCCAACCAGAAATACCTCCTATACTACTGTAGAGCTAGATAAAAAGTATTCATTAGAGGTGATGTAGTTTATTAAGGCAATTCTGTTGTCATCCATTTTTTTACTTGATACATAATTATTCTTTATTATAGAATTATGTTTCATATCACAGAAAATTTTAGAAATATATTTACTTTTACCTTTGTTTGGGAATAAGCTTTATCTTTTTTATCAACAGAGCAATCACTCCTGAGTAGATCTGAAACATTTATTGATGGTTGGTGTAAGTTATACATCTCTGTTAATGAAGGCAATTAATCTATTACCACAGATGGGTTCACACTATCTATCCTACACAGACAGCACCTTCTTCTTTCTTGCCACATTTAAATCTTCATGACCTCATTTTTCATCCAGGATGATAATTTGTTAGCTACTGACTGCTTTAAGAACCAATCTACCATCCACCCTCTCTATTAGGATTTATGCATAAGTCCCCTTGATGCGCAGAGGACTGGCATATGAACTGAAGACCTGTAGGGGCCACCCATCAAACGGGTGACAGCCTTGAATCTGTATCAACATTTAAGAGGAGCTGAATTAACAACCCAGTTCTTTACCCTTCTGAACATCATCAGGCTGAGGGAAAATCATTTTCCTTGCTTTGTTCATTGAACTTTCTAATTAAAGAAAGTTCTCTAATCCTTTTCCTCAAACTGACGGAGCTCGACTTTTCCAAGGAAAATTGCCCACTGATTTCTCAGGAGATGGCAACTTTATACATTCTCTTCTCTGCTTGGTTTTATCTGTCTCTGGCAATTGCAATTCTGATTTATCAGTTCCTATGCCCCAGCTATTAACTAACTGAGCCCAACCCTCAGTGAAGTATATGGGGCTAAGTGAAGTCACGGTTATTTCTTGAATGAAAAATAAAATGTGTTTAAATACACTGAATATGTCTGCTCCATGTGTACAACTTGCCAAAATCATTCCTAGTTAATACTTAAATATATGTGAGGTTTGCTGTTTCATTATCAAACCTAAAAATTCTGACTATTTCAATGAATGCTACCAATTAATAAGTGTTGAAAATAATTAAAATGAAAGTGTTCTTAAGAAAAATGTTGAGGTTTAATTTTAAAAATGAATGAAGATTTATTTATTCAAGTACATAGAACACATGTGTTCTTGATTACACAGGATAGAATTGAAATAGAGATTCACACTTAAGAGCATGGGCTCTCAACAGAGTATTTGGAATCAAATTCTGGCTTTGTGACTCACTAGTTATATGATAAGGAAAAAGTTAATTAATCATCCTGTGCCTTGTTTTTCTCAAATGTCAGATGGATGTGGTGGAAGACAACCGAAAACCATTCATGTTCAGAGGCAGACAAATTCCCTGGAAACCACATGATGGTCCACCCTACGCCATAGCATTAACACCCAGCACTTGTAGGGGCCATATGTTTAGGTGAATAGAAAAGAATGTTTAGTACATGTACTGTGTGAGGGTAGATAATAAAACTGAGTTGTAAATGAGAGGCTGTGAGTTTATGTTTAAATGCACAAATAGGCAGTAAGAGCCCACCAATTATTTGCATCCAGAAATGAGAGAAAGATATTTGACTGAATATATAGTGAAATTTAAAAAAATATATATTGTCACACCATAAAGCCTATTACCCAAATTACTAAGAGAATAAAGATGCCTTCCTATCATCACTAAAGGCAAAGATAGATGGACCAGGTTTGTAAAAATTGAGTGTAAGTTTTGTTCTTAAGAAGCAAGATGCATCATTGATATTAAGTGCCATATCAGCTAACCACAAAATCAGCCAGAATCCTAACAGTTGACCCAGACAGGCCACACACTGAAAAAGTGGCTTCCCAGAATATGGATTATATTTCCTTTCTTTTATTTTCTACTGTCTGAGGCACTGTTAGTGCTGTGGGTGTGGCAACCCAGCTGTCTTATTTCTAAGGCTTATTTCTCCTAGTTTTTCTGTAATAACTTCTCTTCCAGCTATCTGAAAAGGAACGGGAGCTAATGCAGGTATAGCTTGTATAATGGATTTTGTTCCTAATGCAACGGGATTAATACTTGTACTTGACTCTAGCCGACATCATGTGAGTTTAAATGGGATCCTATGCACAACATGTTTAGCACAGTTAAGTAATAAACACAAGTTACCCATCATCATCGTCATTATCATCATGGTCATCGTTACTATGTTCCAGACACAGTTCATACACCAGGGGACACAGAATGAACAGGGTCAGTTTGAGCACTGCCCTCAGAGAGTTTACACTTTATTGGAGAGGACAAGATACAAATACGTTAAAGATAAATATACCCCCAAAACTCGGAAAGTGCTAAAAGCTGTAAAGAAAATGAACATGACCGTGAGCTACAGCAGAGCTGGAGATCACTAACTTAGAGAGAAGGTTTGGAAAGACTTCTGAGGCAGTGCTACTGAAGTAAAGCCTGGAGAGCAGATGTTAAAGAGCAAGCCAGACATTCAAAGAACTAGAGAAGGGCAACTCTGCAAATTTGAAACCACAAAGGGAAAATAATTGAGGCTGGGAAGAGCATGGCTTGAATGAAGATAAATAATCCTAGCATATACAGAGCACAGCAAATGAAGAAGCAGAAGGTCTAACAAGAGGGTGCACAATGAGGCAGAGTGAAGACAATATAAATTATCAGTAAGGAAAAGAATTAGCATGTCATCTTGGTACAAATGGAAAGCCACTGAACAGTTTTAAATAAAGATACATTATGCTTTGATTTATTTCTAAAATGATCAAGGCCACTCTGCCTGCTGGACCTCAAGGAGTCAAAGAGAAAACAATGGAGACCACTTGGAGGGCTGGCACCTGGATCACCTGCAATTTTGAAAATGAGTTACTGTTTGATAATGAAAGAGACCGTGCTGGAGCTGTGAGAATATGGGAGGCAGAAAGACCTATTAAGAGTTAGCTTCAGTAATCTAGGTAAGAGGTAAGAGCAACCTAAGCAAAAGCGATAAGGAGAAACGGGTGAGTTTGGGGGCTCTTAAAGTGGAGGAACAAGGGACATTTTACCATTAACTAGAACTCAGAGTTGAAAAAGCAAGGGTCAATGATTATCTTCAAGTTCTGGCTTAGGCAACCAACTAAAATTTCAAGGCCATCCATTGATAACTTGTACCACATAAACAATATGAGAAGCCGGTTTTATTAAAAGATTGTGTGTGTGTGTATGTAATATATTGAATAATCAAAGATATGTCCAGTAACAGTTGGATAAATGGAGCTAAACCTGCAGAAACATTTTGAGATTAAAAATATATATATATGGTGTGTGTATGTTTGTGCGTGTGTGTATGTGTGTGTGTGTGTGTACACACATATATATCCCACTACCCAATCAGAAAAGGTCCTGGTCATAAAATTGGAACAGGGTCCCAGAGACTCCCCACTGCATAAGAAAATAACCATCTAGAAAATACATAGTGAGAGTTCCATGAGGGTCCTTGAGATAGGGCAAGGTAGCAAACACAGTCATGGAGGTGGACAATGGGGTTAGGAGAGACACTTAGGGACTATTTAGCAACTAATACAAGACAATTTCAGTAATTTCCTAACTTGTTCATTCTTACTGGTGCACATCACCTGAACGTTATTCGTTAATTATGTTACAAATGTCAGCATAAAAATGGCAATCTAAGCCATAGATGTGGTTAAGATCTACCAGCATCAAACAAGAAATTGCATTTATGCTTAGCAACAATCTTCCATGGTATATGAACAATCTCTGTACCTTTTATCCTTCATTAGTAGCTGATGAGCAGAGATCATAGAAAGGCCCAGACCAACATGAAATAACCAGAATGAACAGCTTCTCTATACTAGAGCTTCAAAAGACACAATACAAGTGACAGAGATAAACTGATGTTGTGGGACTTTAATTTATCTTCATTACAGCAGCTATAATGTCCAAACCATCTCAGAAACAAACATTAATGCACACAGATAGAAAAAAAAAAAAACAAAAAACAAAAAAAAAAACGTCCTAAGAAAATTTTGGTCTATGTAACCAAAGAACCAGGAAACAGGCAGCCTGGAATGAAACTTGTAGATAATAACTGCTCTACTCTAGCCAAATACCACAGAGAAAAGTGTGAAGCTCCACCTCCATTTCCACCAGCAAAGATTGAGTGGAGAAGCTGAACTTCCACCCCTTCCCAGCTCTAACTAGGCACCCCAAGAACCTGGCTGGTGTGGCATAGGACAAGACCAGGAGGGAGTTTTTTTTCCCCTGCTAAGTTTCCTACTTCCTCTACTCAGACCCACCCTGGTCAGGAGAAACCACAGGTTGAATCTAGATTTTCAACCTCACCCAGAGCCATACCACCCTTCACAGAAGTGGTCCCAGAGCACACCTAGCAGGACTTCCCACACCCCTCAGCAGTAATGAAGCCACGCCTTCACACACACAGCCACAAGGTCAGCACTGCCCCTCCCAGCCAGGACTGTATCAGCAGGCCTGGCAGGTATCCTGCTCTGTCACCCCTAGCCAGAATTAAGGAAAAGCTGTTCCCCCACCCTGTCAGAATCTGGACTTTTATCCCTACCTGGTAATACCAAAGCAACACCTTCTTTCCCACCAGAGTGGTGTCAGAGGAGGCCTGCTCCACACAATTTGAATAAGATTCGAAGTCTTATCATATGATTCCCCAAATGTTCCAGGTTTCAGCTGAAAATCACTCATCACACCAAGAACCATGAAAATCTCAAGTTAAATGAGAAATGACAATCGACAAATGCCTATAATGAGTTGACATGAATATTAAAATTATTTGACAAACACTTTAAATCAACCATCAAAAAAGTTAAAATGCTTCAATGAGCAACTGCAAATAGATTTTATTAAAACGAATGAATAAAAAGTACAACACTCAGTAAAAACTAGAAGATATAAAGAAGAACTAAATGGAATTTTTAGAATTGTAAAATTTAAACTTCAAATTAAAAATCTCAGCGCATGGACTTGAAAGCAAAATGGAGAACCAAGGGGGGAAAATCAGTAAACTTGAATAATAGTACAACAGAAACAGCCAATATGAACCATGAAGAAAAAGCAAACAAAAAATTAAGAGACTCAAAAAAGATTATACATTCATAGATATAAAAATGAGGGCGTAGCACAGAGATATTTTTGCAGTGACAGTATAATTTTGTATTTCAACTACACCTATGAATATAAATATGAATCTGTAATTATTCCAAAATGAAAGTTTTACAAAGAGAGAAAGATGTTTGCTAGCTCTTTTTAAAGGAAAAATTAAAGTGATTATCAATATATTTGGATTTGTTTCTAAAACTGTATTTTCATCTCTCCCTGGTCCTTTTGTTTCCCTCCCTCTTATCTTTCTTTTAGTTTTACTAAGTGTTATTTTTCCTTTATTTCTAGATTATAATATTTAAACTTATTCTAATAGTTATATTTTCTATTTTAGTATGGCTGTTGAACTGAACAAAGTAGAAAACTTATTAAGTTAGTATTAAATTAATAGAATTTCCCCCAAATATTAAAGGTTCTCTGAATAATTTCTTCCTGATGAATAGACTACTTTGTCCAATGGTTTAATTCTAGCTCTTTTAATTTCACAAATTAGATATTAATTTTTCCCACTCAATGTTGGTTTATACTACTTATTTATCAAAACTGTGGGGCACCTGGGTGGCTTATTCAGTCGAGTGCTGACTTAATTTTGGCTCAGATCATGATCTCATGGTTTGCAAAATCAAGCCTCAAATTGGGCTCCAAGCTGGGTGTGGAGCCTGCTTAAAACTCTCTCTCCTCACTGATTGTGTGGAACCTGCTTGGGATTTCTCTCTCTCTCTCTCTCTCTCTCTCTGCCCCTGCCATGCTCGCTTGGTCCTCCCTCCCTCCCTCCCTCTCTCTCTCTCTCAAAATAAAGATACTTAAAAAAAAAATCACCTCACTCTTTCTTCCCTTAGAGGCATTCTATTTGATGTAATATTTTTTCTAGGTATACTGTTCTTTAGAATTTCTTTTAGTCTGTGTCTGTTGATAGTAAATTCTAAGTTTTTGTTTTCCTAAAGATATTTTTATTTCTCCTTCACAAATGAAAACATTCACTCTAAGTATTGAATTCTAGGCTGACACTTACATTATCTCAGCACATAGAAGAAATTCTTCCACTATCTTCTGTATCTTTTTACTGTTGTTGAATATAAATTAGTTATCAATTACTGTTCTTTCATAACTGATCTGTTTTTCTTCTTTGGCAGCTTTAAAAATACTTATCTGTTTATTTGGTATTCTACAGTTTAACTATGATATGTCTAGGTGGAGATTTATTTTTATGTATCTTATTTAGATTTCCCTGGGTTTCCAGAATAGCAGGGTTATTGTTGACCAAAAATTTTGGAAAATTCTAAGCAATTTTATTTTCTAATATTTTTTTTCCATCCGCTTCCTTCTACTCAACACTAAGATCAAAGAAGCCAAGTTTTCTCTCTTTTTTCATTCATTCCTCAGGGCCAAAATACATCTGATACCTTCCATGGTTCACTTGATTAGGAGTCATGGAAAATCATTATAGTTACGTGAGTTGGTAATATGCTTAGATATTTTTCTATATTTTAACTAATTTTTTTTAACGTTTATTTATTTTTGAGACAGAGAGAGACAGAGCATGAATGGGGGGAGGGTCAGAGAGAGAGGGAGACACAGAGTCAGAAGCAGGTTCCAGGCTCTGAGCTGTCAGCACAGAGCCCGACACGGGGCTCGAAGTCACGGACCACGAGATCACGACCTGAGCCAAAGTCGTATGCTTAACCGACTGAGCCACCCAGGTGCCCCTTAACTAATATTTTTTAATTCAGCCAAATATATTGAATTGTCATACTGCCAGAAATAAAATCTATTTTATGTTATTTTTCCATCTATTTTATGCAGTAAATTAAATACTATAACTAAGACACTGAATAAGCCCTAGTATAGTACTCATAGATAGCATGACAGTCTTCCACACATGGAAGATGGTATGTACTTAGTTTTTCAAAGTAAAATAAAAAAAAAAAAATGCTGAGCTGGAAAATATTGAAGGAAAATTATTTTCCTAAATTCCAGATAATTTCATCAAATAATTTGATTCAACAGTTAATTCAACTCTGACTTGAAGTATTTTTACTTAACTTTTTATCTATTTTATATAAAGGGAAATGTTGTAAATATTTTATTTGTCCCTCTTCATCCCTAGTTATAATTGTTCTTTAAAGCTTACATGAAGCTAATGATTCTATTAGCTATAAAGTAAAAGAGGGAATGGGATTTCACAAAGGCATGAATACTAGGTGGCAGGATCATGGGGTCACCTTCAAGTCTGCCACAATGAGAATTATACATTATTTAATATTATTTATATCTCTGAAATAAATAGAGGCTATGCCCTTATGTAAAAAATGCCTACCATTTTGAAACACAAGTCTCAGTTAAATCCATACAGGTCAAGCCAAAGCTGTGATTCCCAGAATAATACCATCTACCATATAGGAACTAATGATAAAATGATTGAATCCATCTGAATTCTCCTCTTTTTATTCCAAAGCTATGGCCTGATTAAAAGTTAGTTATGGGTAAGAATCATGAACAATTCTGTAATGGTTTATTTTTAATATAATAATAAATGTAAAAACTAAAATTCATTGGCAAATCAGTTTTTTATACTGTTAAACAGCTGGTATTAAAATAGTTCTGCCTAATACTGTATTTAATCAAATCAAAACAATATTAATATGATAAAAAGGTGTTAAGAGAAGCTTTTCAGATGACTAAGTCATGACCATTATTGGGCTTAGACCTATTATAAAATATAATCTATTATAAGCTGCATTCTGACATAGCAGGGTACTATAATGAAAAAAAAATGTGTTTTACAATCAGTAATGTACAGTATTAGAAAACTCTTCCTACAGAAATGATTTTAATATATGATATTGATTTCACTGAAAAGAATAAATTATTTTGAAATGCTCTCTTTCTTTAGCTAGTAATATAGCTTTCTTTATCAAAAATGGTTACATCTAGGGGTGCCTGGGTGGCTCAGCCAGTTGGGTGTCTGACTTGAGCTCAGGTCACAATCTCATGACTTGTGTGTTTGATCCCCAAGTCGGGCTCTGTGCCAATGGCTCAGAGCCTGAAGCCTGCTTTGGATTCTGTGTCTCCCTCTCTCTCTGCCCCTCTCCTGCTCACACTCTATCTCTCTCTCTCAAAAATAAATAAACATTAAAAAAATTTAATTAAAAAAATGGTTACATCTACTAGAATTTCACAAATATTACTAATACATTTATGTAAAGTATTAACACCTAATTTTTAAAATCTAATTTTACCCCTCATGGTCTGAAAAGTACACTGTGAGAAGAGAGATACTCTCTGAAAGAAGAGTTAATCTATGAAGTCAATCTATAACATTACACATTGTAATTCATCATGCCTAAACATGGGGTCCTTATTCTAGTAAAGTGATGAAGTGATACAATTAGTTCATAAACCAAAACCAAAGAAAAAAAGAAGTAAACAAAAGTAAAAATATCTTGAATAAGTAGTGGCAACAACAACAACATCCTCCAACATTTATGAAGTATTTCCTGCCAAACCAGGAGTAAGGTCGCCTATAAATAAAACATGTCAATTCTGGAAGGGACTTTATAGTCTTCTGTAATGCAATGATTGGAGAATTGGCTACTCTTAAGGAAACTATTTCTAGCATCATGAGTTCAAAGTACTCTCTATTAATTTGAGCAATGTGTGCTTTTAAGTGATTAATGCCCCAGGGCCTTATAAGTGGTATTCCTGTACACAACAAAGGTGTGCAATAACTCACCAGGACTTTCTTACTTTAAGTACATTGAAAAAGGAACAACAAGTGGAGTTAAGGAACACTATAGTGAGAAAATGTCCAATATATTAATGAAAACAAAGTGTCTTCTGACAACCTATTTAACTGAATAAAACCAAAATTTTTCACTCATGTAAAATGGGTGTTTAAAGATTATAATTAACTTATTAGACCAAATCACAAAATAAGAAGCACAAAAATTAGAAAATTTCTTTGAACGATTAACTAATTACTGATTTGACTTGGACTAATAGGCTGTACAAGTAACCATTCATTTTCTAATGGATATAAAACATAGAGATATGGTCAAGCCTACAATTTATTTCATGTCATTTGTCTCTTTAAATGTCATAGTCACATTTTACTTAATTTTCCCTCCACATATTTTTATATTTGAAAAATTTTTTTAATGTTTATTTATTTATTTTGAGAGAGACAGTGTAAGCAGGGTAGGAGCAAAGAAAGAGGGAGACAGAGAATCCCAAGCAGCTCCATGCTCAGCATGGAGCCCAACGCGGGGCTCGATCTTACGACCATGAAATCATGACCTGAGCCAATATCAAGAGTTGGATGTTTAACCAACTGAGTCACCTAGGCTTCCCTAATAAAAATGTTAAACTTCAACAGGAAACTACACTCTCAGAAACATTACTTAACAATTCTCCCTTGATCCACACCCTCAACATGGGCTTGACTATGGGCTTTGTAAGACTTCTTAATTTTTGCCCATTATGAAACCTGAGATTATAATATTCAGTTACAGAAAACAATTATGTACAGAAAACAAGTCAAAACCACTAGTATATTTGAAACTATTGTTTATATTAGTAATGATTCAAAGATGGAATGGTTGATTAAAAGGTTTTATATGTTGTCAGACTCTCCCATACCCTTTACTGGAAAAAAGAAAGAAAGAAAGAAAGAAAGAAAGAAAGAAAGAAAGAAAGAAAGAAAGAAAGAAAGAAAAGTATGACTTAATGTGTCAAAATTAAAAAAAAATAGTATAAATAAAACATTCAATTAAGTTCAGGCTAATTAGCACAAGTGACAGAAAATAGATTGCCCAAATATGACGTGACATAGGACTGTACTGAAACAAGATTAATTAGAAATGACTTCAAATGAGTTAGCTCCGCATAAAAGGAAAACAGGACAAGCAAATATAGAAAAGAAGAACATGGAACATTAGTCTCATACTCCTCCAGTTCTTTTCCAACTTTCCTTACAGTTGTGCATTGTCAGTCTTTTTCACTGGTTCTTTTCCTATATCTATACTCGAAATGTGAATCTTCTTTGCAATTCTGTTTGTAACACTATTATTTTCTTTCACAATCCACTGTACATTTGACCTTGGCCATTTTACTCTTGCCCATTGTTTCCTGTATATATTTACCTCAGGAATAACTTTCAATTGCGATTTATCTTCTCCCCCACTGCTATCAGCTAAATATAAACCCTCCTCATCACATGCATGGACTATGACTTCCTGACTCCAGGCTTTCTTTCCCTCACCTATCACCAGATCTGCTATTAAAGTCATTTTGCCACAATGTGAATGTTAAGACATCATCATCCTGCTTCAAACCAATTAGTGGTTTGCCATTAATTATGGGACAAAGCCTAACTTCCTTAGTAAGGCATAAACACCCTTTATAAACTGGTAACTTCCTGCATCTCCCACCACAGGTCTGATCATTTTTTCTTCCAAGTTTCCTAATCCAACCCTACTGAATGACTTTTAGTTGCCCACACTTATGTTGCCTCTGTGGGAATGTAGTGCAGGGGCAATATGCAGTGGTAGAAATGTTCTCCTTTTTTGTCTACCTGGCCAACTCCATTTTCTGAAACTTTGTTCACATGGTACCTCGTCTACAAAGTCTTCCACTTCTTCCTACAATTACAGAACGTAACAATTAATTAGTTCTTCTTTTTATTAGTTCTACAACTATACATCTCTCACTCTTATCATATATTAAACACTTAACTATAACTTTCTGTTTATACATGTGTTTTTCCTGTTATTATAGACTATTAAGAAATAAGACTACATATTTCATCTTTTTATCTTCAACCCATAGCAGAGTGCTTAAAACAGAATAATGCATAATGGCTAGTTTATATATGGAATAGAGGAACTGATGTATGCATTTCCAAAAATGGATTTGAAATGAACAGCAATTTTCCAATGTGAGAATCATTCTTGAGAACAGGTTCAGAGCCTATTTATTCCTTTAAATTCTGAAGCCTTGGGAAAAAATTACAAAGTCTGATGGAAAACATATATTAGTAGCTGAACCCTTTATTTTAAAAGAATGTCAAGTTTTCAGGGAGCATAAAAATACCCCTAAGAAAGACAAACCTCCTGTACTCTGGAATGTAGCAAGTTAGTTTCTTCCCACTAATCAGCATCAATACAGTAAAGGATATGTCAGCACTTTTGTAATGAGGCAGCTGTTCGTAAATAGCTACAACATGATTATATTAGCTTACATTGGAAAAATGTTCAAAACATCTATACTGTTAGAATCAGCTATTATTAACTTACAACACAGCATTAAATTAAGCATATGTGTGCACATTTAACACCTTCACACACAGTTTGGATATATATACCTGTGTTAATTTTTGCTTTTCTAGATATGAGATGTGGTTATATTAAAGCAGTCTTGCTGCAAATAAGGACTCTTAGATTTTTGCCACCCATAGGCTTGTGTGGTTAAACAGTGACAAAATAATAAGTATATTGACAGGAGAATAAGTGACTCCCAACCTCTCCCCGAACACACACCCAGATGAAGGCTTAGAGAATGGTCTGTATTTGGAATGGTTGCCATATTCCATAGTCTGACCCTCAGCTTTTATGGTCTGACGTTTCAAGTTGCTATCTACATCCATTTCTAGTAAGCTGTCAGGTACTGGATCAGGCTTATCAAGATCACCAGAGAACAGTGCATACCCAAGAATGTAAATTAACTACTGGCTCTATCTTTCTAGGGGTTTGAGTTCTCGTTTCTCCTCAAGACACAACCTTCCTGAGCCATGTACCTGGAAATCCTAAATTTACTTGGTAAAATCCTTTCCCACCCATATATCAAAGAGAAGGTTCCCAAACAAAACAAAACTCTTGAGCCATATTCTCCTAGCTCTAAAAATTAAACTGTGC
Organism: Panthera onca; assembly: GCF_046562875.1. NCBI lineage: Eukaryota > Metazoa > Chordata > Mammalia > Carnivora > Felidae > Panthera > Panthera onca. The sequence continues at coordinate 78,592,838 of NC_138339.1, forward strand.
ATTCTATCTCTGGCCCTTTACTTCAAACTTCTACTCTCTTTTCATCCATTCATCTTTTCACCTCCATCCTGAATCCTCCCTCTCTGCCTGGCTCCTCCAACACAGTCATCCTGTGTCCTTCAAACACCAGGAGAGCTTCACACACAGTAGTTTGCCTGAAATTAACCCTCACCGCCCCCTCTTCCCCACACCTGTGCCTGACATTAAATACTCTTCTGCTAGCAACTGTGAATCTGCTTTCCTTGTCTGGGAGTGGCTAACAGGATACAAAGTCTAAGTTAAGGGATGAGAATGGTATAAATACTTTCTGCCGCAAATATAATATAAATCTTTAATTATTAATATAAATTTGTCCTTGAGAGCCAATGTCTTTTTTCCTTCAAATGTTGTTAAATTTCCAATTCTAAGCCCTTTTGCTTGTTTATTTGAGATTCCACAGACTGTCTCCCTCTCTCAATAAGGCTTTTACTCTGCTAGGCTACAATACACTTTGGGGTTTTTCAGTGAGCAGAAACAACTGCTTCTGAGTCCTAGTTCCCCAAGGTTTAGATTCTAATCTCCTTATTTACATAGAGCATTTCCTATGTTTTTTCAACCTCACATTTAAAGTCATTTTTTTCCCATCACAGGGATTAATCTCATCCATGCTGGGTTCTTAGTTCCTGATAAATGTCTCCCTGTAAGACAAAGGGAAGACTGGGATGCTGGGCCCAGTCTGGGAGAGTGTTCCAGACAATTTGGCACAACCTGAATGTCCGTGAGCAGCCATTAATATAGAATAGAAGTGAAGGAGGCATCTGGTGAAAAAAGTGAAGTAATAAATCCAGCACATTGTCTAACAATAGAATCATTTCAAAGATTTAAGAAAAGAAGGTGAAAGCAGTTATGATTTGTTTTGGCTTAAATGATATCAAAGTTGATTTTCCAGCAGTTCATATTATCTGGCCAGAGAAATGTTTTGAAATATTGAACTCCCCTTCTAAAAAAGAGCTGATAATCCCCTGCAACATGCCAAAGTCTTATTAGGAGGTAAATACTTTTATTTTTTATTACTGTGTACTTCTCTGCATTCCATGAAGGGAAAGATGGAGACAAATACAACCAAGCCATAATTCAGAGCCAGATTACAGTAAGAAACATTATTCCATAAAGAATTATGTCCTGAACTATCATCATCTTTTACTTTGGGACCCAAAGTAGAGAACTAATAAAGAAGGAATAAAACCAGATAATACCATTTCTGCTTTTTTTTATTGCTGCAATTGAATAATTGAAGGTATTTTTTGTTTGTTTTTAAGAACACATTAATAAAGAATACTGAATTTACTCAAATGTGTATGTGGATTAGGAATTACTGCAACAGACAATCTACAAATGAGAGCCAGAATTTATCCCCAAAACTTTCTGCAAATAGGCCTAGCATATTCTGGCTTAACCATTTACTAACTTTCATAAATACACTTACTCTGTTGTATTACTGGTGTTCAAACCACGCTACTTTCCTCATCTCCTAAATTTTCTCATTTTCTGGATAACTGAGTTAACTTATTCACTTTGTTTTGGTGGTTTCCATAACATAGAATGAGTGTATAAACAATATAAATATATTTTATAATGTGTTTATAACATATTTATATATGTTATACATAGCATGTTTTATGTTACATATGTTACAATATAAACATAAATGATATAAATATACATGCTGTCTGGCTTACACAAATTAAATTTTTATACTCACTTTTTGATTTCCATTGTGTTAGGTATCAGTTTTGAATGACATATACAAATCAACAGCGGTAAGTTTTTTAAATGATTGATTTTTCTATTATGTGGTTTGTTTTTCACATATAGGTACACAAAACATCTATAATATACATTTTAATATTCATAAAATAGATTCATAATTTAATCTTTTTAAGGTAAATCATAAAAAATGAGCATGAATTCTCCACTTAAAATCTTAGTCCAAAGAAATTGACTTAAGCACATTTTGTGGAAATTTGTAATATTTGAAAATATGTCTTGTATTCCTATGACTGTAGACCTTGTATTTTATTTGCACAAACACAAATAAAATATGCTCATCTTTGAAAAAAAATAAGTAAAATTCTTCCCAAATGAATATTATTGGAGCATGTTATAACACAACTCCCAGACAAGATGTATAATAGATAACATATGTAATACAAAAAGCAAAAGGTAAAGGCAGACTAAAAATAAACGAACAATAATAGCTGAACTTCAAGGACAAATACAAAACAAAAAACAAAACAAAAACAAAAGCAAAAAAAAAAAAAAAAACCCAAAGCACAAACAGGACAAGAAAAAGGCAGAATACCAAATAAAAAAATTAGGCAAAAGAGTTCAACAGATAATTCTAAGAGAGGATATTTAAGTGCACAACAGGTAAATAGAAATATGCACAGTTTCACTAGTTATCAGGGAAATACAAATTAAAACTTCCATGCAAGACCGCTACACATCCACCAGAATGGATCAATGAAAAGATGAAAAAATACTGAGAGTTATCGAGAATATGAATCAACCTATGCCCTGCTATTGGGTTCTAAGTGGGTATCCACTTTGGAAAATGGTTTAGCAAAATCTACTAAGTGTAGATATATGTGTGCACATAGTGGCCTCGATCACCCATTCTAGATTATAGTCAAGAAAAATGTGTACTTATGTTCATCAAAAGGTACCCACCAGAATACATGTTATAAATATGTTCATAGTGTGGTAGGGTCCTCTCCCTTAGAAAAAAACAAACAAAAACAAACAAACCAACCAACCTTAAGGCACACCTGGCTATACACGTACAAGTACATGACATCCCTCATGACTTTGTAACATGAGACCACTTTATCAGACCGCATGTTTGTGTGTTACCATATATGGGAGACAAAGAAATAGAAAATGTATAAAAATCTATTCCACATGGCATTTGAGACTCAGTTCTTCAGGTAGGAACCAAACTGAGCTGTGCCGGCAGGAATAAAGTTGTTTCCTGGAAAGAAAAGCCTCCTGGGGCGCCTGGGTGGCTTGGTCGGTTAAGCGTCCGACTTCGGCTCAGGTCATGATCTCATGGTCCGTGAGTTCGAGCCCCGCGTCAGGCTCTGTGCTGACAGCTCAGAGCCTGAAGCCTGTTTCAGATTCTGTGTCTCCCTCTCTCTGACCCTCCCCTGTTCATGCTCTGTCTCTCTGTCTCAAAAATAAATAAAAACGTTAAAAAAAAAATTAAAAAAAAAAAAAAAGAAAAGCCTCCGTGTCATGACTTTCTGTGTGAGAATCGTGCTACAATAGTACCCCAAAACTGAATACAATAGAATGGAGAGCCTGTGTTATATTCACCCAATGATATAGTATATAGAGTTAAGAATGAACAATCTACAACTGCATGAAACAATATGTATGAACTCTAACAAACATAATGTTATATGACAACATATAGAGAAAGTACATTATGTTATTTGTACAAAAACAGGCAAAACTAAGTTATGTTATTCTTGAGTTTATCCTTGGCCAGACTTGGTGAGGCGAGAGCAATAGATCTGGAAGAGGATACAAGACAGGCATCTGGGAGGCTGGTCTTGATAAGGTATTTGGTCTGAATGTTTGGTTACATGATGGTGCTGAGTGTGTGAAAACTCATCAATTATTCACTTAGGATCAGTGACTTTTATAATAAGCATTAATTAACAAGTTTTAAAACTGTGCATTAGTTTGCTAGGGCTTCTATAACAAAGTAATGCAAACTGGGTGGCTTAAACTTATTTTCTCACAATTTTGGAGCTAAAGGTCCATGATCATGGTATTAGGAAGGGTTGATTTGTTTTTTGTTTTTGTTTTTGTTTTTGTTTTTTCCCCTGATGCCCCTCTCTATGGCTTGTACGTAGCCATCTTCTTCTCCCTGTGTCCTCATATGGTCTTTCCTCTATGTTGGTCGGGATCCAAGTCTTTTTTTTTCCCCTCAAGTCTTTTCTTATAAGAACATAAGTCAAAGTACTCTGGGCCTACTGTCATGACCTTATTTGACCTCCATCACGTCTTTAGAGAACCTATCTCTAAATATAGGCACATTTGAGGTACTGGGGGTTAACACTTAAAACTTGAATTTTGGGGTGGCATCATCTAGCCCACAACCATATATAATAAGAAAAATTTAAGCAAGGAAATAAAAAAGATGAGAGAAATGTTTTAAATGCATTAGACAATAGAAATTATGTCTTTTTTAAAAAATATATAATTTATTGTCAAATTGGCTAACATACAGTGTGTAAAGTATGTTCTTGGTTTCAGGGGCAGATTCCACAAAAGGCTGCTAGAACTGATACATGAATTCAGCAAAGAAAGTATGTTTTAATGATTAAAAACAAAAGCTGATTCTTTTAGAAAACTTCACAACTAAAAGGAAACTTCTAGAAAAACTGGTAAAAGGAAACAGAGAAAATAAGAAAGATACAGAAGAGGAAAAGGGCACATAAATACAGATAGAATAGATTTTAAAAATAATATCAATTTGTTAATTTAGATGAGTAGACAGGTTTTTTTTGGAAAAAAACATAGGGAATATGTATTTCAATGGTAAAATATGTAGAATAAAACTAGTGTTACATGGGTATTCATTATATAATAATAATAGTAATATTATTATTAATTTATTATGATTAGTAATATTATTATTAATATTAGTAATATTATTATTAATTATTAATAATATTAATATTATTAATATAAGTAATATTATTACTTTTCTGCACGTTTAAGACTTCTTTAACTTTTAGAAAACCTCAGGTACTTCAAATTACAGCAATGTTTGCTATGGAAACAAAATTCCCAAGAATGGGTTGGTATTCCCACGTGCAGGACATCAATAGGTGAAAAGGAAAAAGAATCCTATGCTTTTTGTTTTCCATTGTAGTGAAGCAAAACATGACTCCACTAAAGTGATGGGAGCTTCAAGTCTCAGGCTAAAGTTGAAAAACAAAGGAAAGTTTAGGCTTTTTTGCATCTTGGCTTTCTTCCAGTTAACAAATTTTTGCTTCCTCAGCGGGGCAGTGTTTATAAAGACTCAAGATTTGCTTCAAGAGATTCTCTAGGGTCCTTTAATTCTTAACTGGTAACATAGTTTCTTTTGGTATTTTGTTTATTTAAGCATATATTTATCAATTACTACACTTTAAGTCTGTTTAACTAGGCTCTACTTTTTCTTTTAAGTGAGCCCTAATTTTATGCTTTTATTTATTTATTATCTCTACATTTACTTAACACAGCTTTACTGAACCTTTGCCATGTGTCGTGCACAGTGCTGGATGCTGTGTAACGAGTAAGCTAAATTCACCTGCTGCTGATCCTTAAGTAACTGAATGATTCTCACACTTTAGCACTGGAGTCATTTTAGAACATGAATTGCTGGCCTACATCTTCTCAGTTTCTTATGTGGTAGATCTGTGGTCCTGAAATTTGTATTTCTAACAAGTGGCCAGATGACTTACACTGTTTTTAAATTTAAATCTTGTTTTACAAAGGTTAGTTTTAATAGTTCTTTTCTTTTTTAAAATATTCTATTATTTAAATAAATTCTTTTCCTCCTCCTTAAACCCAGTGTTTATTTTGTTTTTAAATTTCTTCCATCATGTCATCTCCCATTTTAAAACATATTGTTTCTCTTTTTGTTGCTTTCATGTCCTTGAAATGATCTCTTCAATGTCATCCTAGTATTCTTTATGTTAATTTCTGTTTCTCTGTTTTTAAACTTGCCAAAAACTTAAAGCCTTTTTCCCATACATTTTTGTTAAGGTTTTTTTTTAACATTTACTTATTTATTTTGTGAGAGAGAGAGCGCATGTGCACAAGTGGGAAATGGGCAGAGAGGGAGAGAATCCCAAGTAGGCTTTGTGCTGTCACCACAGAGCCCAAGGTAGGACTGGATCTCACAAACCATGAGATCATGACCTGTGCTGCAATCAAGAACCGGATGCTCCACTGATGCTCCACTGACTGAGCCACCCAGGAGCCCCTTTCCCACACATTTTTAACTACGTGCTTTTATAAAAATATACAAGTGAGAGAGAGAGGTGTCACTCAAACTTTTAAGAGAGAAATATGGAGGCCTTCTCTGGACTGCCTACCCACCCCTCTCCACAATTACCCTTCCAGACCTCTTTGGCTTCCCATTACAGTTTCCACATTCCCATTATTGATGGCTCTCCAAAGAACAACAGGCTCAAAGAATCAGTCACAATTTGTAACATAAACCTTACCATGCCAAAGAACATTTTGATTTGCTGAACCAATATTGCTTTCTATGTCATCCTGTTTTGACATCCTATGAAGCGGATGTCCTAATATCCATTATCTTTAAATAAGGCAATCAAAGAACTAGAAACAAATACACAAATTACATGACAAGGATCAAAATATGCTGCTCGTGGAAGCTTAGATCCAGAGATTAGCATAATATCCTGATTTAACTCTCATGAGAAATACTTTGATGTAGAACTTCACTGAAGAAGATACCTAACAGAAGCCTGCTTCTCACCAACAAAAATACAACAGCACTTAAGTTAGCTAAATAAACAATAATTTAATATTTTATTAGATTATCACTTTGGTTTCTGACCTGTAAACTAAGCAGTGCTCACTTTTGGAGAAGCACACGATGCTGCCAGTAAGTTTGTGCCCACCATTGCAATACTCCTCTGGCCTGTGCCAACCACGGTGGCCATTCCTAGTGGATGTCAAGTAAACAGACCCACGTAGTGTTTACAAAGCACTTTAGGTAAATTGGTGTGCAATCACTTTAAATGAACATTTTAAGGTCTGTACTGTAAATAGTCCAACTCAAAGCAATTGTAACTATTTTTATGCTGGCTATTTCTTTTTATAGTTGGTTAATTAAAACCTTCTGCTGACGATGGCTTTGAACTACTCATGAAAATCCTTTTCTGGGCTCAAAACAGAAAGGAACATCTGAGCAAAAGCCCGGAATTACTCATTCTTCAAGGGCAATCTATACTTGCTTTTTATAAACCATTCTGCCATGTGTTTCTTTCTTTTTTTTTATTTGTCAATCCAGCAGTTAAGAATTTTGTTCTTTGTTTTTACAAACTGATTTGATTAAATTTTATAATATAATCCAATTTAATAAAACGGTAATGTACAAAATTTTAGTCTCAATTTTTTTTCTTCACTCATGACCTATTTTGGAAAATAACAAACAAAAAAATAAAAAAACCAAAAACCCATACAACAGCAACAAAAACAGACAAAAAAAACCCTTAGTTTAAATTTCCCTGTCCCTCCTTTCCTCTTTCTATTCTTCTCTACCTTCTTTCCTTTCTTCTGGAGTAAAGTCTGCAAGACTGTTACACAAACAAACAAACAAACAAATAAATAAATATTAAACATAAATTTCATTACAAAATTTATCAACTCAATAATTTTGTGTCTACTCTTGCTCTATGCACTTAGTAAAAAGCTTTTTCCCCCTCTAATTGTGGAGAAAAACCCACACCACCTACATTTACTTTCTCAATATTTTAAAATGTTCAGTGATGTTAACTGTATCCACATTGTTTTATGAGATAACCAGAATTTTCTGTTCTTGCCAATCTGAAACTCTATATCCATTAATCAACAACACCCCATTTCTTCTTTCCCCAGCCCCTTGAAACAACTATTCCACTCTGTTTCTATGAATTTGGCTACTTTAGATACCTTAAAAAAGTGGAATCATACAGTGTTTGTCTTTTTGTAACTGGCTTATTTCACTTAGGATAATGTCTTCAAGGTTCATCTATGTTGTAGCAAGTGACAGGATCTTCTTTTTAAAGCCTTATGAATAATATTCCACTCAATGAATATACCACATTTTTTATCTATTCATCTGCAAGTGGACACTTAGGTTGCCTCCAATTTTTAGCTATTGTGACTAATACTACAGTAGTTACAGGTGTGCCTATAGGTGTGCAAGTACCTCTTCAAGATCCTGGTTCCAATTCTTTGAGATGAAATTGGTAAATCATGTAATAATTCTGTTTTTAATTGTTTGAGGAACTATCCAACTGCTTTTCATAGAGGCTACACCATTTTACATTCTCATCAATAATGCATCCAGTTTTTCCACATCTTCACCAACACTTGTTAATTTCTGTTATTTTGATGACAGTCATTTTAATGGATGTGAGATGATTTCTGATTGTGGTTCTGATTTACATTTCTCTAGGGAATACTAATGTTGAGCATCCTCCCATATGTGTGTTGCTCATTTGTGTATCTCCTTTAGAGAAATGTCTGTTGAAGTCCTTTGTCTATTTTTTAATGGGGTTGTTCTGTTGTTGTTTTTGTTGAGTTGTAGAAGTTGTTTATATATTTTGGAAATTAACACTCTAACAGATATATAACTTGCAAATATTTTCTCCATGCCATATGGTGCATTGTCACTTGGTTGTTTCTTCTAATATACAAAAGTTTTACATAACCTCATTTGTCTTTTTGACTTTTGTTGCCTGTGCTCTTGGTGTCATATTCAAGAAATCATTGTCAAATCCAGTATCAGGAAGATTTTCCCATGTTTTCTTCTGAATGTTACATAGTTTTATGCCATACATATAGGTCCTTTAATCCATTTTGAGTTAATTTTTGTGTATTTTGTAAGAGTCCAATTTCATTCTTTTCAGTGTGGAAATCCAGTTTTCCCAATACCATTTATTGAAGAAATGTTCTTTCCCCATTTTGTGATCTTGGGACCCTTTATAGGTATCATTTGACAATATGCACAAAGGTTTATTTATGGACTCCCTATTCTATTCCCCTGGATTTTATGTCTATCTTTATGTCAGTACCACACTGTTTTAATTATTATAAATTTATAATGTGTTTTGAAACAAGGAAGCATAAGGCCTCCTTTTTTTTTTTCTTTTTCCAGGTTGTTTTGGCTATTCAAGGCCTCAAGTCTTAATTCCTGCAAGTCTGTAGATGCTCCTGTGCTTACTTGGGTCCAAGGGGAAAAGACATCTAATCTCTGATATCATCAACGGTTTATTCTAAGTCTACAACAGATGATAGAGAGTTCGTCACTACATGTAATGTCTAAAGCACAGTGTTTGGTATAAATTAGATAACTGCATCAGATACTATGGATGATTAAACTCTAGCCTCTTGGGTAGCAGTTCTCTAGGTTAAGATGGTTGCCTGGAAAAGGCTCCTGGCAGACCATTAAAGAGATTTGGAGTCAAAATTCCTTCATTTGTCTAGCTCTTTCTACATTGTAGCAAACTTTCCCAAAAGTGACAGTCTTGGGATAAGATCCAGTGCCTCACAAGATGGTTAATGAGGAGGAGCTGTGGACTGCAGTAGATAAGGCCGCCCTGTGCTTAAATTACACTGTTCTTGTGAGACAAGGTTGTGCTTGAGTGGCAGTGGCAGGTACACTATTTCTGATAGAAAACAAAGATGCTCTTTCAAGGAGTAGAAAGGCTGTGTCAAGACCTATTTCACTATTGACTGCCTCTTAGTCTTCAACCCAGTCTTTTCTCTTTCCTTCCATCCTGATTCAGGGCTAGGGATAGCCTCTTGGTCCCTTTTTATTTTTAATTGTAACTACATTTCAAAATTTTATTGCCTTTCTCTAACAGTGACCTTGATTAGAGCCTCCATAACCACTGTGATAGAATATTTAACTGTAGATCTCACCAGGAAATTATCAGGGATTGGAAGAGTAAATGGGTCATTAGTCCTGCACTCACAGAAGAGCTCTGAATCCCTAGATCTTTAATTCTCTCTTTCCAGAACTCAAGAGCAACTATTACCCTTAGTAACAACTATATAGTAAAACTTTTAAACAAATTTATTTTTAAAATATATACCCATTAGGTTCTATCTAATAAATATTCAAGCTTATTTTGAATGATATTAAATATTTGTTGGCATTTAATGCCATGGCATTAAAACTACATTTTTAAATCAGAATCTTCACCATATCAGAAGGGCACATGGGTCTCCCTTAATCTGAGTTTTTCTCACTAGCACCTTCAAAAACAGAAATACATTTCTTCATGCTAATTTATTCTACTTTGAATATAAAAGTAATAATTACATTGGGACTACAGTAACCAAATGAAATGTATCACTGATAAATAAATAATGTGCATGTGCACAGAATTTTTGTCTGCCTTTGAAACTAATTATCTTATTTATTTATTTCTCATAGCAAACTGGCTTAATTTTACTACAAACAGGAAGTCACCGTAACCATGACCTCAGTAACTATATAACTCATTAACTCAATAACTATAGCACAAAAATTCAAATTTGTAATAAGTATGATTGTCAAGTTTTATTAAATTATTTCTTGATAGCAGAAGAATAGGCCCCTACAAATAATCTACTGATCATAAGTAAATGTAAGAATGAACCATTATTGCCATCAAATGGGTTTATCATGTTTGTGACTAGACAAGACTGCTCTTAGAAAATCTTCAGGGAGTCAGCAGCTATACCCATATCATTTCTCATTTACCAGAATGTGTATGGCAGGTTTCACATGACAATTCACATGACACATTATAAATGTGTTTAGCCAAATGTTACTAAGCTTTCATCAAAGTGAAGGTCTATGCTCAAAGAGTAGCTTTTCAGCTGCTCACATATGGCATGAATTCATAGTCTCCACCAAATCCAAAATGGACCTTGAAGGAGACACAAGAGTAAATGTCAAAGATCTTTGGATTCATGCCAAGCTTGGTTGCCCTCCTTGACCTTTGAAGATTGAAATCAGTCTGAATTCTAAGGGGAAATTTTTTTTTACAAGATTATCCTTTTCAACTTGGCTTACGTTGAGAAGGGGATTATTACTTCCTTGAAGACAAAAACTTGCCAGCTGCCAACACTGGTTTTTTACAACCCCTGAGTAAAAAGTCAAAAAAGTTGCTAGAGAATTCAGGGGAAGGGATGCTATTTCCTGCTTAGCTTCTGAGAACAAAGGTATCCAGCCACACAGGGTAATGACAGATGTAATAAGAAAGGACAAAAGCTCTTTGTATATTTAAACAGATAATTTAAAATGTTTCAGAAAAAGGGAGAGTAGACAACGCTGTATTGACCCCTAAATTATCCAGTCAATTAGACAACTCTTTCAGAGAGGCATCTTAGGGGACATGGGGAATACAACATCATGTCCCATGAAGTTTAATATATTCATATAATTTAAATATCATAACAACCACTAAAAATAGGTTTTTTAACTATACTCATTTTGGAGGTATCCAAACTAAGGCTTAAGGGGTGGGGTCAGGTGGAAGGCCCATCTGCTGTTCTATCAGGAATAAGCAGCTAGACCAACATTTGAACCCTGCTCTATATAGGTCTAAAAACATTCTCTTCTGACTCTACCAGAGATTCTAATTTGATACTCTAAGGGCCAGAAATGGTCCACAGACTGTTTTGTTTGGCCTGCATAATGATTTGGAACACTTTAAAATTATATGCTGAACGTAAAAAGAAAGAAAGAGAGAAAGAGAGAGAGAGACAGAGACAGAGAGAGAGAGAAAGAAAGAAAGAAAGAAAGAAAGAAAGAAAGAAAGAAAGAAAGAAAGAAAAAGGAAACTTTACATAAAAACTGAAAAAGCTGGCATTTCTCCTTGTGAACAACTGACTGAAACTCAACAGTGGCTGTATTCCTTAGATGGGGCATGGCTTTACCACAGGTACCCCAATTCCTTTTACATCTCTGTCACTGTTTAGACGTTTATGTTGCAGTGTTTTTTTACTTATTGTCATGGACTGAATTGTGCCCCTTCCCAAATTCCTATACTGAATCCTAATCTCCAAAGTAACTGTATTTGTAGACAGGGCCTTTAATAAGGTAATTACAGTTAAATGAGATCAGAGAGTGAGGCTCTAATCTGGTAAGACTAATGTCCTTATAAAAAGAGTAAACACCAGAGACATCTCTCTCTGCACTGTACAGAGAGGCCAGGTAAATACTAGCAAGAAGAAGTCTGCTGCAACTCAGAAAGAAAGATGTCACCAGAAACCACCTCTGTTTATACCTTGATCTTAAACCTCCAGCCCCCTTGACTGTAAGAAAATAAATGTTTGTTGCTTAAGCCACATCTTCTGTGGTATGTTGTTAAGACAGGGTGATCAAACTATTCACTCATACTCAACTATCTTCATTTATTTTATTTCTGTTACATGTCTGGTCCCTTTACCTGTGTTTGTTATATGACGGGTTTTTACCCTGCCATAGAGAAAATACCCTGAGTTATACTAATTTTAATATTCTCACGTGAAGCTGATATTCGTCATAGTATTCTAAAATTTTGGAGGGTCAACGTACAGATTTATTTGAAAATGATAGTGTGTAAGATTTTGATGTGAAATATCCTGGGTAAGGACATCTTAAGCAATATGTTTAAAGACTTATTCCCAGAGGAGAAAAATTTTGACAAAATTTTTGACATATTTATGGAAAAGTGTCCTCAAGATATTTAGGAGAATGCTCATTATAGTGATTAAGCAGAAATAGTGGCTTAAACGTTTCTACAAATTATGAATTATTTACAAGGGGCATGTACCATTTTTACATGATTCATATGTTATTATATATGTATACACACATATATGTAGAAAGAATGGAGAGAATGGAAAATAGATCAAATATATTTCCAGCTAGAATTTAATATTCACAAGACCACAAACTATTTATGACCTTTTTACCTCTGTACCTCCAGGGCCTTCACAATGTATGTGCTCAACAAATACTTATGAAGAAAGTAAGTGGATATTCCACACCCGGCATAGCTCAAAGGAAGTAGACTAAATCCAAGAGATCTGGTTTCATTCCCAATTCCTTCAATAACTGCAATGTTACATAACTCCCTAAACTTAGCCAAGATTTATTTTTACTTTAAGTTAGTTAAATGAAAGGATTAAATTCCCATTTTGCCTATGGACACGAACACTCTTAATTAAGATCCCAGGACAGAAATTAATTTAAACACTTGTAAATGGGGTTATTCTAGTAAATAAGAAGCTTGTACTTTAAACCGTGGGTAACAGTCCTCTGAGCCAAGAAAGTGATGTATTCTGTCACCTATCCTTTCAATACATGTAATGGCAACAGGATGAAAAGGAATTAATGTAATATGGGTTTGTATATAGGAAGCATTTGTTCCAATCCATGGAAAATAATTTTTACTATGTGATAATTTAAAAAATCTTTTAGAAGTTTCACCCTTTGCTAAATGTCAAAGGAAAACTTACAAATAAATGAAGGTATTGTTACTAGGCTCTGATTTTGAAAAACATTTTAAGGGAATGATTAAGGGTCATTTTTTAATACTAGGTGAAAAGTGATGAATAACTACTGCAGTGCCTTCTACGTAATCTTAAAGAGTTAGCACAGTTGTAGAAGCATCCAATTTACTCTCTGAAAGCAGTTGTATAGTAGAGCAATTAAATTTGTTTAAATAGTTTACCAACACATTTTTGATAATATTATACCAAATTAATCACAGTAATGTATGTTTGCAGTAAGTTAATGTATTTGCCATGATTTCAAATTTTTTTGTAATTGCATAGAAATTACCCACCTTCCTTTATTCATACCCGATCCTTTTTTTTCCACATGCTATCTTTCAACAGAAATAGTTTTTTAAAACAGTATTTATATTGAATAATTAATAACAGTAGTAACCATGTTTAGGAAGCGAAAATAAAATGAAAAGCCCATTCATTTCACTAACCTCTTGACATTAGAAGAATTCCATCATGTCTGAAAGAAATGTTTGACAAGAGATGGGACTTCCAAAATTTAGAGGTCATAAGAAAATTCTGGGAATATTTTTTAAGAATAAAAAACACAGGAATCTCCAAACATGTAAATCTATACAAAACATTAAAATTACACTTCATGAATTTACACTACATCTGGCATACGGGCTCTAATGTTTCTGAAAATTAGTAACACCATATATTTCGATCATAATTATATGACAGTAGATTATTTTTAGCATCCTCTCTACCAATGAACACCATACTCAGCCCACTTCCAAATTTTACTGAATAGCCAGAAGAGTGATATAACTCATAGCTAGACACTGAAAGAAGATGTGTTTGTGTGGGTTTCTTTTTATGTGTATATCTACAAACTAGTGGGTACTTGCTTGTATTATTACATTGCACTGAAAAGATGGAGTTTTGTTTTCATTGTTTGAACTGTCCATCAGTCTTCTTCTAGTATGAAACTCCACTTATTGTCATTAAAAGTCATACAATAAATATTCAACACATTTTTATTCATCACTTACTATGTGCCAGATTATTTTTGCTGCATGCTCAAGATTAATAAATAAAAAAGACATGACCTCTGCCCTGTGAAACTTGCCCTCTAGTGGGAAAGACAACAATGAGGTATTATCAGTATGATGAGTATTAAAAGATAAATGAGCAAGAGAGTAGTGGGGTGCTATGGGAATGTACAGTAAGTCAGTTTAACTTACTTTAGAGAGTCAGGGAGGACCTTAAGGAAGAATATGTTTAAGATGAGACTTGAAGAATTAGTAACATTGAGGCGTGCCTGGGTGGCTCAGTCAGTTAAGCATCCAACTTAAGCTCAGGTCATGATCTCACTCACAGTTTGTGGATTCGAGCCCTGTGTCAGCTCTGTGCTGACAGCTCAGAGCCTTGAGCCTGCTTCAGATTTTGTGTCTCCCTTTCTCTCTGCCCCTCTCCCACTCATGCTCTGTCTTTCTGTGTCTCTCAAAAATGAATAAACATTTAAAAAACCCTTAAGTATTAGTAACATTGAACCAGACAAGGATGGGGAAGGAGCATTTTGGACAGAATGGAAAGCCCAGCTCCTCAAGAAGCCCTGGAGGGTAGAGATCCTTGAGAAAAAGGTGACAAAGAAAAATGAGGGGAGAGATAAGAGGAACTTTGCAGTGTGTAAAAGATAAGAGCAGCCCTTCCCAAAAGTAATCTATGATCTATTTATGAGAATGTATCACACATGCAAAGCATAAAAAACACATGTGTAAGTCAAGATGATAAGGAGTAAAATTAATAGAATTGCACACTATAGACTGTATAGAGTCTGACACAAATACTTAGAGGATTTTGGAAATATCTTCTATTTCAAAACCTTTGCAATAATAAAATTATCTGTAATAACTGGATTTATCTCCCTCATTTTAACTTCTATAGAAATAGAAAGTATGTTAGGTAAAAGGCTTTTGAAGGGTTTGAAAAACTAAGAGAAAATACAAGCTTGTGACAAAAAAACTAAAATAAAACATATACTATGAACAAGTGTAAATAGGAGTTAGCATCAAAAATAAAAGACTGAAGAGTTACTTGAGATTTCAATTTTTCAAATAATTATTTAAAAATCAGGATTCAAAGAACTATTTATGTTTACTGAAGACAGTTGAGGAAAGAGCCATTTTAGGTCATAAGTAGTTTCTTGAGAATGGATCATCTTATATTAATCTACAAATTTTTCGTTCTTAGAGGCTTAAGTCAAATTAATGTAATATTTTATTCATGCAACTTCCTGCGTGTAGAGTGTTAACGTATCTTCTTATTTTCCTGTCTGAGGTCCTCAAGCCTAAGTTAACTGTAAGTCAAATACGTACACACACACACACACACACACACACACACACACATTACCCTCTTAATCATGTCAAATTGCATTGTAGTAAGATTCTACACCACAATGTGAGATTATTCTATGCTACTGTGATTTCTGAAGGGGGAGTAATTGGATGGTCTGAAATGTTTGAACAATTCAGTCTCTTTCTTCATCAGAGAGAAAACACGTAAGCCAAGTGGTCAGGTGGGAGTTTATCAGAAGACCAGTTTCTGGTGGATAGCTCACTTTAGTTCAATAATAATCAGACCTTTTCTTTTACATATTTCTACTGAACTACAGATGATAGAAGTTTGGATTTTTTCCCAGAAATGACTTTGAGAGCAAAAGCAGAAGAAGCAACCATGGTTTTGTTCTGCTTAAGCTTGACCCCGTCTCAGCTTTTGTAAATACTGAAAGGATGAGCCAAATCAGAAAATTCTGTGCTATTTAAAGTTTGGCCAATGATTCACAAATGCCTGATGAGGGCTTTTTCTTACCAAACCTGGCCACTGTCCAGAACCCACAGGAAAATGTTGAGAGGCTGTGATTCCTTTCTGTGCCTAGCAACCAAAGTCAAAAAGGTGAGGAGAGCTTCAGAAATGTTTTGATGTGTTAAGAACCAAGCAACCTCTCAGGTGTACTGCATCTACAAAGATGATTTTCCCCTTGTTAGGTCCAAGTCTTCCCATCTTTTGGCTGTAGCAATAGCACTAAACAGATTTGAAAAAAAAAAAAAAAATAGAACATCTATTTGTTTACAAGTACTCCCAAATACTGCATAACCATTGACACTAAGGTTAGAAATAGTAACAGTGGACTGTACAGACCCTTTCTCTTGGCATTATTTCAATGCAGTCTTCTATATCTCATCAGTTAGTGCTGATCATTGCTTTAATATTGCAAAAGGGAGGTCTCAAAACACTTTCCATAATGGGAATCACACTAAAAGAGCAACCTTTCTACATACTAAGTACTTTTTCCCTGGAAAAGGAGGCTGAAACATGGTTTTGCAATGCAACATTCCAATAGATGGAAAGTACTCTGATAAGCCAGCTAAATTGATTTTAGGATGGGCATTTACTGG
Organism: Panthera onca; assembly: GCF_046562875.1. NCBI lineage: Eukaryota > Metazoa > Chordata > Mammalia > Carnivora > Felidae > Panthera > Panthera onca. Next base: position 78,609,565 of record NC_138339.1, read on the forward strand.
GGAAAAAAAAGGTTTAATTTGGTCTGATTTTAAAAGATTCCAAGTTTTTGTTTTCCATAGGAAACAAGGGAGGACTTAGATGCATAATCAAAATTTTATTGCGTAAATCTTATGAAGCAAATGCTATTGGTTCCCTGCTCATCTCTTCAGCCGCCTCCAAATGTCACACAGAGCCAATATCTTGTTATCTGGATTCAATAACATTATTTCTCACAAAATAGGCCACACATGCCAAAAAGTTATGCACTCAAACAACCCTCACAGAGTGAGGGAGGTAATCTTGAATATAAATTAATCATCCCTAATTGAGATAATTTTGAGATGTCTTCCACACATCTGTCAGAGGCTTCAGAGAAGATTGACGATGAGCTGCCCACTCAATAACACACTTTTCATTAGCTTTCCTGACACTCTTAACAATGCTTTCTGAGAGCTCCTTCCAGTAAGTGACTCACAACCAGACTGTTTCACTAGGGTCTGACTTTGGAGGAAACCAAACCAATACACCACCAGGATTGTTAAATATAGGCCATAATCTCATGGTATTTCCAAGTTAATATTCTGGAACAGTATTACTAACATTAAGAAATCTGTAGGAATTTTTTCTTTTTTAAATCTTAATTGCTCAGACAAAAACTTACCTAAGATACACTCTGTTGTCTTCATTGGGTTTGGCTAACTGAGGACAAGATTTACCTTAAAGCAAAACATTGTGTCCAAGGACAACAAACAGTCCATCACCTCCTGTTGTGAGGCCTAAATCTTGTTTTGTTTTCCTTTTTGTTCTAGTTGTTTCTCCAATTACACCTATGCAGACTGACATACAAGTACAGAAAAGAAATGTCAGGAATGAGTCTGAAAAGATAGGAAAAGTCCAATGATAACTGAAAATATGAGTATAAGATCACTAACAGTGAAGATGTGAGGTAGGTATTACAGAAAGAGTCTGTAAGCAACCTTCACCTATGTGAGATAATAGAAGTTCATTATAAGGAGTATTAGTTCAAATACAACAGAAATGGTAGGTGAAAAGAAAAAAGGCAACCTGAGAGTCATCAACACAAATGTCTTTAAATTTTGAGTCCATGTGATAAAAGTTTGTTTGGCCTTCAGGATTCAGTTCTGTAATTACACTATGTAACTTTAAAGTTTTACATTAGAAAGAATTTGCTAAGGTTTAAATTTTGAGTATAGGTCAGCAGTTAAAGGATACAGAAATGAGACCACATTCTAAAGGGATAGTTTATATTTTTGAAGCGGCTAGGAAAATTATTTCACATGATGTGAGACAACAGAGTTCTAAAAACTTGTTCTCATGACCTGCGTTGCCAACTACATTTACATATGTACATATGGACGTGTGTATGTATGTATGTTTGTATGTATGTATTTGCATTTCTAGAAAACTGGTTGTCAGAGAAGGAATAGGAAATGTAATCATGAAATGCAAAATCTGAAACATTTTAAAAACATATTTGTTTTTAACATATTTATTTAAAACCTAAGTGAAACATATTTCATAATTCCCCAAATAAATATCCAATGTTGCAAAATTCTACTTTCCTGATATAAGACACTGAACACACCCTCATCACTTTAATTAAGTTGCAAGGTACCTGCTAATACCATACGTGCCATAACATGCCCAGGAAGAAAATACTGAAAAGACTATCAGTGGTTTCATTAATTGTTAACCATCTGTGCTGCCAAATAATGTAAAAATTCAGATCTGTTCACGACAGAGAAAGTTGCTTCATTTCAGGAAAAGCTGCTTATTAAGGGATATTCTTGCTTTTCAGTTCCTCCCATTGGAAATTCTTAAAAACCCTATCAATAAAAATACTGAAAGTTAAGAGTTATAGGGAATAGTGGAATGCAATACTTATTTCATATTTCCTCACATATCCAACATCCAATTACACAGTTGAAGATTGTGTCATTTCATAAAATGAGTTACAGTGGTTCACAGGGTATGTAAATCATCTGTGTGCAGCTGATTGGAAGAGTCGCCCGACACTGTGCATTCTCACAGGTACTTGTGCTTGTTATAGCTTCCCTACCCATTTCCACAAGCTGTCTTACAAAATCATTACGGTGGTTAAGGTTACAGCATGCAGACTTCCAATTTTCCCACATACCAGATTTCTGGGATTTCAGTGATCCTCCCCTCCCTGTGTAAAATCCTTCCTCAGTATCTTGCACACTGCCAGAAGTTCAAGAAATTGAAAAACCTGTCTTACTTCATTCAAGTCTGGAATAAGCTAAATTGCGTCAGTCCCAGAATAGGTCTAAATTTACAACGATGGAAGCCAGGTAACTCTGCTGATCTATCATTCTGATCTGGCATATATGATTATCTCATCTCCCAGATACAATTGCATTTGTTCATCATCTTCACCAGATAATGTTACAACTTTCTGACACGCCTCTTGCTGTGCTTCTTCCCTCTGTCACCATGGTACCAACTCTTCCTCATCCTCTAGTGTTCAGCATAAGTAATTCTTCCTACAAGTGTCTTAAATGATTAGATATTTAATCCAATTGCACCAAGGTGCAATGCTGATCTCAACTTAGGGTCCTCTATTCCTTCCCTGCCTTAATATCCAGACCCATTGTCCTTCTGACTCTAAATTTAAAATATATCTAAAACATACTCATCCATTCTTCTATCTCCATCCCCCAAGCTACCATCATTTCTCACCAAGACTATGTCCAATGTTCTCCATTTTCTCTTTTTGTGGTTCTACAGTCCACTCTCCACATAACAAACAATGAGTTTTAAATATATATGAATAATATTAGAAGATTTTGTTAAGTATCACCCCACAATGGCTCCCTCCTGAACTTAGGAAAAACAAAAACAAAAACAAGTCCCCTGCTGTAATCTACCATACTGTACATGAATGATCTCTCCCCTACCTTATAATTTCAAATGTCTCACATTTACTTTATTTTAATCATATGTTTCTATTTTAATCACCATATCACTATTTTCTAAGCATCCTAAAGTTGTTTTTCCAGTGATTACTTTGTCTAAATATTCCTCCAACTGAAATGTTATTTCCACAAATCTTTGGTTGTTTTCCTTATGTTATTCAGGTCTTAGTTTGAATGTTACCTCTCCAGAAAGGTATCGGATTTCACCATCAAATTCAGCCACTCAGTATTGCTCAATCACCTGACATACACTATTTACACTATTTTATAATGGCTGATACTATAAAAAATTATTTATTAAATAATTATCCATAGTGATGCTGCTGACAGTGTGAACAACCTTCAGGTCTACTCTTAGCACGTGGAGTAGTTTTGACCCATAAGAGCTTTCTGTAAATACTTGTTGAATGAATAAAGAGATGATTTGATGAATAAGTGGCATTTATTATAATACCATACATATATACACACAACTATATATGATATACATATATATAAAATAACTAACCATAACAGGTACTCAACAAATACACTGTGAATGAAAATATCTGCTTCAGTCTATTTAGTTTATTGCAAGGATTATAGTACATCTATTTCCCTTTCACCTATAGCAGATAATTAAATATGTCTCTTTTGAATGCCCATATATGAGGTGGAAATAAATGTCAAGAGGAGATGCCTTGCTGAGAATTTATGCTGACCAAGAATATGTCACTAGTAAAGGCATGCCTGTAAAAATATAAAAGTTTTGGGGTGCCAGGGTGGCTCAGTTGGTCAAGCCTCCACCTCAGTTTCAACTCAGATTATGATCTCACAGTTTCATGAGTTCGAGCCCTGCATCAGGCTCTGTGTTCAGGGTGCAAAGCCTACTTGGAATTCTCTCTCTCTCTCTCTCTCTCTCTCTCTCTCTCTCCCCTTCCCCGATTCACGCTGTCTCTGTCTCTCTCAAATAAATATACTTAAAAAATATTTTTAATATAAAAGTTTTTACACAAATATTAAGCTAAAGGATATTGGCCTATGAAAAATAATTTAGAAGTATTCTCTATATTTAGGAATATTATTGAAATGAACAACTTTAAAGAAGGATTTAAATATGCAGTGGAATGGTTACCACTGAAAAGTAACTTGGCAAGATGGAAGACAGAGCCAAGGAAAAAAATCAGTAAAGATGCAATTTGGAGAACTAAAGGTTTACAGTATAATATGATTTCTATTTTAAAAACTTACAAGTAAATTATAGTAAATGCTAAGGTAAGCATAATTCTAGAAAATTATAGTAAATATAAAAGAAGCTGAGGGAAACAAAATGTCTGAGGTTCGCCTTTTAAATTTCCAAGAGTGGCTCCTTCTGGTAAAAGAAGTAAGGTTGGACAATGGTCAAGAAATAGGGTTTGGAGCATTTTACTGTTCCACATAAAAAATATATTCATACTACTTGTGAAATTGTAAAAATAAAATATTAAGAGGGATATGTGCACCGAGGCCTACAGATCTGGGAAGGGAATGTTTGTAAAATTGGTCAACAGGAACTGATGATGCAGTAACTATTATTTCTTTTTGTCAGTACAGGTGAGATTTCTAGATTATGACCCCTGCTTTTAATAAAAAAAAAGCCAAAGTCAATGCACCATATTAAGACTGGCCACACATTACTGGAGAAACTGAAAAAACAAACAAACAATTCTTCAGAAACCATTCTGAAACTCTTTCAATAGATCCACCTCTCTAATCCATTTACAAGATACTTCTAGTTTGTTTCATGTCTAATGAGACCCTGCCACTCTGAAGATTTAATAGCAGATTTAGATCATGGGGTAGTTGTGAGTAGATATTATTTTTGGCCACTATCCGTGCTCTGCAGAAAGTTTATGATACAGGGTTAGGGCAATTCCATCATTTGCTAAGTCAGACTGTTCTCATAGGTACATGGTCCATGGGAATGAACCCACTGTTTCTACTCCATTACCAAGCAAGTCAGTCCAAGAAACAAAAATCGGGGCTAGCAGTAGATAAGGATACCCAATTAAAGACTTCTTTACAAAGCCAGATTATAGAAAAAGGCTCAAAATGCTACTAGTTTAGTAGATCCGACTTCAAGTAGGTAGCAGCAGATATAAACGCCTCCTGAAGGAAAGCATCTTCAGTTTATGTACCCAGAATTCTCACAAATTAAGAAGAAAAAGCAAAGTAAATCAAAAACAAAATCAATATTCTTATATTACAGAAAAGATTAAAAATATAGACAAGCAAAAGATACATGAAATTTAACTGTTAAGCCCACTATTCAGAAATAATCCATACCTCCATTGGGAGTTACTTCCTTTACTATTTATTTTTCTATGATTATTTACATGTATATTTTTTTACTTCCAAATGTGGAAACGTAATATGCTTACTAAGCTTTAATCCCCTTTTTATGTAATAAGTCATTAAGATATATTTTCTACACAATTATTTTAAGCTTAATCTTTTCAACAATGAGATGTTTCCAAACGTTATAGAACACAAAGCTTAAGTGTTTGATGAATTTTGACAATTACCCATGTCATGTGAAAGTAAGAAAAATAATATTTCCATCACTCCAGAAATTTACTTCATGACTTTCTCCGTTCAATCCCAACTTATCACAGGTAACCACTTTCTGATTTCTACTACTAGGTTAATTTTGCTCATAGTTGGACTTCAAATAAGTTAGATTATGCAATGTTTATTCTTTTGCCCAACATAGTACTTTTTAAGATTCATACATGTTTCTAGAGTGTTTTAGTTCATTCCTCTTTAATTTTGAAATTTCATGAATTGCTTGTACAAATATTCCTATACAAGTCATTTTGTGGACTTAAATTTTTATAACATTTTGCCATTATCTAGGAGTGGAATTCTGGGGCATAGGACAGATGAACAATTAACTTTCTACAAAACAAACAGTTTTTCAAATTGCTAGTGCCATTTTATATTCTCATTAGCCATGTATGAAAATGTTCACTTGCTCCAAAATATTGCCAATTAGTATGGCCAAGGAATGGAATCTGTGATATTTTCATTATTTTTTACTTATTCACTCTCCTGGATATAAAACTGTATATCATTATAGTTCTAATTTCTATTATCCTCATGACTAAGAATTTTCAGCACATATAACCCATTTATTGACTATTTTTATATTTTCTTCTGTGAGGTGTCCAATTTTTCTTCATCCACTTTGTAATGATCCAGTTGTCTTTTTATTTTAACTTGAACACCACTTTTTATTTTGACTTGAACATATATTTCCCTTGTGAAATATATGTATTGCAAAAACATTCCCTAGCCTGGCACTTGCCTATTTATTTTTTTTAAAGTTTTCTTTAATGGGAAGAATTTTAAGTTTAGATGAAATCCAATTTATCTATTCTTTATGGTTAGTGTATGTTTGTCCTCTCTATAAGATCTGTACTACAAGTTGCAAGAAGATTCTTCCATGCTATCTTCTAGAAGTGTTATTGTTCTAGCTTTTATGTTGAGGTCTAAAATTATCTTTAATTTTTGTTGACACTTTGTACTTATTTTGTTGCTGTTGTTGTTTTTATTTTTATGAATATGTAGTTGTTGTGACATGATTTATTAAAAAATTTTCCCACTGAATTTACTGGCATCTTTGTAAAATATTATTTTATAATATTATATCTGTCAAGATTCTTTATTATATTTTATTGATGTATTAATCGATTTTAATATCAATTCCACATTGTTCTCATTATCCTAGATGTAGATCCCAAAGTTAGATTTGGGGTTGCTATGATAGAATTCCATTGACTGGGTGGCTAAAACAACCTTATTTATTACTCCCAGTTTTAGAGGCTCAAGGATTGATCAGGTCAAGGTGCCAGGACGGCCAAGTTCTTGGTAAAATGTCTCTTCCTGGTTTACAGAGAGCAGCCTTTGCATTATGTCCTCACATGACAGAGAGATCTCACACCTTTTCCTCTTTTTATAAAGACATTTATATCATCATTAGGACTTGACTTAATAACCTCCCAAGGGTCCCACCTCCAAGTACCATCACACTAGGGAGTTCAGTTTCGTCATAAGAATTGGGGGTGAGGGGAGACACAAATACTCTACATAGTATTCAAATTTGTTTTGGCTCCAGTCTTTTGAATTTGCATGCAAATTTCAGAATGGGCTTATCAATTTCTTCTAAAACTTTATTATTAATTATTTTCTTAGACTGATTAATTCATAGTTTTGACAAATCTATAGGTTAATTTAGTAAGAAGTGACCTCAAGAAAATACTGAGTCTTTCAATCAATTAAAATTGTTTATTTTTGTACTTATTTAGATCTTTAATTTCTTTCTGCATTGTTTTGTCATTTTCAATATAGATGTCTTGCACAATTTTCATTACATATATTATTATTCGATATATTGATATTCTGACGCTATCATAAAGGTATTTTTCTAGTTCAATGACCAATACCCCATTGCTAGTACAGAAAAATATAATTTATTTCTGCATAATGACATCCTATTCTACAACCTTGCTCAAGTCGCTTACTAATTCTAGCAGCAGTTTCTAGATACAGCAATTCCATTTACAGATAAGCAGTTTTACTTCTTCCTTCACAATCATTTGTATTTTATTCTTGTCTGTCTGGAGTTAATATCTCTTCCAGTAGTAGATGTTGAAAAGAAGTGATGAAATTGGATATTATCTTTTCATTAATCTTTAGGGGAAATAGTTCAAACTTTTAATGTAAAGTAAGATGCTATTTGTAGATTTTTGGTAGGTATCCTTTATCAGATTGAGAAAACTATTCTGTTTGCTGAGAGCTTTTGTAATGAATGGGTGTTGAATTTTGACAAATGAGTTTTCTACATCTATTGAGATAATTACAAGATTTGTAGGTTTTATTTTGTTGACACACTATACTGATTGCTTTTTAAAGTGTTAAAACAACCATGTATTCCTAGCATAAAAAGCATTCCTTACTTTGTAGGATATATTATTTTTTCATATTCCTTTTAGAATTTAATACATAAATGTTTTTGATAAGTATTTTGATGTTCATGTTTAAGAGAGTTGTTTTTCTCTATTTTCAAAGTACTCTGTATAAGATTGGTTTTTATTTCTTTGCTAAATGATCAATAGAATTCCTTGTTAAATTGATGTGTGTGTGTGTGTGTGTGTGTGTGTGTGTGTGTGTATGTGTGTGTGGGTAAGAGACAACAAATATTCTTGCTACGAGGACTCAGGTAAGATGACTTCTTTTGGAGAAGTAGAAGACAATTGATGCCTCTGAGGAAGGTATAGGGAAACTACTTGTGTCCTAGACACAGGCAACAATGCTATCCGTGGGGTAAATGCAAAAACTCTCTGCCCTGGTGGAGGGTCAGAAAAGCTCCTGCACTGATTGTAAGTAGAAGTTTGCCATTGCTACCCCAGGACAAGAGTTAGTAAACTCTTTCCCATGCAAGACATAAGAAAGCAAGGCAGATTTCTGAGAAAACCTCTTCTAGATGTCCAAGAGCACAAGGTTTGTCAAATTTAGGTGGACAAAGACAACAGAGATCTGCCCCTGACTTTGTTATAAGCCTAGGAGAAAGAAACTAGCAGAAGTAATCTACCATTGAGGGAGCAAAAAGAGCAGAGAAAAGACTCTCTGTAGAACACATAAGGCAGAATAACAGAAAGCTTAGGGAAGAGGAAGAACACTGGAGAAAACCTTCTAGCTGTTCCAGTCCTATATATTAAACCAAAAGTATCCAGAGCCCTCTCATAGAGGAATATAAAGAATATGTTATCAAGCAGGCAATACCAGCAATAACAAAATCCAAATTCAGTTCAACTCCTAAATAGATTGAATCAGTCACCTACACTCAGGCCTGAGAGAGAAAGAAATAAAACAATTCCTTGAGGAAAGTAGCATTTATTCTATTCTCACCGTTATCCTACACATGATAGCTGTAATTCAATCAAAACTTACAAGATACATTAAAAAAAAAAAAAAAACACACACACAAGGGGAAACAACCCATTTTTAAGAATAAAGCAATAAATGGAACCAGACTCAGAAAAGGCCCAGATATTTTTAGCTATTAAATAGGAAATGAAAATGAACTATAGTATCTGAAAGATTCGAGTGGCAAAATTTAACATATGTTAACAGGGAATTTTAGTAGAAAGATATAATCTATAAGAAAGAATCAAATGGGAATGTTAGAAATAAAAAATAAAATATCATTGATACATTATGAGTTCGATGGACTCAATAGTCAGTAGAAATCCAAACTCAAGCATAAAGAGGAAAATGATTAAAAAGGAAAATAGAAGAAAAGCATACGGGAGCTGTGGAATTAATGAAATCGCCTAAATCATATATAATTAAAGTTCTAGAATGACAACAGGGAGAAAGCGGGGGAAGCAGAACAAATATTTGAAGAAGTAATAGCTAAAATTTTTCCAAAAATAAAGACAGACAATAAAATATGGATACCAATAGCACACAGAAAACCTAGCAGTATCAGTAAGAATAGTAACAAAAGCACACATCATGATCAACAAAAATTTTAAACTAAAAAAGTAAAGAGAAAAACTTGTAGGCATCCAGAAAAAAAATAAAAATAAATAAGAACAAATGTAATTACAGTACACATCTTCAGAGAAACAATTCATAATTCTAGGCGGAAAAAATAAGCCCAGAATTCTATGCCCAGTGAAATATATTTCAAACACAAAGCAAAATCACCACCACTTCAGAAAAAACAAAAGCTGAGAATTTATTGCTAGGAGACTTGCTCTATAAGAAAGACTCTAGGAAGTACTGTGATAGATATTTGTCATTAAATGGAAATTGTGGTAGAGAAAGGACACAGAGAACACAGAAATTGCATATATATATATATATATATATATATATATATATATATATATACACATATATATACACATATACATATATACACATCATTTTTGTCTTATTTCACATCATTTTATAAGATAACTTATTATCTAAGGAAAATATACTAACAACAAATGTTGAGATTTATGAGTTGTATTAAAATAAATGTATTTTTTAAATAGAACAAATGATGGAAAGGAAGATTTGAGAGCACACTGTTTTAAGTTTCATATACTTTATATGAGTAGTATAACTTGAAAGGAGACTATGAGAACTTAAAGATATATTTTACAAAATCTAGACTTATAATAAATAAAGGGAAGTTAAGTTAAGTGACCAATATTAAAAAATGAAATAAATGAGTGATGGACATTGAGGAGAGCACTTGTTGGGACGAGCACTGGGTGTTGTATGTAAGCGATGAGCCACGGGAATCTACCCCCAAAACCAAGAGCACATTGTACACACTGTATGTTAGCCAATTTGACAATAAATTATATTTTTAAAAATGAAATAAAAAATACTTAATCCAAATGAAGGCAAATATATATATAAAGGAAAGAAGGAAAAAGACTATATGGGACATGGAGAACCTATCTAATAAGATAAGAGTATTTAAATCACATCACTTCAATAATTCATTAAATACAAATTATCCAAATACTCCAATTTAAAGAGTAGATGGTCAAATTCTAAAAAAAAAAAAAAAAAAAAAAAAAAAAAAAAAAAAAAAAAAAAAAAAAAAAGTATGTCATGTGTATAAGACATCTCTAAATGAGAAGCTTTTAAATATAATTATACAGGTATGTTACATATAAGTAATTGGGGGAAAATATACTATGCAACATTAATCAAAGAAAGCTGGCGTGACTATAATACCAGAAAAAAATATATTGCCAAATAAGAAACATTGCCAAGAGTACAGGGAAACATCAAATAAATTTAAAGTAGTCAGTTCATCAAGAAAACATAATCATAAATATGTATCACCTACTAACAGCACTTTAAATTACACAAAACAAATATTGTTAAACTAAAAGAAAAAAAAACTACAAATATTCTTAGAGATATCTCACTTCTCCTTCAGTAATCGACATAAGAAAAGAGAAAGCAGCAAGGATTTAGAAGCCATGAACTTTCAACCAACTCAACCAATTTGAAATTTATAGTACATTCTGCTCAATGACAGCAGAACCCGTAGCAGAACCTGTCCATTGTTTTTCAAGCATACATTGTAGACTGACCAGACAAACCACATTCAGGGATATAAAGCAAACATCAACAAAAAATGAAAATCATACAAAGTCTACTTTCACTGTTAAAAAGCATATTAGATATAAACTTTGAAAGTATCTGAAATATTTAGATTTTAGCACCTTTCACAATGAGGATAGATAGACAAATTAAGTACATTGATTCTTAAAGATACATGTAAAATTCATCAATGAAAATGTTTCAAATTTTTTCTTTAACTCTAGCTTTAGAAAATAATACTGAGATCTCACAAGTGTTACTATAATCAATCCTATATTTGAGCTTAAAGTAGCCACCGTAATTATCTAATTCAGATAGCCCTATTTTCTAAGAAAACAAATAAATACAATTCTCCTTTTTTAGCTCTAATTCTTCTTTCTCAATTCTTTAAAAAATATAGGCAAGGGGTGAGAGTCTAATCATATAGTTTTTTCCTAAATGAAATAGTTCTTTCATTGGCAGCTGCTTGTTTGGTTCTGAAGTTTATGAATTCTCTTTGGACATATGTATTCTGGAAATGGATTCTGCCTTAAGCAATATGATTCATCAGGAGGTAGGAAAACTTCAAAATGAATGTTCCTTTCATCTCTGCTCATTTTTACTTGGATTTTAGTTCTTTTTCATCAATGATAATTAGAAAGTGATATCACATTCTACATCTGCACCATTTGATTGTTATATGTTGGAAGTTGTATATTATATGAAGCCTTAGTAAACTAAATTTTATGTGTTTATAAAATTTTGGAAATTGATGTTTAAATATAAAAGACCCAAATGCACTTTATTTCTTATGTCTGTTGATGCTGGTGGTAATTAACTTTGAATAATCATCACACATGCAATGCAGCCTTAAAAATACACCACACATGACTTGAATAAAGATTAAACAAATAAAAATAGCTTTAATATTTTTTTCTTTAATATTGAACAGAATCTAGGCATGGAATACAGGATTTATATATTTAAAACAGTAAAATTTTAAAGATTGCTTATTTCTAAATGATGTTCCAAAAATTCATCTATCTAGGGTTTGATTTAAGAAACCTCTTTCAACTATGTTAATCAAGAAAAGACTTTCTTTGCATTACTTCACATTCTTAGATGAATTATGTGATGTTAATTCCAGGGCAAGGCTGGAGGGTAAGAGAAGAGGATAGTCTGTCACTTTGAACAAATCTATTTTAAGCTGTTCCATTAATTCTTAGTTACCTCCACATAATACAGCTATTCAGTATCACTCAAAAGGGCTTTCTCATTCCATCTTTATTTCTGACTCTGACAATTATTTTCAACCATTAAATATACTAAAAACAAAACAAACCAAACAAAAAAAAAAAACACTAATAAAGGAAGAAACATAGATTTGGTAGTTAAGAGGAACTTAGTATCTAGTTCAGTTCCCACATATGATGCAGAAATCGAAGGTCATAAATAGCTCTTAACTTCTAAGTTAGTGCTTCAGATAAGACAGGATCCCATACTACCTGATTCCCAGTTTAACGTCCATTGTATTACATCCAAATGAGGGATCTGGCTCTTAAAACCTGCTCATGCAGGGATTTTACTTATTTGCACCTCATTTCCTTGGTAGTCCAAATGTGTGCTCCTAAGACAAATGTTGGGTTACTGCTATAGTCTGAATGTTTGCGTTCCCCCAACATTTGTGTGCTAAAATCCTAATACCTAAGCTAATGGTATTAGGATATGGTACTTTTGGGAGCTAATCAGATAATGAGGAAAGAGTTCTTGTGATTGAGATGAATGTCCTCACAAAAGACGCTGCACAGACTCCTGAGCCCATTCCACCAAGAAGTTGTCAGTCTACGACCCAGGGGAGGGCCTTGGTCAGCTTCTGACCACAATGGCACCCTGACTGACAACTTCCAACCTCCAGAACTTTGAGAAATAAATTCCTGTTGTTTATAAGCGGCCCAGCCTGTGGTATTTTTTTACACCAGCCCAAAAGGACTAAGACAGAAGCTTTAACAAGAAGGTGGCAAAGAAAACTCTTAAGAAAAAAATATGAGAGAGAAGGTGTAACTGAAAGAATTGTGCTTTTAATTGATGCCCAGGTATGGCAGAATCCTGCCTTTCCCTTATTTCCTGAGCAATTTTTAGGATTTATAACTGTGAGAAGAATAAACAGACTGTAAATTAAAACTTATTTAAGAAGCTGCCATTCTGACGGGGTAATACACCTGAGATCTAGAGAATTAACAAAGTTTATTGATTTAATGTAGTTTCTGAAATCAGTATAATCTTTTTGACCAAAATACTAAAAAAATCACCTGTTTCTGTGACATTAAGAAACATAATTGTCACCTCAGGTTGGGAAGATTTTTGTGAGATTTGAAATACCCAATATTGTTATTCACAATGTTGGTTTCTAGCAAGTACACATAGTTTCTTGATCTTACCTAAGTAAGAAGGCCTGTAAGATGCCCCCCCCCCATTTTAATAATATACAGCAACATCAAATATTTAACATGTACCGGTAGCCCAAGTAAAGACTTCACAAAAGGATCCTACTTAATCCTCACGACAACTCTATGATATGGCAGCATTATATAGAGAAAGAAACCAGTGTGTGTAGAAGTTAGTAACTATTACTGGGTAAGGACAGAACGTGAACCCAGGGATTTTGATTAAAGGGTCTGTGTGTTTAATTACCTCATTACCTTGCTCTGTGTATAAGGAAACCAAGTATGAAGCAATAAATGACTTGCTTCTGCTCATGTAGCAAATTAAAGATGACAGAAAATTGAAATGTAATCACAAACACTATCATTCTACCAGTCAAACAACACTGAAATCGAGGTATTGGCCAAAAGTAAGCTCCCCTCAGAAGCTCCAGGGGTGAAGAGTTTTCTTTCAGGTTTCCTCACATTATTTTCACACCTTATCTCCTTTGTCTATAGAATGGAGGTCTCCATTTTCTTGCTGGCTGTCATCTGGGGACTCTTAGCCCTTAGGGGCTTACCAATGTCTTATACTACCTAATGCTCTTCATAGCCAGCAAAAAGCCCGTGTTTTCAGTTACACAGAAGCAAGAAAATGAATTCTGTCAGTAACATGAATCAGCTTCAAAGGCATTCATTCCTTAGCGGATACTCTAGATAAGAATGCAGCCCAAGTTAAAAATTGATTGCACCTTTGTGAGTCCATGAGTAGACTACCCAGGTAAACTATCTCCCCATCCTTGCTGAGCTGACCCTTTGGCAGAGACTGCTGTGGGTAGGGCCATAGGGGGGTCATCAAAGGGCAAAACCTTGGCCCCCATGCCATGTAAATAGGAAATAGGAAAAGAAGCCAGCAGGCAGACCCAGAAGATCTAAGAGTGAGAGGTAGATGGATGATTAAGGTCTAGAATCTTGACCCACAGAAACTACGAGATAATAAAGATTTGTTGTTTTAAACTGCTAGGTTTGTGCTAAACTGTTATACAAAAATAGAAAATACAGATTTTGGTACAAGTGGGTGACAATGTCATAACTGACTAAAATGTGGGAATGTTTTGGAATCAGAAAGAGGGAAGAAACTGAAAAAAAATTTGATCAGTATAAAAGAACCAAAATAAATTTGATCAGACTATTAGTAGAAATATGGGTTTTGAAGATGCTGCCAGTTAGGGCTCAGAAAGAAGGGAGGAACATCGTATCAGAACATTAGGGAAGGATGATCCTAGCTATGAAGTAGGACAAAACTTAGTGAAATTGGCTCCGTCAGTTATATGTAAAGTATCTTACAAAACTTGGAAACAGATCTTTCTCCAGTGAAGCCTCTGATCAGACTACAGTCCCAGCCAACACCTACCCTGCAGCAGCTTGTACCCTAAAGCAGAGAAAATAGCTAAACCCTGCCCAGACTTCTTCCCTACAGAAACTGTGAGATAACATGTATATGTTGTTTAAGTTACTAAGTTTGTATAATTTGGTATACAGTGTAGACACCTGACATGGTCATATAATAAAATTCAGCCATACCTTGGGAGTATGGATATTGAACATTTTATGCCTTTGTGCTATAATCACAGTAATTATTAATGAGAACTATTTACAATGTCATGACTTGATTTATAAGGTAAAAATAAATTTGAAACATAGAAGGAAAGGTACTTTCAAACCTTGAAGAATTTAGTAAATAAACAAACAAAATAAACAAAATAAACTAGCTGACTATTGTGTTTCAAATTTTACATGCATTAAAAAAGTCTCTAGGAGCATATGGGTTGCTCAGTCGATTAAGTGTCTGACTCTTTATCTCAGCTCAGGTCTTAATCTCAGGGTTGTGAGTTTAACCCCTGCATTGGGCTTCACACTGAGTGTGGAGCCTACTTAAAAGGGAAAAAAGAAGTCTTTAAAAAACTTACCTAATATTCCCACAAAATGATTTGATAAAAAGGAGAGGTTCAGTGAACTTAAAACCATACTTGGTTTAACAGTAGAACAGGAGCTTCACCCATTTTGTGACTCCTGGTTCAACCAATATTTGACTATATTACACTAGTCTTTCATCATAATTATCCCTTGTCTAGTCATCTATTTACTCATTCGTTTTCTCAATAAATTTAATGTTAATTATGTGACTTTTAAATAATCTTCTAGATCTTGTGGGAAGTCTAATGACAATCAAACGTATAAGATCAACAACAATACACATAAGTGAATAGTACAAAATAGGATGTGAAGTGTTTCATAGGAGAGATACCATATAAGAACGAATTGCAATCTAAAGAAGACAAAGAAAGTTTACTTTCGAAAACAATAGTATTGAGAAAGGGCTTTAAGTATGATATACCATTGGGTTCCTGGATGGCTCAGTCAGTTAAGTATCTGACTCTTGATTTCAGCTCAGGTCATGATCTCACAGTTCATGATTTCGAGCCCTACATCTGGTTCTGCAGTGTCAGCACAGAGCCTGCTTGGATTCTCTCTCTCTCCCTCTCTCTCTGCCCCTTCCCCACTTGCTCTCTCTCTCTCTCTCTCTCTCTAAGTAAATAAACTTTATATATAGTATATATAAACTTTATATATATGTATATATATAGTATATATATATATAGTGTGTATATATATATATATATATATATAAAAAGAAGAGAATGATATAGCATTCTGCCAGATTTTAAAGGACCAACAAAATTAGAATTGATGACATCAGGGTAAATGTTGGGATAAAAATATTCCTCTCTCAGGAGGGGAATTTTATATAAGATGGTCTGTTCTGCATCAAGTAGACTTAACTCAGTTTTCTCGAACTTTGATAACACCTGAATTATCCATATACTTTTTAAAATACATTTTTCCTGGGAGGAGTGTTTACATATGTGCATGTGTGTATTTGTGTTGACAGTGTTGTGTTTGATTTTCCTCAAAATACCCGTGCAATGTGCCAATATCCCAAGCCATTCAAGAGCAATGAGCACACCAACTGTATTTTTTGAAGTTTCAGGGATGATTCTGATGAACATCATTGGTTAAGGGTGAAAGCATTACTTCATAAGGATGAGTGAAAAATTCCCTTGAACCTCCACTTGAGGACAGTGCCTCTCAATCCTTAATATACATGCAAATTCCAAGAACTATTGCTCAAATGCAGATTATATTTTAGCATGCTTGGAATGGGATCTGAGATTCTGCATTTCTGGAGCCAGACTCAATACCTCCGAAGCAGTCTTAATTTTAATGGTCTTCCTTAACTTCACAACAGCAAAATTCCACTAATGAGATTCACCTACTCTTCTTTTTTAAGTTTATTTATTTATTCTGAGAGACAGAGAGAAAAATGGGGTAGGGGCAGAGAGAGGGAGAGACAGAATCCCAAGCAGGCTCTGTGCTAACAGCGCAGAGTTCAATGTGGGACTTAAACTCATGAACCACAAGATCATGACCTGAGCTGAAATCAAGAGTCAGATGCTTAACCGACTGAGCCACCCAGGTGTCCCAAGATTCACCTATTCTTTTGTTATTATTATTATTTTAAATATTTATTTTTGAGAATGAAAGAGATGTACAGAGCGAGGGAAGGACAGAGAGAGAGGGAGACACAGAACCTGAAGCAGGGTCCAGGGTCTGAGCTGTCAGCACAGAGCCCGATGCAGGGCTCAAACTAGAGATTCACCTACTCTCGATACTTCTCACCATAAAGGAAATTTGCCACCTCTCAACAAACCCTACTGCACATTAGGGTTCATTTGAATACAACTATCCTTGAGCAAAGTGTGGCACTAGAAGAGTTCTTGGTGTTTTCCTGTGATATTCCAGCACTTTTCAAAATAATATGTGCTGTTGATGTGACCCACATATTTAGTTTTATTACTATTACAGTTACACTTATATGAAAGTTTTCAATTATGTATATAACTCAGAGGAAAAAGTGAATTTCTATTAAAACAAACAATAGTGCTGGACTATGATACTGACAAAAAAAAATCATCTCACTAACTCCATCTGTATGAAACACCACTCTGATTTTTTTAAAAAAAGGGTAGTAGAGAGTAGAAATTAACAACATTAGTTTTAAGGCCAGACAGGTATGCATTTTACTTCCTACTTGAAATTAACCACACAACCTTGTGGTAGTTGCTTATCCCTAAGAGCCTAGGTTTCCAGAACTGTAAACAATATGGATACAGATATTCCTAACCAACAAGATTGTGCTGAGCAATAATCAAGCTAAAATTGTCAGTATATAACAAGATCTACAGGACCGTTATTACTGTTCTTAAAGTGGAAGAAACCTAAAAGTTGTTCCAACTCCCCTTCCCTGGTTTAATAGTCATGTATAAACAAGGAAGGGCATTTGGAGTTACTTGCTAGAGAGGTATGGAAATGAAAACTCCAGAACCCTCTCCATACAAACTATGGAACCATTCATAACCTTTCCAAGCAGCAGAATCCCATCTTTTATTTCCTATTTCACTTAATATATCCTTGTAAAGTATTGCCATTTTATTTCAACCTAAACACTAAAAGCTAAGTTTCCTTTCTGAAATTGTAGCTAAAGGAAAATAAAAGTTAAATTCTCTTTTTTCCAAACTTTTCATCCGAATAGCCCTGTCTTATAGTTTCTATGTAAATAATATTCTTGCCACTATAAAACAATCCAAATCATAGGATAATTGTTACTTTAAGTAATGTATTGCTCTGGCAGTGTAATAGTTGTAAAGAGTGAAGAATGCATTAGAAAGCCATTGACTTTAATTGTATCCTTGGGAATGCTTTGTGTTGTGCTTGCAGCTGGTTTTTTGCGTGGAAAAAAAAAAAGTCAAGGTCTCAGACGTAATTTTCAGTTGCTGCTGAAATTATGGAGTGATACTATGGCTAATCTTCAAATACTAAGTAATATTTAAAAATGAACAGGCTTTGAAATGTATTTTTCTAAAACACTGAGGATTGTACACTGCAACAATGGTACAATGTTTAATTGTTTTTTGTTTTTGTTTTTCTTCCATCCCTCCCAATCCGAACCCTCCACATCACTTAGGGAGGATATCAGATGCTATTTCTGGGTAGGAGTCATTGATATGTTGACTTTTCTAAATAATTTTAAAATCAGAAATATAAAGAGACTATAAACAAACTGTTAAACTTAAGAGATGTTTATAAAAAATTTGTGTTGGGGGGGAGAAGATGTTACCCCAAAACATACTTCTTTGGCATAACAATTATTTCAGTCTGATTATTTTTAAGAAATAGCACACACAGGAAGTCTGAAAATTAAGTAAAACTTACTGTTTTTGTAAAACATTGACAAAAGAATCTCCATTTGTAAGGGTGTCTCCTCTGTACCAGGAAAAGAGAATGACTCTCCATTCCTAGAAATTCTTCTCAATGGAGAAGTAATGGACTTAAATCTGTGTAACAGTCTTAGCCTTGTTTACTGTGCTTTATCTGATAACATCCCATAACTGTCTCCTCACTCCCCAATTAGCTGGAGATGGGATTTAATGTGGTAGCTAGGGTCACTGGGAGTTACACAGTTTTCCAAGGCATCTCCCATATAAACAGAAGGCACACGTGTTATCCAACTTTTGCTTGTTTTTCTCCTGTTCATCTGTCTTTTATTATAGGGAGGTCTCAACCAAGAGACAGTTACCTTACTTAAAGGTAAGTTACCTTACTTAAAAGGTAAAAGGAACATTTTTTCCTCTCCTAACAGGGTATAAATAGGTCAATACAGCCTAAAAAGAAATGTCTACAGATTTCCTTTGGTAATATGGCATTAAGGTGGCATCTTTCTCCTAAAAACCTGAGGCATTCTTTAATAACCAACTAATGTTCAGCATGCTACTTTGAGGAAAAGAGAAGAGATAGTTACCGCTAAGAGGAAAGGAAGGGAGGTTCTGAGCACTTAAACATACTGTCCCAGGGGAGAGTAAACCAAAGAAAAAACTAGATGAAAGCAGATCAAAACCGAACATTCAGTCCACTAGAGTCTAAACCTTTGACCTGTGTACACTGTGCTTCAAATTGTATTCATGGGGGAAATAAGCCTTATGGACATCAGTTTTAAGTGTAGCAGAAACATAATAATATCCTGAGTCATTTATTCAATTCCTTACAGAAAGCAGGAAGAGCTTTTCTAATCAATCTGTTCATAAACTGTTCATTTACTTTAGAAAGCTTGTAACTGCAATTTTTTTCTATCCCTTTGAAATGTAGATAAATCATCTCCCAGCCTCTCACCAGTTTTACAACCAAGAAATACCTTTTTCAAAGATCAGGGAGCCATCCCTTTGAAATACAATAATCTAATAAGATAGAGACCCTGTCCCCCAGTCTCCATGAGAGGATAGGTGCCTTAGATAATCAATAACTAGCAAATACAGAGAGCTTAACCACACTGACCAATGATGCCCCTAACCTCCTCTAGTACTTTCCATTGACTCATCCCAACTAATGGAATCTCTCCCACCTTTTGTCTGAGTGGAGCTGAGTTCAATCTTCCCAAAGCTATAGTCTTGAATAAATTCTTTCTTGCCGGTTTAACTCTGCCTAACACATTCTTTTCTTTAACAGCCTATGGGTTCAAAAGAAATTGGACAATAAAGAGATTTCCATATTTGTGAAAGATTGAGAAGTTAACAATTGTGAGAATGTGCATGAAATGATCAGTAAGGAATTAGTCTCAAGTTACAAACTGCATGTGAATCTCTACTTGATGGAATGTATAGTTACAGCCCTCAATTTCTATCCCCTGCATCACTTTAGGCTTGCAGGGTTTGTAAATAAAGTTGAATGTTACCCATTTCCTCTGGGTAATTGTGGAACGGATGGTGAAGAAGAGTCCAGAACAAAACTAATGTTCAGAGAATGCTAGTAAAGAATAGAGAACAATAGATTGTAAAGAGAAAGAAATGAAATTAGGTAAGGAAACAGCAACCAAATATACTTTAACTAGAGTCTAAAGTTCATTTTGGAGAAAATCTAGAGATAAAGGTGACTAATTACAGATATCTGTTACTGAAAAAGCTTAAACACATTGTCTTGCTTAAAGGGTTCTTTGGAATAAAGTAATTTTTAATAATAATTTCGAAGACTGAAATTTATATTCAGACAGTCCAAACAATTTGTGTTTTAAACTTGAGTTTTAGAGCAACTCTTTCTGCTTTCTTAACATTAAAAAATAATCGATCACCAAATAACTGAATCATTTTAATATATTTTCACAGTACATTGCACACATTAAAATATTTTATAGGGTTATGTCATGCAATACTTTAAATATTTGAATCTTACTGTTATTGTTATTGTTATTCTTATTCAACTTATTGTTATTGTTTATCTCTTCATAAAGTTTTCCATAAATTTCTTTTTTTTAAGTTTTATTAAGTTAATTTGAGAGAAGGAGAGCACATGCATGCATGTGTGCAGGGGAGGGACAGAAAAAGAGAGGGAGAGAGAGAATCCTAAACTGACTGCATGCTCAGCATGGAGCCTGACATGGGACTCGATCCCATGACTGTGAGATTATGACTTGAGCCAAAATCAAGAGTCGGTTGCTTAACCAACTGAGCCATCCAAGCACCCCAAGACTTCCATAAATTTAACACCTACAAAAAAACAGCATATGTTTTTATTTACCCCATGATTTCTTCTACAGCTATGATATTAAGCACTGTGCTCATTAATCAGCTCCACATTAATAAATTTAAGGACATTTTTTCAGGACATAATATTCTCTCATTTCTTTGCATTTAGAAAATCTTGAACAATCATGAGTTTCGTTCTAACACTTTCTCCTTGTGCCTCTGAAAGTACATACATAATTAGCATTAATTTTCTTTCTAGGCTTTTTTCCTTTGGAAACCTCATCACTTTAATATTCATCTCTGCAACCTATTAAAGCAAGTGTGAGTTACATCTCTAACATTCCTAAGGTAAGTGTCTAGATAGGCCTATGATTGTTTAGTAGAGACCCAATGGCTGCTAATAGGAACATGTTAGAGTAAATTCCTGGGACATAGGAGTATGAACATGTTGACTAGCATGCCATTTATTTATTCAACAAGCATTCTATAAAAAGCTACAGTGTCCCAGACATTGTATTAGATCATGAATATGTACTAATAGATAAGACATGGGACTCACATTCTAATAAGAAGAAAGCAAGCAAAGCAAAGGAGTGAACTAATATTGTAGCAAACTTACCATTTGTCAAAAATTCTGCATGCTGTGAGATTTATAATCTCTTCCTATCATATGAAACAAAATGCAAAGAAATCAAAGAACCTGCAGATTGTCTCATCTCTCAACACACTGCAGAATCAGGATAAGAATGTAAGTGTAACCATCATGAAGTCCAAATTCTTTCTACATTCCCTTGTGCAAAATAAATTAATCAGAATGCTATAAGAAGAAGCAAAAAAATGAGGCCAGCAAAATAATGGAACAGGAGGTCTCAGCCCTCATCCCTTGCAAAAGCATTGAGTCAGCAGTCATTCCTGACAAAAGTGCAATTGTGGGAGCTTTGGGATCCAGCTAAGAGGATGAAATATCCTGGTGGAGCCCAAGACCAAGAACTGTGGTTTTAAGACAGCAGGCCTGCTTCCTGGTAGCAGGCAAGCTGAACACAGACCTGACTACAGCTGTGATATGGAAGCAGCCCTCTGACTCAGCTCGAACCCCACTCACTCATGTCCCAGAGACAGTCTTTTCCACTCAGGTACCGAGCTGGAGCCACACCATCCAACAAAATGAACAAAATGAAAAAGCAAATTACTGAATGGAAGAAAATGTTTGCAGTGCATACATCTCATATAGATTAATATCCGAAGTACATAAGAAACTCCTACAACTCAATAACTAAAGAATAACCCAATTGAAAATGGGCAAAGGGCCTGAACAGGTATTTCTCCAGATAAGAAATACAAATGGCTAGTAGGTAGGTGAAAAGCTGCTTAGCATCACTAATCATTAAGGGGTATGCACTCAAAACCACAATAAGATATCATCTCACACCTGTCAAGATAGGTATTAACAGAAAACAAAAGATAATAAATGCTGGTGAGGATGTAGAAAAAAGAGAACCCTTTTATGTTATTGATGGGAACATAAGTTATTATAGTTATTATGAAAATGAGTATGAAACTAACTCAAAAAGTTAAAAATAATCCTACCATATGATCCAGCAATCCCACTTTCTGGGTATAAATCCAAAGAAATTGAAATTTGGATCTCAGAATGCACTTTTTTTAAACACTGACTTTAAAAAAAAAAAAAAGCCAAGTACTGCATGATCTCATATATGGAATCTAAGTCCAACTCATAGAAGCAAAGAGGAGAATGTTGGTTACCAGGGGCTGGGGGCAGGGGTAATGAGTAGGTGATAGTCAAAGGGTACAAAGTTCAGTTAGACAAAGTGAGTAAGCTCTGGACATCTATTGTGAAACTAAGTGTCTGTGGTTAATAATAATGAATTGTATACTTTATTTATACTTAATGAATTTATACTGTATTTATTAAGCAGATCTTATGCTAGGTTCTCTAATCACAAAGGAAAAAAAAGCAAGGGGAGTGGGATGACATCTTGGGAGGTTATGGATAATTTTACAGAATTGATAGTGGTAATGATTTCACAGATGTAGACCAATATATTCCAAACACATCATGTTGTATACATCATGTAGTGACAGCTTTTTGTATATGTATCAATAAAGTGATTCTTATTTTATTTTTTACTTTTTCTATTTTTAGAGAGAGACAGCACAAGCAGGGGAAAGGGGCAGAGGAAGAGAGAGAGACTCTTAAAAAGGCTCCAAGATCAGCGCAGAGCCCAGTTGGGGGCTCGATGTCACAACCCTTGGGATCATGAGTTGAGCTGAAATCAAGAATCGATGCTCAACTGGCTGAGCCACCAAGGCACACCAATAAAGAGGTTTTTAAAAAAACACATAGGAATCAATCACTAGAGAATGTTTGCCAAAAGCAAAACAACAACAACAACAACAAAATACATACAACCCCACAGAAAGCGAAGAAGAATGAAATAAGTGTGTGTGTATATCATAGCAAGCCATTCTCTTACCTAACTGGATTTCTTCATATATTTTCTCTGTGCTTCAAAGTGATTAAGTCATCTAAGGAGGTGTTTTAAAACATAAGTGAACACTAACTGACCTGCAGGTTGAAGATAAATGATGTGGGGGAAAGAGGCAGTTTAGCTATTTTGATCAGACTCCATAATTTGAAGATGGATACATTTTTAAAAGTCAGTTTGGGATAAATGTGTACACTACATCTTCCTTTTTTCTGTACTAGTTTTCTACTAGTACTTGAATAAAAACAATGTTATTTTACCTTGACACTTTATGAATAAAAAAATTTTCAGTGGTAAGACTATAATCCTAGTTTTCATAAATGTGACAAATTTTAGGGGGGGAATCAGAATGGCAGCACTCCAATGTTACAGCTCTGCTGTTATATTTCAGTTCCTCCTCACTTTCCGAAAGTAATAAGAAAAATTGTGAGAGTACTTCCTTTTTTTCTAAGCAGTTTAGAATAATATTATTTAGCATGGATAACACTATCATTTATTTAGCATCAATATTAATGATTTGGAATGGGAGTAAAATTACAGTAATGAAATTCATAGCTGGTACTAAGTCTTTAGCTGTTAGAACTGCCAAAGAGAGATAAATATATAAAATGACTTGGATTGCTTAAAACTCTGGTTTATAAATTGCAATGGGAGTTTTAACAGGCACTTCGACTTTGGGGAACAAGCACTAGATATTTCTAGAGAGGAATGAAACTTTGAATTGGAGAATAACATTTATAAACCAATATCCCAACTAAAGAAAGATTAGCTCATTTCCCTTGAATCATATATATATATATATATATATATATATATATATATATATATATTTTTTTTTTTTTTTTTTTTTTTTTTTTTGCTTTTACACTGTAAATGAAAACTCTGATTTACCCTTTTAAATGTAAGTTACTCATAGGCCAGAGTCCTGTTCATGAAACTTCACCACCAAAACTAGCCCAGTCCCTTAAATGTATGAACTTTTAAAAATCATTCCTAATGAGTTGAAGTTTAACGATCTCTCTTACAAAGCATTAATCTACCCTCTGCTGTATCTGATTCTACCATCAATAATGGCAGTGACACTGGTACCTAGGGGCTATCCTCATGAGGTTGTTAAATCAAGCTACATAAGAGCCATGGCTGCATATATATATGGGATGCTCTTCACCTCAGTTTCAACCAGAGTAACCAGAGTAACATAAATTACCTTCCTGAGCTATTGAATCAAAAGGTTGATCAGAGGTATTAACGCAAATAAACTACATCTTGGGTAATATGTGGTAGCAGAGAACATCAAAAACAAAGAAAGTTCCTTTAAAATATTTGAAGAAGACTTATTTTAAAGTTTTTATTTATTTATTTATTTATTTATTTATTTATTTATTTTTAAGTAATCATAAATAAACTACATCTTGGGTAATATGTGGTAGCAGAAAACATCAAAACAAAGAAAGGTCCTTTAAAATAGTTGAAGAAGACTTATTTTAAAATTTTTATTTATTTATTTTTATTTTTAAGTAATCCCTACACTCAATGTGGGGCTTGAACTTATGACTTACAACCATCAAGGGTCACATACTCTACTGACTGAGCCAGCCAGAGGCCCCAAGGAAGATTTTTTTTTAAACCCTCAAATTTATCATGGAAACTATTTTTGGAGGTCAGCACTTAACTTAGAGAAGCTAACACTAAAGATCAAAAGGTATATATCATTATCACAACTCCACCATAATAGCAGTTACCATCCACTAAGATTGGCACTTATTAGCTATTCCAATCAGTACTTTGTATATGTTACATTATGTAATCTTACTTCCATGTATCATTTAAAGCAACTATGACTCAGAAGGGGTGAATAGGCTAAAGTAGAATAATCAGCAAGTTAACAGAGTCCACACACAGTCAATGCCAAGGGCACCTTGCCTCCAAACTTGGGGGATCTTTTATCCGGTATAATACCTACCTATAAAAGGTTAGAATTTAAACAAATGTAGAGAAAATGATATTGAGACCAAACCAGAGAAAAGAAAATTCTGAAGGATTAGTTGGACATAAATTTTTACCCCTGCGTACTGAGGAATTTAAAATTTATATCAGAATTCCACCAAAATATTTATAGCACATTGTATATTATTGGCATATGTAAACTTTATTAAAATGTCTATAAAATTTTTGTTCATTCACTTTTTTTGTTTCAATGTGTTTTCTTTCTTAATCCATGGGTAAAAGAAGACTTCCAATGCTTTTAAGTTCTAGCAAGAGATATATGATCAGTATCTTCACAAGACCCTCTAAGTACTATACAGACCAGCTCTCATTCTCCACCTGTGACTTATCAAGGTATATGCCTTGTTGAGTAGTCTACATAATGCCAAAGTAGCTAAGATGGTGTTTGAGCAATGGTAACACTCTAAATAACATATAGTCATTCATACTATAGAGAGTTGTATGAGGAATTACAAGGATTTAGAACAGATAGAAATTAAATTTTTCTTCTGAAAACAAAATCTTGAACGCTCTTATGGGTATAAAGAAAATATTCAAAGTAGAAAATGTGTTTTAAGATCTCTTACATTCTGAAAAAAACAGTTGTTTAACTGACAATTCTCTGGCCACCAGAGGTGGACAAAGATAAGGAAATTGAAATACAACAGAGTGGGAATGGAGGGTAGTTTTGTAGCTAGGGAAGAGATAGTGCCTCATAGGGAAATGGAGGAGAAAATTAGCTCCTTTGCTACCTCTGAAAGAAGAGGGAAGTATATGAGGAAGAAAACAAAATATTTCTATAAACAGTGTTCAAAATTTAAACGAATTTCCCCTCTGGTATTATCTACCTGCTGCAAGAACGTTTAATTTCCACATAGCTGGACACCTTTGTCCAATATCAAGAGGAACTAGTTGTTTCTGAAGTTTCTATTTGTTGCACAACACATTCTTGTCACAAGTGGCCCTGATAACTCTTTTGCAAAGACTGTTTTGAATCTGTAAAATGATACAATAGGACTAATAGCCAATTTCATTTCAAAATTGTAAAAAGGTCAAAATAAAGCACGGTGTTATAGGAGACTAATGTCTCCCACAGAATGTATAAAGCACAAAATCTGAAAGTCTCCCGTGTTTGACATAAATTCCAATAAAAAGGTAAAATGATGCAATAGAATATACCATCCAATGGTAATGGTAAGAAATAGGGATAACAGTTCTAGTTTCAGTGAGTCTTTTATTGCAGGCAAATACTGTAATAAATCAAACTGCTGACAGGGGCTAATAAAAAAAAATCAAATTATTAGAAAGCATAGTAACAAGTGCTCTTAATCTTCCAGAGCTGCCATTACAAAATACCATAGACATGGTGGCTTAAATAACAGACATTTATTTTCTCAGTTCTGGAGGCACGAAAGCCCAAGATCAAGCCCTTGCAGTCGGTTTTCTGGGATAGCTCTCTACCTGGCTTGTGGAGCACTGACTTCTTGCTGTGTCCTCACATGGCCTTTCCCGGGTGCATGCACATGGAGGGAGCAAGTTCTCATCTCTCCCCCTCTTCTAGGGGCCCTAATCCCATCACAGAGTCCCCACCTTCATGACCTCAGATAAACCTAATTATCTCCCAAAGGCTTCACCTCTAAATGCCATCATATTAAATATCAAAACCTCAAAATATGAATTTGGGGGGGGGGTGGCACAAACATCCAGTCCCTAACAGAAAATAACTTATTAATATACAATTGTGTATTTCTGGGATCCACTGCAGAATAAATAAATTAAAATTGCTGCTGCTAGAGTCTGGGACCATGGAATTTTAATCAGTTCTCCTCTATTTTTCTTATGCATATTTAGAGGAGAGAAATAAAAAACTATCAAGTGGTATGGAAGGAACTTTATTATTTATGTATAAACTACTGGCATTAAATTAAAAAAAAATAAAGTGTCATTATACTAATTGCTGACCTCTTTCCCAGAGAGTTTGAAAGTCTGGTTATTATACTCTGTTCTAAGAATACCTACTAAATCAGAGAAGCAGTCAAAATTAAGAACTTAATTGGGTATACAGTGTGCTTTTTATTTTCAGAGAAATTTATTTCAACAGTCTCTAGCTGCAACAAGACCACATAGACATAGGGAACCATTTATAAACTACACAAACAATGGAAGTCCTACACTGAATGAACTAAATGAAATATACAATGCTCTATGTAACATAATTTGGGGTGAGTACTTTCCATTATTATAAGAGAGATGATATCACAATGAAAGGAAATCTCATTATCTTGACTGATCAGGATGATTGTATGTTTTTACTAATTTGAATAGTCTGCAAAACTTAAGTGAAAACAATTGAACTTCAGAAACTATTTAAATTGCCTAGATAATGTTTTAGGAGGGCATGCCAAAATAAACTGTGCTTTTAAAAGGATGAAAATGTTGACAGTTTAAATGAGACACACCAAAGAAGGCAAGTTCTATGCAAGCAAAAGAGATTGGGAGAGGTGAGGATAGAAAAGGGAAAATCATTTGCTCTTACTGGTGAAAGGCTTTAGGAATGAGAATATTGCAGACTTGGTGTTCAATGCAATGGAAAATTGATGAAGGGCTTCGGGTAGGCAAAGATGGGTCAGTGTGACAGATGAAGAAGTCAGCTCTGACAGTAATAGCCAGACAGATGAAAAGTACTCAATCCTGGAAATGGGAAATCAAGTGAAAATGAGGTACTAGCAGCCAAGCTGAAGATAATCAAGTCTATTTTATAGTGAGAAAAAAATATAAAGAGGAAAGGACAAGAGTGGGCTGCAAACTAGAAAGCATTTGTAATGTTTCCTTGGAGAACTGACAAAAAGAAAGTGATCAAAAGATATTTCTTGAATGAACTAATTAATGATTTATTGAGTGATGACGTTTTTTAATTCAACGAACATGTATCTAGTACACACTATGCATCAAGTGAGTTTGTTGTTGGGGAAAACAGAAAAATGGTGTCAAAGCTTCCCTATTTGCCACATTAGAGAGATGATGATATTGCCAACTGTGAATAGAAATGTACATTTAATCTTCAAGCACTGAAATGTAGTTTTACTTTGACTTAATCCTAATGTCATCAACTGCTTGGAAAATATTTATTGTTGACTGCCAAAAAGAAGGCATTTTCAAGTGCAATTTCAAACCTTTCAGGCTTGCTAGCAAATTGAATGTTAAAGTCAATAGAATTTGCATTTATGAAGATTCATATGCATAGAAGTGAATTTTTCAGAATGTTTCCATCTATCTCAACCCCTGGAAAATGAGAAAAAATGAGACATTAAACTGACTCTTGCAGCTTACCTCCTCTGTCATTTATGACACCTGATTCTGTATCTTGCAAAATTAGAGTATAATGTCAGAAAGCATTTGGTTGATGGTTGAAGAAAATATTAAATGATGCTGTTATTCACATACAAATGTCAGCACCGAATAATACAGCAATGCTTTGCTTCTAGATTTTGTGTATTCACTACCCAACAGCTTTATGAACCAGGAAAAAAGAAGAAATGAAAGATTTGTTGCACTGAGTTTCAGGCATTGTTTAAGGCCTGTTTGCAGTAAGGATGTCTCCTCCCTCAAAATAGCATCAAGTATTTTCAGATCACAAATGAGTTATTCAAGAGAAAGTGAATCCCTTGGAAAATATTTGAATTATCTGCGTAAAAACAGCTATTTTAGTCCATAGGATTAGAAAAAAAAAATCACTCTCTCTAACACTGCATCTCCCACTTTCCTAGCTGAAATGACAGTCTCTTATAATGGTACCCCATATTAGATCCTGTCACAACTAACAGGTAACAGCTTTCGTGACAATGTGTAAATCCACACAATCCTGACCTAGGTCTGGGGCAACAGATGAGAATTTTTTTCAAACAACATTGCATCAATTCTATGATGCACTTTTTTTTTAGGCTCTGAAGTCTATGAAAGCTGAACTGGAAGGATTTTTACTTACTTGGTCATTCACAAAATACAGTTTGCCTTAGGTGTGATGAAATATACTAAGCCTAATTATAATAACCAGCAGTAAATCTCCAACATATCTTGGAATCTGTGACCCAAAGAAGAATTTAAAATAGAGTATGACAAAGGTAAGAACATTCCTACAAGACGCGCGAAGTTATCATTTAGGATGTGTTAGACTTATAATCAGTGGCACAATCTCTACTCAGTGAGCTTGTTGCTTGACCAGTAGCTTGCATAAAGTGTCTACTTTCACATTCACTCAGATGCAAACTTTAATTCCCAAGAGATGAGTATAGCTGCTCAAGCAATTAAACAGTTTGTTTAATTTAATGTTTGGAGGAAAAAAAATAAATGCCTGACAGCGTAAAGGTAGCAACTTTAACTACCATTTCTAGAGCCACTGCAAATCACTTGTGTGACCATTCTATCTTAATTATATAGCAGAGTGAAAATGGTCCCACTGCCCAAGACAGAATTCATGCTGTAAAACCTGCCAGAGGTGGAGATGAAATACTGACGTGAAAACAGCCTTAATGGATAAAACACAGGCTTGGGAATCCAGAAATGATTTCTGCTTTAATCTCTCCATCATTTCCTCACATGGTGAACACTCCCTTGGTTGTAAAATGGAAATGATTATGTTTTCAGTCTCTGTGAGATAATATGCAAATAAAAAAAAATCAAAATGTGTACCAGTTTTTGCTCCATGGAAAGAAAAGAGTATTTCAATACAAATAAAAGGAGAGGAAAAAGTATGATAAATAGATCAGAATTACTACTAATTAGGGTGAATAGAAATTTGATTGAATTCTTAAGCTGTAAGTTGTATCAAATGAATTTATGTTAAGCAAGAAATATTTGTGACTTTCAAGGCTTAATTTCCTACCAGTTTGGGGGAGGATTGTGGTTTTCATTATGTTTCTACTGAAAAATCCTGACTTTGCCACCAAGTGTATTTGGTGAGCTGATCACAGACCCATAGAGCATAGAGCAGGTGGCTACCAGATGCAGCACACCTCTAGGAAATAGAATCAGTGCTTGGCAAATTTGTTTAGGCAGGTGGTCTATGAATCCAGGTGGTCTTCTAAGCAAGTTTCACTGTATTTTCAATCTCAGAAGATAGAGGCAGAAAAACCACAGGGAAAATATTCAATACAGCTGTATTTCAGGGGACAGAAAGTAGGATTCTTATTTAAAAAAAAAGAACTTACAAATTTACAACGAGAGATAGCTTAGCTATGTGTGAGGCTCATTGGAACAGGGATACAGAGACTTGGGTGTGGGTTCTGGCTCTATGGTCGCAGCCCCATCACACGCTCCCAAAGCATCTGTTCTCTATTGCCTCAGAATTGGAGAGAACTCCAGTAATTACTTAGTTCAACTTTCTCATTTTCAAGATGGAGAAACAGATTCAGAGGGAATGAGAGCCTTGCTACAGTTCCATAGCCTGACAGACACATAAAAAGGCAAAAATTCAGTCTAGAATTCTGCCACTAAACCACACTACCCCTCCTCACCTGAATAAGAAATTAACAAGCAGAATTACTAGGGACCACTAGGTGATCTCTAGCATCTCCTCCAACTCTAACATCGCCCATTTCACATTAAAACATAGTGAAGTCTTGAGAAGTTTTAAGCATTTACATAGGAAACAATTCTAAGCTAGCTAAACCAACAGACTTAAAGTGGAAAGCTGAATGCAAGCCAAAAATAGGAGAGAAAGGACCATGTGTTCTACCATCTCAAATCTCACTGTCAATCTTTAGCATTTCTTCTCAGGCATTTACATTCGAGATGACATTTTTCTTTATTTACTATCTCCACTTGCAAAAGATATTCGGTTTCAAACTTCCGGGAAACTGCAATAAAATCACATTAAGCTAAAGTAATAAAATGCCATTATTAGAGTGACAAGAATCTGCACTACCTGAAGTTATAATGCCTGCTCCCCTACCAACAGGGATGTTGTGAGGATTAATGAGATATTTAGAAAGCATTTTATGCATACGGAGAAAAGAGCCTCATAAATGCAAAAGAGAAATAACAGTAGTTTATCTCCCCCATCAATGGAAGAAAGCCTGTCTAAACAGATGGACCTGGAATGGTATCTTGAAATTGAGAAAACATTACCTGTGTTAAAGAAGCCTTCGGAGAAAAGGCTTCTTGAGAAAAAAATTACCTTTGAAACTAGAGAGGTTTTATTCTTTAATCATCTCTCTGGGGTGACCAACCGTCCTGGCTTGCCTGAGACTGAGGTGTTTGTGGGCGGCAGGAATTGCAGGGCATTAACTGGGACAGTTCCAGGGCCACCAAGACACTTGCTCACCTTGTCAGTAGTTTTCTTTCAAATAGTTTTCATCTTTCCTATGGCACTGACAACCTCAGTCTCTAACACTGCAAGTCAAATTTTGAATTACTTAATCAACCAGGACGAGGACATGTTTCAGGGAAATGTTCAGACAAAGAACTGAATGCAGAGAAATGAGTTTGATCCTCATTCACCCAGGTCACGGTAGCTTTGAAGACATTCATGGGGACAAGGGAAATGGTAGTGACACTTCAGTGCAAACCCCATCACCTATTTTAACTGCTAATACTTCAACCTGCTAGCCCCTTGTGTTCTATGTAGTAAGTCATGGCACAACCTCCCATGACATTGCTTTTGCACTCTGTGGCTGAGCCTCTGCTCCTCAAGGTCTGACAATGGAGGGGAATTTCCAAAGGTTTGCAACTCTTGAAGGTTTGTCATGGGTTGCCTGATCACAAAGGAGCTCCATTGTTTGAAAATATGCCCGGATAGAGCATTGTTCAAAATGCATCTTATTTGTTGAGCACTCCTCTCAATACTTTTTTGAAATGCCAAGGTGCTTTTTCTTCTATCATGGACCTCTCCTTAAACTCTTCCTTTCCTTTTAATTTTCTCCTTTTCTTTTTCTTTCTAGAAAGGTTTCTATAAAACTTTAATGTGCAAACACTTAACAAAAATCTATGGCATGTAAGAAGGAAAGGAAGTATTTTGTTTCAAACCTTATTTAAAAATACTGAATTTACTGGCCATCACAAAGTGTATAATTCTGGGGATATTAGGGACAAGATTAGGGAGGATAAAGTATGGACTTTGCAAAAGTCAAAGTCAGACATCTTCAAATTATTGTTGCAGCCTCTGTTACCAATTTCTTTTTCTTTATTTCTTGTTTTCAGTATACCAGAATGTCAAAAAATGAAATTATCCCAGGCATTTTTACCCTCTGGCAGATGCTGCAACCATGATGAGAATAAACAATATACACAATATGTATCTATCCTTTACACTGTAGCCAACATTCTTCTTACTATGACACTGTAAAGAAAATACACTTTCTTTTGTCTCTTTTATGCATCTTTACTTGTCGGATCAATTTGATAAATCACACATTATCAGACAAAGAAGGGGAAATGAACTTCAAAGCTATATTCCACAGTGACATTGTTCTGTACCAGTTGATCATAAACTGAGGAAAAAAACAAAGGCATTCACCCAGCTACCTGCTCTTCATTTTAGAGTACTAATTGTATAAATGGAGTCGTAGTTGCTACGGCTGCTTTCCTGCCTCTAGCCTCTCATGGATTAATGCCTATTTGCCTACACTGCTATTTTTAATTCTATAGTATAGCTTGAAAAACAAACACCATCTAAAATCATCAAATCAGGTCACATGTGAAAGGTATTCTCATATATATCCTGCACCTCTTCCCAAATTTACGTTGGATTTCTCAACCCCCTGTGCATAGGTAACTTTGTAGTCTTTCTGATTATACAATGATATGGAAACTGGCCATTATATGGAACCAGAGATTAAAATCATAGCTGGATACCTATAAACAGGAGCCCTCCTTGAAAACTGATGGAGTACTCCCATATTTTAATAATGAAAGTCACAGAAAAGCATGTAAGATACTTATTTTCAAACTGTGAATAAACATAAAAATACATTTCTGTAGTATAAGAATTTCTTAAGTAAATAATAACAATGCTTCCATTTGGACATCAAAGGCATCAAAGGCATCAAAGGCAATGTAAGTTTAGCTGTTATTGTTTGTAATTCTGTGTCCAGAAAAGTTTGATACTAATAACAAATACTTTTGAGTACCTACTGTTTTCAGGAGACAAAGGGATAAGGAAGATATGAGATAAGGGATAAGGAGACAAAGGGATAAGGAAGATAGCTGACAGCCTAAAGGAAACACAAAGGGGGAATATGAGCCACTAGAAGAGTCCTAATTCCTGCCAAAATAGAGTGGGTAAGGGAAATGGGACAAAGGTAGTATGGAGGGTTGAAAAGAGAACGGATTTCATCTGGGGAGAATGAAGAAAATCTTCCTGCAAGGAATATCATTTGACATGGAATTTGAAAGATGAGTAGAATTTTGTACACAGTATAGGGGCCGTTTCTTCCCCCTTTTCTTTATTATGAACACTAACAAGAAAAATGACATTTTACTATCCATCCTGAATGGTAACCATGATGAAGTAATGAACACGTCCTCTTGAATATTTTTATCTATCCAACATATGTTCATTAATTAGGTGACGTTGCTGGGTCAGATTCCCTGGGGTCAGATTCTGGTTCCTTCACTTATTAGACTTGCCGCCCTGGGCATGTTACTTCTGTGTTTTGGTTCTCAGTTCCTGCAGCTATAAAATGAGTACAACTTCAGTTTCTACTTCACAGGGTTACTATGAATATTATGTGAAATAAAACAAATAAAAACTTAGGGAAAGCTTGGCACATAATAACTAATTTGTATAGGTCAGTTATTCTGAACTGTAGCAGAAATAGCAAAAAGAACCAAAAACACAGAAGTGGGGAACTTAAATGTGTTTCAACATGTGGGTGAGTTTGAATACAGGATAGAAAAATCCTAAGAGAACTACTGAGGCTCACCAACCTGGACATATGGTGTGAGTCATACTGTGAAGGACCACACATGCCAGAGTGGGGAGTCCATTTTCAAGATTTGGAAGGGGCAAACCAGGAAGGTAAATTGTTTCATGGAATCAAGTGGGAAAGCCATGTGATAATTATAGGAGCCCAGCTTAAAAATCATGAGAACCCAGTTACAAGAGACCAGTCAGGCTCCAGTGGAGACTTGCATTTATATCACTTTGCAACTGACTACAAAGGGGGCCGAGGAGATGGAGGGTTCAAGGAGAAATTCAAATTTCATTAAGTCATATAGCTGAGAATCAAGGGGCCTAAGTGGTGACCAGAAAGCCGAAGACAGGAGATACCAGAGTTGGTAAGGGAAGGGGAGAAGAATCAGAGTTCCAAAACCACAATTCTCCTTCTACAATATGCCTGAGGCCTATTTATATATGCAAAATGTTCAAGGAAAGAGAACTTGATGTAACTTAATGGAGTCATCTGTACACAGTGATTGAAAAAAATATTGCCAAGCATAAAGAAAATATAGAATTAAAAATTCCATTTTAAAAAGCATAACAGACAATGCAATATATTTATGATAGTTTAACTTAACTTGATTATAGAAAGCTGTACAAATGCAACTAACCTTAATAAGCTCTTATAGACTTGGATTTCAATCACTGTCCTCATTCTTATCAATGTCAGAGAATTTCAAGAGAATCAGTTTAATGAGCATGCACACATGGCTCTCAATTCCTCGTAGAGAAGAACCTATAGAAACTAAATATTTCAGTTCATTTCAAATAGTGTACTTCAGATTTTCCTCCCTTGGTTGCTGGGGATTTGCTACTGAGGTTTTAATTCTCACAGCTAATGTGATGTTCTTTATACACTGATTTTCCTCTGTTCTTCTTTCCCTCTACCGTAGGCCTTTCACAATAGGTATGTCAATCAAGCTACACAAACAATTCTAATTTAAGAAGCAAATGTATCACGTTAAGGATAACAGAGAAGTCACAGAATTGAATAAATACCCAGTGAACAGGCCCAGGAAATAAGTGGGAACAAAGAAGAGTGGTGACTAGGCAGCAGCAAACACTCCAGTGCTTACCAAAGGAAGAGTCAGACTAGGATCCTGCCCCAGCATTACTGTTGTGGGAACTCTCCTCTGCTGCGAAACTCTTCCATGGCTCTGCATCAATCCACCAGGATCCAGGTCCTCAACAAGAGTGGATACAAGGTCACAGGAGGGGCACCTGTCCAACCATACTTCCTAGCATCAAAAAAGAGGTTGGACTCCTATTTTGCCATCTGTTTCTCCTGGGCTAATCTCCATGTTAAAATGTTGGTTCTGAACCTTTCTTCAATGTCTAAGTAAGCATCCACTTCTTTCCTAGCTAAAAAAACAGCTTAGAGATTTGTGACTGACAGTACAGAGGAAGTTAGACACATACTGTGTACATATTAGTCTCTAAACTACAGGAAGGTAAGTTTGCTTTGCCTGTCTTAGTAGATATTTTATACAGGATATTATTTGTGTGTCTGTGTGTGTGTCTGTGTGTGTGTGTGTGTGTGTGTGTGTGTGTGTGTGTAGACAAAAATGTGTATACAGATATAAGTATTGATATATGACTTGGTCAACTACTTAGTCCAGTCATTTCAAGCAGAAAAGCTTAGCATGACAAAATTAAACATCAAAATCTTAGTTTTAGTATTTATAATGTAAGATGAATTAGGCATGGACAAAAGTAAGCAAAGTAATTCTTTTGATTAAGCAAGGAGGAATCACTCAAGTGTTACCTAGCCCCAAATTAATTCTATTTTACAGTCAAGGTGCTTTACATAAATTCCCACCACTGCTGAAAAGATGGGGATGGCATTCACTCTTAGGCACATGCAGCAGGCATATTTCATAAAATGGACAACAGGGAAGAATCTCAACCCACTAGGTCATAGCTCTGCAAAGATCTTCAGAGTATTTATAAGAAAGGTATTAGTAGAGCCAAAGAAATTACGATACTTTCCAGTTATACAGAGTACTTATTTACACGACTATCTAAGGAGTTAAGGAAAATAATAATAAAGATATGATGGTCTAAAATGGGAAAACACTAGTGTAAACAGAATTAAGCTGATTTCTTCAGAGTATGACATTCTATAGCCTTTAACATGGTAAAGTGAATTATAGATATCCTAAGGTAAGATAAAATAGCTTATAGTTTCCAAACCTAACAGAGGGATCCTGATGTTCTATTGAACAAAGTTGCAAAGTGTTGGTCTATACTTTGAAGTAAAAAGTTTGGGAAATTGCACATGTTCAGAACTGTATGCAATTAGCATGTCAACTTTCATAAAAGAAATTTCATATTTCAGAATAAGCCCTCTCAGGATTAAATGAAGACATAATACAAGAAACACTGCAGGACCAAACGATAAAAGAAGAGTCTTCATACTATCCATACAGAATAAGGACATACACTAATATGAAGTTCTCTAGTAAATAAGAATTAAAAGACAAAAAACATACCAGGCAAAAATCTGTACATATGGCTTGATCTCAGTGTGTCTGTATGAATAAATATTTTCCTGTATTGTAAACAAAAAGTGGATGCATCTGTAATAATGTATGTTTAGACATTTTTTTTTTAATTACATGGGGATGTAGCTCAACGGTAGAGCACATGCTTTGCATGTATGAGGCCCCAGATTCGATCCCTGGCATCTCCACTTTATAGAAGCTCCAATTCACTAGAGCACTGGGCAAATCAGTCAGTTAGGCATCTGATTCTTGATCTCAGCTCAAGACATGATTTCAAGGTTTGTGAGTTTAGTCCCACATCGTGCTCTGTGCTGACAGCATGGAGCCTGGTTAGGATTCTCTCTCTCCCCTTCCCTGACTTATGTGTACACTCTTGCTCTCTATCTCTATCTCAAAATAAATAAATAAACTAAAAAAATAAAACATAGTAAATAGAGATAGCTATTGCCTCACTTGACCACAACTAAGTGTATCAACAAAAATTAAAATGGCCATGAATTTCTGTATGAGAGATAAGGGCCACCAATCATGGGAGGATTTTAGATCAACCCTTTTGTATTTAGATAAAGCACATGTTAGGAATGTCTGGGTGGCTCAGTCGGTTGTGCATCCAACTTCGGCCCAGGTCATGACCTCATGGTTCGTGGGTTCGAGCCCCGCATCAGGCTCTGTGCTGACAGCTCAGAGCCTAGAGCCTGCTTTGTATTCTGTGTCTCCCTCTCTCTCTCTCTGCCCCTTCCCTACTCATACTCTGTCTCTCTCTGCCTCTCAAAAATAAACACCAAAAAAAAAAATTTAATCACATGTTACAGTAGTAACTAAAATGGAAAGAAAAACAATGACCCAAGTGAATTTTGAATAATCAAAATGAAAATCCAAAGGTTTTGGGCAAAAATTTTCATATTTTAACAAGAAGGATTTTTTTACACAATGTAAATATTGCTAATGCAACCTAAATTTATGAAATATGAAAATGGTGTTTTTCTCTTTCATTTTAATGTGAAACAAAAATGTCTTGATATGTGTTTGAACATATTTTATCTTTTACTGTGACAATAATTCCTCAACAACAAGAGTATGTTTGAATTCTTTTGTAGCATACAGAATATATTTTGACCAAGAAAGTTCAATTCATAGACATCTAAAGATTAAAAAATTAATTCACCATTAAAAATAAAGCCACCTTCTGGGGCACGTGGGTGACTCAGTCAGCTAAGCCTCCGACTTTGGCTCAGGTCATGATCTCATGGTTCCTGGGTTCAGGCCCTATGTCAGGCTCTGTGCTGACAGCTAGGATCCTCGAGCCTGCTTTGGATTCTGTATCTCCCCCTCTCTCTGCCCCTCCCCCACTCAAGCTCTGTCTCTCAAAAATAAATAAGTGTTAAAAAAATTTTCTTAAGGAAAATAAGGTCATCTTATTTTATATACATTTTTTCTACATAGTTCTTCAGCCATGATAATAAAAGGAAAAACCAGTACAGCAATGAAGAAAACAAATTTCAAATAGCAGCAATGTAAAAGGATTTGATAGAGAAAGTTAAGTCTCAGTAATATAAATAATTTGGCCATAATTGGATTAAGTAAATGGGAAAAATATGGTATATATAATTCTCTTAACAGTATTTATTTTAAAAGTTTAACCAATGACTGAACCCAAAGGACTTTTATCTGTGAAAAGACATGATTGCAAATACAGCCATTTATATAACCACAGAGGATGAAAGATATGAAAAGGAAATTAAATTTTCAATAAAGCAATTGCCAACCACTTTGCCATTTAAAATACAATGAACTAGCAGATGCACAATATATTTTTTATTTCATATTTGACCTTCAAGAGTCATACTATTTGTTGATAAGACACTACATATGAAACTAAACAACACTGGTAACAATTGCTATAAATCAAATTTTATGAATAAGCAATGTGGTCAGTCCTATTGGTTTTCTTGGCCACATTATTATTATTTTTACTTGTATGTTACAATATATTACATTTTAAACAGATAATAAAAATATTAGTAATATACACATAGAAATCTGAGTTATAAAATCAACATATTTAGAAAGAAAATAACATTGAAATTCTAATTTTATTAGAATGCCTTGTTGTCTTGTCTCTCAATATTAGGAATCTGAGTATTATTCCAAGTTGAAGGAAATTACCACTACTTTAACAGAACATCTTTCATCATTAACTCTGTACAATATTTTATGGTAAAGCATTTTCTTAATTATTTAACGAGCACAGCTAGGTATCATTTTCTATGGGCCAGTGGTTTGATATTTGCATCTTATTTGATATTTGTAACAACCTTCTAAGAAAGATATTTTATTCCTAATTTATACATGAAAAAAAAAAAAAACTAGACACAAAAAGTTTATAAAAGTCACAC
This sequence comes from Panthera onca, assembly GCF_046562875.1. Classification (NCBI taxonomy): domain Eukaryota; kingdom Metazoa; phylum Chordata; class Mammalia; order Carnivora; family Felidae; genus Panthera; species Panthera onca. Next base: position 78,649,005 of record NC_138339.1, read on the forward strand.
AGCTAACAGGTGGCAATCCCAGAAACTGACCTGGGTAATCAAGTTCAAGACTAAATTTTTAAGTCTTATGCTTTGTTGCCTTTCAATTCTCCGAGTAAGTTCATAATCCATTCATGATTTTAGGGTTTGGAACTAAATATAATCTTATTTCTAAAGACAATTCACCTGTACAAAAGGTACCATCACTTTTAAATTAGGAGAAGTATATGTTAAATCTTAAAATGCATATCACAGTCAACATTTTAAGTCTTAACATATACAGAGTCTGTTTATTATGATGAAATATGTATGTGAATTAGAAATATGAACTCATGTTAACAGATTCCTAGTTCAGAGGGGGTAGAAAGACTCAACCATATATAAATATTGAGTGACCTTAATCAAGTTGTATATTACCATAAAACTCATTTCCTTATCTGTAAATGGATATTTTAAAATTATAAGCTATACAGATAAGATTATGCTACTGAGACAATAAGTATATGGTTGAATCATTTTTTGTTTTCAAATCATCTATATATCAGCTAATATCAATACCAAAGAGATTCTTCAGTTTTGAATCGTCCAAATCCAGTATCATTAACCTGGTGACTATAAAAACAGGTACTTTCATTTCATCAGCTTTTATTTTCCTTGAAACAATGATTGGCATCTAGAAGGAATACTTTTTTTTTTGTTTTGTTTTGTTTTTTTTTTCAACGTTTTTTATTTATTTTTTTGGGGACAGAGAGAGACAGAGCATGAACGGGGGAGGGGCAGAGAGAGGGAGACACAGAATCGGAAACAGGCTCCAGGCTCTGAGCCATCAGCCCAGAGCCTGACGCGGGGCTCGAACTCACGGACCGCGAGATCGTGACCTGGCTGAAGTCGGACGCTTAACCGACTGCGCCACCCAGGCGCCCCTAGAAGGAATACTTTTAAAAGACAGTACTTGTAAGTAAAAGACATTTCCTCTCCATCATTTCCATAACGTTCTTGTCCTGCCTTGTCCTCCAGAGGGTAATTGCAGAAGCATAGGCTGGCCTAAGAGAGTTAGGGCCAATCCATGGAGGAATAAGATCAAGCCCGAGAGATGAGAAAAGGTAGTGACTGACTGTTCATATCATACCTAAGGAGGATGGAGAATACCAGTTTTAAAGCAAAAAACAAAACCTTGGGGGAAGCCAAATCAAGTAGACAGAAGCCTAACAGAGCAGATAAAAAACAAGAAAGCTTGAAGACATTTTGTAGAAATGTGAAATACAGGAAGATTAGGTTAAATCTAACAATTTATCTTCACAGTGTTCCCTTTGAACATGTCTGCTAAATTCAAAGACTTTAAAAGAGAGCTGCTGACAAATCCACAATGGATCCTCTTAACTTTCATGGTAGAAGTAGAGTTCTTTAAGGCTTTCCTTGTGTCCATTTGCCTTTTTCTGAGACATGCTTAGGAACATGGAGGTGGGATAGTGTTACGTAGTGGGCACTGATGTTTCCAGGCTCTATTGGCCCATACTTTCAGATACTGTGAAATGCTGTAACTGGATTGGCAGCTTGTCAAATCAAAACAGACTTGAACGCTTGGCCTGGTTCTTTTCCCTAAGTAGTCCAAACAGGTTAGAAGTTGTAGGCACAGATTAAAGTCCTGCAAGTTATATTCAGGATAGACTAGTAGCACACATGGCTAATGATGTACACAGGTTTAAAGAAGAAGGAAAAAGAGGCAGAGAGACTAGGAAGAAAGCAGAGGAGTATTGTATGTTAGACTGTAATATGATATTTATATGGAAATTTATAAACCAGAAAATAACATTTTGGTGGACATAAGAGAACATAAATATGTATTTTATGGTAGTGTATATATTTCTCAGATATGAGTAATCTAAGATTTATGTCTTAAAAAGTATTTCTGGAACCATTAGAGTCCTAAGAACAATAGTTTTCTCTTTGCTGGAAATACGTGCCTTTAAATTTCCTGCCATTTGGGTCTTCTACCTCTACCTGTGCTTACGTCAAAATTGTCATCATTGCAACTCATGCAATCAAAGTCAGACATTCTACATGCCTATCCAAATATGTACCTTAAATTTCTTAATTTTATTCATTAAGGCACTTATTAAAGTTTTTAGGTGCTTACTTTAATGGGTATGATGATTGACACTGGGGATTCATCTTTCCATTCATATTTCCATTGTTATAATTCATTACCTCATCATTTTTCAACTAAATCTTAGTGGTAACAGCTGTGTTCTGCCTGATTCTTACTATGCCCTTTTCAATCGTGCCTCTTTATTATTCCTAGAATGAGTTTTATAATACACAAACCTGATTATGTCAAGTCCCTGACATAACTCAAACTTTTTAACATGACATAGAAAACCTATCATGATATATTCTCTGCTTACCTTTGCAGTCTCATCTCTTGCTACTCTTCAATTACATCCAACCTTCATTTCCTCATCTAATTGCATCCCAGAACATTTCTTAACATTGAACTAAAGTTCACCCTGCATTGTCTCTTCCATATATTCCCATCCATCACACTTTATATTTTCAGACTCATTTCAAGTGACCCCTCCTCTGGGAAGGTACTCAAAGCTGTCTATAACCAATCACTCCCAGAAAGGCTGGTAGAGAAACTCTTTGAATAAGTCTTCATAAACACTAATACACACCTTTACCCTAAATTTTGTCACATAGTATAATTACTATCTGTTTATTACCTGTCTCCACCCACACATTAAGCTAAAAACTTTTGGTGGCAAGGTATGTATCTCAGTTATGTTTACCATATACAGTAAATCTTTCAAAAAACTTAATGGAGGAATACATAGAAGAGTATCTCATCTGGATAAATATAAAACATCTGAAAAAGTTGACAGGTTGAAAATTATATCTGACAAGGTAGAAAGAGAAAATAAGAAAGATCTCAAAAGTTCTCATCACAAAAAAGAAATGGTAATTATGTGAAGTAATAGAGGTGTTAGCTGACACTTCAGGAGTGATCATATTGCAATATATAAATATATCAAATCAACACTTTGTACACTTTAAACTCATACAATGTTATATGTCAATTATATCTCAATTTCAAAACAAAATACTAAATAAATTAAGCTACCTTTCTTGGCATAACATGAATATAAAGACAAGGTCCAATTGGGGGAGAAATATTACAAGAACCTTTTGTGAAAGACAACTTGGTGTCTTATAGTATATGACAGCAAAATGGCTAATATGGGCAAAGTCTGCATGTGAAAGTGAAAACATAGTTAGGAAATTCTCTGAAACAAAGTCTTGACTGGTAGTCATGACTAATCACACCTAATAAAGCATGACAAATGTGTCTAAAGAAATAGATGAGGCTGCACAAAACGCTCTGTGGAAATGTTATGTATAAAAAGAGATAACCTCAAAAAATAAGAGAAAAATAAGAGCATTGTGATATGCATAATTTTCTGTAAAACTCCTCAGCATAGACAGTGGATATGAGTGTTTGTGTGTGTCTGTTTCCAGAGCTTCAATACATATTCATGGGACATTTAGTAAACATAACTGGAAATATATACTCTAAAGGTATATATCACTTTAAAGATTAACAAGTGCTTTGACTAACTTTATGAGAATTTTTATTGATTAGCAAAATGTATATTAGTAATGGGGTTTTATTGGTAAAATTAGTTTTTCAAGATTTATTGAGAAAAAGATTTGTTCTAGAAAAAAGAAATGGTGTAAAACTTCACTAGAGGTTTTCTTCACTAGATGATGTATAAAACAAAATCTGATAAGTATATACACATATATGTTTACATTGACATTAAAAGGTTTAATATGCATACATGCAGATATAGACATAGATATATATGGAAACACACACACACACATACACTGTATTTAGATTTCATTAGTTTTTGCCTAATGTACTTTTTCTGTTCCAGGGTTCCACCCAAGATACCATATGACATTTAGTTGTCATGCATCCTTAAGCTTTTTTGTGCCATGACAATTTCCTACCTTTTTTTATCTGATTTTGATGATTTTGACAGCTTTGATTCCTGGCTAAGTATTTTGTGGATGCCTTTCAATTATGTTTGGATGATGTTTTCTCATGATTAGAGAGAAGTTATGGGTTTCAGGATAGAAGACCACATATATGAAATACCATTTTCAACACATATCAAGGACCTATGCTATCAGTATATTTATCACTAATGATGTTAATCTTGATCACCTGGCTAAATTAGTGTTTTCTAGATTTTCCACCATAAAGTTAATTTTTCCCCTTTCTATACTATACTGTTTGGAAGAAAGTCACTAAATATACTCACAAATAAGGAGTTGAAAGTTATGCGCCATCATCTTTGGAAAAGGAATACATCTACATAAATTATTTGGAATTTTTATGTATGAGAAAGATGTTTCTTCTTTCTCATCTGTTTACTTAATATAATCAGTTATTTATATCACTATGGACTCATGCATATTTATTATATAATTTGAATTATAATCTATTACTACCTTTTGTTGTTGTTACTCAAATTGTTCAAGTTTTAGCCATTGGGAGTTCTTCCTGTTGGCTCTCCTCCATCTCTTTAATATACCACATTGCTTTATTTGTTGAGTAGTTCCTTACTTTCTAACTGTAAAAGATGCTCCAAGCTTATTTTTTTTTCTTTTTTTTGGGGGGGGGGGAGTTGGATTAGCTTTTATTGTTGTTTGTTGGTTTAAAAATTTTTTTAATGTTTATTTATTTATTTATTTTTTATCTCCAAGCTTATTTTATGTATTTCCTGCCCAAGTCTTAGAACCAGCCATTATATCTACAGAGCATTGTTTTCTTTCATTGGAGAATGACACCAGAAACATAGATATAATCAAGTAGTCTCACTGCCACTGGAGGATCATTGCTTTTAGACCCCCTAAGTGGACAGAGCTAGGAAATATGTGTATAAATACCACCCTGTGGAATATGGACATGCATGTAATTTATATATCTACCAAGCAGTATTAATGTTAAGTTAAACATTCATTCATATTAGTATCTTCAATGCTAATTCAGCACCATATAAGTCATTTTACCCTCCTGCCTCGCTTATTTAAAACTTCCTTGACAGTGTGAGAAACCTAGTTAACACCATTTACCATCCATTTAATTAATCCTCGTATTTTAAATACACCTATATCCTTACACTAATTCAGAGGGTCATTGTCCGAGTCTGTAAAGACAAATCCTGCTACTGAAATTATGTTAAATTTGTCTTAGGTCTATAGGCCAGATGCTATTTGAGTCCTAAAAGGATTGATCATCGGAAGTCATCCAGGTCACATAAGTCATTTAATTTTGTCTATTTGCTAGTTAACAGCAGAATGTGTGTCAGAGTTTAATCTGGGTTGAAGGGATGACAACAATAGCCTCTTCTATTTCTAACTATTGAAAGTTAGTCATATCTACCCCCAAAAGAATTTACTAACTGTGCCTGTCTAAACTGCCCATGTCAGTTTTCAATGCAATGTATATTCAAGAAGAAATTTAAAAGTCAGCCTAGATTTTTAAGCATATCACTAGTATCAAGGATGATTTCTGAATAAATTAGAATTGTGATTAATAATTATGGCAATACAAAGAAAAATTTTAGTTTAATTAAGGCAAAAGAGGAGGACAGTACAGAACTACACTTCCTGACCTGATACTGCACAAGAGTGGATTTGTGCATGTATTCTTTTCCTTCCAGAGCACAGCCCATTTATGACTACCGCAATAATAATGGATGACACTGTTGTATTTTTCCTCTTGCTATATTGCTTTTACCTTTTCTTTCAGAGAGGATAACCTTTAGACATGAATGGACATGAAAGAGGAAACCAAAGATCAAGATGTTGAACAGGGGCTCCTGGGTGGCTCAGTTGGTTAAGCATCTGACTTCAGCTTAAGTCATGATCTCACAGCTTGTGAGTTTGAGCCCCACATAGGGCTCTGGGCTGACAGCTCAGACTCTGGAGTCTGCTTGGGATTCTGTATGTGTCTCTCTCTCTGCCCCTCCCTTGCTCATGCTCTGTCTATCTGTCTCTCTCTCTCTCTGTCTCAAAAATAAATAAACATTAAAAAAATATGTCGAATAACATAAGGAGTATACCAATGCTTTGCCAATGAGATCAAGCCTCTTGGTCTAAATTAACTACATTCTGGAATACCAAATCTAACTTCAAAAAAGATTCCTCAAATATCAAAAGCCATCTTGGTGCAGCAGTGAAAATGTGCTTTACAAATGTTCAATAAAGAGTAAGTGTGTTGCGCTCTGTATGTATCCAAACAAAAGGTAGGGATGTGGAGAAGTTGTAAAATTAAATATTTTATGTCAACATAAAGGAAAACTCTCTAATAATATTGGATACCCAACAATGGAAGGAAATGTCTGAGAAGGTAATGAACTACTTATTCTTAGAAATGTTCAAAATGCTTACTAGAGATTATTGTGAAAGAGTTTCCATCAGATTAGGATAGATGGCCTCTCAACAGAATTATAGTTTTGAGTCACTGTGATAACTCTTTATGACATCTCATGAGTGTAGACAGTATAGAACTATGTTTTTTTAATTTCAGTGCCAATTATGTTCTCATTTGTACTTTTCATTTTAACTCCTCTGGCTATAGCACTGAACTAATTGAAAAATTCTTTATATAGTTATAAAAATGGCTCACAGTAGGTGTTAATTCATCTTGTTTGAAGTTAAATAGCTTTCTTAGAAAAGTTTTTTTCTTAGTGATTTTTTTAACTTCATTTATTTTGAGAGAGACAGAGAGCATGCTTATGCACACTAGAAGAGGAGGGGCAGAAAAAGAGACAGAGAATCCCAAGCAGGCTCTGAGCTGTTAGGTCAGAACCCAATGTGGGACTCGATCCCATTAACCTCGAGCTCATGACCTGAGACCAGATTAAGAGTTGGATACTTAAACCAACTGAGCCACCCAGGAACCCCAATTGAAGTTTGTTTTTTTTCTTAAGTTTATTTATTTTGAAAGAGGGAGAGAGAGAGAGAGAGAGAGAGAGAGAGGTAGGGGCAGAGAGGGAAGGAGAGAGAGAATCCCAAGGAAGCTCTGCACTGTCAGAGCAGAGTCCAATGTGGTGCTTGAACTCATCAACTGTGAGATCATGACCTGAGCCAAAACCAAGAGTTGGACTCGTAACCAACTGAGCCATCCAGGAACCCCCAAGTGAGGTTTTAATTCAGAGCTCAAGACATGAGTCAATGCTGATAAATTTTAGCTTAAATGCAACAAATTTGAATTTTAATAAATAAATATTTTTTAAAATGTGAGAGACAAGGGATACAACAGATCTATAGCTACATATGGATCAGTTCTCTCTGAAAAAATATATAAAAACTAGATGAAGTACTTCCCCACAATGAAGGATAAAAGAACCTCATCTAGATGGGTGGAAGAGGTAGAGACAGGATCTTAGCACAAAATGCCATACCAAGTGTGGCAACATACAATAGGGAGGAATCGTACCAGTGTAGCACTTCTGGAGGAGTGAGGGGGTAATGGTCCATATCAAACACCCCAATCCTTGAGATCTACACCAGAGAGATGAGCTCCTCAAAACATCTGTCTTAGAAAACCAATGGGACTAACTTCTGAGAGACCTAGAGTGCTATAGGAAACTAAGACTCTCCTTTTACAAGACTCATATATATCTCAATCACCCTGGGATACAGTCCAAAAGCACCAATTTGAAAAACACCCATACTATATGTGAAAGGGTCTCATTTGCTGTTGTGGGGGCATGTGCTTGAGGGTCAGGGGAAAGTTTGGGATCTCTCTGGAGATGGAAGGCTAGCAGATGCCTTCTGTGCACTCTCCATCTATCCTGTTACTGCTAGTAGCCCTTCTGGGATAATGTACCTTCCCAACTGCCCCACTGGGTTGGGAGGAATGAGTGGTCACCGCATTATCTCACTGCTCTGCTGAGGCTGGAGAGTTCAGGCAGTCATACTACTCCTCCACTCTGGCTGGGGCAGGTAAGCACAGCCATGGCATCCCCTTGCTCCCAACCTGGGCCAATACATGTGCACAGATGCATGTGCACTCTTGCCAGCAGTATCCAGGTGGCCGGTGGGTGCATTCAGTCAAAGCATTTTTCCTCTGCCTTTCTGGAGCCATCGACTGTCTGCCTGTTCCACTACACTCTCCAGATTACCTGATAAAGCTGGCAGAGACATGCAAACCACACAGGGGATGTCCCTTGTTCACCTGGCCCTGGTGGGCAAGGAGGCTGGCATTCCTGAGTTCTAAGTCACTGTGAAAATTAGAATCACAGTTCTTGGCAGGCTAACATTCCTAGGGCACTACACAGATAAAAGACTGAAACATAACCCCAATCTTCCTGGGAAAATGTTTATTTATTAAACCTGCAGCTTCAGCCTGAAGGTCAGGATCCAGGTTTCCTCACATTTTGAGAATATGGAGTGGCTTGCAGAGAACATAAGCAGGGTGACATTATCCTTGTGCACCTCACTACAATTCAACAAGACCTCTCAGGAAAGAGTCAATACATTTAACTGGAACCTGCAGTTTGATCTGAGGGAACCTCCAGATCAAATGGTGTGGAGGTCAATAGAGAGTATGATTATGGCACCACAGGGCTGTATATATTTGCATACTTTAAAAGCTGCTGTGTTAAACGAGATCCCTTCCCTTGGGCAACTGACAGGTCTTGGCACACCTTCAACAACAGGGTCTTATCAACAATAAATCACACTGTTTAGACAACTACAAAGGTTAAAGAGACAACAAAGAACTATGGCAAGGTTGAGCAAGAAGTTTTATCACCTACAGAAGGACATTCCATCAAGACTGAATGAGGTAGCTATTTCACTTATTACACAGAAAAAAAACAACAACACAGAAAGCCAAACATAATGAGGACACAAAGAAATGTTCGGAACAAGAGAACAAGATGAAATCTCAGAAAAAGACCTTGTAGGTATGGAGATAAGTAATCTACCTGATAAAGAATTCAAAGTAATGGTCATAAAGGTACTCACCAAACTCATGAGTATGGTGAACACAGTGAGAACTTGAAAAAAGAGAGTATATAAGACAGTATCAAAGAAGTCACAGAATAACCAAACTGAAAAATACACTACAAGAGTTCCATATCAGATGAAACAGATCAGCAATTTGGAAGACAAAGCACTAGAAGTCACCCAGACAGAGTAGGAAAAAGAAATATAAACTTTAAAAAGTGAAGACCTAAGGGAAAACATCAAAGAGACTAACATTCACATTATGGGCATCCCAGAAAGAGAGGAGAGAAAGATGCAGAAAACTTATTTGAGGAAACAATGGCTAAAAAGTTGCTTAATCTGGGATAGGAAACAGAAATCCAGGTATAGGAAAGTCCAGAGAGTTCTAAACAAATTGAACTAAAACATATCTATGCCAAGACACATTATAAGTAAAATGTCAAAATTTTAAAAAAAGGAGATAATTTTAAAAGCAGCAACTCATTGCATACAAGGAAAACCCATTAGATTACTAGCAAATATTTGAGCAGAAACTTTGCAGCCCAGAGAAGGTTGTGGTATGACAGATTCACACATCTCAATAGAACAAACTTCTAACCAAGAGTACTCTTTACCCAGGAAGGTTGTCATTCAGAATTGAAGGGGAAATAAAAAGTTTTCCAGAAAAGTTAAAGCTAAAAGAGTTCATCACCACGAACCCAATTTTACAAGAAAAGTTCAAGGGAATTCTTTGAGCTAAAAAAGGAACAACATTAATTAACAAGAAAATATACAAAAGTAAAAATCTCACTGGATAGGTAAATACATAATACAGATAGTAGATAAATCACTTATAAAACTAGCACGAAGGTAAAAAAAAAAGACATAAGTAGTTAAATTAGCTAAAACTACAATAATTATGAGATACATAAAATAAAATGAGGCAAAATGTGACATCATAAACTTAAGAGAAGTAAACATTTAGAGTTTAGAAATGTATTTAAGTGATCAACCTAGAAAAGACTGTTATACATGTATGATGTTATATATGAACACTTCACATGTAACCACAAAGCCAAAACTTATACACAAAACAAGTACACAAAAGAAAGTGAGAAATGAATCTAAATATAACACTAAAGAAAGACATCATATCACAAGGGAAAAGAGAAAGAGAAGAATGAAAAAACAGAGAACAAAAACAGCAAGAAAACAATCAACAAAATAACAATAAGTACATTCTTATGAATAATTAAATGTCAATGTATTACACTCTCCAATCAAAAGACATATAGTGGCTGAATGGATAATAAAACAAGACTTATCTATGTACTGCCTGCAAGAGAGTGACTTTTTCTTTTTTTCTTTTTTAGCCTAAGTAGTAATGGTTTGGGTACCTGAAAAGTCTAAGTCCAGCCCTCACACATAGATTAGTCAGGGTTCCAGCTCTAATTATCCATTTCTCTATGAATCCCTCTGCTTTGGCCCTATGGCTAGCTTCATTATCAGAATGACTCTCTTCGTTGTCAGTAGGAACCCAGGCTACATGCTTCTTCATTTACATTCAAAGCCAAAAAAAAAAAAAAGAAAAAGAAAAAAAAAGAAAAAAAGTTACTTCCCACAGCCATTGGGGAAAAAAAACCCCACACATTAGAACTTCATCTAATTGGGCTTCCTCCTGTCAATCAGGTATATTGGAGATGGTTGGTTGCCTCCCTGACATCCACTCCCCATTCACCTTTCCTGACAGAACTTTAAGGTAGACATGCACACCATCTCTATTCAACCATATGCTTTTTTAAATATAATTTATTGACAAATTGGCTAACATACAGTGTATGTATACAGTGTGCTCTTGGTTTGGGGAGTAGATTCCTGTGATTCATCACATACAACACCCAGTGCTCATCCCAACAAGTGTTTTCTTCAATGCCCATCATGCATTTTCCCTTCTTCCCCGTGCCCCCCCCGAAACCCTCAGTTTGTTCTCTGTATTTAAGAGTCCCTTATGATTTGCCTCCCTTCCTCTCTGTTACTTTTCCCCCTTTCATTCCCCCATGGCCTTCTGTTAAGTTTCTCAAGTTCCACATATGAGTGAAAGACATATGATACCTGGCTTTCTCTGAGTGACTTATTTCACTTAGCATAATACCCTCCAGCTCCATCCACATTGTTTCAAATGGCTGGATTTCATTCTCTCTCATTGCCGAGTAGTATTCCATTGTATATATAAACCACATCTTCTTTATCCATTCGTCAGTTTATGGACATTTAGGCTCTTTCCATAATTTGGCTACTGTTGAAAGCACTGCTATAAACATTGAGGTACATGTGCCCCTATGCATCAGCACTCTTGTATCCTTTGGGTAAATTCCTAGAAGTGATATTCCTGGGTTATAGGGTAGTTCTATCTTTTTTTTTTTTTTTTGAGTAACCTCCACACTGTTTTCCAGAACGGCTGCACCAGCTTGCATTCCCATCAACAGTGCAAGAGAGTTCCCATTTCTCCACATCCTTGCCAACATCTGTTGTTGCCTGAGTTGTTAATTTTAGCCACTCTGACTGGTGTGAGGTGGTATCTCAATGTGGTTATAATTTATAGTTCCCTGAGGAGTGACATTGAGCATCTTTTCATGTGTCTGTTGGCCATCTGGATGTCTTCTTTGGAAAAATGTCAATTCATGTCTTCTGCCCATTTCTTCACTGGATTATTTGTTTTTCAGGTGTTGAGTTTGGTAAGTTCTTTATAGATTTCGGATACTAACCCTTTATCCGACACGTCATTTGCAAATATCTTTTCCCATTCTGTCGGTTGTCTTTTAGTTTTGTTGATTGTTTCCTTTGCAATGCAGAAGCTTTTTACCTTGATGAGATCCCAATAGTTCATTTTTGCTTTTATCTCCCTTGCCTTTGGAGACATGTCAGGCAAGAAATTGCTGCAGCCGAGGTCAAAGAAGTTGTTGCCTGTTTTGTCCTCTAGAGCTTCGGTGGTTTCCTGTCTAATATTTAGGTCTTCCATTCATTTTGAGTTTATTTTTGTGTATGGTGTAACCAGGTGGTCTAATTTCATTTTTCTGCATTTTGCTGTCCAGTTCTCCCAGCACCGTTTACTAAAGAGACTCTTTTTTCCATTGGATACTCTTTCCTGCTTTGTCAAAGATTAGCTGGCCATACATTTGTGGGTCCACTTCTGGGTTCTTCATTGTATTCCATTGCTCTATGTCTCGGTTTTTGTGCCAATACCATATTGTCTTGATGATTACAGCTTTGTAGTAGAGGCTAAAGTCTGAGATTGTGATGCTTCCCACTTTGGTTTTCTTTTTCAACAATGCTTTGGCTATTCAGAGTCTTTTGTGGTTCCATACAAATTTTAGGATTGTTCTAGCTCTGAGGAAAATGTTAGTGCAATTTTGATGGGGATTGCGTTGAATGTGTAGATTGCTTTGGGTAGTATTGACATTTTAACATCCTTTATTCTTGGATTTAAGAATACACAGAGACTGAAAGGGATGGGAAAATATTCTCAATATTCTATGAAAATGGGAGGAAAAAAGAAAGTTGAAGTAGCAATAATTATCTCAGACAAAATAGACTTTAAAAAAAAGATTGTAACAAAAGACAAAGAAGGGCATTGCATACTGATAAAGAGACCAATCCAGCAAGAATATTCAACATTTATAAATATATATGCACCCAATATACAAGTACCAAAATATATAAAGAAAATATTAACATACCTAAAGGGGGATATTAACAGCACTACAATAATAGCAGGGATTTTAAAACACTACTTATATCAATGGATAGATCATCCAGACAGAAATTCAATAAGGAAACAATGGCTTTAAATAACATATTGGACCAGATGGACTTAACAGATATATTCAGAACATTACATCCAAAAGCAGGAGAATACATATTCTTTTCAAGGACACATGCAACATTCTCCAGAACGGTTCACATGTTAAGCCACAAAATAAGTCTCAATAAATTCAAGAAGGTTGAAATCATATCAACCATCATTTCCGTCCACAACAGTATGAAACTAGGAATCAATTGCAAGACAACTGAAAGAAAAACATAAATATTTGGAGATTCAAAATGTTATTCAACAACCACTGGATCTTCAAAGAAATTAGAGGAAACATTTGAAACAAAAGAAAAGAAAATGCCTAGAGACAAATGAAAGCAAACAAACAAAAAAAAAAGAAATACTAAGATCAGGATGTAGTAAAAATAGTGCTAAGAGCAATGTTCACAGTAATACAAGCCTACCTCAAGAAAAAAATAAATCTCACATAAAGAATCTGATTTTACACCTAAAGTAACTAGAGAAAGAACATACAAAGCCCAAAGTTAGAAGGAAGGAAATAATAAAGATCAGAATAGAAATAAATGAGACTAAAAACAAAACAGAAAAGAACAATGAAAATAAGAGCTGATTCTTCAAAAATGATAAACAAAATTGACAAAACTGTAGCTACACTAAACAAGAACAGAAAGGACTCAAATAAATAAAATCAGAAATTAAAAGGTTACAACCCACATTAGAGAAATACAAAGGTCCTTAAGACACTACTATGAATAATTATATTTCAACATGTTGAACAATCTACAAGATATGGATAAATTCCTACAAATGTATAATCTTCCAAGATTGAATAAGGAAGAAACAGAAAACCCGAAAAAAACAAAAACAAAAACAAAAAAAACTGATTGCTAGTAAGAAGACTGAGTCAGCAATCAAAACTTTTCATCAAACAAAAGTCCAGGGCCAGACAGCTTCACTGCCCTTAAAGAGCCTACAGCTGAGCCAGGAAAATAGATGTTAAACAATTACTTAACTATTCACTTTACAATTGAAAGAAAGAATACTTAACTATTCACTTCATAATAATATCCAGGATAATTTTGTGATTATATAGAGGAAACCTTTGGTCTAAAATCCGGAAATGATCACTGAGTCAAGTCTTAAAGCATAAAAAGAAATTGGTTATGCAAGAAGTGAACAGAAGATGGTTTCAAGAAGATGATAACATATATGAAAAGACCCTGAAATAGGAAGGATCATGTGTATTCAAGATACCTAAAATGGTTCATGCTCCTGGGGTGTACCAATAGGAGGGCAGGTGGAAAGGAATGTGTGATCACTGCAGGAATAAGCAGAGACCAGAGGAATCAGAGCTATATGAATATATCCTTCCATCCAAAGTTCATCCAATAAATACAATTACTCTTCCAAAATTACTGCAATGATTACATTTGGATAAAACACATGATTGTGATTTGTTTTTTTGGTCACATTTATAATCCATCTACATTACAGATGGCATAATACGCATCTTTTGAAATCTTAATAAGAGGTTTTGAAGTACTTTGAAAATGAGCTACAATAAATAAAAAAAAAAAATATATATATATATGTATGTATACACATGTATATATACACACATATATATACATATATATATATACATGTATTTATACACGTACACACACACACACACACACATACATATAGTCAGTGAATGTAAATAAATCTTTCTGGTATATTCATATCGTTTCTCAGTCCAATAAGTGATTTACAAACAAATGCAATAATCTATTCTTCTCCTAAAACAAAGCCAAAAAGCTAAAAATGAGTATATATCCACCCCCAATGCAGTTTGAATGAATACTATTCAAATATCAATCATGTGATCCAGTTTGAAAGAGGGAAACAATGCATTGCATAGAATGAGACAAATAAATTTACTTCTCTATGTGATTATTTTTTCAACATCATAGAAATGTTCCAATATTAAAGTATTTTTTTCTAATACAGGTATTAGAAATGAATTTTACATTGTTTGTTTTAGAATGAAATAACCAGCTGAGGCCAGAAACAGAACAATTTTCATTCTATAATACGTTCATTTTTTCCAATTTAAAAATTATTCAATTTCATACTCCTCTGTTCCCCCTGCTATTTACCTGTTGGGAATTAAATTGTTTATTTATGCCACTGTAAAAGATTAAGTGGGGAAAAAAAAGCAAACACCTACAAATCCATGACATTTTTTGTTTGTTTGTTTTGATTCTCAAGCAAAGTATTGATTAAAGAGACCTGGAAAGAATAATGATAAATAAAAGAACTAATTTCCACTTGGAAGGATCCAGAGGTCATCTAATACAAATTTCCTCCTCTTATAAATAAGAAAACTGTGACCCACGGAGGTTAAATGATTTACCCAGGGTTCTCTAACTAGTTATGGAAGTTGATTGATTTCTGGTTTCCAGCTCTTCCCAATACACCCTGTTCATAATTTCACTTTGCCATGTTATTGTTTTTCCACATGTTAAAGAAGTGGCTGCATATTGCTTTTCAAACTGCAATAATGTTAGAAATAAAATTCATCTAGGACTCTTGTTTATAAGGCATCAACTTCAAAAGATTCAATTAATGTTGCAAAGTAATGAGAATAGAAAAAAAAAAAAGCCAGCAGAGCAATAGACCAAGATGCAAAAGTAAAGGGCCATACTCCTGCTGTCATTTAATCTTTATGTACCCCTTCAAATGGATAACCTTGGTGTTAAAAGTAAAGGAATCAATTTTGTTACATTTTATGCCCAACAGTGACAGTAAATTTGTGAAGTGCTTACCAGAAACAGAGGGCTTGGTTGGCTGTCCAGCAACAAAGTAAATAAACATATTGTAACTTAACTGTTTTTTAGAGAGACCTCATTTTATTATTCACTCATTAAATCTCTCCACTAATTGGAAGAAAATAATACAAGGCATGGTAGAGAGTGACAACAGGAGAAGTAAGCTCCAAATGTTCTAAATTTACTTTCTAGTAATTTATGAGGATGCACTAATTTTTTTTCCCTAATTCAAACAGACCTACAAGGAGATAGATTAAATACTGATGAGATAAAGGAAAACTATTCCAGAATCACTGATTTAAAAAAATGTCTTTGTATCCAGCACTCAGTAATTATGGAAACTTTTGCAGCTATGACTCCTCTTACTTCAAGGAGAAAAGTTTGCTACAATAAAGGGAACTTTGAATAGTTTGATAAAATTTATGAATTATATCTATTACAATCACTAATACCGGTAGGCAATTTTCAAGAGAATTTGCTTCAAAATGAGTGGAAGGAGAAAAAAGAAAAGATTCATTACAGTTTTCCTTGTGAACCATTTCTACTCTTTATACAGGCACATATCCCATCATACAAAACATAGTAAGAAGAGAGATAGTTTATTTCTGGTCTTGAGCAACTCCCTGGCTCTTGTTCTTGTAAGTAAGCAAATAAGAGGCTTCTGTCTCATCCTTTCTATTGCCCATAAGCAGATTTTGTATAATCCTTGACTCTGAACTTCTTGCTTGGCCTTTGAATCGATGGCATGACCACTGACTTCTACATAGATGTTATTTCCTGACTCCTTACTGTACCCTGATTTGGAGTGCTACCTGGCTTCTGTGTCCGTTTTGGATTTGTATAGTTTCCTTACCTGATCCCTAGGCAATATTTTATTTTTTCTTCACCTATTCTGGTTTTGTCTTTTGCTTCTGCCTCTGACATCTATCTCCATTCACACCCTCTCCATGTGCAGAAGTTCCCTTGATATGTTGTATTATAGAATTTGATATAAAAGACAAAATTTAAACTTTTGGTTGGTCACAGTTCTTTTTAAATACTCAAAATCTGTACTTGTGTTGCTACTTAAATGTAATCAACTCTTCATGAGTCAAGACAAACCAAAAGTATGTCAATGCCCATGTGAAAAGCTACAATAATGTAGAGCCAATTAAAATGGATTTTAAATTCCAATAGTTCTAGAGATCATACTACATGTGTATATTCCAGATGTAGATATAAAAAGGAGAGACAATAATAAGAATTTATTTTATTATTATTGTTACTAGCATCATCTTTTGAGTACTCCATGAATCTAGCTAGGATGGTACCTGATTTCTTTTCACCAGAGCTAAAAAACATTATTCAATGAGTATTTTGTGGAGCATTCACTAACTGCAGATGAGGAAACCAACACATACATAATTTAATTATCTTACTCAAGATCACACACTAAATAGGTGAAGGAGCTCAATGAGAAACTGGGTGTCAGAAAACAAAGAAAACATTTTGTCAGAAAACAAAATGAAATAAAAGGCATCCAAATTGGCAAAGAAGAAGTCAAATTTTCACTTTTTGCAGATGACACGATACTCTACGTGGAAAACCCAAAAGACTCCACCACAAAACTGCTAGAACTGATACATGAATTCAACAAAGTTGCAGGGTACAAATTCAATGTACAGAGATCGGTTGCATTTCTACACACCAATAATGAGGCAACAGAAAGAGATATCAAGGAATTGATCCCAATTACAACTGCACCAAGAACCATAAAATACCTAGAAATAAACCTACCCAAAGAGGTAAAAGATCTGTATGCTGAAAAATATAGAAAACTTATGAAAGAAATTGAAGAAGATGCAAAGAAATGGAAAAACATTCCACGCTCGTAGATTGGAAGAACAAATGTTGTTAAAATGTCAATACTACCCAAAGCAATCTACGGATTCAACTGCAATCCAAATCAAAATTGCACTGACATTCTTCTCTGAGCTAGAACAAACAATCCATTTTATGTTTTTGTTTTTTGTTTTTTTTTTTTTTTTGGAACCACAAAAGACCTCGAATAGCCAAGTAATGTTGAAAAAGAAAACAAAAGCGGAAGGAATCTCAATCCCAGACTTTAGCCTCTACCACAAAGCTTTATCATCAAGACAATATGGTATTGGCACAAAAACAGACACACAGACAATGGAATAGTATAAAGAACCCAGAACTGGATCCACAAATGTATGGCCAACTAATCTTTGACAAAGCAGGAAAGAGTATCCAATGGAAAAAAGAGTCTCTTTAGTAAATGGTGCTAGGAGAACTGGACAGCAGCATGCAGAAGAATAAAACTGGAACACTTTCTTACATCATACACAAAAAATAAACTCAAAATGTATGAAAGACCTAAATGTGAGACAGGAAACCACCAAAGCCCTAGAGGAGAAAACTGGCAACAACCTCTTTGACCTCTTTGCTGCACCAACTTCTTACTCAACAAGTCTCTGAGGCAAGGGAAATAAAAGCAAAAATGAACTATCAGGACCTCATCAAGATAAAAGTCTTCTGCACAGCAAAGGAAACAATCAACAAAACTAAAAGGCAACCGAGGGAATGGGAAAAGATATTTGTTAATGACATATCAGATAAAGGGTTAGTATTCAAAATCTATAAAGAACTTACCAAACTCAACATTACCAAACTCAACACACCTGAAAAACAAATAATCCAGTAAATAAATGGGCAGAAGACATGAATAGACACTTTTCCAAAGAAGACATCCAGATGGTCACATCTGGCCACAGACACATAAAAAGATGCTCAACATCTCTCATCATCAGAGAAACATAAATCAAAACCACATTGAGATACCACCTCACACCAGTCAGAGTGGCTAAAATTAACAACTCAGGCAACAACAGATGTTGGCAAGGATGTGGAGAAATGGGAACCCTTTTACACTGCTGGTGGGAATGAAAACTGGTGCAGCCATTCTGGAAAACAGTATGGAGGTTCCTCAAAAAATTAAAAATAGAATTACCCTATGGCCCAGCAACAGCACTGCTAGGAATTTATCCAAAGGATAAAAGAGTGTTGATTCATAGGGACACATGTACTTCAACGTTTATAGCAGTGCTATCAACAATAGCCCAATTATGGATAGAGTCCAAATGTCCATCAACTGATGAATGGATGAAGAAGATGTGGTTTATATATATATAATAGAATACTACTCAGCAATGAGAAAGAATGAAATCTTTCTATTTGCAGCAATGTGGATGGAACTGGAGGGTATTCTGCTAAGTGAAATAAGTCAGAGAAAGCCAGATATCTTATGTTTTCACTCATATGTGGAATTTGAGAAACTTAACAGGAGACCATAGGGGAATGGAAGGGGAAAAAATAGTTTCAAACAGAAAGGGAGGCAAACCGTAAGAGACTCTTAATTACAGAGAACAAACTGAGGGTTGATGAGGGATGGAGGGAGGGGAAAATGGGTGATGAACTTTGAGGAGGAAACTTGTTGCGATGAGCACTGGGTGTTGTATGTAAGCAATGAATCATGGGAATCTACTCCTGAAGCCAAGAGTGCCCTGTATATGCTGTATGTTAGCTAACTTGACAATAAATTAAGCTTAAAAAAATAATAAAAAACAAAACATTAAAAAATATATTTTAAAAAAAGAAAAGAAACTGGGTTTTTAGGGCCACCTGGGTGGCTCAGTTGGTTAAGCATCTGACTCTTGGTTTCAGCTCAGGTCATGATCTCATGGGTTTAGTGAGTTAGAGCCCTGTATTGGGCTGCATGCTGACAGTGCAGAGCCTGCTTGGGATTCATTCTCTCTCTCTCTCTCTCTCTCTCTCTCTCTCTCTCTGCCCCTCTCCCACTCATGCTGCTCTTCCCCTACTTTCCATGTCTCTCAAAATAAATAAACAAGCTTTAAAAAAAAGAAATTGGATTTTTATGATTTCAAAGCTGATGCTGTCAGCAATTTGCTAATTTTTTTCCTAAGAAGCATAGCTTTGCTCCCCTGAAACTCTGTTAAAAAGAAAACAAATTCAATGGATGACTCCAACTAAAAGCTTTAAAAAAAAAAGTCTTTTTCTTTTTTTTTTTTTTTTTTAACTTTAAAAGAGGTAGATCCAAAGGGAAGAAAAAGCAGTTATTCTCACACATTGCTGGTGTGGGTGTAAGTTGGCACAAACACAATGGGAAACTATTTGGCAGTTTTTACTAAAGCTGAACATATTAGTATCCTATCACCAGCAATTCTACTGCAGAGTGTGGGTATATATTCAAATGAAGTAAGTGCATATGTCAACTAAAGGACATGCCTATGAATGTTCAATCAGATTTACTTATAATAGCCTAAAACTCAAAACAACCCAAAATTCCATAAAGAATAAAAAAAAATTAAATAGATTGTGATATATCCATACACTGAAGTACTGTGTAACAATGGAAAAAGAAACAACTATGTATATCAAAGACATAAAGTTGAGCTGAAAAACCCTGACACAAAATAGTATATTACATGGTTCCATCAAGTTGAAAAACAAGGAAAACTCAACTCTGGTGACTGTGTTGGGGCAAGTTATTTCCTTTAAGGGGGTTGTATTGACTGGAGAAGGTAGAGGGCTCCTCTACAGACATAAAAATATTCTACATTGACTTGGGTGTTGGGTTGCACTCGTATGTATTCGGGAACATTCACTGTACAATTAAAATGTGTGCATTTGTAACCTATGCTCCAATTTTATTTTATTCTTATTTTTTAATGTTTATTTATTTATTTTGAGAGAGAGGCAGAGAGAGAGAGAGAGAGACAGAGACAGAGACAGAGACAGAGAGAGAGAACAGGGGAGGCGCAGAGACAGAGGGAGGCAGACAATCCCAAGCCGGTTCCGCACTGTCAACGCAGAGCCGGACATGGGGCTCAAACTCACAACCATGACATCTGACCTGAGCCGAAATCCACAGTCAGATGCTTAACCAACTGAGCCACCCAGGCACTCTATATGCTTAAATTTTAAAAAAGAAATGTTCTAGGATAAGATAAAAATGAATTCTCATCTATAAAAATGTTATAACAATCCCAGAAAATACACAATTTGAAACATTGTGTTTGCTTCTTTCCTTACAAGGTATGCTTATAAGTATGGTTTCCTTCCAAAATACAGGGTTCTTAAGAAGAACTAGTCAATAATTAGTACTGAGAAAATTGTACCACCTTTAGAGAGGAGAGGAAATACTAAATCATTTTCTCATGGTATACTAAAAAATAAATTCAACATGGTTTTAAAATTTAAACCTAGTCAAGACACTGAAAAAGTCCTGGAACAAATATAGCAGATTGGTTTTTTTTATTATTCAGTTGAATTAAGTCCATGTGTAAAACTCTATTTGAAACCATGAAGGAAAATATTGAACTATTTTCTATTTTAAAATTTATCATCATTAAAAGTTCAAAAGCAGAATTAGAAAAGTGAACCATACCCTAGAAAAGATTTTTGAGTCTTTGACAGGAAATGGTTACTTATTATCTTTAGTACATAAAGAAAACTTTCTAAGCCTAACTCTGTCTATCTATCTATCTATCTATCTATCTATCCACCTACCCACCTTCCTATTTACTTATTTCAAAGAAAAGTAGCAGAGTAAAATCAAGAGAATATAGATAATGTAAACAATAAGTAAAACACATTTGTGACCAAATGAAAAATATTCAACTTCATAAGTCAAATGGTATAAATAAGAACTACAATTTAAAAATACTTAATCAGGGGCGTCTGTGTGGCTCAGTCGGTTGAGCAGCCGACTTTGGCTCAGGTCATGATCTTGCAGTCCGTGAGTTCGAGCCCCATGTCGGGCTCTGTGCTGACAGTCGGAGCCTGGAGCCTGTTTCGGATTCCGTGTCTCCCTCTCTCTGACCCTCCCCCGTTCATGCTCTGTCTCTCTCTGTCTCAAAAATAAATAAACATTAAAAAAAATTTTTTAAATACTTAATCAGGGCACCTGGGTGGCTTCACCGGTTAATGTCCGACTTTGGTTCATGTCATGATTAAACCACTCACGAGTTCAAGCTTGCATTGGGTTCACTGCTTTCAGCATAGAGCCCACTTCAGATCCTCTGTCCCCTCTCTCTCTGTCCCTCCCCTGCTGTTTCTCTATCTCTGTTTCTCTCTCTCTCTCTCAAAATAAATAAACTTTAAAAATACTTTATCAAATTGATGAAAAGTAAAAATATAATAAAGGAATAAGAAATACAGTGAAACAAACCCAATTATGCCTGCTTATTACATGTAAATTGTATGAAACTTTGTTTTTAAATTTTTTCTTTATTTGGGCAAAATTAACATGTTCAAACTTTCTTGAGTGGAATCTAGCTATACAGCAAGAGCTTTTAAATGCTTGTGGGAGTGCCTGGGTGGCTCAGTCAGTTAAGCGTCTGACTTCGGCTCAGGTCATTATCTCACAGTTTGTGGGTTCAAGCCCCATGATATTGCGGTGTGGAGCCTGCTGTTTGGGATTTCTCCCTCCCCTTTGCCACTGGCACCCACATGTGTTCTCTCTTTCTCTCTCTCAAAGTAAATAAATAAAAACTTTAAATGCTTTTGTTCTCTGAGACACCTGGGTAGCTCAGTCAGTTAAGCATATGACTCTTGCGGTTATCACTGCGTGTCCAATATTTACATGACTATGACACCATTTGCATATTACAGAAGCCAATGACCACTTTTTCTATGTATAGGAGAAATAATTTTGAAATGTGATGGTAGAGTGCACATGGGAATAAGTGTTTAAAATACGGAAACAACTGACAATTAAGACGGTATCTTCAAAATGAGATTTAGTAGAATAAAAAAAGGAGAGAGAAAAAGAAAAGGAAATACCCTTCATATGTTTATGGAAAAAAAATGAATAAAAGACAAATCATGCTGAACAATATTTACTTATTTGTTGGAAAATTGGAGGAAAAACCCATAAAACTGAAAACTGTGTCAGTGTCAGACATGTTGTAGAAAGAGCAGTTTGGATTTAAGTGAAAACTAATACTCTCAATTGTAGACCCTGATTTGAAATAATGAAGACAAGTCCATGATAACGTTGCTAACATAGATGATAAACAAAGAGTGTAGGAGCTGGAATTTTGGTTGAAAAATCCTTAAGATTTTCTTCGCCACTGGTGGTATATGTTATTGGGAAAAATGGTCTCTAATGCACCAAGATCGATAACATTACTTGGAATAATTACGTATTACATATGATACTTTATGGATTTGTCCAAGATAGCATAAATAGATGAAAACCATGTCAAATATTTGACCAACAACCTCTCTCAATCTCGGGATGGGAACACAACATGCTGTTAGAGCAACTGGATTTCACTCAGCCAAGATACAATGTATCAGAAGAGTTCAGGGAAACAACAAAAGTTTTCAGATAAAGGGCAAAGAGGGGCTTCACACCAATTAAAATTAAGTTTTGAGTACATCTACATATATTTGATAAGAACTTTTATCTGTTATTAATAATACTAGCAAGTCCTTTAAACAAACTAGGGGTGCCTGCATGGCTCCATTGGTTAAACATTCAACTCTTGATTTCAGCTCAGGTCATAATCTCAAGGTTGTGGGAATGAGTTCCATGCTGAGCATACAGCCTGTTTAAGATTCTCTCTCTACTTTCACTCCTGCGTGGAATTCGAGAAACTTAACAAATGAACATAAGGGAAGGGAAGGAAAAATAAGATAAAAACAGAGAGGGAAGCAAACCATAAGAGACTCTTACATACAGAGAACAAACCTAGGGTTGATGTGGCAGGGGTGGTGGGTTAAATGGGTGATGGGCATTAAGAAAGGCATTCTTGGGGATAAGCACTGGGTATCATATGTAAGAAATGAATCACTGGGCTCTACTCCTGAAGACAAGACTACACTGTATGTTAACTAACTTGAGAGAAAAAAAAAAAAGATTCTCTTTTTCTCTGCTCCTCCCCTCTCCTGCTCATGCTCTCTAAAAAAATGACTAAACAAATTAAGTTTGGCTGTTTCACCTTTTTAAATACTTTTTAAAAAATTTTATATTTTGGGCGCACCTGGGTGGCTCAGTCGGTTAAGTGGCCAACTTCAGCTCAGGTCATGATCTCACCGTTCGTGACTTTGAGCCCCACGTCAGCTTCTGTGCTCACAGCTCAGAATCTGCTTTGGATTCTGTGTGTGTGTGTCTCTCTCTCTGGCCACCCCCACCCCCCGCTGTCTCTAAAAAATAAACATTAATTTTTTTTAATTTTTATATTTTTTTGTATTAAAGGAAATTGCATGTGAAATTTGCATAAAGGTGGTAGTCTAATAAAATACAATACAGAAATGTTTCCTTGAAGAAAATGTTTACATACAAATATTATGAATTACTTGATACAAAGTCTATTTTCTAGTCTCTGTGGACCAATATATAAATATGACTAAACAGAAGGATGAACAAATTGGGAAACATGCTTTATTTTTTTTAATTTTTTTTTTACATTTATTTATTTTTGAGAGACAGAGACAGAGCACAAGTGGAGAGGGGCAGAGAGAGAAGGAGACAGAATCCGAAGCAGGCTCCAGGCTCTGAGCTGTCAGCACAGAGCCAGATGTGGGGCTCGAACTCACAAACCGTGAGATCATGACCTGAGCCAAAGCTGGACACTCAACCAACTGAGCCACCCAGGCACCCCGAAACATGCTTTATTTTTAAGTTTTTGTTTTTATAAACATTCCAGCATGAAAATACCGGAAAGAAGAAAGCTTGTATGGCTCTACATATTTGCTGTAAAAGATTACAGATACTATTATAAAAATAATGATTTATATGATGTTAAAATATGTCAGGCTATTTTCTAATGATAATTTATTATATGGTAACCCATTATATATTTCAACATGATATATAAAAATGTATAGTTTTTTTTTTCCCAGTTTAGGTATTGCTTTAAAAATTTATTTATAATTCCATTTGTTACTAGCTTGGCAAAGATGATTATCTTCAAATTTTAATTCACATAACACTACTATGAACTATAAAGATTCCAGAGAAGTTACTCAGTTTGGAATACCAATTGTGTGAAAAATATTCATGACTAGTGACTTTGAAATGAAGGAAATAAATTTTGATAATTCAGTAATTTGTAAATGATATGTTTCATCCAACTATCTCCAACATATCAAAGAATCCAGACATGGGCAATATTAATTAGATTGAGTCATCTTTGATCTTGATATTTTTCCATCATTCAGTAATATAAAAATAATACTTTATAAAAGTTTTTATTTATGAAGGTATGTTTGTATAGGTAAACAAAACATGTTTTATACCTTATAAATATTTAGACATACTGTATGTGACTCCCAGTGGTATACCAATACTCTTGGCTGCACAGATGTTAGACAATAGGCAAGAGTTCAGTCAGTAAGAGTTAACTCAGTAGAGGGGGTGGTATATGGAGAAGGGAGAGGATTTAAGAAATTAAAAACAGCATGGGGGCGCCTGGGTGGCTCAGTCGGTTGAGCCTCTGACTTTGGCTCAGGTCATGATCTCACAGCTTGTGAGTTCGAGCCCTGTGTCGGGCTCTGTGCTGACAGCTCAGAGCCTGGAGCCTGCTTCGGAGTCTGTGTCTCCCTCTCTCTCTGCCCCTAACCCATTCACATTCTGTCTCTGTCTCTCTAAAAAATAAATAAACATTAAAAAAAAAAATCTTATAAGGGGGCTCCTGGGTTGTTCAGTCAGTTAAACATCTGACTTCAGCTCAGGTCACCATCTCATGGTTTGTGAGTTTGAGCCCCACGTTGGGCTCTGTGCTGACAGCTTGGAGCCTGGAGCCTGCTTCAGATTCCGTGTCTCCCTCTCTCTCTGCCCCTAATCCATTTGCATTCTGTCTCTGTCTCTCTAAAAAATAAATAAACATTAAAAAAAAAAAAAAAGATGGCCACAATTGAAAACAAAAACAAAAACAAAAACAAAAACCAGCATGTATTATGGCCTGGAATTATTTCATTTTTTTAAAAAAAAAAATTGTTCCCATTAAAATAACTGAAAATATTTCAATATACTACAACATTAGCTATGTGATAAAATGCAGGGGTGGATTTAACAGTAGATGAATAGTTAAACACTTTATGTTGTATCCATACAATAAAATGCTACACAGGCACTAAAAATCAAATTTTTGAAGGCTGTTAAACTTAAAAGCATTTGCCTATGAATTTAAATACATAGTAAGATATAAAGTAAGATTTCCATCATGATCTGGGTTATATCCCTATTTTTGCTTTCTTGTTCATTCTGATGACTCTCTCAGGCCTCTGCCTCTTTTGTGATACTATCATTTTTATACATATAAAAAATAAGTAATAGTCTAAAATACAGGTGATTTAAAAATATTATTCTTTTATTCTTAGAGGCTTAAAATACCAACTCCTTCCACATATGTCAGTTGTAATGGGAATGTATAAAGTGTTCTATTAACTGAATTGTAATTTTGTATCAGTGAGGGATAATCTGTTATACATTTTATAACTCTCATTGTCTAGCTCAGTATTTAATACAATCATGCTTCAAATAATGTTATTTTTAGCATGAGTCCAATACTTATCCAGCATAAGAACTGAATGTCCTTATTAGAATGAAATTCAAACAAGCCCAATGAGTTAATGACAACAAAGGACAAATGGACTTCCTTGAAAACTGCAGTTACCTTGGCTATGAAAATGACAAATGACAAATGATATTGTGAAAGGAACTTCAGGTTAAATTTTTGTTGTTCAATTCTACTTATCAATGTGGGAAGAACACCATCAGTATTTACCGTGTTAGAGCAGATGGGAGGGTCAGTATGTATCTTAATATACATGCCTAATGACTCGCTATTTTCCTCACTGACGTATAGAAAAACAGGAAACATGGGGGATATGTATGAATAATTTGACAATCAGAAAGAATCACTTTCACTAGTCCCCAAATGATAATATAGGTGAAGGGGCTTAGTAAAGCAGAAGTTAATCATGATTATCATGCCCAGAGACATTGCAGACTTCTGTGTTCCCTGCTTAAAGAATGTTAACAGGAAATTGGATCTATATAGTATTTCCCAAGTAATTAGACAGAAGGGCCTCTTTGAATTAAGGTTTAGAGAGTTATATGGTTCCAGCCTTCCTTTGTTTTCTACTTTCTCTGCCTATATTGCCCTTGGCAATATTTCAACAAGGAAATCATAAACTTCTTCTGAAATTAGAAGTCTGTGGTGATTAGATGTAGCACTTAGATGGGCAGACAGTGCTGCTGCAGAAAAATTTTTTAACAATTGTTAATTACTTGCTGCTACATAACTAACTGCCCCATATTTGTTGACCTAAAACAACCATTTCTTGGCCTGCAATTCTATGTGATGGACATTTGGTTCCGGGCTGGTAGATCAAACATGGTTTCCCATGTTTATAAACTCAGGTTGGACTTTTGACTGAGGTGCTTCTGCTCACTTCTGTGTAACTTTTCCAGAAGAATAGGCTAGTCTTCTTAATATGGAGGCAGTGCTTCAAGAGGGTAAACCCAATGTCCAAGCACTTACCAAGCCTCTGGTTCAATCATGCTTTTGATAGTCCTTTGGCCAAAACAAGTCACAATGGCAAGCACATAATTAATGTTCAAGGAGACTGCATCAGGGTGTAAGTACCATTATGGAACCAGTAGAAGACTCTACAGTGGGGTTTTCAGCAGCATGCTCAAATAGCCTCAAAGAAACATCATAAATGTTTTGGAGCTAGATAAAGGTGATGCCCGCACAAGACTGTGAATATACTGAATAGCAGTATATTTGCACAGCCTAAATCGTTTATTTTATGTTATGTGAATTTCACCTCATTAAAACATTAAAAGAAAGAAATATCCTAAGATGTTCCTTCAATTGAGAGAACATATACCACATGTAATATACATATAAGAGCAAATAAATGTATATATATATATATATATATATATATATCAGAGATACTTATTCTTCATCAACAAATTATATGGTTATTTAACTATATATTAAAATGAACTATCTGTAGACCTAAAAGAAACTCTTATCTTTTCATGTCAGTTAGAGAAGACAAAGAGCAAATGATTTCACTCATATGTGAAATTTAAGAAACAAATGAGCAAAGGGAAACTAAAAAAAGGAGGCAAATCAAGGAATAGAATGTTTATTTTTTATTTTAGAGAGAGAGGGAGCTCATGAATGGGAGAAAGGGGTAGAAAGAGATAGAGAGAGCGAGAGTGAGAGCAAGAGAGAGAGAGAGGAAGAATGAATACTAAGCATACTCCATGCTCAGCACATAGCCTAACATGGGCCTCGATCTCACAACCTTGGAATCATGACCTGAGCCAAAATCAAGAGTCAGACCCTCAACTGACTGAACCACCCAGGCACCCCATGAAAGAAATTCTTAACCATAGAGAACTGATGGTTACCAGAAAGGCGGTGGTGGGGAAATGGGTAAAATAGGTGATAGAGATTAAAGAGTGCACTTACTGTAATGAGACCAGGAGAGGTATCAAGTGTTGAATCACTGTATTATACACCTGAAACCAATATCACACTGTATGTTAACTAACTGGAATTAAAAAAAAAAAAAAAAAGGAATTCTTATCAGTGAAAATTATGTATTTTAACAGAAAAAGAACAAATCACATTAGATGGGCTTCTTTTATAAGAAGCTTATAGCTTCTTATAGATTGTTAAACTTTACCTCTTTCAAATTTATTGTTTAATTGAAAAATTCTTCAGAAGAGACAAAATTTTATGTCTCTTAACAGAAGAAACACAATACTCATTTATTTTGCTTCAAATAAATATCCCTACTTTACCATTTTCAAGGAAAAAGACCTCTAACATTCTCTCAAAGATGAGTTCCAAGCAAAAAGACAATCCAATTAAAAAATGGGCAGAAGACATGAAAATGCATTTTTCCAAAGACATACATACAGATAACCCACAAGTACATGAAAAGATGCTCAACGTCATTAATCATTTGGGAAATGCAAATCAAAGCCACTATGAGCTATGACCTCACACCTGTTTGAATGACTATTATCAAAAAGACAAATAATAAGTGTTGGTAAAAATAGAGACTAGGAAACCCTCATGTACTGTTGGGGGGAAGATAAATCGGGGTCGCCACTATGGAAAATAGTATGGAGGTTCCTCCAAAAATTAAAGAATGTAATTACTGTATGATCCAACAATCCAACCTCTGGTGATCTATCCAAAGAAAACAAAAAGACCAATCCAGAAAACTATCTGCACCCCTATGTTCAACAGTATTTGCAATAGTCAAGATATGGAAAGCAGAGTGTAAATGGGTGAATGGATAAAGAAGTCATGGTGTATATATATGTCCACAATGGAAAATTATCAGCCATAATAAAGAGTGGAAGCTTGCCATTTACAAAATGGATGGGCTATGTTGAGAATATTATGCTAAGTCAAATAGGGAAAGAAAAATGCCATATGATTTCAATGATATATGGAATCTAAAACAACAAAACACATGAACAACAAAACAAAACTTATAGATACAGAGAAAAGAGTGGTAGTTGCTGGGAGAAGTGAAGTTGGGGTCTGGCCAAAACTGGTGAGGGGGGTTGGAAGTACAGACTTCCGTTGTGAAATGTGAAGGTCATGGGGATGTTGTACAGCACAAAAGGACTGTACTCAGTGGTATTATAGAGCATATTTGAAGGTTGCCGGGAGAGTTGAGCTTCACAGTTCTCATCACAAGAAAAAAATAATCTCTTCTTAAATTTTTTATGGTGACCACAGTCACTAGACTACCTGTGGTGATCATTTCATAGTATAAACAAGTGTTGAATCATTACGTTGTATACCTGAAATTAATACAATGTTACATGTCAATATTATCTCAATATAGGAAAGAAACAAAAATTAAATCAATTCTTTGGTTCAAATGCCTGTCATTCTTGTTTTCTGTTCTATACATGTTGTGACATGTTTATAACACAGTGAATGATTTTTTAATACAAAGAGACTGTTTCATTGTTTCATTAAATTAGAACCATTTTCCAATTTAAAGGGATAGTAATATTTTTAATATATTTTTTCTCCTTTAAAAGGCTATATTATTCTGCTTTCAGTTATTTCAAGTTAGGGTGAACTAGAATCTACTCACTTACATGATTGTTCTTCAAGCCTGAAACTTTTCTCCTACTTTCTTGAGGCTTTAGGTGTGCCTTTAGGACTACTTAGAACTCTGGAGGAATTGTTTTACCCTATTATCATAAATCAAGAGAATTTAATTCAAATAGAATACCAAATACAGCTAGTATTCATGATCAGTTTATTTTCTAATAATCTATTCATCTAATAGAATATGTTAAAATACTCTTTGAAAGATACTTTTTCATCAATATGAATAACTTAACTAATTTTCCTATGTCTAAATTATTAGTGAAAATTGAATTTAAATATAACCACATGCATTCTCTAAAAATTCATGTAATTCCAAAGTCCTAACTACAGTTCCCCATTATTTGAGGCTGAGGCCTGACACAATAATAGAATGTTAAAAATTAAATGTAGCCTCAACTCAGATAGAGATGATTTTAATAAATCTTATTTCTATTTTATAGCTTAGCTAGAAGGAGTAATTTAAATAGATGTATAAATCAATGTTGATGTATATCTGCATTTATTTACATAAAATATGTCTATGGCATATTATTGAGTGAAAAAGCAGGTGCATGCATTCACTGAAAATACATGACATGAACTAGGTTTTTTGGTCAGGATCCAGTTAGGAAATCAGAAACCAATCTATGTAAAGCAGTGAGGGGTCCAAAGTAACAATTTATTATAAAGGTGATAGATGGGCTGAAAGAACTCAAGGAAGATGATGGTGTTGCCCAGAAATCAGGACTTCCCACTACCCAGACCAAATCCCCAAGTTCACTTTGATGCTTCTAGATGTATGTACTAAGCAGTAGCTTCTATGCTCCCATTACTGAAACTACTGATGCTGCTGCCTGGGTCACAAAGCCACTTATATCTGATGCTGGAGCCAGAGGCAGAATGGCTCTCCCTCTCACCAGGTGTCTTACCTCTGTCCAGAGACAACTATTGGCAGAACCTATATAAAATCCAACTGCAAAAGAGGCTTAAAATGTAATTTTCAGGTTTCCAATTCTTTGCAATAGTTAACACAAAAGCATGGGAACAGGGGTGAGTACTAACAAACATTACCACCAATGGGGTGAAAAGGTTTTGAACCATGCCCTTATGGAAAGCTTAATCTTCTGAGGAAAGACAATTTATCTGAGAAAAACAAATAGTATTTTATCTGTTACAGCTGCTATGAAGGAGAGGTACCCAGTCTTTTAAGACTAGAAGGTATTAGAAATTTATCTAGAAAGGGAGGATAGAACGGTTTCTCTGAAAAAAAAAAACAAAAAAACAAAAAAAAAAACCTGACAATTTAGCTGCTATCTAAAGGTGTCACTTATGTTAACTTCAAGAAAAATTAAGGGGGAAATATCCCAGATAAAGGAATTTCCATACTATTGACATACAAGGTACCATTAGAAACCACTGTGAATAGATCAGAGGGCCAAAGGAGAGGGGAAAATGAGTGGAAATTGATAAGCAGATAGGTTTTAAAATAATACATAGAATAAAAATCCATTTATGTAAAATAGCATACCAGTATCTATATTGATTTATATACATAGAGATACACTTTCTGAGCTATTTGGTGTTTTTGTTGTTGTTGTTATTAATGAATATACATATGTTTTTATAACAATACTATTGAAGCACAAACAAAATCACTGAATGGATATTTCTAGAAAATCTGCAGTCAAAAAAAGATGACCTAATGTAAGCACTGCCATATATATGTGAAAAATCAGTGAGTTTATTTTGAATGACTATTTAGAAAGCTGTATCTTTCCAGACAGGACTAAATTCTTAAGTTCCTTTATTTCGTGGCTCAAATGCTGTTTAATGAGAGGTTTATTATCCAGAGACATAAGTTATATACTGTTGATAAATAATATATACAACTAAAATTCAAATATGAAACTACAGTCAGAGTAGACTCCTGAATTCCTAGACACTCATATCTGGAAAGTCATTCCTGTATAATCAATCTATGCTCCAAAAGTATAAAAGATATTATATCATGGGAAGCATCTTGAAGGGAATAAAAATTATTTACGGCAGCGCTGACCAAAAAAGTATTGCAAAGTTTCCACAGTTTCCTTAAGAAAAATTTGGTCAAAGAATAAAACTTTGTTTTTCTTTAAGATTTTTCTTTAAAATACTAACATAATAATGAGCATTTTAAATCTGTAAGAAGGAGAGGTAATACATAGCATTTCTAAACTCTGTTTGCCAATAGGTCCTGTTTTAAATTATCATCCTGCATTGCTGATATTCTATAAAACATATTGAAAATATTATTGGAGAGATGGAAGTTTAAAAATATTCCATGAATATTCATGTCATCCCTATATATGTACATGTATGTGAACTCTAAGAAATCTATAAACTTCAAATTTTACACAAAGAGGAAACAACTTTAACCCGATTTGAATGACTTAGCCATTTAATTCATTCTTTTAGTCAATCAGTTTGCAACTATTTTTTGAGAGCTAACTCATCCCAAGCCCTATTCTGCATCGCAGAGACCTGATTTGTGTAACTCATCCTCAATTAAGAGAATCAAACTTTTAATTCAGTGATAAGGCTTGATAAGGCCTTATCATGATAAGTCATGACAAGGCTTGATATTTTATCTAAAAATATATACTTTTATCTCATTATAAAACCGGTACAAATCTATTATAGAAAAGTGTATCCAATACTGGAAAGTAGAAACAAGGGAAGAGTCACCCATAATTTTACCACACAAAAATGATCATCTTAATTTTTTCATTTATGTATGTATGTGTCTATTTATGTATAAAATATTTGTGATATTATATGCATATTTTTATACCTTTTTTCAATAAGAAACAGAATAATACAAGAGTACAGGATCTGCGATCAAAGTTTCTGGGATCAAAGTTCAAATTCCAACTCTCATGTTCTAATGATGTAAGCTCAAGCAGTTTACCTAACACCTTTCTCTCTTGGTGTTATCCACTACAAAACAGGAATGATAACAGTACTTGCTGTGTTTTGTTAATATGAGAATTAGAAAGTTACATAAATGTTTGGAATAGTGTTTTAAATATAATGAGCTTTCAATATACACTAGCTACTAATTAAATACTAAAATATACTCTTTCTACCACAATATTAACTTTTTGTGAATGTTTTAAGTTTTTTACTTATATTTTAATTCCAATGTAGTTACCTTACAGTGTTATAGTAGTTTCATGTGTACAATATAGGGATTCAACAATTCCATACATTTCTCAGGGCTCACTGTGTTAAGTGGACTCTTAAGCCCTTCACCTTTTTCACCCATTGCCCCTCACCACATATTACATTAAATTGATATTATATTAGTGGATAATTAGACTTCTTCCATGCTTTCCTTATTATTAAGAGCACTAGAATAAAAATCTTTCTGTATAAAGAATTTACTTTCTTTTTAATTACTCTTAAAGATACACTATCAGAACAGGAGCTATGGTTCAAAGTGGATGAAGACCTTTAAAGATTTTTTTAGGAAAGCAAAATGGCCTCCATTAAGGTTGTACCAACTTATGTTTCTTCAAAACTACATAAGCAGATTCTTTTCACAATGCTGAGTATTTTGATCTTCAAACAAAGAGTTACTTGGGTTACCTTGTGGAACAACAATTCTTTGTCAGGCATTAGGGCAGAGAGTGGTTAGAAAAGCAAACCAAATCCGTGGCATCCTGGAGGCTCATCATCTTTTCTTTATTGATTTCTATCAACTCTTCATACTGCATTGTAGCATCTTGAGCCCTGTTTGAGCTATGTTGAATAGTTGCTGAGTGACAGATCACATAAAACTTTTTTTTTATGATGTTTACTATGTATTTACCAATGTGTCCTTTTTTCTTTTGACTTAAAAAATTCTTCGAGTACTATTTAAACCCCTAAATTCAAAATTCATTATTTTATAACATTTACTTGATTCTTATCTGAATTTAAATTGTGGAAGACCTGAAGTTTAGAGAGAAAGTATATAAAGGTTATTAAAATTATCCATACATGTTATCCAGAAGTAACTGCAACTAGAAATTTGTGCATATATATATATATATATATATATATATATATATATACATGTATTTTACACATATATATATATACACACACATAGTGTATACATATCAATATTAAAAATAAAGATAGTATAATTTAATGAGTGGTTCATGTCAATTAAAACATTAAAAGGAATATTGCTAAAAGTTGCCAAATACTGAAAAGACAGTTTTGTTCATGAGAATTTACTCCCAAAATTCTGGGTCTATTGTTGTCTTAGGTACTTAAAATCTTGCAAACTGTATTTATTATTATTTTGGATAGAAGATAAACACTTTCTGCTTATGGGATTTACCACCAAACACTAAATGAGCATGTTAATGTATGAAACAAATATTGAGTTGTCAGAGATAGAACAAATATACAGTTGTTATTTGTTTGTATGCTTATCAAGGACTGAAGTTTAGTGACTTTTAATTTTCTTTAATTCTACCTCATATTTGAGAAGCTGACTTTTTCCCCATTTGAATTGAGAAAGATTTTTTTACTAGTTAGAACAAAATATTAAACTTTATCTTAACTATTTATAAACATTTGAGATTCTAATACAACTGGAAAAGTTTTTAGATGATCTGCTGCATTAATATATTCATCAACAAAGCAAAATCAGGACATTTGTTGAAATGATGATTTTTCTGAAGACTGGTTCTCTTTTTTCTTTCACTCTTTCATGATGGTTTATTTTAAATATTTTTTTTTTTTTTTTGCTTGCCGGACATACATATGTGAACAAACATCTCCACTGGAAAAAAAATAATGTATATCCATTTCAGCCAAAATTACAGTAGAATTTACCTCAGTAAAAAGCAGGTTTTCCACACACATTTGTTCTTGTTTGGTTCACTCATTTTCAAAAGAAGAAAATGGTAAAGGATAAGAATATTAGGGAATAAAATTGGATGTAATAATCTGTACAAGTAGCCTTTTTAAGTAGGTAAAATTTTATGAACACTGGAATGAGGTTTCTATAAATATTCATTCATATACATTTATTACAAATACATTTATATGACAAAACATTTTTATATATCCAAGAATCAATAGCTTAACAGCACATAATTTATAAGAAAAATTTACTATCATTGTCATTGTTATTCTACTAAGTACATGATCTGTTTTTTTTTTTTAATTTTTTTTAACGTTTATTTATTTTTGAGACAGAGAGAGACAGAGCATGAGCAAGGGAGGGTCAGAGAGAGAGGGAGACACAGAATCGGAAGCAGGGTCCAGGATCTGAGCTGTCAGCACAGAGCCCGACTCAGGGCTCGAACTCAGGGACCGTGAGATCATGACCTGAGCCGAAGTCCGTCGCTTAACCGACCAAGCCACCCAGGCGCCCCCATGATCTTTTTATACAACATGAAATTTTGTATATTCAACTTTGAATATTTTCACAAATCCTTTTCTTAGAAAGTTGATAGTTCTGTTATCACAAATAGAAATAAACTGAGGTTGGTGATACAATCACCTTTGTTCCGTATGCTGAATATTTAAGTCAGCACTCCGTAGAAGTTGTGATTTTTTTTAAGAAATATTTTAAGGAAATGTATGAAGGCTCTATGTGCCTAGGAAAATCTCAAGGAATATTAAAAATGAAATTTTATCTTCCTTTGTCTTTTTGTATCTTCTGGTAAAACTTCATTAAAATGTATCCAAATTTCAAAAGTAGATTTTATATTTGTATTCCAGACCATACATATTCTTCCTTTTCTCAAAGCTTCTCAAAACGAAGCTGAAATGTGCTAAATGGATTCTGACATATCCTCCTTTATAGATATATAAATTGACAGAAACTGTTAGAAAGATTGGGTTGTAGAATAAATTAATTTTGACAGTGAAAGGATAAAAAAAATGCACTCAAGAAATATAGTGATCGTGACACAAGATCTGAATGAGAACTACAACAAAATGTTTTCTTTTTAACTGGAAAAGAAAAAGAGATGTCTAAAATAACCTTATCAAAGTTCCCACAAAGGCTAAAAAAAAAAACATATACCTGAGAATAATGTAGATGAATTTTTTTTTGTAAGTTTATTCTGAGAGAGAGAGAGAGAGAGAGAGAGAGAGAGAGAGAGAGAGAAACAGGGGAGGGGCAGAGAGAGGAAGAGAGAATCCCAAGCAGGCTCCATGCCATCAGCACAGAGCCCAATGCGGGGCTCCAACTCACTGTGAGATCATTACCTGAAGTGAAAACAAGAGTCAGATGTTTAACTGCCTGAGCCACCCAGGCGCCCCATAGATGAATCTTAATTCATAGATACATAGATAGCTCTGCATACAAAATTAAAAGCCTAAAAATATGATATAGGTGGGAAGAGTATTCTTTTTAGAATCCATTACCAGTGCTTTCATTATATTTTTAAAGTTCAGAGACTTTTAGTTCAAGGCAGTCTTTAAACATAAGTGTAATTCCCCTACCTCCCCAAATCCCATTTGGCATTGGGGGATCCCCAGCTTAAGCTATCTATCACTGCATCCAGAGAGCAAAACTACCTTGACATATACTTTCCATTGAACCAGAGACCACGATCAGCTCTTCTGTTCACAAGAGATGCTATTGTGGAAACTAACTGGCAAATCGCTAAGAACACCGTAGCCACCCACACTCCTCAGTCTAACTCTTACTTAAAAACATGAGTAAGAATTATCAAATATTTGGAGTAAAGATCTAACAACATAAAAGGGACTAAGATGGATTAAAACGAAACATAATGCAAATGATAAAAGAATTTTAAAATTCAAATCTGTATTCTCAGCAAGGCTATCTGCAAAAAAGGAATAATTATATAACTAAATGAGGGCTATCGGATATTTTAAGATTGATTCCTAAAGGGAAAAAATCCAATAAAATGGCACAAGTGAAGAGGAAATTAATGTTCTGGAAGTTAAAGTACTAACACCAAGTGTTGAACAAATGAGACCTAATAATTACATGTTTTACCTACTTTTTTTTTTTTTCTCAGAGTAATTTGAAAATGTGTAATTAATTATCTTTTCTCAAAATGAAGCTTAGGCACACATAGTTTTCCAGATTTAACTAAGCTCACCCAGTTAACTAAAATTTATTTATATTTTATTTTTACCATTTTAATAAAGAACAACCATAGAATTTAAAGCCATAGAATTTAAAAAGATTTTTTTCTTGGCCTTCCCCTAAGGCATGAATAAAATTTTCTGTAGTCTCTTTCACTCTCTCTATCTTATCTGAATGACCTACTAGAATTAGATTATATCAGGTCAAGGGTTGTATGGATTGATCTCCAATGGTAGGGTCAGTTTCTGGATTCACAAATATCTCCATGACTTTATTCTCATCTCTCTCCAGCCTATTATACCAGCAGACTCACACTGAGCAGGGATACTGTAACCTCCCTCTAGGGGATTACTGTGACACAAACATTTATCCCCCATGAAATCTGGGGTAATCTTTTAGGTTGTATAAAAAGTTAACTAAATTTTAAAATGAAGCAGTGAAACTTGATTAAGTTACTCTCTTTACTACTTCACTATTATGCCTTTTCTGAAAACAACAAGGATAGGTTCCAAAAAAATCTAAAATCTACACATCGGAAATTCCAGAAAGAATAGAATTAAATAATCAAAAATAAAATAAAATTTGTCATTTCTAAAAAAAAAAAAAAAAAAAAATCACAAACTTCCTCATGGAATGAGCCCTTCAAGAACAAACCAGGACTTTTTTTTTTTTTTTTTTTTTAAATACACACACCTAAATCTTTTAGATGAAAGTTCAAAATTTGAAGAAAGTGAGAAAATTTTAAATTCTACAGAGAAGTGAAAAACGTATCCTATATTACAGATAAAAATGTCTGGAAACACCAGAGACTGGTGGCGCTCGAATAAATTTAGCAGGGTTTACTATTCTGAAGATGACTGAGAAGCTGAAGAACTGACAAGAACTTTTGAAAATCTCATAGAGCTGGGAGACCTAAAATAGTCTGAAGGTTATCAGGGAAGAGGGGACCAGAGCAGGTGTTTGTTTATTTGTTTTTTTTTCTTTGAAATACAAGAGATCCTGAAAGGCCAAACTCTAAGAATAACAATGAATCAGATGCAGTACAGCTGTGGGGTGCCTGAGTGGCTCAGTAGGTTGAGTGGTTGAACATCACTCTTGATCTTGGTTCCCGGTCATGATCTCATGGTTCATGAGATTGAGCCCTGTGTGGGGCTTTATCACTGACAGTGTGGGCTTCCTTGGATTCTCTCTCTCCCTCTCTCCCTACCCCTGCCCTGCTTACTCTTGCACTCTTTCTCTCAAAATAAATAAATAAACATTAAAAAAAAAAAAGAAAAAGAAACAATGCAGCTGTTACAAGGACTGAATGCTGCCATGGGTTCAATCCCTGATTGAATTAAAATTCATCTATCCCTAGCCTCACTACCTGACTAAAGCAAATGTAAATTATTTCCAATGAATAACATCATCCTGAGTCTCAAATTAATTCTTACAATTTTTCCATCTATAATGTCTATTATTCAGTAAAAGAAATGAGCAGTTATGAAAAAGGACAAGAATTACTCAAGCAGCAACACAAAAAAGATCAAACAGATTCACAGGTAAGCTGTACATTAGAGTTATCACACAGAGGCTTTAAACTTGCTATAATTAGGGAGACAAACCATAAGAGACTTAAATACAGAGAGCAAGCTGAGGGTTGCTGGTGGGGTGTTGGGTGGGGGGGGTGGGCTAAATGGGTGATGGGCATTAAGGAAGACACTCTTTGGGATGAGCACTGGGTGTCATATGTAAGTGATGAATCACTAAATTCTACTCTCGAAACCATTATTACACTATATGTTAACTAACTTGGATTTAAGTAAAAAAATAAAATAAAATAAACAATTAAAGACCAAGCCTCATTCATTTTTGTTAACACCAACACTTGTTACGGATTTGATAGACAGTATATAGTTAACAAATGCTTGTTGTCTAAATAAAAAATAAATAAATGCTAAAATTAATATATTCAGGAACACAAATAAGATGCAGAATTTAGACAGTCAACAAAAACTATATTTTTAAATTCTAAAAATCAAGTGGAAATGAAAATGTAATTAAGAACCTAGTACATGTGTGCTTAAGAGCAGATCAGATACAGCTAAAGAGTTAATTATTAATCTTG
The DNA here is from genome assembly GCF_046562875.1 of Panthera onca. Lineage (NCBI taxonomy): Eukaryota > Metazoa > Chordata > Mammalia > Carnivora > Felidae > Panthera > Panthera onca. The sequence goes on from NC_138339.1 coordinate 78,688,030, forward strand.
AAAATTATTAATCTTGAATTATTAATTTTGAAAATAGTTCAGGAAAAAAAAATCCAGACTGAAGTTCCAAGATTCACAGTACTGGCATCCCAGAATGAGAAAAAAAGACAGAACGAGGCAATGGAATATTTAAAGAGACGAGAGCAGAGAATTTTCCAAAACTGAGGAAAGAAATCAAGCCACAGATCTAAGAAATTCCAGGTGACTGTACCTCCCTAGCAAGATGACATGTGAGTATATGTCATGTGATACTACTGAGAGCACAGCTCTCTCCCTCCCGCATTAATGAAGCATTTCTACATGAAGCCTTAGCTGGATAAATGTGTTGCAGACTTCTCACCTGGGCCAGTTCATCTCATTAATCTCAGAGGCAGACGTATAGTGCATTCTATGATGCTGGCAAACAGTAACCTCTACACAAAATACCTTTTAAAACTCCCAAAGAAACGAAAACTAAAACAATATCTCATATTTCACACCCAGCCTCCCCAGGCCAACTTGGCCTGATCGAAATACTTTCTTGAACTCAGTATTGGATAATGGGAACAGAGGTCTGTTTCTTTGACAATTCAGGATTCATCAGACCTTATCTTAACAGTTGCCTACAAGTGAATGAGAATCAGGCTGATTCATAGCTCTCATTTTTCCCATACATCTCTTTGTATCTGGACTTACATATCTCCTTTCTATGTTAACAACTGGTAAATGCTCATAAGTTAAATCCTTTTTCTGAAAAGTTCAACTTTAATCCTGTATTCTGTTTTCTATTCATGCTTTTTAAATTCTCCAATTTAAAATATCTACTCCTCTTCTTTTTAATATCCCTTACACAGTTTTCTCTATCCTTTTCAAATTTCCTCTGTTAAGTTGTTTTTGCTGTATCACTTGCATATAATAGACAGATGCTTTTTCCATGCTTGTGAACCTTGTTATTTTCAGTGAGAATTTAATGCATTTGCATGTATAGTTTGGACTATTACCGATTATAACTAAATATAAACTAGATTTTATTGTTTCCATGATTGCTTTTGTTTGGTTGTTTACTTTTCTGTTGAGGTCACTTTCAAGGTTACCAAGCATTTTCTTTTTACTGTACATATTTTTTGGAAGAGTAAACTCTATCCTGACCTTAATTTGACTACTTTTGTTATAGACAGAACCACTTGGTTTTCTAATTTATCTGGAACCTATATAAAAATCTCTCTCAAAGCTATAGTCACAAGGTTCATTTTGTAGGTTTAGACAGATTTCCTGTTGAGCTTAGGGGTTTGAGTTTAAGCGGCAAGGACTGTGAATTTGGTGTGAAATTTGTATTTTCCTTTATTTTAAGGAACGTGCCAGAGTGCACTCTGCCTAACAAGTACCCACCTTATTTTTATGTGGATGCCCTAGGGTTCTGCTTCATTTCCCAATCAAGGGTGAGCTGTTGAGGCTTCATTTCAAATAGAAATAATCTATCCAAGGGACTTACTTTATAATTTTTTATCTTTCCTACAGCCAAAGGAAGGAGAAACAATAAGCAAAACTTACAGGTTTTGACCAATATTGTTATTATTCAAAATAAATAGAGAATATCATTTGAGATTGCCTCTTACCACCAATGTTTTTTTTTTTTTTTAAAGTTCTATCCCTGTTTATTTTTCTTTTTACATTTTGTTTTGAATGAGCATTATCTAGATTATCTTATGGATTCCTAGTAGTCAGATAAATATAAAATGGCAAATTCTTCCATTTTCCCCCCAAGTATCTGGTGATTAATGATTTATCTACAGTGGTAATAAAGGGATTTTAATCTAGAGTTATAGTCTGTATCTTTTCTCCTCTCCCAATTAACTCCAAGTTCTCTCATTAATTTCTTCTTCAATCCCTCTAGTTACAACCTGTCTCTTTTGATAGTATTAACTTACTTGATCTTTAATCTCTTCTGAAGTAGCCTGTTCTTCTTCAGTTCATATTATCTCTTTTAACATGTACCTCTTTATCTTTCCTGCGGTCAAGTGCTTTTTTCTAGAAACCTGTCTATAGCTTTTCATAGACTTGGTATTCTTCTCTAAGAGGCTGGGAGTAAGCTGCAGAGAATTTAAAACTGTGATCAGAATCCCTTGTAGATAAATCCAGTCATATGTATAAAAAGAAATGAAGAGCTGACTTAGCTACATGAAGTGTCATCAAGGTGATGAGGGTGATGATAAATAGCAGACACGGTGGTGGCTCCATTGGCAGGATAGCTTAGATAAAAATAAGGCAGTAGCAACAGTGGTGGTGTTTTGATGATAGCTATACTGATAACTATGTTAAGAATACCAGCAAAAGTAAGTGGTAAGTTGCAATAATGAGGGCAGTTATAGTGCTATTTTGAGAGACAGTGATGGTGGTGATGGCAGAGGTGGTAGTCGTAGGGTGAGTGATGGATCTCGTCTCCTGAAAAATGTTTCCCTACCTCTCAGTCTACACCTATCCTGCCTGAGGCCCTTTCCCTTGTTATGCTATCACTAATGTCTGGGAATAAGGAGACTCACCAGCCTTGTTCTACAAGGGATAAAAGGTTACTATCTAACCTCATTGTTACAGCTAAAGAAAGAAAGATGCACCCCCTAGATTTTATAGAGAAGCTGGAAGGCATTAGTCTATAACAAGAATTACATACGTAAATTTATAAAGTAATAAATCCATTTTCTTAGCTACAGTATCTTAGCTACAGATGTTAATAATACTTCCTCATCTAATTGTGAGGTTAAGGTGAGACAATACCATCTGTCAAACACATAATAGCTTTCTAATGGCTTTTGAAAACATTTTTTTTCCTTTCTTTTCTGTTTCCTTAAAACTTATAGTCCAACCTGGTATGCAAACTGTTACTTCAGTTTGAAAAGTAGGCTCCCATATGAAAAAAAAAAAAAAAAAACAGTTCCAGGTTTTAATGAAATTGGTTCACGAATTAATTTTCAAAACACACGATTCTAGAGAGGGAATTGGCAGGATCTAGTTTAAACAACTGGGTAGGAGATTTGTCCCAAATGTCAGGAATAAGTTTCCAAGACATGTCCCCTCAAAACCCTTATGTTATGGTTTATTTTATAAGAGCTCAAGGAGAAGAAAAAAAAAGTCTATTGTATTTTGTTTGGGCCATGATAGGGAGCACAGAGCTTATGACAACAGACAACACAAATATAGGTAAGAATGCTCAGGTTAGAAGCCACAGCATCACAAAAACACACAACATTTTCCTTTAATGAGTGCCTAGGATTACACATTTTGCAGAGAGTACTAAAGGAGAGACATCTTCAAAAACAATCCACAATAAACAATGTACTGAAGGCAAACTTTTACGAGTTGCAAATCCAAAAGCTATGATATTACTTCTTCCAGAAAAAGACAAGTTTGGCCTCCACTTCCCTTCAATTCGCCACCTTGAGGCTAGAGCCATCTTTTCAAAAGAAACATCTGATTATTCCATCTCTCTGCTTTTGAATTTTTTGATGGATACTCAATATTCTTAGAATAAAGGCAAGGTTCTTTGTCATGGTCCCAAGGTCCAGCATGGTTTTGTTCTAACCTATCAACAACCTCACTCTCACTTCACATCATGCTCTGCCTTGCTGATCCCACTTCAACTGCTTCGTCTTTGTTCACTGCCACACAGACAATTCATCCCCACAGCCTGGAATATTCACATCTTCCTAAGAATCTTTGTTCACACTAGAGTGCAATGGACCATCACCTCAGGGAAGCCTCCCCCGAAATTCCTCACCTAAAGCCAACTCATCCTCTTTGTGACTCTCATGACTCTTTTCCATGTTATTTACTGTAGTAATTCCCATTTGTTTAAAATATGATTTGAATAATATCTTTTGTTTCCAAATTAAATTTCAACCTCTGTGAGGGCAGGGATTGTGGCTGTTTTTTTTCTTTTCACTCAGGTTCCTGATACCTTCCATACTAAGACACACAGTAAGTATGCATCTTCTATTCCAAATGACCTTCCCTATCACATTAGGTGGGGTGAAACCACGAGTCACATAGGAAGTCATTAAAGCCCAAGGAAAGAGGAATTAAAACCTTCATTGTAAGGGGTAAATTTCCTCACCATTTTTTTGTTAAAGAAGAAATAAAGTACATGTATATTCATAATATAACATCTAGAATTGATAACCAAATATATTTATAATTATACTAAGAAAGATATTAGTATTTATATTTATTTATATTATATTATTATATATTTATTTATATATTTATATTATTTATTTTTATTTATATTAATTTTTATATATTTATATTATTATATTTAAATTCTTTTTTCTGACATATAAGGTCTGTGAGTCTAAAAGAAATTTCATTGCTATATCCAACATATCTATGTGTTTCCATAAAAAATGTCTACCCATGACAGATCTGGCACTCTTTAAATTTTTTTTTAATATTTATTTTTGAGAGAGACAGAGCATGAGAGGGGGAGAGGCAGAGAGAGAGGGAGACATAGAATATGAAGCAGGTTCCAGGCTTTGAGCTGTCAGCCCACAGCCCGACTTGGGGCTCAAACCCATGAACTGCGAGATCATGACCTAAGCTGAAGTCGGATGCTTAACCAACTGAGCTACCCAGGCAACCCCAGATCTGGTATTCATAACAAAATATTACCATCAAGTTTTGGTTTCCCAAAAAAGATGAAAATGAGATAAATAATACTCCTTGCAGAATATTACTTCTCAAGCAGGAATTCTTTACAGATGGGCATAGTTTCTATGTTTGACTGACGACATGGCTTTTTTACATACAATATTATGACACAATTAATGTTGCTTATCTACACTCACAGTGTTTTTTTAGAACAGACTATGAATCCCATTCTCACTAACTCCTTGTCCTACCCATCTTACTCAATGTTATGGCTGAAGTTCTAAACATCAGACAAGAGACCACACATAGATGACTTCAAGGGTCATTGCTAGGGGAAGTGGAGATCCATGAACATGTCAAATCCAGGCAGAATATATATAAATAACAAGTAGTATATAGTTCCAATACTTATGTATCCCTCACTCATGCTAGAAGCTAGGGGTTAAGTGCATAAAGCCCTCAAAAATGGCACAAGTCATCAGTCTGGTAAATTTATGTTTCTAATTGCCACTATTAATGTAAACCCACCCACACATTCATATTTTATTCATTCCTCTCTACTATGTTCAAATCACTAAGAACTTATTTCTTCCTTGTATCTGAGAGACCTGCACTAATTTTCTGCAATGGAACCTGGATTATGTTAGAAGGAAGGTTCAGAGCTCATCAGAGTTCAGGATCAAACCCACCACCTGGTCTACTATGTAGGGTTTTTGCCTGGAGGAATCAATGGTAATGGCAATCTAACTGCTAATTCAAGAATGCTCCTGAATATATTACTCTAATGGTTAAAATGATGAAGACCTAGACTTATGGGAGATGTAAAAACAGGTCCTTATCAGCTCCATCTTCAACCAAAGGTAAATGCACAGGTCCCTGCTAAAACCACCATACATAGGCTCCAATACATCAAGGTATCTGGCACTTCTCTGCCTCCTATATCCCATTCTTTTTTTTTTTTTTTTTTTTTTTAATTTTTTTTTTTTTTAACGTTTATTTATTTTTGAGACAGAGAGAGACAGAGCATGAACAGGGGAGGAGCAGAGAGAGAGAGGGAGACACAGAATCTGAAACAGGCTCCAGGCTCTGAGCTGTCAGCCCAGAGCCTGACGCGGGGCTCGAACTCACGGACCGTGAGATCATGACCTGAGCTGAAGTCGGACGCTTAACCGACTGAGCCACCCAGGCGCCCCTCCTATATCCCATTCTTAACCAGTTTTATGTTGATCATGCCTCCATTATCCATCCTCTTATCCTGAGATATACTGCAGGGCTCACAACATTCAGACAGATACTTCATTGTCACTATGCACTGTGCTTTCAATCTGAATTTAACCTCCAACATGGGCTTCTGGATTATTCTAGGCTCCCTGTCTTAAAACTCACCTGCCAGTCTCACAGCTCACATGACTTGCCTACTTGCCTTACTGAGTCCAGAGTCTTTAGCTTCACTTCTTTGGAAGGAGGTTTGGCAAAAAATAGAATGGATGGATTTATAATTCTCTTGGGCCAACAAATGTTAGTGGAGAGAAAAACCAGTACGTCTCATAGGAGTTTATTTATCTCGACCAAAGAATGCCAAATTTAAGACTTCTGTTGTATAGCTGCTTTATTGCAGTTTCCTGTGCCAGCACTCCAGCTGATAGGAGGCAAGTCATGTCTAGACCAGTCAAGCTTGAGTGTATTAGCCTCAACAGCAGCTTATATGTAGCTACCTTCTCCCTCTAACTTCTTCCCAACATCCACCAGGTTGACATATAAAAAGATGTTTACCTTATTATTTACCAAAACAGGAAAGCATCTAAAAGCTAAAATAAACTGCACTAGAAAATGTGAAAAAGGAGAATGGTTAGGTCACAGTTTTTTTTTCTTTTCTTTAATGTGTACTCAAAAGAAAGATTTGCTCTCCAAAATCAATTTCTGCCCACTCTGATTCTTGTGTGAGTGTTTTGACAAAAGCTTTGAAGAAGCCTTAAGAGGTAGGAATCAATATTGAGATTACACTAACTGACCTATAAACAATTCTTGCCTTTGCAGCCAAAATCTCAGGATAAAAGCCACAGAAAGAGGTCATATTTAACTGATTTTTATATGAGAAGCAATAGACAGAGTTGGGACACATGAAATCTGCTTTTTTTCTGCTAGATATTTGATTTCTAAATCCTCACTTATCATATATTGAGGAAAAAGCTGACAAGAGTTTTAGATTGTATCTGGAAAACTATAAAGTTTATACCTTGGAGATTTCCTTATTTAACACATATAAATAACTGTTGATAGCTAAATTTAGATATTTGGGTAAAAAAATCTCCCCATGACAGGCCACCTGTTTTAATATCCTTCCCATAAACATGTGAGGCAAGATGTCATAATGGCTCTATAAACTGGGCACTAGCAACCCAGACAGCTATTTAGTTAGTCCCAAAATGACTTAGAAGAGCCTTCAGCAAAGTTATATGTGAGCCTCTGCATCATAGACAACTACTCACCCTTTTCTAAGGCCTGGCCTTCCTCTCTATCAGCAGCCACCTCCTTTGGGTATCCAGACCTTCGTTAATTTTCCAATGGTAAGAACATTTAAAAACTAGAGGGACTGATGCGCTGTTTGTTTGAGAACAGACTAATTCATGGAATCACAGAAGAGGTAAAACACAAGGCCACAGGAACCAGGAACCAGAGCAAATACGGTGGCAGATATTTATAGACTGTCCCTTTAGATTGCTGCCTGTGAATGGCCAACTGGAACTATAAGCCAGCCCTCATCCTTTGAGGAGGGTGAGAGAGCAGTAGGTAATAGACTGAAAAACCACACTGGAGTAGGGGCTCCTGGGTGGCTCAGTCGGTTAAGCATCCAACTCTTGGTTTCAGCTCAGGTCATGATCTCATGGTTTCATGAGTTTGAGCCCTGCATTAGGCTCTGTGGTGACAGCACAGAAACTGCTTGGGATTCTCTCTCTCCCTCTCTCTCTGCTTCTCCCCTGTTCACACCTTCTCTGTCTCCCTCAAAAATAAGTAAACTTTTAGAAAGAAAGAAAGAAAGAAAGAAAGAAAGAAAGAAAGAAAGAAAGAAAGAAAGAAAGAAAAAGACCGACCACACTGGAGTACCAAAGAAAGAAGAGCTCCCAATGGGAGAGATGCTGGTAAGGCAAATAGAAACAATGTCAACACAGTGCTCCAGAATCCAAGGAGTGTTTTAAAAAGAGAAAACTGAACCAACATTTATCCCACTTGTGCTCAATTTTATACCTATAACTTCATTAGGTAAAAGTAAACTCCCTCCTCAAAAGCCGATTTCCAAGTAAGTCAAAATACCACTACCACCTGTAGCACTGTCATTTAAAAATGTTAATGCTAGGATTCTAGCAACATTATAGTATCACTTTTAAAAGCATAAGAAACTCCACAATATGCATTCAAATAACATGTTTTTTAATGAGATGAAGTGCATCCATTTTATTTCAAAAGATGAGTCATGTGAGAATGATTCAAGATAGCATCTATCACATGCAGACCCTATCAGGCATATAAAAAGGCATAAAAAGTCTTACTCTGAGTATTCTAGCAGATTTAGGTGAAGTGAAATAAAATTTCTAGGTTACCCAACAAAGGCTTATTTACACTGAATTTCACCATAGTGGGCCCAGTCTCCTTCTAGAACAGCTCCTGGTAATTTTAATAGGCTTTCCCTGATCACTCTGATCTCCCCTGTTTTTAAGCATCAAAAGCTTAAGTTATTATAATTTCAATTTATTTTTGTTAATTATTATTAATTTCATAAAATAGAGTAAAATGATAAGGTAGTATGAAAAGATAAAATTTAGCATAAAATGATATACCTGGACTGTAAGAAACAAAAGATTAATGTTTTTATCATCTATTCAGGACATTAAATTTGAGGGAAAAAGTACTGGTGGCCTTAAAGTTCTATTTCCCTATTCTTCTTAAGTTGTACTTTCTTGGGGTGCCTAGGTGGCTCAGTTGGTTAAGTGTCCTACTTTTGATTTCATCTCAGATCATGATCTCATGGTTTGTGGGTTCAAGTCCCATATCAGGCTCTGTGCTGACAGCTCAGAACCTGGAGCCTGCTTCAGATTCTGTGTGTGTGTCTCTCTCTGCTCCTCCCCTGATGCTCTGTCTCACTCACTCTCAAAAATAAATAAACATTTAAAAAAATTTTAAGTGTACTTTCTTTAGTTTCTTAATTTTTATTCACTCTTACAAAGTGAATTGAACACCCAAATGCTCAATCTTGATGAATAAGAAATGAGCTATATGGTGAGTGAAACTTTTTCATTGTTGTTGATCACTCCCAGAATTTAAAAAATTTTAAATAGAATTCTTTTTAGCCAATTGCAAATGCCTGTGTTTCTTCAGTCACTGAACTGCAAAGAGATAAATCCGAAGAAAGTGGTATCCTACTTTTTTGCACCAAGCGTCACCTTTCAGTAGCCCCAACTCAAAACCAAATTTTCCCAAGAAATCTGAGCAACACTTCTCTTTAGAAGAAAAGGAAAATCTGGGGGCACCTGGGTGGCTCACGATTGAGCATCCTCCTCTTGATTTTGGTTCAGGTCATGATCCCAGGGTTGTGGGATTGAGCCCATGTCCGGCTCCAAGTTAGCATGCTTGAGATTTGTTTTCTTCCTTTCTCTCTCTCTCTCTCTCTCTCTCTCTCTCTCTCTGCTTCTGCTCCCCTCCTCTACTTGCTCTCTGTCTCTAGAATAATTTAAAAAAAAACTTTTAAATAAATAAAGAATAAAAGACAAATCTAATATTTATAACTAGAAAAAAAAGCAAACTTGTTTTGTTTTCAGTTAGCTAGACATAGAAAAAATCCTTGTTTCTTCTTAGATGCCTGACAGGTTGAAAACTAGTTCAGTAAAACAGACATATAAGAAAGAGCAAATGCCATTACTTTCTCATATCTTGACAAAACAATGGGATTTTCTCCACCAAAAATATGGCTTAAGTATGCTGAGCAAGGTGATTTTGTTGACAATGCTACCAGTTATCCTATTCAAAACATGCCTTACTTGCCTGAGTACTTTAACATAGTTTAAAATCTATGCACTTTTTGTTGTTGTTGTTGTTGTTGTTGTTGTTGTTGTTGTTACACAAAGGTTTTCTTTGCTTTCATGCACATCTGCCAGCAGTCTTTCTAACATATTTAAGAAACCCATAGCCATAATTCCAAAGACATTCTAGAAGCATATTTTCCATCTGCTTATTCTATCCAATATCAAAAAAGAGATACTAATGAAATATAAACTAATCACTTTAAGCAGCTCCTTTGTAAAACATAATTATCTTTCCAATAATCATATTAATTTCTGCCCTAAAATCTGTATGTGTTAATGTTTAATAAATTTTTAAAGGAATACCTTCATGATAATGCTTTTTACTGGCATACCTAGTTTATCAAGCAACTTTTTTGCTAACCTGCTAAACAGTTGCAAAGAGTTTATTAATATTACCCCTTATCCTTGATCTGGTTTTTTTATTTCCATTCTATGAAACTATTATGTTCCAAGAAATACTAGAGTTTGAGCAATAATTCCGGTTAGAAGAAGTGAGGAAAAACAGGAAGATAAATTTTGTGGTCACGGCCTATATTTACACATCATTACAACATATTACAAGAAAATGTCAAAATGTTTATCGTTCTAGGGGCACCTGAGTGGCTCAGTCGGTTAAGCGTCACACTTTGGCTCAGGTCATGATCTCACCTTCTGTGAGTTCAAGGCCCCGCATCGGGCTCTGTGCTGACAGCTCAGCTCAGAGCCTGGAGCCTGCTTCAGATTCTGTGTCTCCCTCTCTCTGCTCCTCCCCTGCTTGTACTCTGTCTCTCTCTCTCAAAAAATAAACATTAAAAAAAAAGTTTAAAAAACGTTCATCATTCTAGACAGCAATAAGGAACAAAACTTTTCTCAATAGCAAACTTACAGCAGGATTTCTACTGCCTTTAGGCCATACTGAAATAAAAAAAATTATTCTTTAGCAATAACTCATAAATTGCCTAATAAGCCTGTTAATTTAATCATTATTAGCTGATTCAGCAAAGAAATCTTTATTGAGGGCATGTGATGTATCAACACTAGAATGAAACATCCTCAACATTACTGTCTTACCTGGGAGAAAGACAAATTATGACAATATGCATGATAAATAAAATAAGTGAAAAATCAATGAGGCACAAAATTAGGCCACAGAATGGAGAAATTACCTCTACCAACAACAAAGAAGTCTTCACAGAAGAGGAAATCACTCATCTCTTAATAATTAGGGTTTACAGGGCAGAAAAATAATAAACAATAAGTGCACTCAATGCAGAGAAAATACTATGTGCCATAACACATAACAGGAGATCACTATCACCTCCATGTAAGGTGAGTTGGGTGAAACTGCAGGAGATAATGGTGAAGAAGGTAAGGCTGTATCAAGAAGATCTTCACAACACAAAATTAATTCATTAATTTAATAGACCTGTTTTAGAGATAGGAGGACTTAAAGGAATTTCATAAGAGGAATGATGATATATCATAGCGAAATTTTAGCTTGGATATGATCACAGCACCAGCCCCCTCCCCATTCATACAGAACTTACGCATGACTCACTGTCCTCCTCTCCATCATTACTCTTTGGGAGCTTAAGCATCAGAATGACTCAAATAACACCCTAAACTTTTGGACCTTTGAACTTGTCATCTCCAAAATTTTGCAACCTCAGCCACACAAGCCCAAAAACTACATTACCGATAACTGGGCTGCCTCTGATTTCTTAATTTCTCATTCCCTAAATAGCGCCACCAAGCACCCTGCTTTCCTCATCTAGTAGTATTTCTTCAGTCAATACTTTGACCACAAAACTCCAAATCTATGGACTTTCATAAGTTTTCACCATGTCACCATGTTCTTACCTTCACTTGTTTTCATGGCTAGTTTAAATTCCATGCTATGATGGCGAATATGATATGCCAATGACTGGGGCAGGAGGTGCTCCTATATTTGGATTACCATTATTTCTGGTTATGTCTGTGAGAATGTTTCCAGATGAGATTACTATTAGCATCAATAGATTACAAAAGCATATGACCCTCTCCAATATAAGTGAGCATCATTTAGTCCATTTAGGGTCTGAATATTGAAAAACAAAAAAAGTGGTAAAAGGAAGAATTTAGTCTCTTAGCCTGACTGCTGAGCTGGAACACTGGTCTTTTTCTGACAGGTGATCTTGGCTGTCAGGCCTTTTGACTCAGACTAGAACTGCATTATTCATTTTTCTGGTTGTTTAGCTCACATTCAGCCTCCATAATCATGTGAGCCAATCCTCCATACATACATCTCTCTCTCTCTCTCTCTCTCTCTCTCTCTCTCTCTCTATGTATGTGTACATATACATATACATATATATATGTATATATATATATCTGTAGGAGGAGATAATGTATGTGTATGTGTATGTGTGTGTATATGCATAAAATTTCCTATGTTCTGTTTCTCTGCAGAACCTGACTAATCTAATGCATAAGGTTAATCATTATATCATTCTCTTTAAAACATCCCCCACTCTCCAATATTCCATCCATGCACAAACTAAACTTATGAGAGCCCAATTTTCTTACCTTTCCAAGGATGATTCTCAGCAGTTCAATGTTCTTTTATAAAATACAAATATACATTCATTATTTGCCTTTTAAACACAACTATTTATTTAGCTTATCATAAGCCAGACACTGTCCTAGACCTGAGAGATAGAGAAATAAGCAAGACCAAAGTCATGTTCTGTTGGCTTTTTCATTCCAACAAATGAAATCGATTTGATTTCGCAGATGAAAAGTAAATACATAAAGCAATTTTAGTTAGTAATAAACATATAAAAATTCAAAGCAAGATAAGTAGTTAGAGAATACGAGGTGAAGCAAGTTGATTTTGGTCATCAAGGGAGGTCTCTCTGAAGAGGAGAAATTAGAGCTAAGAATTAAATAAAGTAGGAACAGGGGATTCTGGGAAGATGGTGGCGTAGGAGGACACTGGGCTCATGCACCACCTGCTGATCACTTAGATTCCACCTACACCTGCCTGAATAACCCAGAAAACCGCCAGAGGACTAGCAGAACGGAGTCTCCGGAGCCAAGCGCAGACGAGAGGCCCATGGAAGAGGGTAGGAAGGGCGGAGAGGCAGTGCGCGCTCCACGGACTGGCTGGAGGGAGTCCGGCGGAGGGGCGGCCCGCCGGCCAAGCAGACCCCCCGAGTTTGGCTTGCAAAAGCGGAGGGGCCGGACGGAGTGTGTTCCGACAGCAAGAGGGACTTGACATCTGGAAGGTTATAAGCTAACAGCTCTGCTCGGAGAACAGGAGGGCTGGAGGACAACAGGAAGGAGAGTTGTTGAGCCCCGGACCACAGAACTCAGCTTGGCAGGGAACAAAGGCGCTCGCCAGTGTCATCTCCCTCGCCCATCCCCCAGCCAAAATCCCAAAGGGAACCGGTTCCTGCCAGGGAATTTGCTTGCACCACACAAACACCCAAAGCTGTGCTTCTGCGGATCCATCCCTCCGGTGGGTCTGACTCCCTCCTGGTGTTTCAGGGTCCCTCCCGAAGTGGATCTCCGAAGGAAAAGCGAGCTGAGCCTGCTCTCCTGCTCCTGTGCACCTTGCCCATCCACCCCAGCTAATACGCCAGATCCCCAGCACCACAAGCCTGGCAGTGTGCAAGTAGCCCAGACAGGCCATCCCCCCCACAGTGAATCCCGCTCCTAGCAGAGGGGAAGAGAAGGCACACACCAGTCTGACTATGGCCCCAGCGGTGGGCTGGGGGCAGACATCAGGGCTGACTGCGGCCCCTCCCACCAACGCAAGTTATTCAAGACAGAACAGGGGAAGTGCCCCAAAGTCCCGCACCACTCCAGGGACTATCCAAAATGACAAAATCAAAGAATTCTCCTCAGAAAAAGGTCCAGGAAATAACAACAGCAAATGAACTGATCAAAAATGATTTAAACAATATAACAGAAAGTGAATTTAGAATAATAGTCATAAAATTAATCGCTCGGCTTGAAAACAATATAAAGGACAGCAGAGAATCTCTTGCTACAGAGATCAAGGGACTAAGGAACAGCCAGGAGGAGCTAAAAAATGCTATCAACGAGCTGCAAAATAAAATGCTCGGATTGAAGAGGCAGAGGAGAGAATAGGTGAACTAGAAGATAAAATTATGGAAAAAGAAGCTGAGAAAAAGAGAGATAAAAAAATCCAGGAGTATGAGGGGAAAATTAGAGAACTAAGTGACACACTAAAGAGAAATAATCTACGCCTAATTGGTATTCCAGAGGAGGAAGAGAGAGGGAAAGGTGCTGAAGGGGTACTTGAAGAAATAATAGCTGAGAACTTCCTGGATCTGGGGAAGGAAAAAGGCATTGAAATCCAAGAGGCACAGAGGATTCCCTTCAGACATAACTTGAATCGATCTTCTGGCACGACATATCATAGTGAAACTGGCAAAATACAAGGATAAAGAGAAAATTCTGAAAGCAGCTAGAGATAAACGTGCTCTAACATATAAAGGGAGACCTATAAGACTCGTGACCGATCTCTCTACTGAAACTTGGCAGGCCAGAAAGGAATGGCAGGAGATCTTCAATGTGATGAACAGAAAAAATATGCGGCCGAGAATCCTTTATCCAGCAAATCTGTCATTTAGAATAGAAGGAGAGATAAAGGTCTTCCCAAACAAACAAAAACTGAAGGACTTTGTCACCACTAAACCAGCCCTACAAGAGATCCTAAGGGGGATCCTGTGAGACAAAGTACCAGAGACATCGCTACAAGCATGAAACCTACGGACATCACAATGACTCTAAACCCATATCTTTCTATAATAACACTGAATGTAAATGGACTAAATGCGCCACCCAAAAGACATAGGATATCAGAATGGATAAAAAAAAAAAAAACATCTATTTGCTGTCTACAAGAGACTCATTTTATTTTATTTTTTTATTATTTTTTTTTAATGTTTATTTATTTTTGAGACAGAGAGAGACATAGCATGAATGGCGGAGGGGCAGAGAGAGAGGGAGACACAGAATTCGAAGCAGGCTCCAGGCTCTGAGCTGTCAGCCCAGAGCCTGACGCGGGGCTCGAACTAACGGACCGCGAGATCGTGACCTGAGCCGAAGTCGGACGCTCAACCAACTGAGCCACCCAGGCGCCCCAAGAGACTCATTTTAGACCTGAGGACACCTTCAGATTGAGAGTGAGGGGATGGAGAACTATTTATCATGCCACTGGAAGTCAAAAGAAAGCTGGAGTAGCCATACTTATATCAGACAAACTAGACTTTAAATTAAAGGCTGTAACAAGAGATGAAGAAGGGCATTATATAATAATCACAGGGTCTATCCATCAGAAAGAGCTAACAATCATAAATGTCTATGTGCCGAATACAGGAGCCCCCAAATATATAAAACAATTACTCACAAACATAAACAACCTTATTGATAAGAATGTGGTAATTGCAGGGGACTGTAACACTCCACTCACAGAAATGGATAGATCATCTAGACACATGGTCAATAAAGAAACAAGGGCCCTGAATGATACATTGGATCAGATGGACTTGACAAATATATTTAGAACTCTGCATCCCAAAGCTACAGAATATACTTTCTTTCGAGTGCACATGGAACATTCTCCAAGATAGATCACATACTGTGTCACAAAACAGCCCTTCATAAGTATACAAGAATTGAAATCATACCATGCATACTTTCAGACCACAATGCTATGAAGCTTGAAATCAACCACAGGAAAAAGTCTGGAAAACCTCCAAAAGCACGGAGGTTAAAGAAGACCCTACTAAAGAATGAATGGGTCAACCAGGCAATTAGAGAAGAAATTAAAAAATATATGAAAACAAATGAAAATGAAAATACAACAATCCAAATGCTTTGGGATGCAGCGAAGGCAGTCCTGAGAGGATAATACATTGCAATCCAGGCCTATCTCAAGAAACAAGAAAAATCCCAAATACAAAATCTAACAGCACACCTAAAGGAAATAGAAGCACAGCAGCAAAGACAGCCGAAATCCAGCAGAAGAGAAATAATACAGATCAGAGTAGAAATAAACAATACAGAATCTAAAAAAACTGTAGAGCAGATCAATGAAACCAAGAGTTGGTTTTTTGAAAAAATAAACAAAATTGATAAACCTCTAGCCAGGCTTCTCAAAAAGAAAAGGGAGATGACCCAAATAGATAAAATCATGAATGAAAATGAAATTATTACAACCAATCCCTCAGAAATACAAGCAATTATCAGGGAATACTATGAAAAACTATATGCCAACAAACTGGACAACCTGGAAGCAATGGACGAATTCCTAAACACCCACATGCTTCCAAAACTCAATCAGGAGGAATAGAAAGCTTGAACAGACCCATAACCAGCAAAGAAATTGAATCAGTCATCAAAAATCTCCCAACAAATAAGAGTCCAGGACCAGATGGCTTCCCAGGGGAGTTCTACCAGACGTTTCAAGCAGAGATAATACCTATCCTTCTCAAGCTATTCCAAGAAATAGAAAGGGAAGGAAAACTTCCAGACTCATTCTATGAAGCCAGTATTACTTTGATTCCTAAACTAGACAGAGACCCAGTAAAAAAAGAGAACTACAGGCCAATATCCCTGATGAATATGGATGCAAAAATTCTCAATAAGATACTAGCAAATCGAATTCAACGGCATATAAAAAGAATCATTCACCATGATCAAGTGGGATTCATTCCCGGGATGCAGGGCTGGTTCAACATTCGCAAATCAATCAACGTGATACATTACATTAATAAAAGAAAAGATAAGAACCATATGATCCTGTCAATCGATGCAGAAAAGGCCTTTGACAAAATTCAGCAACATTTCTTAATAAAAACCTTCGAGAAAGTCGGGACAGAAGGAACATACTTAAAGATCATAAAAGCCATTTATGAAAAGCCCACAGCTAACATCATCCTCAATGGGGAAAAACTGAGAGCTTTTTCCCTGAGATCAGGAACACGACAGGGATGCCCACTCTCACTGCTGTTGTTTAACATAGTGTTGAAAGTGCTAGCATCAGCAATCAGACAACAAAAGGAAATCAAAGGCATCAAAATTGGCAAAGATGAAGCCAAGCTTTCGCTTTTTGCAGATGACATGATATTATACGTGGAAAATCCGATAGACTCCACCAGAAGTCTGCTAGAACTGATACCTGAATTCAGCAAAGTTGCAGGTTACAAAATCAATGTACAGAAATCAGTTGCATTCTTATACACTAATAATGAAGCAACAGAAAGACAAATAAAGAAACTGATCCCATTTACAATTGCACCAAGAAGCATAAAATACCTAGGAATAAATCTAACCAAAGATGTAAAAGATCTGTATGCTGAAAACTATAGAAAGCTTATGAATGAAATTGAAGAAGATATAAAGAAATGGAAAAACATTCCGTGCTCATGGATTGGAAGAATAAACATTGTCAAAATGTCAATACTACCCAAAGCTATCTACACATTCAATGCAATCCCAATCAAAATTGCACCAGCAATCTTCTCGAAACTAGAACAAGCAATCCTAAAATTCATATGAAACCACAAAAGGCCCCGAATAGCCAAAGTAATTTTGAAGAAGAAGACCAAAGCAGGAGGCATCACAATCCCAGACTTTAGCCTCTACTACAAAGCTGTCATCATCAAGACAGCATGGTATTGGCACAAAAACAGACACATAGACCAATGGAATAGAATAGAAACCTCAGAACTAGACCCACAAACGTATGGCCAACTAATCTTTGACAAAGCAGGAAAGAACATCCAATGGAAAAAAGACAGTCTCTTTAACAAATGGTGCTGGGAGAACTGGACAGCAACATGCAGAAGATTGAAAGTAGACCACTTTCTCACACCATTCACAAACATAAACTCAAAATGGATAAAGGACCTGAATGTGAGCCAGGAAACCATCAAAACCCTAGAGGAGAAAGTAGGAAAAGACCTCTATGACCTCAGCCGTAGCAATTTCTTACTTGACACATCCCCAAAGGCAAGGGAATTAAAAGCAAAAATGAACTACTGGGACCTTATGAAGATAAAAAGCTTCTTCACAGCAAAGGAAACAACCAACAAAACTAAAAGACAACAGACGGAATGGGAAATGATATTTGCAAATGACATATTGGACAAAGGGCTAGTATCAAAATCTATAAAGAGCTCACCAAACTCCACACCCAAATAACAAATAACCTAGGGAAGAAATGGGCAGAAAACATGAATAGACACTTCTCTAAAGAAGACATCCGGATGGCCAACAGGCACATGAAAAGATGTTCAACGTCGCTCCTTATCAGGGAAATACAAATCAAAACCACATTCAGATATCACCTGACGCCAGTCAGAGTGGCCAAAACGAACAAATCAGGAGACTATAGATGCTGGAGAGGATGTGGAGGAATGGGATCCCTCTCGCACTGTTAGTGGGAATGAAAATTGGTACAACCACTCTGGAAAACAGTGTGGAGGTTCCTCAAAAAATTAAAAATAGACCTACCCTATGACCCAGCAATAGCACTGCTAGGAATTTACCCAAGGGATACAGGAGTACTGATGCATAGGGGCACTTGTACCCCAATGTTTATAGCAGCACTCTCAACAATAGCCAAATTATGGAAAGAGCCTAAATGTCCATCAACTGATGAATGGATAAAAAAATTGTGGTTTATATACAAAATGGAGTACTACTTGGCAATGAGAAAGAATGAAATATGGCCCTTTGTAGCAACATGGATGGAACTGGAGAGTGTTATGCTAAGTGAAATAAGCCATACAGAGAAGGACATATATCATATGGTTTCACTCTTATGTGGATCCTGAGAAACTTAACAGAAACCCATGGGGGAGGGGAAGGAAAAAAAAAAAAGAGGTTAGAGTAGAAGAGAGCCAAAGCATAAGAGACTCAAAAACTGATAACAAACTGAGGGTTGATGGGGGTGGGAGGGAGGGGAGGGTGGGTGATGGGTATTGAAGAGGGCACCTTTTGAGATGAGCACTGGGTGTTGTATGGAAACCAATTTGACAATAAACTTCATATATTGGAAAAATAAAAATAAATAAATAAATAAATAAATAAATAAATAAAGTACAGAACAAACACTATGAAGAGCAGAGTTAGCCCTGAAATATGTCCTGCCTTACTCAGTGTGTAAGACATGGTTCTCCAATGGCCTAAACCAGTGAAGGTCCCTGTGACTTCTCTGATCCAGTTTTCTTTTGCTTTCTTCTTGGATTACTCTGGTGTAGCCACACAAGCCTACTTGACCAGCACTGGATGGGCATGCTGCCATGTTGGAGACTGCATAGTAGCTGTTTCCTACATTTAGAACACCTTTCCCCAGACATTTGTGTGGCTAACTCCCTCAAAGAAGCCTACTTAAAACAATCCCTTGCACATAATAAGTGCTATATGAGCATTAGGTATGGCTAGTTTAATAGGGAAGTTTAGCCTTGACTTTTTAAGGAGCTCCCAACCCTCTTCTTGGCAATGGAGGCAAGAAGAAAAGTATCCTTTTGACCACATACTTCTGCATTAAAAACTAAAATAAACAAGTGCTTTACTAACAAAACACATCTGTGGTATGCTTTTAATCTGAAGAGCATAATTTTGAAACCTCTTGTCTAAGGGCTTTGCCTTTGGGAAACCATGATCATTCATACAATTTCTGCTTTGTACCACACCATATCGCTCCTGTAAGGCAAGTGAACATAGTGTCTATTTGCTGTTTGAAGGGGAGTTATGGGAAAGGAGAAACTACAGGAATAAAACAGTGAAAAAGTAGAAATAGTTTACTATCTCAAAATACTATTCTGCCATCATAGACTTTATAAATTCTTTCATGTACCAAAGGATTATCCCAGAAGTTCTTTGAAACTTTGGTGTATCAGTAATAGACAGGTAAAAGGTTTGTGCATTTCATCAGGAATTTTAACTTTGTGCTCCACACTGTTATTTAATAATGGTGCAGTTACAATGGTGCTTCTTAAATTTAATGTACGATGACTCACCTGGAGATCTTGTTACAAAGCTGATATTGATTAAGTACTTTGGGAGTGGTGCCCAGTGTTCTGCATTTCTAACACATCCTCAGGATGCTAATGTTGGTCCTGGGAACTTAATACAAGCTTAGTTTGGATATGTCTTCCTTTTTTTTTTTTAAGTTTATTTATTTTGAGAGGGAGAGAGAGAGCATGAGCATGGGAGGGGCAGAGAGAGAGGGAAACAGAGAATCCCAAGCAGGTTCCACACTGTCAGCACAGAGCCCAATGCAGGACTCAAACTCACAAACTGTGAGATCATGACCTGAGCCAAAATCAAGAGTTGGACGCTTAACCGACTGAGCCACCCAGGTGCCCCATTATTTTTTAAGTTTGTTTATTTATTTTCAGAGAGAGAGGGAGAGAAAGGGAGAGAATCCCAAGCAGGCTCCAAACTGTCAGCACAGAGCTCAATGTGGGGCTTAAACTCACAAACCATGAGATGATGACTCGAGCGGACACCAAGAGTCAGATGCTTAACTGAGTGACCCAGACACTCCTTGATATGTCTTTCTTAATGGAATATATACATAATTGCTCTATATAACATACCTTGATGTATGCAAGCCAAAACTTATTTTAAAGAATTAGAAAATTAAAAGTTGAATAATTTGCACCGGGTTTACTCAGAATCAGCAGTACAACACATCTATAATTTTAGATAGTCCTCAATATTGCACACTACATGATTCAATTCAAAGTTTTCAACACACAGAACTGGAATTTGGGTTGTATACTTTTTATTTATTTTACCTTTTTTTTTACTTTTTAAAGAAAATGTTTAGTTGAATATTTTTAAGAAAAGGGGTTTTAATCTTTTCTTATGTAAAAGTACATTAGTGAGAGAAAATACGTCCTCTCTCTCACATACACATACAACAATGGATACAATTAACATAGTCTTGTTAACAAACAAGACTTATTGAATTACAGCCTTAGTAAAATTTTAACTAGACGGCATAACCTGGTGTTAGAAAGAAACAAACATAGGAAAGGACTTACCACTTTACACAGCAACTATTATTGCTGAACCTATCACCTCAGTGTGGAATACAGGATAACATTTTTTTTTTCATTAAAAACAAGGATTATATAAATTCCATTGTGGAAACTCTAAGTTAAAGAAAGCAAATAGTTTCTTTTGTGAAGTATATGATCAAATACAGAAACCATGCCCTCTGCCAACATGCCTTTTACCATGGCCATGAGAAAGTGCATTCACTAAATATTTTCTTGGAATACAGCTCCCACCCAGGGTGACAAGTATTATAATTTTTATTTACATAAAAAAAGAAATAATTGTAGCAGTTTGTGTCTATCTTACTGCAATTCCTCATAAGCAGAAGAAATAAACAGCTTCATACCAGCTAAAAATTAGACCTGGTTAAAAGTTTGAGAGAAGTTGATTTCTTTGCTGTTTACTTAAATCTTGCTAAAAATAGAAATATTGTAAATTATACATTTTTAAAGTTATACCTGTCCAACAGATTTCTTCTGGCCATTTCAAAATTTCTCACCATTCTCCAAGCTCCATGCAGTTTTAGGATTAGTAGAATTTGACATTTTTTTTGTAAGGAATGTCTGGGATACCCCAATTCTTTGTCCACCTGTTTTATTCCTCTTAGTATTCTAGACTCAAGTTAAGAACCATCCTTCCAGTTAAGTTTTCTGTATTGCTTGTTTATACTTCAGCTGATATTTTCTTCTTCCTGTGGTCACATTGGCATTTTATATGTATTTCATACAGCACCTGTATCACTGTATTAAAATAGCTTGTTTACACCTTGTCTCTAGTAACCACCCAGCTTCGCTAAGGCATTCACTGAGACAGCCCAGATATCTCTCATACCTACAAAACTACCAGACTACAATACAGACCTACCAAGGTGGTTGATGGTTTGGGTAAAGGACTAGATGAATGAACAATACATTTCCTCCTCAATGTATGGACTTTAAAAGCACTTAAAATATGACCACATCTAAGTTAAAAATATCATCTGTATTATACCATATAATCCTCATCACATTTTTAAGAAAAATGAGTAATTATTAACTCCACCCACGTAATATGGAAACTGAGACTCAAAAGGTTAAAGTGTCCAAAGTCACATAAATAGTAAACTATGACACTAAAATTTGAAATCAGACCTCTTGGATTGTATACACTATGATAGTAAGGGGTGGAAAATTTAAATAGGATATTTGCAGAGGGAAAATTCTGACTCACACTGAGATGTATCAGACAACTCTGAGCCTGTGAGATTCCTAAAAACCACTATCTACAAGAATGCTTCAGACCCTGTCACTTATCCTATATATTTTAACTCTGAGCTGACCTTGGAACTTTGTTTTCACATGGATTAGCATTTCTAACTTTGGCCACACTGTATTACTTCATACTCTAAAAACGAGGTTGCAGTTTTTTTCTGTAGGTTCTAGAAAATTCACAAACCACCAATTTGCCTCCACTTTTGAATTCATAATACACAATGAGGCCAAGGAGGAGCAAGAAATGGAGGAAAAATATAATAACAATATAATTTCACTGCATTTAATGCTTTCTTGTTATACTTTTATGTTAGAAATGTCTTTGTAACTTGGTGAACTTCAGCTAGCAGGTGATCAGCACATTCACTTAATAAAAAGAGACTGAATAAAATTAGTTATTAAAAAAAAGTACCACATACAAACTACATATTACTATTCATACCATTTCATTACATAACATGCCAACAAAGAAAATTGAATAAAAGGAGAAAATATACCATGGACTTGCTATTTTTATTTGTTTTGTATGGGTTATAGCCTATTAGAAGTTTTGAATAACTAACAATAATCCTATTTATACAAACTGGATTTTCAGTCAACAAAAAATGATAGAACACAATTCAGCTTAACATGACTTTAAGCAAGACTGAAGTGTATGAAAAGAGTACAGAAATCAGTTATGTATGGCTTCAGGTTCCACACTATTAACGAAAGAGCTATTGATTATCCAGAATAAAGGACACAACAGCCAGTCAATAGCACTTTCGGTTACTTTTCCAGAAGTGGCAATGGGTTTTATTAAGCCTTTCAAACTCATCCATATGGTTCTTTAATAAAAATATAAGCAACAATGACAATTCCATGTCTTTTTCACATGTACCATGACTGCTTCTTCTCTTCTCTCTAGAGAAGATGGGTCACTAGTTTCATCTTATACCACAACTTACAGGAAGACAAACATTTACAAACCAAGTTTAAAAATATGGTTCTGCTTCCCCTTAGCCATGATTCATAAAACTGATCAAATTTCTTATGATTAACAGCACGTATTACAGAGCTCTATATATCATGGGCCCAGAAAGAACCCAGAAGAGACAAAATGTATCATATCTAACTTTGAAAAATATGACCACAGTAAAATTGAGTGAATGGACACAAACTCCATGATTAGGCAAAATCAACCAGGAAGAGCTCAGTGGCTAGACTTGCACACAGTATAGGTGTACCTCCTTGAATCTACCCATTGACTTCATTGTTTCTTGTGCCTCTGCTCTGTATTTGCAAAAGTCAGTGAGGATCAAGCACATACTCTCAGCATTGAGCTTTTCTGTGAGCTTGGTCATGATCTTTGTCTTATTTTTTCAACGTTTTTTTTGTTGTTGTTGTTTTTTTTTATTTATTTTTGGGACAGAGAGAGACAGAGCATGAACGGGGGAGGGGCAGAGAGAGAGGGAGACACAGAATCAGAAACAGGCTCCAGGCTCCGAGCCATCAGCCCAGAGCCTGACGCGGGGCTCGAACTCACGGACCGCGAGATCGTGACCTGGCTGAAGTCGGACGCTTAACCGACTGCGCCACCCAGGCGCCCCGATCTTTGTCTTATTAATGAAGTATTCTAAACAATTGAAAATGAATGTTTGGAATTGTTCAGGTAATTAGAAAAATGTCTTCATTCCAAAAACAAGTGCAGGAAGAAAGAGGAGCCTTCAAACTCATGTTTTCTGGAAACTCCACATTTTTAAATAGAATTTTACACAGAAAATAAAAAACACAATAACCTGGCATATTTACAGTATTTTGTAAGAATTTAATGGTGGTGGGCTTTAGTAAGGACTCCCATTCAGGCTTTATTACTTTAATAAAACAACTTTAGTACATTTACTATTCTACAGCAGTACTTTATTATGAGTTACCGAAAGTAAACTGCCCTTGTCAAAATAAATAAAGTACATCTCAGGATTCCACATTCCTGATTTTATAATGTTGCCTTTTAATGTTCATTGCTACTCATTTGCACAATTTAGTTATCTCTTGGGAATTTTCAAGTCATTAGTATGAATTAGTACAGTATTAAGTATAAAATGACAGATACTTCTAAGAATTTTAAAAGAAATGCACTCAGAAGCACAGATTAATGGAAGTAATGTATCTCCTACATTTACAGCTCCCACAATGAAAGCAGATGGACCACAAATACACTTTTTCTAAGTAGTCATTTTTAGTGGCAAAACTGCCAACACAGCAATATTCTAAGTCCATTTCTCCAACACAAACTCACAGAAAAACTCAACATGGTATAGCATAGAGAATCCTGAAGAGACATTGGATAGAAGTCTTGGTCGTGCCCTGACATTGTCTAAATGACTCCATGCATGATGTGGTTCCTTCATCTGTTCCCAAATGGTGCCTTCCACAATGTGCATACTCAGGAGTCCAGAATATCTGGCAATGTCTAGGGAGTTGATAAAGTACTTTGTAGTTTACATAGCTCTTTCCTATATGTATTATTTTATTTTTGCAGAATGGCATCATCCCATGCAACAAGAAGGGGAAACTACAGCACTTCCAAGAAGTTTATTAGCCATGTTTCTAGCAAGTGCCAGAATCAGTACCAGAACCTACATATTCTAAGTCCTCATGGATCTGAGGAGGAAGCAACCTTAGCCCATTATGCCGCAGAGATTTCATGTATTAAAAAGACTGGGGTCAGAGTTGACCAAGGTTCCTTAAGACTTTACTAATGCACACCCCTTCTGAAGTAATACATCCTCCACACCAATCCAATAAATTTCTTGCCTAATCTTTAAGTACACTGGTTGTTTTTTTATGAGAAACAACTGACCTAATTTGTTTGTTGTTGTTGTTGTTGTTGTTGTTGTTGTTTATCTGTTTTAATGCTCTTGCTAACTCTTGGAAAGCATCACTGATAAGGTCTCTTTGGAGAGGCTATAATCCCCAAATTAAATCCATGGTAAATACTAAAATAAATACTAAGTTTTTAATATAAAACTTATATAAAAATACTAAGTTTTTAATATAGTCATTATTTACCTTAGCTTAAACTAAAGAACTTGGAATTATGTAACAGCCAAGAAGTTGTTGAAGCTATTTATGTGGCATCCAGTACATGATGAGTGCTGTAAGCCTAAAATAAGAGAGTAGATATAAAATGGGAAGTTTTAAATTAAATTTGACTACAAACATTAAATATGAAAGTAATTACTATCTTATTTTTGTTATTATTCTTTAACCAGAGTATCTATACTGTTCCCTCCTTTAGGGTTCCTTACTCCATTATCAACCCATGCTCCACTTTTTTGCCTAAAGAACTGCTCATATGGCTTAAGCCCCAGCTAATATATCAGCCATCCAGTGTGGCTTTCCTGGACAATTAAAACAAATTTTGTTAACTCCTCTTCTGTGATAACCCACTTTAATCATATTTCTGTTTCAAAATTTCCTAGTTTTATTATAATTACTTTGCATGTTTGTCCTAGCCTTCACTCTGAGTTTCTTATGTCAAGAAACTGTTTAGTGGTCATTATGTATTTGTCTAGATATATAGGTATGTATTGACTTTTTGACTGATTTATGGGTAGGGTATACCTAGCACCTGCAACAGAGCCTCTGTAAGAGTCTGGAATGAAGGAATACATGAGGGGAGATGATAGAAAATATTTGAAATCTGATGACTACAAAAGTCAGTAAGTCCATGCAATGAAACTGAGCACTTTATAGTCCATATAGAACTTGCTATAGTGGCAGGTGTAAAAACAGAATTTTAAAGAGGACAATAGGCAAAAGCATTTGTATCTTTCCATGGCAATATAAAATGAATAGAGATAAATTAATGATTATCATAGTCCATCAAAAGGTACTGCTTTTCCCCTTCAAATTATCTCTTATCTCCTCTTGACATAGTCGAATGAATTCACTAATTAATACTAATGAACAGAAATCCTTAGGTAAATCATTCACTTCCCTTTGAAAGGAGGCTAAATTAACATTAAGATGGGTCAAAGTCAGGCCCAGAATCTTCAAAAGTGACTGTTTAATTGAGTGGATTTAACTTATCTTCCCATGATAATTGATAGCAAAAGCATGCATTTAATTGGAAATCCCCATGAAATAAAGCAAGACATACTGAAACTCTGTTCCGTATTTTTTTTTCAGGAATCACTTATCTTTTAAGAAAAATGAAGTTACTGATATATTTAGCAATTAATTTTCAGCTGTCATATAATTTAAATCTTTGACAAGAAAAATTGGATAACTTTGATGTTTGACTTCTAAAATTAACAAACGATGCTGGATTTATGCTAGAGTTAAACTGCTCACTGTAAATATACAGACTATTTACCCTGAATAATTAGTAACACAGAAGGTTACAAGATGAGATTCCAAAGCAGCATCTTTAGATTTTAAGGTCATTATCCCAATGTAGAGCTGAAAAATGTTTGTAAGTATCTCATCAGGTCAGAAGGTCAATAAACTCTACTAAAAAGGTATAGAGAGAATGAAAAAAATTCCTAAGAGACATGATAAAATAAGAAACATAAATTTACCTTTGATTTTGACTCTTTATTTAAAAGGAAAGAACATGAAAACTGGAGGATAAAATCTACTCTGAGAGTATTATGGGGCTCATATTACAGAACAGTGATGGCTGACATGGGTATTCGGACAGGCTGTAGCCACAGGACATGAAGGGATAGAGGAGGCAGCATTGCTGGAAGTGAGCATAGGAAGGCCTGATAAGCAAAAGAACAAGTGATTTGTATATACTCAAAGATAGACTTCTAGACTCATTTTCTTCTTTCACTTACTAGTTCAAGTTATATGACTCACAAAACCTGTTTTCTTAACTGAAGAATATGAATATCAACCAAACTTAAAGAATTTATTTTTACTGGTCAGGGATTCCCGGAACAAGAGAAACCACTTCATGTGTTCTAAGCATGAAAGATTTGATACAAAGAATGAGAGAACTACCCACAAATTCGAAGAGTTGGGGAGTGAAGGTCAGAGAAGCCACCCTGATTATCTCAGCCTGGAGCACTGATATGCATTAGCTGCTCCAACTCCTGCAAATATATGGAAGCTCCCATTGACTTTTTCTTTCTGCAGCAGTGAGAGGGTGGTCCCCAGGAACTGGCCAGGAAGCCCATATCAATCAGTGTCTCATCTGCACAGCATCTGTCTGACACTGCTTTCTGAGAATAACGGCCTCGCCTTCCTTCTGCTTTCCTAGTGAAATAAAAATGCTTCTTATTGGCATAGGCCAACCAGGAACATACAGGGAGAGGGATTCTAAAAATGGAGGCTTTGGCTTTTCTGTATGTCAAAGGAAATTTTAGAAAGAAATGGTGATGATTTGGAGCGCCTGTGTGGCTCAGTGGGTTAAGCGTCAGACTTTGGCTCAGGTCATGATCTTGTGGTTTGTGAGCTGGAGCCCTGTGTTGGGCTCTGTGCTGACACTCAGAGCCTGGAGCCTGCTTCAAATTCTGCTTCCCCCTCTCTCTGCCCCACCCTGCTCATGCTCTGTGTCTTTCTGTCTCTCGATAATAAATAAACGTTAAAAAAAAATTTTAAAAAGTGGTGATGGTTCAACTACTCAACACAGATGGAAATAAGATTAAATTAATTTATGTATAATAAGAGTACAATAAGTAGTGGTACCATCATCATCATCATCATCATCATCATCATCATCTTTATAGGCCAGAAAAAAACTATTGGACAACACTGACTGTCAAAGAGAGACTATGTCTTAGTATTGGGCTCCAGGCACCAAGAGTCTTTTCCAAAAAACAGAGTTTGGTGTTCTTTCAAGGAAAAAAAAATTAATGAGGAGGTTTTTCTCCATACTTTTTATTATTTCTCAAAATGTTTTTTGGTGGACCCATGTAACTTAGACAAGGAGAAGTTAACATTATTTTAGGGAGAAAAAGGAAAGTGGAGAATGAAGGGAGGGAAGGAGGAAGAGAGTAAAGTGTGAAAGAAACTTGGATTTTAGCTGTTATGTTCCTGGGACTCAGTTCAAGCCCAAAGCTTTTCCTCCTTGTTTTAGGTTACTCATAACTGATGTGGAAAAGCACCCATTGTGTCTTTAATTAGTAAGGAACATGACAATGAGAAGGAAAGTTTTAGCAGCTAGGAAACAGAATCAAGCACAAGGAAATAAATAATCTAATTGGTAAAAGTAATCACGGACAATTCAGCAAATTCAGCAGTTTGACACTACACATGTCTAAAGTGCAGCCAATTATAATACAGAGAAAATATAATGTATTTACACAGCAATATAAAAGCTCATCATGAAAAAAAAAAACCTGAAATATTATTGAGCCTCTCTGTTATACACAACTCTGCTGAAGAAGTTACGACAATGAGAGCCAGGGGCAGGAGATGGAGCCAGTGATAGATAACAGTAGAAATAAGCTCATGTCACGTGCCTCCTGACTGGCACAGGCAAAAGTCAAGACCAGGATGCAGTATCTGAAATCAGGACTCAAGAGTGGTTCTCTCTGAGACAAAGTCAAATAAAGTAAGAGAGTAAGTACAAGCTTCTTTGAAAGAGAGCTAGAAACAAGGGGAAACAAAAAGAAAGTGACTGGAAATGTTCCTAGAATTCCATGAGCCATAAAGCTGTACATACATACACTCTGTGGAGTTAGTCACTGGGAGGGTGGTCATCAATCAGTATGGTCACACTGGAAGACTCCCTCAGGGCAAGTTAAGAGGAAAAATAAAGACCTAAATAGTGCCACATATCAAGCCCATGAATCTGGGAACAGGATGGGAAAAGATGCATTTATGGTACGAATTAATCCAAACGATCAAGAGGGCAAATGTTTTCCACATGAACGCTATGTGTCATAAAGTACCCTGTGACCATGCATAAAATAGTGGCACATTTTGCCAGAAAGGTCATCTTGTTTACTCTTACTCCAGCCTTTTTCCTTTATCTGTTTAAAATATATCCATATAGGTTTGCAGCATGCCAATATATTCAAGACTATATTCAATACAAAGACATTTTGTTCACTTCTGTTCTCAGGCCCTTTGAGGAACATTAAAGTGCTTTTTTCCTAACACATCCTGATACATTCTCACAATGGACTAAACTGGCATTAAGAACGTCAATGTGTTGTAACATCTAAGAGATTAGAAAAAACTTCTGAACATTCATTGAACAATGATTCAAGAGGTACCTTTAATGTTCTAGTTCCACTCTTGGTTACTGGCTATGCAGTGGATTTAAGCTACTCTCCTAAACAAACAATGCCAACTTCCCATTGCTTTCAGAGTATAAATACCACACTATGGCTTTCAAATTCTTCTACACCATGTCCCCAATTTATCTTTCAGACACATATTCAAATATAAACCTCAAATAGCACATTCTTCATGAACATTTTCATATTTCTCCTAAACTGAATGTGGTCCTTCCTTACATAAAATATCTTTCCTTCTCTTTTATATAACATCATGTCTTGTTTCCAGTTAAATGCCTTTTTGTAAGAAGCTCACATCAAACCTTAGTGGATAACAACAGTAACTTATTATTTTTCCTGTTTCTGAACCGTGTCTAGGAGGTTCCTTTGCTGAATTTGCCTGTTCTCATTTATATAACTGTGCTCACGTGGAAGGTGAGCTCAGCAGGAAGGTCCCAAATGGCCTCACTTATGTCTGGTAGTTTGTACTGCTACCAAAAGGTAAACCATTTTTTTTCCTTCAAGACATCCCTCCATCTTTCTGCAGGCTAGACTGACTTAGTAATATTATGGCCTCAGAGCAGCATTCCAAGGTGACAAAAAGGACACTGCAAGATATCTTGAGGCCTAGGCTCTGGAGATCACACATTTTTATCACATTTTATCAGCCACATTTTTTTAGAAACAGCAAGTCACAAAGCCACCTGTGATTCAATGAATGGTAAAAGAGACTATTTCTTGGTTGGAGAAACTAAAAAGGACTTATAGCCTGACTAAATCTATCACAATCCATCCTCTGGTTGTATAATTACTTATAATCCTCCCCCATATAAAATACTTTAATTTGTTCTCAAGACCCCTATAAGTATTACCTGTAGCTTACTGACCTCAAAGTCCATTCCTGAATTATCTGCATTTTTCCCCGAGATCTGTAAGCTAAGATGAAGGCTATGTACCACTACTGCCTCCCCCAAACATCCATCCATTCATCTAGCAAACATTGGTAAAATGGAGACAGAATAACCTCAATAAAAATACTGCGAACACATAACCTCAATGTGAATGGGAACACATGGAATTTACTGATGCAGCATAATTCTGAAATCCAGCCTGTCACTTACTGCTATTTGCTGTAACTCTGAAAATTAGGGAATATTATTTGATCATGGCCCCTATGAACTCCCTAAGACTGGTTCTTTAATCCATTTTTCTCCAAAGTTCTTGGTGCCTTCTCTGCATTCCTGGTTCTTCTAAGATGCTTTTCTTTTCTACAGCCTATGTAATTAAGTAGTTATTATGGCCTGCTTGCTGCTTTCCAAAGACCTCTTTTCTTTTTTAAATGACTTAACTCCTAAAGGGTAAATCCAAGTTGGTAGTCTTCTTACCAATTCAACACCAATGTTCTTGAATAGCAATCCTAGAATCTTCTATTTTTAAAAAAATTGGCTTTCAAATAAAACAGTTTCTTCTGTAGTTCATCTATAATTTCCCATACCAAATCCTAAATAGCTATGAAAATATAATTGGCACCTTCAGGATCTGTCTAGAGATCCCCTTAGTCAAAACTCAAAAGGTATTTAGTACAACAGCTATCTTTTGAATTATAAGTGATAGTTTTGACAACTGTTCAGCCACTTGTGACATAGATCATTCTTTCTCCAGCTTCCAACTGTTCCTTTATTTCCTTTCTAGCCTCTCCTGGGAGTCTCCTTGCCTCTATCCATCACCTAGTCCCAAATATTAAACCTATTTAGGGTTCTGTTGCAGCCTTACTTATATCCAGCTCATGTCTGGCAGTTTGTGCTTTCCATCCACTGGGGCACCTTGGTTCTTTGTCTTGTGGCATCTCATCCTCTAATAGGTAATGCCAGCTTCCTTACATGATAACCTCAGGGCAGCATTCTAAGAGCAGAAAGGCGGAACCCACACAATATCACTTCCATGTCATTCTATTTATCACAGAAAATCACAGGGCAAATGTCCATTCAAAAATTGAAGAAATCTAAATTTTGTTGAGGATTTTTGCACCTATGTTCATTAGAGATATTGGCCTATAGCTTTCTCTATTATGTAGTGTCTTTATCCGGTTTTTGTTGTCAGGATAATGCTGGCCTCACAGAATGAATTTTAAATCTTTCCCTTCTTTTCTATTATTTGGAAAGGTTTGAGAAGAATAGGTATTAACTCATCTTTAGGTGCTTGATAGAATTCACCTGTAAGGCCATCTGGTCTGGACTCTTGTTTGTTGGGAGTTTTTTGATTACTGATTTAATTTCATTGCTAGCAATCAATCTGTTTGAATTTTACATTTCTTCTTGATTCAGTTATGAAAGGTTTGATGTTTCTAGGAATTTGTCTATTTCTTCTAGGATGTCTAATTTGTTTGCTTATACTTTTTCATAATACTCTCTTATAATCCTTTGTATTTCTATGGTTTGGTTATTATTTTTTCTCCATCTTTTATTTTGAAACATCTTTTTGTTTTGTTTTGTTTTGTTTTGTTTTGTTTTGTTTTGTTAGTCTGGCTAAAGTTTTATCAATTAGCAAAACAAATCCAACACTACATTTAAAAAATCATTCACCATGACCAAATGGGATTAATTCCTTTTGTGCAAGAGTAGTTCAACACTCACAGATTAATCACTGTGATTCATCACATTAATAAGACAAAGGAAAAAAAAAACATATGATCATCTCAATAGATGCAGAAAAAGCATTTGACAATGTACAACATTAATTCAAGATAAAAACCCTCAAGTAAGTAGGTTTAGAGAGAACATACTTCAACATAATAAAGGCTACATATGAAAAACCCACAACTAGCATCATATTCAGTGGTGAAAAACAGATCTTTCCCCCTAAAGTCAGGAACAAGACAAGGATGTTTACTCTCACTACTTTTATTTGACATAGTACTGGAAGTCCTAGCCACAGTATTCAGACAAAATAAAGAAAAGGTATCTAAATTGTTAAGAAAGAAGACTTTCATTATTTTCAGAAAACATGATACTATATATATAGAAAATCCTAAACACTACACATGCACACACACACACACAACTACTAGCACTGATAAATGAACTGAATACAATTGCAAGATATAAAGTCAAATACAGAAATATGCTGCATTTCTGTACACTAATAATGAAGCAGCAGAAAGAGAAATTAAGAAAACTATCCCATTTACAATTGTACTAAAAAGAATAAAATACCTAGAAGTATTTAACCAAGGAAGTGAAAGATCTGTACTTTGCAAACTATACAACAGTGATGAAAGTTCAAGATGACAGAAACAAATGGAAAGATACTCCATGTTCATGGATTGGAGAACCTATATTGTTAAAGTGTTCATACTTCTAAATGCAATCTAAAGATTTAATACAATCCCTTCAAAATACCAAAAGCATTTTACACAGAAATATAACACACAATCCTAAAGTTTGTATGGAACCACAAAAGACCTCAAATAGCCAAAACAATCTTGAAAAAGAAGAACAAAGTGGGAGGTATTACAATCACAGATTACAAGATATACTACAAAGCTGGAGTCATCAAAACAGTATGGTACTGGCAAAAAAAAAAAAAAAAGACACATATATTAAGAGAACAGAATAGAGTCCAGAAATAAACCCACATTTTTATGGCCAATTAATCTATGACAAAGGAGACAAGAAGATGCAATGAGGGAAAGACAGTCTCCTCAAGACATGGTGCTGGGAAAACTGAACAGTTACATGCAAAAGAATGAAACTGGACCACTTTCTGAAGACACCACATGCAAAAATAAACTCAAAATGGATTACAGACCTAAATGTTAGATCTGAAACCATAAAATTCCTAGAAGAAAATATAGGTAGTAATTTCTTTTATATCCACCCTAAAAACATTTTTCTGGATGTGTCTCCTTTGGTGAGGGAAACAAAAGCAAAATTAAATTATTGGGAATACACCAAAATAAAAGCTTTTGAATAGCAAAAAAAAAAAAAAAAAAGGCAACTTACTGAATGGTAGAAGATATTTGTACATGATATATTCAATAGAGGTTTGATATCCAAAATATATAAAGAACTTATACAACTCAACACCCAAAAAACACATAGCCTATTAAAAAGTTGGCAGAGGGCCTGAAGAGACATTTTATCAAAGAAGACATACAGATGGCCAGGAGATACATGAAAAGATACTCAACATCACTAATTGTCAGGGAAATGCAAATTAGAACCATACCAAGCTATCGCTTTACACTTATCATATGGCTAAAATCAAAAACACAAGAAACAACAAGTGTTGGCGAAGATGTGGAGAAAATGGAACCCTCGTGCTCTGCAAACTGGTGCAGCTGCTGTGCAAAACAATATGAAGATACCTCAAAAAATTAAAAATAGAATTACTATGTAATTCAGCAATTCCACTACCGGGTATTTACCCAAAGAAAACAAAAACACTAATTTGAAAAATATATGCACCTTTATGTTTATTGCAGCACTATTTAAAATAGTCAAGATATGGAAGCAATCCAAGTATCCATCAACAGATGGGTGGAAGAAGATGTGGTATGTATGTATACACACACACACACACACACACACACACACACACACACACACACAATAAGATATTACTCAGCCATATAAAAAAAAAAGGACATCTTACTCTTTGCAACAGGTATGGACCTAAAGGGTATAACACTAAGTGAAACAAGTCAGTCAGAAAAAGACAAATACCATATGATTTAACTCATGTGTGGAATTTAAGAAACAAAACAAAGAAACAAAGAAAGAAAACAGGCAAACAAAAAAGCAGACTCTTAAATACAAACTGGTGGCTGCCAGAGGGGAGATAGGTTAGGAGATGGATGAAATTGATAAAGGGGATTAAGTGTACATTTCTCTTAATGAGCACTGAGAAGTGTATAGAATTGTTAAATCAGTATATTGGACACCTGAAACTAATGTAACACCATATGTTAATTATACCCCCAAAAAAAAAATTTGAAGAAATCCACCCCAATACAAAGAATGCAAAACCACATTTCTACCACACATGTGGTAGATAATTACACTCTTTCTTACTAGTCCTATAGCTCAGGGACTCTATTGCCACAATGTCTTCCACATTGTTTCACACATTATTTGTTACACATTTTGTACTTATTACATATTTATTCTACAAAAGGTAAGGCTAACCATAGTATTATCTCTAAATTAAAGGATAATAAATACATGTCTATGCAAATGTTTAAGAGAGCACCATATTCTTAAAAATTAGAGATGCATCTATAGGCGATTAAGCACTTATTGAAAATTAAAAACCGTTCTAATAAGCTCAGTCTGCTTTCTGCTAATAGAAATGTGGATTATGTGTCTTTGAGAAAAAACATACAGGTAAATATCTTTAAAGCAATCTATGATTTAGACTTTTTTATCTTTTCTATTTTGAATTTTGTACACTAAATGGAATTTCACTACATGGAAGCCTATATTAAAAATCACCTTCAGACAGGGTACATAATTCAAATTCAGAATAAACTTTCAAAAATGTGAGAAACTGACTTATAACTAATGACATAAACATTTTCTCAATCATACTGTTCTTTTCTAAGCATTCCTTAAAAAGAAATTTCATGATGAGAATAAATAATTTAACACACTTTTTCCTGTGGCTGTAATTACTTATTCCAAAAAACAAAAAATACTTAGGTACTGTTTTACTTCCACTTAAGCATATTTAAAAATACAGCTAAATATTCATCTGGTTTTATCCAAGTAAACTTTGATACAAAAGGGGGGAAACATATTTCATTCAAAGTCAGTTTTTAAACCATTTTTCTTAAATAATAACTATGTGGCACTGAGGAAATAACTCAATCTCTTTGGATCTCTAGTTCTTCACCTAAGATCTAAAATAGGAATTTCTTTCAGGTCTGAAGCACTTCGTTTTCTATATGCCTCTTTGCTGTCTAACACACTAATGCAAAATTGAAGGACTCATTAAGTTGTTATTCACTATCCATCAGTTTCATTAACAAGAGCTTTACTACTTAGAAGGGAGAATATGGTAGTAGATGATTAATGAGCCAGATCTTCAGTCCAAATATACGTTCTCACATTGCTTAGCATACTGATTAACCAGCTAAGAAAAAAAATCATAGGTTGAGACCGTCTAATTTCCTTATGGTGGCAATTTTATTTTTCAGTTAATGAAGTTAACACCTAGGAGACTGGAAGAGAAAAATGGACAAAATGCATAAGTGTCTACAAAATGAGGACAAATGCCAAATCAAAATACAAGAAAACAAGCAATGTTAGAATAAAATATTAAAGCTAACTTGCAAATGATATTTTTTTAAGTTCAAGTCTCGGGTTAACTTTTTTCCTACAGTATTTACACAAACTACTGACCTTTGATCATGGCATTCCTTTTTCTGTTTTTCTTTTCACTTCTAACAAGAGGTTAAGATGGCAAGAAGCCTCCTGATTATGTCATTTATAATTATACTTTCCATACTGAAAGGGACCAAGGCTTCTTAGACAACTGATTTTAGCTGGATCTGGTAATATGTAAGAGATATCTGAGATGCCCTGTTTTGACAAAAAACAAATTGCTATGTCAAAAGCACACAGAAGTTAACTTGAAAACAGGCTTTCACTCTCCAGAAGTGGAACTGTTTCAGCATCAAAATAATAATGTGAGAATAATGTCATATAAATGAAATTTCATTAAGTTCATAACGGTATTTTAAAACTTACGGGTTATCTTTAGAGATTACTAGAGTACCCATTCATTGTTCTGAAAATTGGTAAAGGGAATAAATAAGCATTTATCCTGCTTCTAATTCATGAAGTATGCTTAGGGCAGGCAAACAGTACAAGGTAGGACAATGCTATACCAATGCTTATGCCAATGCTATTGCAATCAATAAAACAGAAATAGTATATAAAGATCTAAGTGCAGGAATTTTGAGATCCCTTAAGCAAAATTTTCTTACAATCAAGAATTTTCTTAAATTGCGCTTGAGTGCTGGTGTGTTCTTCCCTCTGCTCCTTCCACGGTATAAGAGCTCAGACCTCAGCTCTGAGCTCCTGTAACTTCTCTCCTCCTTCCTTCATGTGGGCACAGAAACCATATAACTTCATTGTTCCTCCAGGAGAAACACAAAGAGCTTCACTTTGGAGCATCCTTACACAGGGGTATTTTTCCCACTCTGTAAAGGCAATCTTGAATTTGATCCCAAATATCATTTGTACTAGTTTTTCAACCCAAAACAAATTTGTATGTTTTAGCTTAATAAATCTTCTTAAATTTTCAAAGCATTTCCACATGAATTATCTCATTTGATCATGTATGTTATTCTGAACAGTATTACTTAATTGAAATGTTACCAGGAAGAGGTTTTTCCAGTGGACATTGTGCATATAGGGTGGAAAGACACTTTACTGGAAAGAGGGAAGAAAAAAAGGAATAGATTTGAATGGGGATATAAATATAACAGCTTGATGGAAGTGAAAGAAAAATTTGAGGAGGTTCAACAAAAAAATGAGAGAAAAGATGTGTTTGTTTCTGTGTGTGTGTGTGTGTGTGTGTGTGTGTGTGTGTGTGTGTGTGTGTAAAAAGAAAAAAATGAAGATCAAGGAAGAGGGCATAGGATGGAAAAAAAAACTGATAGATTCAACAGGTTCTGAAGTGTGTTAATCAAGCTATATTGCTTATACCTAATTGTGCTGTCCATTTGATCTATGGCTATTAAAATAAGTTACAATCCATAATTTATTATCTCTGTCCTTTGAGAGACTAATTGGCTTTTTTACAATTAAACACTATTCAGAACTCTTCAGCTGTTCTTATCAAACCTTCAACTGACTATAAATGTATGACCAAAGCAGTCCCTTGGGAGAGATGATTCAATTGCTAAATCGTCATCAGAAGAAAACACTTTCAGAGCGTTTTTCTCAAAGTGTGAGCTAACTTTCTAGGATCAGTCACCTAGTATCCTTACTAAATCAGATTCTTGGGTGCTGCCAGGACAAACCAGATCAAAAATTTCTAAAGGTGGGACCCAGGAAATTGCATTTTTAACAAGAATCTTAGGTGTTTCTTATATACACTAAAGTGTCTTCTGCTAGGAGTAATAGAGACAAGAGGAATATCAGGTTAATCATCTCAAGTACGTTTTCCAGCTATTGGATCAGTATCTTTCAGAAGAAAAAAGAATGAAACAAGTTCAAGAAACAAGAAATAAGTTATCTGGTAGTCCTCCTCAACTGTAGGGCAAGGGCAAGGCAACATCATTCTGCACAGAATCACACCGTTTTAACTTCCTTCTGTAACTGGCTAAAGTAAAATACCGGTATCTTGAAATTTCAAAGAAAACTAAACAATAAAATTGAAAAGTAGACAACTTGGCTGTAATTATGTGGCATTTGTTTCTTTCCCAGGTATTCATTCTTTATCATATTTAATTTCTGTCACCCAAAATGGGAGAATGGGAAGATTAAAATAAGAGTATGGGTTTATTGAAAAGTCTTAGAGAAATGTTGCATTAGAACCACAAAGACCAGGGAAGCAGGCAATCTTATGTAAATAAAAGCCCTGTTGCAACTCATTTTCAAGGCAGATGTATGACAGGATCCTGCAGGAGCTTACATCTGTTACATATGTGCCAGCCTTCCTCTGTAGGAACTCTGAGCTGTGTAATCAAGCACATTCTCACTCACCAGGGGAGGCTAAAATCCATATGGCTCACTTACTGCTTATTCTTGGACTGAATCCTGATGGGAACCATGTGACAGACCAAATAGGTATAGATTTTAGGGATGATAGTTGAATAAGATCTGACTATTTGGAAACCATTTTTGTCACACTATCAAGTATCTTTGGACAAATATACCAGAAAATACCTTTCTTGTGGAGTTCAATTTGTTGGACAAAGTCCAGGATGATTTCTGTTTCACCATGTCTTGAAAAGTCTCAGAGATTCCATGTAAGACCCAAATAATGTAGTATTCAAGAGATATAAATGGATCTAGAAATTCTGAATGCTACTGAAGTTACCCAATTCCTCATCAGGTCTAGAATCCCACTGAACTATAAATGAGAAATGAGCAAAATGTCCTCTACAAGGTCATTATAGGCTTATTCATCCATTTACCCTGATAGTAAATAAGACTGTTCTATTTGTTCTATTATCTCTCATGTGGTTGTGAGAATTATTTAAGATAACATATATGAAAATTGTGTAAAGGGATGAAGTATAATAGAGGATTGGATCATGTTGATGACATTCCAGGATAGTTGCCCCAAGATAATGTGTCTATGTTAAAATTCCAGATAACAACATTAATTAAAAAAAAAATAAATTTTTGCACATATGTTTGGTAAATATCACTTATAAATGTGATTATGCACAAGAATCTTGTTATTGTTCATTTAATATCTGCTTATCATTTCCTCTTATCCTTCACAAATCTCATTTACATGCAGGGTATCCTCAGCCTTCACTGATATCCTACTGACTCCTGTAATTTACTGTCTCTTATTACTCATGTAAGGTGGCCAAATACAGCAAAATGGAGTCTGTTAAGTTGTGCATGTGCAAATTTTTGCTGTGCTAACTACTGTGCAAACAATATATGGACAGCATAAATATTCCTCTCATTTTCTGCTTTTATTCTTCAATGTCTTTAGATATGGGAACTTCTTCTTTTTTTGCATCAAGTATAAATTCAAGAGGTACCTAACAAGATGAGTTGAAAAATGTTTGACAGCTCATATAAGATTTTCTCATGTAGATTCTATTCAGAGAACTGTGCTAGGAATTTAAGAATGTAATAACTAGCATTTATTTTTATTATATATAATAATATATACTACATATGTTTGTATATATAAATGTTTACATATATAAATGTTTATATATATATATACATATATATATATATATGAATTTTATTATTTCTTAAACCCCATGAAGTAGGCAACTATAATTATTTTCATATTACATATACCTAAACTGCAGAACACAGAGGTTAAGTAACCAACAGACAGTAAATGGCCAATCCAGGTTTGAGCCAACTTTCTGATTCCATAGATGACTGAGTTCAAGAGCTCCAAGAAGCAGACACCAAACAGGGTTAAAAATACAAAGAGTTTACCTGGGGAAATACCTATGGAGAAACAGAGAAAAACCCAGGAAAGGCCAGGAGAGCTGTCAGACCACTACGCAAGTCTCTATAGAAGTGAAAGAGGGAAAAAATGGATTGGGCAGAAGGGACTTAGATGCAGGGAGTCTAAGGTTTGGCAAGGCTGTTGGAGTCTGAAGGTCAGTTACCATCAGAGGATCACTCTGTCTCCCAAGACTGAAGCTCCCATCATCTCCCTGCTGTGCTCAGGTATTGAAGAGAAACAGCCAGTACGAAGTGTGCCTCACTGCAAGCACAGCTACAGGTTTGAGAACACATATGGGACCTATGGTCAGTTATGCTCCTTATGCTCTCTATACCTATAGGTCTGCATAGCACATTCTCAGGACCAAGAACACAGTCTTAAACTCTACACTATCCTGTCCACTAGTCTCAAGCAGAAGGGGGTG
This sequence comes from Panthera onca, assembly GCF_046562875.1. Lineage (NCBI taxonomy): Eukaryota > Metazoa > Chordata > Mammalia > Carnivora > Felidae > Panthera > Panthera onca. The sequence continues at coordinate 78,727,850 of NC_138339.1, forward strand.
GGGCAGGGGGAAAGTTGAAGAAAAATCAGGAAAAGCAGTTCTGTGGCTACGTTTTAAGAGAGAAGTGAGTTTAATAAAACGGAAAGTGTGCAGTAGTAAACCCAATAGAACACAGATTCTTATAAATCCTTGCATTCTTCCAAGTGAGAATTGAGCTAAAAGATTTATATTTAGAAAGTCATATAATTTGTGGACTAAAGGTTATATAGAGTTGCTTGGATCGTTCTCATATCTGAAACATGGTCTCCCAAGGGTTTGACACACCCAAGGAACTCATCCTGGGAACCTGACCGTTAGGCACTCAGAACTGCGCTGGGGATGCCCACAGTTTTTTATTCCTAGTAAGTGTTTTGGCACATACCTGGAGACTCCAAAGGCTTTGGGAAGGGTAAAAAGGGCCTAAAAATTCCTGAAGGGAATGGAAAACCAATGTTGAGCTATCTTCACCCCATCAGGTGTATTATCTGTACCAGATGGCCTTTTAAGGCTTTAAAAACCAGTAAGAGCTGTTCCTCTGACAGAGATACATGTGAAATGCAAATTTTAGATTGAGGATAATCTAAATATAGTGAATCTAAATATAGTAAATTATTTCTTTGTATATATATACAATAATACCCTTTAAATGAACGAGCAACTTCCTTGGCATGCACTTAAGTAGCTATGCAAAAGGTATGACCATCTATGGTCACAGGTATGACCTGTGATGACCATAGATGGTCATACCTGTGAATAGCTTTCCCTCTTGGCTTCTCAGGGCACTGTGAGGCTCAGAACTTTTCCAGAGACAGCTTCATGACCATCCCAGAGAATGATTCTCAATGAGCCTTTTTTGAAAAACCTCAGCCACTTTTACCATACAGTGAGCCATGGCTGCAACCTTTCCAAAAAAGTTTTCATCTCAGTCCCATAGGAGGAAATTATCCAGATTTGCTTCATTGTTGGGTGCTGGGTATCATCCTTACCTAGGAGTAGAGGCTTCTGCCTATATTTGTTATGGAAAATTCTTTAGCTTTCTTTCCCCCTTATTAGTCAATCCAATATTATATTAATTCTTTGTATTTTACTTTCCATGTTTAAATTACTGTGTGATTTCTGTCTCCTAATTGGAAGCTAATACAGCAGTAATACCTATTGCCATAGGATTGTTAATTGAAATGAAGGATATAAATTGCAAAGCACAGTAATATGCTAATGGAAAAAGTACTTAGTAAGTTGTAACTGCTAATATTATTATTGGAATTTAACACTGACAATGATAATTCCTAATCAGCCAAATTGGAGAACTCACCATTTTGCAAACACACTGGTTTCTTATCTCTATGTCTTTGCTTATGCTAATACCTCTGGTTAGACTGTCTTTGAACTAGTTTGTCAAGATTCAGAACCTCTGGAAAAATACCAGAATTCTCACCTAGGGTTATTCAGCCCTAGCCCAAGGGAAACTTGATTTGAAAGCAAATGCTCTTGATAGTGGTAAATTCATTTCAATCTAATAAACATTTGCTATATGCCAAACACTATGCTATTCACAGCAGATACCAAAGAAAAATAAGGTAGCTTTCTGCCCTCAAGTCAGTTACACCCCGTTGAATATACAGAATTGATGACAAAGAACTATAATGTGATTCTAATGGGGTTACAAGTTTATTTACACTGCACTTAAATGTGTTCCCAAAATTTATCTTCTTTTATCTATTACTGATTTTACTTTCTAAGTAGTTGATCACCATTAATATTAAACATACCCAACATAGTAAAAATGTTTATAACAATTTGTTTTAATTTTCAGTTTCTTGACAATCTAAGTCGTACTCCATTCTACATTCACCCTCCTCCAAGAAGACATCTTTCATTGTTAAAGAAGGCATCTAGGTTTGACTTTACAGCATTAGCAGAAATGAAATACTCTTGCCTTAAGCTGGCTCTTGTGTCTGTGTTGGTTAGCATTTCTGTGGCATTGGTGCGTGTGTTTCCATCTTTGGGCAGTATAAGGGCTCCTGCTGCTCAACTTTTGCCTCGCATAACTTGTGGTTTTTGTCCCTATCAACTCCTTAGTGAGACCTTATGTCTGACTAAACCCCACTGTGGTACTCACACTGGTACGGGAGACATCTTCTGATTCTCTTTCCTGTTAATCACCACAGACCCCTAGACTTAGTCTAACCGACACCCTGTGCTGTGGGGTCATCTTGGATCTGATCCACTGCATGCCCATAGACTCCCAATTACTTTCACTATTCCTGGGACCAGGAGGCAACTCTGGTAAAATATAACCAAAGAGAGCCAAGATTACTTCCCGACTGTTAAATAGGTCCTTTCTACCTAACTAACTCTGTTCTCTGCAGAACTGCCCTGGATCAATTCTAGACCACAGCATATCACCGGTTGTCTATGCTAGAGTCCGAACAGGAAGAGGAGCCACAATGTCCCCACCTTCAACTTCTCCCTCTGACAACTGCAAGGATTTCATTTCAGTGGGACTCACACATCTCGACCAGATGTCTCCTGTACCTCTGAGGGAGGTGTACCTCTGTTGTCCCCATAATTCTCTGGAGCCAGGAGAAGGAGATTTTCCTTTTACTTCTTTTCTGAAAGAGATTTCATCTACATGATATTTTTTTTTTCTCAGCTCATTCCACTCAGAAAAGCCTTATGGTAGGCATAGAATCTGAGTTACTACTGAAGACATAAAAATGTTTTACCTATTACATCATTTTCATTTTTCAACATGGTTTAATTAGGAAATTCCCTTCACAGTGTTTCCTAAAGTATAAAGATTCTTAGTGTTTCCTAAAGTATAAAGATTCTTGGTGTTTCTTGTTCTCTTTAGAGGAGGAGGTCTCCTAAGTTGCATCCAAAATCCTCTCCTGCCTCATTGGCTCAACCATATTCCAGCATCTGGCTCACTCATGAAACTGTCCTGATTTTGTGTGTGTGTGTGTGTGTGTGTGTGTGAAAAATATTTAACCTGACTTTTTGAGCTTGAAACTGATTTAGCAACCTATGTTCCCCTCTTCATGTTCTGCTAGCAGTAGCATCTTCATTTTTCTGCTTGGATGCTGGACTACATGTACAGACAGAATAATTTGGACACAATCTAAAAGAAATGTGTTTCCACTAGTTAAAAATGCGTATCAAAGATACACACAAAAAAGTACTTAATGACTCCAACGCAATCCCCAGAATTCTATCCACACTGCAGAAGGACCTTGAAAGGACTTTAAAAGATCAAGAGGAGGTATTGAGTTAACTTGACAGAGAAGATATCCTTAACTCAGAGGTCATTTCTTACTTACCTCTGTATTCTTCCAAGCACCTCACATAGCTCATCTCATATTGTAGCAATACCAACTATTTGTTGAACTGAACTTATTGGAATTGGTACGTCACACTCCATCTTCTACTGAATAAGTAAAAATTAGAGTCACTCACTTTTCCCCTGATAAAATAAAAGCATATTCCTTGACAAAATCTTCTCATGAAATCTCAGGCAGAACCTGAGATGTGTTTTGGAAAGCTGGGCTTATTTTTATTTCTACTAAAAATGAATCCACTTGAATCTAAAAGCTAAGTGGCTGCACTATGTTTGGTTTCTACGCACCACTTCATCAACATTTTCATGATCTATTGCTTTTGTTTGCTTTCCGGTAAAGGGAGTCTGGGATATTTCTCTGATTGAAAAAAGAGGAGAGAAGTCATTGGTGCATAGACGGTTCCAAAACTTCTTTCCCTGACTGATTCTGTAGTCACAACAAGCGTATCGCTGCAGGTGGTTTGAGTCTGAAATTCAGCTTGAGGGAGAGTCAATCAATGATTCACTTTAAGGAAAAATGGCTAGCTTTAGGCAAAAAATTAAAATTCAGGACAATAAATGAAAGTGTATGCCATGTTCAGAAATTGTATTAGTGACTCAACAAAGAGCTGAGAAATTCAACATTGTTTTAGTCTTGCCCTTATTTGTTTTAAAGTGTCCTGCATTTTTTTTTATAATGTCATCTAAGCTTTCTTTGTCTAAAGCAGGGCTTTAAACTTAGCAGAAAAATGAAATACCCTGAAAAGCAGTTTAGTCAAAACTCTATCACAATGATCAGAACAGACCGTCTACACAGGAACCCAATAGGCAGGATTTCACTGTATCAGTTACACACCACAGAAATGGACTGAGCTGATTACATATATGCTAGAAATGGTCTTTGGAATAATTTAATTAATGTATTCACATATAGTTTTGAAATACATAAAAAGAAGTCAGTAGAATCACATTTACTTTAGCATAGATTGCAATAATGTCTCAGAATAGATGGAGAGACATGCACTTGAAAGCAGCATAAAGAAGTAGTAGAATTAATAAATGGATAAGCACATGCTTTTTTCAGCATTAAGAAGTAGAATTACTTTTATATTACAAATTATATAAATTAGGCATCAGAAAAACAATATACATTAGTAGAAAAAGTATTGGCTCTTCATTGGAACTAACTTGAGTACATTAGTGCTGAAATTGGCAAAAATCCAAATTAGATTTTTTTCTGATGAGTCTGAAGACAAAGGGGTACCCATGCACTGCTGGAAAGAATGCAAAATTGTGCAACCATTATGGAAGGGAATTTGGCAATGTTCAGCAAAATCAAAATGCTCTATAGAATCTTCGATATAGCAATGCCTTCTCCTAGAAAATTATCCTAAAGATATCACAGAAAAAAATTGGAAAGATATATGCAACCATCTGTCATTTAGATGTTACAATTTATAATAACAAAAGAATGAAAATTATCCTTCATAGAAACTTGAATATATGATTTCATATCCATACAATGAAATATACAGATTTGTAAAAGTAATAATTGCTAACTAGTGTGTTTTGCCATGGAGTAATCCCGGGTATATATTTCAAAGTGAGTTAGCAATGTAGGGAAAATTTGTATAGTAGGCTACCTTTCATCTAAAACAAGAATTGTCACTTTCCCAAAGAAAACATCCAGATGACTAACAGACACATGAAAAGATGCTCAATATCACTCATGATCAGAGAAATACGTATCAAAACCACAATGAGTTACCACCTCACACCTGTCAGAATGGCTAACATTAACAACTCAGGTAACAATAGTGTTGGTGAGGATACAGAGAAAGAGGAAATCTTTTGCACCGCTGGTGGAAGTGCAAACTGGTGCAGCCACTATGGAAAACAGTATGGAGAGTTTTCAAAAAATTAAAAAGAGAACTATCCTACGACCCAGCAGTTGCACTACTAGATATTTATCCAAAGGATACAGAAGTGTCGATTTGAAGGGGCACATACACCCTAATGTTTATAGCAGCACTATTGACAACAGCCAAAGTATAGAAAGAGCCCAAATGTCCATCAACTGATGAATAAAGAAAATGTGATATATATACACAATGGAATATTACTTGGCATCCAAAAAAATGAAGTCTTGCCATCTGCAACAACATAGATGGAACTAGAGTGTATTATGCTAAGCAAAGTAAGTCAGTCACGGAAAGACAAGTATCATATGATTTCACTCATATGTGGAGTTTAACAAACAAAATAGATGAACAGAGGGGAAGGGAAACAAAAGAAAAAGGTAAAAACAGAGAGGGAGACAAACCATAAGAGACTCTTAAAGAGTTTGTTATCAAACAAACTGAGGGTTGCTGGTGGGATGTTGGGTGGGGGGATGGGCAAAATGGGCATTAAGGAGGGCACATGTTGGGATGAGCACTGGGTGTTATATGTAATTAATGAATCACTAATTCTATTCCTGAAATCATTATTACTATATGTTAACTAACTTAGATTTCAATTTCAAAAAAATAAATAAAATACAATAAAAAATAAAGTATTAAAAATAAAAATAGTAAATAAACATTAAAAAATAAAGCTAGTTTAGTTATAATTATATCAGTACTGCTATTTATTTACTTATTTATTTTAAAGTTATTTATTTATTTTGAGAAAGAGCACAAGCAGAGAGAGGGGGAGAGAGAGAATCCCAAACTGACAGTGCAGTGCCTGATGCGGGACTTGAACCCATAAACTCTGAGATCATGACACGAGCCAAAACCAAGAGTCGGATGCTCAACCAGCTTAGCCACCCAGGTGCCCCAATACTGCCATATTTTTTAAATGGAGGACAGGAGTGCCTGGGTAGTTCAGAGAGTTGAGTGAGTGACTCTTGGTTTCACCTCAGGTCATGATCTCACAGTTTGAAGGTTTGAACCCTGCATTGGGCTTAGACTATGTCAGCGCAGAGTCTGATTGAAATTCTCTCTCTCTCTCTCTCTCTCTGTCCCTACCCTACTTGTGCTTTATCTCTCACTAGCTCTTTCTCTGAAAATAAATAAATAAATAAATAAATAAACAAACAAAAAAAATGGAAGACTAACTCATCAATATTTTTAAATCCTTAAGAATGCATTTTTAAAAACATGATTGATACCTTATATAAGATGCCATATAATTAATGTATTATTTTATAAAACTGGATAAACGAAAAATATCAAGCCTTAATTTGTTTTTTTATGCACTGTAACTAAAAGTAACAAAATAATTAATGAAACAAATTTTCTCCTCATAAAGGTATTGCAGCTAATAAACAAAAAGATTAGAATTAGAATATCATAATTTTGCAATCTTTGATGAAATAATAATTAATGGCTGCAAAAATAAAAAAAGAGAAAAAGAAAATCACACAATGAGTCCTTCTTGATGTAAGTATTCAATATCATCTGTGAAGGGACCTTCAAAAATATAAAACCTCTACCTAATCAAGCCTGTAAATTGAGCAGCCATTTTATAAAACATGAAGGGACAGCATAACATCTTAAACAACACAACAGGGATGCAAAAAGATTGTAAGAAATTCTACCAAACAATGCTGTTATTCCAATAACTGAACTCCAAAAAAATGAGTCAATAAAGAGGTGGAAGGAAGCTTTAGGTTAATACAGAACAGTTGCATGAACCAATTGCAATGCATAGTCCTTATTTCAATCATAATTCAAAGAAAGTTAAAAAAAAGAGACACAAATTTGAGATTCTTATATTTAATAATATTAAGAACCTACCAGTATTTAAGTGTGATGATGGTATTATTGGTAATTTCTTTAATATTTTTCAACTTTTAGATATAAGTAATCTAAATATTTCCTTCAAAATAAAACAGGAGAGGGATGCTAAAGGGAGAGAGAGATGAAATAAGATTGGTCAAGAGTTAATAATTGCTTAAATTTGGGTACAATGGGCACCTAAGAGTTCATTATACTATTATTTCTAGTTTTGTATATATTTGAAAATTTTAATAGAATAAAAATTAAATTTGGTGTAGATTATTAACTCTCTAATTGAGCGACTTATCTACCATCCCTTAATAGCACCTGTAAAAGGAGATACTGTTTTCAGAGGGTGGTTATTTGGTGGGCAATCAGTTAATGTTAATGTTGTGCCTCCCTCATTATACATTAACCAAAGTCCACTCAATACAGATCTTTGTCATCTGACATCAAACTTAATATAACTCTACATGTTTAGGTAAAATGTCAACACTACTTATTACATCAATAGAAAAACAGAAGCATAGAAGCTTAACCCCATGTTATGATCACTTATGACAAGATGAATATTGAGCCTCAAGAATTGAAGTATTAGTTTATGAAATTTTTGAAAATTGCAAATTTACTTTAAAATTACTCAAACATTATATTTTAAATTATGCTTAGTTAACATATAATGTAATATTGGCTTCAGGAGTAGAATTTAGTGATTCCTTACTTATAACATCCAGTGCTCATCACAAGTGCTCTCCTAATACCCATCCCCCATCTAGCCCATTCACCCAACCACCTACCCTACAGCAACTCTTAGTTTGTTCACTGTAGTTAAGAGTCTCTTATGGTGTGCCTCCCTCTCTTTTTTTTTTTCCCTTTCCCTGTGTGTATCTGTTGTGTTTCTTAAATTCCACCTATGAGTGAAATCGAGTGGTATTTGTCTTTCTCTGATGGACTTATTTCGCTTAGCATAATACACTCTAGCTTCAATCAAAATTACTCAGACTTTAGAGTTGCTTTCTACTCTATGTGAAACATAACAAATGACTTGAATCAAGAAAAGAAATAAGCACCATGAGTAACAACAGATTTACTTGTTGTATTTAAGCTACATTATTTCACAAAGTATATTTATATCTCCAAGAATTACCTGAGAGTTATTACAAATACAAAATCCGTGTGTGAGGCACAAACATTTGTTGTAAGCTTTACTCCTGTAGAAGAGAAGGTATTGAATGCATCTCAAATACAGCATGCATTTTAAAGCTAACTCATTATACCAACTCTAGAGAAGTATAACTCTGGAGCCTGTTAAGAACTGTCAGAAAATTTTTATGGACACGGAGACAACAGCAAGGCAGATTGTGGTTCACCTTGTGACATTTTCACAACAGCTCATCATAATTATAGATATAAAAGGTGCTTGGTCAGTCAATTCCATAAATTATTGGCAGAAATGCCAAGGAATGTCCTCCTGTCCCTCCCTCAAGTGACCTGAAGCAGCATGCTATTCTATATTTTCCATCTATCATTTTGATAGACCATCACAGTTTTGTTTTAAACTAAAATCTCTATAATTTCCTGTGACCTCAAGCCACACACACGTGTGCAGCACACACACACACACAAACACTATTCCACCCTTTAAGAACAAAAAGAATGGCTTCTCCAAGATTATTTTCTTTTTTTTAATTTTTTTTAACGTTTTATTTATTTTTGAGACAGGGAGAGACAGAGCATGAATGGGGGAGGGTCAGAGAGAGGGAGACACAGAATCTGAAACAGGCTCCAGGCTCTCAGATGTCAGCACAGAGCCTGACGCCGGGCTCGAACTCACAGACCACGAGATGACCTGAGCCGAAGTCGGCTGCTTAACCAACTGAGCCACCCAGGCGCCCCTCCAAGATTATTTTCTTTAAAGATAATAAAAATAATAATAGCTAAAAAAAAAATGGTAGTGCTGAAACCACTTGAGAAATGGACCATGTGGGAGTAATGGCATTTTTGGGTTTGCTATTTTTAGGAGAATCTGACTTTTTAATAATTCTATACTGTTCACATAGGTTTTCACTGTAGCAACAAGCTGCTGTTGAGTTTCCTACTTTAAGAGAGAAATGGGATAGGCTATGTTTAAGAGCATGTGCAGCCCTCTGGAAGGATCAGAACTAAGAGGTAGACAGATCTGTGCTGGACCAAAAGGTTCTGGGTAGGGTAAGGCAAGAGACAAATTAAAAGCAGGGTGTGCCCAACTATGCCCAAAATTAGTTGGTTCTCATTTCCAGACAAGCAAAAAGCAACATCTTGTTGAAGACTATCTGAGGCTAGAGCAAAAAGTAGGTAAATATAATGGGTGTAGAGGCATCTATAAGTGACATACCTAGTGACCTTTTTGCCTAATAAAGGCCGGGAATGAGAAAGGAATGTTACAATTATGCTGAAGGCAAGCCATCATAGATTTTTTTTTTTTAGTTTTTCTCTTTCCCAATCTCAAATTGAAAATGTAGTTTTTACTATAAAGGAAAGAAGGGAGGAAGGAAAAAAGACCAAAATTTGTTTTAAAAAAAAAGAAAGAAAGAATAAATAAATATTGGCAAAGGAGAAATATGAAATATGAAAACAAAGGCAAAAGAGAAATATAATTTTACATAGACCTTATAAAATTTATAGATACTGTGCTTACACTATTAACAGATTCTGTGATATATGTTTAATATACATTATATATTTAATCTTTAATTGTAAAATACATTATATCTTTAATCTCAGTGCATTTATGATATTGTCATATTTTTGGATGAAATTATTTAGGCTTAGAGAAGTTAAATTATTTACCTAAGATCATTCAACAAGTTCATAATGATTCTAGAATTTAAAACAAAGCTCTCTGATCCTAAAGGTAACCTCTTTATCACTCTTCTTTACAGAATTCAATGAAGATAGCCATCCATATGTGATGTTTAAGATATTTAATAGGATACCAAATCAACTGTGAAATTACATATAAAAAGGTGATAAATTTGGAGGTTGCTGGGTGGCTCAGTCAGTTGAGCGGTTGAGCATCTGACTTCAGTTCAGGTCATGAACTCATGGTTCTTGGTTTCAAGCCCCATATTTGGCTCATTGCTGTCAACAGGGAGTCTGCCAGGGATCCTCTCTCCCTGTCTCTCATTGCCCCTCCCCCACTCTCTCTCTCAAAAGTAAATGAAACATTAAAAAAAGGTAACAAATTTGTTAAAATGTTAATAGTTGTTACTGTATATGGTGATTTTAAGGCTGTTTTATTTTCTTGTTTATGTTTTTTCTAATTCTTAAATATTTACTACAGTGACTTATCTTACTTTTATAATCATGAGAAAAATGTGTAGTAATTTGTCCATGCCTCTAAATTATATTTACTGAGGGGCACCTGGGTGGCTCAGTCGGTTGAGCATCTGACTTTGGCTCAGGTCATGATCTCGCAGTTGACGAGTTCTAGCCCTGATTCTGGCTCTGTGCTGACAGCTCAGAGCCTGGAGCCTGCTTCGGATTCTGTGTCTCCCCCTCTCTCTGCCCCTCCCCTGCTCATGCTCTGTCTCTCTCTCTCTCAAAAAAAAAGTAAAAATTATAAATAAATAAATAAATAAATAAATAAATAAATAAATAATATATACTGAGATCAGTTTCAATTGATGCAATGCTACCACTTCTCAATTTTATTTTCTTATTTAATTTATTCATTAAAGTTCACTACTTATTTTATCCAAAGTCCAGCCAGTTTCTCTTTTCTAAAGGCTTTTGATTTAAATATTATAAAAATTAATTCACAAATTTATATGGTCCCTAAATCTCTTATTCTTTTCCCAAATTCAGCATACCTAAAACCAAAATCAACATTTTTAAACCAATGTTACCAGCTATGTTAATTTCTCTATCATTATTCATTTTCTTAATGCTTTAGGCAAAAGTACTGGGACAGCTTAAAGGAAAAATTTTATCCCTTAACATTCCACCAGTCTAATTCTAATGGAAGCTTCCTTTGAATTAACTGCCACGTGTATCCCTTTCTTTTTATTCAAGATGGCACCACTCTGTTTCATGTCCTTGCCAGGATGGTGTCTCATATGCATTAGACACATTTAATATATAGCTCTCAAAAATTATATTAAAGCATGCACTGCCTTTGCCACATCATTCCCACGGTCATAAATGGTCAAATACTTTCAAGTGTCTATCAATTCTTTATCCAGGTATTTAAGTTTCACCTCCTGCCCCAACATATTCCAACCAACTTTTTTGGTCTCAAATGCCACTACTTGGTTCCCTCATTGGAACCAATCTCCACTTTCCCATTCTCCATGTATTTTAACCTCTCTGGTCTGTGAAGTCCTATCTGCTCCTGGCAGCCCAAATCGAGCCTGAGCTTCTGTAAGGTCGTCTCACTAAGCATGAAACCTTAGGCAATATAAACAATAATGTGTCTTCCATAGAAGTCTAGGCAACCAAGGAGGGTAATGTTAACACTGTCAAGATTCAGGAAGAGGATCTTGTTACCCTTTTTAACAGATGGAGACACTGAAGCACATTAAATGACTCAGGGAAGCTACATACAAAGCCAGGGTATACTTAGTAATAAAGAAATATATTGAAAAGTACTAACATGGTGTAAGTGGCCTTTCTGTAACTGAGAATCAGATCCATCTTATGAACTATTTCAAGACAACTACTTCAAATAAATATGCTTTTCTCAGTAAGGAAAAGTGTTGAAACTCAAATGTTTCATCAAGGATGAATGAAAACAAAGTATTATTCCAAACTCCTTTCTCCACATGTTTAAAGAGACCATAAAAGACAATGAATATTCTGTTTCAGAAACGCTTACCTCTAACACCTGCTCATATCCAACTCAATGCAAACAATATAAGAGAGCTGTAATATATTGGGGACAAATAATTCATATGGTGGCTTTGGGAAACATAGCTTGCGTCAGAGGTAAACAGAAAACTAAATACAGAAGTTTCTTGTCTCTTTGTCTCTCTGTTGTCATGATCTTAGAAGGTCAAAATAGATATATTTTTTTTTCAATCTTATTGATAAAATTAAAAAGTTGAACCTTTAATTCATCTTTCATCTTCTATGGGAAAACGCTCACTCTTTGTTTCCAGTCAAGTTCTTTGTTATTCTTTGCCTCAGAGAGTCCAGCAATGAATTTCCATTTATATCGCTGATGGGTGTTGGTTAAGGCTCTAGGAACACTCAAATCATCAGATACCTTTTAGAAAGTAATAGATTTTGAGACACTTTAGTAAATTACATTTTAAAAGTATAGCACTATGCCATATATTTCCTGCTTTTGGTTTAATAACCTCATGTGTTTTGTAGTTCTATTTTCTATTAGAAAAATGAATGTAGACATTTAACAAGTCAAGAATGTGAGTTCAATATAGAATTATGAAAGCTCATGAAACTTAAAATTATATGCTTTTTATCTCAGCAAGGTTCCATTTTACTTCCAAAGAAATATTTAACACTTTTTAAAATGTACAATTTTTCAGACTATGAAATCCTGAAACAATTAAAGAAGTTATATTGCTTTAACCGCAGCTATCAAACCAAATGGACATACTTCCAGAAGAAAAGAAAATTATAGAAAGACCATTCTATCAGTAACACTCTTTTTTTTTTCATATTCTTAATATGAAAAAACACAAAGTACACATTACATAAAATCAAAAGATATTTATGGTACAAAAAAATTGGGCATATTTTTAATTTGTTTTTGAGCAATGACCTTAACTGTAAATGAAATCTAAAACATGGAAACTATACTCTCATACCTCTAGTCTTCATAAAATCCTTCCATAAGTTTGTTCAACCTTACCTCATTCATTAAGAATAACTAAAATCAATTATTCTGTTATTTAATCAAATAATTTTAAATGGTCACATGTAAGTCTCATGAAATAGTATACGACAGGTTATAATAACCTTTAGTTTCTCTCCCACCACAAACATACCTTCTCAGAAATTTCACTATCTGTAGGAGTAGAGAGAACAAGCATCTGGGAAACCTGAGGTCTCATTACATTAAATTCCTGGATGGCCCTAATCAACGGAATATTTGAAGCTCACAGTGTAGAAAGAGTAGCCACAGAGAACAGAAGCATCTGGGAGCCAGGTAGCATGCAATGACAGCAGATGTGCAGGGGGAAAGCTTTGGCAGAGAAAAGTGTATCCCCTGTGGCCTTGCAACATGAATGCTTAAATTATTAGGCACACCTCCTATTTGAGGCTGTGATCATTTGCCCTAGGGGCCTCTTCTTCCTTGTTTTCCTCATTCGATTCCTTTTCTGTCACTTTTCATGTTGGAATGTTTATAGGTGTTTCTTGTGAAAGGTATTTGAAAAGTGTAAGAATTATGTGTAGAATGCTTTCGGCTCTTCAGGGGAAAAGTGCCATAAAATCTAATACATAAATAATAAATCAACTCAACAGATGTTGACTTTTTCTTGTCAGACAGCGACTTTAAACTCCTGATTCAGAATCTCTGACAGAATAAATAAACTAAAAGTAAAATTCAATTTGTCTACCTTACCCAGGGACAAAAGATAAAAAACTTAGATTAAACAGAATTATCTATATTCTATCAAACAAGATGGGACAAGAATCATCATTCATATCTTCAAAGCAGATCTTATAATAAAAAGTAACATGCAGAACAGGATTTTTTTTCAAGTTGAATATCCTGTGCATTAAATGTAAATTAAAAAAACCAAAAACATATGTGCTAAGGTTCTGAAAATAACATCTTTTTTTTTCTTAAACATGGAGAGCACTAAAACAGTCTATTTATTTTTAATTTTTGAGAGAAGAAAAGCAAGCATGAGCAGGGGAGGTGCAAAGAGAGAAAGGGGGACAGAGGATCTGAAGCAGGCTCCACGGTGACAGCAGAAAGCCCAATGCGGGGCTTGAGCTCATGAACAGGGAGATCATGACCTGAGCCAAAGTTGGATGCTTAACTAATTGAGCCACCCAGGTGCCCCAACATATCTTTTTTTTTTTTTTAAAGAAACAAACACTGAAAATAGTCAAAAAATACTAAAATATAAGCACTAATTGAGAATCACCTTTCAATTTATTTTCTAAAAAAGCACTATTTCCTGGCATTGCCAGCATAACATTAGCCAAAAAGGAGACACAATCTTTATACCAGGAAACAGAATATACTCCTCTAAAATTTAAGTTCACTATCTATAGTTGTTCAAAATTTATCTTCATTGCCTATGTTTCTACTTTTAGCATTATAGTGCAGATACTTCTCATTTAAACTTACATATCCCTGAAAATTCCACAACTTAAGCTATTACAGATTTTAAATATTGTAGCTGGGGAAAACTTTGACTCTGCTACTCAAAGTGCAACGCAAGGACAAGCAGCATAGTCATTATGCTGAACCTGTTAAAAATGACAAAATCACCCCAGATCTACTGATTCAGAACTTGAATTTTAACCAAAATCCCTGAACAATTTGTATGTTATTATAGTACTAATAGTACTAAAAGTACTAATTTGGCTACTTCCTAGTATGTAATTAGCTTTCTATCTACATGAATAACTTTTTGGTGATTCCTTTTAATTGTTTGCAAGCTTTATCTAATCCACCCAATATACTCTCTTAAAAGAATTACATGACTCCACTGATTGAATGAGAGAGAAGAATTGATTCTACAGGTTAATTTTCCTGGTAGAAAGAAAAAGAATATGCATTGAATGGAAAAAATTCTTAGAAAAACCTTGAAATAGATGTTTTGTCTTTTGTGATCTGACCCCACCTTCACAATGGCCACAACTTTCATGCAAATGTCAATTTCCTTTTCAACCACATTCTCCTCCTTTTATTAATTCTTTTAGATTGTTTTTCCTTTTCTTTGAGAGGAATAGTTTAGCCAAAATTCTATCTACCCTCAAAGTCTTTTTAAGATGCCTAATATTTCAAACAAGATTTTATTTGTAGTTTTTTGGAGTTTGTTTTTGTTATACATAAAAATTCCACACACTGAAAAATTCACAACAAATGTGAAGTGCTTAAAAATAATAAAAACCATAAGCAGAAGCAAGAGCCTAGAAATAAAACTATGCATAAACTGCTAAATAATATATAACAAGACAACCAAGAATACTCAATAGAAAAAATACATTTTTTCATATAAATAGTGCTGGGAATATTGCATATTCACATGTAAAAGAATCAAACTAGACCTATCTTCTGTCACTCACAAAAATTAACTTTAAATGGGTTCAAGACTTATATATGAATCCAGAAACCTTTAAACTCTTAGAGGAAAGTATAGGAAACAAGCTCCTTGACATTACTTTTGGCAATGACTTTTGGATATGACACCTAAAGTGCAAGTAACAAAATAAAAAATAAATGAGGAGGACTACATCAGACTGAAATGCTTCTGCCTAGCAAAAGAAACAATCAACAAAATGACAAGACAACCTTCAAAGTGGGAAAATATATTTGCAAACCATGTCTCTGATAAGGGCTCATATCAAAAATGTATTTTAAAAAGCCATAGAACTCAAGAGCCAACAAATAAATACTCCAATTTAAAAATGAGGCAACAACCTGAATAGACATTCTTCCAAAGAAGATACACCAATGACCAGTAGGGGCATGAAGAAATACTCAATATCACTAATAATTAGGGAAATTCAAGTTAAAACCTAATGAGATATTACCTCACACCTATTAGAATGGTTATTCAAGAAAAAAAGTGTTCACAAGAATATGGAGAAAAGGGAATCCTCATTCACTGTTGGTGGGATTAGAAACTGGCACAGCCATTATAGAAAACAGTGTGAAGTTTTCTCAAAAAATTAAAAATAAAACTGCCATAAGATACAATAATTTCACTTTTGGAATTGCATCCAAAGGAAATGAAAACACTATGCCAAAGACATCTGTACTCCCCTGTTCATAGCAGCATATAATATTATGACATGGAAAGAACCTTAAATGTCCATAGATAGATGAATGGATAAAGAAACTGCTGTATTTGTACACAATGGAGTATTATGTATCCATAAAGAAGGAGATCCTGTCATTTGCGACAACATGGACAGACCTTGAGGGCATTACGCTAAGTGAAATAAGTCAGACAGAGAACACAAATATTGTATGACCTCACTTATTATATATGGCACCCCCAAAAAACAAGCAAAACAAACAAATGAACAAA
The DNA here is from genome assembly GCF_046562875.1 of Panthera onca. NCBI lineage: Eukaryota > Metazoa > Chordata > Mammalia > Carnivora > Felidae > Panthera > Panthera onca. Next base: position 78,744,127 of record NC_138339.1, read on the forward strand.
AATTCATAGAAAAATAAATCAGATTTGTAGTTATAAGATATGGGGATTTGGGAGTGAGAAAACTGGATGAAGATGATCAAGATGTACAAATTCAGAGAAAAATAAAACATAAGGACACCTATCACCCATTTTACAATAACAAATTCTTCTGACTAGGAAACCACATTTTTTAATTTATCATTTTGTTGATTTTGTTTTTAATTTTACAAAGATAACTCTAAAGAACTAAATGATATTGGGGCGCCTAGGTGGTTCAGTTGGTTAGGCGTCTGACTTTGGCTCAGGTCATGACCTCACTTTTTTGAGTTTGAGCCCCACGTTGGGCTCTGTGCTGACAGCTCAGAGCCTGGAGCCTGCTTCAGATTCTGTGTCTCCCTCTTTCTCTGCCCCTCCCCTGCTGTCACTCTGTCTCTGTGTCTCTCTCTGTCTCTCTCTCAAAAATAAGTAAAGATTAAAAAAAAATTTTTAAAGACTCTAAACAACAGTTAGTCTTGTACAGTGTTATATAAGGGTAGTCATTCCACATTACTTGAGTTTTTTATTCAACATGTTCTTGAAAGTCATTTCTCTATTTACATGAACTGTAATAGACTGATTTTCATGACCATAAAATATTCTAATCTTTTCTCCGTTGTCTTTGGGCTACTTCCAGCCTTTTGTTACCATTAATAACATTATCATGAACATCCTTATACATTGTGACCTGGTGCACATGCAGTACTTCTAGGACATAAGCCTAAGAGGGAAATTACATCACATTGCTAGATAATTGTTCTTTAAATTGGTTATTCAGATTTCTATCCATCTAAAAACTACACCAGGGTAATCAGAGAAGAAGAAGCCTCTTACCACTCAGGTAAGGAAGGAAAGAGACATAAGTTAGAAAATATTAAAAAGGCTCATTGAGACAAGTAACATTTATCTAAATAGATAACATTTGTTGAAAAGAAAGCATTGCAATTGTCCTGAAAAATATTTAGTATCCATAAAAGTGGTCACATTTTAGATGTAAAAAGTAGCTATGTCCAGAGTAGGAAAACATTAACTGTCTCTTTATAGTTTAAATATTCAACTTTTACACTGTATAACATGAATTACAGTGGGTGATGAAATAGTAGCTTTCATCACACACTCAAACCTATATATTCATTATGCTATAGACATGCCTTCTCAATGATTCAAAGAAACCCTTGAAGGAGATAGACAGGGAGGAGAGGCCTTCTGGATGGGCATATGTTAATGTTATACTATCTTTTACATGTAATTTAAAGTATATGGTTTAAATTGTGTAGCACTTCACAAATGTATTTGGAAATGTGTACCTTAAAAAGCATGCACAAATAGCACTTAACATCCTGAAGGAGAACATCCAGAAGGAGAACAAGTATATTCCCATTAAGATATTTTAATACTAAATTAAGTTGGAATTTTGGAGGTACATAAAGCCTCAAAACTCTGGATGTTGTCCTTTATGGGACCTGGACTTTTTCCTGCATTATAAGCATCACAAAGAGGACCGTTCACAGAATGAGAAACTGCTATAGCATAAAATGGATTGTAAAGTAGGCATTTTTTATTCTATCATCTCCCTTTTACTTATGCATGAAACTAGATAATTCCTGGTTTAGGCCAGGAAAATAGGATTCAGGAGACACAAAAATCCTGTCCAGATGAGGTTAGAGACTGTGAATACACTGAGAAAGGAATTTATTGATGGTGGGAAGATTTTTTCCTTGTTGATGTTAGCCTGTTGTAGGTCAAACAGTTATAGACCAGGGAATGGAATAGACATGCCAATGGTAACGGTTAATGGTCTGCATATGAGGTATATTTAGCTAGATTACTTCAAGTATTACCTTTCCAAGTATTTATATTGTGTGATTTAACAAACACCAACTTTGTGAATATAATTCTTTTTTTACGTTTATTTATTTTGAGAGAGAGAGAGAGAGGGAGGGAGGGAGAGAGAGAGAGAGAGAGAGAGAGAGAGAACACAAGTAAGGGAAAGGCAGAGAGAGAGAGGAAGAGAAAGAATCCCAAACAGGTTTCGTGCTGTCAGCACAAAGTCCAACATGAGGCTCCATCTCCTGAACAGTGAGATCATGACCTGAGCTGAAACCAAGAGTCAGACACTCAACTGGCTGAGCCACTCAGTTACCCCAATATAAAATATTTCTTATAAATTTAATATACTAAACTTATAAATACCATGAATTTAAAGTTTTCTTAGATGTTTTAATACTGGAAACAGTTTATTAAGATTTTGCCTCAAAAATCAAAGCCTAAATGGATGATTCACATCATTACCAGGATCTTCAGAAATCTAACTACAATTCTTTTTGACTAGATTCAATCTCATTTTATAATATATTCTTAAGCACACAGAATTCCTTTGAATTAAATTTTTTAATGTTTATTTTATTCTTGAAAGAGAGAGAGAGAGAGAGAGAGAGAGAGAGAGAGAGAGAGAGAGAAAGCACGAGCGGGAGAGGGGCAAAGAAAGGGAGACACAGAATTCAAAGCAGGCTTCAGGCTCCAAGCTGTCAGCACAGAGCCAGATGTGGGGCTCGAACTCACAAACCATGAGATCATGACCTGAGCCAAAGTTGGGCATCCAACCGACTGAGCCAACCAGGCACCTCATGCCCACATAATTCTAAGGTACTTAATATTTTATCCAAGCGAATTTTTGACACTTCACTTGGTATTGTCTGCCTCCAGGTCACACATGTCTGTTTTAACTGATATTTCCCATGATTGAAAAAATACCATTTATGCTAACAATTATAGTTTATTTTTTCACTGATGCAATAAAATGAATAGACAGGATGATTAAATGGCTTAACTTTATAATACTTAATGATTCATGGGTTTTTAGATTTAATTTGTTCCAATGGACCATAGTTATTTCTCCCCTTTTGATGCTCTAATTCTCACAACTTTGGCCTAAGAGAGCCCCATTAACATTGGCTTCTATGACCCTTGGACATGATTCCACTAATATTTAAAAGCCTCCTTGCTTTCAGACACAACATGATTTTCCAGTCTCATTTATACCTTCCTGCTTCTAACCTCTCCAAGGAACTCAGGTTCATGTTAGTGGAAAAGTACCATTAACAATGAGAATCTGAGCACTAAAGTGAAATATTTCGATGGACAAAGCCAGAAAAGACTTGTCTTTTTTTCTTAGAAAAACATGCATCCATACTGATACTTCCAATTAAATTTTAGTAGTACATAGTCCCCATTTAACTTGTTAATCCTGTATTGTATTTGTACTTCCTTTCCTTTAATACTAAAAACTTATTATTTTTATTGAATTTGCTTTGACAATCCAAGAAAATAGACCCAAAATTAAACAGCATTAAAGCAAACAATGAAGTAACACAGTTCAGCCGTTTTTATACAGTTTCCTTTGTTATTAGGAATGTTGCTCGTAATGATATTTTATCCTATTACTTTGTTCTAGAGTTGCTCCTCATCTTTCATTCTGTCTGGTTATTTAAGTACTATTTGATGATGGGGCACCTAGTTGGCTCAGTTGGTTAAGTTTCTGACTCTTGGATTCTGCTCAGGTCATGATCTCAAGGTATTTGAGCTCAAGCCCCACACTGGGCTCAGGGCTGACGGGCGTGGAACCTGCTTGGGATTCTCGCTCCCTCTCTCTGCCCATCCCCTATTCTCTCTCTTTCAAAATAAATAAATAAACTTAAAAAAAAATAAGTACTATTTGATGATCAATTTGGTTCCATTTTTTTTCAGTTCACTTCTAATTTCAAAGTGGTGCCATTCTTCTAAAGGAAGGAGATTTCCATTTACTAGTCTTTTCTTGGAAGTAGAATATCTCCTAGAGAAAAGAATCTTCTTCATTACTATGGTTAATAGTCAGCAACTCAGTCTCCACATTTTGTTTAATGGTTAATTTCAGTACCATCACCTGGTCTAATGACCTCCTACATATTTATAGGTACAAGATTAATATGTATGGTATCTACCTGGATAAGCCATCTCTAACTCCCATGGCTTAATTTTCAGTATTATTAAAATACATATATTTCCACACAGTTAACTTTTAACTCTACTGAATGCCATTGTATCTTAAAGCTTCTCAATTTATCTGGCTTCTTTTTCTGAGGTTCAAGTTCTTCATTTTATAATGAGTATTTTTTTTTAACTAACATAATATATTATGTAGTTTTAAAATAAGATTTACCTTATATAAATGCAAATATTCTTTCAATAATAGCCATAGACTTTGATATTCCTTCAGAGTAATAAGAATGTATGAATCCTATTTGATTGCCAGTAATTACAGGGCTTTGTGAAGTATTCTTTTGACTCATGATTAGAATGAGGCTTTACTTCATATATATTATCAATACACCATACTTGCTAACAAACTGATAGCAAAACTCCCGATTTTAAGACAACTTTCCTTGCGTACAGACATCTATTACCTTATACTATATAAATTAAAATTCCCAAATGCCAATTAGGGAGGTTAGGAAATACAAAAATGTTTATCAAATAAATTATAATTATTTAACAAGAAGAAATAAAATTGTCAAGAATTATATTTTAAACATTGTCCAGAAAATTCAGGTGGAAAAATTATAATTCATATATCTTCAAGATTATATGAACCAATCCTATACAATTTATGGATATAATATTCTAGTTTTTTAATCACAGCACATTTAAATTGCATTATGTTTCAATTTCATCCCATTTTTTAGAGAAAATAAATTATTTCATCTACAAAACAGATATTAACTCTCAAGTTAAAATAGAACTACTTACAGGTATACATATTTAAATGTAAGCATTTATTCAGTGTCTTTATTTAAAATATAGTTAATTCCCATTTTCTATTCTAGATTCTAGAATTTGTTCTAGACTTGAATACAGTACCCACATGTTCTCGGTTACTACTTAAAAGGCTAAGAGACCTTAATGATAAAACCTTGATGGTCAACAACTTGTCTAGACATTTAGATAAATACTTTGCAGTATCTTCAGAGAAAAGAAATCAGAAAGCCTGTGGACCTTTGGGACAAGAACCAAAAAGGTCCAGGTATACTAATATGGGTTGTTGATGTATAATCTTGCATTTTTTAATGATTATTTTTTAAATATATACAGTTATTACATTTCCCACAATGTAGCAGATGAAATAAATAAAATTCAACCTCTCTTATGTAAGTAGAATTTTGAATTTTCTTTTATTATTTTTTTGTAAATATCATTGTCGTACAAATTTTTGAATACATGTGGAATAGATTGAATTTTCCTAGGCTTTCCCTTAGATATATGTCATAATTATAGCATTTAAAGAAATAATCTAGTTTTGGTGGTCATATTTTGACATCTTCTAGAGGTAAACTAGAAGCATCCTTCCTTTGAAACAAACTAGAAAAATCATTCCTTTGAAGCAAGGATTTAATTGCAAATAGTTTCTTTGTGAGGTCATTCCAGCAAATAGCAGTAAGAGAATGGAAAAGCGAGACAAGGACAAGAAGGACCTCAGTAAAGTATGTTATCAAACCTAACAACTGTGGGCCATTAGAACTCAACACTACTGGAGAACCCTAGGAGAGAGTGAAGAACACTCCTCAGAAATACCTAAATAGGGAGCAAGGAAACTGGAGTATTAATCTCTCAAAATCCTGTTGGCAATTGGCTGATGGCATCAATGACAACCATATTGAAAAAATGCTATCGTTGATTGACACATAGATCCCACCTGGGAGCTCAAACAAGGGTTAGTCATATAAAGGATACAGAAGTAAGTAAGCACAGTCACTAAATACAATAGTAATTAATAACTTTTATCTAAAACCAGTATAAAGTATAAACCTAGGGCTCTATAAAAATGGCTATTCTTATATTCACATGGTTGTAGATCATTTGCTGATTAAGTGAAGGTCTCATTAGACCATGTAGAAGCTTAGCTATACCCCTCCAAATCAGTTTACACACACAGGGATAGAATAGTTCTGCACACAGTCTGGTCTGGATTCATATCTCATGAATGCTTGAGTTATCCTATCCGTAGGACACGTAAACATGATAAAGGTTAAATTGAGTTCTCACTATCACACATAGGCTTCCCAGGATAACACATCCTGGTCCAGGGGAAAGCCCTTTATCCCTCTATTCTCTTACTCCTATTTCAAAAATAGGCATGGTCCTTAGAGATCCAACAGTCATTTTGTTGTCATGAAGGCAAAAGATAGAAGAATTGGGTTATCAATGTCATCATTGCTCCTGTGAACATTCTAACCCTAAAATTCTTAAGCTTTTGTAATGACAAAATATAATGCCACTCTTAATTGAATGTCCTGGTACTTAAAATCAAACAAAATCTTAGCTCATTCACCTCAAATCTTGCTGAAGCATCCTCTTTTCTATGAAGCTTACTTGGATCCTAATATTTTTCTTCTTTAACAGGGTGAACATCTCTTCACTCATAAATATCTCATGTTATTTCAATATATTTTATTTACTAATTTGTCAAGTGTACTGTAATTTTCTTATTTTTAAATAACTAGAGTATAAGTTCTTCATGTGCAAGAAATATAATGGCATTCATATGCTTGAACCTACACTGAACTTAACTCAACCTGTTCTAACACCTGTTCAAGAAATCATTATTACAGAACATTGTATCAGTTAGGATGTGTTCAGCTTCAAGTAACAGGAAACTCTGATATCAAGTAGTTTAAACACTAAAGGATTTTATAATAACAAAAACCAAGAATTCCATATGTAGGCCAAGTCCTTTGGACTCATCTTGTTTTCAATCCCCTTGGTTCTTATCTCTGTGTGTTAGTATCATTCTCATGCTGGTAGGATATGGCTACAGCAGTTCTAGTCCTCATATCCAGATGAAACCTTCCATCAGGCTTTCTCATATCCCATTGGGCAGAATTCCATCACATGCTCATAGTTAAGCTCAATCATTGGCAAGGAAAATAGAAGTATCATGATTTGGCTTACAATAATCAAGACCCATAACCTGGGGCTTGAGTTATGACCAGTATCTCCTGAAGCATACGTATTCAGAGGAAAATGTACACACAGATAAAGTTAAGGTTATGTTAGGAGAAATATAAATGTCCAGAAGACAAAAAACATTGTTACTTAAAACCTGCAAATAAAACCACACAGAGTGATTTTGTTGGCATTTGATCGTGTTGAAAATGTATTTTACAGAGCCCTTAAATTCCAGTAGACTTTCATTTTTATTTTATAAAACAGTATTATCTTAGCATTATAAAGCTTACCTATACCAAATATTATAAAATTTGAACAGAAAATTTTAATTAGGCAAAAAGTCATCAAGTCGAATTCCAATTTAAAATATCATGTCATAAAGCTCTTCTTCTCTTATTATTTTATCAGTAATAAACAGATTTAAAAATCAGTATTTATACTATTGAATAATGTATTACAAACTAAAGAAGAAAATGTTTATTAAGGATGTTAATAATTATTAGGAAATATTTGTCATTCATCTATAAAAGGAAAAAGTCAATTATTAAAAATTCACAGTGTTTACTATTACTAAAATTCATGTTGCAATGTCATCTTTCCCTCACAGTGAATGGTAATATATTGAGGCACACTTTTTTTTTTACCTTCCCCCCCCTTTTTATATTTATTTTGCTTCAAGTTATATTAGAGGATCCAAGGACTTATTAAATATTACAATGCATAAGGGTGATAACAGTAGGAAGTCACTACAAATATTAGTGAAGAGCCTATATAAACAATACATAGCTGGAAAGATAATTTTTGCCCTAATATTTAGAACATGAGATCTCAAAGTAAGGGAATAAGTTTTTATTTGGTGGACACTAATATAAGAAATTACTCTGATTGTGTAACTGTGACATGATAAAGAACAGTCATTTAAATCTAAGACACTTACTGGGGTGCCAGGGTGGCCTAATCAGTTAAGGAGCCAACTCCTGATTTCAGCTCAGGCCATGATCTCACAGCCTGATCTCATGAACTCACTCATGTGAGTTTGAGCCCCACATAGTGCTTTGTGCTGACAGTGTGGAGCCTGCTTGGCATTCTCTGTCTCCCTCTCTCTCTGCCCCGCCCCTATTCACTCTCTATTTCTGTCTTTCAAAAATAAATAAATAAACATTAAAAAAATAAAGAACACTTATTTAAATATATGTCCTTGTTTTATAAGCCTACATTTCAAAAAGGTACAATTATACCAAAATTTGTGGGTTACAGCAAAACCCAGGATAAGAGAGAAGTTCATAGAAATAAGTGCATCAATAAACAAGGAAAATATCAAATAACCACCTTTATATCCCCCCCCCAAAAAAAACTCGAAAAAGAACTACAAATGAAGCCCCATGTTAGAAAGAAGGGAAAATGAAAAAGATTGGAGCAGAAATAAGTGACATAGAGACTGAAAAGACAATAGAGAAGATTAAAAAAACTAAGAGCTGGTTCTTTGAAAAGATAAAATTGACAAGCCTTTAGCTAAACTCACCAAGAAAAAAGAGAGGACTCAAATATAATCAGATATTAAAGTGGAGACATTATAACTGATAACACAGAAGTACGAAGAATTGTAAGAGACTACTTTGAACAATTATATGTCAACAAGTTGGAGAACCTTAAGGAACTGAATAAATTTCTAGAAACATACAACCTACCAAGACTGAATCATGGTACTATAGAAAAACTAGGTGTGCTCAGTTGATTAAACAGCTGATTTCTGCTCAGGTCATGATCTCACAGTTTGTGAGTTAAAACACCACCTCAGGCTCTGTGCTGACAGCTCAGAGCACCTTTCCAATAGTGCTATGACTCTGTGTCTCCCTCTCTCTCTGTACCCCCTCCCCTTGCACACATTCTCTCTCTCTCTCTCTCAAAAATAAACATTTTAAAAAATAAAAAAAAGAAAATCTAAATGGACAAAAAAAGAAAAAAATAATAAAATCTAAGTGGACCAATTACTAAGAAGATTGAAACAGAAATCAAAAACCTCCAAACAAATAAAAGTCCAGGACCAGAGGGCTTCACTGGGAAATTCTACCAAACTTTCAAAGAATACCAATTCTTCTCAAACTCTTCCAAAAAAATACAGAGGAGGAAAATCTTCCAAACTAATTTTATAGGCCAGTATTACCCTGATACAAAACCAGACAGGGATACCACAAGAAAATCACAGGCCAATATTTCTGATGAACATAGATGCCAAATTTCTCAATAAGATATTAGTAAACTGAATTCAACAATACATTCCGTTCCATGATCAAGTGGGATTTATCCCAGAACGGCTCAACATCCAGGAAACATGCTATGTGTTACACTACATTAACAAAATAAAGAATAAAAATCATAAATGATCATTTCAATAAATGCAGGAAAAGCATTTAATGAAATTCAACATCCATTAATGATAAAAACTCTCAACACATTGGAGATCAAGGGGACATACCTCAATATAACAAAGAACAGATATGACTAACCAATAGCTAACATCGTACTCAATAATGAAAACCTGAAAACCTTTCCTCTAAGATCAGGAACAAGACAAAGCACCTAAACTTGCCACTTTTATTCAACATACTAAAGTCCTTGCTAGAGCAATTAGACAAGAAAAAGAAGTAAAAGGCATTCAAATTGGAAAAGAAGAAATAAAACTGTCACTATTTGCAGATGGCATGGCACTGTATATTGAAAACCCTAAAAATTCCATCAAAAAATTGTCAGAACTAATAAATTCAGTAAAGTTGCAGGATACAAAATCAATACACAGAAATTTGTTGTGTTTTTATACACTAACAAACTATCAGAAACAGAAATAAAAAAAAACAATCTTATGTACAATTATATCAAACATAATAAAATACCTCCAAATAAACTTAAACAAAGGCATTTACTCTGAAAACTATAAGACATTAATGAAGGAAATTGAAGACACAAACAAATGGAGACATATTTCAAGCTCATGGATTGGAAGAATTAATATTGTTAAAACACCCATACCATACTACTCAAAGCAATCTACAGATTTAATGCAGTCCCTATCAAAATACCAGTAATTTTTTTTTTCTTTTAGCAAGTGCTTTTGGGTTCCAATTTAATCTTTCTTTTTTTATGAGAAAAGAGAGGACGTAAGTGAGCAAGGGGCAGAGAGAGAGAGAAACCGGGGTCACCCCAAGCCAGGAGTCGAGCTTACACAAGTGGGGCTCGAACTCAACTGATGTGGGATTTGAATTCACAAACCATGAAATCATGACCTAAGCCAAAGTCAGATGCATAATGACTGAGCCACCCAGGCACCCCCAACTTTAGTTTCTATTCATACCTTCTTTGCCTTTGCCCACTTTTGGATTTTCTGCCTTGTAAAAGTTGACTCAATCATGTTTTATTTACAATATACTGTCTTTCCTTAAAAAACAATTTTTTGAAAAAATTTTAATGTTTATTTATTTTTGACAGAGAGAGAGACAGAGCATGAGCGGGGAGGGGCAGAAAGAGAGGGAGACACAGAATCCGAAGCAGGCTCCAGGCTCCCAACTGTCAGCACAGAGCCCAACGTGGGGCTTGAATTCACAGACTGCAAGATCATGACCTGAGCCGAAGTCAGATGCTCAACTGACTGAGCCACTCAGGTACCCCAAAAAATAAATTTTAAAAGGCAAAAAATATTATTTTTTCCATTTCATTACAGTATAAGACGTTGCCTTTGTAATGAAAATTAACTAGAAAATTAAGTTAGAAAATTCAGAACACAAGAGAGAATCATTTATCTATGTACCATGATCACCCATTTTGTCATTTGGCAACTTCACCTTTCCAATACAATTATCTGTATTTTCATCTAAGCAAAGAAACCAGGCTGACATGATTATTCACAATACCTAGGGGGAAAGATTCGATTTACTTTCAGTCTCTAGAAACCTAATTGACAAATACTGTCCTTCATGTACAAATCCCAAGATGAAAGAAGCTATTATGTAGTTATGTTTATTCATTCAGTAATTTAATAAATGCAAGGCAGTATACTCAGTACCACTGAAATAAAGATTAAAACAAAATCACAGCCCTCAAAGAATTCTAAGCCAAGTGGAAGAGACAGACAAGTGGATAGAGCATACAAAGCTGTATTGTACATTTGATAACTGTGGTGTAAAAAAATTCAGCCCAAAAAGAAATAGCCAATGAAGTGGAGAGTAGGCAGGGAATTAGGGGAAGCTGCACAGAGAAAGTGATGCTTAAGCTGATTCTTGAAGGATGAATAGTAGAGGGCTGAGAGGAGAAATAAAGAAAGGAGTTCCAAGCCAATGAGTTTTTGTTGTTGTTGTTATTAAAAGTAGTCTAGCGGGGGCACCTGGGTGGCTCCGTCAGTTTAAGCATCTGACTCTTGATCTCTGCTCAGGTCATGATCCCAAGGTTCATAGGTTCAAGCCCCGCATCAGCTCTGTGCTGACAGCATGGAGCCCACTTGGGATTTTCTGCCTTCCTCCCTCTCTCTGCCCCTCCACTGCTTGTGCAAGCACATGTACATGCATGGTCACTGTCTCAAAAATAAATAAATAAACATTAAAAAAAGTAGTCTAGTAAAGATAAAATCCAGTGTAAGTATGACAGAATGGCAAAAGAGGAGTCTGATATGTAGGCCATATTATGAAAGTTATTAAATATTAAGTCAAAGAGGTTTGTAGGAGATACAGCATCACTGCAGGATTCAAACAAGCTAAGGATTTCGGATTTTGATAGAACTCTCTGGCAGCTCTGTGGAAGGAGAATTTCAAAGGAACAAGATTGGAGGCAGGGACAGGAATTATGATTTATTACAACAGTGTTAGGTATCAGTGTTTAATCCAAAGAAAATTGAAAAAACCGAGAGAATGGCATAGATGTGGAGAAGAGAAGGTGAAATAGAATTTGGGTACAATTTGGATTTGAGCCCTCAAAAGTACACAGAGGAACATTTTGGTTTCTGAGGTTGATTTCAATTTACTGAAAAATTATAGAACAAAGAGATGCATGTTTTTGTGGGGGTTTTTTTGGTTGTTCTTATTATATTATTTTTGTTCTGAGAGTGAGAGAAGAGGAAAATGTTAAGTTCAGTGATGTCCAGTAGTCACTCAGAAATGTGTATATTTGGTGATGATTTTCAAAATATTGAATAGTCAGTTCAACAAGCAGCATCTGGGTGTCTCAGTCAGTTAAGCATCTGACTCTTGATTTTGTCTCAGGTCATCATCTCAAAGTTCATGAGATGGAGACCCGAGTCGTCCTCTGCACTGACACTACAGAACTTGCTTGGGATTCTCTCTCTCCTTTTGCTACACCCCTCCCCCACTTTTGTCAACAATAAATAAATAAATAAATATTTTAAAAAAATAGCTCAACAAGCTCATCAATGAAGGCCACCTGGCACACAGAGTCCTAGAGCTAGTGCAGAGTCAGGTGTCAGGTCTTTACTTACTAAGCTGTGGGAAGATTCTGGCAGGACACTGTGGGGGACGAAGTTGGAGGTAAGGCTCACACAGTGACTATTAACTAACTAGTATGGAAATACTTTATAATTTTAGCAATTTTATGTCCATAGGGTATATACTACCTAAACATTATCCCTAATTGAAGTGAGGAAATAGATGACACAATTTAAAACTCTGTAGTTCTTGTCACTGTTTAATGTAGAGAGGCAGAATATGTCTTTGGTGGAGAATGTTCTTTTGAATGAGAACATTTTCATGGGTATTTTATTTAAACAAAGGTAAGTCTCAGGCTCAGGGCCTATTCTGTAAAGTAAAAGTTGAGGAAAAGACAACTAAAATGCTTTGAATAATAAAGCAAAAGACATTCTCATATATTAGGGAGAAGACATTTTGTCCCAAACAGGTATTTTGATTGTAGAAGATTTTTAACCTTTTCTAAGGATCTCTCAAGCAAGAACTTAAAAAAGATAAGTGGGTCCCAGCAACATGGTAGCTGATCAGTCCTGAACAGAGGAACAGCCAGTAGGGTGGCATCAATGAAAATCAGGATAAATGTCAGGTATAGAGTGAAGGGCTTCAACACAGCTATGAAATACAGAAAGGCAGTGATTTGATGGCCAGAATTAACAAAACACAAGTTTAAAACAGTAAATAATGAGCACCAATTTAAGTTCCCTCTGAGGATTTTTAGAACAAATGGGAAAGTATGGGCTTCCTGAAATCAGACAGAATAAATGTGCAGCCTAGACTTAAATGGATATAAAATAGGATGAAAGGAAACCTGGTAAATTCAGGAAAACTTGAGCAACATACAGATATAGTATTTAAGAAAGCTGAGGGATTTATAGGTTTAACATCCTTTAGCTAAGAGTTTATTTCATTATTTCGGATGGTTCAATGACTGGAAGTTTGTAAAATTAAGTAAACTTAGGACAAAATTCTGTAAGATGGTAACATTTATATAACAAATGGAGCAATCAGCACCTTTAAAGAAAACGAGGTATGAAATGTAGAAGACTGAACTGTTGAATAAACTAAAGAAAGATTTTTAAAGTGTATGTGGTCAAGGTAAGTAAGACAAAACTGAAAAGAATCAATGGTATTGGTAATAAGAAAGCCATTCATACTCTATGTGGGAGGACTCTCAGTAAAGTAGGGCTGACATAAGCCTATTTGTAATGATTTGGGAGAAGAAAACGTGGAAAGGAAAATACAAAGCAAATTTAGACCACATTCTATACAAATAAACGTATCAAGAATGATGTAACTCAAGAGCGAAAGCAATGACTGGGTTAAGAAAAGTTATTTCTTTTAGATGGGACTAAATATCTAAGAGGAGGAATGGGGATAAAGAGAGAGGTGGGGAACAGAGAGTGACAGAAGGTCTCAGAAGAGATAGGGAGTCATAGTAATTCAAACACTAAGGAGATCGCATGAACCAGAAAAAAGTAACCCTCTTCCTTTTCTGCAATCCTCATCTCTGTCTCCTGTTTTAGAGCTAGAAAACTCAGACTACTAAAATAAATGATAGCTTAGTAAGAGATACAAGAGTATACCTCATCTTCACAGAGTTGTATAATAAGAACTGAACTCTTGCACAATTTGAAAAACAGCTTTCAGTATTAAGGCAATACATCATATGGAACAAATATTACTCTGGGATGCTGTTCAGATAGTGATCTTGTACTAAAATTAGTAAGTCATTCTGCATACAATACCATCATCAGAATGATTATAGAAGGTAATTTCATTTGAAAAAGGGAAACTACTGAAGTCTCCCATAAAGCAAAACAGTTTATTTTAAAAGAAGAGGTCTCATTGATCTCCATAAGGATGGGGCTTTTTTAAAGCTTAGCAATTATATGGTTCTCACAGAAAAAAAAAAAATAGGCAAATGGATGAACTATGTACATGTGGGTTTGTAAATGAGTGAATCACATCATTGTGAACCAGCTCATCACAGGAGTTTAAGAGTAGATTCTGAAACTGGACTGGCTACTATTGAACGCCTTTTCTTGACCAGTTATCTTAACCTAGTCTAAGTCCCTTCATCTGGAGAAATAGGGGGAATAATAGTAATAGTAATAAAGTAGTAAAGTAATAAATAAAGTAAAAAAGTAATAAAGTAATAAAGTAAAAAAAAAAGTAATAAAAATAGAATAGTAATAATAATAGAAGAAGAGAAGTGGAGGAGAGGAGGTGGAGAAGGAGGAAGAGGAAAAGGAGAGAAGGAAGGAGGAGGAGAAAGACAAGAACAAAAAGAACAAGAGAAAAAGGAGGAAGAGGGATAGCATTACTCATTTAAAAATAATAAGAGGTTTCATGTACACACACAGGTATATGTTTATGAAAATGCATTTGTGGTGGCTAAAAATTTATTTCTCCCAAGACATGGTGAGTTTCCTCACTTGAGTATGGAATAATCAGCTAGAAGACAAAATTACCAAACTGGATGTTTGCTAGAAATCACTGAAAGTAGGATGTTGAGATTTTTATAATCTTCAAGTTAAAGATAGAAAAATATGCAACAATATTTATTCGACCCAAGGCAAGTATTAAGTAAATAAATCCAAAGCCTCTAGACCACTTACTTGATCAAGATCAGTTTAACTTGGAAAATAAACTTAGATTTATTGTTTGTGTGTGTGTGTGTAATGTCTATGTGTGTGTTATGACAAATAATACAGAAAGGAATTTAAAAAGTAGGTGTCTGTTATTAAAGTCAGTCCCTGACAGTTTGTAATGCACCTGGTTGGGGTCATTGGAGGTAAACAATCACTGGAAATATGGAAATCCAGTTATGAATCTCCACGGAGCTCTAGCAGACCCACAGATGGATCCAGAGTAGAGATGCATATTCCAAGTAGCTGACATTTTGATAATATTTTTTTTTCAAAGTAACATCAAAAAAGGGAGACCTTTACTAGCCCTGTCTTGGAATGTCAGTGTGGTGCTTCAGGGATTCACTGAATTCCTTTATCCTGTTCAACTTTTAACCTTCATTGATCTAAAATTCTTGTACTAAAACAAACAAAAAAAAAGTTCCCTTTATCTCATCAATTCCTCAAGGAGAAAAAGAGACATGCAGTCATAAATTATTGATTCTCTGCCTTTTTAAAAATGGAAAAAGTGGCACTTTGTACAATATCTGCAACCTGATTATTTATTAATCTTTTCTCCACACAATATCTCAGAATTATCATACTACAATAAGAGTTTGAATTCATACTCAAAAAACTATGGGTATATAGGGACAGTAGAGAAGAGCTGACCTACCTGAGGAAATAATTCACTTTTTTAACATATGTCAAAGCTATAGTTTAATGACAGCTTTTAAGTGTAAGGTGACCCAAAAGTTCTTAATTATCTTTAATATAAATGGCCAACTGAGTTGAAATATGGTCTTATAAATAAATCAATTGGTTTGAACCAAGGACCAATGAACTGCAATTTTCATCTTAAGATGGGGCATTTAATGTCTTTTCATGTTTATAAAATAAATCCCTAACCCTACAGAACACCTGAGGTTCTGAATAAATGTATGCAATCACATCTATCCAATCTATGTCTATATCTAAAAACAGTTTAAAGAATGTACTTTCCAAATAAAAACTTTCTCTAACCTATTTTTTCATGTTTGTTCTCATTAAAATGGGTAAGCATGTTTTCTCTAGCAAAAGACAAATAACCTAGAAAAAATTCACAAATCACATATCAGATAAGTTTCCAGCATCCACAATATACAAAAACAAACAAAAATCTCTTAAAAGTCAACAAAAAGACAAATAACCCAATTAAAGAACAGCAAAAGGCTTGAACATTTACCCAAAATGATACACATACAGCCAGTAAAATATGAAAAGATGCTCAGTAACATTAGTAATTAAGGAAATGAAAATATAAACCACAATGAAATATCACCTCACACCCACTAGGATGGATATAAAAAATGAAAAATAGCAGGGTTCCAGGTCAAAATTATGAGATATGAAGTCTCTGAACTCATCTCCTCCATGGAACACATAAAATTACACCTATTAATAGAACAATCCCTCCTCAAAAAGAACTGAGGGTGGACTGAACAACAATTGAACAACCAAAGGTAGACAGATTGGTGTGGCACCTGAGTGGCTCAGTCAGTTGCACAGCTGACTCTTGATTGTGGCTTGGGTCATGATACCAGGGTCCTGGGATGGAGCTATGTGTTGGGCTTTGCGCTGAGTGTAGAGTCTGTTTAAAATTCTCTTTCCCCCTCTGCCACTCTTCACTACTCATGTTCTCTATCAGAGAGAGAGAGAGAGAGAGAGAGAGAGAGAGAGAGAGAGAGAGAAATGGGGAGAGACAGCAAGAGAGACGGAGATATGGTAACAAAGGGAATCCCAACTCCCAATGCTGCCAACAGCAGTGGGGAGGGATAGTACTGACGGAGTGGGAACAGATCTCTCTGTCCTTGGGCACAAAATACAAGCCACAGTTTAAAAGAGCAACTAGCATTTAAAAGAGATAACACTAGAACTCTGCCAACTAACAATCTAATTAAAAAATGGGCAGAGAACCTGAATAGATATTTCTCCAAAGATGACATCCAGATGGTCAACAGACACATGAAACAATGCTCAACATCACTCATCATCAGGGAAATACAAGTCAAAACCACAATGAGATATAACTTCACACCTGTTAGAATGGCTAAAATCAAGAAGAAAAGAAACAAGTGTTGGCAAGGATATGGAGAAAAAGGAACCCTCTTGCACAGATGGTGGGAATGTAAATTGTTACAGCTACTGTGGAAAACAGTATAGGGGTTCCCCAAAAAATTAAAAATAGAAATACCACATGATCCAATAATTTCACTATTGTGTGTTTACCCAGGAAAAACAATAGTAATTTGAAAAATATATGCACCCTACATCTATTGCAACATTATTTACAATAGCCAAAACACAGAAGCAACTTAAGTGTCCATCAATAGACAAATGGATAAGAAAAAGTGGTTTGTGTATGTGTATGTATGTATGTATATACATACATAATGGAAAGTTACCCAGCCATAAAAAAAAAAATATGAGGTCATGCCATTTGAGACAACATTTGTGGACCTAGAAAGTATTATTCTAAGTGAAAGAAGTCAGACTAGAAAGGATAAATACCTTATGATTCAACTCATAAATGTAATCTAAAAAAAAATGAATAAAGAGAAAGAATCAGAATAATAAATACAGAAAAATTGAGGGGAAGGGAGTGGGGACTGGGTAAAATGGGTGAAGGGGAGAGAAAGATAAGACCTTTAGTTATGGAATTAACCATGGGAATAAAAAGCCTAAGGAAAACAGTCAATGATATTTTAATAGCAAAGTAATGGGACAGATGGTAGCTATACTTGGGGTGAGCATAACATAATGTATAAAGTTTTCAAATCACTAAGTTGTACACCTGGAACTAATGTAACATTGCGTGTCAACTATACTCAAATAAAAATGAAAAATAGTATATGTTGGTGAGTATGTGGGGAAATTTGAACTCTCATACATTGCTACTTAAAATATGAAATGGTTCAGTGACTGTGCATGAGAATTGCATTAGGCAGTTCCTTTAAAAGATTAAACATAGAATATGTGACATCACAATTCCATTTCTAGGTATATGTCCCAAAGAATTAAAAACGGATATTCAAACAAATGCATATATATATATATATATATTCATAGAAGCACTAGTCACAATACCAAAAGGTGGAAACGACCCAACTATTCATCAACGGATGAATGCGTAAACAAAAATCAGACACTAAAGGTTACATACTTTATGGTTACACACACACACACATACACATTTTAAAGCTAGATAGAAGTGTTTCCAGATATGTTTTGAAAGTAGATAAAGGTGGTCACACAACACTGTGAAGGTAGTAAACACTTCTGAAGGATTCACTCTAAAATAGCTAAATTTTAAGTTATGTGAATTCACTTCAATTAAAAAAATGTTAATGGGATGCCTGGGTGGCTCAGTAGGTTAAGCCTCTGACTTCGGCTCAGGTCATGATCTCACGGTCCGTGAGTTCGAGCCCCGCGTCAGGCTCTGTGCTGACATCTCAGAGCCTGGAGCCTGCTTCAGATTCTGTGTCTCCCTCTCTCTCTGACCCTCCCCCGTTCATGCTCTGTCTCTCTCTGTCTCAAAAATAAATAAAACATTTAAAAAATTAAATAAATAAATAAAAATAAATAAAAAAATAAAAAAAAACCTCCATCTTCCTTTTTTTTTTTCAACATTTAACTGCATCTTCAACCTCTCCTCCCATTTTTAAGTCTTATTGAGATATACTTACATATCATAAAATTCACCCACTTGAAAGATGCAATATAATGGTTTTTAGTATATTTTGCAGAGTTCAGCAACCATCAGCACAATCTGATTTTAGAATATTTTCCTAGCCCATTAGCAATCACTTCCCATTTTCTCCTTTCTGTATTCATTCCTCTGGCCAAGGTAAGCAGTAATTTACTTTTTGTGTCTATTAATTTGCCTACCCTGAACATTTCATATAAATGAAATCATATAATATATGGCTTTTTGTTACTGGCTTCTTTCCCTTAATATCATGCTTTCAAGATTCATCCACACTTAGTAAGTATCGATACTTCATTCACTTTATAGCTGAATGACATTCCACTGTATGAATACCTTATTTTGTTTATTCATCTATTGATAGACATTTGAGTGCTTTCCACTTTTTTGGCTACTATTAGTAATGCTGCTATAAACATTTGTGTACAAATTTCTACATGGATCTGATTTTATTTCTCTTGAGGATGTATCTAGGGATGGAAGTGCTGAATCATAATACAACTCTATATTTAATAATTTGAGGAACTGTCAAACTGTTTTCTACAATAGCTACACACCATTCTACGTTTCTCAGCTTAATATAATTCACCTTCTCTCTCTGTAACCTAAGTTTTGCATCTAAAATCTATCAGTGGAAGACTTTCTTTACCCTTCCTTTTTATGGCGGGGGCCAGATGCTAGGGTACAGGACCATGGGACTGGAGGAAAGTGATGGTACAGAAAAGTAAAATAGTGATTAGGCTATAAAAACATAAAGGCACACATCTTGGCTAAGTGAATTTATAGACAGAAAACTAAACTTTTTACATGCAAATATGAGTAGATTATTATGTACATTCAGGTACAACAATTGGTAATTTAAAAGCCTTGGAAGTTATATATTAGGAAATGACTATTATATTATAATGGTTAGAGAAAACCTTCTTGGGACTGGGAGATTAACTACTGAAATGATAGAAGGCAGAAGGTTTGGCAGAAAGGTAAGTGGAAGAACCATGAACATTTGGATCAAAGTATTTAAAATAAAATGTTGGTACAAATTTTCAGGAAATTTGGAAAGTCATTGTATAGTGCAAAGAAGGCAGGTAATCAAGAAGGACTGAAGCCTGTGAGTGAAAAGATTTTAAACCAAGACAGGTGGAAGATGCTGGCTCTGAAGTTTGGCGGCTGACATGCTTGGTTAAGAGAATGATTGATAAAAGTCCACATGTTGCTAAAAAGTTGATTGGAAATGTTTACAGAAGAATAAAAAATAGATACTTGTGAAAACTGGTCTTTGGTTCTCTTTTGTGTCCATCCTTTATACAGATTGATGAGCAAAGAAAAGAAAATCAATTTAGATGATTAAAAAAAAAAACAACTCTGTCCTTCCAGCCATCCAGACTGGACTGCTGTCTCCAAATACACTTGGTGATAGGAATTACCTGGCAGCAACAAGAAATATCTTTCACTAAACAGAAGGTTTTTCAAAGACCATTCAGTCAAGTAAATGGCTACCTCATTAACCAAACTGGGAAAGATTCCAAATGTTTACAAAATAACTGTATTCAACAGCTACAGGCACATTCTATGCTTTTTTCATGGGCTTTCTCTCTTTTTTAGCTGCATTAAAGCAGCCTACCATTTTCTTAGGTAGCATGCTAGCACACTTTTGTTTTTTATTTTAAACAAAGCATGACTGACAATAATAAAGAAAATTATACATCAATTTCACCTCACCAAAAACAAATAAAAAAAAAACATATTCAGATACTCCGTGCTTGAGATTGGAGTATGAATTCCAAGCCAATCATTTAAATGAGTTCACCTCATCCTTTGTTTAGTTATGTATGCAAGCTGAACTAGTCAGATTGCAGAAAATGTATAATTACCATGTCTATTCTAGTTCTAAAAATCCCTTTAAATCCTTTCTGCAAATATAATTATTTCAAAAGCAACATTCTGTTTTTAGTCTAAGGTCATCTACCTTTAAAAAAATACATTACCTACACCTTGATTAGAAAAACAATTGAGTTACTTGGTATTTTTGCAGCAATTTAGAGTATTAAAACAAGACTAGCCTTAAGAAAAAGGGTTTGCCTGGACCCCTCATCTCCACTTAAAACCGACCTTCTATTTTCTGTACACATCTACCCTATGTTCATAGTGACCTCCAATTTCCCCTTATGTTTTGAAGTTAATAGATCAGAATACAATCCATGACCTTAGGCTTCAGATCCTTCAATTCACCCCACCTTCAAAATGCACCTATTGTCGGCTTTCATTCTACAGAACTTTGTTCTATGAAAGGCACCTTAGTTATCATATTTATTTATGATTTGCTGTTTAGCTTGTCACCACTCCAAAAAAAAAAAAGTGTATTTAAGTCAGAATAGTGACTTTCTATTGAGGGTGTCTTAGATCAAAGAAAATAATCCTGACTGTGGGCATATCAAGCACTATGGCAGACCACTCTAGAGATATTCTGAGAAAAACTTAGGTAACTGCCTATTCCAATTTTGTATCAGACTGATTGCCTCAGTCTAGAAGATAAATACACATGGTAGCAAATCCTAACAGCAAACCCAAAGAGGCTAAGTCACAGGAGTCGTTCATCACAGTGTTAGGTAATTCTTGAGATTTAGGATGATTGATGTGTTTAATTTAAACTGGCCTGGGTATACAGGATGTGTCCCTGAAATGGTAATAGGGTGAGTGGGTGACATGGAGGAGGAGACTTTAATGAAAAGCATTTTTGTTTTAAAACTTTCTTGCACATATGTCTTTCAACAATAACAACACAAAAAATGTTTTAATTGCTTCCATATTATACATTTCTATCCTGTTCTCTGAGCTTCTTCTAAAATGCCAATGAGGTAAAACCTGTCTTAAGTCTCAATGCGTAAGACATTCTTTTTTTTTTTTTTTTGTTAAGTAAAAAAGCCTTTCATACAAAACTCATTTCAGTTTGTTAGGATAGGGGAATCCAAAGCCACATGGATCAGTTAAAGTCCTAATCATGATATGTTAAAATACATTAGTTGGAGTAATGGTATTCATACTGGTGGGCTCAATTTTAGTCTTTTATTTAAGGAAAAATACAGAGCAGTTACTGAATTGGAGATACGTGGTACAAAAACAAAGCTTACTGTAATGTAGGACTGTTTGGTTTTCACTATTGATAAAAAAAAAAAAACTTTATTATATTTGTAATTTAGTATTCTCTCTATTGCATAGTAGAATATGACTGTTGTAGAAGTACTAAACTCTAGTATTAAAATTTGTGCATATGCAAAATATAGGCAGTTTTGGTAAAGGGAATACCAAAGGGAATGGTCTGATTCATATGATCATTTTCATGTACTGAGTATTTAACCTCTTCTGTGGGACAAACACTATGCTAGGTTCTGTAAATGACAGTGAGCTCCTTTGAACTTTACAATTTAGATAAGCAAATAAGTATTACTAACAAAAAAGTATCATGAATCAAAATATAATTATGATGTCTATTTAGTGCCAGAAGGGAAAATTACAAGGTGCGTTGAGAGCATATGAGATCCTAATGCTAGTCTGGGAAATCAGGAAAGATCTCCCTGAGGAAGCGTTATCTGAGCAAGTTCTGAAAGTTGGCAGGCAGCTACATGATGGGTTAAAAATTGGAAGAAGAGCACTATAGGAAGAGGATCCAAATGGGCAAAATGTGATATATTCAAGACAATGAAAGATAGTGATGATGCCTGGAGAATAATGGACTATAAGGAGAATGTGGAACATGAAGATTAAAGTGTAGGCAGAAAGCAAATCAAAGAGAACCTATTACACCTCACCAGAGATGTTGTTTTCCATCCTAACATCAGTGAAAAAAATGATTAAAATGTTTTCATCGGGACCTAGCATGGACACGTATTCACATTAACATCCTCCTGGCTTGGTCACAGATAATGAATGGAAACTTATCCAGAGTCAAAGTGGCAAATTAGTTTAAAAGCTATTGTATTAACTCAAAGGAAAGGATGGTATCTTCAGCTTTAATGGCGATGGCCAACTGGGAGAATATGAAAAGACTTAAGAAATATTCAAGAGATAGGGGTGCCTGGGTGGCTCAGTCGGTTGGGCGTCCGACTTCAACTCAGGTCAAGATCTCACAGTTCATGAGTTTGAGCCCCTGTCAGGCTCTGTGCTGACACAGCTTAGAGCCTGGAGCCTGCTTCGGATTCTGTGTATCCCTCTCTCTCTCTGCCCATTCCCCACTCACACTCTGTCTCTCTCTGTCCCAAAAACAAATAAATGTTAAAAAGAAATTTTTAAAAAGAAACATTCAAGAGATAATGTAGACAGAATTAAGTGAAGGGTAAATGAAAAAGGTGCAAGTTTCAGAGAAAAATGTAGGTTTTTGTCTTGTACAACTGGATGAAAGTTGTGTCATTTGCTGAAATAAAAAAAATATCTGGGGGAAATATGGTTTTGTAAGACAGTGAGCTCAATTTTGGTCATATTTATATTAAATTTCCTTTGAGACATCCAAGAGGAAATGTATTTTAATATATAAAGTTTAGAAAGTAAATCTGGGCAAGAGATACAAACTGAGATCATTGGCATATACATGGCAAAACATGAATATGGAGAGAAGTTCTAGGATGGAATATTTAGGAACTAAATATTGAGAAGCTATATGAAAAGATAAGCTAGCAGGAAAGATTGATTGTGAGATTTTACAGAATACTGTTAGGACTCCTAAAGAACTTTCTGGATGTAGTAAAAGCTGCAAATATACACAATCAGTGAAGATGAAACAAAAATGTGTTGTACTATTAAGATAGGATGGAAAATTTAAGATAATTGATCTTTGTTCAACTCCATAAGCATACATATGAAAACTGGTAAACCAAAAACAAATGGAAATTAAGCTTTCCTTCTTACAGTGAATTTGAGAAGTGAATCCATAAAGATTGAAAATTTCTCTGTTAGTTGTGACTTTCAGAGTGTCCAAAGTCAGTGTTGTAAGATTGAAACAAATACACCAAAGATGTTGCTTGGGCTTAAAGAAACCAACAAAAATAGGGCATTCCATGATGTTCTGTGTCAGTTGAAAATGTATGTGTTTCCATCTTTTTTCCATTTGCTTAATCTTCTATATTTTTAGAACCAATTCTTCTCCAAGATTTCTGGCAGGAGTGTGAATCTTGTACACATTCATGCAAAGTCATCAAGCGAGCTAAATTTTCTCTTGGGGATAACCATTCTGGAGTCCACTGTCCTCCACCTTTAAAATGCACTGGATGATTTTTATACTGTATCAACAGGGTAACAGTTATACTGTAACTGTTTTTGCAGAAATTATATTTATCAGTATCCTGGAAATTTTGGCTGTTTTCTGAGTCCCATGTTTTCTCATTTCTTTTTGTTCCAGTTTTATTGAGTTATAACTGACATAGAATATTGTTTATGTGTAGAATATAATGACTTGATATATGTATATATTGCAAAATTATCACCATAGTAAGTTTATTTAACACCTATCACATCACATAGTTAGAATTTTTTTTCTCCCTGTTCTGTTTGGGCATCACCAGCTCTCAGTCACCCTTTTTCTTTAAATAATCTACTTCCCCAGAGATAAAATCTTCCCAGGAGCTACAAAACTGATTGGTATAGCATTGGGAACAGTGCAAGAAGGCAAAAGTGCTTCTCTCTGTTTTGAATGAGGAATTAATTCCTATATTCCATATGGCACCCCTGACCTCCATTATGCTTGTTGCTCAAGAGTCAGAGTCCCTCTGGCTCAGTCTTCCCAGAGTAGCCTTCCTTTCTTCTTTTGGATTGAGGAAAAGCAGTTACCAGACTACAAGTGGTGGCAGAAAAAACTGATGAGTCTTCTTATACAAAATTTTTACCAGTTCTGTCTTCAAAACACCCTATACTTTTGCTTTCATTGTTATTTGGTGCTTCTAATTTCTGAGTCTAATGTGTATTCTGAAATATAAACTATCTCCAGCTGCCTTAATTTTGTTACTTTGGTTGACATTTTTAATCTTCTTTCCAGTGTCCAAAATGTTATTGACATTTTATTGCTCCTCTAGATTGATCTTCTCTTTTATTACTTTTTTAATGAACAGCACTTACTTTTAACCACCATTGCTTTAAGCACTTCACAAATATTAAATTATTTTGTATCTGAAACATTCCTATGGGATAGACATCATAATTTTCCCCATTTTACAGATGAGGAAACTGATGCTAAGAAAAGATTAAGTAAATTGCCCAAGGTCACAATTGCTGCCGAGGGTCATAAAGGCAGCAAATGCAAACTCAGGATTAAAACCCAAGTCAGTTGCCTCTGAAATCTATGTTCTTAACCATTGCTCTAACAGACTCCTAATGTAGATGATTTGGTAATTCTAGGATTCCTAATAAGCATCTTGTTTCCATATTTCTAAATACCAAAAGAGGGCAAACTATTCCTGTAAGTTACTTTTAACTTTATAAGTTTTGTTTATTTATTCTTTTAGTGTCCATTCTATCATGTTTGATCAGAAATCTTGATAGTTCTTCAAATAAGATAAGAATATTCTAAATATAGGCTCTATTCATATTTAAAATCTTGTGGTGTTGAGGCACCTAGGTGGCTCAGTCAGTTAAGCATCCAACTCCTGGTTTCCATTCAGGTCATGATCCCAAGGTTTGTGACTTCAAGACCCACATCAGGCTCTGTGCTGACTGCGTAGAGCCTGCTTGGGATTCTCTCTCTCTCTCTCTCTCTCTCTCTCTCTCTCTCTCTCTGCTCCTTCCCCACTTATGCTGTCTCTGTCTCTTAAAACAAATAATTAAACTTTAAAAAACTTATAAAATCTTGTGGTGCTGCATACAGGTAATACTCAACATGTCAAATTGCATCAGAAGTAATGAAAAATATTGACTTCAAACTAATTCTTTCATTTCACCCTAGGAATTTCTTTCCAACTCCACATTAACCCAAAGCATTAATTCCCTATTAAATGAGGTACTACATTACCATACCTAAAATAGAAAAGGGATATAAAAATACTGTATTAGCCAGACTCATCTGTTTTCAGATTTTACAGGTGCTAAAATAATAAAAGGTGACCAGGACTGAAAAAAAAAATACTGAAAACACGTCAAAAGTTGAAATTTGGGGTGTTCTAGTTCTAGGGGCAAAGTCATGGTGGTTGAGGGAGCAGACCTGGCTGGTGAAAGTCCACTAAAGCTCAGAGAGAGGTGAAGTATTCCTGGGCACCTTCTCCTTTGTCACCAGTCAATACTTGAGGGATCTGTTTCCCCATAGTGAGGCCCAGGCACGCACTTCGCTCAGAGCCTCAAAAGGTAGGGACTTTGATGAACAAATGATATCCTCAGGCCAAGGTCACCTGGAAAAGGATCACAGAAGATATGTCTATTCTTATAACTGATCTTGGTATGAAACATGACCCAAATATATTTGGCACCTTGCAAAATGAACGGTTTTGAAAAAGAAGTCTTGCCAATGATCGTAACATAAATTATATAATCCAATGCCTGATTTGACACCAAAATGTAAAGATATTTTATTGGTCATCATGCAAAAAGATGAAACTTACAAAGTTCCAAAAATAATCATTAGGGATTTTGTTTGAAATTGCATTAAAATAACTGGAAGAACAAATAGATTTGAAAACTACAAGATGCATGACTTGGTCACTGCATATTCTTTTTCTGAAAAACTATTTCTTCAACCAAAGCATAAAGTACAATGGAATGACTTAAGCAGTCTAAGAGGAAGTGAATTTGGACAGATAGTGAAAAAATGGATTTATTGAAGGGAAATGATCCTTTTTCATTTGGCAAATAGAAGAGCCAAAATCATTTAGGTTAGTAAACAGCCATAAATCTCAATTTTTTTAGATTATTTTCAGGTTTTTTTGTCTGAAGAACTTGAGTATTATTTCCAAGAACCAGATAGGAGGTATCTTGATTTAAGTTGAAATAAAATAATATTTATAAAATTTGATGTTCCTAGAAATGTGAGTTTCCTTCATGAGAAACTTTTCATTAATGCCTGTAATTTAGACTATAAAATTTTTTTTTTTAATTTTTTTTTTCAACGTTTTTTATTTATTTTTTGGGACAGAGAGAGACAGAGCATGAACGGGGGAGGGGCAGAGAGAGAGGGAGACACAGAATCCGAAACAGGCTCCAGGCTCCGAGCCATCAGCCCAGAGCCCGACGCGGGGCTCGAACTCACGGACCGCGAGATCGTGACCCGGCCGAAGTCGGACGCTTAACCGACTACGCCACCCAGGCGCCCCTAGACTATAAAATTTTTAATGTTTGTTTTATTTATTTTGAGAGAGAGAACATGTGTGGGAAAGGAGCAGAGAGAAGGAGAGGAAGAATCCCAAGCAGACTCTGCACCATCACCACAGAGCCTGATGTAGGGCTCAAACTCATGAACCCTGAAATCTTAACCTGAGCCAAAGTCAAGATTCAAACGTTGAACTGAATACGCCACCAGAGTGCCCCCAGATTAAAAACATTTTTTTAAGCTAATACAGCAAACTCCCACTAAAACTAAGCTCCCAGCTTCATAGTATTTTGCAATATTGGCATAAACTTTTTAGAATTATAACATTATAAACAGAAATTAAGTAAACTACATAATACTCCCTAATATGCTTTCTCTCTTTTTTTATCTCCCTATCACTTCCCCCTCCAAGAATTAACCATTAATATAACTCAGTACTTATTATTCCCATGCATAATTTATATTTTATCTACATTTGTGTTGCATATTTTCAAACTTTATAGAAAATATATCCTATACATTCTTCCATGTATTATTATTCACCAAAATAAGTATTGTTCAAATTGATACATTAACTCTACTTTAATCTTTTTCATTATTGTCCGGTTTCATTGGTTGAATGTAACAAAATCTATTTATGCATGCACAAATTTAGACATTTAGATCATTTTAATTTATTCACTATTATAATTAATGCTATAATGAACATTCTTATGTATGCCTCCTTGTGTACAAGAATTTAAAATTCTCCATGGTAGGGTTTCTCAAACTTATTATTATTAACATTTTGTGCTGGAAAATTCTTTGTTGTTGGAGTTGGGAGTGAGGGAACTGCCCTGAGCATCATAGAATGTTTCAAAGCATTCATGATCTCTACCCACTAGTATTCCCAATATCATGATGAACAAAAATGTCTCCAGACATTGCCAAATGTCCTCTGGGGGGAAAAAATGGTTCTGGTGAAAACCACTACTCTAAAATACACACATTTAAGCCTAATTGCTGTTTTGTAGACTATACATATATGTACTTTACTAAATATTGCCAAATTGCTCTACAAAATAGTTGTAGAAATTTCCTTTGCAAGCACATGTTCCATTTCTAGATTTCACTGTAAAATATTTCTAACGTTCAAAATAATAGGTATAATACAGATGTAAGACATCAGTAACAATAATAAATGAACACCATGTATTCTCAAACTGGTTTAAGAAATACAGCATTGTGGGGCACCTGGGTGGCTTAGTCAGTTAAGCATCCAACTCTCGGTTTTGGCTCAAGCCATTATCTCATAGTTTCTACAGTTTGAGCCCCATATCTCTCTGCCCCTCCCCTGCTTGCACTCTCTCCGTCTCTCAAAATAAATAAACTTGAAAGAAAAAAAGAAAGAAAAAAGAAAGAAAGAAAGAAAGAAAGAAAGAAAAGAAAGAAAAAAGAGAAAGAAAAGAGAAAAGAAAAGGAAAGAAAGAAAGAAAGAAAGAAAGAAAGAAAGAAAGAAAGAAAGAAGAAGAAAGAAAGAAAATGAAAGAAAGAAAGACAGCATCATACTATCTTGGAAGTTATTAATCCCTTTATGGTGCTACCCTTCTTCCTCACTCCTCTTTTCCCCAGAGGCACCACAATCTCAATTTTTCTATACATCATTTCTTTTCTTTTCATTCCACAGACAACCATGTATCTAAATGTGATGTTTTTCATATTTTCCATATACTTTTCAGTTTTACATACATGAATTCATACTTTTATAACTTGCTTTTTGTTCAACCTCATGATTTTTGCTCATCATTATCATTTTGAATTTTATCAATATTCATGTAGATAGCTATAATTCATTCATAAACAAAATATGTGATTATAGACCCTTTGCATTAGAGTCTCCAGAATACTAATAAAAAGTTCAGGGGCACCTCAGTGGCTCAGTTGGTTGAGCATCTGAAGTTTAACTATAATTATTATGTAATTTATAAATACATCTAAAATCTCTAAACCAAAGCTCAAATAAAAACAAAAGACTACAAACAGTGGAGCAAAATGGTCTTCAGTGATCCTTTACTCAAATCCTGACATTTTACACATAAATCATTGAAACCCAAAGCAATTAAATGACCAGGTTTTATAAACATACCAGTTTCTAAAATGTTTAGAATTTCCCAATTCCCAATCATGTTTCTTTCCAATCATCAACTCGCCTCTGCTGCAATCACTTCAGGGTAAAAACTGTTTTCTACACCTTTTCCTGCCCTTCTATTTGACCTAGTAGGCAGTATCATGCTTTACACATAGCAGAGTGAAAAGCAAATGTTTCAACATATTTGGAGTTTTGTCTCATTTAACTATGGCTAATTTTAGCTGACAGAACATCTTAATCTTAGTTGATTATCCAAAGAACATCAAAGGGAAATAGCTTTTACATCAGGGATGCACTTGAATTCATCTTCTGTGGAAATGTATGACCTAAATATATGCCTCCTCCTTGAATGTCTCGAGTATGTTCATCACTTAGCAGTGCCTTTATGGATGATAGAGACAAGAGTCCCACGAGGCAGATGGCTTTTTCAGGATAGCAGTTATAAAGATATGCTACCTTTAAAAAACAAAGTACAAAGAAGGAAAAGAAATTGATATATTTATGAGCTCTCAGAGGTGGAAGAAAATAACTTGGTAATGATAGTATAATAAGGTATTAGTCTGTGCACTTTGCCCACTCAGTTCTAACCAACTAAGGAACAGCTACAAAAATGATAATTATATGCATAAATGGTATGGAATGTTATTAAACCTGGCATTTTAAAAGTGTTCTTTCATTCCTCTGAAAAGCACAGGTAAATGAAAAGGGATGTGAGACTTCTCACAGAGCTAAATAAAGTCAGACAAGAGTTAGATGACTCATTTAACATATTGAGGAAAATGACATGACAGAATGCATTTCTAATCTGTGTGACATAAAGGGAAACAGAATTATTTTGGGTGATGTTCAGTGGTTTCCACATACATGGCAGAAGGAAATTCTGTAATTAATTCACAACCCAGAATTAACTTTTCAGTCAAGCTATGACCAGGAACAGAAAGCATGGTGTCCCTTCCATGGTGCTCCATCTGCTACCACTCATGAGCTCTCAAAGGAAAAAAGTTGTCCTTTGCTTAAGGATAACATAGACTTCAGGACTTATTACGTGAGAGGTGCATGGGTGGCTCAGTCAGTTAAGTGTCTGACTGTGGCTCGGGTCATGATCTCGCTGCTCTTGAGTTTGATCTCATGTGATGATCTCTCTGCTCCTGAGTTTGAACTCCGCATCTGGCTCTGTGCTGACAGCTCAGAGTCTGGAGCCTCCTTCGGATTCTGTGTCTCTCCCCCCTCCCCTGTCTTTCTCTCTCTTTCTGCCCCTCCCCTAAATGAGCTTTGTCTCTGTCTTTCCCTCCCTCCCTCCCTCTCTCTGTCTCAAAAATAAACAATTTAAAAAAATTTAAAAAAGGGTTATTATGTGGAGATAAACTACAATTAAGCACACTGCTATCTCAACATCTTCATAATATTTTACAAGGAATCAGATAATCACTTACACGCCTCTTCTCCACCTCCCTCCCCCCTTTTAATTGAACATAATTTTTACATCACCCAATGAACTTACTTCCTTCTATGTGCCAGACACTGTGCTAGACTTCACTAGGCATCAGGGATATGTCATAAACAAAGCAGATATATTCCCATCATTAAATAGACATTAAATGAATACTGAATAGTTTCATTTGCCCATGAGGAGAAAAAGGCATGTATTTTTGGAAAGGAATAAATCTAGAAAGAGTAAGAAGTAACCAAACTGGTACTGTATTTGTTTTTCACTTCAGGTTGTATCTTATTCTCCTGCAGGATCAAGAGAAATAAATAAGTTCAGTATCAGTTTCCATAGCACAGAGTAATTTAATTTGAAGGTAAGGACAGAGACTTTATTTTGTTTATCACTATACCCCCTTTGCATAGCAAAGAACTTGGTACACAGTAGATGTTCAAAAGTCTATGTTAAAAAGAGCATTTTCAGAATGATAGCATAAGGACTTCCAGAAATCTGTTCCTTTATAAAAGCAATGATAAAACTGACAAAAAAAATCGGTGAATATTGAATTTTTCTGAGCTATGGAAATTAACTAAAGGCTTACAACAATCCCAGGAGTGCTTACTCTAGAAAAATGACTAAATCTCACTAAGAACACATTTTGTTGAGTTTTAAATTACACTGTTCTCATTTCTCTCTCAACAACTCCACAGAACGTTGAAAAGCAGTAGCCTTGGAATCATAGTAGGTGTGAAAAACAGCATTCTAGAAACAAATGGAGGGGTCAGAATGTACTGAAGCCTCTCCCCTAAAAAATCCTACCCAAAGAGAATTACTTGATCTGTCTGGAAAATTATTGGAAAAGTCCCATTTGTAGGGCTTATCTTTGTTTGACCTGACACAATATTGTGAGGAAAATTTAGTCCTCCAGGCATTGTGGAAAACAACCAATGGCAATTTTTTCCCATTACAGCCGTCTGAGGCAGCAGTAAGAGTTGAGGCCGGCAAGAGGCTGTCAAAAAAAAAAAAAAAAAAAAAAAACTTCAAAGGAGTATCTGAAAAATGAGATGTTCAAGTTTTGAAAAGTTTCAACATTTTTGTGCAAATATAGAAGATCATGTATATGTGCAGGGTAGGGCAGATGCCTGAGAAAGGCTTGAAAAGGCTGTAATCCCTGACCACTGGCTGACAGTGAGACTCTTTGCAAACAAGTTATGGAAGCTAAGGCAGAGTTGACCAGTATACCTGGTTTCAGAGTTTCCTGATTTTTATAGATTTGATGATGGTACCAGCTCACACGTTAGCTTGCTCCTTTGAAGCAGCTTTCTTTTGACTCCAGCAAGAAATTCAAGTTGGAATTTCCTATCAACCCAGCACTCAAGTGTCCACAGCAGTTGTAGAACCTGACTACACCATCTTAACCAACCACACCACCCTAGAGCACTTAACTGTTTATTCATGGTAGACAATGGGACCACGTATGATATCTGCTGTTGTAACCTGGATATTGAACACCCTACCTACACCAACCTCAAAAGCCCACTAGCCAGATGGTGTCCTCTACCACTGTCATCCTTCATTTTGATGGTTTCCTCAATGTGGATCCTACAGAGTTCCAAAGCAATCTGGCATGCTATTCCTACATCCACTTTCCCATGGTGACCTATTCACTCATTGTCTCAGCTGAAAAGGTCTACCATAAGCAGCTCTCAGAAGCATTAAAGCATTCACTAGCACACACAGAGACTTTCAGCAAAAGGTGAAAGACTTAATCATTCAATCCTTTTAAGAAAACCTCTCTCCAATCATTACGGAACATGAAGTTAACTTAGAGACTGGGGGTCCACACATAACAAAGAACACAACCTTTAGGAAGTTAGTCCACTCACTAATTAATTAGAAACTCACTAAGGAAACAAAGAACAACAATAACAATAATTAGCAGCGATGAGAAAACTCTAGAACTCTGTTGTTTTAAATGTTCAGTGTTCAAATACAGCATAATTATGAGACATGAAAAAGAAAAAAAGGAAAATGTGGCCTATATTATAGGGGGAAAAAAAGCAGTCAATAGAAACTGTCCATGAGAAAGCCCAGATGTGTACTTGACAAAGACTTTAAATCAGCTATTATAAATACATTCAAAACTAAATATATTCCAAATATTTTTAAAACTAAAGAAACATCAATATAATAAAAAGTTCATAAGAGAAACTTGAGCAAAAGAAAAAACATCCTATGAACTGAAAAATAGGTCAGTTGAGGTTATCCAGTCTAAAAAACAAAAAAGAAAAAGAATGAAGAAAAATTATCAGAGCCCAAAAAATCAGTGATATACCATCAAGCATAGTAACATATGCATGGAGAGAATTTCAGAATAAAAGAAAAGGGGGAAAGGGACGGCAAGATTATTGAAGATAGAGTGGCCCAAACTTCCCAAGTTTGGTGCAAATTAAGCTACCCATTCAAGAAGTTCTATGAACTCCAATTAGTATAAACTTAGATACAAACCTAAGCACATGATAGTTAAAATAGCAAAAGACAAGGACAGAAAGAGAATCCTGAAAGCAGTAAAAGACATCTAACTCCACACATGAACGGGATACTCAGTAATATTAGTACCTGTTCAAAGACAAAAATACATTGAAAGCTAAAGGATGAAAAAAGATATTCCCTGTTAATAGTAACAGAAAGAGAGCTAGGTACCAGTATCATGCAAAACAGACTTGAAAACAAAAAGTTTTCCTAACAATAAAAAAACCCACATTTTATAATGGTATAAGTTACAATCTATCAGGAACACAACAATTATAAAAACGTGTTTTTATCTTTTTACAAAATATAGTGCCCTTTCAATAATAGAATCCCAAAATACATGGAATAAAAACTGACAAATTTGAAGGGAGAAATAGAAAAGTAAAAAGTAATAGTTGGAGGTTTCGAAACTCTCCTCTTCATAATGAAAGGAACTAGGCAGAATAAACATGGAAATAGAACACTTTAA
The DNA here is from genome assembly GCF_046562875.1 of Panthera onca. Lineage (NCBI taxonomy): Eukaryota > Metazoa > Chordata > Mammalia > Carnivora > Felidae > Panthera > Panthera onca. Next base: position 78,777,793 of record NC_138339.1, read on the forward strand.
TACATTAAGAACCAATTGGACCTCACACATATCTGTATCACAGTTCACCTAAACACACACACACACTATACACATTTTTCTCTAGTACATGTGCAATGTCCTCCAGATAAGTCATGAAACAAACCTAAATTAAAAAGATTTAAATCACGAATAGTATATTCTCCAAAGCACATAGTAATCAAAATAAATGTAATAATAGAAGGAATTTGGGAAATTTCATGAGTGCATGTAAATTAAAAATGCATTCCTAAAACACAAATGTGTCAAAGAATCATAAGAAACATTAGAAAATACTTTGAGATGAATTAAAATGAAAATACAACATATCAGCACCTAGTGGTTGCCTCTAAACCAACGCTTTCATTTATAGCTATAAATATCCACATGAAAAAAGAAGTCAGGACGAGGGGATGGGCAAAGTGGATGATGCAGAGTGGAAGATGCAGGCTTCCAGTTATGAAGTCACAGTGATAAAAAGTACAACGCAGGAAATATACTCAAGGATATCATTATAGCATTGTATGTCAACTGATGGTAGCCACACTTTTGGTGAACATAACATAAGGTGTAGACTTGTCAAATCACTATGTTGTATCCTTGAAACTAATACAGCACTGTGTGTCAACTATATTTTAATTTTAAATAAAAGCCAAATCAGGGCAACTGGGTGGCCCAGTCGGTTAAGCCTCTGACTCTTGGTTCAGCTCAGGTCATGACCTCACGGTTCCTGTGTTTGAGACCCACATTGGGCTCTGCACTGTCAGCATGGAGCCTGGTGGGGGTTTTCTCTCCCTCCCTCTCTCTCTGCCCTCCCCAACTGGTCCTCTCTCTCTCACACACAAAATAAATAAATGAACTTAGATATATAGATAGAGAGATAGATAGATTAAGCCAAAGCACTAACCTAACCTTCCAGGTTAAAAAAGAAGAGAAAAAAACCAAAGCAAGTAGAAAGAAGGAAAAAATTAACATTAGAGCAAAAACAACTGAAACAAAAAACAGAAAAGTCAGTGGAGATAATAAATGAAATCAAAAGTTAATTATCATACATGATGTCAAAACTCACTACAAAGTTATAGTAGTAGTGACACTATAGTCAAGACACTATAATATTAGTGTATGGGTAGACATAACATACAGACCAATGCGGTAGAATTCAGAGTCCAGAATCCCTACAGTTATGCTAAAATGATTCTCAACAAGTTTGCCAAGTCAACTAAATTGAAAAAAGAATGGTCTTGTCAACAAATGGTGTTGGGATAAGGGGATAGTCACATGTAAAAAAAGAAGCAGGATTTTTACCTATGTCATGCCATATATCAAAATGAACTCAAAATGTTTTCTCAACCTAAATATAGGAGCTAAAACTATAGAAAAATTATTAAAAACTTTGGGGTAAGTTTTTTGTCTGGGGGTGATATTCAGAGACATACTTATTTTCATCTTGTTAAATTTGCATCTACTTACTCAAGAAATCAAGCTCATTAGTGATAGAATTAAAAGTAAAAACTCCAAAGCTTAAGATCCTTCAATGAGACCCCACTGCCCTCAAAGAAAACAAACAAAAAAGGCAAGTTACCTATTTTTATTAGAGTAAAACATATCTAATATAAATCATCATTGTTTATATGCAAAGTACTTCATATAGTTTGATTTTTTTAAGAGAAAAATAAATTCTGTCACTGTTTATAGTTACCTTTAATATTTTAATTTGAAAACTGATGTCTCATCTATATTATTCCTTTCCTCTACACACTATCTCCTACTATGTTAAATTTCTGACCATTCTTTCTTCATGCTACATATGTTAAGAGTTTTCATGTGTGATTCTGCCTAGAATCATTCTTCTGTCTTCAACTGCAGAATTACTATTTATACTTTTTGATGTAACTTATGGGCTACCTCTATAGGATTTCCTGTTCTTTAGACAGCTGGTCACACCCTACTGTCTACTTCCAGAGCACTTTCTGTAGCACTGATTGTCCACTGTATTAGAATTGCTTATTTATTTCTCTCCTCTACCAAACAATAAGTATTGGGAGAGCATGGCTTGTGAATAACACTTTTTACCTGTCAGTGCCTAGTATATAGTAGGTATACAATAACCTTTTGTGGGAAAAAAAGCATATTTACTCAATTTAATAAAATTGCAGCATTTAAAAAAGCTATTTCCTAAAATATGGGTATCTCAGATTGTATGCATTAGAGTTTGAGGAGAATACAAGGACAGAGTTTGTTTTGTATAGAGCTACATAAATAGAACACCGTTTACTAAATCATAAGAATACGTATATGTAATTACCTTAAATTGAATAATGACGAGATAGGGTTCAGAGGCAAAGCCTTTACTAATAAAATATTATCAGGGTTTTTTTCCATTAGTTATTATTGGAATGTCCATGAACATTTAAGTTTCAAAGATTAAAATATAAGAATATCTTTCTCAGCCATAAAAAGGAATGAAGTTTAGATATATGCTACAAGATGGATGGATCTTGAGACTGTTATCCTAAGTGAAATAAGCCCAACATAGAAGGTCAAATATTGTATTATTGCAGTTACATGAAGTACATAGAAAAGGCAAATTCATGGAGGTAGAAAGTAGAAGAGAGGTTACCAGGAGCTGGGGCAAAGTGGAAAGAGAGAGCTATTATTTAATAAGCACAGATTTTTTGCCAGGTGATGAAAATGATTTGGATACAAATAATAGTAGTGGTTATACAACGCTGTAAATGTATTTAATGCCAATTAATTCTACACTTGTGAGTAGTAAAATGATATTAATATATCATTTATTTATATATTTATATCATGTATTAATATATATATTTTTACCACAATAATAAAAGATGATGTTAAAATGAAACAATTTAGGTAAAAACAGAAATTAAAATATCATTTATAATCCCTTCATGAAAAACTAACTACAGCAACATTTTGATATAAAATCTTTCTTTCTGCACATTTATAGTTTTAATACAAATGAAAATATACGCTGCATATGAATTTTTATTAAACAATAAACATATTCCCATGTCATTAAAAAATTAAGGCTAAATAGTGATGCCAGATAAGACGAGAGGGCTTTGTATTAGCAGACCTGCACGATAGGAAATATTAAAGGAAGTTCTTCATGTAGAAGGAAAATATTTACTAAAAACTTGGATCTACACAAAGGAATCAAGAGTGCTAGAAAACATAAATATGTGGTTAATAGGAAAGACTTTTCCTCTCATTTTTAATTTCCTTTAAATTGAATAATTCATTTTGAATATGTAAAACCAAAAATATAGAAATGTATATTACCCAATTCAAAAAACATTATTTTATATAGATTTTTGATACTTAACCTTTCATGTTATTACATGTCAGGCATGTTATGAGAAACTTACTGGAAAGTTGGAAAGTCTTACAGAAAAGTTGCTCTTTCTGAATCAGGATGGATTTTAAGAAGAAATTGAAAAATGTTTCAAATCCACTCAATGAGAAGCAAAATTCACTTAAACATTTTGCACATACATTTTGTGACATTATTATATCGGAAAAATCTCCAGACCTGCAAAATAAAACTTCCATTTCTTAAAAAAATGATGCACCCAAGTTTCTTTTATAGACACATAACATGTACATGTGCATATTTGCGCACACACGCGCACACACACACACACATACTCAGCTTAAATTACAAGAAGACATGTGCGCTTCAGGGTAAAAAGAAGGACAAAGGAATTTCAATGCATCAGGGCCCAGAAAGATCTCTGCCTGACAACAAAGAATAAGCCTATTTTAAATAGTAGGTAATTTTCACCCTCCTCATGGTAGCGACCAGATGGCTATATGAGGTATAATGTATTAAAGTAACACACATAGGAGAAGTTGCCAAATACATCCAACTAGAACTAAATGGGATATGGTTGCACTGTACAACAGAATTCAACATGCCTCCTCACGGTTTTAGCCAAAAAAAAAATCCCTGTTAATTTACTTCTGTAACAAAGACTGGCAACCCTCCCTGGTAGTGATTTAGAATGTTACCCGTAAATTTCTTTGCTTTTAATGGTACCTGACAGGTCTGGGACTTTTATACTTTGATTTCAGTGGTGATTCATGTTATCAATCACATGTTATTTGATTGAAAAATGAAGACCTTGTAACTTTATTCCTTTGTTTTACTGTGAAGAGGGTGGGAAGGTTTACATAGGCTGTAATTTGGAAAAGAATCAACTTCATGGGCTAGCATTCAGCCACAAAGAAAACATGATTAGCATTATCCAAAGTCAACAAAATCCTTATGCTAAAGCTTAACCACACCAGAAATGTTCACAGCCACTGTGAGATAAGGTTTTCAAAATATTGAGCCCCAAAATAAATCCCTTGAGTTCCTACTTACTTACATTATTCTAGTATGCTCCTCCAACTAAACCTAAATCCCCACACGAAATTCCCCCACACAAAAAGAATGTAATACTAATTATCTTTCCCTTCAAAGACTGGGACCTGGATAATACTTTAGAATCTCCCGAGAAATCATCAAGCAATTGAGGCCTCTGGCCTTTGTCATCTAAATCAAGAAGGAATCATGCATCAAATACCTTTAAAAAATACATTTCATTCCATAAATATTTGAAGGTTGAAGATTCAACATGTTAAAAATTCAACTATGTGACCAAAAGTAAGGAAATCCTATATGGATATTCCTCTAGGCTTCCATCAGTAGCAAAATTAAATAGGAGATCTTAAATACCCGTGTCTCACTTTTTCAAGATAATCAGGAAACAAAAGCTGGTCCTAGTTAACTCTAAAAAGTTACTTTCCTGACCAAAAGAAAAAACATTAGAATTGGGTGGGTGGCAGAGGGGATTTTTCTATGGAATATGTAATTTTTTATGGAATACGTATGGAATTTAATTAAATGACTAAGATTAGGTTAGTATCCCTATTTGTAAATATCTAAGTCATGGGATCTCAGATGTAATGAAACAGACAAATGGCTAGAAAGACAATGAAGAAATAAGAAAACTAAAGTCTTGATCAGAATGGCAAAAGAGCAGGTAAAGAACACCTCTGGAAGGACAAGTGAAAGAATAGCATGTCTTATACTATACATTTACCTAGACAGTATTATGTGTCACCCCCAGTCAGATACTCTAAGATTCTATATTCTTACTGTTGCTGGATCATCTTTTCAGGATAATGATTTAATCTATTACCTAAACCTATACTTTGTCATACAAAATTAGTGTATCTTGCCTTTCCCCAAACTCAATTTAAGAAATAAACTCCCATAGACTTCTCTCCAATTCTCTTCCTTTGTCACATAAAATTTTGTCACCAATTATATCTGTCACTGAAAAAGATTACTGACATTTTTCCATAACACTCATTAAGCCTTCTGTGAGTTTTCTGAAGTTTTACTTAGAGAATTTAAAAACTTACCAATAGTGATTTTACTTCTAGTTATAGAACTATTTTTCTCTGCATAACTATTTAGTGTAATTGAACCCATAGAGAGAGAAATGGAAGACTGGCACTTCAAAAGAAAATGTCAAATCAATTACCTTTTGGAGACATGTTATTTAAATAATTATGCAATACTACATTACAGTTTTATTTCCTGTTCTGATCGAGATTTTCTTTGATTTATCATTGTTCCTTTTTATTGGCTGATAATTTCACTAGAATGCTAAGATTATGTATCTTCTTAATCATACCATCTATTATGTAGAATATTCTTTCTTCATGGAAATGTCCTTCATTCATCACTCCAGCTTTGTTTCAACCTGGATCTTGTTGTTATGTGTCTATGCCCTAGGATATTTCATATTAATATTTTCAGTGGTATTTAGGAAATAAGATGTTTTCTTATGAAATGTATGCCAGGTTCTGAAGGAGACCTATTTCTCTCATGTGGGAGAGAACTTCCAAATGGTTTCATCTCATCCCCTCACAGCTTCTGCCTTTTCATACAAGAATACCCTTCCTAGCCAATAGTTTTCTTGAGTAATGTTCAAGGTAGCTCAAATTCCATTCCCTACTATCCTGTGCTCTTCTTGCACAGAAGACTCATGTATTATTATGTTCCTGTGCGTGTTGTGTATAAATTAGGATTCTAAATCCCACTTCCAGCAAGGACACCTTATCAGTACCTACACACGAGACCTGCCAAGTTCTTAATGAGGTCCACTGCATTAAATCAGTGTTGACATATTAGATGTGTACAATTTGCATGTATATGAAACCTTAGCCAAAAGGGTGTGGATACAGAAAGAGTAGGCATACTAATAATGTCCATGAATCTCTGGCTAGAAGCCCTGAATCCTGCTCTTTTGGGAGCTCTTATACTGGATTCAATCTACAGTGAAGGCCTAGGCATCTGCTAGGGAGAAAAAGCAACTAATGGACCTTCACAGACATCCCTTATGGCCTTTATTCTGTATTCTTTCTTTTTGGGAGAAATGGAGTGGTGGAGGCATGCAGAGTAAGTCTTGTTTTGTTAAATGACTAATCTATGTTATTGCCAAGCCACTATGTACAGACAAGAGAGGGGTGATTTATTTCTTGGGTCTCTTCTGCCTTGCAGAGTTTTGCTGATTTCCTCCTCCTTGGACTGGAGCTGCTCTTCTGTGCCTGCATGCTTTCTTGGTTTGAGATCCATGGGCCTCAGTCTGGTCAGCCAGGAGCTTCTTGTGGGCCTTTTCTGCCTTCAGCTTGTGGGTGTGTTCATGATAATCTGCTGGTTTCTGAACACATTTCCTCCTTATCTTCAGATACAAACTGTGCTGCAGGTAGTGATCCAACTTACATTCACATTACAGGCATATGTCCTTTCATTGTGCTTTGCTTTTTTGGTTTCAAAGATACAGCGCTTTTTTAGATTGAAGGTCTGTTGCCACCCTGCACCTGAGCAAGTCTATTGGAGCCATTTTTCCAGCAGCATTTTCTTACTTTGAGTCTCTGTGTCACATTTTGTTGATTCTCACAGTATTTCAGACTTTTTCATTATTACATTTGTTATGGAAATCTGTGATTAGTGATTACAACTTGCTGAAAACTCTAATTATGGTTAGCATCTTTTAGCCATGAAATATTTAATTAAAATATGCACTTTTTGAGAGACATAATGCTAATGCATACATAACAGACTGCAGTATAGTGTATGTCTTCAAAGCAGCAAAATTCTATCCTTTACACCCAGATTACCTTTGCAGGCATTCTAGCACTGGCATAAACATTTGCTTACCTATGACCATATATGCCTGCCTTTCTAGTGGGCCAAGGTATTTTTTCTTCATTGAGACTGAAATGGATAGTCACAAACTTGCAGATGATCAGCCCATCTTCTATCATCATCTGAATCTGCTGCTGGAGTTGGCATTGGCAATTTTATTGGTCTTACTTGGATTACCCATTAATAAACTAAACGTACCACGATTCACTTAGACATCCCTTGTGTTGGTTAATTTTATGTGTCAATTTGGCTGGACAACAATGACTAGATATTTTGTCAAACATTAGTCTATATATGGGGTGCCTGGGTGGCTCAGTCGGTTAAGCGTCCGACTTCAGCTCAGGTCACGATCTCGCTGTCCGTGAGTTCGAGCCCTGCGTCGGGCTCTGGGCTGATGGCTCAGAGCCTGGAGCCTGCTTCCAATTCTGTGTCTCCCTCTCTCTCTGCCTCTCCCCCATTCATGCTCTGTCTCTCTCTGTGTCAAAAATAAACGTTTAAAAAAAAACAATTAAAAAAAAAACATTAGTCTGTATATTTTTGTTAAGTTTCCTTGGATGAGATTAACATTTAAATCTGCAAATTTGGGGTACCTGGGTGGCTCAGTTGGTTGAGCATCTGACTCCTGATTTTGGCTCAGTTCGTGATCCCAAGATCATGGGATCAAGCCCCATGTCAGGCTCCACACTGAGCGTGGAGCCTAAGATTCTCTCACTCTCCCTCTGCCCCTCCCCCACTCATGCTCACTCTCAAAAAAAAAAAAAAAAAAAAACTGCCAATTTTGAGTAAAGGAGATTATCCTCTATAACGTGGGTGTGCCTCACCTAATCAGCTGAAGGCCTTACTAGAATAAAGACTGACCTCCTTGAAGCAAGAGAAATTCAGCTAAAAGACTGTCTTTGTTCTTTAATTGAAAGCCCGATGGACTACCTCATCAGATGTTGTCCTCATGTATCCTAAACAACGATATAAATCATTTCTTTAATCAATCCCTCTCCCTCTCTCTTGCTGTCTCTGTCATTCTCTCTCTCTCTCTCTCTATATATATATATATATATACATACATGATTTCTATATTATAAATATGTATGTGTATGTATATAATATGCAAAATATATGTATTATAGTATAGACATATTTTACATATGTACATAATATATAATTATATAAATATATACATGTAACATATTATATATTACATAAATATATTACAATATATTAACATATTAACATATAATTATATATTGTATATAATAATACATTCTGTTATCTACATATATGTATGCATATGTATCCATCCTGTTTGTTATGTTTCTCTGGAGTACCTTGACTAATACAACCTTCTTCAAGAACCACCAGGCCTCTCTCTGCCTCAAATGTTTTGCTCTCCTTTGCATACAAAACTAAAGCAACATAGTTCTACCTCATTTATTAACACTAATGAGAACTGCTAGCTATCTGAGTGGTTTTACTCAAGGGCCCAGTTGTAGTCATGACCAGACATTACAAGACGGCTAGCCAAGGTCAGAGGCACGTTTTTTTCCATGGACTAGGGTTCTCTATTCAAAGCTAAATGACCCCTGCCATCATTTACCACATAATGCAACCATTTAAGCTAACTATCCATCCTATGAAACCTAGGTCTTCTGCATCTCACTGAGCCTCAGAAGGTAATGATCACACGAATCTTTTCTAGAGTGGTTTTGTGGAAGTAGCTGAAATGAACTGACTTACAAAATTGTACCACATATACCTCATGAAATCAGATCCCTCCACCTCCCAACTACCAGGCAGAAGCACATCCATTATCTATAATATGTATGCTTCAATGCTTAAACAAAGATAAAGTAATATAATAGCCTATCTTCCTCTAGCTTCAGACTAAAGATTTTATCTCCCTCAATAACGTGTTCTAATTAAATGAATTTTATCTCTCTGCTTTAAGAAGATCTTTTTGCTTAAATCTTTGATCATGTATTTTTGTGTTCTTTTTTGAAGCTCATCTCAATGACACTATTCTTTAATCTTCAAATCCCTTGCTTTAAAATGCTCCACCTTACTGATTAGATTCCAAAGTTTCTTTCACACCATCAGTGAAATGTATCCCAGTAGGTAGCAGTCAAATAGACAAGATCATTCAAGCATTTCTCAATTAGTTAAGGAACTTTTGATGCATCTCATTTATCGTTCTCAGTGAACAAAACATCTTCGAAATATTTTCTTCGGGTCAAAGGGCACATTTAGCATAATAGCTAGCCAAATTTTTATATAATTAGATCATATGGGGATTTAGGCCTTCTATTACTTTAGTTGTATATGATATGAGTAGTGCTTGCTAAATCATGACCCACTGAGAAAGGAAAATAATTGAGAAAGTGACCTTGGCACATTAGAAAAGGAAGCATGGAGACTTTTGACAGTATAAAATAATACAATTACTAGTGGGCTAAAGTTCAGTTGAAAGCAGCTATAGCCTTATTTAATAAAAAGAAGGGGGATAGCAGATTGCCTTTTTACATTATTGGAGAAAGTATTTACGTTCCATTATGTGGCACATTCTATTTTGAATGACTTTTGTAAACATAAAAAAATAATTATGTGACATTCTTTGTGTTTTGAACTATGTATTTGGAAGCTATGTTTTCCATGATTATCAACATGTATTTTTTAGAAAACATATAAAGTCATCACGTAAACCACAATACCAGTCATGGGTGTGAGACAAAATAAAATAGAAACATTTTGGAAGGTTACATTTAATGTAACTTCCGATCACACAGTAAATTTAGTACAAATATGTATGAGTGGAGTTAGATACATCTAAGTTAAAATTTCTGTTCCTTTATTTACCAACTGGATGATCTTGACCAAAATATTTACTTCTCTGTGCTAGTCTTCTAATATACAAAATGGGGCCAATAGTCTTGGACATTTATAAAGATTGAATGGGAACAGTTTAGTGCCTGGCATGCAGTAAGTACTAGTAAATTTAAAGACACTGTATTAGTAATTTCTGAGAATACGAATTAGACTGGAATTAATTGGAATTAGACTGGATTTGTAGGAGTCCTTTAGGTCAAACAACCCTGGAAGAATGTTCTGAAGTATGTGGTGAAACCCAGGAAAAGAAACCAGGAGGGTTCTTGTTCTTTCCTGTGACTCGTTTCATCTTCCCATCCCCATCTTCAAAGATAACTTCTGATTTTTTTTTTATTTTTTAATTTTTTTAATATGAAATTTATTGTCAAATTGGTTTCCATACAACACCCAGTGCTCATCCCAACAGGTGCCCTCCTCGATGCCCATTATCCACCCTCCCTTCCCTCCCAACCCCCATCAAAATTCCTCTTTTTGAGAAAATCAAATTTTGCATAATCATCTGTTTCAAACATTTCATTGAGATTTTTGTGAGAGTGCATATAAAAGTGTGTTCATATTGCAAAAATTCTTACAAAGCCTCGGCAGTTCAGTTTTGTGCTCCTTACCCAGTTAGAGATTCACTAGTGCCTATAGATACAGTATTTGAAAGATGGTTCTGCAGACAACTGACACTAACAACTGTCACCAGAGTAGCTCTTGCCCTACACGCTAGCCAGCTCTGCACAGAGACTGGGCAAGAAGCAATCCTAGAAGATTATTTCCTTTTTCATCATCACATATTCATTCTTTACTATCTTTTGTCTAGTCATTTCCATAGAAGAATATGCCATTTGAAACAAATGTTCTGATTAAATTTGCATTGGGAAAATTTGATTAAACCATGAGACAAAGACTATGGTGACTTGTTTCTATATTTTCCTTCTTTCATTTATCAAAAACTCACACAGATATACAGATCCAGAAAGAACATGATATTTCTCTACTACACAGTCACTAAGAAAATTTAAAGCTTTTTAAATCATTACACAGAATAAACTTCAATATATATTATACATTATATATATATATATATATATATATATATATATATATATATATGGAATTAGAAATCTCTTTCTACTGTGAACTAGTATTTATATTTAAGAACACTTTGTTGGGCAAATGTGAAATACTACACAATTACAAGCCTCCTATAAAAAAATAAATACTCCTAGATTACCCAGCAAGTAGAAAAACAAAGTGTTTATTTTATATGAGTAGACAAAAAGATAAAAATAATGGCATATTATTAATTATATTCTATATTTTTAAATTTGGGAAATTTTTAATTATTGAAGCATTACTTGTGCTTCATTTCATTTTATTAACAGATAACATTTCTGATGAGTTGGAGCATGAGCTATTATTATGAAGCTATTAACCCCCAAAAGGATTATTAAACACCAACAAAGCAAAGGCAAAGAGCTATTCTAAGATTCCAGTTTGAATCTGAAAACTAAGGCTTTCAGGGACAAAGTGAGACTTTGGTTCAAAATTCCATCATGTCATCAATTCTTTAGTGACACCTGTTTACAAAACAGATACTAAATGAACCTGCCTGAAGGACCATAAGTGAGTTGAGAGTCAAACACACTCAACTTATATCCAAAGCCAATGCTCAGGGTATGACACATGTCCTTGGGTACTGAGCATTTATCTGTTACCTGAAATTCTGTTTGCTGAAGTTAACTGGTTGAAACATGCTAAGCTCTTTCATTTCTAGCAGGAAACATCATTTTAGTAAATCCTGTGTCTGCATTGCACATTGATTTTAGCTAGCTAAAAATCCATTTGGAATTCTATATCCTAAGCAGAGTAATCTCAGTTTGCATAACAGGGGAAAAAAATGCTCTGAAGACATTTGAATACTGCAAAATAACTCCCCTTTCCATCTAACCTAATCCAAAGCGTCCACGATTCCCAGAATGGATTTAACGATGCCTAGATTGCATTGTACCATCTCTGTCGTCACTGCTGGATGCGTCCGGTCCCAACTGAGATTTGTAGAAATGAAACCAAAGCATGGTTTATGGTATGAAAATCATAAAAAAGCTCAGAACCTATAACATAACCAATGAAGTGAGAGCCTATAACTGTTAATCATACCTTCTGCCAGGAATCTGTTCCTTTGCTTTGTTCTGATTTTTGCTCTCTCGGCTCACTTTCTGTTACTGTCTTTTACTTTTACCCTTTCCTTTTTTTTTCTTTTCTTGAAACTTTTTAAGTCACTACCACTCTTTCCCTTTGCAGGTATGTAGTTTCTACCTTTTAGTTTCTGATTCCTTTTACCTTTAACGCCTCCTCCATCTCTTTTTTTCTTTTTTCTATGAGTAACTTTGTACAATGATTCCCCAATTCAATTCCAGGCTTCTGTCCATTTCTTTGACCCTCATTAGCTAATAAGCCATATATTTTTTTTCAATTTCCAACATATGAATCTGACATCATGGTGAAGCAAGTATTAGAGGGATTAGAGAAACTAAGAGACCTGCAGCCTAGTTTAGGCTATGACTTTCTGGATGAAAATGGAGAAATTACTTAGCCATATCAGAAAACTGAGATTAGAAATAGCTTTCCTTCTTACTATATTAACATGAAAAATAATTAAAGTTACCATTTCTATTTACAATAGAAAGTTATTTCTGCTTTTCAGGAAACCCCATTCTACTTCTAACAACTCCCCTGTAGATTGAAAGTCGGTGTGTTCTATCTCTATTTGTGTCTATGCGAAAGAGAACAAGTGAGTGGCCATGAACATTGCCATTTCACACAACAGGGATCTGGACTGCACATGCAAACATACCTACTTCCTTCTGTCTTATAACAGACAAGCTACCTGTATGAGTAGTAAAATTTACAAACATTTAGAATTTATAATTATATATAATTATAATTTTAAAATATAAAATTTATAATTACTACTACTGTTACTAAGAATACTATATTGGAGCTGGAGTGGCTCAGTCAGTTAAGCATCTGACTCCTGATTAGGGCTCAGATCATGATCTCTGGGTTCATGGGGTCAAGCCCCACGTCGGACTCTGCACTGACAGTGCAGAGCCTGCTTGGGACTCTCTCTCTCCCTCTCTCTCTACCCTTCCCATATTTGTGTACTCTCTCCCTATCTCTCAAAATAAATAAACAAACATAAAAAAAAAGAATACTATATTGGACTTGAGACACAATCACCAAAATTTTGCTTGCATTATTTCTCTTAACTTAGATAACAACCTTAGAGGGGGCATCTAGCTTCATTCTCCAATTTATACATGATAAAACTGAGGCTTCAAGATTCTGAATAATTTTTCTAATCTACCTGGAAAACTACGTCTGACTCTAAATTTGAAGATATTAGCTATTAGGATTTACTCTCTCTTCAGAAAATTGCTATACACACACACACACACACACACACACACACACACACACACACACAAGCACTATAGTATATCTAAAATATTACAAATAAATCTCAACAATTTCAAAAGAAATTTTCTTCTGCCTGAGCTCATGGATAGAAAAATGAGGTTTCTAGACAGTTAAGTGAGGTAAGTGTTCTACATGTTATGTTTAAGTGAACAATTTCCTAGGAATCTGATATTGGATCAGTAAATGAAAGCTTTTTGGATTATATCAGTAAACAGGCCCATGCATTTGCAACATCATGTCTTCTTTTCCATTTATCACTAAAATAACATATAAAATGTACATGGCAGTATTCTCATTCCAAGTTGGTAAAGTGATCTCAAGTGCAGCAAGTTTATCTCCTCATGAGCTTGCAATTATCCCTTTGAATTTTTATTGATGGACTATAAAACTTTTAATTTAAATAACATTAGCTTGAAAAAAATAATAAGTAACATTCACTTGTACAGTTTATAATTTTATATCTATATATGTGTATCACAGCTTTCGAATGTTTTATCAAAGCTTTAGTTGAACTGATTCTAGCCTTTAAAAATGATAAAATCAGATGCAGAACAATTAAATGACCTGTGTGCAACTACTCTAATGATCTTGGTATTTGACAAAAACTGTTGCAACTAAATGCTGCATGCAGAAATGCTTTTTACTTTCTGACTTCCGTCAGGACGATTTTTTGTAAAAACTAAATTGATTACCGGGCACCTGGGTGGTTCAGAGGATTGGGCATCCAGCTTCAGCTCAGGTCATGATCTCACAATTTGTGAGTTCGAGCCCCGTATCAGCCTCTGTGCTAACAGCTCTGAGCCTGGAGCCTGTTTGGGATTCTGTGTCTTCCTCTCTCTGCCCATCCCCCATTTACTCACTCTCTCTCTCTCTCTCTTTCTTAAAAATAAATAAACATTAAAAAATAAAAAAGAACTAAATTGATTCCAGAATAACTTATTAAAGTTTTGAAGGTTTTTTTTTTCTAATTCCAAATTGAACTTATGCATGCAGCCTGTAGTCACTATTGACCTGACTTTCATAGCAAAGAAACTATAAGGAGAATATGAGTAAAAGATAAACAATGACTTGCATGTGGTGTTTTGGTTTTTTTGTTTTTTTGACAATTATGTATTAAGTCTCTTTTGTGGTTATTCTTTGCTTTTATTCTATTTTTAATTTTAACTACCTGGCTATTAAAATCATCTTCCTACTAGAAATCTAATCTCTATCAGAGGTGATATCTGATACTGTTTTCCAAGAATTCCCAGTATTTTCTTTCAAATAGTTTTAATCATTATTTTGCATTTTCTTGATTAAAATTCAAAAAAAGCATTATCTGACTTAGAAAATATTTGAATAGATTTAGTTTAAAAAATATATGAAGCCTGATTTTTTATAAATATTGATAAGATGGAGACTGCCTTAGGACTCAGGTAAAACTGATAATTTGGGTGTTTTTATAATTTTTTTAAGTTTTTATTTGAGAGAGAGATAAAGAGCAAGCAGGGCAGGGACAGAGAGAGAGGGAGACAGAATCCCAAGTACGCCCTGTACTGCCAGCACAGAGCCTGATGTGGGGCTCGAACTCATGAACTGTGAGATCATGACCCCAGCTGAAGTCAAGAGTCAGACGCTTAACTGACTGAGCCACCCACGTGCCCCAAAACTGGTAATTTTGTTTGTCATGCTTTTTAAAGTACTTCTTCACAGCACAATGAAATATTTTTTTTTAAATAAAATAAGAAAACTGCAAAGGGGGTAAAATTGTCACTGTTTTCAGAGAAATTATCTTATACATAGCAAACCTGAAAGAATCAACTAAGAGACTGGAAGAGTTTGGTATGAGGACTTCACACAAAAAACAGCTATTAGAAAACATATGACAGGGGTGCCAGAATGACTCAGTAGGTTAAAAGTTGGGCTTCAGTTCAGGTCATGATCTCACAGTTCGTGGGTTCAAGCCCACATCGGGTTCTGTGCTGACAGCTGGGAGCCTGGAACCTGCTTTGGATTCTGTGTCTCCCTCTCTCTCTGCCCCTACCCTGCTCAAACATGCATGTGCTTGCTCCTTCTCTCTCAAAAATAAATAAACATAAGTTTTTTTAAAAAAGAAAAGATATGACAAATTTCATATACAAAAGTAATATTAAATACCTGTTAGTGAAATTCAGAAATGTCTACTTTAAAGAAAAATTTTGAAGACTTGAATAAATGCAAGACTTTCTGGTATAGAAAGACTCAATGTTGTCTATCACAACTGAATTTCCCAAAAATTAACCCACAAATTATAAGTCTGGTCAAAATGTTTTCATCAAAACATAACAGACAATTTGATATTTAATCTGAAAGATGTCAGCAAATTAGCCAATAAAGGCCTGAGAAAAGTATACCATTTAAGAGGAATTAGCCTTAATTAGTAATAAAAAAGATGACCGAGTTAAAGTAAGGAGAATAACGTGGCGTAACACCCAGAATTGATAGAACAGTGGACTAAAATAGAAAACTCTAACACACACAGGACATCTAGAATTTCATGTAGATAAAGATGTTGATTAACTCAGAAAAAGAAAGTAGATTTCAAAAAGCTTGTAGAGAGAATTGTGAAGGGAAGTAAAGTTAGATCTCCACTCCAATTCTTATTTAAAAATATTTTTAAGAAAGCATTGTTGTGAAGTAATGTCAAAATACTAGCAGAAAAAAAAAACTGTAGCTGTAAAAAATAATTTTGGAGTCAAGAATTACCATCTAGAAGACACAGATCTCAAAGTGACAAAACAAAGTTCTAATACTTTTACTTCAGCAAAGTTCCATGTTATATGGGGTTTATGTCCTAGAGACTGACCTTCATTCAGCCAGTCAGTCATTGGATAAATATTATGGGGCACAGAATGTGTTCCAAGTACATTTCTAAGCATATGAAATATGGCAATGAACAGATTAGACAAAATCTTCTGTTCATGTTGTTTCTCAAGGAGTAGAAATAAAAAAGTAAGTGGACAGATCATGTCAGATGGTAATAAATGCTATGAAAGAAAATTAAGCAAGAAAAGAATGGTAGTAAAAACTTTTGAATAAATGAAGGAGAATGCAAATATACAGTATTATCAAAAGTGTGAAGAAAAACATAATTCCATGTATCACCCGTGAGATTACTCACTGGTACAATCTTATAAAAAAAATTTTCAATGTTTATTTATTTTTGGCAGAGAGAGAGAGAGAGAGAAAGAGAGCATGAGTTGGGGAGGGGCAGAGAGAGTGGAAGACACAGAATCCGAAGCAGTCTCTAGGCTCTGAGCTGTCAGCACAGAGCCTGACATAGGGTCAAACCCACAAACTGAGAGATCATGCCCTTAGCCAAAGTCCAACACTCAACGAGCTGAGCCACCCAGGCGCCCTGGTACAATCTTTTTAAAGAGGAATTTAACCATATGCAAAACATGCAAACTCTTGAATCATTAATTTTAATTTGAAGAATTTACTTAACAAATGTATATGGACATAACTCATATATGTATACAAGTTTACTTTAACAGCATTGATTGTGTAGGGGGAGGGGCAGACCTATAAAGAACTTTATTGTTTCTCAGTAGTCAGTTAGTTAAATAAAGAATGAACCACCCACAGAAAGCACTCCTATATACATCCGCTAAAGAGAATAAAGTAGATTTGTCGTGATAATCTGGAAAACTCCTCTAAAATATAAAGCAAACAGCAAAACAGTTTGTATTTATTATCCTACTGGTATAAAACAAGATGTGTCTATGTGTTTGCGTATATGTCTGAAAAAATTCTGAAAAAGATATACAACATTAATTCTGGGGAGGAGGATGGATGTTGTAAGAATGAGATAGACTCATTTTTCTTTGTTCTGCTTAAAATTTGTACTATGTGCCTTGTTATTTTCATAGGAATAAAAAATTTAAGCAGTGAGGCAAATATTGTTTATTTTGTGCACAAAAGTTGAAATGCCCTCATGACAATACTGCATTAGATTAGTGATCAAAATAAACATTCATTTTGTCCTATGAGAATGGCTGGTACAAATAAATTATGCCAACAAATTCTCTACGGGTTCTAAATTATATTGGCTGGATGACTACAGCAATCACATTAAAAGCATAATTAGCAAATTGCTAACTCAAACTGCTTTAAAAAAAAAAAAAGACAATGACAGACTACATCACAAACTGTCTTAGTCTGTTTTGGCTGCTGTAACAAACTATTATACACTGGGTGGCATATAAAAAACAGAAATTTGTGTCTGCCAGTTCTAGAGTCTGGGAAATTTAATATCAAGGCATCAGCAGATTTAGTGTTTGGTGAAGTGCCCTCATTTGCGAGGTCTCCAACCTCATGACCTAATCATCTCACCTCCAAATAGCATCATACAAGACTTTAGGATTTCAAAGAAATCTGAGCGAGAGGAGAACACAAACTTTCAGTCTATAACACACACTGGTACCATCTTTAATTTATATAACAGTTTTAGGACAGTTATACAACTTACAGAACAGCTATAGGACACTGATGCCTAACATGGTTGCATGTCCAGGAAATAACTTTATCTAGTATTTGTTGATGAATCTATCACATTATTATTTTCTTTAGAGATTGTTATTCACTCATGACTCACCAATCAGGAGCTACTATGTTTCTCATGTGCTCCAAATTTTGTAGGTCTACTGTTGGGTAGATTTTCACCATCAAACTCTATTCCTACAGCTATTATGAAATCTTACTCTGGTAGTAGCTGTTGTGGTGCTGAAAAAGCAAATCTCCTAAAATGACAGTGGTTCACTATATATTGTAATGTACACGGACACAGAAAACACATGTTCTAAAACTGTCTTGACAAAATGTATTATTTTTCCAGGGCTGTACAAGCTGATGAATAATGAGGAACTTAAGTGACTTAGAATTCAACAGAACTGACACTCTTCTCCCCTAGTAATGTGACACTGTAATAGCTTATTTTACTGGAGGTGGCAATAAAGGCTGCATGACATACATACATACATAAATAAATAGATTCTATTACAAAGCAACAACTATTTTTTTTAACACAGAGTCTAACCAGTTTCTGTTAAAGCAACATAAATTCTGTGTGTTCTCCTTATTTATTCAGGAGACCTCATGAGAAGCAATTACTTAAATTTGGAGGAATGCTATAGAAAGAAGCTTATCTAATAATTTGAAGATGCCCATAAAAATTCCTAGGTTAAAAAAAGTAAAAAGTATGTATGGGATTTTAACATCTTATGAATGAGTCTTATTTCAAGTTAATTTTTTTGATATGAAATTTTTACCCAGACTGATCCATCATTTCTACAGAATTGCTCAACAAGCATATGAAGAATGATCATTGCCATGAACTGAAACATTCCTTCTTGATAAAAAACAAAACAGCATTATGTGAATTCACTATAAAAAAATTCCAAATAATTAAAACAGAGGTACAAACAATAGCCTCACATATGTCAGGAAATCTGCCCACAAAGTAAATTATGCTTGATGTAAAAACAGAACTATCTTTTGCATAATTTTTTATACTTGTGTAGAATATAAAAAGTAATTTTGATAAATTCTAGTAGTTATGTATAGACTTGCCTTCGATGACATTTGTCAGGTGCTACTTCTTTCCCAGAACTATCCCCTTTTCTCAGATTTGTAAATGTATCATGTGCTTCTTCATCTATGTGTATCTCTGTTGCTTATATACTGAAATTTTCTTAATAATAATTTTCTTACTGAAAATCATTTAGATGCCATGATACAATGAGATATACAGGGTGCTGTAACCACACCTTTTAACATGATGCATGCTGGAGCCAAGAATCCTAGAAAAGAGCAAAATCTGCATCTGCAAAAGCCTTTTCCACAAACAGCCTGTAGGGTAGTTACCTGGGAAAACTCAGAGACAATGCAAGAATGTGATCATCTCAAGCAAGGTCTAAGCAGATGTTCTAAGAGGTTGGGTTCATAGGCAATACAATCTGACTAAAAGAACAGAATTAGGGTTGCCTATGTGACTCAGTTAGTTATGTGTCCAACCCTTGGTTTCAGCTCAGGTCATGATCTTCCAGTTTTTCAGGTGAGCCCCGTGTCAGGTCGGCTCTGCATTGACAGTCCAGAGCCTGCTTGGGATTCTCCCTCTGCCCTACTCTGCTCATGCTCTTTCTCTCCCTTTCTCTCTAAAAATAACTAAATAAATTTTTTTTAAAACTTAAAAAAAAGGAATAGAATTAGGTAAACAGGCAGTCTCCAATATCTAGTAATCTTGGCCTTTATACAGTAGGTCATCAGCCTGTCATCAGAGGTACAAGATGTAGTAACCCACTCCTCCCAAGAAAGAAACTTACCGGCATTCAGGAGAGTCTAAGTTTATCAAAAAAGTACAATGCAATCCAGCAAAAACAGTCAGGGTTGATTGGAAAGTGAGGTATTTATCTAGCTAACTGAAAAGATTCCATATAAGTTTTGAGGCTATGTACCACCTGTAACTTTTCAGCTCAGCAGAACCAACACGGAAAGAGAAGAATTGCTATAACTGAGGCTATGACAGGCCCGAGAGCACACAAACCTTATCAGGCACCAGATCTGGTTAGAAGCACAACGGGCTCCCCAGTCCTATCACAGGGTGGAGCAGTCAGTGCAGATCTACCTTCTGCTCTGAGAAGGTTGCAGTCTGGATCCAGGTTAGGCCCACTCACTGACACTGCCTTGGGAACCTGGGAAAGAAGCTGGAAAAGGCAAGGCTTCAGGAGGTGAAGAAATTGCTTGAAGAGTCAAGTCCAAGCTCTTCCATCTAGCATTCATGGTCTGACAAAATGTGGCTTCAACTCATCGTTTTAAAATTATCTTATGAGAATCAATTTTCCCACCTTATAATCTGACTAAATACAGTTTGTGGCATACATTAGGCCTTAGTGTCTTCAGTGTTTTCTGGTATGTTTCCGTGCCTAGAATGTCTTCCCACATCTCCCATCCTCTGAGCCATGTATTTAGATAAATCTATTATGGAAGGCCTTGCTCAAAATTACCCACCCTTGTCACAGAACTTGAACTGCACACCACTTTGGAGAAAAATCTCTTTAGTCTCTATGACACATCACCTCCTGCCTTGTGTAATACAAAAAAAAAAATCTACATTTCTTGTCCCCTTTTCAAGTCTATTGCATTTTGAGGCAAACATTTTTAATTATCATTAAATTATTTGTATATTCCCCATGGTGCTTCACAAAAAGAATTTTAATAAATGGTTATTGTTATTATTTTTCAACCTTATACTATCAAGAAGCCAGTCATATTTAAACCAGTCTGATACAGATAACACAGGCAATTCATTTCTGAGCTTAATTCTGGAATGCAGTATTCTTTTAATAATATATAACATGAATACCAAAAGGAAGAACATACTAACTCCTGTGTCTTGAAAAGACTCAATAACCCTGCTAAGATTTTCAATTTTACTTGAATGCTGAGTTGGAATATTAACCATGTACTAACTACACAACATTTTATTTCATATTTTATTTTAGTAGGCTTCAAGCCCAGCATGGAGCCCAATGAGGAGCTTGAACTCATGACCCTGAGCTGAAGACCTGAGCTGAGGTCAAGAGTCAGACACTTAACCGTCTGACCCACTCAGACACCCCCACTATACAACATTTTACTTCAGGATCATCTCAGCCCTTTTCGGTTGCCATTGCATTAATGTTTCCATTGGCAAATACCAAGAGTCGCTGGTGGTTAAGTAATTGAGGAATAGATTTAATACGGCAGTTGAATTTAAGAGCCATGTCTGAGCAAATCAATATTCACAGAAAATAGAGACAGGTGCACTTATCTGGAGTCATTGCACAGAAAACAAAATCCTCCTTCTGTTTTAGGGAATTCCATCAAAACAAAGAATACTCCTTCAAGATGCAGAAAATGTTACCAGTCCTCAGAGATTAGTTGAAGAGACATCATAAAAGGTGGTAAATTCCTTATTTCTTTTTACTGCTTATTTTTCTACATCTATTTGCCATGTTTCTGTGAATTTTGATTTTCTTTTAAGTGCTTATTTTTCTCAGTGGAGAACAGATCTTCCTGGGCCTTTAAAAATGATTTAATTCTTAATACCAAAAGATCAGCAGTCTTGAGCAGTTCTGCAACACAAACCATAGCATATGGGTCAAGATTGAAAGTACTGCAGTGAGAAATCAAAATTCTAGAGAGACACTATTTGGCATGGAGGAATGCTATAAAATGAAGATCACTGTAAATGATGAGTTCTCAACTGTCCATTTCACTCTCTCAGGTATGGGTTGTTCCTTTTAGAAATAAAAGGATGTTTTGGCAAGCAAACAATAAGAAATCTGTGACTTTACAGTGGTAATAAATTGAAACTTATATTGTTAATATCCAGATTTAACAGCTAGGACAGTAATGGGAATTTCCTCCTCACCTTGGAATACACTTTAAATGAAAATGTATAAGGTCATTTGGGATATATAAATTCTAGGAGGTCACGCATATTGACTAAAGAACATCAGTCTGAACCACAGGCAGACTGCCTTGGTCATGTGAGAATTGAAGCCACCTGAACATCTTTAAAACAGCAGACCAATTCCCAGTCTTAAATAACTTCCAAGGCAATTCCTGGTCAACACAACATAAAAAAGAACAGGATGTGGATGTACCATGGATGTATTATTCAGCAGCACTGTGGATAAGAGAGTGTTATTTAAGAATCAATGCATGCATCACTACAGGGTGGAAAAGGGTCTGCCTTTTTCAGAAATAATTCCAGCTGGTAATTTTATAACTTTTTCAGAAGGAAGAAAATTAAAAAAAAACTTTCAAAAAAGGAAATTGTTATTACATTGTGAAACACAAATACTGAATTTATTAGTGGGCACAATTGGTTACTACCCAAAGAATATTTTGTCACTGTAAACTGAAAATGTTCCAGTTTAGGAACTAAATTTACTATTGTACAGAAGCCATACACATGTAAAGATTATATACCTCTGGTCTCTTGGTGATTTTGTATGAAATTCTTTACTCTGCCCATATCCATCTGCTTTCTCTATGTTGTATGAAGAAATGAAACATAGTCTCTCCTATTAAGAATATCATTAAAACAAACAAGCAGTATAATATCATAGAAGGTCTAGGTAGGAAAGAATTGGAATAAAAAATAGAAACCCATATTTTCAAGTTATGTTCAAGAAGATTAATACAGGAATGAGGCAGAGGCTATAACGTGTTGTGAAATCAATTTTTTTTGAAACATTACAAAATGATCTGAATGATCCAATCAAGAAAGAAATTCAATGCAGAAAAAAATAAAGGAGACTTTTTGGAACAGTATCTTTAATTATCCAAGATTGCTTGGACTCTGGAGCACAAGTGGGTAGGGTAGCCTTAGATTAGATATGGAAAGACAAACCATGCACAGTAACAGGAAAAAGAAAAAATAATGGCACAACATAAAGACAGGTAGATAATAGATACTGTTATCTCTAGATAACAGACCTGTGAAGGTCTTTTATGGCCATCCCTAATTTTTCAAAAAAAAATAGAAATACAGGTCATCAGATAAAGTGTGAATGGGGAAAAAAGAAGTTCTAATTTGATGAGAGAAGGCAAGGTGTGGGAGATAATCTCTAAATTATCTGTCAGGGATCTCTGCTTCCTGGTATTCAGGGGCTTGTGTAAACCCCTTCCCTTAAATGTGAGTGGGACTTAGTAACACAGTTCTAACAACTAGAAAGAACATGGCATAAGTAAGGGACTGTCCTTTATAAGTTTAAGTTATAAAAAGACTGATTTTAAACTCTTTCAGCCCTTACTCTGGGAGAAACAAGTTGCCATGTTATAAGCTACCTTTGGAGGGGTCAACATGGCATAGCACTGATGTCTCTCATCAATGGCCACTAAGGACCTAAAGACCACTAACAATCATGTGACTGAGTTTAGAAATAGATCCTTCTCTAATGAAACCTTAAAAGGCTGCAACCCTGGCCAACATCTTGTTTGCAGCTTTATGAGAGAATTCCAGCCAGAAATATACATATAAAACACACCCGGATTTTTGACCATCAGAGCTTGTGTTACCATTTAGGTTTGCTGTTTTAAGCAGTTGAAAATGTGATTATTTAGAGGTTGCACTGGTAACAGAATAGCCTATATTATGACCATAGAGGTTAGTGTCTGAGGTATGGTGAAAGACAAGATCATTTAAGGAAAGGACAGGTAGAGACTGAAAGACCAGCACAGAAAAGGAGAATATTAATATCAGTAAGACAACAGAAATAGATATAGAAAGAACGACTCAAGAATTATAATCAAGAAACTAGAGAGTGCCCCAGTGCTGGCAGATAATTCCAACAGTAATGGGTTGGGGGTGATTTGATCTGATGACATAAGAATAAAAAGTTTATTTTTCAAGAATTGTATGATATTCACCATCCCAAAAGTGTTAAAGGATTTTACTGAATATATTAACAATTACTCAAAAATATTGTCACTGGGTCCTTTGTAACAAAAATATTGAAGAGTTTTGGACCTGCCCCATTTTCTCCAAGAAACCCTCCTTTAATGTTTCAGGTGGAGATATTTACTGTCAATTCACACCTTATACTTCCCCCATTAAAAGACTGACCACACTATGAGGTGATTATTGTGCTGTTTGTGCCCTTTCAATTGACCCTAAATGTTCTTACTGCCAAGACCATGAGTGTTATATTCCAGCTGTATTCCTAATACTACTCTGTACTTGCTTATAACATACTAGGTGTCTCATTAATGTTGTTGAATGAGGAGAGAGACATGTTTTTGTTGTTGTTTGGTGGGTTTTTCTTTGTTTTTTTGCAAACCATATTCAAGGTTCAATACATCACTGAGAATTGCATCAGGCACTATTCTAAGACAGCTGTACCTATAATTCATTTAATCTTCACAATCCCCCTTTGAGATTAGTATCACTACTGTTCCCATTATTCTACATTAAGAACAAAAAGGTAGAAATGTTTGTCCAACATCACCAGTAAGGAACAGGTAGAGACAAGGTTCAAATCCGGGAAACCAACCACTTGCTAAGGTAAAAACACTTGACAGTGATAAAGACTTGTATGACATGGTCCAACACACACCATTTTGAGCCCATTAGAAAACAAAGCTATTATTAATAGTAAGAGAATGGAAAAGAGATCTTAGAAACACTTCATTGATTTCAAAGTGTTTCAACTACCAGTGATGAGGATTTATATAATTCAAACAACCTCAGCCATGCATGAAGAGGTGAAAAAGTGAATAAAAATATCAGCATTTCTAGTATCATCAGTCACAAAGTGATTCAGCAAGCTTGAAAAAATCTTTTGACAATATTTCTAAAATTGATCATTTAAACAAGATAAGGAACATAAATGAGCTGGACATGCCTAATGATATTTGATAATCCTTGAACAAAATATTGAGGGAAATAAGGTTAACATGAAATAAAAGCTGGTTTAATTCATAATTAAATCAAGAAGCTAACAACATAAAATGTTATATAAAATTATTTCAGCAAAATGAATTAATATTTTTAATATTATGTTAACATTTCACATTTTATTCACTCTTTGAAACTGCCATATGTGGCTTTAAATAGAAAATCTGCAACTCATCACAAAGACGTAATATAAATTCAAATTCTTTTTATATCCTATAAATAGTGCATAATTGTCTTTTTATCTCATACTCACACTATCATTCAAGATTTTATGTAGACTGCAATTGTTTAATGATAGGAAAATGGAATGGATTGGATTATTCAAAGTTCTCTCCCTGTTGTTTTGAGACTCCAAGAATAGGAAATACAAAGTTATTAGTGATTGCGGTACCATTAAGATATCTGATAAAACTGCACTATAGCCTACTACTCTACAAGACCTGCATTTAAGATATTAGAAGGAAATTATTTAAGAAGAGGTTGTTTGAAAAGACTTAACATCACTGTAGGCCTAAGACATATGCAGGAAGAAGGTGAACAGAGCAGACTAATCTTCAGAATCCTGGGTGCTTTGTATGGAAAATATCAGTTATGCCATTATTAAACTGATTTACTATAGCACTCAAATGACCAATTTATGTATTTAAATTTATGCATAAAGAGCCAAGCTACTGACAATAAATTATAGAAATAAAGTAGTATGCTTATGGAATACTATTAGAATTCTAGGTTATTTGGGTAAAGTGTGGTGCCTTACTCAAAGAACACATCAGTAATAGAGCAAACATTAAGAAGCAGTGATGAAAGAAGAGTTTATAATATATTCCTAAGAAATGGCCATATTAAGTATGGTATTTAGGAAGTATTTTAATAAAGATGGCAATATTTCAATTTAGGTTCATACTACTCAAGCCTAGACACAGATAACATTTTCAGTTTTGAATGTATTATTGAAAGGTTGTATTTCCCCAGTTTGTCCCTTAAAATACCTTGGTATACCTTTCAGCATCTTCAGTATAACAAATAAGAATTTTCCTTTGTCATTTTTGTCTGAGAGCAAAGGATAAATAATAACATGAATGACAGAAACAAGATTTCTTGTCTAAGTGTATGCATATATTTATACGTGTATGTATTGTACATATATGGATGTTTATATATGTATATATATACACATACTTGTTATAAAAGCTCTATTCATATATTCATATGGCTGTAAATAAATACGTAATTTAATGAAGTAGAAGGAATAAGAAATGAAAAAACTGAAGGATATATATAGGACGCAAGAACAGGTTTGGAGATGCGTTACCCACATAAAAAGATGTTAAGCTTTACAATTGTATCTGGTCTGAAAGTGAGAGAATTGTGGGATTATAACTATAATACAATTTTGGAATCATTTCCTCTAATGGTTCATAATTAAAAACAGATTGTAGTGGGTGCCTGGGTGGCTCAATCAGTTGAGCACCTGACTCTTGATTTTGGCTCAGGTCATGATCCCAGGGTTGTGAAATCAAGCCCATCATGCAGCTCCAAGCTGGGCATAGAGCCTGCTTAGGATTCTCTCTGCCTCTATCCCTCCCCCACTCATGCACTTGTGGTCTCTCTCTAAAATAACTTAAAAAAAAAAACAGATCTTCGTGAAATTTTTTTTCTGTTCACAACAGACCTGGCCCTACTCTAAACCTACCAAATCAGGATTCCCAGGGTAGGACTCAGAAAGGGGTGAGGTGTGCATTTTTGATTAAGAGTCTGTGATGGAATAAATTTTATCATTTTATTTTACCTAAGAAAGCAAATTCTAATTCCTAAGTATTACAAGAAACACTTAGTAATGAAAGTAAAAAATATATTTCTTCATTGTCTGAAAGAATATTATAATTTAATGTTATTATCCCATCAAGTCATAATTCTGCATATTAATCATTTTCTAATCATTTGGAAAAACTCACAAATAACAAAAAATGTCAAGGTTATATATAATATCTTCATTGTTATACAAACTATTTAAAGGATTGTAAGTGAGAAATAGGAAATTAAGTAAGAATTAATTTTTGCTTTGGCTTAGTTTCTTTTTTTTTATCACTACTGCAGTCTGGATGCAGGCTTTATTCTACAACTTTTCCAATTTTTAAAACACTGTGAACCTGTATGTTCCTCCAAAATTAAATTCTGGTGTCCTTGGCAAAATAACTTAATTACTCTATTGCTCCTTTTTGTGTGTGTTTTATTGCTGTCACTCCAATGCACAGTGGTTAAAGCTAATGGCCCTGGAATCAGACAAATCAGCCATCATCTGCAAATTCATCAACTCGTGTGAACACCTTGACCCTTGTCTGTGTTCTCTGCATGGGAACGTAGCCATGTTCTCACAACTCACTCCTCCACAATCATATTAAATAGCCATTCATTCTGTCAGGGACTACAGGATAACCATACACCTAAATTTCATTCTTTGTTTCCAGAATGAATCATCAGCAAGAGATGTATTGTGAATGACCTCTATTCTCTTCTGAATGGCTTCTGGAAGCCATATAGTCCCATTTGGCACCCAGCACTGTATACCTTAACAATTATCTTTTAGCTCACCATATAACCTCTACCTTTGATGCATACTCTAGAAGGGAAGATGAAAGCAAAGACTTGTAGTATCCTTTTATCTTTGGTTGAATCCAAATTGGCCTTTAAAGAGTGTTCACGAAATGCATTATTTTTATCACATCATTTTCTGTATTTTTTTTTAACAATGAGGAAATAATGAAAGTTTGTGAGAGAAGGTCACCAAGGCTCATGCTGTCTGTTTTTTAGGTTGGTGGGCTAGAAATACATTCCCAAAAGTAAGCTACAGTCCTCATCCAGGTGACTACATTCTATAAGGAAAAGAGGGGAAAAATTATACTTTGGAAACCTAATTTTTATAGCAATACACTTTCCTACTAAGTATAGAGTCAAACTCCTTTAATACTAATCCCAATAGTAATCTTTTCCTGAAAAGGGCAATTAGCAGAGTCAGAAGACAGGAACAAAATCACATTCTGAAAATTACCAGTCATATGCATCTTATATGTGAAATATCTAACTAGGAGGAGATGTGGTAATTACATAAATACATGATCTCTTATTAACTACAGCTCATTCTGCTTTCTCTCTGAGCAAAATGTTTGTTATTTTGTCTGTAACTATATTTACCATCCTCTTGAAAATACCGTAACTTGTAACTGTGTTTATACAAAGAGTGAAACTTTGAGGGACAGTGTATGTCTGAAACAGAAAAGCAATATTTTGCACTTGTTCTAGAAGTTAAGTTAATGGTCTTAACCAAAACTGACTGTGCTTTCTATGATGCAAAATTTTAGTGGCTTATAAGACCTTATTCTTTTGACATTTTATACAGTCAGTGTTCTCAGGACTTGTGACAAGTAGACTACAAGCTAACAAAATATCCAAGAATGTATCATTTTATTAACCACTTGATATTTACCTTTTTGTCTTTTTTTTTTTTTTTGGACAAATAACATACCAGAAACTTCACAATGCATTTGAATCCCCTCACAAAAACTCACATCTGTATTTGTAATGGACTCTGTTAATTTCACTTACTCTAAGTTTTAGTATTTAGAATACCACTGTCATCAGTTCTTTTGTGGTTCAATAATTCCTTTTGAGCAATTTTGACATTTTTGTTAATCACAGCTACAGTGTTAGTACAACAGTACAACAAACAATAAGATATAGTAATGAAAACCATTATGGTACTGGCATACAAGCAGGCATGTAGACCAACAGAACAAAAGAGGGAGCCCAGAAATCAGCCCACACATATACTGTCAACTGATCTTAGACAAAGGTGCCAAAAATACTCCAAGAGGAAAGGACGGTCTTTTTAACAAGTGGTAACAAGGTAATGGGACAAGTAGATAATCCACATGCAGAAGAGTGAAATTGGACCCTTATAATGCACACAAGAATCAACTCAAAATGAATTAAAGATTTCAACATAAAACCTGAAAGGCACCTGGGTGGCACAGTCGGTCAAGTGCCCAACTCTTGATTTCAGGTCAAGTCATGATCTCATGGTGGTGGGATCGAGCTGCACATTGGGCTCTGCACAGATAGCACAGATCCTGCTTGGGATTGTCTCTCTCCCTCTCTCTCTGCCCCTCCCCTGTTTGTTCTCTCCCTCTCCCTCTCCCTCTCCCTCTCCCTCTCCCTCTCCCTCTCCCTCTCCCTCTCCCTCTCCCTCTCCCTCTCCCTCTCCCTCTCCCTCTCCGGTGAGTAAAAATAAACTTAAAAAAAAAAAAAAAAAGAAAACACCTGGAACTGTAAAAATCTTAGAAGAAAACAGAGGAAAACTTCATGACATTGGGTTTGTTGATAATTTCTTTTGTATTATGACACCAATGGCACAGGAAACAAAAGCAAAAAATAGACAAGTGGGGCTCTATCAAAGTAAAACCTTCGCAAAGCAAGGGAAACAATGAACAGAGTGAAGGACAATCTTCAGAACAGAAGAAAAATTTCTAAACCATACATCTTATGAGATACACACTTACGAGTGATGACTATCTAAAATATTTAAGGAACGCCTACAACTGAACAGGAATCATCAAATAGCCCCATTAAAAACTGGACAAAGGACCTGAATAGACATTTCTCCAAGAATGACACACAAATGGCCAACACATATATTAAAAGATGTAGCACATAACTAATAATCAAGGAAATGCAAATGAAAATCACAAGGAGATATTACTTCACATCTGTTAATATGGTTATTTAAAGAAAAAAAGATAGGGGCACCTGGGTGGCTCAGTCGGTTAAGCAACTGACTCTTGATTGCAGCGCAATTCATGATCTCACTGTTCATGAGTTTGAGCCCCCATCAGTTCTGTGCACTGATCACAGAGCCTGCTTGGGATTCTGTCTCTCCCTCTTCCTCTGCCCCTCCCCTGCTCGCTCTCTCTCTCTCTCTCTCTCTCTCAAAGAATAAATAAACTAAAAAAAAAAGAAAAGAAAAGAAAAAAGAAAAAAAACATAAAAGTGTGGCTAGGATGCAGAGAAACTATAACACTTGTAGAACTGCTGACGGGAATGTAAATTGGTGAAGCCACTAGGGAAAAGAGTAATTCCTAAAAAAAATTAAAAATAGAATTACCATATGATCCAATAATTCCACTTGTACATATATTTTTTAAAAAACTGAGACATGATGTCAAGGAAATACATCCACTACCATGTTCATTGCACCATTATTTACCATAGCTAAGATATGGAAACAATCTAAATGTTCATCAATGGACGATGGATAAAGAAAATGTAGTGTGTATACACACACACACACACACACACACACACACACACACACTATTATCTAGCCTTAAAAAGGAAAGAAATTCTGCTATACCCAACAACATGGATGAACCTTGAGGACATTCTGCTAAATAAAATAAGACACAGAGAGATAAATAATGTATAATTCTACTTACATGAGGTATCTAAAATCGTCAAATTTATACAATCCAATTTGGAATGGTGGTTGCCAGAGGCTGGGGTGAGGGGAAAAGAGGGAGCTACTATTTTATGCTTATGAAGTTTCAGTTTCATGAACTGAGTCCTGGTGATCTACTATAGAATATTGTGACTAGAGTTAACAGTACTGTACTGTGTACTTAAATATGTGTTAAGAGGGTACATCTCATGTTAAAAGTTCTTTCTACAATAAGAAAAAGAAAAAATGTAGAGCAAGCAAAGTTGTAGGTATTACATAAAGCTTGAAGCCTATACCACCTCTTTAAAAAAAAATCTATGTATTCTAGAATATCGAGTCATCTGTTGAAAATTATCTATAAGATTTATAAGGGATTTCACTGAACCTAAAGTCACATTTTAATTGGGAGATAGTATAAGAAAGATTAAAGGATAGTCTTTAAAAAACAAAACAAAAATTTAGCCAGCATTTGCATTAATACACAAATGATATAAAATTATATTAGCCAACTATTTATTACCTTGTTAACATAATGTTATCTCATATGAAAGATTAATGCATAGTCACTTTTTTAGGAGTAATTTAAAAAGTTCAGTAATTTCTGTAAAAATCAATCAAATTCTAAATGCATGTTTAAACTGTTTAATTACCTTTCTTCTGGAACTAGTATATTGACAAAAGTTTTCTCAAATATTTTCAAGGACAGTAATTGTCCAGAATACTCAAAGAAACTACTCTAACATATGCTTATAATCCTTTTAGCAATTTGCCGTGCTGAAATTGATTCTTCTGATGTCATGTTTTTTCCACTATTAACTTGGGAAGTGAGAAATTATATCTTTGTTTATTTCATAGATTTTTCTTTAAATATTTGCACTAAAATCCATATCAACAAAATTTATTTATTTTGATGTTTTATGAACATCACACACTGTGCAGTGATTGTAAATTATAATTTTATAAAACATAAATATAAAAATGATAAAATATAAAAATTATAAAAGTATTGTACTGCTTACTCTGGGATTACTAATTAGGTTACTCCAAGTGTTTGGAACACTTTATGGATATTTTATATCCTAAATGTAAAATAGTAAACTAAAATCCAAGTTCCTCTAAAGCCATCACCCAAGGAATGTTTTGGTATTTGAAGAGACATACCATTTCACATTAGGTTTTTTCATGATTTGATTATATATTATCAACCATTCAGTAGTATTTCAAAACCTCAAAAGATACCTCAAAAGATGCATATTAAGACACTTGGTCCTTTTTCAATTCTAAAAAATAATTAGTTTTCTCAGATTCACACGTATTTATTTTGTCTCTGGATGATGAGGAATCTTTGAGCCTTCATCCTGAGGTAAATGTTACTTTTGTTCAAAATCCTTTCCTAGAGCTGGATGATCAAACAAGCAGAAAACAAAACAAAAACACAAGAGCAAACCAAAGGTATTAAAAATATGAAAAAAGACTTAAAATAATTTGACACTTTTTTATCTTGAATAAATCTGAACTCAGGCTTTTTTTGCATACATTTTATAGTTCAGTACTACTTTGCATGAATTAGATGTGAGACACTATCCTTTCTTCATAAACTACTGAGAGCCTCAGGAGCTCCACCCAGCCCTATATCCTCCTCAGCATCATTACTCCCCAGATATTCTCGCATGAGGCCCTATAGGGAAGACATGAAGGAACTAAAATAGTAGGTTAAAAGATCTTTTATCTATTTTTTCTTCAGAGACTGTGGATGTATGTTTTTTTGTTGTTGTTTGCTGTTTTGTTTTGTTTTGTTTTTTAGAGACATTACCTTTACTCAAATTTGGCATTCCAGTAGTGAACAGAAAAGCCCTGGAATCAAGCCTCTCTTTAGTGCCGGAAAACTACATTTGTAACCTTTGTGAATCTTTAGTAATGCGACTTCCAAAACCTGATACCCTGTGTCAGTGGGGGATTCTTCAAATGGTAACTTTGTACACTGTCTACAAGGCCATGATCAAAATACATTTGAAATTATTTTAAGTTTCCAATGCCTTCACTCGTTCTAAAAGTAAAAGTAGTATTTTTAAATAGCCAAACCGTGGGGTGTCTGGGTGGTTCAGTCCACGGAGTATCCAACTTTGGCTCAAGTCATCATCTCAGGGTTCATGAGTTTCAGTCCCTCATCAGGCTCTACAATGACAGTGTGGAGCCTGCTTTGGATCCTTTGTCTCCTTCTCTTGCTCTGTCCCTCCCCCAAGCAATCTCTCTCAATCTCTCTCTCTCTCTCTCCCTCTTTCTAAAAAATAAATATTTTTTTAAAAAACATAGCTAAACCATTTGGAAACAAAGCTCAACACTAAGCATGACATTAATTATCTGGGGTAAAAACCAAGATATGCCTATGACATACTAAAAAATAGTTTTCTTGTATTGCACATGTTCTGGCTCAAAACACAATGTTTAAACTACAGTAATACATGATGATGATAGATTATAGTTTCTGAACACTACTAGCAACTAGGTATATTGGCTCCATGGATAAAATTATTCTGGTTGTTTCAATTCCAGCATGTTTACTTTTTATAAACCAGCCTTTTTACTGTATCATCAGATTCACCATTCACTTTCAGACTTCAGTACATCTGAGGTTTCACCAAATGAATACACACATAAGAAAGGGGAATCTAGTTTCTCAGCAATTTCTAAGATTTTTCAACGTTTTTTTATTTATTTTTGGGACAGAGAGAGACACAGCATGAGCGGGGGAGGGGCAGAGAGAGAGGGAGACACAGAATTGGAAACAGGCTCCAGGCTCCGAGCCATCAGCCCAGAGCCTGACGCGGGGCTCGAACTCACGGACTCGCGGACCGCAAGATCGTGACCTGGCTGAAGTCGGACGCTTAACCGACTGCGCCACCCAGGCTGAAACAAAATGGCCTGTCACTCACCTACAAAGTTTTCTTTATTTCTAGCATTAAACTACGGGCTTAATAATACACAGTTTACTAAGAAATAATAATACGGTGTCTTCTCATCTAATTTTTACTTTCAGGACATTTCATCAAAAATTTTTACTTATAAATAAACACAAGAGCACCGAAAAGCATCACCAATTTCCAAAGCATTAGTGAAATGATGGCAGGTGCTACTGCTTAGTAGTTCCAATAATTAAAGTAATAACTGTAAAAACTGACAAAGCAGAGAATAGTAAAAACTTCATGGTCGCTATTTCCTACATATCCTTTAAGCAACCTAAATAGTTGGGCTAGGTGTTCTATGGCTTAGGGATTTAAAATAATATTAATTGACCTAGAAATGCGTTTAAATGGTGAATTAGCGTGTCCTCCAGCAAAAGGCACACTGTGTAATTGCTACGAGTAAAGTAAGTAAGTGTAAAGTAAAATGTGACAACCTTAGAAAATAAAACAGTAAGGGAAAATGAATTCTAATAACAAGTAATTTATTTTTCAACCCAAGTGACTTCATTTAAAAGAGTTTATGCCCGAGAGAATTCAATCCATGTACAGTGATAATAAAAGTCTGCGATGTTAGTGAGGCATTTTAAAATACAGAAGGTAGAAATACCAAGGTACAGGTCAGGAGGTAAGGAATGACTAGAAGAGGTCTGTTCTAAACACAGGCCCATACCGCAGTAAGGCAAAAATTAAATCTTTGAAATTTATGTATGTGAATTTGGGCATCTTCACCTTTCTCAACCCCAACTGAAGGAAGAAAAATGTTATGGGCAGAATTAGTTGAGATGAATCATTCATAAGTAAGCGTGGTCTTCCCAGACATCTATGCTGGCAGCTGTCTCCCCCACCTTTTCTGAGCACTTCTGAAGGATATCTCTCTGGCATGCCTGTTCGGTATTCAGAACAGAACAGCCTTTGAAGAACTTTATGTATTCCCCAAAGGCTGTTTTTCATCCTCAATCCCAAGGACCTAAACTTTCTGGCAGACATTTACTTCTGTCTTCTCAGTCTACCATAATTCCCACAAGTGTACAGGGCAGTAGAAAAAGTGGTGTTTTGCTTGTTTCTCCTGTGTTTATTCAATTACATTTCAACTTTCTGCCTAAAGAAGCATTCCTTTTTCATCTGGCTGAAACATTCTCTCCCCCTTTCTTCCCCACCCTCAATCCATGGCTGGCAGAGTTTTCACCCTTTAATGAACAGCGCTTACAAACCTAAAAATAACCCTGCTGATAGCAGAAGGGACAAGACTGTCACAGACGCTGAGAAGAATAAGAAGACTTCTATTTTTTCTACCAATTAAAAGAGCAACAGGAGACCAACTTCCTACCAATAAGCACCCCAATTTCTTTCCTTAGAGAAGAAATCAAATTAAGCACATTTGTTTGTTCAGCTTTTGGTGGATATACGGATGTCTCATAGAGTATTAAGGTGAAGCAATCACAAGCTTTAATCAGTCACAGCATTCAACAATCTTGCCAGGGGTGCTTTTTACTCCCAAGTATCAACAAAAGTTGCAATTTATTCTGTATATAAAATAACATTGCTTTTGAATAGTCCTGTTCTACACTGAGGGAATTAATCTGCCCTGAGAATTGTGTGCATCGGAGCCATAAACAAGGATGAAGCCAGCAACTACGAGGCTCAAACAGAAATGAGAGTCCTATCTTGTTCAAGGAAAGGAGAGGGAAAAACAAGCATGTCAAGAAAGGCTCATTAGTAAAGACAAACCATGCAGGATCCCTGGGTGCGACACACTTGTTTACAATTCAAGTCTCTTAATGAGAATTTAATTTACTTTCTAATTTTGTCACATATTCAGTTACAGTTTTATTCCCCTTGAAGAATATCCAAAATGTCTTTTTATAACATGAATTAAACTACAAAGAGAATACAAAGGGTATGCGGTGTGTGTGTTGAGCAGAAAGGCAGAAGTCACAAAGGAGGCATGTCTTACAGGCCAACCTCCTGTGGTTGGGTAAAAGCAGCCTGCTTACAACACAATCCTTATACATGTATGAGAAACATGAGCCTTTTCCAGTCCAGGAAATTCTGGTTTTCTTTCCAAACAGTGATGGTGACCAGTAGGCCCAACACGATAATGGACATGCATTTATCTAACTTATACATATACTTACTCAATATGATCATGTTGATGACAATGGCTTGAGTACAGTCAGGAGAACAAGTGGGCAAGTAAATCTTAATCCCTCAAAGGTAGAAGTTCGAATTGCCCCTTTTATTCACATTCCTTTACTTGCAATTATCCTTTTTCTGTGACCCAAAACTTTATGAATTCCACCCTAGATTGCCCCACATGTTCACAAAACTGTAATTTTCGAGATGACTGATGACCTAATTTTTACTACATTTTCCTTCTTTTGAACATGATTTTATTAATGATAACACCATTATAATCCAGTAAGGTTCCTTTTGACAAGATGAGTGTCTCGTAAACTATGGAGAGGGGAACTTTGGCTTTAACTGTTTTCATACATACTATTTTAGGTTCTCCTTTGTCTTCCCTCTTTGACTGAAAAAAACATGTTAGGTTATACTACTCTTTTTCCTGATTTCTCTTCTCTAATTCTCTCACCCCTCAACACACCTCTCCCCTCCTCTTCTGACCCCCTAACTCCACTGTTGTATGTCTGTCTTTTACTATCAGTCTTTCTGTAAGGTCTCCCTGTTGCTTCTCCAATCACAGCTGACCTTCACCGTTATTTTTCCATTTAGTAACCTAATTTCTCATGAGTTTTTTTTCCCTGAATACTTTTATTAGTATTTCCTTCTGACCAGCTGTTTTCAATTAAAATTAGCCCCAATATCCCACAACTCACAATACTGTATAATTATCATCACTGTCCTGATAAAACTAAAATATGTTTAGAATGAAGAATCAGCACTGCAAAGGAAGAGAGTGGCTTAGGACACACAGATTGAGGAAAGGACATTTGTTGAGTACCTCTTGCCCAACATGAGTACAGTTCCCCCAATGTGTGATTGATGACCTGGGCTCGGGGAAGAACACAGGAGTCCTGCATTACAAACTGCAGCAGCTCCCTCCTCCCTGCCCCTAGGAACCAGGACAGGTCAGCTGAGATTCCTGTCAATCTACAATTCACCTGTAACATCAAAAATGCTTCATTAACAAAAAAAAAAAAAATAGCATTGTGTTTATGAATACTTAACTTTTGTAGAAAACAGGCTTGTATATATGAAATAGAATAATAGGGAGGCTAAAAATTTTAGTGGTTAAGATCACAGGCTTCAGTGTAAGGAGACCTTGGATTCAACTATAACTCTAATATTTATTCAACAAGTAACCTTGGGCAAATGACTGCAACTTCTGAGTCTTAGTTTTGCCATCTGTAAAATAGGGATAATAATCTACCTACCTCACAGGACTGTCGTTAAGGTAAGGAAGATAACAAAGTAAAGCAAGTGGTTCTTCACCTCACATCATCTTTGTAATGCTCAAAAAAAAAAAAAAAAAACCACTGAAAGAATATTTCTTTGAATCTCAACTAATTTTTATGTTATTATCTAATGAACCTGAATTCGTGTTAGCTTTGGTTATGCCTGGTTTTGTGTTAACTTTTGGAACTACAGAATAAAGTTTAAGCAGCATCTCCACTTAATCACAGAATACAGCCCCTGGAGCCCTGGCAATTTAAGGTCCTGAACAGAACACAGTAAATAATTAATTTGCACTCTCCAAGCTCTGGAGTAGTAAGGGAAGTAAGTTTCAACTAAGTAAACTCTTCTGCAGATTCTAAGAACAAAAAGAAGTCTATCTTACTTGGTACACCTGGATCTTTAGAATTGTAATATGGCTGATCAAAATAAGGTCACAAGACACACTTTTCATTCTCTAACTCAAATCCCAATTGTCCAAACATATCTTTTTCTTTTCACCACATTTTCTCTTTTCTGTGATATGAAGCATCATAACTGCTGTTCATAAACCCTGTACTTAATATGTGCACTAAAACCTTGGATTGCAAGTAACTTGTTCTGTGAGTGTTCCACAAGATGAGCAAACATTTCTAATAAATTTTAACTTGATAAATGAGCGATGTCTTGTAATACAAGACATATGTGATTCAAGTCATATGTAATACAAGTCACATGTGAAATGTCACATGATCACAACTGATCCAATGGGTCTTCTCTCTCTCTTTCTCACTGCAAGATTGTGGATGAGCATCAATGCAATGTCAAATTTCCATGAAATCCTCAAAAGGAGTTAGAAGAAAGTGCCATAGGATAGGTTCCTTGTTAAAGTTGCATGAGAAGAAAAAGATTCCATTGAGCCAATAGCAGTGATTCATTAGTGATAGTGAAAGTCGTCCTACACAACAACCCTCCTCTCTCGTCTCCCTCACACCAGCTATGAAGACAAAGGTAAGGGCAGTTTCATTTGTTTATTTTTCTTTATATTTTGTATTTGATTGATTATTTTGTATTATATTACAGTATTGTAATCACTTTTATATGAATATTTTTTGGGGTGTGGAACAAATCATCTGAGCTTCCATTATTTCTTATGGGGAAATTTGCTTTGATATGTAAGTGCTTTGGATTACAAACATGTTTCCAGAATGAATTATGCTCACAAACCAAGGTTTTACTGTATTTAGAAAAGTGCCCCCACTGTCATACCTGTATGACATACCCCATGACATACCCCAATGTCATACCTAATCATCATCCACTAAATGTGTGATACGGACATGACTCTTTGTAGAGTGGGTCCTAATGCAAAGCCTTTCATTCACTCATTTCTTTAATCAATTATTACTCATCCTTTTGTCTTCCTGGAAACAAAACTATGAAAGACTAAATTGTAATCATTCTCTAAATGTTTTTAGTTTTCTAAATATTCTCTTGCTTAGACATTTGTTGATATATTGATAAATTGACCACTTATGGAGAAATTATGAGTATGTGAACTTCAAAACTTGGGCTTCTTTTTGCTAAATTATCAAAGTTGTCTATTATCAGCACTTGAAATGTATTAGAGATATCCTCCACAAATAGAATCTTTATTTACCTGAGTATTAGTAGAAGGCATGCTACCTGATCAAAAAATGTTGGGAATCTAATTCTCAAAAGCTCAATGAAAATATCACTACCAAGAAGGTCAAAAGTTTCATGGGTTGACTTTGAATGCAAAGAAAGTAACAAGTTCTATAAGATAAGCATCAAACAAAATTGGAAATGGCTCTCCTACATTGATGCCAATCAGTTTCCATAATAACATTTTACCTTTTGATCTTGGTAACTTCTTCTCCATTTACAGCTAACTCATACACTTTCAAGTGGTTCTCAATAATTCTTTATATTTTATTGTTCCCAGTTTGCACCACAGTAACTTTGGCTTCTTACTACCTTTTCTACTGGTGCTAGAGACTGTTCTTAACTTGATTTTCATAGAATTCCCAGGCTTACCTTGTGTACTGAATGAAAACAGTATTCTAAAATTCTCTCCCAATTTTTTGTGACTGCAACAGATTATGTGCTTTAGAAGGGCAAAATATATCTAATCCAGTGTTTGGAAGATGAAATAGAAGACATTTAACACTTTGTTTTGTTTTGTTTTTCGGTTTGTTTTTGTTTGAGAAAAAGAGAGAGCACAAGTGGGGGAGAGGGGCAGATGGAAAGAGGGAGAGAATCTTAAGCAGGCTCCACACTCAGCATGGAGCCCAACATGGGACTCCATCCCACCACCCTGGGATCACAACCTGAGCCCAAATCAAGAGTCTGATCCTCAACAAAGTGAGCCACTCAGGTGCTCTCACATTTAACACTTTGAAACAAAAAAATATTTACATATATAATAAAATATTTGTATAACAGTTAAACTAATTTTATTAAGAAAATATTAAAAGTATCCCCTGCCTATCCCTGATACACAGGGTTTTTCATTTAATACTTTTCTGAGGACATGAGTATTATTTGCAGTAAAAGAGGTCAATAAATATTTCAAGTAAAAATTTTATTGTTAAATGTGCTACAATAATATAATGTAATAATGTAACAGCAACCTAAATATTCTTTGTGTGCAGCTGACCAAGGTCATTGACTTGCTACCAGTGAAAGGCACCAGAGAATAGAAAAAATAAATAAATAATAGAAAATGACAAGGTAGAACAATGAAGTTCCAAAACTCCTAATTTTTCTCAGTACAGGAAAAGCTTTATTCTTTGTCCTCATCTATGCCATGAATAAACCAACCAACTAAATCTAATATAATTTTAGTAGATTCTTTTCATAAAGTAAGAGTCTATTATAGACTAAATTTCTTACCTTATATAGAAAGAGAGGTTTAAAATACAAGAACATTCTTCTAGCTAAGTTTTAATAATCTATACAAAATTCTTTTGATTTATAATATACTTTGAGCCAATATTGATTCAATACCTCAATACTAGCTAATATTTGTATCAATAGTAGAGTACCCTTTTTCAAATGACTCTCAGGTTTAAAAGCCAATTAAAGGTAAAACTCCTATGATGTCATGCAACAATGTTTGGAAGATAGAACTACCAACACTTACACTGTGATAGATATAAGTAAGTCACAGGGAAAGCAGAAGTAAGCACAAAGACATCAGAGACTTTGACGTGGAAAACTAGACTATTACCCATCATTCCGAATGATGAGGACTCCTATTTCTACAGCTCCCTTGGCATTGTGGAGAAAGGGAATCAAAGTCGTACAAAAAACCACCAGGATTAGGTTTCCCATAATACACTACATCCTGAGAGAGAGCAAACATCTGCACAGACATCTTTCACAATGAGGTTAGGATAGGGAATTAACAACTGAGTCACTAAGAACATTTATAACTTTTCCACTTTGTTCATAAATCCACTGATGTCCATCTTTCATTTTTAAATGCCCAGCACTAGGGCAGCTGGGTGGCTCAGGTGGTTAAGTGTCTGACTTTGTCTCAGGTCTTGATCTCACAGGTCGTGGGTTCAAGCCCCACATCGGGCTCTGTGCTGACATTTGAGAGGCTGGAGCCTGTTTGGTATTCTGTGTCTCCCTCTCTCTCTGCCTCCCCCCCCCCACCACCGCTCATGCTCTCTCTCTGTCTCTGCCTCTCTCTCTCTCAAAAATGAATAAACATTAAAAAAAATGTAAATGCCCAGAGCTAAAGTGTCAAATTCAGTAGAAGCACATGGTTAGGGTACAGATTAATTAAGTACGCTACAAATACAGAAGATATTGGTCAAATGTCATATAAAGAGGAAAGAAACTTTTGCAATAACAATTAAAAGCTTTTTTTCATATACAAAACAAAAAGGATTAATATCCATAATAAGCACTTCATAAATAATTCAGAAAAAAATGAACCAGATGGACAAAAATATATGAACAATTCATATAGAAATGCAAATGATTTAAACATGAAAATATGGCCAAAATATGATAATTGTTAGATAACTAAAACGGATGATAATCACTGATAGCATATGGAGAAAAAGGCAGTTTCATACAAATATTTGGGGAAGGGTAAATTGGTGTGACCTTTCTAGGAAGAACATTTGGTGAAATCTAGCAAAAAATAAAATAAAATATACAGTTTGCCTTTTTTTCCAATTACTGTATTTCTCAATAATTACTGTTTAATTGCTTTTTTCTATTTATTTCTCACTCAGTATTTACTGTAAACTCAAGTTCCATATGTAATGAGGTCTTATCTATACTGTGCCTTCACACATACATTTTTTGCAAACTCAATGAACACAGCCTATCTATGGTTGTATAGCCAATGTCTATACTAGAGGAAGATTTCCAGGACATGTGGACAGTGATGATCACTGAGTCATGGAAATGTGGAAATGATATATCCGTTACAGGAAAATGTGGAAATGATATATCCATTAATTAAGAAATCTTAAACTGAATTATACTTTAACTACAACTGTACTACAGTAAAAAGAAAGGTATACCTATGTACTTGCTGATATGAAAAGATGTTCAATATATGAAGTTAGTAAACTCATTTGTATTCTCTCAATTTTATTTTTTCATAAAAAATTTATTTTTAGGTATTTTTTATTAATAACCATTCATTGTATTATATATGTGTGTATATATATATATACATATAGATAGATATAGATATAGATATATAGATATAGATATAGATATAGATATAGATATAGATATAGATATATACACACACACATACACACACACACACACACACACACACACACACACACACTGGAGTATAAAATCACATGGAACCAACAAAAAATATATGTATAATGTAAAAAAATATTTGCTGCTTACCCTGATTACCTAAAATGTTCCTTTCTATTAAAACTGTTGATGTGGGGGCACCTGGCTGGCCCAGTTGGTAGAGCATCTAGCTCTTGATTTCAGGGTTGTGAGTTCAAGCCCCACACTGGGTGTAGAGATACCTAAAAATAAAATTGTAAAAAAATGAAAATAAAAATGTTCAGTGTGTAGCCTTGTTAAAACTTTATCTAAGACACAGACTGGAGATTGACATACTCATAACAACTTGCATTCACAGGTTGCTGAAATGAATTTTATATATATGATTTTTGAAAAGTGCCAATACTGATAAAATCAAGCTGAAAAATGTTTGCCCTCAAATATATCAGTTTTGGGGCACCTGGGTGGCTCAGTCAGTTTGGCCAACTCAATATTGGTTTAGGTCTTGACCTCATGGTGGTGAGACTGAGTCCCACATCACTCCACACTAAGCATAGAGCCTGCTTCGGCTTCTCTTCCTCTCTCTGCCCCTCCTCTACTCATGCTCTCTCTCTCTCTCTCTCTCTCTTTCTCTCTCTCTCTCTCTCTCTCTCTCTCTCTCTCATATTTTTTCATAATCAGTTTAATTTATAAACTTTTAAAAAATTCTGAATTTCTTACAACTGCAGTACATTTAAGAAAATATTAGTGACTAATCAGAGATCCAGGAGGGAATTTCAGAGGCTGCCTTGTTCAACTTCCAGCCTGGACATACAATGCATGATAATCTGGCCTGGGACTGCCAGACATGGTTTTTTCAAACCTTTCTCAGGTGATTGATACTTTCAGTGTTCATTCCACACTTCCCTCAAAAAGGTCATCCTTTGTCTCACCTAAATCTATGCAAATAGTTTATTTTTTTCTTCTCTGTGGGAAAATGGAAATTATTTAAAAAAAACAAAAACAAAACAAAACAAAACCTCAACCTGAATTCAAACATAGAAGTGCTTTTCGTTTTTTTGAGAGAGAGTGAGAGAGAATGCGAATGGGGGAGAGGGACGGAGGGAGAGAGAAGGAATTTTAAGCAAACTCCATGCCCAGTGCAGAGCCCCACAAGGGGCTCAATCTTACCACCATGAGATCATGACCAGAGCCAAAATCAAGAGTTGGAAGCTTATCCAACTAAGACACCCAGGAGCCCCAGAAGTTCTTAACTAAGGAAATAAATTAAATCAATTCAAAGCACAAGACAAAATGCTGACTACAGAGTTCAGCATTCTATATGGTTGCATATAAAAGTGATTACTTATTTTTGAATTTTGTATTTAAACAAAAGCATAATATGGCATCCCTCAATAAGGTTTTAAACGCTTTATTTCAGTTTCTTCCCCTTACTTTCAGAATCATAAATATTCTCCTGCTAATCACAACCACACTCATTTCTCCCTCATCTCTCTTAATTCCTCAATTCTGTCTTAATGTGTCTATTATCATCCTTTTAATTTCCTTAGCTTCTTGCTATGCAATCTCCTTCTCTGTCTTGCTGTATATAGCTTAAGAAATTACCACTAATGGCTACTGTAACCAAGTGACATACATACAGTTTTAGGGCCTATCATTTAGATTTTCTTTGTTTGCCATTTCTCATAATCTAAAATCTGTCATAATGACTCTGACCTCTATACCTTCCCATCCAGACTATGAAAGTCATTACTATTCGGAAGATACAGAAATATTATTTTGGCTGACAAACAAAATATTTTGCGTTTATACATTCGCATTCTGTCAGAGAATGTCCCCATATCTCAAAGAGGCTTTTTTTTTAACACTAAGAAACCAACTTCTTATTCTTTGACATTTTCCAAGGTATCTTTCCACTTCAGGAAGGCATTTTCTCCAACACAGACAAAATGAGAGAAACAGACTATTATATCCAAGAATATTATTAGGGGCCATTATAATAGAAAACAATTTGTTAAGCATGGATTGTCAGGCACAGAATTCAAATTAAATTTCTCTATGTGACTGTGGCTGTTTGAGAGCATGTTGGTGCTACTATAATTGGGAGGTAAAAAGTGAGAAATAATACAGAATGATGGATATGAGAAACCGTGATGGATTATGAGAACTTGATCATGAACAATACAAAGTAAGTTGTTTAGGGGTTTAAGTTTTGCATTTGGAGGTCTAGCCCTATTGGATTCATCATATATAAAGTGAATTTCCTTTTTGGTGTCCAGGTGGGAGAAAGCTCTCTCTGCCTTACTCTAAGGAGTTTTATCACTGCTATATTCCCAACACCTAGGAAGGTATATAGAATATTCACTGACTTGGTGACTCTCTTTTTTTTTTTTTTTTTTTAATGTTTATTTATTTATTTTGAAAGAGAGAGCAAGAGAGTCAGGGAGTGGCAGAGAGATAGAGAGAGAGAGAATCCTAGTCAGGCTCTGTGCGGTCAGTGCCAAGCCCAACACAGGGCTCAATCCCATCACCATGAGATCATGACCTGAGCCAAAATCAAAAGCCAGACGCTCAACCAACTGAGCCACCCAGGCGCCCCTGACTTGGTGATTCTAATTCTATCTAATAACTTGGGAAACGTTGTAGCACTAGATGTCTATCATCATCTATGCTCATTTCAAAAAAAAAAAATTTTAAAGGAAGCATTTGTTTGAGATATCATAGGATAGCAATAAAATC
Organism: Panthera onca; assembly: GCF_046562875.1. Taxonomy (NCBI): domain Eukaryota; kingdom Metazoa; phylum Chordata; class Mammalia; order Carnivora; family Felidae; genus Panthera; species Panthera onca. The sequence goes on from NC_138339.1 coordinate 78,822,219, forward strand.
TCATGTCTTGCTATGAATTAAAATGAATTTATGGGGGGTGCCTGTGTGGCTCAGTTGGTTAAGCATCTAACTTCAGCTTAGGTCAATATCTCATGGTTTGTGAGTTCAAGCCCCACATCGGGCTCTGTGCTGACAGCTCAGAGCCTGGAGCTTGCTTCATATTCTATGTTTCCCTCTCTCTCTCTGCCCTCCCCCACTGACACTCTGTCTCTGTCTCTGAAAAATAAATAAATGTTAAAAACATTTTTAAAAAATGAATTTATGAACAAAAATTCTTAAAACTGTTATCCAAAAATAAAATTTGGAATTACGTACAGCACCAGACAAGTGTCTTATTTAAAGGTGACAAGAGCAGGGATGCCTGGGTGGCATAGTCAGTTAAGCATCCAACTTCAGCTCAGGTCATGATCTCATGATTTGTGGGTTCGAGCCCCACATTGGGCTCTTTGCTGACAGCTCAGAGCCTGGAGTCTGCTTCAGATTCTGTGTCTCCCTCTCTCTCTGCCCCTCTCCACTTGCACTCTGTCCCTCTCTGTCTCTCAAAAATAAAGAAATGTTTAAAAAAATGTTTAAAACAATAATAAAGGTGACAGGAGTGGTTCCATAATGCGTTTTTTCTTATATAACATACCATAGGGTTTTCAGTATCTATTCATAAGATTATCTTACCTAATTTGTCAGGATTCAAACTGACCATCCCAAGGGCAATCAAACTACATAAATCAAACTCTGTTGTAGTGAACATTTTCTTTTTGGGGTATAAATAAAGCAATCAGTTTAACAACTCTCATTTTGAGGACAAAGATAAAGAAAAGGAATAAAGAAATAATGAATACTACTACCAAAATGAGTAAGATTAAATAAGCAAAACTTATATGTAAGCATTGCTATAGCCCAAAGTAATTAATGCAATATGATATATAAATATGAGATTTGCTTTAATTAGAAATTTACTTCTAATAAGTACGTAACATGATTATATAGTTAACATTTTGAATTGAAACATATCTCACTACTCACATAAAATAATGTTTCTGTTCTGTGCCTCAAAAGTATTTCTACATTGCTTATATCATCCATATTTGTCAAAGATTCCTACTTTCATATCAACATATTATCTTATTCCTAAGAATTACTTTAACCATATTCATGGCAAAGACAAATTATTTAGCCACAGCATTCTAAACAAATCTCTTTGTTTTATTTTGTGACAGAGAATGCCTCTTACCTTCTGGGTGTTTTCATTCCAGTCAAAGATGCCTCAGCCTAATACATTTTAAATGCAATCTTACATTTCTTCACTATCTAGTACCAACATATGAGAAAATGTTTTTCTAAATAGAATTTTTGGACAATTTCAAGAATGGAAACTCTTGAACCAGCTAGTCATTTCAGATACTCCTAGCAAATATTTTTAGCAAAATAGGCAATTTAAATATGCATCATTCTACTGGGTCATTTGCTAAGAATATAGCTTCAAGCCAGATATCATTGATGAACTTGAGGCACAAAGTACCTAAGAAACTTGATAAGGTAAAAGAGCAGGAGAATTAGTAAAAGATCTCTGGAAAAAATACAAAAGATACCTACATACTGTGAAAATACAATATATCACTATATAAAAAGTTTTAAACCCTTCTTTGAAATTGTAGCAGCCTTACTTTTCCTTCAGGGACACAAACAGCTTTATCGACAGTGACAGCCTTTCTCAAAAAAAGCACAACATAGCAACAGTGTAGCCCACGTGTTGGAGATCTGGGCCCAAGAGAAGAGAGTCTGAGTGCCTATATCACTGCTTTGGATAGAACTACCCTCCCCCCATTAGAAACAGCTCTTTTGTACTTCCCTGGCATGAAAACTAAACCCCCACATTTGACCTACCTACCCCTTCTCTTTCTGGTGGTACAGCAGCTTATGTGACCTTCATCCACTCTACTTAACAAAAAGCTATCTTCCCCAACTCTGAGCATGACAGAAAGATTAAGTTTCAAATTTGAAATAATTTGACCTTTAATGTAACTGTAGAGGGCTGTAAAGCTTTTCATCGTTCATACCTTTGAGTTGCTTTTGATCTTCTATATGCTTTGAGTTGCTTTTGATCTTCCATATGATTTTGACGAAACACGTTAAGAAACTAGGTGGTTGGTTTGAGAGTATGGCTATTTTTTAATACTCATTTATCTCTTTCAAGGGTTTCAAAGTTTTGAAATTTTTCTCATGCTGGATTATCAAAATTCTATTAATGCAAAAATACTGTGGAGTTTTAGTCAGGACTGAATTGTGGCACAGCATTCATTGTCTGTCAGACCATGTTAATATTAGGTATTAAGTTCTAAGCTGGCAACTGTGTTGCCAACCTGTGTAACTATTCCACCATTTAAAATACAATATATTATGGGGTGCCTGGGTGGCTCAGTCAGCTGAGTGTCTGACTTCAGCTCAGGTCATGATCTCAAGATTTGGGGGTTTGAGCCCCACTTCAAACTCTGTGCTGACAGCTTCTGTGCTTCGGATTCTGTGTCTCCCTTTCTCTCTGCCTCTGCCTCTCTCTCTCTCTCTCTCTCTCTCCCTCAAAATATTAAGTAATAAAAAAATAAATAAAATTAAGTTAAAAAATAAAATAAAATAAAATAAAATAAAATAAAATAAAATAAAATAAAATAAAATAAAATAAAATAAAATAAATCAGGGCATCTGGATGGCTCAGCAGGTTAAGCATCTGACTTTGGTTCAGGTCATGATCTCACAGTTCACGAGTTTGAGTCCCACATTTAGTTACTTCTAACCCAAATTGGGTGAGCTCATGCCTTGATTTGGTGAGCCCAACTTCTCTTTCTCTCTTGCTCTTTGCCCCTTGTGGGATTCTTTCTCTCTCCCTCTCTCTCTGCCCCTCACACGCTTGTGCCCCCCCATAAATAAACAAAATATATCATAAAGTGGATCTCTACAGTATACTAACAATGAAGGTGAAAAACAAGTTGCTAAAATAATATTGACCTCAGTGGTGCAAGAGAAAAGGAAAAATTAAAATGAATTAATAGTAATGGAGCCTTCAATCCCGAGTCCCGGCCGGCGGGTGGGGGGCGTCGTGTCGTGCGCCGACGACCCGGCGGCCGACACCGCGCGGAGCTGGTGTGAGGAGACACCGCAGGAAAGGCGAGCCGTAGTCGGCGGACGCGAGGCCGGGAGAGCCCGTCCGAGCCGGAGGGAGCCGAGAAAAGGGAGAGGGCGAGTGTGAGGCGCGCACGCTTCCTGAGCTCGTGCAGACGAGTGCAGTCGCCTCCAACGCCTTAGAGCTGCGCCCCAGTCACTGCAGCTTTTCAGCCTAGAGCTGTGCCCAGGGACCACAGAGACCAAGAGCCAGGAAATCGGCGGAGAGTGCTCTATTTTTGGGCTCCATGCTTGAAGCCGTTTGCGCCACAGCAACCACCTCTGACCTGGGCTGCTCACCTCCAGAAGGTATGTTTAAAAATGGAACCATAAGGGGGTTCCAGAAGATGGCGGCGTAGGAGGACGCGGGGCTCACAGCGCGTCCTGCCGATCACTTAGATTCCACCTACACCTGCCTAAAGAACCCAGAAAACCGCCAGAGGATTAGCAGAAGGGAGTCTCCGGAGTCAAGCGCAGACCAGAGGCCCACGGAAGAGGGTAGGAAGGGCGGCGAGGCGGTGCGCGCTCCACGGACTGGCGGGAAGGAGCCGGGGCGGAGGGGCGGCTCGCCGGCCAAGCAGAGCCCCCGAGTCTGGCTGGCAAAAGCGGAGGGGCCGGACGGACTGTGTTCCGACAGCAAACGCGACTTAGCGTCTGGGAGGTCATAAGTTAACAGCTCTGCTCGGAAAGCGGGAAGGCTGGAAGACAAAGGGAGGGAGAGCTGCTGAGCCCCCGGACGGCAGAGCTCAGCTTGGCGGGGAACAAAGGCGCCAGCGCCATCTCCCCCGCCCATCCCCCAGCCAAAATCCCAAAGGGAACCAGTTCCTGCCAGGGAACTTGCTCGCTCCGCGCAAACACCCAACTCTGTGCTTCTGCAGAGCCAAACCTCCGGCAGCGGATCTGACTCCCTCCCGCTGCCACAGGGCTCCTCCTGAAGTGGATCACCTAAGCAGAAGCGAGCTAAGCCTGCCCCTCCAGCCCCCGTGCACCTTGCCTACCCACCCCAGCTAATACGCCAGATCCCCAGCAACACAAGCCTGGCAGTGTGCAAGTAGCCCAGACTGGACACGCCACCCCACAGTGAATCCCGCCCCTAGGAGAGGGGAAGAGAAGGCACACACCAGTCTGACTGTGGCCCCAGCAGTGGGCTGGGGGCAGACATCGGGTCGGACTGCGGCCCCGCCCACTAACTCCAGTTATACACCACAGCACAGGGGAAGTGCCCTGCAGGTCCTCACCACGCCAGGGACTCTCCAAAATGACCAAACGGAAGAATTCCCCTCAGAAGAATCTCCAGGAAATAACAACAGCTAATGAACTGATCAAAAAGGATTTAAATAATATAACAGAAAGTGAATTTAGAATAATAGTCATAAAATTAATCGCTGGGCTTGAAAACAGTATACAGGACAGCAGAGAATCTCTTGCCACAAAGATCGAGGGACTAAGGAACAGTCACGAGGAGCTGAAAAACGCTTTAAACGAAATGCAAAACAAAATGGAAATCACGATAGCTCGGCTTGAAGAGGCAGAGGAGAGAATAGGTGAATTAGAAGATAAAGTTATGGAGAAAGAGGAAGCTGAAAGAAAGAGAGATAAAAAAATCCAGGAGTATGAGGGGAAAATTAGAGAACTAAGTGATACACTAAAAAAAAATAATATACGCATAATTGGTATCCCAGAGGAGGAAGAGAGAGGGAAAGGTGCTGAAGGGGTACTTGAACAAATTATAGCTGAGAACTTCCCTGAACTGGGGAAGGAAAAAGGCATTGAAATCCAAGAGGCACAGAGAACTCCCTTCAGACGTAACTTGAATCGATCTTCTGCACGACATATCATAGTGAAACTGGCAAAATACAAGGATAAAGAGAAAATTCTGAAAGCAGCAAGGGATAAACGTGCCCTCACATATAAAGGGAGACCTATAAGACTCGTGACTGATCTCTCCTTTGAAACTTGGCAGGCCAGAAAGGCTTGGCACGATATCTACAGTGTGCTAAACAGAAAAAATATGCAGCCGAGAATCCTTTATCCAGCAAGTCTGTCATTTAGAATAGAAGGAGAGATAAAGGTCTTCCCAAACAAACAAAAACTGAAGGAATTTGTCACCACGAAACCAGCCCTACAAGAGATCCTAAGGTGGATCCTGTGAGACAAAGTACCAGAGACATCACTACAAGCATAAAACATACAGACATCACAATGACTCTAAACCCATATCTTTCTATAATAACACTGAATGTAAATGGATTAAATGCGCCAACTAAAAGACATAGGGTATCAGAATGGATAAAAAAACAAGACCCATCTATTTGCTGTCTACAAGAGACTCATTTTAGATCTGAGGACACCTTTAGATTGAGAGTGAGGGGATGGAGAACTATTTATCATGCTCCTGGAAGCCAAAAGAAAGCTGGAGTAGCCATACTTATATCAGACAAACTAGACTTTAAATTAAAGGCTGTAACAAGAGATGAAGAAGGGCATTATATAATAATCACAGGGTCTATCCACCAGGAAGAGCTAACTATTATAAATGTCTATGCGCCAAATACCCGAACCCCCAGATATATAAAACAATTACTCATAAACATAAGCAACCTTATTGATAAGAATGTGGTCATTGCAGGGGACTTTAACACCCCACTTACAGAAATGGATAGATCATCTAGACACACAGTCAAAAAGAAACAAGGGCCCTGAATGATACATTGGATCAGATGGACTTGACAGATATATTTAGAACTCTGCATCCCAAAGCAACAGAATATACTTTCTTCTCGAGTGCACATGGAACATTCTCCAAGATAGATCATATACTGGGTCACAAAACAGCCCTTCATAAGTTTACAAGAATTGAAATTATACCATGCATACTTTCAGACCACAATGCTATGAAGCTTGAAATCAACCACAGGAAAAAGTCTGGAAAACCTCCAAAAGCATGGAGGTTAAAGAACACCCTACTTACGAATGAGTGGGTCAACCAGGCAATTAGAGAAGAAATTAAAATATATATGGAAACAAACGAAAATGAAAATACAACAATCCAAACGCTTTGGGATGCAGCGAAGGCAGTCCTGAGAGGAAAATACATTGCAATCCAGGCCTATCTCAAGAAACAAGAAAAATCCCAAATACAAAATCTAACAGCACACCTAAAGGAAATAGAAGCAGAACAGCAAAGGCAGCCTAAACCCAGCAGAAGAAGAGAAATCATAAAGATCAGAGCAGAAATAAACAATATAGAATCTAAAAAAACTGTAGAGCAGATCAACGAAACCAAGAGTTGGTTTTTTGAAAAAATAAACAAAATTGACAAACCTCTAGCCAGGCTTCTCAAAAAGAAAAGGGAGATGACCCAAATAGATAAAATCATGAATGAAAATGGAATGATTACAACCAATCCCTCAGAGATACAAACAATTATCAGGGAATACTATGAAAAATTATATGCCAGCAAATTGGACAACCTGGAAGAAATGGACAAATTTCTAAACACCCACACTCTTCCAAAACTCAATCAGGAGGAAATAGAAAGCTTGAACAGACCCATAACCAGCGAAGAAATTGAATCGGTTATCAAAAATCTCCCAACAAATAAGAGTCCAGGACCAGATGGCTTCCCAGGGGAGTTCTACCAGACGTTTAAAGCAGAGATAATACCTATCCTTCTCAAGCTATTCCAAGAAATAGAAAGGGAAGGAAAACTTCCAGACTCATTCTATGAAGCCAGTATTACTTTGATTCCTAAACCAGACAGAGACCCAGTAAAAAAAGAGAACTACAGGCCAATATCCCTGATGAATATGGATGCAAAAATTCTTAATAAGATACTAGCAAATCGAATTCAACAGCATATAAAAAGAATTATTCACCATGATCAAGTGGGATTCATTCCTGGGATGCAGGGCTGGTTCAACATTCGCAAATCGATCAACGTGATACATCACATTAACAAAAAAAAAGAGAAGAACCATATGGTCCTGTCAATCGATGCAGAAAAGGCCTTTGACAAAATCCAGCACCCTTTCTTAATAAAAACCCTTGAGAAAGTCGGGATAGAAGGAACATACTTAAAGATCATAAAGGCCATTTATGAAAAGCCCACAGCTAACATCATCCTCAACGGGGAAAAACTGAGAGCTTTTTCCCTGAGATCAGGAACACGACAGGGATGCCCACTGTCACCGCTGCTGTTTAATATAGTGCTGGAAGTTCTAGCATCAGCAATCAGACAACAAAAGGAAATCAAAGGCATCAAAATTGGCAAAGATGAAGTCAAGCTTTCGCTTTTTGCAGATGACATGATATTATACATGGAAAATCCGATAGACTCCACCAAAAGTCTGCTAGAACTGATACATGAATTCAGCAAAGTTGCAGGATACAAAATCAATGTGCAGAAATCAGTTGCATTCTTTTTTTTTTTTTTTTTTTTTTTTATTTTTTAATATATGAAATTTACTGTCAAATTGGTTTCCATACAACACCCAGTGCTCATCCCAAAAGGTGCCCTCCTCAATACCCATCACCCACCCTGCCCTCCCTCCCACCCCCCATCAACCCTCAGTTTGTTCTCAGTTTTTAACAGTCTCTAATGCTTTGGCTCTCTCCCACTCTAACCTCTTTTTTTTTTGTTGTTGCATTCTTATACACTAACAATGAAGCAACAGAAAGACAAATGAAGAAACTGATCCCATTCACAATTGCACCAAGAAGCATAAAATACCTAGGAATAAATCTAACCAAAGATGTAAAAGATCTGTATGCCGAAAACTATAGAAAGCTTATGCAGGTAATTGAAGAAGATATAAAGAAATGGAAAGACATTCCCTGCTCATGGATTGGAAGAATAAATATTGTCAAAATGTCAATACTACCCAAAGCTATCTATACACTCAATGCAATCCCAATCAAAATTGCACCAGCATTCTTCTCGAAACTAGAACAAGCAATCCTAAAATTCATATGGAACCACAAAAGGCCCCGAATAGCCAAAGTAATTTTGAAGAAGAAGACCAAAGCAGGAGGCATCACAATCCCAGACTTTAGCCTCTACTACAAAGCTGTCATCATCAAGTCAGCATGGTATTGGCATAAAAACAGACACATAGACCAATGGAATAGAATAGAAACCCCAGAACTAGACCCACAAACGTATGGCCAACTCATCTTTGACAAAGCAGGAAAGAACATCCAATGGAAAAAAGACAGTCTCTTTAACAAATGGTGCTGGGAGAACTGGACAGCAACATGCAGAAGGTTGAAACTAGACCACTTTCTCACACCATTCACAAAAAGAAACTCAAAATGGATAAAGGACCTGAATGTGAGACAGGAAACCATCAAAACCTTAGAGGAGAAAGCAGGAAAAGACCTCTCTGACCTCAGCCGTAGCAATCTCTTACTCGGCACATCCCCAAAGGCAAGGGAATTAAAAGCAAAAGTGAATTACTGGGACCTTATGAAGATAAAAAGCTTCTGCACAGCAAAGGAAACAACCAACAAAACTAAAAGGCAACCAACGGAATGGGAAAAGATATTTGCAAATGACACATCGGACAAAGGGCTAGTATCCAAAATCTATAAAGAGCTCATCAAACTCCACACCCGAAAAACAAATAACCCAGTGAAGAAATGGGCAGAAAACATGAATAGACACTTCTCTAAAGAAGACATCCGGATGGCCAACAGGCACATGAAAAGATGTTCAACGTCGCTCCTTATCAGGGAAATACAAATCAAAACCACACTCAGATATCACCTCACGCCAGTCAGAGTGGCCAAAATGAAGAAATCAGGAGACTATAGATGCTGGAGAGGATGTGGAGAAACAGGAACCCTCTTGCACTGTTGGTGGGAATGCAAATTGGTGCAGCCGCTCTGGAAAGCAGTGTGGAGGTTCCTCAGAAAATTAAAAATAGACCTACCCTATGACCCAGCAATAGCACTGCTAGGAATTTATCCAAGGGATACAGGAGTACTGATGCATAGGGGCACCTGTACTCCAATGTTTATAGCGGCACTCTCAACAATAGCCAAATTATGGAAAGAGCCTAAATGTCCATCAACTGATGAATGGATAAAGAAATTGTGGTTTATATACACAATGGAATACTACGTGGCAATGAGAAAAAATGAAATATGGCCTTTTGTAGCAACATGGATGGAACTGGAGAGTGTGATGCTAAGTGAAATAAGCCATACAGAGAAAGACAGATACCATATGGTTTCACTCTTATGTGGATCCTGAGAAACATAACAGAAACCCATGGGGGAGGGGAAAGAAAAAAAAAAAAAAAAGAGGTTAGAGTGGGAGAGAGCCAAAGCATAAGAGACTGTTAAAAACTGAGAACAAACTGAGGGTTGATGGGGGGTGGGAGGGAGGGCAGGGTGGGAGGGAGGGTAGGGTGGGTGATGGGTATTGAGGAGGGCACCTTTTGGGATGAGCACTGGGTGTTATATGGAAACCAATTTGACAGTAAATTTCATATATTAAAAAATTAAAAAAAAAAATTAAAAAAAAAAAAAACAAATAGTAATGGAAAAAACTATTGTATCATAAATTATTAATGGACTAATTTGGTGCCTATTAATAATAATAAAGTGGTGGACTAACTGCTATGCTAGCCACAAACAACCCGTTCGTGTACCAAGTGCTTTAATGTAATATATCACTTTTTCATAATTCTATAATATAAATATGATTATTATTATTTAAATCTTGTAGATAAAAATAAAGGACTAGTGAGGCTAAGCTGCTGGCTCAGTCACATGGCAATTAAACTCTAGTGCCTCAACCCAATACTTTGTCTCTAAACCCATATGCTTAACCATTACACTCAAAAACCTCAGTGTAGCCAGATATTATAAATTATTAGTCAATGTGTCCTTCATCCTTTTGTCGTATTATCCTTTATCCTATAATTCTATTTTTTTTTTTTGCCCATTTGAGATAAGATCACCATTATGACAAATACTAAGAGAACCAAGAACAAAACTGTTCAATTCTTGATGTGAAATGAAATCCAAGTAAATATGAACACCCAAAACTATACATAATCTTTACTTATGTGCCTGCCTCTTAGCTGTCCTGCGGAGAATTCCTTGTCTTCTACAGCAAGGCAAGCAATCAAGCAAAGGGTAGGTGGATAAGATGTGAAAGCAGGTGGGAGTGCGTCGGGCTCCATCAGCGCACCAGGTAGGTACACACTCAGCTTGAGAAGCAGCCACATACCTTCTTATGTTGCCAAGAATCATGCCTAACACTGAAAAGCAGAGGGCTTGGAAGAGTATCATAATCACACTAAAACATGACACTCAGCATAAGCTGTGTCCTGAGACAAGAATATAGTAACTTCAGCAGAAGCAACCAGAGAGGTCTCAACCAAAGAAAGATAAGCTGCCTCCCTAAACCCAATGGTACGATTGCCTGTAGCCCTTTGGGTTCTTAGGCCAGTCCCTAAGAGATGGCAGGAGAAGGGAACACTCTGTTAGCTGAATTTAACATGGATCTAAGTTGGAGAACCCACAACTGATTGACATTAAATTTTTGCAATCAGGCAGAATTCGGACTTGCAATACAGATTAAGTTGAGATAGAAAATCATAGTTACAGCATTTGTACATGAAACCCCATGACTTTATATACCCCCATATAAATAATGTATTGTTACTCTTTTATGGTAAGAATCTGTAAGATTTATTTTCTTAGTGAATTTGAAGTATATAACATACTATTATCAACTATAATCCGAGAGTAAGAAACTGTATGGTTATTGCCATATCCACCTAGATATAACCACTCTTTTATCAGGAGAAAATCACAGGTACACAAACTGCTTTGGAAGACACCAGTTCTAAAAAATGACTAGATAGTGCGTGGCCCAGCAGATGTGACAGAGTACTATCCCCCAGGAAGGTCTTAAGCCATCTACTTAGAGCAATGTTGGGTCAATAAGTAATAAGCGCTAATGGCAGAAGAAAATAGCTTTGTTTTGTGCTAATGAAATTAAGAAGTTGAAACTAAGCTACTGTATAAACTTGAAGAAGTGTCTTTTAATAAGTGGATTAACTGCATTAATCCTTTTTTAGCTGCATTAATCTCCCATATTTAAACCAAGTCAGTTTGAACAAATGAAAACATGACTAGGTCTAGGTCAACTTTCATCTGAAGGAAAATTTTTTTTATATCCTAAAAAGAAAGACATTTATTTGTTACATTGCAGGGCTAAGAAGCAAATGCTTTTCTATAAAATCCCCAGTGAGTATAATACTGATTACCTCAGTTTTGAGAATATTTGGAACCTCAAACATATTGGTAGGGAAGCAAATTGCTGATGACTCAAGCATCTTGAGGGGTGAGTTTCTATAACCCAGTGCTTTACACAAATAGAATGTTACATATTTCTTTTTATTTTGAGGATAATCATTGATTGATCTGTGTGTTCGATTTAATATATCCTCCGAATTATCATATGATTTAAAATAAGAGAAAATATGCAAATATTTCACATTTTTAAACTTAATAAATACAGTTTAGTATTAAAATAAATAGTTACCATAGTTTCAGAATAGACATCTGGTCAACTTCAATTTTTTTTTTTTTTAAGTTTATTTATTTATTTTGAGAGAGAGAGAACTCAAGCATGATCAGGGAAGGGGCAGAAAGAGAGGGAGAGAGAGAGAATTCCAAGCAGGCTCCACACTCTCAGCCCTACACAGGGGTTGCACCCATGAACCATGAGACCATGACCTGAGCCAAAATCAAGAGTCAGATGCTTAACCAACTGAGCCCCCCTAAATGCTTCTGGTCAACTTCAATATTATAAAAGTGATTCATAGAGCACAGCAAATAGAAGCCTACTTCATCAATGTATTAAAATTTTACTTCCAATATAATTTTCAGAAATTCACCCTTAAACATAAGACATTGGTAGCATTTTCTTTTAAGTCATGGATAAGACAAGATGCTAAGTATTATTATTTCTTTCGACATTGTATATGTCCTATCAAATTTAAAACAAATAATTCAACATGTGACAATTGGGGGGAAAAGTACTTTTTTGTAGATATGCTTAATAGTAAGTCTTGATGGAACACTTACGGAAATTTACAGACAGATTATTAAAATTCAAAGGAATTCTTTTTGGCAAGATTATAGATTCAAACTTAGGTACTGGCTGACTGTTGGCTAGAGGTCTCTCTTGATTTCATGCTACATGGTCTTCATCAGGATTCCGATAATAGAGAACCAGCATGAAGGCAAAGACAAAACAGATAGCATATTTTAAGAGGGCAATAAACATCTATTCTTTATTTTTAAAACCTTCCTAATACATTAGGAAAAAAAAAATGTAATCGACATGATAAAATAATCTTCAGAAACAACACCCAGCATCTTTTTCTCTTGTGTCACAGTCTTTTGTAACTTATCTTGTAAGTGACATGCTGTCACTTCTGCCATAACCCATTTTTCGAGGCAAATCCCTAGGTTCAGCCCTCAACAAGAGGAAGAGGATTTCAGAAAGTCATGCATACCAGGGCAGAAACCACTGAGGGTCATTTTAGAAGCAGCTCACTACAGGTATACAGAGAAAGAAGGCAGTCCTTTAATTTTACCTAGAACATAATAGTGAGTTAGAGCTAAACATGAAATCCTCTTCATTTTGCCAAGCTTTGACAGTGACTATGTATCCATGTTTATCTAGAAAAAGCTCAGTTTATACCCGTTATCCCAATATTCCATCTAGTTAGTGCCACCTTTTGTTCCCAAAGGGTCGCAATTTACACAATAATTTAAATAACCACCCTATAGCTCAGTTGGTTAAGAGTCCAGCTTAGGCTCAGGTCATGATCTTGTGGTTTGTGGGTTCAAGCCCCACATCGGGCTCTGTGTTGACAGCTCAGAGCCTGGAGCCCGCGTCGGATTCTCTGTCTCCCTCTCTGCCCCTCCCCCACTTGCAGTCTGTCTCTCTCAAAAATAAACAAACATTAAAATAAATTTTAAAAAGGAAAATAACATAAATGTCCACCCTAGATCTTAGACCTTAAGTAGGTCCTTTACCCAACTTAATTCTTTAAATCTTAAAAGTATAGGTGACTCCCATAATAGATGAAGAATATATTCCAAAAGACAGAACCAGGATCTCCACAAAGGGGCATGGAATTTGCATATGTAATCAATGCCTCCTCAGTGCAAATAGGCAACTATAATACAAGGGGCAGAGTGACCTTTGGCTACCTTAACCATTGATCATTCAGCTATTCATGTCTGTAGTTCTTTTAAGAACCAAAACAAAACAAAACAAACAAACAAAAAAACAACCTATTATACTAACAAGTTATAGGAGGCTTAAATTACCATGAGCAAGTTTTCTGAAATTTTCCCATAATATCTATACCTCAATCAATTATCTCACACAAGTAATGAACATCTACAAGTCATCCAGACCTTCAACTCTTCTTTGCTAGTACCAAGAAAAATAGGAAATATTTGACATTATTTGCAGGTTCAATATATTTATGGTAACTTTTGTGAAGACAGGACTCAGAAAAGTTAACCAATAATGACATAAATTAAATGATCCACAAGCAATCAACTTTTAGAGAAAAATTAATTTAAGACAAAAAAAGTTAAAAAGAACAGTAATAATTGGACTACTTAAAGATGGTTTTACAGAAGTGTTATTTTATTTGACTCTGAGAGAATAGCTCAGAATATAGGGTCAGAATACAAGGGGAAGAAGGCTGCAGGTAAGGTAATGGGTATATGAACAACACTGAGATGGGAAAGCCAAGAAAATGAACCATATAACAACACAGAGTAGTGTGATCACCTAGTTAGTATTAGGCTGAACAGGCAGATGAGAGCTAAAATGTAAACGGTTTCAAATACAGTACGGTATGAGGGAGTCACTGGATCAAAGTGGCAATCTTTAAGGTTAATCTGACTTAACTATGTAGGATGAATTAGGTGGGAAAAGACCAGGCGAAGAGAGACTAGTCAACCAGTTCAGGTATGTTTCAAAAAAATAACGTGCTGACGGTGAAATTAGAAAAGAGGCAAATGCAAGTAATAGGAAAAGTACCTGCAGAATGTGGGAACTAGTGGATCTTGGGATTAAAAAGAACTAAAGGCAATTTCAGGATCAAAGCTGGGTGGCCAAAAGCTAATAGTGACCTACTAAGTAATTCAAGCAGTCAAACTGAGTCATGTGTAGGGAAATGAGTATGTAATTCCCCATTGTTTTTGGAATATACTGCCTTCTCAGTGTATTTCCCTAACTTTAACAGAGATACAAACCTGAGGCAGATTTTGCTGTCACAAGAAAACTTTTACGTTAGTATAAGAAAAGAAATTACTCCACCTTATGAGAAAAAACTAAGCACTTATGCTGCTAATTTCCACCACAATTCAGAGGAAGATTATTGTAAGGACCTGTGGCAAAATGTAAAGCACAGGCCCTACCTTAAGGGAATAGATTATTTTCACTTCAAGCCAGCTATTACCCAGGAGGGATTCATGGCAAATACATCAACATCTTCTGATCTTAAGGTAAAGCAGCAATATAAATTTTGTGTTATCTATCCCAGACTTCTTTCTTCCCCAAATCTACCTGAAAGTCAGGTATTTCATTTATTCAGCTTCCATTTCTTTCTTGTCCAGAAATACTTGTTATTTTTGTTCTTTATTAGACTTGCTCAAGAATAGCAAAATGAAACCCAGAGAGAAAAAGACAGTGGCAGACGAGTTTAGGAAGATATGATGTTTTGTGCAGCAAAGTAATTAACGTCTGACCTCTAAGTATACACCAAGTTTTTGTACATCTAATTCATAGGGAAATAACCATCTCCAGATAAATATTTCTTTTTGAAGTATAATCTCTAAGGCTATAACTAGTGAGATTACATCAAGTATGTAAAGCTTCATAGGGATGACTAATGGTTATGATGCACTTTAAGTATACATAATACTCAACCTATATCTAAAACTAAGCTTTTCCTCTTAAAATAGTAACCAAGGGGCGCCTGGGTGGCTCAGTTGGTTGGGCGGTCGACTTCGGCTCAGGTCATGATCTTGCGGTCCGTGAGTTCAAGCCCCGCGTCGGGCTCTGTGCTGACAGCTCAGAGCCCAGAGCCTGTTTCAGATTCTGTGTCTCCCTCTCTCTGACCCTCCCCCGTTCATGCTCTGTCTCTCTCTGTCTCAAAAATAAATAAATAAAGGTTAAAAAAAAAAATAGTAACCAAAAGCGATACTTATAAGTGAACCAAAAAAGTCCTGGAAGATAAATACGTGCACAATTCAACTTCCACATGCAACATGCAGCACTGTGAGTTAAAAAAGAAAATAGTGATTTTCGGGGTGCTTGGGTGGTTCAGTTGGTTAAGCATCTGATTCTTGATTTTGGTTCAGGTCATGATCTCATGGTTAGTGACATGGAGTCCCATTTCAGGCTCTGCACTGACAGCACTCAGAGCCTGCTTGGAATTCTCTCTCTCTCCCTCTCTCTCTGCTCTTCCCGTTTGTGCACAGGTGCCCTCGCTATCTCAAAATGAAGAAATATTTTTTTTTAAGTAGTGAGTTTAAGCATATAATTATCATTTCTTTTTTTTTTTTTTTTTTTGGTGAAACATTTAAGATCTAGCCCTTTACCAACTTTGAAGTACATAAAACGGTGATGTTGGCTGTAAACACAATGCTGGGCATTAGATCCCAAGAACTTACTCATCCTCTCTCTCTGCAAATTTGTACCCTTTAACCAACATCTCTCCATTTCCCCCACCATCCAGCTCCTTAGCCACCACTCTCCTCTCTTTCTCAGAGTTCAGCTTTTTTAGATTCCACACATAAAAGACATCATACAACATTTTCTCTCATTTATCTCACTTAACATAATTCTCTCAAGATCCATATATGTTGATGCAAAAGGCAAGGTTTCCTTCTTTCTCATGGCTGAGCAATATTCCATCATATATATATATATATATATATATATCTTCTTTTATCCATTCATCCCTTGACAGACTCTTAGAGAAACAAACTGTCTTGGCTATTATGACTAATACTGCAATAAACATGAGTGCTAGTATCTTTTCAATATTCTGTTTTCATTTCCTTTGGATATATACGCAAAAGTGGGTTTACCAGATAATATGGTGGTTTTGTTTTTGTTTTTGTTTTTGTTTTTGTTTTTTTTTTTTTTTAGCAAAGTCCATACTGCTTTCCATAGTTGCTGTACTGCTGTACCAATTTACATTTCTAGCAACAGTGCACAAAAGTTTCCTTTTCCCCACATCCTTGCTGACTCTCATTTCCTCTTATCTTATCTGTGCTAACAGATGCCAGATGAGATTTCCTTGTGGTTTTGATTTGCATTTCCCTGATGATTAGTGATACTGAGCACCTTTTCAGGTCCCTTTTGGCCATTTTTATGTTGTTTTTGGAAAAATGTCCACTTAGTTCCTCTGCCCATTTTTTAGTCTTATTATTTATTGTATGAGTTCTTTCTGTAAGTTAGGTATTAACCCCTTATCAGATATATGCTTATGTGACATGACAGAGGCGTTACCTAACACTATGGTAACAACCTCATTGCAATACATATGTATTAAACCAACATGTACACCTTAAATTTACAGTGTTATATATTAACTATATCTCAAAAATAAATGAATAAAAATATATAAATAAAAACATTGAATCAATCCTACCAGAAAAAAAAAATAGTGACCTAGGGTGATCTATGTATTGATAGTTGGGTAAGGGACACTAATATTTAGTTATGTTTTACCTTTTATTTGCATAACTAGATGAGCCCTAAGAAACTTTCCTATATATCTCTTTGTCTATACATATGTGCAATGTTGTCCACTTATTTGTTTCTCCTTCTCAGCTCAAGTGAGCCAATAAGCTGATAGTAGCTTCAGACGGAGGTTTTCTACTGTCCTATTGCCAGAAAAGGAATTTGGGAAGTTAAATAATCAAAGACCTCTCTTTCAGAACCATTATGAAAAGAAATTTGTTTGTTAGGTTTGTGATGATATAGGAAACAACTAGCTTACAAAGTGGTATTTACTCAATCAAGCAACATATCCTATTGTCATCTACGGACATAGATTGAGCCTTTAAACACATTAATATATAACATGATCCCTATCTTTAAGGAGCCCCCAGTCTGACAGGAAAAAAATGAGATATACAAAAAAATAAAATTAAATTTTATATTATATAAAACATTCACTTGAACAATATTGGAGTTGCTAATAAAAGTGTTAATAAATGTTAGAGAATGTGTTAGCAAAGTCTCCAGGAGTATGCATGGATATTAGCATCTGTGGCTTACAAATAAATTATCAGTTCTACTCTTACTCCCTTCATTAACTCATACAAATTACTTAAACATTCACTCTTTTCATTTGTAAGTTAACTATATGACACATGGCTCATAGTGTTACTGTGAAGATTAAATGACATATTTGTGAAAACACCGATCATAGGTTCCTGGCACATTATAAGAGTTAAATAAAATTTTAGAAAAAGGAGGGAGAAAATAGGACTTAAACAGTTTTTGAAGAAGACATAGACTTTCACTTTTACAACTAGTTATTTACAAGTCACAGGTCATGGTTAAAGTCTAAAAATATCAGAAAAACTGTCACGATAAGATGTCTACTGTGGATAAAATGAACAGACTCTCCCAGTGGAGAATATGGAAAAGCATGGTGCTAGGTTTTAAGCAGCTCTCTTCATACGACCACAGTTTTGCACAACTAAAAGGTGAATTCTTCCCAGTTTTCCCACAAGAGCTTTTACCTAACACAGATCAATGCCCCTAAAGATCAATGCCAGGACTCTATTTATACCACTTCAAACTGACCATAAATCCACAAATAACTTCTGGGAAGAATTTACCTGCATGTAATAAATTATGCTTTGTTCTAAGCCAATATAAGTGGTATTTATCTCTGGTTTAAGTAAATATAAACTTTAATAAGTACTCAGATCTTTTTCTATGAATTCTGTGGTCTTAAATGTAGATTTTTATGTATCATTTGTATGCTTTGTTTTCCTGACTCTTGGATAGTTGGAATTGATTCACCAGTGATCTTCATATTTTAATGGCTTGATCTTTCAGGATATGTGATTTGCTCTTGTTTACTGCTTTTTTTTTTTTTTCAAGTACCTTGAAGGATTCCCAATACATAGATGTTAAATAAATATGTGTACAGTAAATGGACAAATGAGTATTACCTTTCAGGTCTGACATAGGCCAAGAACCCCTTCTCTTTTTCCTACTTAGTTTTAGCAATATTTTGTTTCATTAATTTGTCTTCTGAAATTCTTTCTCTCCTTTATAACATTTTTGATATAGAATAAGGGTTAGTATTTACTCCTATATCTCAAACTGCATAAGCCTAGGACTCCTAACAAAATAAGTTCAAAATAGTCTAAGACTTTTTAGCTTTTATACAATATAAATAATATATATCGTTTATGTAAATATTCAGTGTTCTGCATGATCCTTGTTTGTTTGTATCAGTTTGCTTAACATAAGAAAATCCCCCCAAACCAGTAGCAATTCATAACTGCAAAATCTCTTATGTAAATAAAAGGCTGTCTCCCAAACAGTATGTTCTCTGTTCTCAAAAACACATCAAAAATCAAGTATGTAATTTTCTATCAGATTTTCTAATATGAAAGTTTCTAAATAGAAAAACTAAATATTATTTTCATCATTTTCTATTTTATGACAAATATCGAGATTTGTGCTTTGAAAAAATTGTTTGTTGTCTGTTTTTATTTAGATAGAAGAGACAGAAATTTGATTGAGGCTAAAGAGTTCCTCAGAATTTGACATTACTAATGATGTATATCTATGCCTCAGTTATATCAGCTTACAAAACTTAGGCTTCTTATGTTCATAATCATTCACTTTACTTAACATATATATGAAGTAAAAATTTAGCATAAAAGCTAAGTAAGTAGAGAAGTGGTATGTTAGTGGTATGTTATTTATATGAAATATAAATAGCAATTTGTGAGGAATTGCTTGAGTTTTCTTTATTGTTTGGTCTTTTTTTTTTTCCTGAAGCATTTGCCATGGTACAAATGCCTTTACAATAATGATTTATACAAAAGTTTATTTCAATAATTCCCAATGTTATTTTTATAGTGAAAATTAAATAATTCGGGAGATGTTATGAAAATCTTCTCTTATCATACTTACAACATTCCCAAGGAGTTAAAACATCATAACTTATTTGTTATATTGAAAAACAATATTCATTCTTTATTGAAAGCTTACAATTTTAACTTTTTAAATATTTCCTTATTTTATTTCTAGAGCTTAATATCCAGTACCTATTTGTGACCACGGCCAGAGACTTTTTAAACCATTTCCCACCAATTAAAATATTATTTTTATTTAAACGAAAAGAAAGTTCTGTCACCGAGATCCCACTAATTTTGGAGTTGTGATAACATGAGACAAAGACTACCTACTGCAAATGATAAGTGTTTGCAAAACAAATTAACACAGCAAACCACACACGATCTCATTAGTAAAATAGTGTAAGTATTTAATACCACAAGTTCTTGGTCATTCCTAAATGTGTAATCATCTATAAAGCTCTGTGGTTTTCATTGTTGTTGGATGCTGAAGGCCCAAACAAAGCAGACCATTATTATGTTATCACACATCCTAGTCATAGTAGTGAAAGCAGTCAAGAGCACCACTTAGCTCTTTGAGATTGGACAGTTTCAGAAGGAGCAGTTATGTTTATGTCCTCCCTCCCAAAGGAAAAATCTAAAACTTATTCACTTCTAGCTACCTATTTTGTGCTAGTGTTTTATATGTATTATTGAACTGTTACCTCACAGCAATCCTACAAGGTAGTCATTACTATTCCTGATTTACGCATGAGTTAACTAAAGTTCACCAAGTATGTAAAACTTGTCTTTGCTTATTTAGCTCTTAAGTAATAGAGCTAAGCTGCCATGTTCCACATGTATTTTTATTTCTAGACTTAGTTACATTTTCAGATTCCCTTCAAGATTAATTTCTAAAAGAACTTCCAGTGTAGATTTGTGGAATTTTTCTTTGTTGGATATTTATGCTTTTATTCAGATAGGAATTTATTGAATAAACCTGAAACCAATTTCTATACTGGGTTCTAGAAAAAGAATAATAATGCATAGCTTCTGTATTTGCAGAGCCTGGAGTCTACCACAAGGAGAAGGGTAGTGTGCATGCTTGCATATGTGTGTGTGTAAAATGTTACAGGGCTGAGATAGAATTACTTTCAGGGAAGACTCTGGAAGAAGAGGGACTAAACATCAATTCTTACTGTGAGGTCAGACTTTAGCAAGGAAATGACTTTTGTGTGGAGTCTGAAAAATATGAGTTGGTAGATAAAATGAAAGAAGTGGCAAGATCAAAGACATGAGAGAATTTATGAAATGTGCATTAGGGAACTGCAGTAGTTTGGAAGCTTTTGTATATGGGCTAGGGGTGGTTTCCAAAAATAAGTATGGACTAGGCCATGAAAGGTTGTTTACACTATGTGTAGTAATTGGGCCTCCCATCGGTGGTCTTTGAAATGTAGCAAGCAAAGGAGTAACACAGTAAGATTTGTGTTTTACATGATCATTTTGTGGCAATGTGAAGAATTGACATGTATGGATTCTTGAAGGGAGAGGAGCACATTAGGAAATAAGGTCAGTGGTCCAGGAGCAAATGAAAACCATCAAAATTGAGCCACTACCAGTAGAGTTTAAATGAAGAAGACAGGAGACAGTGATGAGGTACAATTGTCAGCTCCTGATCACCAAGCAGATTTTAGGACTGAGAGAAAATGAAGTAGGAGGATGACTCCAGGCTTCTAGTTTAGGATGTATTTTAGTAGTATTTAGTAGCATTTTATGTGTATAGAGAATGTAGGGGAGAGGTCAAGTTTAAGGGAAAAGTTACACATTTAGGTAAGTTCATTTCAGGAATTCTATCAGATACCCCACTGGTGATGTCTAGTAGGCAGCAGGAATCTGAGTCTAAAGCTCAGAAGGAAGATCTAATACTCTAACTGCTTGCTCAGACTGTACTTGATCTGTTGAAAAACGTGGTTATGGTTTTTTTAATCTTAGCCTCATGAACTGCTTGTTTAAAAACAATCTTCTCAATTTTTCAGGAATTTGATAAGCTCACCTTCCTTTCAGTGGTGACAGGTTTCGTCTAGTTAATTTGTTGATAGTGTGTTCAGTAACCACACCTAAAATAGAATTTATCTCAGCTCTGCCATTAATTTTCACTGTGACCTTAGGCTGCTTATTTAACCTTCCTCTGTTTTAGTGTCCCAGCTGCAAAATGCAAATACTGTAATACAAGCTAACACACCAAGCTAAGAGAAGGAAAACTAATATAAACTTTACTAAAGTGCTTAGTAAATACAAAATCTTATATAAATGCTAATCCAAATATATCCCCCATTTTCTCACTGTTGCTGCTAATAGCTTAGAAAAGAAAGGTGATGGACACAAAATACTACTCCCCAATTGGTTGCAAAGCCAAAGAAAAAAATGGGATAAAATGCACACACACCTTCTGATGCATTACCTATATATTACCTGGTACTTTTGACTTGTGGCAAAATAACTCCTATGAATTTCTATGAGCTAACATGATTGAACTGTGGAATCATCAGCCTCTATCCTAAAGAAAGTCAGTACTGCCTTTGATACTCTGGCTCTTACTGCATATGAGAACCCAGCTCACCTCATCTCTAAATATGCTCAAAAAGGTAGTAATCAGGTTGTTTCTGGGAAGATAGGTAGTCAATCCATCTTGGAAATATTTTATGTACACACTCCTAAATAACTCTGTCCTCAAGGCCAAAACCTAATGAGATGATGAACTGTTTTAAAAAGTAACCCGTTTCTTGATATGCTTCTCCATTCTCCATTTCTCTTTAATACTCTTCTTTGCTGCCTCCTCCCCTACTTTCCTTGGTGGGGATTAGGGATGTGGAAGTGTAGAACAGCCACAGACCCACCCTGCAGCAGAAGTCACTTCTGGGAGAGGGTCTCAGTGCCAAATGAGCTGCTACTAGATAGAGCTGCCATAGACCATAGAGTGTTTCTAGAAGACCATCATGCCTTCCTGTTCCAGAAATCTTTGAAGCATTCAGCTGTTCCCCAAAGATGTTTGTAAGTCATTTATTTATTTTTAAAAATATTTATTAAATATTATGTAAATAACTTACAAAGAGGATTAGGAGTTTTTAAGAGTTCATAAAAGGGTGCCCATTATAATAAGAGTAATAAAATTTACTGAGAATTTTTACATGCCAGGAACTATCCTGTCATATACTGTTTAATGCTTGTATAAATTCAGTGGTATAGGACTACTATAACAAATTACCGCAAACTTGGTGACTTACAACAAGAGGTATGTATTCTCTCACAGTTCTGGAGCCACAAGTCAGAAATTCAAGTATTGGCGAGAATGGTTCCTTTCAAAGGCCCTGAGGAAGATTCAGCTCCACACCTTTCTATTTGCTTTTGGTGACTGGCTGACATTCCTTGGCTTGTCAGTGCATCATTCCAGTGTCTTCCTCCATTTTCACCTTTTTTTTGTCTATGTCTCAATGTGTCTTCTCCCCACCCCACGCTGGTATCATAGAAGAAACTCTCATTGGATTTAGGACCCACCCTAATCCAAAGAATTGCACTTCAATCCTTTCCTTATTTATTTCTGTAAACAATACCTCCAAATAATGTCACATTGTTTCTGGATAGATACAAATCTAATAACACATCAAATAACAATAGGGTGTAAGATCATTATAGCTGAGGAAATTGAAGATTATCAAGAAATAATTGTCTAGTGTCAGTTTTTGCTGCATAACAAAGGGTTAAATCTAAGTGGCTTAAAACAGCAAACAGATTATTTCTCACATATTTTGATCATCTGGCTGGGTTCTTTGTTATGCCCTTTACCATGCTTCCATACAAATCAATCTCACACTGAATTTGTTTTAATTTAAAAAAGGAAAAAAATAAACTGTTCAATATCCTATTATACCTAATTGTATCAAAAGGTTGAAAAGCATTTTTATCTCTTGTTCCCACCCAAAATCCTTCTTCAGAGGAATAGAGAAGAATATCATTATCTTTGACTCTCAGATCTGATGCTTCTTTGGAATGGACAATTTTCATAGAGATGACACAATAAGGAAGACAGGCCACCATAAACATTTCACATGCATCTTTTGCAGCCAAAGTATGCTCAAAAATACTACTTTTGCTCCAGATCTCTGCCAATATGCAAAGCTAAAATATTGTCTTTGTTATATTGGCCATTTTTAATGCTTTTGAGAAGATTTTTATTCAGGTTATATATCTGAATAAGTCTTCACAACTGAGATTCTATTCTATTCTGCAGAACACCAGATGGCCAAAACACAGAAATGACACCTGCAGAAGGAATTAAATAAAGCAAGGAATATTCACTAAGCTGTGCCTTCTTGTGGCTGCCAGCTGTGTGCATAGTAACATGAGAAACAAGTATAATCTACAATACTGGCTTCCTTAAAGAGACCATAGGATGTTGTTAGCACAGTGCTCTGAGACTCATCAAATATTAAATCAGAAAGAATATAGTGGAAAACTTTGTTTGGTCTTTACTTGCGGCACTGGCAGTGCAAGGGAATTAGACTAAGACTCTGCCATCTGTGGACTTGTTTGAAGTACAAATGCTGCCATTGACCTATAATGATTTAACATTCCCCTTGGGAATATGGAGAGTGCAGACACATATGGGGTATATTTGTACAGAAAAATAAAGGAACAAATAAAATATGGAGCTTGCTACTTAAGCACTTTTAAGGTCAAGTGCTATGACTCTAGATGGCCTTATTAAATGAACAGATTCAAGGGGGTAATAAATGTTTCCTTGGCTCATGGCTCTAAGCTGTAGATCATCAGGCTTCATGTAGGTCTCTCATTGATATGATTATTTGTGGGTTATTTATTTTATATACTTCACATTCAACTCCACTGTCATATTTCTTGGAGATTTATGTGTGATGGTTTGTCATCATCTGTCATCATGTGAACTTACTAACAGAGCCAACTAGCATCTGAATTGCTTTTCACCTAATTTCACACACCTCACAGGACAAAGTATACAACCATAGCCTCATTTTTATGAAGTCCTAAAGGAGCAAACCTCAACTACTTAAAAGCTTCACAAAAATAGAGTTAAATGCATTTAGTTATGGGAACCTCTTTTTTCTTCTTAATTAGGCTAAGGTTATGCTGTAAAATTCTCCAAATATATTAAAAACCCTTGAGCTCTATTCTCTCATTTGGTTCACTTCATGGTAAGAGAAGTTTATCTCAATAAAGCTGCTTAGAAAACAATTCCATCCAATTTTGACTATAGCACCATCAGTTCTCCATTTAGAGCTCCCTAACCTCTCTCTTCCTCTTCCTTTCAAGGCTCTTTTCTATTCCCTGACAACCCATTCAAAACTATCTTGGTAGCCCCAACTTTTACAATCATGTAGATGTTAAAACAAAAAATTTCAGTATTTCAATGAAGGCTTTTCTTCTCTGAATAGTCTAGCTCAGTTTCTCATTGTTTAACAAACACATTTGCACGACATCATTTTTTCTTTTATCCTGCCCAAGTAATTAATATATGTGTGCTTTAAGAAGGGTCTTTTGTAAGCCCAATAAATAGAATTTGGGGCTGGAATGCTAATGAAGGACAGAAGAACTGAGGACCCTCATTCTACAGGAAAGACCTTGCATTCACATATATCCTAGACAGGCACCTATTCTGTTTCCCCCTCCTCCTCCTCTTCCTTTTCTTATAATTACTTTACTACTATGCCTACTGGCACTCAAGTGTGTTTCTCTCAGTTGAACACATTCAGTTCTATCTTCTCTACGAAAGAAAGTAGAACGCAGTTAAAGACTGACTGACATTCAAACACATGAAACTCCTTTACCAAGTTTTCACTCTATTATTTTTATAAATGGACTCTTGATAGGCACCTTCTCAATGGCAAGTTTCACTATGAAAAAATAAGTACCAACAGTGGTGCCTAGACCACCATTCCATCATTCCTCTGTATTTACCAAATGTTACATATTGACAGCTTTCAAGTTTCTTAAACCTCCATTTGTCATCTCTCTTCTCAGTTTCTTGACCCAGAAAGACTTTTAGCTAGAGAGGCTCACAAGGAATCCCTCTTTCAGAGTCATTTAATGCTTAAGGCATGAGTAGAAAGAAATGATCTCTTCTAAATAGGAGTTAATGATCCATTGGCTCTTTTTCTTTAGTACAGGTATTTTACAAGTTCTGTATTTAAAAAATAAGAACATAGAAAACCATGTCTATATAGAAAAATAGGAAAATGCAAAGCAGCAAAAAATAAAAGTAAATAAAAATTACTGCCATTCTTACCATTCATAAAAAGTAACCATTATCTGGGGCACCTGGGTGGTTCAGTCAGTTAAGTGGCTGATTCTTGATTTTGTTTCAGGTCGTGATCTGAAATAGAGATCATGAGATGGTAAGATAGAACACCACATTGGGCTCCGTGCCCAGTGCATGAAGTCTGCTTCAGATCCTTCTGTCTTCTTCTTTCTGGCCCTCTCCCACTTGTGCTCTCTCTCAAAAACAAATAAACGTTAATTTTTTTTTTAAAGAACCATTATATTTTTGTGTGTAGATACCACACACATACATGTGTGTATGTATGTACATATATACACCTTACTTTGCATCTTAATTGTTCCACTTCATATTACTTCTTACATTCCCATCTAGTAAATTTGCCTTTAGTAACTATCATGTGTTAGGTTCCATATTGTGCTCTTGAAATAAGTAAGAATGATATGGTTGGCCTTGATAGCTTTTTCTTGTGGATGACAGAGCCAAACAATATTAAAACAGAAAAACTAACAATGCATTATTGAAAGTGTTATTAAAAATCATCAAAAGGCTGAGGTGCAGAATAAGACATAGGGGTACTACTCTTTTTAGTTTGGTAATCCTCATGAAAGAGCATTTAAACTGAAATTCAAGAATGGGAAGCAACTAATCTTGGAAAGACTGATATATATGTAGCATTTCCAGTTAGAGGGACTATCAATTTCAAAGCTCATGTAATGGTCAGTGTGATGTGTCAATGTGGCCAGGTATTCAATCAAACATAGTCAGCATTCATTTTCATTTACTTTAAGTAAAGGATATTATCCTTTATAATCCTGGCAACCCTGATTCGATTATTTTAAAGTTCTTAAGAGCAGAAGTTTTCTGGAAGAAGAAATGATACCTATGAACTGCAGATTTAGCTGCATGAGAGTGCCTGCCTTTGTGACTACTTGCTTCACAGATTTCATACTCATTGGGACAGCCCCACAATCATGTAAGTCAATTCCTTGCAATAAATCTCTTAATAGATCTCCTCCTAGTTCTGTTTTAGTTAGGTTTAATGCAGGCTGATGGAGACTGCAAGAGAAAATAATAATAATAAACACAATAAGCAGAGAATTATTTCCTGACCATTTATGTATACCAGGCACTGTTCTGAGCACTATCCATCTACATTATTTTCACTTTGTAAATGAGGAAACTAAGACACATACAAGTAATGCCCAAGGTCACACAGCTAATAATTGTTGGAGTTATGGCCAAATCTAGGCATTCCAGGTATGGTTGCAGGACTGTGAAGGTATGGCTGGATTCCAGTGAGCAAGAGGAAGAGTGGCACAAGATGAATTAAAAGATAATCAGAAGGCAAATCATGTTAGATCTAGTCTGATGCAGAATAATAGTTGAATACTATTAGATGAGTAAATAAAAGTACTGCCTTACTTTCATCAGTGAGAGACACTATCTGATTTAACATTAAGGATGTTACACTACTTGCCAAAGAAGAGAATAAAGTAGGAAGGGACAAGTATATAAAGAGGGAGACAAGTTAGAAGGCTGTTGTACCAGTCTCGGAGAGAGATCATGGCTGCTAAGTTGGCAAGAGTGGATGTGCAGAGAAGGAGATCAATTTAACTCTGAGGTAAAATTGACAGGACTTAGATATCATGGGCAAGGAAAAGATAGCCTTGAAGATGGTCTGTAAATATCTTGCTTGAAGGAGTGGGAAGATACTGGTACTGTTTACTGAGATGGGAAATATGTTCAGTTTTTGACATATTAAATTTAAGATGTCTCTGGGATATCTAAGTTGAGATATCCAAATCCAAGCTTAGAGATTTACAGGCTCATACTTGGAATTTTGAATTCATGACCATATAGGTGTCATCTAAATCCGTGTAAGTAAATGAGATCACTGAAAAAGCAAGCTCCGAAAAAAGGAAGAAAATGAAGCACTATCAGAACCAAAAGGTGCTCTAAGTCTTAGAGATCAAACAGAGCATGAAGATTTTTAAAAATATACTTAGAAGGAGTTGCTAGTGATGGAAAGGAAAACAGAAGATTGAAATATCATTTGGACAAAATTAGAGTACTTCAAGGAAGAATGCCAGTTGTGTCAAATGTTGTTGAAAATTTAAACACAATGAAGATAGTAAATATCCTCATGAGAGGTAAAACACAGCTGCCAAGAGAACATTGATGACCTTCACAGGAGTAAAACTGTGGGTACTTAAGAGCAGAACCCAAATTGTAATGAGCAAATACATGAGTAAGACTTTAGAAGGTGAGCACAGAATATAAGCCATGATTTTGTGAAATGGTTGCAAAGAAAGCAGAGTCATATGCAGTGGGGGGTTTGGGGAATGTGAAAGGAAGATTTTTTTTTTTTTTGATGTATATATAATGAGAGATACAACATGACCTGAAGTGGGAACGGTTGATGATTCAGTAGCAAGGGGATATAAGCAAAAAGAGATTGATCCTTCAGAAAAAGTTGGAGAAATTGAACTTTGACAGAAAGAGAGGACACATCCCCCACTCTAACAGGAAGAAGTAAAAAGTATGGATGGAAATGTAGGTTGTTTGTTGGGGGAAGAAAATGAGAAATTTTACATCTCATGACCCTTGTTAAGGATAAATCAAACTTATCATCTCAAAGTATGCTGAGTAAGGACCAAGACACATTTGAGGCAAAAGAACACAAGGAAATGTTGCATCTGAGATTGAGATTTCTCTAGTAAGAGAAATATGTTAATGTGAGTGTCCCTCTAGATTTTGTGGTCTGCAATTTCCAGCTGTTAGAGAGTGCAGAAATAGATGAAGAAGTCTTCAAATCCTCCCAAACCACCACAAAAAATAGGCAAAGCAACTAGAAGGGAAAAGCCAAAACACAGTAACAAAACACAGAAAACATCGACAGTAAAACTAGTTAATTTTTTTTTCCCTTGGGAGGGACCAAGATGGCGGAACAGCATGGAAGTTGTTTTTTTGTTTTTTTTTTTTACTTCTCATCGCTGAAATGCAGCTAGATCAACACTAAGCCATCCTGCACACCTAGAAAATGGACTTGAGGATTAACACAAAAATCTGCACAACCTGAACCACGGAACTCAGCAGGTATGCGGCACAGAAAGATGAACTGGGGTAGAAAGAAGCAGCAGAGGGCAAGAAGCGGTTTTTGCTTGTGGAGAGACTACGGGAAAAGCACGCCCCCCTACCAAAAAGCAACTGGAGAGAAAGTGGACAAGTGGAAACAGCTGCAGGGACTGAACTAAAAAGGGAGAAAAGAGAAGGGAGAGGGTTTAAATTGCATTAAGACTCTATAAACGGGAAGGGAAGAGTCTGAAACTCCGCAGCTTGATACCTGATGGTGCTCTGGTGGGAGGGGCGAATCCTCAGGAGCAGACTGCGAAGTCCAAGGGCCTCGCGGGGAGAGGCGGTTTCCCTACGGGGAGGATACTTGGTAGAGGCTGTGTAGCTACCCCACAGGCAGATTCCAGCAGACCCTGGTGAACAACCACATTTGCTGTTGTTGGAACAAGGGCATAAGGGGGAAGCCTGGTGCCAGATATTTGCTGTTTTTCCATAAACCCTGAAACGCTGCTGCTACAAGATCGCGTGAACTTTTTCTGGGGCGAGCTGGCATCCAGCTGCAGTCTCTGGGCATCGGCAGCATGGCGGCCTCATGAACAGTCCTGGGTGCGTCTGGCACCTGGCCATGGCTCAGAGAAACCCTCCCTCAGAAGGTCTGAGCAGGTCAAAGCTGCAGTCCCTCAGAAGTGAGGGGTTGGCAGACACAGCCCCATTTGAGATAAAACTCAAGAGGGAGGTATCACCTGGCAGCCTGACAGCTTGGTCATAGACAGTGTAGAAGCAGGGAGTGGACAGAAGTCGGAGACAAAGGACAAAGGTGTGGACAAAGGAGGGGTGCTTGATTGCCAGTTGCCAGAGCACAGAATTCTAATACTAGAGACTGGGCAATTGGCTGATGCCATTTTCACCCCTCCTGGGCATGCGCATACACGGCTACACGTGCCACCGCAATCCACCCCAGTAGGCTAAGCAGCACCCTCTAATGGAAAACAGAGCCTTTAAACTAAACCCTGCCCAACAGGGACAACAGCACTCTTGACAAACACAAGTCTCTGCACCTGTTTAGTTTATGGACTATAAAAAAACTGTTTCATAGCTTGACTTCTACAGGAAACCAGATGGAATTTCAGTCGTACTTCATTCTGTTCGCTGTTCCTTTTATTAAATTATTTTTCCTTTCTCTTTTTTTATTCTTGAATACAGAAAGAGAAAAAAATCTATTTTTATTTTCTATTTTCATTAAAAAGATTTTTCGTTAATTTTTCTACTATATTTTTTACTTTTTGTACATTTTTAAAATATTTTACTTTCATCATTTCATTTTATTTTATTTTACTGTATTCATTTTTCTAAATTTTCAAATGTTTTCCTTTTTTTCCTCTTTTTCCTTTTTTTTTAATTTTTTTATCTTTCTCTTTTTTTCTCTAATCTATCAAGGTTCTTTCAACAACCAGACAAAACACACCTAGGATATAACATCCTTTATTTGATTTCTTTGTGTTGTTTTCATTTTTTAACTTTCTTTTTTTACCTTATTAATTCCTTTTCTTCCTTCAAAATGGCAAAACTAAGGAATCCACCCCAAAAGAAATAACAGGAAGAAATGACAGCCAGGGACTTAATCAACACAGATACAAGCAAGATGTCAGAACCAGAATTTAGAATCACAATAATAAGAATATTAGCTGGGGTCGAAAATAGATTAGAATCCCTTTCCGCGGAGATAAAAGAAGCAAAATCTACTCAGGATGAAATAAAAATTGTTATAACTGAGCTGCAATCTCCAGTGCATGCCACAGAGGCAAAGATGGGTGAGGAAGAACAGCAAATCAGTGATATAGAGGACAAACTTATGGAAAATAATGAAGCAGAAACAAAGAGGGAAACTAAGGCAAAGGAGCACAAAATAAAAATTAGAGAACTCAGTGACTCATTAAAAAGGAATAACATCAGAATCATAGGGGTCCTAGAAGATGAAGAAAGAGAAAAAGGGGTGAAAATTTATGTGAGCAAATCCTAGAGGAAAACTTTCCTAACCTGGGGAAAGACACAGATATTGAAATCTAGGAAGCACAGAGGATTCCCATTAGATTCAACAAAAACCAACCTTCAACAAGGCATAGCATAGTCAAATTCACAAAATACTCAGGCAAAGAAAGAATCATGAAAGCAGCAAGGGAAAAAAAAAAAAAAGTCCTTAACCTATAAGGGAAGACAGATCAGGTTTGCAGCAGACCTATCCACAGAAACTTGGCAGGTCAGAAAGGAGTGACAGGTTCAATGTACTGAACTGGAAAAATATGTAGCCAAGAATTCTTTATCCAGCAAGGATTCCACTCAAAATAGAAGGAAAGATAAAGAGTTTCCCAAACAAAATTAAAGGAGTTCATGACCACTAAACCATCCAGGGAAGAAATTTTAAGGGGTAATTTCTGAGGGGAGAAAAGACAGAAAAGAATAAAAAAAGGAACAAAAATAGAAAGGACCAGAGAACACTACTAGAAACTCCAACTCTACAGGTGACATGATGGCAATAAATTCATATATTTCAGTACTCACTCTAAATGTCAATGGTCTAAACATTCCAATAAAAAGACATAGGGTAACAGAATGGATAAGAAAACAAGATCCATCTATATTCTGTTTACAAGAGACCCATTTTAGGCCTAAAGACACCTTCAGGTTGAAAATAAAGGGATGGAGAACCATCTATTATGCTAATGGTCACCAAAAGAAAGCCAGAGTAACCATACTTCTATCAGACAACCTAGATTTTAAAGTAAAGATGGGAAGAGATGAAGAAGGGCATTATATCACAATTGATGGGTCTATCCACCAAGAAGACCTGAGAATTGTGAACATTTATGCTTCAAATGTGAGAGCACCCAAATATATAAAGCAATTCATTACAAATGTAAACAAACTCATTGATAATACCATAATAATAGGGGACTTCAACACCCCACTTACAGCAACAGACAGATCATCTAAACAGAAAATCACCAAGGAAACAATGGCTATGAATGACACACTGGGCCAGATGGACTTAACAGATATATTCAGAACATTTCATCCTAAAGCAGCAGAATACACATACTTCTGAAGTGCACATGAAACAGTCTCCAGAATAGATCACATACTGGGACACAAATCAGCCCTCAACAAGTACAAAAAGATCGAGATCATACTGTGTATATTTTCAGACCACAACAAGATGAAACTCAAAATCAACTATAAGAAAAAATTTGGAAATAT
Organism: Panthera onca; assembly: GCF_046562875.1. Lineage (NCBI taxonomy): Eukaryota > Metazoa > Chordata > Mammalia > Carnivora > Felidae > Panthera > Panthera onca. Next base: position 78,854,161 of record NC_138339.1, read on the forward strand.
AAATACTTGGAGACTAAAGAACACCCTACTAAATAATGAATGGGCTAACCAATAAGTTAAAGATCAAATTAAAAAGTACGTGGAAGCCAATGAAAATCATAACACCACAGCTCAAAACCTCTAGGACACAGCCAAGATAGTCATAAGAGGGAAGTATATAGCAATCCAGGCCTTCCAAAAGAAGAAAGAAAGGTCTCATACACAATATAACCTTACACCTCAAAGAGCTGGAAAAGAACAGCAAATAAAACCCAAAACCAGCAGAAGACAGGAAGTAATAAAGATTAGAGCAGAAATCAATGCTATCGAAACCAAAAAAACAGTAGAACAGATCAATGAAATCACAAGCTGTTTCTTTGAAACAATTAACAAAATTGGTAAACCCCTAGCTAGTTTGATCAAAAAGAAAAAGGAAAGCACCCAAATAAGTAAAATCAAGGATGAAAGAGGAGAGATCACAACCAACATGGGAGAAATGCAAACAATAATAAGAGAATATTAGGAGCAATTATACACCAATAAAATGGGCAATCTGGAAGAAATGGACAAATTTCCTAGAAACATATAAACTACTAAAACTGAAACAGGAAGATATAGAAAATTTGAACAGACCCATAACCAGTAAAGAAATTGAAAGAGTAATAAAAAATCTCCCCCAAAAAAAGAGTCCAGGGCTGAATGGTTTTCCAGGAGAATCCTACCAAACATTTAAAGAAGAGTTAATACATATTCTCTTGAAGCTATTCCAAAATATACAAATGGAAGGAAAACTTCCAAACTCTTTCTATAAAGCCAACATTACCTTGTTTCCAAACAGAAAAAGACCCCAATAAAAAGGAGAACTATAAACCTATTTCCCTGATGAACATGGATGCAAAAACCCTCAACAAGATATTAGCCGACCAGCTCCAACAATACATTAAAAAAATTATTCACCACGACCAAGTGGTTTTTATACCTGGGATGCAGGGCTGGTTCAATATCCGCAAAACAATCAATGTGATTGATCACATCAATAAAAGAAATGACAAGAACCACATGATCCTCTCAATAGATGCAGAGAAAGCATTTGACAACAATAGCATCCATTCTTGGTAAAAACCCTCCGGAAAGTGGAGATAGAAGTATCATACCTCAAGATCGTAAGTCATATATGAAAGACCCACTGCTAATATCACCCTCAATGGGAAAAAAACTGAGAGGAGGAACAAGACAGGGATGTCCACTCTCACCACTGTTATTCAACATAGTATTGGAAGTCTTAGCCTCACCAATCAGACAACACAGAAAAATAAAGGCATCCAAATCAGCCAGGAGGAGTCAAACTTTCACTCTTCGCAGATGACATGATTCTCTATCATGGGAAAGCCCCCCCCCAAAAAAAAAAAAATGCTAGAACTGTTCCATGAATTCAGCAAAGTGGCAGGATATAAAATCAATGCACAGAAATCGGAAGTGGCAGCATATAAAATCAATGCACATTCCTATACACTAATAATGAAGCAACAGAAAGAGAAATCAAGGAATCGATCCCATTTACAATTGTACCAAAACCATAAAATACCTAGGAATAAATCTAACCAAAGAGGTGAAAAATCTATACACTGATAACTATAGAAAGCTTATGAAAGAAACTAAGAAGACACAAAAAAATGGAAAAAGATTTCATGCTCCTGGATTGGAAGAACAAATTGTTAACATGTCAATACTACCCAAAGCAATCTACATATTCAATGCAATACTTAACAAAACAACACCAGCATTTTTCTCAGAGCTAGAACAAACAATCCTAAAATTTGTATGGAACCAGAAAAGACCCAGAACAATCGAAGCAATCTTGAAAAAGAAAACCAACGCTAGAGGCATCACAATCCTGGACTTCAAGCTGTATTACAAAGCTGTAATCATCAAGACAGTATGGTACTGGCATAAAAACAGACACTCAAATCAATGGAACAAAATAGAGAACCCAGAAATGGACCCACAAACGTATGGCCAAACTAATCTTTGACAAAGCAGGAAAGAATATCCAATGGAATAAAGACAGTCTCTTCAGCAAATGGTGCTGAGAAAACTGGACAGTGACATGCAGAAAAATGAACCTGGACCACTTTCTTATACCATACACAAAAATAAACTCAAAATGGGGGCATCTGGATGGTCATTCTGTTAAGCATCTGACCTCGGCTCAGGTCATGATCTCACAGTTTGTGAGTTTGAGTCCCATGTCAGGTTCTGTGCTGACATCTCAGAGCCTGGAGCCTGCTTCAATTTCTGTGTCTCACTCTCTCTCTGCCCCTCCCCCACTTGTTCTCTCTCTCTCTCTCTCTCTCTCTCTCTCAAAAATAAGTGTAAAAATTTTTTTTAAATAATAAATAAACAAGCAAACAAACTCAAAATGGATGAAAGACCTAAATGTAAGACAGAAAGCCATCCAAATCCTCGAGGAGAAAGCAGGCAAAAACCTCTTTGACCTTGGCCACAGCAACTTCTTACTCAATACATCTCCGGGGGCGAGGGAAACAAAAGCAAAAATGATCTATTGGGACCTCATCAAAATAGGAAGCTTCTAAACAGTGAAGGAAACAATCAGCAAAACTAAAAGGCAACTGACAATGGGAGATGATATTTGCAAATGACATATCAGATAAAGGGTTAGTATCCAAAATCTAAAGAACTCAACACCCAAAAAACCAATAAGCCAGTGAAGAAATGGGCAAAAGACATGAATAGACATTTCTCTGAAGAAGACACCCAGATGGCCATTCCATCTGGCCATGAAAAATGCTCAACTTCACTCATCATCAATGAAATACACATCAAAACCACTATGAGATACCACCTTACGCCTGTGACAGTGGCTAACGTCAACAACTCAGGCAACAACAGATGTTGGCAAGGATGCGGAGAAAGATCTCTTTTGCATTGCTGGTGGGAATGCAAACTGGTGCAGCCACTCTGGAAAACAGTATGGAGGGTCCTCAAAAACTAAAAATAAAACTACCCTATGACCCAGCAATTGCATCCCTTTATCCAAGGGATATAGGTGTGCCGTTTTGAAGGGGCACATGCACCCAAATGTTTATAGCAATGCTATCGACAATAGCCAAAGTATGGGAAGAGCCCAAATGTCCACTGATGGATGAATGGATAAAGGAGATGGCTCCAAATTTGGAGGTGGTATATCTATACAATGGAGTATAATTCGGCAATCAAAAAGAATGAAATCTTGCCATTTGCAACTACATGGATGGAGCTGGAGGGTATTATGCTAAGTGAAATTAGTCAGTCAGAGAAAGACAAAAATCATATGACTTCACTCATATGAGGACTTTAAGATACAAAACAGATGAACATAAGGGAAGTGAAGCAAAAATAGTAAAAAAAACATGAAGGGGGACAAAACATAAGAGATTCTCAAATATGGAGGAAAAACAGAGGTGGAGAGGTTGTGGGGGGGGGTATGGGCTAAATGGGTAAGGGGCATTAAGGAATCTACTCCTGAAATCCTTGTTGTACCATATGCTAACTAAGTTGGATATAAATTAAACAATAATAAATTTAAAAATTTTATTCCTTAAACCTCCAAAACTGAGTGGACACAAAGCACCAATAGCAATGTGACTTTGTGGCAAGAACACTTGTGTCAGAAAAGGTAGGACAGAGGTGAAGCCAGGAGAGGCATGGCAAAGCCATGAGAGGCCAAGCTTACAGTAGGAACAAGGATATTGTGAGCTATTTAGAGAAGCATCAAGCATGCAAGAGAATAGAAGACATAGAAGAAGAGAGAGAGTGAGCAAGAGCTTGTGTGGGAGCTGTGGGGAAGAGGGGGGAGAGAAAGACAGAGAGAGGTTGACTAGCTTTGCAGGCACATGAATATATCACATAAACATTTTTCATGTCTATGTATTCAGACCCACATTTCAATGATTGCTTAGAATTCAATTTGGGATGTATGGTGAATTCTTTACTCCTCTATCACTGTATAAATGGTTCTTATGATGGCGGGGGGGGGGGGGGGGGGAGTCACAAAAGCAACAAAGTAGCTACATGAAACTATCACTTGCAGTCTTCTTGACAAATTCACTTGTTTTCTGAGAATAAGTTCTTTTTTTTTTAAGATTTATTTACTTTTGAGACAGAGAGAGACAGAACGCAAGCAGGGAAGGGGCAGAGAGACAGGGTGACACAGAATCTGAAGCAGGCTCCAGGCTCTGAGCTGTCAGCACAGAGCCCAATGCGGGGCTCAAACTCACGAACTGTGAGATCCTGACCTGAGCTGAAGGCAGATGCTTAACGCTTAACCGCCTGAGCCACCCAGGCGCCCCTGAGAATAAATTCTTAAAGTGCAATTCCTCTTTTAAGTATCTGTATACTTATGTATGGGTTTTGATATTTATTTCTAAATTGGTTCTACAAACAAACACCCCCACTATCAGAGCCTTAAAATAGCAAATACTAAATACATTAATCTTGCGTTTCTCATTTTTTTATTATTTAATTTATATTATTTTTCAATTTTAATAGTTACTTGCTCCAAAAATTGAGTTCATCTTTAAGGGTTCCAAAGACACTGTCTGACACAGGTGGCCTATATGCTTGTGTCCTCTGCAATTGTAATTTTTATCTAATTTTTGATATTGAACCTGTTAATATCGAACAGGTATGCCTTATATTTTAATTAGTTTGAAATTAAATGGAAAGTCTACAGGTATTAAAAAACTATTTGGCATAATACTGAAATTTGAAAGACAGTGATTTATCTGTTTAAGTTTTCTTTTTCTCTAAAATTGTTTTTCTGTTTATTCATAGACTCTAGTGTTGTGTTTTCTGCTTCATTAATTTCTGTTTTTCTCTGTTTTACTCCCCTATTCCTATTTTATTAGGCCTTTTTGTTTTAACATAATGAGTTTTCACAATCATTCTTTCTAAGTTGTTTATAATTGGAGCTATGCTTCTGTCTTTAACAAATTAATTTTAAAAAGGAAGCATTGCTTTGTTATTCCTTTACTAGTAATTTCTAGTTTTACATCTTTTCAATCAAGGACTTTCATTTTGTGGCTATTTTTATGATTCATGTGGTATAATACATAATCAATATTTGTAAATATGCTATAAACATTAAGTCTATTGTGAGGATAAATACTTAAAGTTGAACTAAGAAATACATATAATTACATTATTTAATTCCTTTATTTCTATATTTTATTTCAGACCATTTAATAAAAACAGAAATAAAGATAGAAGAAGGAAAATATAGTAAGAATTAACATGTGGTTAAACTGGGTGAAAGATTTCTAGGAATTCTCTGTGCCATGCATGCAACTTTTGTATCCATTTGAAATTAGGAAAAAAAATTTAATAAGTTCAAAAAAGTATTCTATTGTATTGATGTAAGTTCAAAAGTAAATACACCTTTGAGTCAAGAGATGATTTCAGACACATATTATCCCTTCTCTTAACAACCAAGCACACATTAAGATGTTTTTACCAAGAGAAACAGAGAGTCTACAGGTATTAAAAAAAAAACTATTTGGCATAATACTGAAATTGAGCCAACTATGGTTAAAAAAGCATCACAGAGTTTTCAGAAAAGACATGAAATTTTAGAAAAGAAATAGACTTCATCTTGATGAAGCAAAAAGCCAAAGATCACTGATAAATTTACTGTGAAAAATGCTCCATGCCACCACTGGTCATTCTGAGGCTTCATGCACACTAACTCATAACCAGACTATTTTGACATCTATCATATTAAGCTCAGTGCAGTTCAAAGGGCCAATGATAAAAAAGATTGTCGATTATTGTTACAGGATAACTTTCTAGGTAATTTTTTCTTTCTCCAGTTTGAGCTTTGGTCAACACATTTTTCAAGAGCCTCAACTAGTCTAATCCCTGGGGGAAAATACTCCATCAGGAATATGTTTTGTCAGTAATTTTTAAAATACTAGTGGTTTTATATATCTAATAATTATATACAAATGTATACATTCTTTTTGCTAATTTTTACCTATCAATTTTGATACTCCTATAATATGGAGTTTTCAGAAATAGCAATTTATTACATTAGCCAAAGGATATGGCTTATGGCTTCCTGATGTATGACTATCATCTAAGAAACAAGTAGGTATTCATCATACATCAACTGAATGTAGCAAATATGAATTTCAGGCCAAAAAAAAAAATGCAAGTGTGTGAGAAATGTAACATACTTTAATCTTTCAAGCCCCATTTCCACTAAATATCAAACTTTCTATTAGTAAAAATACAATTGCCTCTTTTTTCACTAGTGTGCTAGCAAATTTTTAACAACTATCTCTGGGAGAGTGGAAAGCAAGCCCTGATTCACAGCATCCCCCACTTTTAATGGCATAAATACCCTGGCCAGTTACAACTGGCTAATTTGACATTCACTTAACAAAAAGATGTGAAGAGTTGCCAACAATACACACCAAATTAGCTCCCAAACACACTACTGCTTCCTTTCTAAGAGTTGTATCAGTGTATCAGTTAGCAAAGCTTTTGGGCAGGAGTCCAGCTATTCATGCCTATACATACTGTGATAGATATCGTCCTGTTAATACACAAAGAACACTATTCTGTTTTCATTTGTACTCTAACTCAAGAACTCTCTGAGTCTGTTTTTTAGCTAGCAGGAGTCCATTTGGACCCATGGGAATTTGCATTCACTCCCATAACTCAAGGAATAAAGGAGGCTCTAGGCACCTGTTGCAGACCCATTCACCTAGAAAAATCTTGCATCCATTTCTATTGTGCTGCCCCTGTGATGCATTGTACTGCAAGGAAAGCTGAGGTTCAGCCATGAACCTCATGTGGGAGGTGAGAGAGATGGGTCTTTGGACCTGACTCCACCAATTTACCTGAGGTTTCTGTCACCCCTTCACCCAAACAGGGTGTCATTCAGCATAGATGTATTGAGGGCAAGAGAGAGGGTTCTCTCAGGGAAACTCATGAACATCTAACAATGTTTTTTCTCCCAATTACTGTCTCATCAGAATAGGAATCCATACTCTATATAGGAATCATAGTAATTATTTACAAATCATGCATTCTCCAAAATTTTTTGGAGAAACAACTCAGGCTTAGATTTTTAATACTCCCAGGCTCTAATGCAAGAAATTATTTTTCTATGTTTTTAACACCTTTTTCATGAGGAAAGATATTCTATTGAAAAATAGAATAAGGAGCAAAAAATGAGCAGAGATTTTAAGAGAAATCTTCAGTTAATATAAAAATATTATCTTACTACATGTGCTTTTGTTCTCGAGAGAAATTGAATTTTGTTTATCAAAAACTTTACTCATATACCTATGCTTTTCCCCAGCAACTTAATTTCTCAACTTTTACCATAAAAAATAATTTAAAATGTTCACAATTTAACTGTAATAATGCTCATCACAGTGTCATTAATCATTGTAAAAAAATAGCAAGCACCATAATGAAAATTTAGTCACAAATTATATGTGTTAAATGAAATATCATACAACTATTAAATGAGATTATGGAAAGATATACTTCACAAGAAAAGATGTGTGTAATTCATGGTTAAGTGGAAAAATCAAAATATCTTTCTGAAAAAAAAGATCTCTCATACATGCCTATGTATGTTGTAATATCTAAGGGACGGTATACTCAGTGATTTTTATTTTCACTTTATCATCAGCTTTCTAATTGTTTTGTTAGCAGTAATATTTGATAAGTAGTAAAATATCCTTTTACCAAATACCCCTTGGACACCTCAGATAAGATATATTTTGAGAATGATGTATATATATATATATATATATATATACATATATATATATATGTATATATATATATATATATATGTGTGTATATATATATGTATATATATATATTTTTTTTTAACTTAGGGATGAGATTATCTGATTTTTTCATTATATTTATTCTACAGCTTTGAGATTTATGTACAGTTTCACATATATTTCTTTTTAAAAAAATTGTGTTTATTTATTTATTTAGAGAGAGAGAGCGCACACACCTGTGTGAGCCAAAGAGGGGCAAAGAATCTCAAGCAGGCTCTGCACTGTCAGCTCAGAGCCTGATCCAGGGACTGCATCACATGAACTGTGAGATCATGACCTGAGCTGAGATCAAGAGTTGGACGCTTAACCAACGAGTCACCCAGATGCCCCGCGTGTATGTCTTAACCCTCACACCTATCCCTGCATGACATAGAATATGTTGTTTTCTCTATTTCAAATATAAAAAAACTGGGCTTATATGATGTGTAGTAATTTACACTGTCATTTAGCATATAGGTTATGAATTATGTGCCTCCAAATTCAGCACTCTTTCTAATATATCATGATGTTTTATGGAAAATTTGTTCATATAGTATTTGAAAGAGAAGATAGCATGAAATAAATGTCTTTATTATTTATAGGTGCTGGAAAAATTGCACAAAAACATTTTGATCAAAGGAATTACAATTACACCCTGAAATAGATGTCCATGCCTATTAGTTTAAAAAAATTATTCCTAATAGAAATATGAATATTCTAAAAACTAAAACAAAAAAAAAAAAGGAAAAAATAAGACTATGTTTCAGCCTTGGGCTAAGGCAGTTGTGTGTATTCCCTTATTTAATTATCAGATTAACTTTTTGAGTATGTACTCTCAAGTTTGTATCACGTATACCTTTTCCTACGATAAAATTTAATTTAAAAGTAAGCCAATCTACTCCATGTTGTGCAAATAGCCAATGACAGAAACCAGTCAATGCTTTTCATCATGACCATATGTTCATATGAGCAAGTATCAATTGGTGTGAATCACCATAACCATCAACAGAAAGCTGCAAGCAACAAGGATTGAATTGTTAACCCAAAGACTACCAGAACATTTACAAGAGATGAGATGTCAATAATTTTTCAATCACTCAGATTGAAACAGAAAACACAAAGAGGAAATTTGCTGAGAATACAAAACTTTGGCACACATAATGACCTCACTGGTCTATTTGTTTTATAGTAGTCTTCATGATAATCAAAAACCGTTCTGTTTATGACAAACAACACAATAAAGAATAAGGAAATGGAGCGATTACATGGATAGACAAAGTCAGCACATCTCTTTTGACTGAATTACATGGCAGTTTTATGTAAAGCTGCTTTCAGGCACCTAAATTACTTACGGAAGTGTGGGTTTTCCCCATTCTGCCTCATTACACGTTGAATGTCTACACAACAACGAATTGCCCTAAAGACAGTCACAATTATATCCTTTATATGTATGAGTGTATGATAGCCCTGAGTTCTAACTGTTCTAAAGATATCGATATATCTAACAGAAAACAAGGGTTCTAATCCACAATTTATAATGTTTATGGATTTTAAAAGATCTACTCATTTACTTCTCATTCATATGAAATATTATCTACATATGAGTTCAGGAGACTTAGAAAAAGCAAAATAGCAAGACTCATCAAACGTATTATAAGAATACAATTGATTTACCACTGATCTCATTTTATGCTTTCAGCAAAACTGAATAGAATTCTCTGCTGTATGCCACGTATTGAGTCCAACAGAACAGATTAGCCCTGCCTTCATGAGTCTTTTGTTCTAGTGATAGTCTAATGAATGTCATAATTGATTTCCCCTACACTAAAAAGGAATTTCCCCATCCTAACATGTGTAAGATTGTCAAGATGGTCCTCAATGCTGCTGGTGTGACTGACTACTGTGGTTTGACAGAAAATCACCTCAAAGTTTGGCTTTGTGTTTTTACTCATCCTCTAAGCTGGAGTCTGTTGACAAACACAGCTTTCAAAATGTGTCACACCTGTGGCTCTCACTTGAAAGGAAACATATGAAAGCCTGGAGACTTTGTTCCTGGGGAAATCTCACAGAGAAAAACTGATCAAATCAAGGACATGCCCATAGCAGAGGACAAGATCAAGCTGCCGGGTCTAGCTCATCTAATGCATTTTCATATCTCCAGAGACTGTTGATCAGAGTCCTGTTTCTAAAAATGTCCATGCTTCTGGGAATACTATTATTAAATCATTTTTCACTTTTCACATTTTCTTTTCTTCCATCAGTCTGAATATCTATTCTAAAGCCACAGGACTGCATTTGTCAAAGAGATAAGCAACACTGTTATTCAGAAGGAGAATGTGAGATGTCTTTTAAAAACAAAATAAAAAATTTATAAAATCTACAGTCTTCCTTCACTAAAAGAAAAATCAATTCAGAACATTTATGACCTGATCATTAGATCATATTTATGCATCCCCATGGTAGAAAGGGATGAAATTAACCTCGCTGATCTAGTAAAAAGTTGCTATTTTGATACATTAGGATTTCTCCTTAGGTACATGAACAAACCAGCATGCTGAAGTATTCTCTGACACGCTAAAATCTGTATTTGTCCCAACTTTTTGGACAGACATGTTTTCTCTACTACTTAGCAGCAAAGCAAAGCATAGGTCATATACTAAGTCAATCATTAAAAGTTTGATTCATTCATTTCAAAGACACACCGACATTAAAGTTACAGCCACTTAGGAATAAATACCCTTAGGAAACTTGTAACCCAATGTTAAACCAGCCGTTTCAACATAAGAGTTGACCACTAATGTACCAAGTCTCTAAAACTGTCCTTTCAAATGAATTATTTTCTTAATTTCATTTAAATGTGGGGACTTCTGTCCCCAACCTATGTCCTAGCTTTAGTAACTCATATTTTGCTAAAAAACATTTTCTGCTCCAATTCTCCATCTGAGAATGCTGGAAGAAATACTGCAGACTTAAGACTATGTAAAACCTTTGTTCCTGCTACATAAAGTCAGTCAAATTTGCTCAGAAATAGACATGCCTTTATTTCTCCTCAGTGATGAACAATTTGTTGAGCACTCTAAAATAACAAGCAACAATTTGTCCACAATTTTAAAATTCATTCACACATTTAATTTACCAATAGAAAAAGAAAAGTGTTTTGATTCATTTTCCCCTAAGATTTCTCATTTCTATTCCACCCCCCTCCAGCATCTTTTACTTTAGTAAGGTTTTTATGCCCTCCTTGAAAAAAAAAAAAAAATTCAGGTTTAAGTAGGCTTCACCGAAACACCAAAAAGACATCATTTGACAAATGATACATGGCTTAATTTCATTCTATTCCATCTCATATTTTCATATACCTCATTACTGTTCTTACTGTCAGTTTGCAATAATCCTCAATAATGGAGAATACAGAACGCATGGGACTGGAAATCCACATATAAATCCCAACCTTATTCTATCCAACATATTCTATCTTCTTCAATCTAACCTTTCCCTAGAGAACCTAATAATGAGCAAAACTGGCTGAGAGCAGTTTCACCTCATGTCACTTCTGGCAGAAAAGGGACTAAAGTAAGTGGTGGCCAGGATGCAAGTCTCAGTGTAGCTAGGAGTTTTATCAAAGTGAACTGAAGTACAGAACTTACCAATTAACTCAATATGCCAAGAATTCTCAGAGCAGGAAGATCAAAAATAACAGAGAGAGACAGAGAAGGACTGGATGCCGCTTCAACCCTGGCTTAAAGCAGCCAAGAGGAAGTGTTTCTTTTCAGGCCTGGGGAAACTACCATGTCAGTAAAGGGCTATAGTCTCACATCCCAAGTACAGAGGATGCAGTAGATCTGTGACTGAGGAATGGAACATGAAATAGGGAGAGAGATAGAGAATGCTCCCACAGAGTCACAAAAGCTATGGTTAAAAATTAGGCTAGCAAAGGCTGCCTAGATTCCTTATTAGGTGGAAAAGAAAAAAAAATCAAACTATATACAGATTCTTCCAAAAATGCCATTGAATCATTGCTCCCTCTAAGCAGGGGTAGATGGGGGGTATTCCATCTATCTTTCCTTCTGGGCCCTTGCTAATTTCAGGCAAGACTCCCTTTAATTCCCAGAAGGAGTGGGAGGGAGGGAAATCAGAATGCTCTAGGGCAGGACTCTTGACACTCTATATTCATCTTTGCACAAGCCATAGGTAGATCCCTTTGTGGGAGAACATTTCTAGGGTCTGAGTTCCAGGACTGCATCTTCTGTGGTCAATCCCAGAGATGGTGTTAAGTCAAAAGGGATTATCACTACAATTTATGTCCCAAAATAACTGAGGTCCTTATAATTTTTAAAGCACTTTTTACAAATCAGTCAGATATGCTAAATGAAAACATGTGTCAGGTAATAAAGGATGAAAGTAATAAAACCAGCAGGTCTAATCTTAAACTATGGCAAGTAAAAATGTTATGTTTGAGCTTTCTGACAGCCAACATAAAGGGGGATTCCTTAGGATAATTAGGTAGTTTATAACATGCTGATTTTTCCTCCAATTAGGTTATGAATTAACAGTAAGACCAATAAGTATAAAGACTGATCTAAACATATGTTGGGTACACAAAGAGAAATAAATGGAATTAATTGTATCACTAAAAAGAAAGGGATAAAATCTAATAAGTAAACTGAGTACTGAGGCTTTTATTACTAGCCAACTCTTGACTTGGTTGTTAAATTTTAAGAATTCATATGAGGGAACTTCAGCCAAAGAAGATGAAAGACATGTCAAACATGCTGGTTCAAGGTAGAGGGAAAGACAAAAGCTAGGTACAAAGCTGAGGACAATTTTGATAATCATGGCAAAGTTTAAAAAGGGGCAGGATAAGGATAAAATCTGGGACACTGAAAATATTAGCAAGTTCCATGTATCCAGTAGTATTTCAAGGATCATAGAACATAAATTTTTTATCATAATACTTTTATTTATTTTCAGGAAGTTTAAATATATTCACCTTGTGACAATTATTACCTTTGCTCTGAGGAAGCAAAAAATCAGCACACAGGTTGTGCTCCTTAGAAGGAGCCTATGAGTAGTTCTGAATACAGATATATTTTAATCTATTCATTAACTTTGAACTGTAATACCCAGCCAGAGGATTTGGAGAACTTCCAACCATTGCCGGTGCACCATGACAACCTAAATGCAGTATGTTTTATAGGAAGGGGTGTTTTTCTTTAGGACATCTTAAAATCAGTAGATGTTCACTGGGACAAGTATTTCTATATCAAGAAGAAACATTTTTCCTTTTAATTTTTCAGCAAGATAAATATTATCCCAGAGATATTTAATAACTTCATTTACATGGCATATGTCCATTTGATTTAGATCTTAAGAGAAATGTTTTAGGGGTGCCTGAGTGGCTCAGTCAGTTGGGCATCTGACTCTTGATTTTGGTTCAGGTCATGATCCCAGAGTCATGAGATCGAGCCCTGCATCAGGCTCCATGCTGAACATGAATCCTGCTTAAGATTCTCTCTCTCTCTCTCTCTCTCTCTCTCTCTCTGCCTCTCTCCCCCACTCATCCTCTCTCTCTCAAAAAAAAAAAAGAGTAATTTTCCAAGTTAAATTTTAAATTACTAGTGAATATCTTCGTTAAAACAATCTGATAAATATGTATATTTAAATACCTATAATATTTAAACAGATATATTTAAATATATATATCAATAAAAAAGTAAAGCCATAGTTAGCACTTCCCTTTCAACATGTATTTTACAAAAAATCCCGTTGGGGATGGGTAGATATATTTCTACAAACTTCTGTAGTAATAGAAATACGTAAAGGTGAGAAACAACCAAGTAAACATAATGTTAATATAGTCTTTTAAAACAGCAGTCATACATTAGAGAAAAATTTAACCATGAAAATTAAAAGTAAAGTTTTCCCTTAAATAGGCATTATAACAATTGAGATATTTAGTTCCAAAATTTATAAAGGCACATATTTTCAAAATTTTTTAAATGTCAATTTGCCGTCACTTTTTAATTCATAAGTAATCTGTGTTTTATATGCACTTGGAGTCAGTACCTCTCCTTATGCTATTAGGGAAAGGCAAACAAACAAAAATATTTTTAACCAGTAATCTTTAACTTTTTTTCTTTAAATATTAACATTTTAAAGATGAAGGACTTCCCCCCAGAAACATTCAAACACACATAACCAACTTACTTCTCTATAGAATTTCAGAGAGTCCCCAGTTTTAATGAATTCCAGGACTAGGCTAAGCAGCCCTGGTCTGATAAAAATATCATTTTCTTTCTTTCTCTCTCTTTCCTTTCCTCTGGCTTTTCATTCCTTTTGCTTGTTTGCTTGTTTTTAAAGAGAGCATGAACCTGAGATTTAAATTCAAGATGTGGAGTCTAGAATTTGCTTTAGGGGTCTAGTCTGCATTCATGGCTAGGTAGTATTTAGGAGTATTATTTAAGGTATTTATTCTATTTTCCATTAATTTCCTGTACTTAACTGGGTGACACGTTCTGTCCCTCAATGCTTCTCAGCAGATGCTCACAAACAGCAAGGAAAAAGGCTGAAGTAGCCTACCAGAATTCTACACATTTGGTTTCCAAAAGCCCAGCTTCAGAGAGAGGAAAAATTGTTGGGATGAATAGAGAAGCTTTCCCCCAACTAAAGAAATAGGTCAACTTTCTCACCCTGGAGGATAAAAGATAAGAACAGGTATGAGAAAAATAAAAACAAACAGGTCTGAGGACTATAGATTTAGGAAGACCAAGGCCTGATTCTCTGGAAATGCCCAAGAGAGTAATCAAGACCCTAGAAAAGGACGGCTTTTCGATCCATGCAAGGCCACAAGATTATAGCATTGGGATGCCTAGCTCCAGTAGACCCAAAAAAGCTAAAGATAAAAATCATGCATACCTCCATGAAAACCCACGTGGACTAATGGCTAATAACCACAGTATCACTGCCTCCCACAAACCCTGCTGTACTGCGTGAAACTCCAGATCACTGACAAATGAGACTTGGAAGGGAAAGCCAATCTCCAAGACTGACACAAGTTCAATTTCTCACCAGAGCAGCTGGATTGGGATTCCAATGCCCAAGTAAATTGATTCAAAGGAAACAAACATTAATTAACAAATGAATAAGATTTTTTTAAAATCCAGCTATACTCTGTTTTAAGAAGATAACCTAAAACATAACTTTCTCAAAAATATAAAATATTTTTTAAAAAAGTATACCACCTGGGACGCCTGGGTAGCTCAGTCAGTTAAGCCTCCAACTTTGGCTCAGGTCATGATCTCATGGTTCGTGAGTTCAAGCCCCACATCAAGCTCTGTGCTGACAGCTCAGAGCCTGGAGTCTGTTTCAGATCCTGTGTCTCCCTCCCTTATGCCCCTCCCCTGCTTGTGCTCCATCTCTTTATCTCTCAAAAATAAATAAACATTAAAAAAAACTTTTAAAGTTATACCATCAAATACTAACCCAAAGTAAGCTCAAATAGCAGAATTAATATTGGATAAAATAGTTTAAGGCAAAGACAAACAAGCAAACACAAAAACAAACAAACAAAACATTGGGGATGAAGAATGTCATAACAAAATTATAGAAGGAATACTTTACTGAGAGATTCTAGAAAGTCACAGACCGAACACAGGTGTTAACGTTACCTCAGACTATACATTAAAGCAAAAGCTGACAGACTTATGTGGGAGTGCCCCAGGCTCAGCCCTTGGTCTTCTGCTCTTCACCATCTACACACATTGTTTTGATAATCTTATCCAGGCTCATGGCTTTAAATACCATTAATGTAGGCTGCTGTCTCCCAAATACATATTTTCAGCCCATCTCTATCCTCAACTCCACATATGTGTATCCAATTGTCACCTCTGCTCAAAAATTGAAGAGATTTCTCAAACCTAACATGCCTGAAACTTAACTCCCATACTTGTTCCACCTCAGCCTTCTACACCACTGTCAATGGCAAGGCCATTCTTCCAGTTGCTCGAGCTAAAATCTTTGAGTTGTCATTGACTCCCCTCTGTCTCTCAAGTCCCCTATTTAATCAGAAAATTATTCCAGTTCTATCTTCAAACAATGTACAAATTCTCAGCACTTCTCATTCACTTCATTATTATCAACTAGAGTCCAAGCCGCCAATGTCTCTAAACTCATTTTTCTATTGCCACTCATAGTCCAATCTTAACATGGCAACAAGAGAGATCTGTATAAAACCTAAGTCATATTGTGTCACTCCTCTGCTCAGAATCCTCCAGTGCCTTCCCATAGTCCATATCTTCAGACTGAAAACCAAAGTCTTCTCAGTGATTTATCTGGTCCTACCCAATCTGTCCATTATCTCTCTGCCACCATATCTTACTGTTCTCCTCCTCATTACTCCATTCGAGGCCCAGAGGTCTCTTTGATGTTCCTCATACTCAAGAAGGCATTTATAATCCTCTTATTTTCCTCCTATGTCCACTATTCAAACATGTAGCTGCCACATTTTTACCTCGGGGTCTTTGTACTTGTTCCCCCAGCCTGGAATACACCAACCACAGACATTCACAGAAATCATTCCCTCACCTTCTTCAGGCCTTTTCTCTCAAGTGTCACATTCTCATTGAGGCCACTTCCATCCCACATTTAAAACTTGGTTCCCCTCATCATTCTCCATTCCCTTTCCTGGTTTTTATTTTTCTTTATATCATTTAATAATAAAAATTTATACTGTACACTGAGAATTTGTTTGTTGATTTCCCCTTGAAGGCAGAAGTTTCTCTGGTTGATTTGGTACTTCTTTCCCAATGTTTAAAATATTCCCTGACACATAATGATTTTGGTTTTATCAACTTCTGGGTGTATACAAGGCTGTAGAAGGAGCACCATTCTGAAAGAATTAATCTTAGATTTGGTTCCAGGGGATAGGATTTCAAATCTCTGCCTTCTAAACTTCACTGTGGCCTTAAATTGTCTAAATTCTCTGAGTCTCAGTTTTCTAATCTGTAAAATGGGGATTTTTTTTCTAGATATACTTTAAAATTTAAGTGGAAAAAAACACATATCAACAACAATTTGACAGGATGCATATGACAGGATGCCTAAGCTTGGTTAGGCAAGGTTTAAAACAATTAACTTGTATACATTTGGATAAATCACAGTGTATTGTTACCCTAGATTCTACTCTTCGTTTTCCTCTATGTTCTTGCTTTCCCACTTGATATATTTGTTACCTGTCTGATCCATGAGGGCATTTGAGTTTGATCCCTGAAACATATTCAGTATATATTAGTGGTACCTGTAGGTAAAAGTCCCTTGAAAGCCAATGTATGTTTTGCAAAGAATCAGTTTGTTTTCACATATAGAGAAAGCCTTGAAGCATTCCTTAGAACCTAGTAAGTTCTGTGAAAAAAGAAAAAAGATTGACGAAATAGCAGCTACCACACTACAGTCTACATATAGACCAAGAGAAATTAAGAACAACAAGAAATAATCAGTGGAATGACAACTGCAGGCTATGGACAGGACTCTGTTAGCTTGTCCCCAAATCCATCATCCAAAAGCATCAGTGGTCACAAAGAAAATGAAGAAAATATAAACACTAAAAAATAATGATAGGCAGGGGCAAAATAAAAAAAACTCCTGATGCCAAACAACCAAGATAATTAAGTTGGAGTTTGAAATAATTTGAAGGTTTTCCTTTTTTGGTTAAAACTAATTTTCAAAGAGGGAGCTTCATTCTCTTTTATCCTCAAAATATGTGTAGGTATAAAAAAAAATCTAGCTTTATTTTCTCGACATGTTTTATTGGAGTGTCCAACCAAGTGAAAAGCTCTAGCCGTTGGGAATGCTGCTGTGAATATTTTCTATTTGCAGGTTTTGTTTTTGTAGCTAGTGGGCAATTTTTTTTTTATTGAGTACCTTAAGATCCATTTAGTCTCCTGGCAACCATTCTCTACATTTCTCACAAAAGGACAATGAAATTACTGTACTTTTGTGGTTAAAAGAAAAAATCACTATATTGCTGATCCTTTTACCTATGCAAATTCAAACAGAACAAATCTCAAAACTAATAGCATCCAGTTTTTACTTTAGATAGAGCATAGAGGTCAGTTTGTTACAAACTGAAACAATTATTCTTTTAAGATGAATAAACATGAAATTAGCTGTCACACGTCTTTACTAGAGAAACAAATTAGAGTGTTCATCAATGTGGCGCTGCCATCAAATGACAGCTTTGGCTTTAAACAAAACATTAGGGCAGCCACATTGACTACCCCTTCAGACAATACCACACACAGGAAAGAAGTTCAGAGGCATCAAAAATAGGTGTTTGCATCCAAATTCAGGAAAGTTACCGATAAGGTATATTCTAGAGGATATAATTATCTATGTTCAAGGTTTAAACAGAGAAGAGAGATCAGAAATTATTTTTTTTCTTAAGAAACAAAAGGGAAATGGAAGAGGAAAATTTCACAACTTGAGAAGAAATTCAGTATATTTTCATATGGTAACATGAATCTTTCTAATAAAATATTAAATAATCATATAGCTAGAACCTCACAAAAAGTATCTCTAATTCTCCCAACAATATTGCAGCATGTAAACTGGGGCTTGGAATCATTAAGTAACATGTCCAAGATCACATAGCTAGTAACAGGCAGAGCCGGGGTTTAAATCCAAGTCTATCTAATGCATGTCCAATCCCACTGTTCAGCCTCTCAGTACAAAATTGCCCTTTTCACAAACATTCTATATTTTCTCAGGAGAGGTTTGGGTATCATCCATATATACCATTGAACTTCATATCCAAGTGCATTGTCTTCTGGAATCTCAGGCCAAAGGAAATTTTCAAAAGCAACCATGAGGTAATTTTATGGGAAGAAAAAACCACAGTCCCAATGCCAGATCACCAACTTAGTCTCCCATTTTAATTAAAAAGCCAATCCACACCCTCAAGTAGTGCTTACCAACTACAAAGCAATATAACTCTCTACCAGAAAATGCTCAAAGTTGCACAGGGAGGAGTTTTCCAGTAGGAAGAAAATAGAACATTTAGAGACAGACCAAATGAATAGGGTCAATATTATTTTGGGGTTCCTAAAAAGTATTCTTGTAGCATTTCTGTGAATATACTGTATTCTATACTATAATGTGAATACTATATTCTATACTATATTGTATTCTATACTATAATGTAAAGCTGTTGTAGTATAGAGCGGTAATATGCACAGGTTGAATTATGTGGAATAAAAGCATTACCCAATCTGGAAGTTGCATTTAAATCCAATTTTTACCCCTTCATGGGGTGAAAATGGAATGGGATATGCTTCAATTACATCAACCTTTATGACAGACCAGTATATGTAGATATGAAATATAAGAAATCATTTTCATTATATATTATTTTTTATGGCTGAGATTAAGTTAAAACATGAGAAAAATATCTCAGTCTACAAAACAATGCAAACTTGCTTTTTCATTGAGGAGAATATATAAGACTGCAAAAAAAAAAAAAAAAAGAAAAAGAAAAATCAAAAAGTCCATTTACATTGCTTTAACTGTTTATAAGTCTTACATAATTATTTTACCTGCTCTGGTTACTGTATTAATTATATTATCTCTTTCAATTATATATGAACAATTTACAGTTGAACATAAAATCTCACTATGAAGGTACTCTAAGGAAGTAGCTTTTGTCTCTATCTTTTCCTTTCAAGCTTTTACATATCTTTCATTATCCTGTTTCTACAATAAAATCAAGGAGCTGAAAACAAGAAAATGGACACTGTTCTTGTTTTCAATTGCTGTTCTCTTTCTGTAGTTCAGCCTTTCAAAGTCATCTCTAAAACAATTTATGACAGAGACCTGCATTGTCACTGTTTTCTAAATCAGGTATCATCATTTTTTTTAAAAAGGCTTACGGAACAAAAAATAAAGATCCAAGTTATATCTTAGTATTCCCAGGCTAAGAGACTCATCAAAATCCAGCTTATTAAAAACAACAATAACAACAACAACAAAAAAAAAACAAAAATCAAGTCATTCATGTAAGGTCACCTTCTCCACAAAAAGGTTAAGAGTAAGCTGAATGAACTCCTTACCCAAAACAATGATCTCTCCCACTCCAGCCCTTCTGCCTCCATTATCAACCAGGTTGTCAGTTCAAGAGTGAGACCCACTCAGATTTCCTCAGTTCTGTTGAAAGGCATCAAGAAAAGCCAAGATAACAACCCCTCAGTAACCTATGGCTTCACATCCCCTAACTTCCTTGAATCTTCCAGAACCAGACAAATAATTTATCCCTGTTTATATCAGTTAACACAAGAACCCTCATAATACCTTATCACTACTTATTTCCCATACTGTAATTATCTTAAGTTTATAACATGATGTCTATTCTTCCCCTGCTCACACCCACACATAACTACACCTATCTCCAAAACTTTTCCCTTGTTCTTTCTGGAATTAAAATCCACAATCATCAAAAGTATATACTCAACACCTTCTCTTAGCATTCTGTGTACTTTCTGGATACATACTACCAAATTCTGGCTTTCCCTGAAGGCTCTGCTTCCCACCCAGACCTGTAAAGCAGTGGTTATCTTTCTCCTCTGGGCTGGGCTTCAAAGTGGGACATGTATCCCCCTTGCTCTTCTCCTCATTGGCTTATTCTTCTTCCCACCTTCCTGTCCCAGTTTTAAATTCCATGTTATCAGACACGTCACTCCTGACACTGAATTGTTCTGTCATCAACCTATTTCCAATTCTTTCTGCTTCATTTTTCAGTGGTGTCAGCTCCTGGCTCATTATCATTCTCCCCAACACTTCCCCTGTCTTAATTCTTGGTTCACTGTGATATCTTCAGTAAAGAGCTTTCCAATACCTTGGTTTGTAAGTTCCTTGACAACTTCTTCTCCAATGATCCTGCCCTTCATGGTATGTCAGTCATTACTCCCAATGGGTCAACCCTAGACCTAGTCTTAATCAATAGCTACACCTCCTACACAATTTCAGCGCCATGCTTTATTTCTGATCACCACATAATCTTCCTTCTGACTCTTCTAGTTCTCTATCTCCAAAAATCCTTTGACCCTATGTTCAATGTTTCTGTCCCCCCACTAACCAGTATTCTCTATTTCCCCAGTCTATTTACTTTCATAGGTTATTATTGTGTACCTTCTACTTCTCAAATATCTCCTCCCCTGTTCTCAGTGTACTCTGCTTCCTAATCCTCTGAAAAAATTCAGCAAAGAGATGTCCACTTTTACATCAACCCACATCTGTACCTCTGTAACTGAGCACCCTTCCTTCTTGTTAGTGTAGGTGAATTCTGTTCTGGTCTAAAACTCATCCTTTGACTTTGCAAAGAGCTTCTCATTTACTTAAGGACATAGCTTCAGTAATTGTTCTCTACTTTCTGTATCAATTTCCTCCTGTCTCTTCAATCCGTCTAATTTTCAGGGAGGAAAAAGTTTTACTGTACTTTTCTAGGTCACTCTCTGATCCAACAGTCCAATTGACATAAAACAGATTAATAGGAGAAAAATAAATTGCAGTACTTATATATGAGGGTCTGATAAGAGTAGGAGACCTATAGGCAGTCAGGAAGATGAGGCTTATATGCTACCCTAAGCTAAGAAGGGGATAGGTGGTTGGGACTTGGGAAAAGAGAAAATTTAGTAAACAAATGTTTGCTATGCTTTAGAGAGAAGTCTGAAAACAAAAATATCTTTGGCGATAGCTGCCTTCTTTGTGCAGGCACCTTATCTAAATTCTTTGGGAAAGTTAAGGAGAAAGTTAACAAAATTTTGAGTCTTCTCTTTCTTAAAAATAACATCTTAAAATTATCTTTATGCCAAAGACACACATTTTGGGGTGGCAAATTTTGCTCTCTTACATCATCAACATCCAAATATGCTGCGATTTAATCTTTAAAACATTCTTTTGGTTCTGCTTTTTTAAACTAGCTTCCTATCTAATTTTTGTGGGGTTTTTTGGCTCCTCTGTGCAGTAAAATACTTTATAGGAGTTGTCTGCCCTTGTTTTCAGTTCCTATTCTCCACGCAATCTGGATTTAACCTCCACCACTAAAAAATTTATCTTGCCAAGGTCACCAATTACCCCTCATAGCTAAGTCCAGTGAACAATTCTTAGTTCACATCCTTTGTGACCTCTCAGCATTTGAAAATGTCAATCACTGCTGTCTCCCCGATATACTTTCTTCACTTAGCTTTTAGAATGATATACATATTCTCATTGTACATCAACAGTTGTGTCTTCTCAGTACTCTTAGCTGATTTCTTCTTTTTCTAGAATTTTCTTTTTAATTATGTTTATTTATTTTTTAGAGAGACACAGAATATGAGCAGGGGAGGAGCAGAGAGAGAGAGAGAGGGAGACACAGAATCTGAAGCAGCTTCCAGGTTCCGAGCTGTCAGCACAGAGCCCGACTCGGGGCTCCAACTCATGAACTGCGAGATCATGACCTGAGCTGAAGTAGGACGCTCAACAGACTGAGTCACCCAGGCGCTCCTAGAATTTTTAATATGAAGTTACCTCAGGGCTCAATATTTTTTCTTTTATCCAATTACTTATTTTCCTTTTACTTTCTTTTTTTGTGTTTGTTCCAGTGACTCCCAAACTTCTATATACAGTGCTAGCTTCTTTTCTGAAACTCCAGTTCATATTTCCAAATGTTTCCCTGATGTTTTCATTTAGTTGACTAACAGGTATCTAAAACTTAACATGTCCCAAACTAGACTCCTACTCTTCCTCCTCAAAACTGTTCTATCCAGTCTTCCCCATTTCAACTGATGTCAACTGTTTCCTTCCAGTTTTTCAAGCCAGAAAGCTTACAGTCAACTTTAACCTTTCCAAACTAGCCCCCCCTACTGAAAAACAAACAAACAACCTTTCTTGAATGCCTTCAAAATCTGATCACTTTTCACCACCTTCTTTCAGCATCACTGGTCTAAGTCACTATAATCTCTTTCCTAGTTACTACTCTAGATTTCTAACTGGTTCCATTACTTGTATGCTTTTCTCCCTGGTCTTATCAACTTAGCACCAGGAGGGATCCTTTTTTTAAATTCAAGTCATAAGTGTCCCACCTGAGCTCAAAAACCTGAAATCGTTTCTCAGTTCCCTCAGGGTAAAAGCCAAATTCCTGTGACCTGATTCTTCATTATCTCTGACTCAGAATTACCATCAATTACTACTTCACAATCCACCTTTTTAGACCCAGTAGTTTATTGAAAGAATCATTTTATACAAAAGGTCTTTTTCCAATTTTTTTCTTAAATTTTCCTTCCTTCCAAAGAGTGGCACCTCTGCCTGCCTTTTAACAGAGTTATTTCTTTTTTTAAATATAATTTATTGTCAAATTTGTTTCCATACAACACCCAGTGCTCATCCCAACAAGTGCCCTCCTCAATATCCATCACCCACTTACTCTTCTCCCCCACCCTCCATCAACCCTCAGTTTGTTCTCAGTATCCAAGAGTCTCTTATGGTTTGCCTCCCTCCCTCTCTGTAACTGTATTTTCCCCTTCCCCTTCCCCATGATCTTCTGTGAAGTTTCTCAAGATCCACATATGAGTGAAAACATATGCTATCTGTCTTTCTCTGACTGACTAGTTCACTTAGCATAATACCCTCCAGTTCCATCTACGTTGCTGCAAATGGCAGGATTTCATTCTTTCTCATTGCCAAGGTGTAGCCGCTTTGGAAAACAGTGTGGAGTCTCCTCAAAAAATTAAAAATAGATCTACCCTATGACCCAGCAATAGCACTGCTAGGAATTCACCCAAGGGATACAGGAGTGCTGATGCACAGGGGCACTTGTACCCCAATGTTTATAGCAGCACTTTCAACAATAGCCAAATTATGGAAAGAGCCTAAATGCCTATCAACCGATGAATGGATAAAGAAGATGTGGTTTATATATATTAAGGGAGTTCTTTTAATCTTCTATTCAAACAAACTTATAGTGGAAGTTACCCAGTAGTTTCTCCACAGGTTATTTATGAAGATCAGGGAAGATTTTTAGGTAAGTATGTAGCTAGAAATGAATTGTTACAGTGACGATGATCAGAATCTAAGGATGAAAACTAGTAGCGTTAGCAGATGGGAAAAAGTAGATTTACATTTTTGTAGTAAAAAGTTTGCTTATAGTAAAATTCCAAAAGATAATTATTACAGTAAGGCTCAAGGAGAGTTATTATATAAAGAAAATAAGGTATAAGATTCTAAAGGTGGAAAGTAAGAGTTTATATATTCCAAGTCTCTTAATCTTAACTCCAACTTTTCTCTTACAGGAAAAGCAGAAGGAAGAAAATAAAAGAGTGAGGAGAGAGAAAGAGAGGAATGGGGAAGAGAAAAAGAAACCTTACTCAGATGTTATGGGTCCATCACTTATCAGTTAAGAAATTTTACCAATTTGGGACACATAATTTCAAGTCTCAAAGTCTTAGTTTTTTGTCAATACCTTACCTTATACCATATACAAAAGTTAACTCAAATAGATCAAAGACCCATACCCAAGAGCTAAAACTATAAAACTCTTAGTAGAAAACATGGAGGTAAGATTCATGACATTGAATGTGGTAATAATTTCTTGCATATGACAACAACAGTAACAATAAATTGGTGCTCATGCAAATAAAAAAATTTTGTGCAAAGGATTCAATCAACAATATGAAAAGGCAGCGCAAAAAATGAAAAAAAAATGCGAATTTTTTATCTGATAAGAGATTAATATCCAGAATATGTAAAGAATACCTAACAACTGGACAATTAAAAAAAAAAAATTAAAAGATGGGCAAAGGGCTTAAGTAGGCATTTCTTAAAAGAAGCTATGTAAATGGCCAATAAGCACATGAGAAGATGCTCAACATCACTAATCATCAGCTATCAAAAAGAATCAAATCTTGCCATTTTGGAACAATGATGGAACTAGAGTATATTATGCTAAAGGAAATAAGTCAGTCAGAGAAAGATAAATATCCTATGATTTCACTCATATGTGGAATTTAAGAAATAAACAGATGAACATAGGGTAAGGGAAGGAAAAAAAAAGATAAAAACAGAGAGGGAGGCAAACCATAAGGGACTCTTAAATACAGAGAACAAACTGAGGCTTGATGGAGGGGAGGTGGGTGAGGGGATGGACTAAATAGGGGATGGGCATTAAGGAAGGCACTTGTTGGGATGAGCACTGGGTGTTATATGTAAGTGATGAATCACTAAATTCTACTCCTGAAATCATTATTACACTATATGTTAACTAAGTTGGATTTAAATAATTTAAAAAAAAAAACACCTCAATGAGATACAACTTCATTATCAGTTCCTCAAAAAGTTAAACTTATGGGGCGCCTGGGTGGCTCAGTCAGCTAAGCGTCCGACTTCGGCTCAGGTCATGATCTTGCAGTCTGTGGGTTCGAGCCCCGCGTCGGGCTCTGTGCTGACAGCTCAGAGCCTGGAGCCTGTTTCGGATTGTATGTCTTCCTCTTCCTCTGACCCTCCCCTGTTCATGCTCTCTCTCTGTCTCAAAAATAAATAAATGTTAAAAAAAAAAAAAAGTTAAGCTTAGAATTACCTTGAATCCAGCAAATCCACATCTGTGCATATACCCAATACAGTTGAAAGCAGGGTCTCAAGGAGATATATTTTACACCCATGTTTAGAGCATTATTCACAATGCCAAAAGGTTGGAGCACTCCAAGTGTCCATTTATGAATGCAGGGAGAAACAAAATGTGATATACACATAAAGTCATTAAAAAGGAAGTTTTGACACATGCTACAACATGGATGAAACTTGAAGACATTATCTAAAGTAAAATACGCCAGTCCACAAAGAACAAATGTATGATTCCCTTTATATGTGGTACCTAGAATAGTCACATTAGTAGAGACAGAGTAGAAAGGCAACTGTCAGGGGCTCGAGGCAGTGGAAAATGAGGGATACTGTTTAATGGGTATGGAATTTCAGCTTGGGAAGATGAAAATTGTTGAGATGGATGGGGGGGATTTTTGCACATTGTCAGTGTACTTAATACCACCGCTGTGTTTTCTTAGATTTTGTATTTGCCTATTGGCGTCCATTAGTCACAGGGCCAATTTTATTAACTAGGTTTTCTTATTTCCTGTATCTTTATGCTCTGGCATGTTGCGAGAGCATCTGAGTGTGCAGATCCTGCCCCTCCCAGGACTAGCCAACTCTTAGAACAAAAGGCTCAGAAGGAAGTTCATCTTTTATATGTAAACTAACCAGTGCAGAACAACACCTCCTCTATCTGTCTCAATGGTCCCAAAGCCAGGTATCCCACAATTAGAGACCATTGTTATAGCCCAAAGCCCATTGAAATTATAACAGCTAGTGAACCTCAAACTGCTCACCTTGTCCTGTGTTTAAGAAAAAAAATTATTCAATGATACTCATTAAAGTACCATGAAGCAGACTTTATTCGGGATCATCACAATAGGAATAGGAACCCCTGAAATGGGATTTCACAGTTGGAGAGAGACACTAGGCTCAGGATTCTTGACAAAACTGGGTTTTACAAGCAAGTATATAGAGGACTCTAGGAGGAGGTTAAGAGCCACACTAAAGTTTGGTCAAGCAAAGAAACTGTCACTACCCCAGTAAAGGCCATGGCCTCAGCGACACTTTCCCCTCACTCCTGTCTTCTGCCTCTTGACCACAGCATGACTTTGCCCTATGACTCAGAGAAGCAGGTGTTGACTCTCCCTCCAGAACCTGGTAGTCATCAACTCCTTCCTTCAAGCCTTGGTTTTCATCTTCTCCTGCGGTCATCCCAAATTTACCAGACCATATACATTCTTAGAATAGCCACTGAACTGTATGCTTAAAAAGTTAAAATGATAAGATTTTATGTAGTTTTACTCCAATAAAAATTATTTAAGGTTAGTAACCAACTATCTTGTTACTCTCTGAGTAACAGGTGAAACAATTCATGTTAAGTTAATTGTAAAATATTAAATTATGAATTTAAGAGTGAGATTATGGGAGTTATCCCCATTGACAGCAGCAACTAACCAAGTTGATTTATCTTAATAATATATGTTCAGGGTGTATTATTTTAAATAAAATAGGAATTTTAAGTTTATGTTTGAGCTACTGTACCTGTATTCCTATGACAGACTTCTAAGGTATCATAAGCATATATTATTCTTATAATATGCAAAGATCAGAGGACTTAATGATTTTTTTCCAATTTATAATTTTACAAAATTTAGTCTTCTAATTGCATCTTTCCATTCAGAGCTAATCAGTTTTGTATGTGACTCAATTCTCCATAAGTTTCAACTTCTACACTTCTCAAGAAACATTCACATATATGTTCTGATGTCCAGGACAAACTTTATGAGACCAATCTATAATATCTAAGGTAGATACTTGCATGAATATTCACTGACTTTAGTGGAAAATCTCATGAACACAACTTCTAGTAAAACCTAAGTATCAGATATTTTAAAACCTATCATTGGGGGTGCCTAAGTGGCTCAGTCGGTTAAGCGTCCAACTCTTGGTTTCAGCTCAAGTCATAATCTCATGGTTCGTGAGTTCAAGCACCACAGTGGGCTCTGCATTGGCAGCATGTAGCCTGCTTGGGAGTCTCTCTCCCTCTCTCTCTGTCCCTGCCCAACTCCCACTATCTCTCCCAAAGTAAATAAGTAAATAAATACTTTAAAACCTGTCATTGGGTACTTAAAAACAAAAACATACAAAAAAAGGAATAAAATCCAATAGTTGTCACTCTTCTTTTTATAAAAAATCCTATTTAGGGGTGTCTGGGTGGCTCAGATGGTTAAGCATCCAACTTCGGCTCACAGTTTGTGGGTTTGAACTTCCTGTCAGGCTCTGCGCTGACAGGTCAGAGCCTAGAGTCTGCTACAGGTTCTGTGACTCCCTATCTCTCTGCCCCCCCCACTCACATTCTGCCTCTGTCTCTAAAAAATTAATAAACTTCAAAAAATTTTAAAAAAGAGGGGGGACCAAGGTGGCGGAACAGCATGGAAGTTTTTTGTGTGACTCACACCTATGAAATACAGCCAGACCAACACTAAACCATCCTGCACACCTAGAAAACTGATTTGAGGATTAACACAGCAATCTGCACAACCTGAACCACAGAATTCAGCAGGTACGTGGCACGGATAGGTGAACTTGGGGAGTGAGAAGCCACGGTGGGCAGGGAGCTGCTTTTGCGGGTGGAGAGAGGATGGAGTTGGGAAGGGGAGAACACAGGAAAAGCACCCCTCCCCAAAAACAGCTGGAGAGAAAGAGGAAAATTGGAAACAGCCACAGGGACTAAACTAAAAAGGGAGAAAGGAGAAAGGAGAAAGGAGAAAGGAGAGGGTTTAAATTCCATTAAGACTGTAAATAAGGGGAGTACAGAGTCTGCAACTCTGCAGCTCCATACCTGGCAGTGCTCTGGTGGGAAGGGCAAATCCCCAGGAGTAGAGTGGGGTCTAGGACGTTCTTGGACCACACAGGGAAAAGCTGTTCCACTGCTGGAAGGACATTTGGTAGAGACTGTTGAGGCCCCATGGTCCCAGCAGACCCCAGAGAACGGTCACATTCGCTGGTGCTGGAACAAGGTCGTTAAGGGTGAAGCCTGATGCCAGATGTGTTGTGATTTTCCATAATCCCTGAATAGCTGCTGATACAGTATCTCACAAACTTTTTCTGGGGCAGGCTGGCACCTGGCCACAGTCTTGGGGCTTTAGCAGCAGCAGGGTCCAGCAAGCATTCCTGGGTGCAGCTGACATTTGGCCATTGCTCAATGAGACACTCCCACAGACGGGTGGAACAGGTCAAAGCCACAGTCCTTCAGAAGTAAGGGGCCAGGGAAAACAGTCACATCTGAGAGAAAATTCAGGAGAAGGTACTACCTGGGGCTTGGTCACGGACAGTGAAAAAGCAGGGAGTGGACGAAAGCTGAAAACAAAAGACAGGTATGCAATTGCTGATCAGGGAGAACAGAGTTCTGATACTAAAGACTGGGTAGCTGGGTGAGGCCATTTTAACCGCTCCCGCAAATGCACATACGCACCTACGAGCCCAACAACAATCCACCCCAGTAGGCTAGCAGCGCCACCTAGTGGAGAATGGAGCTGTTTACACTAAGCCCCGCCAAACCGGGTCATCCTTGCTCTTCAAAAACACAACTCTGACCACCTGCTTAGTTCATGGACTATAAAGCACTTCATAGTCTGACATCTAGGGTAAAACGAAGTAATTTCAGTTATATTTCAATCTGTTAGCAGATCTATTCAATTTTCTTTTTTTCTCTCTTTTTCACTTCTTTTTCTTGAACACAGGAGGAGAAAACATTCAGTTTTATTTTCAATGTTTATTAAAAATATTTTTCTTTAAATTTTTTACTACATTCTTTACTTTTCTGTAAATTTTTACAAATACTATTTTACTTCCATCATTTAATTTTAGTCTACTTCAATGTATTTGTTTTTTTCAAATTCTCAAATGATTTCCTTCCCCCCCCCCCCTTTTTCTCAATCTATCAAACCACTTTCAACACCCAGACCAAACACACTGAGGATCTAGCATCATTTATTCAATTTTAGGGGTTCTTTTCAATTTTTTAATTTATTATTTTTTAATTTTAATTTTCTTTAAATTTTAATTCTTCTATTCATTAATTCCTTTTCTCCCTTCAAAATGATGAAATGAAGGAATTCACCCCAAAAGAAAGAGCACAAAGAAATGACAGCCAGGGATTTAACCAACACAGATACAACAAGTAAGATGTCTGAACCAGAATTTAGAATCACGATAATAAGAATACTAGCTGGAGTCCAAAACAGACTAGAATCCCTTTCTTCAGAGATAAAAGAATTAAAAAATAGTCAGGATGAAGTAAAAAATGCTATAACTGAGCAGCAATCACAGATGGATGCTGTGGTGACAAGGATGGATGAGGCAGAACAGAGAATCAGTGATATAGAGGACAAACTTATGGACAATAATGAAGCAGGAAAAAAAAGAGGAAGGTTAAGGCAAAACAGCACGATTTAAGAATTAGAAAAATTAGTGACTCATTAAAAAGGACCAACATCAGAATCATAGGGGGTCCCAGAAGAGGAAGAGAGAGAAATAGGGGTAGAAGTGTTACATGAGCAAATCATGGAAGAAAGCTTTCCTAACCTGGGGAAAGACACAGACATCAAAATCCAGGAAGCACAGAGGACCCCCAATAGATTCAACAAAAACCGACCATCAACAAGGCATATCATAGTCAAATTCACAAAATACTCAGGGAAGGAGAGAATCATGAAAGCAGCAAGGGAAAAAAAGGCCCCTAACCTACAAGGGAAGACAGATCAGGTTTGCAGCAGACCTATCCACAGAAATTTGGCAGGCCAAGAAGGAGTGGCAGGATGTATTCAATCTGCTGAATCAGAAAAATATGCAACAAAAAATTCTTTATCCAGCAAGGCTGTCATTCAAAATAGAAGGAGAGATAAAAAGTTTCCCAGACAAACAAAAATTAAAGGAGTTTGTGACCGCTAAACCAGCCCTGCAAGAAATTTTAAGGGAGACTGAGGGGAGAAAAGATGAAAAAAATACAGATAGATACTATATATATACAGATATATGTATATATCTATATATCTATATCTATATCTGTATCTATAGATATAGATATAGATATAGATATAGATATAGATATAGATATAGATATAGATAGATATATATAGGTAGATATCAAAACCAATAAAGATTAGAAAGGACAAGAGAACAACACCAGAAGCTCCAACTCTACAAGCATCATAATGGCAATAAATTCGTATCTTTCCGTACTCACTCTAAATGTCAATGGACTCAATGCTCCAATCAAAAGACATAGGGTTACAGAATGGATAAGAAAACAAGATCCATCTATATGCTGTTTACAAGAGACCCACTTTAGACCTAAAGACACCTTCAGATTGAAAGTAAGGGGATAGAGAACCATCTATCATGCTAATGGTCAACAAAAGAAAGCCAGAGTAGCCATACTTATTTAGACTTTAAAATAAAGACTGTATCAAGAGATGCAGAAGGGCATTTTATCATAATCAAGGGGTCTATCCACCAATGAGACCTAACAATTGTAAACATTTATGCACCAAATGTGAGAACACCCAAATATATAAACCAATTAATCACAACCATAAAGAAACGCATCCATAGTAATACCATAATAGTAGTAGACTTCAACACCCGACTCACAGCAATGGATAGATCATCTAATCAAAAAATCAACAAGGAAATAATGGCTTTGAATGACACACTGGACCAGATGGACTAACAGATACATTCAGAACATTTCATCCTAAAGCAGCAGAATATACATTCTTCTCCAGTGCACATGGAATGTTCTCCAAAATAGACCATATACTGGGACACAAATTAGCCCTCAGCAAGTACAAAAAGATTGAGATCATACCATGCATATTTTCAGACCACAATGGTATGAAACTTGAAATCAACCACAAGAAAAAATTTGGAAAGTAACAAATACTTGGAGACTAAAGAACATCCTACTAAATAATGAATGGGATAACCAAGAAGTCAAAGAGGAAATTAAAAAGTATATGGAAGCCAATAAAAATGATAACACCACAACCCAAAACTTCTGGGATGCAGCAAAGGTGGTCCTAAGAGGAAAGTATATAGCAATACAGGACTTCCTTAAGAAGGAAGAAAGATCTCAGTTACACAACCTAACCTTATGCGTTAAAGAGCTGGAAAAAGAACAGCAAATAAAACCCAAACCAGCAGAAGATAGCAAATAATAAAGATTAAAACAGAAATTAATGCTATTGAAACCAAAAAAAAAAAAAAAAGTAGAACAGATCAATGAAACCAGAAGCTGGTTCTTTGAAAGAATTAACAAAATTGATAAACCACTAGCCAGTTTGATCAAAAAGAAAAAGGAAAGGACCCAAATAAATAAAATCAAGAATGAATGAGGAGAGGTCACAGCCAACACAACAGAAATACAAATAATAAGACAATATTATGAGCAATTATATGCCAATAAAATGGGTAATCTGGAAGAAATAGACAAATTCCTAAAAGCATATACACTACCCAAACTGAAACAGGAAGAAATATAAAATTTGAACAGACCCATAACCAGAAAGGAAATCGAATCAGTAATCAAAAATCTGCCAAAAAACAAGAGTCCAGGGCCAGATGGCTTTCCAGGGGAATTGTACCAAACAATTAAAGAAGAGTTAACACCTATTCTCTTGAAGCTATTCCAAAAAAATAGAAATGGAAGGAAAACTTCCAAACTCTTTCTATGATTCCAGAATTACCTTGATTCCAAAACCAGACAGAGACCCCACTAAAAAGGAGAACTATAGACCAATTTCCCTGATGAACATGGATGCAAAAATCCTCAACAAAATATTAGCCAACTGTCTCCAACAATACATTAAAATAATTATTCATCACAACCAAGTGGGATTTATAGCTGGGATGCAGGCCTGATTCAATATCCGCAAAACAATTAACGTGATTCATCACATAAATCAAAGAAATGACAAGAACCATATGATCCTATCAATAGATGCAGAGAAAGCATTTGACAAAATATAGCATCCTTTCTTGATAAAAACCCTCAAGAAAGTAGGGATAGAAGGATCATACCTCGAGATCATAAAAACCATATGTCAACTTCCCAATGCTAATATCATCCTCAATGCAGAAAAACTGAATGCTTTCCCCCTAAGGTCAGGAATATGACAGGGATGTCCACTCTCACCACTATGATTCAGCATAGTATTGGAAGTCTTAGCCTCTGCAATCAGACAACACAAAGAAATAAAAGGGATCCAAATCAGCCAGGAGGAAGTCAAACTTTCACTCTTAGCAGATGACATGATACTCTGTATAGAAAACCCAAAAGATTCCACCAAAAAAACTACTAGAACTGTTCCGTGAATTCA
This sequence comes from Panthera onca, assembly GCF_046562875.1. NCBI lineage: Eukaryota > Metazoa > Chordata > Mammalia > Carnivora > Felidae > Panthera > Panthera onca. The sequence goes on from NC_138339.1 coordinate 78,886,976, forward strand.
GCAAAGTGGCAGGATATAAAATCAAAGCACAGAAATCGGTTGCATTCCTATACACCAATAATGAAGCAACAGAAAGAGAAATCAAGGAATCGATCCCGTTTACAATTACACCAAAAACCATAAAATACCTAGGAACAAATCCAAAGAGGTGAAAATCTATACACTGAAAACTAGAGAAAGCTTATGAAATAAACTGAAGAAGACACAAAAAAATGGAAAAATATTACATGCTCTGGATAGGAACAACAAGTATTGTTAAAATGTTGATACTACCCAAAGCAATCTACATATTCAATGAAATCCCTATCAAAATAACACGAGCATTCTTCACAGAGCTAGAACCAATAATCCTAAAATTTGTATGCAACCAGAAATGACGCGGAATAGCCAAAACAATCTTGAAAAAGAAAACCAAAGCAGGAGGCATCACAATCCCAGACTTCAAGCTATACTACTTTGAGGCTATAATCATCAAGACAGTATGGTACTGGCACAAGATCAGACACTCAAATCAGGGGAACAGAATAGAGAACCTGGAAATGGACCCACAAACATATGGCCAACTAATCTTTGACAAAGCAGGAAAAAATATGCAATAGAATAAAGACAGTCTCTTCAGCAAGTGGTGCTGGGAAAACTGGACAGCGACATGCAGAAGAATGAACCTGGACCACTTTCTTACACCATACACAAAAATGAACTCAAAATGGATGAAAGACCTAAATGTAAGACAGGAAGCCATCCAAATCCTCGAGGAGAAAGTAGGCAAAAACCTCTTTGATCTTAGCCACAGCAACTTCTTACTCAACACGTCTCTGGAGGCAAGGAAAACAAAAGCAAAATGAACTATTGGGACCTCATCAAAATAAAGGGCTTATGCACAGCGAAGGAAACAATCAGCAAAACTAAAAGGTAACTGACGGAGTGGTGTAAAATATTTGCAAAAGAGGGATCAGATAAAGGGTTAGTATCCAAAATGTATAAAAAACTTATCAAATTCAACTCCCAAAACACAAATAATCCAGTGAAGAAATGGGCAAAAGACATGAATAGACATTTCTCCAAAGAAGACATCCAGATGGCCAACTGACACATGAAACAATGCTCAACATCACTCATCATCAGGGAAATACAAATCAAAACCACCATGAGATACAACCTCACACCTGTCAGAATGGCTAACATTAACAACTCAGGCAACAACAGATGTTGGCGAGGATGCAGAGAAAGAGGATCTCTTTTGCACTGCTGATGGAAATGTACACTGGTGCAGCAACTCTGGAAAATAGTATGGAGGTTCCTCAAAAAACTAAAAATAGAACTACCTTACTACCCAGCAATTGCACTACTAGGTATTAATCCAAGGGATACAGGTATGATGTTTTTAAGGGACACATGCACCCCAATGTTTATAGCAACACTATCAACAATAGCCAAAGTATGGAAAGAGTCCAAATGTCCATTGATGGATGAATGAATAAAGATGTGGTACATATATACAATGGAGTATTACTTGGCAATCAAAAAGAATGAAATCTTGCCATTTGCAACTATGTGGATGGAATTGGAGGGTATTATGCTAAGTGAAATCAGTCAGTCAGAGAAAGACAAATATATGACTTCACTCAGATGAGGACTTTAAGAGACAAAACAGATGAACATAAGGGAAGGGAAACAAAAATAATATAAAAACAGGGAGGGGAAAAAACATAAGAGACTCATAAATATGGAGAACAAACTGAGGGTTACTAGAGGGGTTGTGGGAGGGGGGGATAGGCTAAATGGGTAAGGAGCATTAAGAAATCTACTCCTGAAATCATTGTTGCACTATATGCTAAGTAATTTCAATGTAAATTATTTTTAAAAAATTTAAAAAAAAATTAAAAAAGAAAATCAAACAGAAAAGAAATGCCATTTAATAATGGCTGGAGGACTCACAAAAGAAAGAATAAGTTTTCTTGTTTATTTGTTTTTAATAGCCAACAGTTTACCAGAAGACCAAAGAGAAACTAAAAATGCTATACTTCATATTTTAAAACTTGATTTTTTTTTTTTTTAAATTTTTTTTTTTTTCAACGTTTTTTTTTTTATTTATTTTTGGGACAGAGAGAGACAGAGCATGAAGGGGGGAGGGGCAGAGAGAGAGGGAGACACAGAATCGGAAACAGGCTCCAGGCTCCGAGCCATCAGTCCAGAGCCTGACGCGGGGCTCGAACTCACGGACCGCGAGATCGTGGCCTGGCTGAAGTCGGACGCTTAACCGACTGCGCCACCCAGGCGCCCCTAAAACTTGATTTTTTACAGTAACAAGTAGAATAAAAATCTTCGATACCCCATATACTTATGGATAAATTTCAACCATCAATAACCTTCATAAATTTTCACCTAGTGAATGCTAACCCATAAGGCTAATGTTTCTATAACTCAAATAAAATTGAAATAGGTAAATCATAGAGTTTGGTAATTAACCCAGGGATTGTGAATATGATCCAAGATTTGTGCCCCAAAGATATAAACTACTATATTTTTTTCTCTAATTTTATTAGAGAACTTCAAAAAGCAGATAAACTGCCTTGTTTGGGTGAATCAAAGGTGTTTAATGGGAAACAAAACAAAACAAAACAGCCTTCTGGTACTTACAATCTTTTGACAGAGCAAACACTAGACCTTTTTCTTATAAACCCTACCTTCTAAGCTATTTGAATCCAACTTTATTGATTTGAAAATACTTCACTAGTCTAGGGGGATATTTGACCTTTATTATCTTCCAGAAGAAAAAGCACAAGACTAACAATGCAGAGGCAAGCAATTGTCAGACTCTTGACAATAAGGAAAAGGAACAGGAGGAGTGCTCTGAAGGCAGGGAGGCAGCCAAGCTTAAAGTGCTAAAAATAAGCCAGTGACAACTAATGAGTAATTGCATCACATTTCCTTATACTCAATGGCACGGGGTGCATGGGCAGTAAAAGCAACAGCAGACACATTTCAAACTACCTTGAAGGTCAGGTTGGGTCTCTGCTACCTTTTAGCAATTCTAAACACCAGGTAATAAGAACATTTCTCTTCCCTTATCATGTCTTGGGGCATGATCAAATACCTTTCCAAAAGATAATAGGAATCTTATTCATCATGATCATAATCACCAGAAAAAGTGAATTAAGCATCTTCGGACCTGTTTCAATTTGTGTCATGTTAATTAGATTGTAATCAAAGCACTCAAGAGTCTCCAACAGCCATGTTCAGACTCTCCATCATAATTGCTTGTGAATCCAGTAGGTATTCCATTGTTTCCTTTTTATGGCCTACATAAAAGGAACATCTCAAAAGTCTATAAAATCTAACTTGTAACTCCCTTCTTTCTTAGAAAATGATCTCAAATGAATTTGGGATGAAATCAATACTGTCATGCGTTTCAATTCTCCCTAGAAATAAATTAATGCAAGAATATACAGTTTGCCAATTCAAAATGTACTAAGGGATTTAGAATATAATGTAAAGAAAAAAATTGAATACCATTAGGAAACATTTGGAGCAAAAGTTATCCAAGATAATTGTATCTTAAATGGCATGTTCAACTAATGCTAATTTTCTGTTTTTTATGTAACCCATGAAAACATGGCACATAACATCAGAAATCCCTTACAGAGGTTCAGACAAAAGAGTGACCATACCAAATTAAATTAAACAAAGTAGAATGTACTGGAAAGCTCCAGACTACAAATTAGAACACTGGGTTTGGGTTTGTTTTTCCCTTGTAGCACTAATATTTTAAGACTTTCCTAAAGTCAGACTCTCTGAGCCCCAGTTTTCTCACCTGTAACATAAAACCTCACATACATATGTAAAGTTTCTTCCAGCTCTGAATTCCCTACTTTTAAACCTGATGACTTTTTTAGCTCAGAAGCTATACTAAGAAGAAGGAAAAGTTACTTCTAATCACATACATATATAAGTTAAATTTTGTCTCAAATTTTATGATAAAAATCATAGCTTCTTAATGCATCACCTGTAACTTTCTTTTCATTTTTGCACTTTCAAGTATCAGAAACACTCACATAAACAAGAAGGAATGGAAATAATTAACTTTCTAACTGAAGGAATAATTTCAGGCTGTTTATCAAATTAGAGAACTTATTCTCTAAGTTGCTGTTTAATAACTTTTGTAATAAATCTCTTTCCATCTCCTTTAAAAACAAATTATGTGTATATATGCATGTACAACATGTATACACAGGTACATATTTAATTCATGTAAAGTTCCACATATATATATATATATATATATATATATATATACACACACACACACACACACATTTAGTTCATGTGAAGTGTCACATGGCAAACAAGAATTGAAAATGAAGCCAGGCTACCATAGAAAATCTACTGAGATATCTAAAGGTATTTAGATATAATCTATCACCTTAAGTTCGTCTATGTCATAGTATATCATCAGCTGTATTAGAAATTCTTGCACTCATCTGAAAAATGTTTTAGATCAAGACATATGTTTTATTGGAGGCAGATACCCAGGAGAAACCCAGTAAATGTTTGTGAAATGAAAAAAGGAACATAGGCCCTTTGTATAGATCTGCATACGCCCTTGCAGTTATAAATATGTAATTTACAAACATCTGAGTACCTATGGCTTGCCGCTCCTCTCCAGAATTATCTAATTGTTTTTTTTAATGACACATCGATTAAATTTACTTAACAAATTTATTAGCACTACTATGTGCCAGGTATAGTTTTAGGTGCCAGTACTGCATCTGTAAATACAACAAATAAGTGAAATATAGTGTCCTAGAAGAAAACTAGGCAAGTATAAGAGATTGTACACTGAGTTTGGCAGTGAAGCACATAAAGAAGTCAGATGTGCTGAGGGGGGTACAGAATTTTTAAAAAGCATGCCTAACAGAGGTCTTATTTAGATGATGACATGCAAGTAGAGACTAAATGCAAAACTGTTTTTGTTGGATTTAATTAATATTTTTGATGGTCTCTTCGTGTTTTGATAGGAATTTAATAGCCCTGTTTTATGCCTAAAGCTAAACATGTTAAATTCTATCTGCAGATATTAAGTCATCTAAAAAGTGGCAAACATGTTAATCACCTGAGTAGAAGTTTCTTTTAAACCTTTCAGAAAAATAGTTTTTAACCTCTTTATTATTTTGACAAATGGATAGTTGGAAATAATTACTTACCACTCAGTAGTGTTAATTTTTTTATTGATTTTTTTCTTAAATCATGATTTAAGCTTTTCTCTGAACTTCAGAGGTTGTAACTAAACATCTACATATGGTTGACCAGCCCACGCACATGGCCATGAGGAAAGCAAAATAATTATATATACAATTTAGGTCAAAACTCTACTATTTAGGGGCGCCTGGGTGGCGCAGTCGGTTAAGCGTCCGACTTCAGCCAGGTCACGATCTCGCGGTCCGTGAGTTCGAGCCCCGCGTCAGGCTCTGGGCTGATGGCTCGGAGCCTGGAGCCTGTTTCTGATTCTGTGTCTCCCTCTCTCTCTGCCCCTCCCCCGTTCATGCTCTGTCTCTCTCTCTGTCCCAAAAATAAAAAAAAAAAAAAAAAAAAAAAGTTGAAAAAAAAAAAAAACTCTACTATTTAGGGAAGAAAAGGGGAAACTAAATTACCTAAGTGACTTTGATGGATAACAATTTCTCAATTCTCCTGTCCCCTAGAGCCATGAATAAAAATTTTAATATATTTATCAATTTCTTTTGATTGGCAGTGGTTCTTTAGCTACATCTAAACGATTCTAAAGCTACATCTTAAATCACTGAGAAAAATATGTGTGGGTGTTAGAAATATTTGCAGGACAAGGAAGTAGGGGAAAGAGGTAGCCCTTGTGCCATTCTCCATTCTTGACCTAAATTATGCAGAGCAGCCTACATATTGCACCAAACCCATGACCTGTATAAATCAAGGTTTGGTGAAATCAAAACCAGGGGCTGTGCTTTCCACACTTGTAGAATCTATACTGAGAATCAGTGAGCAGAAATGGACTGATGCATTCATATACATGATTCAGTCACGGAGAAGGCAGAATAAAGCCGAAGTCTTTAAGCATATGTCATATGTCTAAGTTGGAAATACGGTAGATTCATAGCCAATAATAATATTCATGTATTAGAACCTGTGAAAAATCGAGAAAGGGGGCAACTAAAAATAGGGATATATAAGAAATACTCATTAAGTGACTCAACTGGAATTCTGCCAGCAGGTGTTTGTCAGCTTTAGTGCCACTTTCTATGGTGTTCTTGTACCTTCCCCCTTTCTTTGCTGTCTCTGAGAGGCTGTGCTCAAGATCTGGCACTAACCAAATTAGGAAAACTGTGAAATCTATTTTTTAACTTCTTATAACTAACTTTGATTTACATACCCCATTAGTCTGCTTTATCGAACCAAGGTTTTTCAGAAGACAGCAAAAACATGTTGTTGAAGAATATGCTTCTGTCATAATTCCAAGAAGGAATTATTATTTTCAGACTTAGAGTAGGGCAGCTCCAGGAAAAAGGTCTATAAACAGGAATAGAAGGGCCAGTAAATGACGAAACTATGCCAGAACCACAGCAATTATAGAGGCTGAAGCAAAACACAGCATGGTCTCCTTGTGGGCAGAAAGAAAGGAAAAGTGATTATGTGTTTCCTGAATTATACTATGAAATCTTTTCTCACATGCTTTCTGTACAACAGATTCTTCTCCCCCCTCTCCCAATCTCAATGCCCTTAGTTTCTAAAAGTCATTCTAAAACCTCTGGTAGCTTCCTTTGTCAAATCTAAATGCTCCTTCTTCATGATCACCTTCATGGATCTCCCTGTCACATTTGCTTTTCCCAGAAAACATGTCTTCTTTATTAAATATATGGTTTGCCATGCTTCATCCTTCAGAGTCTCTTCTCTTAAAACTGTGCTTCTTCTCCTAGTGCTACTCAAGGACTGAGCAATTCTGGCCAGTGCTTAGGACTTGAAAACATTTCAGTATTGTTAGAAGTCTTATTTGGTGTTTTGTCTTACCTGCTGTAATCTATTCATGGACAATAATCACATTTTGTCTTTAGAAAATGCTCCCACAGTTCTAGAAATGGAACCTAGTTCATAACTTCAACATAATTAAAAATGATAGCTATCATCATCTGATACAGAGAAAAAGATCCCACTCACTGCCACTATTGAAAAGATAGTTTCAGAATTTATTTGATTAAGAATTTACCTTTTTTTTAATACTAGTGGAACAAAGGATAGCTTTGTTCCATAATTTAAATAAATGTTACTAAATGAATGTAGGCTCTTATTATGAACCTGATCAATGTGCTGGCTTGTATTATTTTTTTTAAAGTTTCTTCTCTTTTGATTTTCTTTAATTTGGGGTTAAATAAAATCCCAACAGTCTGTTCATTATTGACAAAATTTTTATGGGTTCTTTTCACCAAAAGCCAAAATGAAGATATTCAAAAGTCTCCTTGTTTCTTCTAAACACAAAAGAAAAAAAAGCAGTACGAGTATTATAGTCTTGCAAGAAGTTGAGCATAGTTTTCACAGACTTCTTTGAGAGTTAATGGCTCCATTTGTACTTACTCTCCATGCTGCTCTTAGTGATCCTTTCCATGAATTCAAATTTTATTTCTACTTGACCCATGATGAATATAAACAGAAGAGTGCTGGTCTGAACCAAGTGTACACACAACCTCAAACATATGTCCAGCGATCCACTTATCATACCCTACATAACAAACAGTCCCAAAGTTTAGTGGCTTAACACACAAGTTTATGTTTCTGTATCACAATTGTGAGGGCCTATTGGGCCTTGCTGGGAAGTTCTTTCTTGGAGTCAGTCATACTGTGTACAGTTACAATCAAATGGCAACTAGGGCTGGAGTCATCTGTATAATCATTTGGGCTACAAGTCTCTGAAGCTTCTTCACTCATTTGTCTGACACTAGCTGAGATGGCTAGAAATCCTAGAGGCTATCATGAACTCTCTCTCCTGATGAAAGCTACAGTCAAAGTCTACCTTGTATGTAGTTTCAAATATAAAAGAGAAAGGCAGTATCAATAGTATCTTTCGCATGTTGCCATAGCTACTAGGCATCTTTATAATATGAATATCTATATATAATTGGATTTCGTTTTGTATTTTGACTGCCTTTCCCAGACTACAAGTTCCAAGATTCCCAGGAAGACCTTGGCCTAAACTTGGAAGTCATGCAGTATCTCTTCTGCTACTTTCTATTCGTTGCCCAGAGATAGCCCAAATTCAATGTGGATGGGGCCTTTCAAGATTGTGAATACCTGGATGTGTGGTTCATTAGGAAGCCATCTTTGGAGAGTAGTTACCATGAAGCTACATATAAGGCCATGGTCAAAGTACCATCTTTCTTCATCCCTGAATGTCTTATGAAGCATGTAGCTTCAGGTGGGAATTACATCAAGCCAGAGAAACTGAAATACCTTGGTAATCAAAGGGGGACACATCCATTTTGGCATCACAACCTTCAAGGAATGTGTGGTGTGTTTTATTTACTAAAATGTACGTGGAGATTTTATTTATAAGCAAGAGTTATTTATAAAGGTGAAAAATTGAAAACAACCCTTTTGCCCAACAGTGGTAGCTTAAATTATAAAACACATATACTGGAATACATGCCACCACAAAAACATGTTAAAGTTAATTAAACACATGGGAGAAATGATACAGCACTCTGTAGAAAGACAGGGATCAATATATATAATTTCATAAATATATGCATGTGTGTATGTGTATAAACATAAACCAATAAATACATTCATGCTGTTGCATAGCAAAAAAAAAGAGTAGAACTAATATATGCACATGTGCACAGTGATTATACTGAGTGGTAGAATTATGGTTTTTCATTTTATTCCTCATACTTTCCAATTTTTTTCAATTTTCCATTATTTTTTTAAATTTTTATATCTTTTCCAAACTTTTTGAAAAAATATTTTATTGCCACGTGTCTTGATGTCAAGAGAAGGAGGAAAGACAAAGAGAAAAGCCTGACCCTAAACTTTGTTTAGAATTATTTTTTTCACTGCAAATAAGAAATCAACGTTTCATTAGTCATGCTTTATCTCTTTCAGGCTGTAAAAGAGTATAATTTGGTGGACAGAAATGATGATTCCTTGCCCTAAAAAGTTTAGTAATATTTCAAAATGTGATGAAACTCTAAGCAGAATAATACCTCAATTCAGAAGTCGACTTCAAGTTCAACATGGCAAAATGATGGCACACATCTATCTCTCCTACCTGCTAGAATCCCACTGAAATTAAAAAAATTTGTGGGGGAGAAATGCATTGGACAACCAAAAAGTTTCCTACTGCAGACCAAAAATTTTGATAGCTCACTACATAAAAAGAAATTAGGTAATGAGTCAGAGAAATCAGAGTTTAACACATGAGAAATAGACCTAAGAATAGATACAGAGGCAGAAAAATAGATCAGAAAATACATGATATAGTGTTTGGAATACAGTAAGCAAATTAGTGAATGATATGATTACTGCTGTTGTTAGTGTATTAAGTCATTGCTCAAGACTTGCATACCATGCCAGTATATCCTATTTTCTCTCAAACACATTGTCTTGGAGGATCCCCAGACATCTCAAATTCAATATATTCAGAAAACAAACTCATCATTTTTCCTCCCAACACTTGCCTCTCCGCTTTCCTAATCAGCCTAAAGTAAGGACCTTCTATCATCCTTTCCACCTCCTTATCCTTCAGTTACCATATTCTACCAATTACTACTTCACAATTCTCTCTGTGTATGTTCCCACCTTTACCTTTCCATTTTCATAACTCCAGTTTAGGTCAGTTTTATCTTGAAACATTTTTTTTAAGTTTTCTCCAGACTTGTACCATGATATTTCATTTCCTATTTCTCCATCATTTTGTTTAGTTTGTATGTATTCCTTTATATTTATTTTTTAATCTCTTAAGTAATACATCTACTAAAATTAGAATAAGCAAATCAAAGAATAATACTCATCAGATTTCAAGTTCATGGAAGGAGTTTCCCAAGCAAACAGTGAGCAAGAGAGAACAAAAAAGATCAAGTCAAAGGTTTTGTGTAATGGCACATCCTTGTACAGCTTTATCAAGCCACACCCCCCCCCCCCACCGTGAACTTGAAATTTGACACTATGACTTGTCCAGGCTGCTCTTGCCAGAGATTGCGATATAATTCCCAGTTTGCATTAAACCTATCTCTGCTCTGGTGAAGGCCAGCCCACCTTCACCCCAACATTGAAGGTCCACCCACAATTTCTGATAAACAGCCTAAACCAGGTAAGAGTGTTCTATCTTTGTAGGAAGAGTTGTCAGATAAAGAAGAAGAAACACCAACAAAATTTAAATCTTTTTAAAAAAGGGAATTTCTAAATAGAAACTAAAAAGACTTTAATAGTCGACTGAAAAAATGATGGTACATTGGCTTTAACAGTACAGTGGCTGGAAGGGGCTGGGCAAGTGATGAGACAGTTTATAGGGTAAATATAATTGCAAGCTATTTAAGATTCAAGGTGACAAGCTACAAACTGAAACAGATCTAGAGAAATACACTTTAAACCAGTGCCTAAAAGTACAACTTCTTAGTGATTTTGTTTAAACTGAGACGTGTAATTTTGATTTTGGTATTCACTGTGAAACCTCCAAATCCAAGTCTGTCTTTTAAGTATCAACGTGTATGTGGAAAAAAATCTTTAACTCTGGATTTTTTTGAAACATCAAGAGTTTGCGGGCAATAACAAAACCCATATTCTGAAATAATAACTATATGCTGATTTTATATTTAAACAACAATCAAAAATACAGGGCTATATACTTCACAGACGATAAAAGATACATCTCAAGCTCACATATCACTCAGTATTTCCTCCTTACTTGGTAAAGTAGAAGTAATCCTTAGCCAATATGACTGTGACATCCCCATGCCACTCCATCTGAAATCTCTTACAAGTGTCCTCTACTGCTCTTGTTCCAAACCCACCTATTCTATACAGGAGTGTCCTTTCCTCCTCTGGGACTAATTTTATTAAGCCTTAGTTGGTTTAGCAACCACTCAGAGTACAACTTTTGAATACTAGATCTGTGCTTTTCCCGTGAAGATTGTGGCACCACACTGGCTCTGTGCTTGCTATGGACAATCTCTTCAGGAATAGGAAGTCTGCTCTGTTGTTGGGATTTATTTCTGATTGTTACCTGGTAGGTTTTAAAGAACTCTTGCAGAAAAAAAGTCTATCTCTTGGAGTTCAAATTGAAAACTGATCCCTTGTCTTTACAGTAATACTCTCCTAGAAACACAATCGAGCATGTCCTAGAAGAGGATGGCTCTGGAGACTGGTGGTTAATGACTGCCTGCTCACTCTATGTGTTAGAGAACAACTGAGTAGGAAATACAGTAAAACCTTGGTTTGCAAGCATAATTTGTTTCAGAAACATGCTTTTAATCCAAAGCACTTGTATATCAAAGCTAATTTCCCCATAAGAAATAATGGAAACTCAGGTGATGTGTTCCACAAGCCAAAAATAATCATATAAAAATAATTACAAGACTGTAATATAATATAAAATAATAAAGAAAATATAAAATTTAAAGAAAAATAAACAAATGAACCTGCACTTGCCTTTGAACACCTTCTTGGCTGGTCTGAGGGAGACAAGAGAGAGGAGAGTTATTGTGTAGGATGACTTTCACTATCACTAATGGAATCACTGCTATCTATTGACTCAATGGAACATTTGTTTTCATGCAATTTTAACAAGGAACTTATCCAATGACATAGAAGGAAGCAAAGTGTTCCTAAGCTTCCTCTTATATGGAAAAGCAAAGGACTGTCCACAGGTGTTTTGAAGTCTGAAAAATACACTAGTGCCAGTTGTGGGCACTTTCCAACATTCTGAAAAATCACTGATTTCTGCCAAACGCTGTGGCCTGAGACCAAGCATGGAAGACAATCACCCACAATCCCACAGAGAAAGAGAGAGAGAGAGAGAGAGAGAAGGACCATTGGCTCAGTTGTGATCATGTGATGTTCAGCATCACGTACTACTCATATTGCAAGACATCACTTGTTTATCAAGTTAAAATTTATTAGAAAATTTGCTCATCTTGTGAAACACCAACAGAACAAGTTACTCACAATCTAGTTTTACTGTACTCGATATGGAGTTAAAGAACACATGAAGAATGTATTGGATGGATATGAAGTGTGCACATTTTTATCATGGTCACTGATGAAATGATAAGGGAAATTTTCTCTAAGCCTGAGCTGAGGTATGCAAATAACCACCACAGGAATTCAAGCCTAGAGAGTGGAAGAGAAGCAATCAGGGAACCAGTGAGATAGCTTCTCATAAAATTGGTTAAAATCAGCATTAACAAACATGGTGAACTTGTAGCTAACTATCTCGACCCACTAAACGGGCTTCAGTTTCCACAATTGGCAACTCTATGCTCTGCTTCACTAATTCGAAATGCAAGCTAATAACTATTCCTTGTGAAAATTGTTAGCTATTGCCTATTTAAGCCCATCCCTAACTTTGGTCTGAGAAACAGTTTTCTCTGGGAGTTTCCCTCATATACCCTTTTATCCAAGTCAATCTCCAAAGCCTTGCACTAATTTTGAATTGTTCTCAGTGCTTTAATAACCACTCTGTCTAAGAGTCTTCAGTTTTCTTTCCTCAGTAAAAAGATCTAATCGGAATCCCTTGGTGTGGCTGACACTTTACAGAAGCCATAAAATATTTTAAACAGACATTAATCTTTAGCCTTCTGACCACTTTGCCTTGCTAACACATGCAGATCCCCAGGTATCCATTAACACTTGATTTTCATGGTCAATGATTGCTACAATATCACTTCCTTTGGTTTTACTAAAACCACTTTAGTTTTCTCATTATGTACGAAAATATTAGATTCTGGAGTTGGGTTTGTGAAAAATCATAGATTCTAGGGCTCTATTTGTTGGTATTTTAATTTATTGTACAGCAGTTATATTGGATCAAATTAGATATTATGGTAGTTTTTAGAGAAATGTAAAAAGACTAGGCAAATGTGCTACATTATTGCCATTTCACGTAGGTTTAAGAATACTGCCATCAAGCATGGAGAAAAAGTAGATGAGTGATTAGTATTCTAGAATGTGGTCATTTTAACTGTGAGTACCTGAGCTCTCTGACCACTGTGGCATTTGTTTTCATGGCTTTTGCAAATGTGACCACAGTCACACTTCTAAGTGGAATTTCCATCCTAAAACTATGAGCTGTCTATTGTCCTTCCCCCAACCCACAATTATAGAGCAGATGGTGAAAATGATTCAGAATAAATTTACTGGATCAATTTTAAAAAGACAAAGACCATCAACCAGACCATTGACTAACTGCCTTGGCACAGAGCCTTGTGGATGGTTAGGATCAAGTGTCACTGCATTACTGGAGGTAGTAGTTGAAAGGATGTGACTGCCACTTGACCCAAGACTTGGGCCTGGGCAATTGGAGGCTCCTCACCCCCTTCCATGTGCTGGGGATGTACCCTCTTGCCACCACAGCCACAGTGGGAGCTGCTTTTCAAAGACACAGCCTTCAGAGAGCAACGTGTTGTTGAGACCATCTGAACCCAGGATAGGCTTCTATATAAACTGTCAAGATACACTTGTCTTGCGGCCACCCAAGACAAGCCATGTAAGTCCCTTTGTTTGTTAAAACAGCCACCTACCAATCTGAAGTATCTGCCTCTTCCTTCAATCTCTCTCTGCTCTCTGTTTACAGAGGCCAGTTTCAGATTACACGCAGGAATCTCCTGAGAAGATTGTGATCTAATACATAAATATGCAAATGATTGAAATTGAACTTTGCAAGGGTAGAGAGGATATCTTGAAGCATTAAAAGTCTTTTCTAAGCTTCTATCAGCGTCTTAATAGTGCCACCTGACTTCATTAGAGCTGAAGGGCTTTTGCATTCCAATTTTTCTTACTTTCTTGATAGGATTTTCCTTTAACAGATTTGGCAATAACTATTAGCATAAATCAACAATTTTCAGAGCTCTTAGGAACCTCAGAGGTCACTTTATTCTTCTCCTTGTAGAAGATAAAAGTAGGCTAAGGAAGATTAAAGAGATGAAGGGGCTTGGCTATCTCACACAGAACCTTCCATTCCAAAATTCTTTCTAAATTCATTTGCTGTGCCTAAGTTGAATACTTCTTATTAGCAAATATTAAGTCACTTTTATTAGCAGAAACATGGCTAGCATTAAATTTCCAATCTTTATTTCTGGGCTGTATTTACTTCTAATAAAAAAAATAATATAGTCATAAAATATAGAAAGCTACTGGGTCATTTTGTTTGGAATTATCTTCAAAGGTATCTCAATAACTCCATGATAATTATCAACATTTTCAGATTTTAAAAAAAAAATTAGGAAAATAGTGAAAAGAAAGCAGAACTCCAAGTTTTTGAGTGAATAAGCTATGGGAATTTTCACGAACCTACCTTCTTATGTCCAAGATCTTTAGAAACACAAGTCCCAGCAAGGCCCGGAAAGGATTATCATCATAATCACTGAAGCTCAAACTCCTAAATGGAGAGCTTAGTTTCTTCTTGTATTATTGTTGGCTCTGAGAGGTGCAGAGCATGAGTGTAAGTGTAATCATTCCTTATTGATTCTCTGTCTCCTTAAAAAAAGGAATATAGCCTAGCTGTCTTCAGTACTGGTTTCTTACTGCTAATATAACCAACCATAAACATAGCAGTTTAAAGCAATATAGATTTATTATTTTATACTTCTGAAGATCACAAGTCCCAAATCAGTTTCAGTGGGTCAAAGTGAAGGGGTCAGCAGAGCTGGTTCCTTCTGGAAGTTCTAAGGAAAGATCACTTTCCTTTTATTTTCCCATTTCTAGAGCCTCCTGCATTCTTGGCTCAGGCCATATTCAAAGTCAGCAACGTAGCATATTCTATCTTCTCTGACTTCTGCTTAATCTTAATCACAATGGCAAAGTCCCCAAGATAATAAAGACATAGGTGCTACAAATTAGGCTTATGAACATTTTTGAGGTTCCATTATTTGGCCTACCATGCTTTCCTACATCCTTGTAAAATCATGGTCTCAATTCTAGAAAAATGGAAGCTATATTTACTAAAGGAATGTAGGAATCTTACCCATTAAGCTATTCTGCCCTCTTTTATCTTCTTTCCCAGACCAGTTAGGCAAGAACAACATCTAGAGACTTTTATTTGGAATTAGGAAGGTTAATAGTTCAGCATCCCTCAAAAATGGAAAAATCAGAATTTTCCAGCCATCAGAATTGGGACTCACACTGAGGAGAAATCAAATGGCTTTTCAATCCAAAGGGAATTGCTGGTAGCCTAGTCAGTTGCCTGAGATTTATGATATGAAAAAGGCACATCAGAATCATAACACTGAGCCCAAATTTCAGTTTAGATACACAGAAAATGTTTATGTTCTGCATTTGTGTAAAACTGTTTGTATAATTAAAGGTCAGGCCTTACTGATACTTTAAATGGTATCCCTACATGAAATGCTCAGTCTTCCACAACCACCTACTGTTTCTGATCATTTCCTCAAATTATGTCCAGACATATCAGGGAAATAGGGAGTTAAGTGGCCAAAACAACCCCCTGAAGTTTGAGGTGAGAATTTGCCTGACCTTGTACTAGTCTTGGGGCACATGATGGTTGGCAGACCTTGTGTCCATGGTGACCAGACTTGCTAGCAATCTTCATTTAAATTGGCAGGTAGGAGAATAACTCTCCCATCTTGGTCATAGCCTGATAGTGTTCTCTGACTAACTCATCCGGGCCTGACCTCTCCTGTCTGTCCTCCATTCAGTCCTCTGGCCAGAGAGCCCACTCTGACCTCTACTGCCACCATGACTTAGCTACCAGGGCTTCACTCAATCATCCATGCTATGCAGAAACTGAGGACAGCAGTGAAAATCCAACCGCCAGGCCTCTTTTTCTCTGACCATGTTGCATAACTGGGTTTACTTTAATGTGCCTGTAACTATGTCTATAAGGTGGCCTCTGACTGGAGTCTCAAATAAGAGATTCCTGACTTTACCATTCATTGCAGCTCTTCTAGCATGCATAAATACAAGCATGTGCAAGCACATGCATGCACATACACACACATACCCACAGTCCTGGGCCGAAGGCAAGAAGAGGAAATTGAGGGACAGATATATCTCAATTCCCCATGCCATTCTCCAAGAATAGAAAACCATATTCCCTTGAATAATACCTTCTGATTTCAATCAAAACTTATATGAATTATCTAAATTAAGTAATATTTTAATTTGGGGTTTATAAGTTTGGAAAAAAATCCTAGTATCCTATTTAACATGCCAGAAATTGGGTATTTTCTTGGTAATATTCTTCTTATTCCATTTGTAGCAAATCCTAGTAGCAGAAAGCTTCAGACACATAGAATAGAAGACTTATAACTTAAGGGGCACCTGGGTGGCTCAGTCGGTTAAGTGACTGTTGATATCGGTTCAGGTCATAATCTCATGGTTTGTGGTACTGAGCCTTGTGTTGGGCTCTGCACTGACAGCACAAAGCCTGCTTGGGATTCTCTCTCTCCTTCTCTCTCTCTCTGCCCCTCCCATGCTTGGTCTCTCTCTCTCTTTCTCTCAAAATAAATAAACATAAAAAAGGAAGACTTATAATTGATAAATGGAAGGGAAAAGCAGATTTTTTTCCTAAATTTCCTGTTTTAAAAGCTATCAAGGTTAACATCACGCGCGATCTGTCACATGATATCCTATAACCCTGCTATAATAGAATGCAAAGGATAGGTCAGTTCTACTATATTCTTCCCTAAAACACATAATCTTGGTCTATTGATGGAAAAAAAAAAAAAAAAACACCAGACAAACCCAAATTGAGGAGTACATATAAGTAGTCCATGAAACTCTAAAAGTCATCAAAGTAAAGATATAGAAACCATCACAGACCAAAGGAGATAGGAGACTTGACAACTGTATGTAATACAGTGTCCTGGATGGAATTCTAAAACCCTCAGTGTCCTGGATGGTATAATATGAATAGGGTCTCCAGGTTAAACATATTGTTCCAATATTGTCTTTTTACTTTTGAAAAATACACCATGGTAACATAATATGCTAACATTAGGGGAAACTAGCAGAAGAATATAGGAGAATTTGGAATTTCCTTCATAACTTTTCTAACATATTATTCCAAAATAAAAAGGTTGTGTTGAAATCAAAAAGAAAAATAGTGCGATGCCACTTCCAAGATTAGGTTACAAAAAGCACTGAGTTCCATCTTGTTCGCCCCTATCACTAGAGACCTCACTCTGGGGAAACAAGCTGCCACGTTGTAAATAGCCCAATGGAGAAGCCCGTGTTACAAAGAAGTAGTAACTCCAGTCACTAGCAACAAGGACCTGATGCCTGTAAACTGTTACATGACTGAACTTGGAAGTGAATTCTCTCCAATCGACCCTTACGCTGCCTACAGCCTCAACTGACACCTTGATTTCAACCTTGTGACAGACTCAGAGGTATCCAACTAAACTCACATGGATTTCTGAACCTTAGAAACTTTGACAAAACAACTATTCATTGTTCAAAAAAAAAATGAACTGTTAAACTTAAGGGCCCATCCAATGGAGCACAACAATAAAATGCTGATTTATGATTAAAACAAGCAAGTTATTAGAATAACAGAGTATAATAAGTAGTTACAAAACAAGTGAAACCTTAACTTCTGCCTTTTCTTTATGACTACCTGAATCTACCTTTAAAGTGCAGAGAATAGGGGCGCCTGGGTGGCTCAGTCAGTTAAGCGTCCCACTTCGGCTCAGGTCATGATCTCGCGGTCTGTGGGTTTGAGCCCCGCGTCCAGCTCTGTGCTGACAGCTCAGAGCCTGGAGCCTGTTTCAGATTTTATGTCTCCCTCTTCCTCTGACCCTCCCCTGTTCATGCTCTCTCTCTCTCTGTCTCAAAAATAAATAAATGTTAAAAAAAATTTTTTTTAAATTAAAAAAAAAATAAATAAAGTGCAGAGAATAGAACAGATACTGAAAACAGAAGCCTGATACACAATTAGTCCTGCAATAAAGTCATCAGTCTGAGAAGCATGAATGGAGGGGGTGGGAAACATGAGAGGAAAAGAGAGAATCCCAAGCAGGTTCTGCGTGATTAACACAGAGCTTGACACAGGACTCAAACTTATGAACCGTGAGATTATGACCTGAGGTGAAATCAAGAATCAGACACTTAACTAAGTCACCCAGGTGCTCTTTAATGAGTTTTTTTTTTTTTTAATGGCTGTAACACTTATTTATACAACAAATATTTTTGATGGTTAACTGTTATTAAATACATTACCACAGTTTTAGCAGTTATTACTACTTTCAGAAGTTAAATCAGAGACCACTAGCTAACCAAGTATTGGAAAATTTTATGTATCACAATTGTGATTCTAAATAACTTTTCCAAAAGATAATCTGAGCCAAATCTGTTCCTCCTGATAGTGACCAAATTCTAAAAAGAAACGTTTTGTACTATTTTGTCCAAGATTTTGTCTTTTCATGTAATGGAATTCTCACTGCCTGATAGCAAAAATAAAAATATTAAATTGGTTATATATTTATGTCATACACAGGAAACATATATTCATACCTTTCCATTTTTAACACTAGCCCCTAAGGTACTCAAACTGATCCTAAGATTGGAGACATGTGACTTTAACAGAGAAATGCTGATCTAACCACCCAGAAATGAAAACAAAGGGTTGGCTATTCATACCTATTTGACCTAAACATACTACCAGCTAATAATGGAGAGGAGGAGTTTTAAGTACATGTATTTTTGTTTGTTTGTTTTTTAAGCTTATTTATTTATTTTGAGAGAGAGGGGGAGAGAGAGGACAGAGCAGAGAGAGAGGGAGAGAGAGAATGTGTTTTAAATAGCTCTTTATATATCATTTTCTTTTGGACTTTTTTGGTCCCGGTTAATCCCTGTTTTAAGATGTATTGCCTGTTCTGGGAAGCTTTGGCTATGTCTGTGAACTGTCACTGAAGTTTGTATCCTTCATTCTTTCAGGACCTCTCCCTAAAAGGGAATGTACACTGATTCCGTACCTGTCTGCCTCATTCTTACTTACCCATCATCAGGAACTCTTTTCTTTTGCTTACGGGGATCAAAACCACTGTTGGCAACTTCTCTCAGAGCACATTTTCCTATTTCCATTCTTTGAATTTGGTTCATAGTAGTTCAAATACTGTAATGGTTCATGAAGCAATTGGGACTTTGCTGGCAGTTTTGAAAGCTGTGATTGTCTTGACAACTTTATCCTGTCAATATAATTCAGCCTCGACCCACGAGCAATGCTCAGAATAGGACAGGAGTGTAGTCTCCACAACCACTTAATCTTTGGCCTCACTACTAAGGCAGCCAACAAGGGCACCCATTAGTGGTAGATCTGAAAGTGGATTTGGATAGCTTTTACAAACGCTGCAAAAGATCAGAGGCAAGAAAGAAAAGGAAAAAAGTGGGGAGAATGTCTCAGGGTTTTTTCTTTGATAAAAAATAACAGAAGTTATCTCCTATAGGCTTTTAACTTTCTGTTTCAAGAAATAAAGAAGAAAAAAAGAAAAAAAAAAAAAAAAAACTGAAAGAAAAGTTCCCAACCAGCTTTATGTTATTTCTGTTTCATAAAACACTTGTAGACATCCTCAAGTGACTAAACTCATTTAAATTCCCTACGTTTTTATTATCTATTCTTCACCGGTCATTAATAATGATATTGTAAGGCTACATTTCTAAATCTCTTTTCCTTCTTAATATCTTACTGGTGAAGATGTGCACAGACTATTAAAGAATCCAAACCAGGAATATCTTACCTTATTTAAGTGAGTCGTTATCATCATACAATACGGTGGTGAGTCTTGCTCCATCACGACTTTGTTTCCCATTCATTAGAAAACCTGTTTTGCTATTTTTCCTTTATCCAACATATTTTCTTGTTGTTCTATGATAGCCTCTCTTTGATACAGTCATTAACCTTAATTATGTACTGATAAAAATACATCCCAACACCAAAGAGGCCAAAAACAGGAACATTTTATTCTATTTTACTCCTTTCATTTTCAAATAGGGCTATCAGAAATATACATGGAACAATGTTTCTTCCTCCAGACACTGCTATTTCCTCACTGTGCATCCCTGGGAAAGTCACCTACTATCATTCATCCTTTATTTGTTCATCTGCCATAGCCTGGATTGAAACATTTACTTCTGTTGCCTGATCAACCTAGATATGAAGTATTCTTTATCAGTTTCTATTTAAAAAAATAACAACAAACAGCACTGAGAGGGTGGGTAAAAATAATTGTAAATTTTTTCACATTAGGATTTGAACAAGCCATGTTAACAAAAAAATAAAAAGGTATAAAAAGGTAAATGACAAAGTATGAAAGCAATTAGGAAATAATGATGCTAATAGGACAGTATACTACATTTTGCAATCACTTTTTTTTTTACCTTTGTATTACATAAAACAGCTATGCAATGCACTATCTCTGGAGGTAACCTGAGACTGTAATTTTTTGGAACTATAATTTTTTCTCTACAGTTTTCTGAACTGACCAAATGTGTATAAATTTTCATTTTGAGCTATATAAAATAGATACGCAGCAAGAATACTGCAAATTGGAGGTAACTAAGAGTCATGATTCTCTTAACCATTTTATACAGTTACAGCCAAGATAGTTTCATTTAAGAATACATATATATGCAACTTTTTTTTTTATTTTAGAGAGTACCGTTATAGCTAAAAACACCACAAAAACTCTCAGAGTGATATAGGTCTTTTGTTAGAACTCCACCACAATTAATTATGAAGCAAAAGAATGGCACAGTAAGAGAAAATTAGAAGTACCTTTCTACATCTAATGCATCATTAGAATGCACTGCTCCAGTTATTTTCATAAAGCAACCTCTCTGCCTCTCAGCCATCCAACACACAGAGAACTCCACGCACAGGTTGGTGGTATCCTGCCCCCCATTCAAGGGATTATTCCCTGCTCTGCCTTTTCTGAATAAAGCAAAGAAGCCGGGAAGGGAGAAAACTGTGAAAGCACATGGCTGTGATAACATGACACATTTTTTTTAATTTTTTAATATAATTTATTGTCAAATTGGTTTCCATACAACACCCAGTGCTCATCCCAACAAGTATCCTCCTCAGTGCCCATCACCCACTTTCCCCACTCCCCTCCCCCCATCAACCCTCAACTTGTTCTCAGTATTTAAGTCTCTTATGGTTTGCCTCCCTCCCTCTCTGTTTGTAACTTTTTTTCCCCTCTCCTCTGCCATGGTCCTCTGTTAAGTTTCTCAAGATCCACATATGAGTGCAAACATACAGTATCTGTCTTTCTCTGGCTGACTTATTGCACTTAGCATAATCGTCTCCAGTTCCATCCACATTGCTGCAAATGGCATGATTTCATTCTTTCCCATTGTCAAGTAGTATACCATTGAATATATAAACCACATCTTCTTTATCCATTCATCAGTTGATGGACATTTAGGCTCTTTCCATAACTTTGTTATTGTTGAAAGTGCTGCCACAAACATTGGGGTACAAGTGTCCCTATGCATCAGCACTCCTATATCCCTTGGGTACATTCCTAGCAGTGCAATTGCTGGATCATAGGGTAGCTCTACTTTCAATTTTTTGAGGAACCTCCACACTGTTTTCCAGAGAGGCTGTACCAGTTTGCATTCCCACCAACAATGCAAGAGGATTCCCATTTCTCCACATTCTCACCAACATCTATAGTTTCCTGATTTGTTCATTTTAGCCACTCTGACCGGCATGAGGTGGTCTTCTCAGTGTGGCTTTGATTTGTATTTCCCTGATGATGAGTGACACTGAGCATCATTTCATGTGTCTGTTGGCCATCTGGATGTCTTCTTTAGAGAAATGTGTATTCATGTCTTCTGCCTATTTCTTCACTGTATTATTGGTTTTAGGTGTGGAGTTTGGTGAATTATTTATAGATTTTAGATACTAGCCCTTTATCCAATATGTTATTCGCAAATATCTTTTCCCATTCCATCGTTGCCTTTTAGTTTTGTTGATTGTCTCCTTTGCAGCACAGGAGGTTTTTATCTTGATGAGGTCCCAATAGTTCATTTTGCTTTTAACTCCCTTGCCTTTGGAAATGTGTTGAGTAAGAAATTGCTGCAGCTAAGATCAAAGAAGTTGTTTCTTGCTTTCTCCTCTAGGTTTTTGATGGCTTCCTGCCTCACATTCAGGTCTTTAATCCATTTTGAGCTTATTTTTGTGTATGGTTTAAGAAAGTGGTCTAGTTTCATTCTTCTACATGTTGCTGTCCAGCTCCCAGCACCATTTGTTAAAGAGACTATCCTTTTTCCACTGCATACTCTTTCCTGCTTTGTCAAAGATTAGTTGGCCATACATTTGTGGGTCCAATTCTGGGTTCTCTATTCTATTCCATTCCATTGGTCTATGTGTCTGTTTTTGTACCAATACCATACTGTCTTGATGATTACAGTTTTGTAGTAGAGGCTAAAGTCTGTGATTGTGATGTCTCCTGCTTTGGTTTTCTTCTTTAATATTACTTGCACATGACACATTTTTGTATTACCATTTGTCATTCATGTTCAGCCACTACTTCCCCTTGAGATCCTTTTGATTGTTCTTCTTACAGTATCTAAAATAAAATTCTCCATACATGTATTGAGAAAATTCACTGTTTTTACTCTTATAATAGGCTTCATTTCTTTCATATTCTTTGTCTTACATTTTCTTGTCCTTGCTGGGCAGATATAAGAAGTTCTTTCAAGTTAAAGAATACTCACTCCTTCTGGAAATACTGAGATTGCACTCCCTCAAAAGGGAGATAAAAGGAATCGTGTGTTGGGGTAAAATGTAGACAGAATTCCTCAAGGCCACAAGCGGGTCTTAAGGACCAGAGAACCAAAGACTCACACTCCATTTTCTGGAAGAAACTTTAGGGAGGAGTAACAAAAACTCAAAGGACAATGTTCAGATCATTTAGAAAAGCTGGATTCCAGAAATGAGAATTTTTACCATCCGCAAAATATCTTCCCACTTAGAGATTAGTGCTCAACCCTGAGAAGATACAGGGAAAAGTCACATAATGATAGATTAAATTCCCCCTCCAGCAGGTGGGCAAGGTACTGGATTTGGAGTAAGTTTAGCCTAAAAAAAAAGAATAAAACAAGATTTCTCATATATCTATGGCTTCATTTCTTACCTGTTAGAATTTCAGGTTAAATAATCATCTTCTCTTATTCAATCTACTTTTTAGTCTTCTGTCCCATTTGTTCCATTTTCTTCAATATCAGCTCCTCAAAGTAATCTATACTTACTACTACTTTTTCCATATTCCCCTGACAATTTGTTTCTCACCTCCCTTGCTACCAGGTTTCTACCTAAGAATAATAAAGTTATTTACGATGATTACCATTAATCTCAAAATCAATGGCTCTTCCCCAGCTATTGAAAAAGATCTTCTGTAGTACTCCATCCCTCTTGTCCTTATCTTCTTCCAGAAAATTCTCTGCACAACTTTTGTTCTCCTCTTCCTCTCCCTGCCCCTTAACTCTTGCTAATCCCTATGGTATTTGACCTTTTGTTTTTTAATTGGGTGTCCATTCCTTCTCTAATCTCATTAATACCCATGACAACTCAAACATTACTAAGTGTTGACTATACATATGCGAACACATGAAATCTTCTTCCTCTCAGCATGAAATCATGTATCTTATTGCAAAGAAGCTATCTCCAACTTAATACCTTCTGTGTTGCCAAAATGCACATGTTCCAAATTGCACACATCTCTCTCTTCTTGGAGTTGCTTCTTTCCTCCCTTTTCATTCCCGCTCAGTTAATTGCAAAGGACCATCTCATGGATGTCTACGAAGGATAATGTGCAAGTCGAATGGAGATAAGAATGATTCACTTAGGCCAGCTAACCACAGGTCATTCAGAGAATTATAGTCTCATTTTCCATTTTTATACCTCTAAAATTAGTGATAACTTGTAAAATCCTCCATTCTTTCTCTTTTTTCAACTGCTAGCTAGTTGTAAATGCCCAGGGTGACCTCAAGGGCCATTTTTGAAGATGCGTTGTTAGATGCAATGATTTTCTCAGTGTATGTTCCTGAATAACTGTGTTGAGACCCATCCTTATCACATTTTTTTGTGTTAAACGTTTTAAAACTTCAGGATTTATCTATGACAGAATTAGTATTACCCTAATAAATACAGGTAAGAGAAAATAGGTGCTTAGAATAATGAAATGAATTATACAGCTATGCATATCAGAACTTCAATATATAAATACCCACTAAATCCAAAATCCATTTTCTTTTCACTCAACTATGGATTATCTGGTTTACCAATTTACATAACAGTTTAACATTGCTACCTACATCTTTTATCCAAGTATATGACTCTCCTAAAAGAACATGACCAATGAAATATACAAACTACTTGTTTGAGCTTATGTCTCAAGTATAGATGATCTATATCAAAATTACTGGGTATGCTTGTTAACAACAGATTGTTGGGTCTCATCCCAAACCCATTACTTTACGATCTTGGTTTTATTTTTTTTAAATCCTCATCACAAAATACCCTCATGTCGATTTCACACTTTTATACATACTAAAAGATGAGAACCGAGACTCTAAGTATCCTCAATTCCATCCCTTTTCTGCAAAGCATGTGGCTGCTTGATGCTCATAATGTAGGCATCCACAGCAGTTCCATGGTTATCATTTAAATTTGTTTTCACAGAATTTGGAAGCTAATGGAGGTCTTAACATAAGTAATGTATTGTACATTAAATGATTTGTGCATGAGAACTCAAAAGCCTATTTTCTGAAGTGGCACATTTTCTGTTCTCTTTTCTTTCTGATTATATAGTATGCAAGAGTTAACAGCTATAAACACAAGAAATAAACATAGCACCACGAAACAACTTGCCTCAAATCAAGTCAGGAAGAATGTTTTCTGGAATATCATCAATCATCCATTTTGCTACATATTTTTAAATGAAAAATACATGTCCTAATTGTGATTTGGGTGAGGTACTTGTTTGGTTTCTCGTCTTTCCCCACTGCCACCTCCAAAAGTAATCTAGCTAAAACACAACATGAGCAAACATATACCTGAGATTATTTCATCACTGTTTACATAATGACTTTCAAGCCAGTGTGTGGGCTATACCTTAAATTTGTTTATACTTTTCAAAGTACAAAGAAAACAGATGCCTTTTGCATGGCTGCTAAACCATATACATAAAGCAAGGGCAGTCCAGCTGCCTTTCTGCTAGATTGCCAGAGACCATCTGGTTGGCATTTATCCCACACAGATAATGCCAACACATACCCTGAACAACAAAACATTCACACAAATAAATTTTTCTATACTAGGGAAATTTGAATTTTAGGTATGAGAAACCAAACCAGTTTCTTACAAAAGTGTTAACCTGGACAAATATGAATCTATTATATCCTGAAATCTATTTCTCAGAATTCTCACTTAGATCTAGTAACAGCAGCTGATATGTTATAGATGGGTATTGAAAATAGGAAAAAATATTTTTAATAGTGTTTGGGCCATGATTCTAAAGGACATTTATAATGACTTTGCCTTGCTTTTTTTCCTTTCAATTTTAAGCAGAACAGTAATAAAGATTTTTAAACCTGTAAAAATCTGATCCATTGCTTAAATAGGTGTCTGCTAATTAATCCAACAAAATTGTTTAAGAGTTTTGGGGTTTTCTGAATAAAGCAATATTTTTCTCATAAGTAGTTTATTTAGATAGTCTAATAAAATTCAGGTCTGTCCCTGTGTAGCCTAACAACAGATGTGTTCTATATTACCCAAAGTGTAAATGTGTTATCCATGGAGATATGGACGGAAATGACTAAATTAGCATGTTCTAATCATGTTTGCATCAGGTATCCATCATGTTTACCTCATTAACTGATAGAATATCCAAGTAACACAACTTGGTAACATTTAGGTTAGCATTTTTTTGCATTAATATGGTTTAAAAAGTCAATATAACTCTCAGAAATACCAAACGTGTCCCTTTTACTGAGGACTTAGAACCACATAAAAAGGGTTTTAGAGACTTGCTTTCTATCAGATAGTTTGCATAGTTTTTCCTCATATATTTGTTTAAAATTTTAATATTCTATTCATATGCCTATTTCTATTGAATAGAAATAGGCACCACTATTGACTGTATATTAGAGTCTGCTTAGGATTTTTTCCTACTCATTCATTACCTGCCTTCACTTTTTCCCTGTCCTTGCCTGTTCATCAGTTGGTTTCTGTCATTTATACAGATATGTGGGACCAGATGAAAACATAACAAGTGTAGGATCAGTCCATTATAATGTGTCCTAAAACTCAATCCTCTAAAGGTTAGCAACCACTAATTTTATTTATTTGACCTTTCTAATCCAACCAGTTAAAAATTTCAAACAATTAAACTTGCAAAATTAAATCATGTTTTGAATACAAATTTTTAGCTTATTAATTTTTTCAGCAAGACAATCAAAATTCTTTGTTCCCTATAATTAAATATATATCAAATTCTTTCTCCGATTATTAACAGAAATGGGACATGAAAATGTAAGAAAATAGAAGGCTATCCAAGTAGCCATTTTAAACTATGTGGTCCAAGTATAAGTATTTTAAACTATATGGTCATCAGTTTTCCCATTTGTACAACAAGGATGAACAAAATCCATTTCCTTGAAACACTAGAGTTCTAAGTTTAAAGATATCTAGCTTTATTTGTGATATCTATAAATAGTATCTATCTTGTCACCTATAACAGTGTCTAGTATACAGGAGTTCAAATTCTAGCTTGAATCAGAATATATAAAACTATATTCTCCTAAGAGATTTACTTTTATTCTGAAATCATCTACTAAAAAAGACTAAAAGTTTAATTAAAGACCTAAAGTCCTGTTTTTTAACCATCCCTACCCTCTGACACATGAACGATTAAATATATATAAATTCAATGTTAGAAATTTATGACAAAGTATACAAAAAAACCTGGCACTTCAAATCAAACTTGAGTGTATGAGGACTCCTAAGAAATCTATAGTCATTTCTTTAAGTCGAGAACGAAGTCTCACCCATGAAAGTAACTTAGAAATTGCCATATTGTATGATGAAATACAGGCTCAATTATTGTTTTTTCTTCTACAAAAACATTCCTTTTTGAGTAAGTGGTAGATTGCCAAAAATGGCATCCAGAAGGCAATGTGCCTTCATGGTAATACTGTTCTCAAACTCTGTTTTCATTAGCTCTGCTGGTACATGCTCCACTGGAGCTATTTTTACAACACTCACTCTTTTACTATGTACGTTCTTAATGCCATATTTAAACATCTATGAAATTCTTTGCTGATATACGTCAGAGCTGCACAAACCTGGCTGTGATTTAATGGCTCCAATTATAACCCACTTACCCAGGCCATATCATTCAGCCAGCAATGAATCATACATTATTGTCTTCTATAATTTGTTCTACCAAAGATTTGGAAGCTCTAACCCAAACTCATCAGGTCTTCTGGTCAGAAGTTATTTTCTTCCTTCAGTGCCTTCTACTACTTGCCTTCCTCAATAAAAGATATGAAGATATTCAATAATGTATTTGTGTAAAAATATAAAAAAGGAAAAACCTTCCAAGAAGAAACAGTTATTAATTTAATATTCAATCTTCTGCCATCCATCATTTCAACAACACAGTGACAATTTTTGGTAGAAGCTTCCCTGGTTACCTCCTCAGCCCTGGTTCACCAGGTGTCAAGAAGTGATACAGGAAAGCATTCTGGCTTTACTGAGTCAGATCTGGGTTAAAAATCTCAAGCCACTCTCTTATTTGCTGTGTGGCTTTCATCAGTAACTTCTTGACTTTAACAAACTGCATTTTACCAACTTTAATGCATGGCAGGTATTTAATCCAACTGCTACCATTAGGAAATTAAAGTTTTTTCTTTCCATAGGTATAAATTGTAGACAATATGTTCGAATGTTTCAAAATATTCATTTCTATCTTCTTCTTCAACTAAATTAAACTTGAACCCTAGGCTCTGTCCAACCAGAACAACAGGAAATTCTATCTCCCATAGTTATTGCCTTGCACCCCTTTTAGGCTCACACCAAAATCCACTTAGGGCCACACCAAACTTATATAGTTCTGGGAACAAGGGGTGGGTGTTAAATCATCATTATATCATGGTCTTCATTGACATACTCATTTTCAAAGCTTTTAATAGTTCCTTTTAAGAAGCTCTAAGCTTTTCTGCTATGTATAGAGAATACAGGAGTCTATTGAGCTTGGGAAACTGAATGTCCAGTTTGCTCTCCAGGAATGTCCTATAGCTACTGTTTAAAAGATCCTCCACCTTTCCAAAGCCCTACCATGGGTGGTGCTCAAGTCCTCTATTACTCTAGAGCCCAAGACTGCAGACCTGCTCACTCCCATTTGAGCCCTCTATTCCTTCCTTTATTTAAAGATGCTCTTAACAGTATCTTTTCAAAGAACTTTCACTTTCACAAAAGACCAACAGCATTATTGACTTTATACTAGATGGCTCTCTGCCTTCCAAGTGTGACCAAAGCAATTACAATGAGCCTCGTTGTCTACATGCAACATAAAGGGAAAGAAAAAGCAATAAATAATTCACACAATGTATTTTTAGTCCTGTTATAATAGTCTTCCATGTTCATGAGATCAGGGAAATTTTTGTTTTGTTTTGCTATTATTTGTATCCCTAACACCTAGCACAGTGCCTGGTATGTCGAGTTAAGTAAATTTAATAATTGATTGGTAACTGAATCAGAGAGTGAGTAAACCAAGTGAGTTAGAAGCAGGACACTATTTTGAGATCCTAGACTGTCATTTTTCTGAAAAATCATATTGATGGTTGGGGTACCTGGGTGACTCGGTCAGTTAAGCATCTGACTTTGGCTCAGGTCAAGATCTCACAGTACATGGGTTCGAGGCCCACATGGGGCTCTACAATGATAATGCAGAGCCTGGAGCCTGCTTCATATTCTGTGTGTCTCTCTCTGCCCCTCGTCTACTTGTGTTTTCTCTCTCTCCCTCTCACTCTCAAGTATAAATAAATAAACATAAAAAAATATTTTTAAAAAATCATATTGATGTTCTGTAGTTCTCTATCCATTGGCTTTATGGTACTTACCGCCTCAAGGGGATGCCTGAACAGCCTGCAATGAAGATGCAAACTAAAATACTCAAAGAATTTTTAAAACTCACAGCAGACACAATAGTCTGAAAACAAGGTGTCTTTTATGGGAAAGAATAAGGCACTTAAGATATAAATGGATTTGTTATGACTTTCAAAATCTTTTGGCTTGGAAGATGTGATTAGACCCTAGAGGTCTAGAGCCAGAATCAAACTTTCTCTGTAAAGTGCCAGATAGTAAATATTTTAGAGTCTGTGGCCCACAAAACCTATCAAAACGATTCAACTCTGCCATGGTAGCACAAAATCACTCATAAATTATACACATATTATTGAGCATGGCTGTGATCCAATCAAACTTTATAAGAACAGGAAGTGGGCCAGATATGGCCCAACTGTAGTTAGCCCAACCATTATCTAGAGCATAGAGTTTATAAATGCAGACCATATTTATATTCCTAGACGGTGGAATTATTTCAGGTGAAGGTCCTTGGGAATCTTGGTACCCTCAAAAAGAGTATTCCAAGAACGTAAAGTAGGTCTCTCTCCAAATTCAAATAATAGAGATGCTCTACAATAATAGGGCAAAAATTACACAGCAAGGGTGGAGTATCAAGGGCAGTAATAACAAAAGCTCCTTATGTGCCTGTCAGGGAATGACTGTGGCCTAAGGTGAAAGGATTCCTTATCAGACAACTTTAGGTATACAGCCTAAGGCTGGGGATGGGTAGAGAATATAGCTGAGCATCAGATAAGCAGTTAGTTTCACAAGTACTGAAGTCTTACCAGCAAGAAAGAGGTTCTTTGGGAGCAACCACCATATAAAACCAATTCTGAGAGAACAAAGCACAAGCTGCCCTACCGGATGATGAAGAGCTTTGGGAGCAGAAGAGCTTGGAAAGGGAGCAAGAGGAAAGAGATGTCCATCACCCTCAGGGCAGGCCAATGAAGATCAGACCGCCCACCACGGCCCTACTATATTCACAACCACTTCTGTACCCAGACGCCATCTTGGCAAGGAAGAGGATATGTGGGCAGAGAAGACTGCTCTGGGAAGGCATGGGCATTTGGAATAGATTGTGTAAAATTTGCAAGGTAAATCAGTAATTAAACAACATTGCCAACTACAAGTGAATAATTACCTTAAAGGTAAAAACTGGACCTTCTGAAACAAAGTTATTTTCAGTTAGAGAAAAGAAAATTAAATCAATACACATTTCTTTTCATGAAAGACTATGTAGTTACACTGCTCAGGTTTGCTCTCTATGCAATGCCACCAGTGGCCAGTTCATGCAGCATCACCCAATCCTCTAATGCAGCTATAAAAATAGCAAGAAAGACTTCTTTTAAGTTATTGAACATCAAAGTCCTGCTTTACTCTGTAAGTTACCAATTCACTCATATAATCTGAAGACAGCTATAGGAGGTGGATACCAGCATTATGCCCCTTTTATGGATAAGAAATCAAGGCATAGAAAAGTTTAAACATTTGCCCAAGATCACAAAGCTAGTGAGTAATAGCCAGGATTCCACCTAAAAGTCTATTAGTCTGTTATTAACATGCCTCCAGAGGAGATGCCATCTTTTCCTTGGAGGACACGAAGGAGAGCTCACTCTGTTTTTTCCCTATACCTGACAGTCCCCAGAAGAATGTAGTATTCCTATATAATGACCAGTTTTCCTCATGAAGTTCCCTGAATTCAGATAGGCACAGGAATTAGAAGCTGTCATGAATTTCTCTGTGTAATCCCTGGACAAGAACTTCTATTTAAGTCAAATCCTAGATATAAATTTCATTATCTCCCAAAGTGAATAAACTACTTATCTATAGGAAGAGTCAGTTTTCCTTTAAACCTGTCTCCATATTTTAGATCCAATTCCAATAGGAGACATCTGATGAAACAAAGTTCAGGGAAGTAGGCAAAAAGAAAATTCCCTATATGCCTCACCCACAACCACTCAGGGCAGAAAGACAGGCTGGAGACACATGGGTGAGCACATACCCTGTTTTGAATACTGCACATAGGGTCAGCTTCCTAGCCTTCAAAAACACCACTTCTACCTAATGAATGGAGAGATAAATGAGGGACAAAGTATAGACAAGAACTGATATTTTTACTCAAGTCTGTTTCATGTTGCTCAATCTATAAACTAGGCTTTGAGGGTTCCTTAAAATCCTAGTGCAGCCTAGGATTTTAGGCTAGTTCATTTCCTACTTTAGACAGTCTTGTCACTATGGGTACTACCAAAGTTACCACCAAAGTCAATGCACAGTGCTAGTCCAATATAAAACCACAGGCTCTGTCCTAGAGCAGAGTTTAGTTATTAAGCAAGAGACACAATTTCTAAGAGGCCTTGAAGGTTACACTAAAAAGGGACAAACACAAACTTCATTACTTTTCATTTAATTGCAAAGAAAAATGACCAAGCTTTTGCTTTGAGAATGTTATCATCTCATAGAATGAGAAAGTTAACTGTACTTTTAAGTGTAGTTCTTTTATTTTTATTTATTTTTTTATTTTTAATTTTTTCAATTTACATCCAAGTTAGTTAGCATATAGTGCAACAATGATTTCAGGAGTCGACTCCTTAATGCCCCTTACCCATTTAGCCCTTCCCCCCTCCCACAACCCCTCCGGTAACCCTCTGTTTGTTCTCCACATTTAAGAGTCTCTTATGTTTTATTCCCCTCCCTGTTTTTATATTATTTTGCTTCCCTTACTTTATGTTCATCTGTTCTGTGTCTTAAAGTCCTCATATGAATGAAGTCATATGATATTTGTCTTTCTCTGACTAACTTTGCTTAGCATGATACCCTATAGTTCCATCCATGTAGTTGCAAATGGCAAGATTTCATTCTTTTTGATTGCCTAGTTATACTCCATTGTATATATATACCAACTCTCCTTTATCCATTCATCTATAGATGGACATTTGGGCTCTTTCCATACTTTGGCTATTGTTGATAGTGCTGCTATAAACATTAGGGTGCATGTGTCCCTTTGAAACAGCACAGCTATATCCCTTGGATACATACCTGTAGTGCAATTGCTGGGTCATAGGGTAGTTCTATTTTTAGTTTTCTGAGGATCCTCCATACTGTTTTCCAGAGTGGCTGCACCAGTTTGCACTCCCACCAACAATGCAAAAGAGATCCTCTTCCTCCACATCCTCACCAACATCTGTTGTTGCCCAAGTTGGTAATGTTAGCCATTCTGACAGGTGTGAGGTGGTATCTCATTGTGGTTTTGATTTTTATTTCCCTGATGATGAGTGAGGTGGAGCATTTTTTCATGTGTCGTTTGGCCATCTGGATGTCTTCTTTGGAGAAGTGTCTATTCATGTCTTTTGCCCATTTCTTCACTGGATTATTTGTGTTTTGGGTGTTGAGTTTGATCAGTTCTTTATACATTTTGGATACTAACCCTTTATTTGATATGTCGTTTGCAAATATTTTATCCTATTCCATCAGTTACCTTTTAGTTTTGCTGATTGCTTCCTTCGCTGTGCAGAAGCCCTTTATTTTGATGAGATCCCAATAGTTCATTTTTGCTTTGCTTCCCTTGCCTCTGGAAACATGTTGAGTAAAAAGTTGCTGTGGCCAAGGTCAAAGAGATTTTTGCCTGCTTTCTCCTCTAGAATTTTCATGACTTCCTATCTTACATTTAGGTCTTTCATCCATTTTGAGTCTATTTTTGTGTATGATGTAAGAAAGTGCTCCAGGTTCATTTTTCTGCATGTCGCTGTCCAGTTTTCCCAGCACCATTTGCTGAAAAGACTGTCTGTATTCTTGTATATTCTTTCCTGCTTTGTCAAAGATTAGTTGGCCATATGTTTGTGGGTCCATTTCTGGGTTCTCTATTCTGTTCCATTAATCTGAGTGTCTTTTTTTGTACTAGTACCATACTGTCTTGATGATTACAACTTGGTATACAGCTTGAAGTCTGTAAGTGTAGTTCATTTTGAAGGTGAAATAGCCTAAGGCTCAAGGATCCTAACCGTTTGTGAGGATTAACTTCACCTATCTAAAATTATGATAAAAATAACAGTAACAAAAAACACTTTCCATCAGTTTATTTTTCCAGTAGATAGCACAAAAAAAAAAGGAGATATTTTATCCCTAAGAGAAAAATAGATGATTTTTTCTATGCCTGTTGTATATCACCACTAAACACCATTTACTGAGTTGACCTCCATCTGGTGTTTGGTATAGAAGGTTCTTCTTAGAAGGATTTAGGATGGGGCTAACAAAAAAACAAACAATTAGAGATGAAAGGAAAATGCTATATAGTGGATAAAAGAGACCTTTTCAAGAGTATATGGCCATATTCTGCATCACCATAATCTCCTCCAGGGATAACTGTGTCCTGTTCTAAGTGGATACTCAGACAAAAGAGAACCGTTAAGTCTCACTACTACAAGGTGCTACTGGGGCCTAGTGAGTTTCATGTAAAAGGATGAATTACAAAGTAAAGGGCTGAAAGTTCACACTGGGAAGGCAAAGCAGCATTCTGGAAAGTCATTGTGTATTTTTAATTTCATGTATGATTGTGAAAAATATTTCATAATTACCATTGTGCTTTTATATGCTTCCTGCTCAGAAAACTTTTAGTGTACAACTGACTCTGTATTCTATACTTTAAGTTTTTCCTACTTGAAAAAATATACACTATGTCAAAACAAGCATAGGTAAAGAGCATGTGTTTAATATTACTAACAATCTGAAGCTACTTACAGAATATAAATTGTTAAGGAAGTTGGCATTTGTGATTATAATAAGAAAAAAAAAACACATAATACACTAAAACCAGAAACCATTGTCTTTTATCAACAGTCACCTTGGAATT
This sequence comes from Panthera onca, assembly GCF_046562875.1. Lineage (NCBI taxonomy): Eukaryota > Metazoa > Chordata > Mammalia > Carnivora > Felidae > Panthera > Panthera onca. The sequence goes on from NC_138339.1 coordinate 78,921,148, forward strand.
AAAAAAGGTATTTTGATCAGAAAGATACTTAAGAGAAATATGGAAATACCACTTTGTATCAGTTGGGATTCTCCAGAGAAAGAACACCAATAGGATGTGTATCTATGGAGAACGTTTCTTTTAAGCAATCGACTTATCCAATTATTAGGACTGACATTTCAAAATCTGCAGTGTGGCTCCACAGGTTGTAGACACAGGAAGAACCAATGCTGCAATTCCAGTCCAAACACCATCTGCTGGCAGAATTCCTTTTTTTCTTGCTCAGGAGAGGTCTGTGTCGGTCCTATTAAGACCTTCAGTTGAGGTTCATCCACATATAGGAGGGCAATCTGTTTTATTTAAATTCCATTGATTTAAATGTTAATCTCATCCAACAAAAACAAACAAAACCAAGCAACCAATCAACAAATCAACCAAACACAACACCACAGGATCAAAGAAACATCCAGAGTAACATTTGACCAAATGTTACTATGTGCTGAAAATTACACCCATGTTTTTCTATGTGCTGAAAATTAAGACTTATAATCAGATGCTTCTTCATTTACATTGGAAAAATATTTGTTATCATGAAATGTTAACTTGAAATAGTGGTTTTTTTTTTGAGGTTATCATGTCTAAAATAGTCTAACTTTGCCAGCAGGGATAATTTACTCATCTACATGAAATATTTAGAATCCTCAAATCCCTGCAACTACAAGACGACATTTTGTCAAGATCAATAAGTTTCTTCATCTTTCTCAAGTATACAAGTGAATGTTAGAATTTGCTTGGTGAACATTTTCCAGTGACTTCACTTGAGATACATTTTTCTAGACATTTAAAATGTTATTATAGCCCCAATTACTAGTTAGCATTCACACTTTATTTTATTTTTACACTTAGCAGCAGACTTCCTTAAACACCATCATTCATCATCTCTGAGTGCTTGACACTTTTCCCCAACAACACCTTGTGAGAAGTCAGTTCTACTGGTATCATTCACATCTTCCCCAGAGCCTACAAAGTATCCTTCTTGACACAGAAAACGGGATATCTTATTTATCACCTTCTCAAGCCAGAATCTTACCTGCCTGTAGCCTGAGCACTTATCACTCGACACATTATCAAAATCTGGAAGGTATCTACCTACCATGGTTGGTGAATATTTTGGTTGCCTGCCTGAACAGTGAATGGAGTAAGAAGTGCCTTGTATTTGGTGTCTCAGACCACTTCATTACAGATTGGTCCAGCAAGTCAGACTATGGATTGAGTTAGTTCTAGTTAGATTTTGACCTTCCCTCATGGCCAGGTATATCATGGTCTCTGTGGTGTGACATCAAGGAGATGGAGAAATTTCACTTGCTGGTAGACCAAGAGGCCAAGAAACAGATATAAGTGAGTAAAAGAGAGCACCAGAAAATCCAGGAGGGCAAAAGAAGAAAGCAAGGAGTAAAGGTTGGTTTTAAGAAAGGTGTACTCTCAGGATTGATATCCTATCTAAAAGCTCCAGTTTTTTTAACCTTTCCTGTTAAAGTGAAAATCTTCATGGTAGAAATTAGTATTCAATGCCACTTAGAGGTAATTACAAAGTTACCATTTTAAGATTTGGATTCAAGAAAGCTAATGGGTACCGACAGAAGAAGTGCTGAGGAAGAAAGGTAGCAAGCCTCAGAGAGTGGTGAAGGAAAAGGCACACATCTCACAACTGTGTTAGGAGTATACAGCTGATCCTGTCTAGACATGCAGACTTCCAGCCCAATAGCAATGGTTATGACAGGATATTAAGGATTTAATACAGGACTGGAAGCTGGAATCTAAACGCTGACTCTAAAAGCTGACTCTGGCAGATTCCATTCATGTTCAGCAAGCAGGAGTTAACACATGAGACAAGAACATACTACAAACATCAGCACATTAAGTATCGTCAGTAAATGGACCAAGTCATTTCTCACGTATGTGTTCTTCATTTAAAATATATGTCGATAACTTAGTAATGAATAAAATAAAAATTTTAAAAGCTGCTGAATTTATGACAGCAGTATAGCATAGAGGTGATCCAGCCTCATCACTAACTGTGTGGCCCTGGACAAGTTACAAACCTCACTATTCTCATATGAAAAGTGAGTATCTTAAAGTTAAAGTGATTGTTCAGTGGCAACAAGTTGTTTATATGCTCAGTATGTGTCTGCCATTTGGTTGGCACTATTTAAATGCTACCAACTTTGTTCTATTTTACCATTACTATGTATTTTTCCATTTAACATATATTAAAAGTATCACTCTAAAATGAGATTCTAATTTTTCATAGTATTAAACATTCCTTGTTTTTGACAGGGTTTTAAACCACTGATCTAGAAAAACTTCACCCATACCAACAAAATATTGAAAATTGTTTTACATAGAAAAGCAGTGCACACACACACACACACACATAATGAAATTTGTACATATTACATCTTTTACCCAACTTTTTTTTTGAACTTTTTTTTTCATTTCATTTATTTTGGAGAGAGAAGGAAAATGCAAACAGGGAGAAGGGCTAAAGGAGAGAGAGACAGAGAGAGAAAGAATCTTTAAAAGGCTCCATACTCAGTGCAGAACCCCATGTGGGGCTCAATCCCATGACCCAGGGATCATGACCTGAGCAGAAATCAAGAGCTGCAAGATCAACCATCTGAGCCATCCAGACACCCCTACCCAAATTTTTAAAAGTTGCCTGTTATATACAATAACCCTTGGACTGTCCATGTTACCAATATCATCTTTACTTTGAAATTGAACCAAAATTATATTATTAAGGCAAACTTAATTACTCATTATGCATAGGAGATTAGTATCTGAGGCTTCTCTTCCCCAATTTCAAAAATATTTTCTCCTTCTGCCTTGAAATCAAGAAAAGGAATTTAATTTCTGTACAAACCTTAACTCTCCTGCCATTACGCTTAAAATGACTTCAAATACTAGAGTTAGATGTAAAAGGAGATTAACCGGGTATTCAGCAAATTCTGCATTTTCTTTCTGTCTCTTGCTAGAAGTGGGGGAGGAAAATTAGGTTAAAACATGGCTGACTTTATATGACATTATAATAAGCAGAATTTTCAAGAGATAAGAAAACAGGACCAAGAATTTATGTAATAGAAAATGTTGTTACAGGACCTTTATTCAGAAGGAAGAGAATTACAGTAAACCTGAAAAATGAGAAGTGGAAGCAATTCACTGAGTTTCCATCCTGAATAGTGAAGTGTCCTTGTTTTACAAGGTAACTTAATTTACCAGAAAGCCATGGTAAATGTCCCCATCTATATCACTTAAAGAACAAAGTAGTAAATGAGTATAATGACTAGTCATAAATATTCATGAAATCAGGCAATTATAAGCATAACCATTGTTTTTTGGTTGTTTAGAACTGGACTGGTTACCATATGAAAACCATTCTTTCTTGAAAAAGATTTTTTATAATTTAAGAATTAATATTTGCTGCAAGTCCTCTTGTAAAAGATGTATAATATCTAACTTAAAATCCTGTACCATCAGTTTGGTGAAGGCAAAATGTGCAAATGTCATTTTCCAATGTAGTTTGCTAAGGTTAGTGACATAGAGAGTACAAAGGCTATTAAAAACAAGGGTGAAAACATATTAATTTAACTATGTACCAGTAGGAGAATTTGAGTTCCAACACATTTTTCAAGAAAATAACACATTTTGACCTCTGAGCACTGCTACTATAATTTTACTTCTAAAAAACCTTCATTGATTGTGCCCATTTATAGAATTTTTATCTTTCAAATTTGAGCTAAAATTTTCAACACACCACAGTATAAAAAGAAAGTATTTTTGTAAATGAACCATTTGTGTCATCCTAGTGTCCTTGGGTATGCTGAGACAGCAGGGTATCACTTATTCATTCACTCAGTCTTTGTTTAATGCCTATTATAGGTATGTATTACTATATACTATGCTGCATCACCTATCAAGTAAAAGGCAAGAATTAGGGACCAGGAAGGTGGAAGACTAAGACAGCTTGGTGAGAGAAATATTATGGAGTAGGCAGGTCTTTTGCAGAAAGAAAAAACTCCTTCAAATGGTATCATAGAGAACCATGTTGAGGCATATATTCACTTAGAGAAGTGCTAGCAACCAATGATGCTCCATAACCAAGTGAAATGAAAATAAGTCAAAGTATACATGGTTACTAAAACAACCTAAAAAATCAGTCTATTCATACTGCCACCATATTTAAACTCCTTCAAGATGGAGTCCCAATTCTGGGGTGCCTGTGTGGCTCAGTCTGTTAAGTGTCCAACTTCAGCTCAGGTCATGATCTCACAGTTTGTGGGTTTCAGCCCCGTGTCCAGATCTGTGCTGACATCTCACAGCTTGGAACCTGCTTCAGATTCTGTGTCTCCCTCTCTCTCTGCCCCTCCCCTGCTCATGCTCTGTCTCTCAAAAATAAAATAAACATTAAAAAAAATTTTTTTTAAAGAAAGCTTATGACAGTTTCTCCAATACCTGTGAACTCAACTGCACTGCAATTCAGCGATACAAGTCGCATGAATGACAATTCAAAGAAAAGACTACAGCAGATAAACACATGGGAGATGTATTATAGGCATGTAGGAAAACATTCTGTTAGACTCTATATCTCAGGTTTTTGAATGATTAGATTATAAGTTTAGTCTCTGATTATCCATGGATTTTATTTTCAACTGTTATATAATCTTTAAAAATCATGTTCATTATCATATTCACTTTAAGTTTTCTCTATTTTAAACATTGAGAACTTTTCCTAGTTCCTTTAAAAGCTAAGTCTATGCCAACTCATTAAACTTCCAGCAAGGAATCTCCTGTCCTTGAGCTGGTGACAGAGAACTCCTAAAAAGAAATTAGAAGATATCATATAGAGTGGTTCTACCCCTACAAATCTACCGAACACTTAATATGGGTCAACCGTTGTAGCACATGTTCAGAACACAAGAGTCATTTCTGACCCTACTATGAAGAGAAAAGTATCCTAGGGGGCAGTGGTGAGGGAGATAAGTGATTAAGTGATGATAAAGTTAATTTATTCATCAGTTAAATGCCATGTTGTAGGTTCAGCACTAGAGAAATAAACAAGTTCCACTATTAGCATAGAGGAGAGAATAATAAAATCTACATAGACAGGGTATTGAGTTAGCAGAGATTATACAACTGTAGAATAATTTGGTTATGAGTAGCAACAAAAAATATTAGAGAACAGAGGCATGAGCATATATAAAATTATAGTTCTGAAAATCATCAAAAAATTGATAATACTAGAACCTAAGATTTAATGCAGAGAGTTTAACTGGATGAAAACTAAAGGGAAATCAAAGCAAGGAAAGGTAGTGTTTAACTGCTTTAAAAGCAATTAAAATTCCATGAAAGCCAGAGCAAAGTAAATGATACATACTGCAGAGTAACTTCTTACCAGGCACTGCCTTAGTTTTGTTGTTACATAGTTGCTATCTATCTTCGTTACCTCTTTTCATCCCCATTAAACAGATGAAAAGATTAAAGCTCAAAAAGATTAAACAACTTCCCTAAAGCCATGTAGTTCAAAGGTGGCAGAGTTATGCCCTTTACTGGGTTTTGCAATCTATTCCAGCCAAAGTAATCCATGGATCAATATATGATTTCAGGGCAATGGTTCTAAGCCAATACCAGCAGCAACTGAAAACATTATAGAAATGCAATTTCTCATATTCCTCCCCCAACCTCCTAAATCAGAATCTAGAAGGGTAGGGCACAACAGTCTGTGTACAAGTCCAGGTGATTCTGATGCACACTACAGATTGGGAAGATCAGAGGGAAAGTGCAGGCAATTCCAGACAACTGCTTATTGGATTTCAGTCTAGATTTCACCCCTGCTGCCATTACACTAGATAGGCTTTAATGACACCTAGATCACTGTGTCAAAGAAAAACAAAGGATTTTTCACTGAAGAGGGCTTCCTAAGTTTTACCGTGCATGTAAATCTCCCAAGGATCCTGTGAAAATGCAGATTTCAATAGAGTAGGTTTATCAAGAGCCTGGGACTCTGCATGTCTAACAAGATCCTAGAGGACTCCAATGCTGCAGTCCGGAGGGCTCTGTTTTGAAAATCAAGGTCAGAGGACACAAAATTATGTTCTAAAGACACAAACTGCTAAATTTGAGAAGTCAAATACACGGTTTTGGTGAGCCACACTGGAAATGGCCAAAAGGCAACACTGGGAGAATTGGAATAAAACTGGAGTAGGATTGCCCTTAAAATATCCCTAGTTTAGGGGCACCTGGGTGGCTCAGTTGGTTAAGCATCCAACTTTGTTTGGCTCAGGTCATGATCTCACAGTTTGTGGGTTTAAGCCCCCTGCCGGGCTCTGTGCTGACAGCTCAGAGCCTAGAGCCTGCTTTGGATTCTGTAACTCCCTCTCTCTCTCTGCCCCTCCCCCACTTGTGCTCTGTCTCTCTCAAAAAAAATGAATAAACACTATATATATATCCCTAGTTTGTTACTATTGTTGTTTCTATGACCTCAAGGAAAAAATTCCCCCAAAGCCCACAAATTTCTGTGTCTGAAAGCTTTTTTCTTGTAACTTGAGAAACTGCAACTTAAACTCAACATCAATGGACATGAACAGCTGACTCTAGTCTCCTTTAAACACATCCTCTCAAAGTTGGGCCACGTCATTAGTTCAGCCTTTGCACCTTGAGAGGCAGTTAATTTTATTTGATTGCCTGAGAGAATGACCAATGTCTTATCATAATATCTGACCACAAGCAGTTCAGAACAATTTAGTGAGATCTTTAATGGCCTCATCAATTTCCTCAAAAATCCAAGACAACCAAAAAATTAAACAAACCCAAACAAACAACAGTTTGAGACTCGAGAGGGACTTTATGACAACTTTTCATCAAATATGGCTCCATTGTGTGATTTATTGCTTTAGTAACTTCACATACAGCTCTGGCTCAAATTTAATGACACTACTTACCACTTTGCTACAATATGCAAAATAGCTTTCCACCCAAAAAGGTGAAAGAAAAAAAAACAAAAAAAAACAAAAACAAAAGCCAAACAAAACAAAATAATCAAAAAACAAAAAAACAAAAAAACAATAAAAATGGTTCTATGGTTAATACACTGGAAGTTTTCACTGTAGGTCTCCAAGCCAGCATGCAAGGATTTTATGATAAAAGAGAATGACACTTCCTCAGTGGACTTTAGCAGCCTCCCAAATTACTTGGTTCTTTTCTTTGTCTTTTTTCAATGTGTTTATTTAGTATCCCTTCGCTATTTGGACTATAGATTTCAATAAATTTATTTCATTAGATATTTAGGCAAATAGTATAGCGGGCACTCTAGGTAAAGCAAAGATAGTTTGAAACATAGACTGCCTTAAAAAAAAAAAAAAAACTGTCAAGTATGAGAGGGAGCAGAGTGTCATGGTCAAGAGCAGCTTCCAGAGACATACGAGAGTTCAAATCCCATCATGTGTCATTTAAACTATCTGGGTAGTGTCCATCATCACCATAGGCTCAATTTCCCTGTCTATTTTAAAATAAGGACATGGGGGCACCTGAGTGGCTCAGTCGGTTAAGCTCTAACTTCGGCTCAGGTCATGATCTCCTGTTTCCGGTTTGAGCCCTCTATCAGGCTCTCTGCTATCAGCACAGAGCCGGCTTCAGATTCTCTGTCCCCCTTCCTCTTTGCCTCTCCCAACTCGCGTTCCCTCTCTCAAAAATAAATAGTAAAAAAGTAATAATAAGGACATGAAGCAAAGATAATACCTTTTCATGGTGGAATAGTAAGAATTAATCTGTTAACATTTATAAAATACCTAAAGAAATTCTGGTACATCATAAATGCTTGATAATTTTTTTATGTTTATTTTTGAGAGAGAGCGAGAGAGAGAGAGCTGAGAGCCTGATGCAGGGTTCAAACTCATGAACCATGAAATCATGACCTGAGTCAAAGTTGGACACTTTAACTGACTGAGCCATCCAGGCACCCCTTGATAATTTTTTTTTTAAATGTAGTTAAGACATGAAGTGGACCTCATAAATTCAAGTGTGGCAAAAGCTCCCCAAAACAGTCTTTATTTTATTAAATCTAAAAGAAATTTGTCTTTCCCCCATTACAAATAGGATGGAGCACATTTACTTTCAACCAATTACCCAGCCACATTCAGTCTGATTTCAATTTGCATCCCAGTTATTAAAGCCTTCTAAGATGCCAAGGCATCAAAGAGCTTTAAGCACAAGAGTAAGTACGTGATTTTCACTGCCTTCCATCGTCTCTTCTGTATTATCCATCACCCTCTCTTCTCCTTAGTCCTTCATCTAAGCAGGTAGCAAACTGAGAGATCACTACTTTTTATATCCTTAGGTCTAAAGAGTCAATTACTTGACTTTAAGATCACAGAAGAAAAGCTGTAAAGGAGTATTCCCTACTGCCAACTACTTACCCCTTACTGGAGAACAAAATAATCATTCTTTTCCTTCTGGGTCACTCTACACGCTGAAGTCTCTGAGCTTATCCACCCATCTTCACTCTTTCCTCTGTGACCCCAGAGACCCAAACCCCAAAGCAGCGCCCCCTGTAGCTGTTTTCACTTTTGTTTTGTTTTCCAGTCACTTCCCCTCTGTTTTTTCTTCCCCTGAACTCCCAGGAGAATTTTTCTAGTGATGAAGAGGATGATTCTCTCCATCTCCAAATCTTCTAATATTCTGGTTAAACACTTAAATTCACTTCATTTTCCTCGGGGCTTAAAATTCTGAAAACTAGTCAGGAAAATCTCTTTATATGTGACTTCCCTTTTGTCACATCTTTCCCTAGAGGCAAGACTCAGTTGGTAACCTTGCTGCTTGAAGGAGAGAAAGGAGAAAGCACAAATAGGAAGAAAGGAAAAAAGAGTTAATTGTCCAAAACCCTATTGAGAAATACATATGTGCACCAGTAACCATAATGCAAGGCAACATATTCTAAGTGTTATAAGAAAAGGATGCAGAAAATAGTGCCAGGTTTTTAAGGGGAGAGACACTCCTGTATGGAGTGAAGGGTAGATCAGAAAATGTTCCAAAGGATGTAGCATTAAAGTTCCATGAGGGATTAGACAAAAATGAGTAGGAAAACTTTCCAATAAGGTTTCCTCAAAACACTGAAAACCATTGAAATCTGCCATGTGTTTTATGGAAAGCAAACAAATCATTTTGAAAACTTGCAGCACTACCTTTGCCTGCAAGAAGCTTCCATATAGAGTCAACCATCATAACCATGTGACTGTCCCAGAGATCACCACAAATTATCTCCAAATACTCCTGAACTGAACATATTTTTTATATCACTGATTAAAAATAAGCCCCCAGGGAGCCCCCAAATAAATCAGGCTATCAGGGGATCATAATGATCTCTGGGAAAGGTTTTCTGTCAGTTGGTTTAACATATGTGTCTATTAATTGAAAAGAACCAGGCTCCTTTTCAGGTGTTGTAAGAGTTAAAGGAGCTCTGTCATGTGAGACTATCATGTTCGATTTCTGATTTTAAGGTTACAGATAAAGAATTTAAGACTCGGGGCGCCTGGGTGGCTCAGTCGGTTGAGCGTCCGACTTCAGCCCGGGTCACGATCTCGCGGTCCGTGAGTTCGAGCCCCGCGTCGGGCTCTGGGCTGATGGCTCAGAGCCTGGAGCCTGCTTCCGATTCTGTGTCTCCCTCTCTCTCTGCCCCTCCCCCATTCATGCTCTCTCTGTCTCAAAAATAAATAAAACGTTAAAAAAAAAATTAAAAAAAAAAAAAAAAAAAAAAAGAATTTAAGACTCTTATTCCCACTAGCCCCCTAGTGCCAAGCCCAACATCTTCTGGACACAACATAAGGGAATTGACTCATGTATAATAAATTGTTTTCATTATGACCACTGCATCTTCGTGACCCCAACAGCTCTGCACAAGATGAGGTACCGCAGCATTAGGAGTGATGCAATTTATTTCTTTCCAAAAATACATTGAGTTATACACTCTCATCAGTGTCCTGTCAGTTCATGTAGATGTTAAACTTGTCTGTGCTTTTTTCTCTTCTAGATATTTATCCCAACACTTTTTATAGGGTCAGAATTCAATTTTGGTTGAAAGAAAACACAGGATTATTTGTGTCATGGAATAAGCAAATGTAGTTTCTAAAAAAGGTGAATTGTTTCAAGGTTAAGAAAAAATTCTTTGTTGAAGAAATGCCTTTAAGTAGGAGGTTATTAACAGCATTTCAATGTACAATTATAGCCAGAGAAAATAATGGTGAAAAAAAAAAAAATCAGTGTTACTTCTGGGGGGGGAGAGGAGAATGGAATTTCCCCCCAATAAGTCTTACTGGATTTTTTTTTTTCATTTTATTGAGCACAAACCTGACTCTCATCTGTCACCATTGGATCTTGTGGGATTTGCAATTTATTAGCTTTATCACTGTATCATATTTGCATATCTTAAGCCCAACCCACTGGCAAATCTCTCTGGAGATTAAGATAAAAAAAGAGAAAGATCAAATCTAGGACTCTGAAGATCAACAGGAAAACTATTTTCAAATCTGTTTCTTAAGGCTGAAGAAATGACCTGATGAGCTTAATTTTTGTGGGAGAATTTCTGCTTTTAAAATGTAACTTTAATTTTTTTAATTCTTTCTATTTCTAATTCTTCAGAAATTCTGCCTCTTTCTCTTTAGCAGTATAATAGTCTTTCCAAATCAATGAGACGGTTAAAATAATCATTTGACCAAAACCAAACACTGAAATAAAGGATTTCTGAGTCAGAGTTAAACAGAGGTATATAAGACACATTTATAGGATCTGCCTCAACCTTAATATTTATTATTTGGTTCTTTGGTAGCAGAACTACAGTTGTGGAAAATGTTTTTTATTTAGTATGGTATTAGTACAGAGCATGGGGGAAAACAGAGAAAATGCTGGCAGTCCTGTAGTCCACAAAAATAAATATATGTTCACGGTACAAAGGAAGTGTTTGTACATAGGTGGCTGATTCACACCTATTCAACCAAAAAGAGTAGTTACTGAACATACAGCTTGTGTCTAGAATTGTATATTTCCCAAGTCTTGGGAGGAGATGGGATCACAGAGAATAGTCTTTGCTCTATAATTCTGTGCATTGGAAGAAAAGCCTTTCCTGTGTTTCTAGAAAGACCATGAGTATCATGAAGAAGTGCACTTAATATCTAATTATAAACCAATAGGCATCAATATAGTTACTTTCTAAGATCTTGCCATCATTAAAACCACTACAAATCTGAAAAACTTCAACTATTATTCTTAGTCATGTAGGAGTGAGGTTCTGATTATTTGAACAGCAATCTTCCACTCTTTCACTCTTTTGTCTTTTCTCCTGTGTACTAGGGTCACTCATTTATACTACCAAAAGTCAAAGAAAATAACTTATCAGTTGCTTTTCCCAAGAAAATCAGACATTTCAGATATGTTTCTAACATTCTGACTTATACAAAAGCAACTAGAAAATCATGTTACCAGAAGGAAGGAAGGGAGGGAGGAAGGGAGGAAGGGAGGCAGGGAGAAAGGGAGGAAGAGAGAAAAGAAAAAAAAAACAAAGAACATTTGTTTTTCCTTTAGTGGCTCATTTTTTTCTTTTTTTAATTTTTTATATGTTTTATTTATTTTTGAGAGAGAGAGAGAGCACAAGCAGGAGAGGGGCGGAGAGAGAGGGAGACACAGAATCCGAAGTAGGCTGCAGGCTCTGAGCTGTCAGTACAGATCCTGACATGGGGCTTGACTAATCAACCATGAGATCATGACCTGAGCTAAACTTGGAGGCTTAACTGACTGAGCCCCCCAGGCACCCCTCCTTTAATGGCTCATTTTAAATGAGCCCGATATTGCTGTGACTCCTTTTACATATGCTTTAATTTAATTTCCTTTTAAGTATTGTTATACTTTAGGCTTTAACATGTACCCATTATTCCAAAGTTCTGTGTAAAATATTTTACACCCCTCAGTCTGACTTTGCTTTATACATCACTGAGCATGACAGAAATACAAGTGATTCATTTGTAACGGCAGGATTTGCTCAATCATACACTTTGGTCTTATCATTTACAAGTATGTCTGTGCCTCCACGTGCCTAGCAATGCTTTTGCTTATGGGGGGACACAGAAGCACTCCAGCATTTCCCTTTAAGACATGTCGAATGAAGCTGGTGCTCTATAACTTTGATCTATGAAGCCATTACAAAAGTAGTAATAATAATATACCTAATAACAGAATTAGGTGAAATAAAATTATGTGTTCTCAGTTTTTCTTGAGACTGGGGATCCCCTGGTGGTTTCTTGTTTGCTTTCTTGGTGATTTTAGAAATCATCCTGCCTTCTTAATGACTACATAAAGTTCACTTGGTAATTTTGATTGTTTCTTCTATCTTCATTTTCCATTTACCAAAACAATTTTTCATGTCAAAGATGTGAATATTGACTACTATCATCAGTGTACTGTTACAGTAAAGCCTTTTTCCATAAAACCCTATTACACCTGTTTCAATTTCTTAACTGTTGTTACTGCTGATATTTATAACATTTAAAGATTTTACTGTACTAACTCCTCCTCCAAGCAAGCTCCGTTCCTTACCACCCCTCCCCCAAACTCTTTTGCTTCTTTTTCTTTCTCCTTCCCTCTGGGAGACAACTACTTCCCTTATAAAGTGGCTGCACTTTATTGCTCTCCCCTCTTTTCTTATCATCTGCCTTCTGTCACAGCCCAGCTGGGAATTGATTGAAGGAAAAAAAGTGAGAGCTGGAATTGTTTCAACTCATTTTCTTCGGAGCCCCAGGACACCCCAGGAACTGATTCATATACTTCTCACCTCCTCACAACCTTCTCTCATCTCTTTCAAGCACTAGTCTAAAACCACAGAACAGCATGTGGCAGCCTGTCAAAGGAAACACGTGGTCACAAACCCCATTATCACTATGACATTTGATGCCCTCGACAGTGCGACTAATGTATTGCCTTTGCCAACACTTGTCTAGTCAAAAAAATTATAAAATGTAATCAAGTTATCCATCTTAGTCTGAGAGCTGTGTATTACCTGCCTTCTACTGTAATTAAATGGGATGTACATACTGAAATAAAGGAGATCAGCTAGATATCAATGAGTCTTATGCTCAAGCCTGCTTAGGACTCTGAAGATGAACATTTGCCCTTTTCCATCTTCAGTATAAGGAGTAAATTGGTTATGATCAAGGGGAAAAATTGGGGTTATAGCCAAGAATTCTAAGCATGGAGTAGCAAATATGAAACTTAATCAGATTGGCTATAATCTTTCAACCAGCCTTCAGTTGCAGCAGACAGAAGCTAGTGACCCCCCATGTCAAGAACCAGTAATTTTAATGTAAACTAAAAGGTGTCTTTTTATTAATCACATTCCTATGAATACAAAGACACTGAAATACAAGTATGGGGACATGCATATGTCCATATGGTGGAAATAAGTTAACAAAACCATTGTAGCCATTAAAGCGAATAAACCAAAATAATGAATGTAAAACCAAGGCATAGTTGATCAGGGTTCTGTATGTATGCTAAGCTGGATAAGCTTTGGACATTTCAATTAACTACACAGCAAAATCATATAAAGTGAGGCTAGAAACCAAGTAAAGATGCACATTATTGAATTATATTTGTGTTTTTATCTGTAATCTCTTTTTTATTCCCTAGCTTTAAAGGGAAGTCTTTCAAAATTCATTATAGGCTTGAGCTTGGCTCTGTTGTATAAAGTGATAAACTGTTTTCACTGTGGGTATTGCTTTATGGGAAAGTTTTACTGGGTTTTTTAACTTAAACTGTCAGAGTTGTCACTCTCTTTTGTAAGGAATGAGCAAGACTACAAGTGCTTTTCAATTTTTATAATTAGGATGGATGAGAGGACCAGTAACAGCCCAGCACATTGTCAGAACAAACAAAAACGAGGTTATGAATGTTAAACACTGAGAAGTCTTCTCTCAATGTATAGGCAGGAATTATGAAATTATTTACTTTTTCAATACTGTAATATTTTCCATAAACCAGAAAAAACAACTATCTTTTAGCATTGTTTCTTACACTTCTCTAGTTTACAAATAGTCTAGCAATTAAAGGTCTGATAAATCCTAATATGATGCTAATGCTGAATTGAATTTTCATTCTTGCATGGAATTCGCTACTTTCCCCTGATAATTTTTTATCTTTCCATTTCTTCAAAATTTTGAGTCCATGGATTGTTTCTAATTTGCCTGAGTGTTGTCAAAGAGTCTACTAAATGCTCCCTAGTATCTATCATTCCTTTTTTTTTGTTTTGTTTAAGAAATAGAGCTTCATGAATTTAAGATGGGCTAGTGACCTATTTTAGCAAAGGACTCTATTTCCCAACCTCCCAACTGCAGCAAGGTGAAGTTATGTGATTAAATTTAGGCCACTGGGAAATGGGCAGACATGATGATTGCAATTTCTAGATCACACTCTTAATAGAAACACTCACCTCCCTTTCCTACTCCAATAGCTTTGAATACAGGTAAGTTGCTGGGACAGTGCTTTGTTCATGCAAAAGAATGAACATCTTGAAAAATAGTCTAACAATCTAAAGCCTCGTCCTTGTTTTTAGCTGTTACAGCAACTAGTCTTATATCCTATCTATTGCAATTGTTTTACTAGTTTCTTAAAATTCTCATTTTTTTGTGGCTTTTGCTTGTTTTGTGTTTTCTTTTTGGTTTTTTGTTTTGAGAGAGAGAGAGAGAGAGAAAATCTTAAGCAGACTCCAGGTTCTTAAGCAGATATCCAGGTTCAGCATGGAGCCCAACGTGGGGCTTGATCCCAAAACATTGGGATCATGACCTGAGCCGATTTCAAGAGTCGATGCTCAATCAATTGAGCAACCCAGGAGCCCCCTTTTATTAATGGTCTAACTAAGGCTTAAAGATAAACTTCCATGGGATAAATTCCAGAAAGTAACAAATAGTTGATACATTTATAAAGTGTTTTATATCAGTTAACAACTGCCTAAGAAATTTATCGTGACAACTAGACTCTCCAAAGTTTCAAATTTTTTACTTCAAAATATCCCATAATTATCAATTGTGAAATACGTAATTTTGGTTGAATAATTGGAATACCTCAAAATTATCAAGGGGGATTTTTCAAAACACATATTCAGTAAAATTTCTCAGGTATATTAAGCAGGAATCTTTAAGAGAGGTCTACATCAGTGATTCAGATACATACCAGAGTAACTTTTTTAAAATCCTGTGCCTTGTGTAAGAAAAATGCTCCTGCTGATCTAATTAATAGTTATATTCATCCTTACAAATGCCTCTCTGATAATCCTATGGCCAAAACCAAATGTTTTTAAATTGCCATTGAGGAGTCTATGTGCATCTACAAGACACAGCAGTCACTGGTAGCAATACCAGAAGGAAAACCCACGCAGAAACAAGTGGAAATTTACCCTGAGAAGATGCTTTCCAGGGCTTAGCAGACATAAATCAGCAAACATAGCTGTAATGGACCATTAAATACCCTTTCATTGATATTTGAACACCAGCCTCCCTATTATTGACCTGTGTTTTTCCAATGTAGCTTTTACCATTTTTTTTTTTTTTTTTTTGCATCATGGAACTTTTTATTTTTTTTTCAATATATGAAATTTATTGTCAAATTGGTTTCCATACAACACCCAATGCTCATCCCAAAAGGTGCCCTCCTCAGTACCCATCACCTACCCTACCCTCCCTCCCACCCCCCCATCAACCCTCAGTTTGTTCTCAGTTTTTAAGAGTCTCTTATGCCTTGGCTCTCTCCCACTCTAACCTCTTTTGTTTTTTTCCTTCCCCTCCCCCATGGGTTTCTGTTAAGTTTCTCAGGATCCACCTAAGAGTGAAAACATATGGTACCTGTCTTTCTCTGTATGGCTTATTTCACTTAGCATAACACTCTCCAGTTCCATCCACATTGACCCTATGACCCAGCAGTAGCACTGCTAGGAATTTACCCAAGGGATACAGGAGTACTGATGCATAGGGGCACTTGTACCCCAATGTTTATAGCAGCACTCTCAACAATAGCCAAATTATGGAAAGAGCCTAAATGTCCATCAACTGATGAATGGATAAAGAAATTGTGGTTTATATACACAATGGAGTACTACGTGGCAATGAGAAAGAATGAAATATGGCCCTTTGTAGCTTTTACCATTTTTAATGCTTAAATACATGAGAGGCAAGAGCATTCAATGGCCAGATAAAAAGGGTCAGAGACAGAAAACAAATACAAATATAACTATATAGTAAGGTAGTCCTTTGTACATTTATAACCTAGTGTAATTTTATCAAAAAGAAGCATTTGACTATTCTATCATCTTCAAGATGATAAAGACACCAGGTAAAATTCTGTCAAGTACATAATAAACTTATTATTTGTTTCTTATTCCTGGGATCATAATTCTCTTAGTCTGCCAAAGAATAAGAACTCATCTACTTCTCTATAAAACATGAGCATTTCAACAAACGTAAAGTAATTTAAAGATTGCATTAAGGAGATTGAAGACTTCTACTCAGATGATGGAGAACCCAAAAGTGTATTTATGCAAGCTTCAAATTCAAGGAAATTGCTGGTACATAAGATTATGTTTACACACAGAACATTCAAATTGGAATTCAACCTGAGCAGAATTCTTCTTACAGAATAAAATAAGTCAACCCAGAGTCAATGGGAGATAAAATAAATATTGGAAGACCAAAGAAGAGGACAAATTATCCCAAGTAAAAGATTGAAAAATCATAGATAACCTCAAGGAATACCTTAAATTTTATAAAACTAATGCATGAAAAGTTCATACTGGCCATTTGTCAGAGTTTTTAATCACAGAACCTGGCATCAAGTGCATTCTTAATGAACATTAGCTTTCTCCTCCTATCCACCCTCTCTCTTCCACCATTCCTTAACACTTAGTTCCTAGTACTGTCTGCTTCTGTTTTTGACTTGATTAAGACAACGGAAGCCCTTTTGTGAGCTCTTCATGTAAGGAGTCATCACAAGAGGACTTTGTTACCAGGTTTCCTCACACTCTCTTCCCAAAACTAACCAAGAACACATCTCCTATTCCTGCAGTTAATGCTCCCATGCATACACTAGATTTCACTTCTTTTATTATTTCCCAGGATGCCCCTTTCACAATAGCTCCTTCCATCATGGATCTCCAGTATTTCCTCTTCCATGTATTTCCTCCCCCAACTCCTTCTAATTCTATTTAAATCTCTCCTTTTTAGAATTCTGTAGTTTCACCCTCATCCTGTTTCTATTCTTCTATTCAATGCCAGACCCATTAATACGGATTGCCTTCATACTGCTTCTAAATCTTTTTGACTTTTTTCTCTACAGTTTCTTTTCTGAACTGATATTCATAAAACTATTACCTCAAATTCAACAATGATGTTTCATAATCTACTCAACTTTTCTATAGTATTTAGCAAAAATCTGACACTTTGAATCCCTTGGTTTTCAAGGCCCTCCTCTGTTTTTTTAGTGTTTCAGTTCTCTTTGCTATGATGTCAATTAAATGAATACACTCAAAATATTTAAAACAGTACATGAATATAAAAACTGATTATGTTTTTATTTATTCAGTTCCTATGTCTGAAGCATCCTGTTTTCCATGTCAAGATCCAAAGTCTAGTATACTGTGTTTCTGCCCATCTTAGCATTCTAAAAGCAGTTTATTTATTCTCCTCTCAGTGCCTGTCATTTCCAAATGCATGTCTAATCTTAACCTCTGATGTGTGCAGATCCTATTTCCAATTGCCCACCTGGGTCTTTCACCTGTGTGTCCTGTCAGCTATGGACACACATCATAGCCCATACTAAAACTCTTTTTCCCCAAACCAGCTGCTCTTAATTGAACAGAGTTGAAATCTTGTCTTACTTTCTTGTTATCTACACCCCATATTCAGTGTGTAACCTAATTCTGACCCTTATTTCCAAATACCCAAGAGTTGTTCATTTCTCTCCATTTCTGTAGTTCAAGGCTAAATCACCCCATAGCTTAGCTACAGCAACAGTCTCATTACTCTTTTCAGTTGTACTCCCTTACCCTCCAAGCCCTTCAACATATTTGTGTCAAACCATTATGTCTAAATCATGTCTGTCATGGTCATTCTTTATAGATACCATGACTCAGTCTCTACTTTGTATTTAATGTTTTCCATTTGCTGGATTCTGTACCTCTACAACTTTTCCTCTTTCTATACCATGGCCTACATCCCCTACCTCACCCCCCACTTGCCTTCTTTCTTTTCTTCTCATCCATTTTTATAATGCCATGCTGTTATCCCCTCACTTCTATTCACTCCTTCTCCCCTGACTTCTCATAGATTCTGCCCTTAATTCAAGATTCATTCCTTGTTTTTTTCATCAAGCTTTCCCAACTCTCATTGAATTTTGTTTCCTCCAAATCACCCAGCACTTGTCCAAGTAAAAAATGGGGCAATTCTGCACAGTTTTTATCTTCCCTGATGCACATGATATTCCATCTTTAGCAATCCATCCCTTGGTGTTAAGTACCGATCTTGCTTTATGGGCTTGTTTTAAAATACAGAAACCAAAGTGAAAAAAGATCAAAGGATAGTAGATCACATGTGAAAGAGGACTTATTAAAAATGGAGTTTAGTGCTGTTTACTGATATGTTCAGCTTTTAATAATTCAACTAGCTGCACATTTACATGTGATTTGCTTTTTATATTTTGACAAACAGTTAAAAATAAAGGGATTGGGAAAAAACTATGCAAAATACTGAAGAAATTTTTATCTACTTCCCAGTATTATCTAGACTCAGTCCTGGGTGTAAATGTAGAAAAATAAGAATCCATTAGCCTCAAAAGGAATGCTGGTAATAGAGTACAAAAACTCTACCAGTGTCTACCAGGAACTGACCTGGTGAGCAGAGATATTGCCTCTGAATGGCAGGCACTGATTACCACTTGGAACTATCCTTATGGTAGGGGAATATAATTCCTTCAGGCTGTATCTCACCTTAAAGGAGATGTCCCTTAAATCCATCCACTTTCCTTTGCTCTGGCTGGTTCTATGTGTGCCAAAGTCATCTATTACTAACAAACTGGGTTTCCCACATATATTGATGTGAAAAGAATGGCATGCTGAGAAGACACTTAGTACCCATTATAGATTGCACTAGATAGATCTTCCTTTATAAATAAGCTGGATTCTGGTTTACAAATCCATCTCTTCAAAGTCTGATTACTGTGAATCAGTTCATCAACATGTGAACAACTTAAGAGTGCTGTTAACTAAGGAGAAAAAAAAAAAAAACCCTAGAACAGAGAGAGAGGGCAACACAGCAATACAGAAATCATTTAATTATTTCCCTACTTCAAGTTCTGTTAGCAATACCAGAATGGAAATTAGAAACGAGGTTATCTGCACAGATATTTGTGCTTACATTTATTTTACTATAAAATTACTAAGTTGAAATAGGCACAAGCTAAGGACTAATCTTGGTCTGACATACTATAAAATCCTGGCACTCAACTTTTTCAAATCCCACTAATTTTCCCCATTAATCATACACACTACTTCCTTATCATCTTACCAGGAAATATAATCAGTAGTTGATCAAATGAGGGAGGATATGCTCTCATATGATCTCTGACTCTAATGGTAATTTCTACATTAACTCTCAACTCCTCTTTCAATTCTTACTTCAGGTCTACTTTTCAAAATTTTCCTTTTTTGTGATCAAATCATAACAAACCTTACATGTAGTTTATTTTGGAACTGTCACAAATAATTGCCTAGGAAAGTGCCCCCCAAGTCCCTTCCCACCCACATAATGCCTTTATCTTTCTATTCACCTTATTGCTCCTATTTTTCATGTAATATAAAAGGATAAGCATGCAAAAAAGCAAGAAAGTAAGAGTGGTATGTATTCAGGCCAGATCAAGCATAACCTTCTTAAAGACTTGGGATTTTTCATAGCAGTCAATGAGGAGCTTTTGAAGGGTTCTAAGTAAAGTAGGAGCAGCACATTTAGGCTTGCAACTTCAACATCATGTCCAAGATGGATTTGAAGTAAAGACAATTGCAAAAAGAAGATGACTATAGTAACACATATGATTTGAAACCCTAAGATAAAGAGGCAATAGTAGCAATTACTAGTATGCAAGGAAAATTGGGAAAAAAAACACGTAAGGGTACAAGTTAGCAATCTTGATTAACTGTAAGAAAAAGGAAGGCGATTTCAAGCATGTATTCTAAATTTTTCCCTGGAGTACTCAAGTACACAGTAAGAGAAAATTCAGGAGGAGAAGTCAATGTAGGAAGGAAGATAATGAGTTCACTCTGAATATAAGAACGAGGCGTCAAAAGTATATTCTGGGGAGATCTCCAATAGGCAATGGAATATAATATTGTGAGGCTGTGAGGCATGGTCTGAACTAGGCTTAGGAGTTTAGAAATAGTATATAAATAAAAGCTAAAAATATTAGAATGAAATTATGTAAAACCAGTGTGAAATACAGATAAAAAAGCAAAAGAACCAAGACCCAACATGAAGGGGCAGACAAGGAAATATGAGCCCACCTGGAATTCAGATGTAGTAAACAAAGATGAAGGAGAAGAGAAATGCAGGGCATCTAAATCTAGTCTTCACAGTAGGAAAGTAGTAATCCATGATGCCAAGTTCAGAACAAATGCCAAAATTTTCAAGCAATTATTGGTTAGAGAGAGTGAGTCATTTGCTGATTAAAATGTGTTGAAAGTTTAAAGACTTTAAATAACAGACAACAATTGCACACTAGTTAATTGACAAACTGAACCAGTAGAGAGAAGACACCACACATATTTAAGACATGAGACATTAAATTTAGAGGGTTTTTTTAAATGCAAAATTTTGATTATGTGTTTAAATTAACAGAAAGTAATTAATGAATAAAAGGTAGAGATATCAGAGAAAGCAGATAACTGATAGTAGAGATATAGTAAAGGGAGATGGCTGATGGTGTGATGTCATGAGAAGGCAATATGGAAGTGTCAGTAACATAAAAGGAAACACACAACTCTAGAGAGGAGGAGAACTTGGTAAATAGTTACTAGTGAAGACAGTATCTTCAGTAATTCTGATCACACACACATATGTATGTATGTGGACGGATAGATAGATAGAAAGACAAACACAGTTTTACTTTCCAGATGTCCATTCTACCTTTCATCTGGAAGTAGCATTTATAGGGACATTTTGCTTTGAAGGACCACTCTTCCCTAGACCTCAGTCTTTATGGTTGGGGTATAGCTTAAGCCAACCCCCCTCCCCAACCCTCCACATTAACAGAGGTCTCTTGGTCAGCACATTGTGCTAGCCAAAATAACATTCAGGGAAGTCATATAACCCACATAAGTGTTTCTGCTGTTGACTAAGCTGGCCACTGTGATTTAAGATTGGAATTGTTAAGGCCCACCTTACCACCACGGAGGAAACATACATAAGACCAATTCAGGGACCAGAGGGAGTAACCATATAATTCATCATCTAAAGTAAGACACTTTCATCTGGGACAAACACTAAATAGGCTTTCAGGAAAACTACATAGATCTGGATTGTCCCAGACAAACCAGAACCTACAGTCACTTGACCAAAAGATAGGGATAAGTAGAATCTTATCAATTGAGCATCTGGACACACACTTTTAGGTTATGCATCAAACTATTATCAATCTTGATGAATGCAATTAGAGTAGGGTTTATCTCTCTTACAATTTAGCAGAAATGCAGAGAAATGTTTTGGTAAAAAAAAAAAAAAATCTGTTGTCCAGGGTCCTCTCAAATGAAGCATTAGTTCCCACAAGGTTGGGAACTAGAAGAGGGAAAAGAAAACCACTGGATTCACAGGAAGCCTGTGGTAATGTCAATTTAAGGGTTTCTGATAATTTAATGTTAGCATAATTTCTCATGCTTAGAAAATATATGCATGACATATAGTCATTAGAAATGTTAACAAATTCTCCTAGAGTGTAACCTACCAAATCAATCCAGTTATTAATAAAACTCTTTATCTGTGTCTTCTAGATTAAGACATTTAAGACAAAGAAAACACATGGGTCAACATCATTTGAGAGCTTTTCTTAATATTATCAGTGATCAAGAGTGTGAATCACAATATAGAACCTTGGCAACTGCTTCCACTGGTTTAAGTCATTCAATTACTTAAACCTCAGTTATTTGGTTTTCCTTTTGTAGCATGTTACATAACATCTACCTATTATCATTATCATCCAACTCTAATTTGGATTCTGATGTTAGGATAGAGCTATGAGGTGATAAAGGAAAGGGCAGAATGATTGAATGACTCCTCTGGTTGGGTTTCTATCAAGGCATCTGTACTCTGATGGGATGGTGACAGTCCTGGGCAGGCAGCCATGGGAATGCAAATAAAGGATCTCTGGGTCAGGCGAAAAAAAAACAGAGGAGAGTCAGCAGGTCTGGTTTTACAACCAGATACTACACATAGAGCTACATAACCCTGGATGGGTCAAATCAACTCTATGGGCCTCAGTTCTCTTTCTTTACAATGGCAGTTTTCAATAGTACCTAACATGGCACTGCTGAAATAAAATGGATTTCATGTGCAGACACTTGAAAGCAGTTTCAATGTAATGGGTGGTGGGGGTGAGGCAAGCTGTGAGGTATAAAGAGTTCATTAAATATATAGTAAGACATGGAGTGAACAGCAACTTTGAGGGCTGGCAGCAAATGAAAACAGAGTGAAAGCTATAGAAAACACCAGAGGCAAGAGAAGGTTTTTCAGAGATTAAAGAGGGGGCCCTGCCCTTAAATGTTTCTGATGGCTTCTCAGGGCCTTCTTCATTCTGGCACACTCTTTTCTCTACCATCTGCTATCAGTCTGTTAGGCCACCTTATCACCGCTGCCTCCAGCATTAGTCTTGAACCCCCTGAAATTACATCTTACTGCCATTGTAACTCTTTCCTCCGATAATGGGCACCTAACATTTCTTGACAGCATTTTTCCCATCTGGAATGCTTTGTTGTCTTGAGTCCTAGAATTTGGATAAACCCTACCATTTCTTCAGGATCCTCTGTAATTTAGGTCTTACATTATGCTGTTTCTGATACAGTCTAGAGGAAGCATTCAATGAGTGTGAGGTGCGATAACCATTATGTTGATAAAAATTCCAAAGTACTCAACTAATCTAACCACAATAGTGTATATGTGAATACACATGTGTAGCTATATATATAATATTTATAAAATGTCTGGACAATAAATGATTTGTTTCATTGTTGGCCTGTATATATATTTTCACTCCTTTGTGATAAGCGATGGTGTCATACACTTTTTATATCCCTTCATTTGCTATCTTAATGCATAAAAGAAGCCACCAATGAATAATTATTTTAATGATGTATTTAACTTTAGATTAAGCTTTAGATGAAATGAGCTTTATATCCTCAAATTCTGACTGTTTCTGTTCTGTCATATGATTTTTTTTCTATTTGCTTCTTTCCAAGGTAACTCAGATATCGTGTATTTCATTGAATTTAAGACAAGATCAATTTTAAGATACGCTGGCATTTTATGCAATTCTAGACTGCCAATTATACCATAACATCCTATCATGTATAGGATGCATTCCAATTCCAAATATATTAAAGTGGGAAAAAAAGGGAAAAAAGTGCCTCTTAGAATAGATACAATATGACAGTTAATCTAGGGAACATTGTTATCAAACAATGAGAATTTATTAGTTGTTGATTATTGGTAAAGTCTTTATAGGGTTCTTCCATGTGTATTTTAGTGGGCAAATTATTTTAAAGGACTTCAACCTTATATCAATATTTTAAGTTATACCAAGATAATCTGTAAAGAAATGCTATTAAAAACCAAATTAATATGGCTGAAACATGTTTACTGAGCAAGTCAGTAAGTGTTCATTAGTCACAATTAGAGTAAACCTCTCCATTACTTTTTAAAATTACAATTCTGGTCTATTATATAGAAAAATTCTTCTTCGTTTGCTTTGTTTTTTAGAGACACTTGCTAAACTTCCACATCATTTGTCCCTAATGAAATTTCATCTATTTTCTGTCCTAAATGAAATTTAAAATGAAATAAAAACGTTAGTGACTTATCTCCCGTAACAGAAAGACTAGACACACACTGCATCCATAGAGAAGCCTACATAGGACAACACTAAGGGGGAAGTCTCTTAAAACCATAAACCACTGTACATAACATTGCTCATGGACATGGGAACTCTGTAAGACAAATACGACCCTGACCGTTATAAGCCTTATTTCCCACTAAGGAAATGATATTTTAACAAATTATGAAACAAATGAACACTGAAGATTCAGCCCAACTAATTGACTGAACTTACTGAACTCTCTCTGGAGTTCTCAGCCAGACGTTAAAAGCACCCGTATGGCCTGATCATTATCTGTGATCCAGAAAAGCAATTCTGCAGAGCCTCAAGAGAATGAGTTTGTCTGACTGGATGACCTGACTGCCTTTTGGGGTAACAATTCTTTCAATTGCTAGACAAAGCCTTTTGCCAATCCGTTGGAAGTTTTCCTACAAATTATCTAAGATGCAAATTCTCAAAAGGTTCGTATTGACCCAAGAATCAATAAAGAGCCTCTGTAACTTCAAGACAAAATTTAATCCCTGAACTGTCCTTTTATATTTTTCCTTTTCTTTTCTTTTAATTTTTTAATGTTTATTTATTTATTTTGAGATAGTGTGCACAAGCGAGAGTGAGTGTGGCAGGGGCAGAGACAGAGGGGAAATAGAATCCCAAGCAGGCTCCGTGCTGTCAATGCAGAGCCAATATGGGGCTCGATCTCATGAACCATGAGAACCTGAGCCGAAATCAAGAGTTCAACCCTTCTCTGACGAAGCCACACAGGCATCCCCATATTTTTCCTTTTCAGTAAGCAGTATTTTAAGTTTTCCTGAATGATTCAACTTATTAAACTACATCAGATTCTTTCCCAAGCATAAAATTGTAAAACATCAGAAACTATCTGCAGCAGTGAGGCTTCCTCTCTAGTGGGATTCTGACATTTCCATAATAGTTTAAATAAATGCCATTTGATTGTTGAGGACCTGACTTTATGTTTACCAGATGTAATTTTGTCCTCAATACTGAAGGAAAATCAACCAAATCAAACTTTTCATCTGTCTCGTCAGCTACCATTCTTCTACAAATTCAGACAAACAGTAGACCTGTGAGCATGTCGTTGCTCCAATCTACCTGACCAACCAAATATTTTTGAAGCTATTCTGGATTTTTTAAAACAATGTACACATGGCACAAAATGTTTGAATCTGGTAAAGATGAACAAACTATGACCTGCAGACTAAGTCAGGCCTGCTGTCTATTTTTGTACAGTCTGTTAAGAAAGATTTTTATGTGTTGAAATGATCACATTTAAATTGTTATACAAATACCTATATAATATCCTTCATTTGCCAATTGACCCAGAAACACAAATTGTATTGGGTCCTTAATACAAGTTTGCTGAGCCTTGCTACAAAACTTCTATGTTTTTATTAGCAATCTTTCCTAGGACTCATGACTTCATTCCTGGAGGATACTGCTGCTAGACTCAGGCAAGATACCTGTACTACTAGCTATATAGCCACATCTACTGTTTCCAGAATCCCTGCAAAATGTCACTGGCCCTCTAACTGGGAATATCTATACCTATCTTGTATAGATGCCCCTCATCCCAATATAATAAAAAGTTACAGATTGGTACCTGGACTTCATAACTTTCAAATTCTCAATTCAAAGATTGAGTCACATCTCAGTTATCCTGGGGGGTTAGATTTTGTAAAGATTCTGTATAGGCCAGTCATTCTATTTGTTCAACTACAGAAAGAGGGTTCACAGATAAGATGTGGGTAGCAAATAAAGAAAGAAGACAGAGGAGTATCAAGACATCCAAGCATC
The DNA here is from genome assembly GCF_046562875.1 of Panthera onca. Lineage (NCBI taxonomy): Eukaryota > Metazoa > Chordata > Mammalia > Carnivora > Felidae > Panthera > Panthera onca. The sequence continues at coordinate 78,947,149 of NC_138339.1, forward strand.
TGTCTCTGGGTATGGTTGTTAGAACCAAACTTTGCTATTCCTTTATCTTACTAGCAATTGGAACAATTTTTTTTATCTAGTTTTTATAAAACAGTTAACACTTTATGAGCTTTGGTTTGCTTCCTTGACGGATATGCTTTTATAAGAGTGCAAGGCTTAAGTCTTAAATTATTAGGTGAAAGGGAGTGCTGTCACTGAAATAGCACTACAACTATCCGGGATATGGACGGCAGAATTGTGCTAGATGCCTAGTCAGCTCTTAAAAAACACAGTTTCCCAATGATCTTCAGCTAGGGTCACTTTTCCAAAAGCCATACCAAAGAGGTGAGCAGAGCCAATTTTGGGGCTCCACACTAATACCAGAACATTAAAAAATAAAACCAAGTTATAGAACTCCAGTTTAAAAAAAAACCAACAACTTCCCAACACGTATGTCCTAATAGTTTATATCTTTAACAGACACAATCATGTTTGTGATTCAAATATACTCATTTAGGGACAGTAATATAAAAGGTGAAGCATTATTTTTAAAAATTTATGTAATAATGAAGCCTAAAATGGTATCATTTGGAAAATCTGTTAGGTCTGTTTTATATGCATAATTAAAGAATTGACCTTCAAAAAACCCCAAATAGAATACATTAATTCTCCCTAAAAAGTAACATCATTTTGAAAATACTTGATGAGTATCTTTAACTGCTTTCATGCCTTTGGAAAACAGTGTACCATATATACAAAGTAAAGATATCAAATTGATTTTAATTGCCATCCATGAGGTAATCTCAACTTTACTCATGTGAACTAGGCAACATGAGAGCAAGCATAAGGAAATAAAACAAGATTTAAGTTAAACAAGAAGTTTAATTTGACAACTGGCTCAAAGGTCACTGACTACATCACTATATGCTCATTTAATCAACCCTCAATTTCAGTATATGTGGAACTGGTAATGGTAAATCTTTCCCAAGTGTTTATACACCTAAATGGATTTTTTGTTGTTGTTTTTATTTTATTATTATTATTATTATTATTATTATTATTTTATTATTACCCATGTCTATAAAACTGAATGGAGAGGAGATCATTCAGGAGACAAGTTGCTCATATGGGCAAGTAAACTGTAAAGGACCTTGTCAAACTTTAACCACTGTTTACTGTTGAATTGTCAATGACAGTGGTGCCTCATTTGGTATTACACTTCACGGAATGTGTCCCTGCCTTTTGATAAGTGCAAAAGTGGTCATTAACCACAAAGAAACAATCAACTCGCCAACAGAGTGCTGTTCTGAATCTTAACAGAGAAGAATTAAAATAAACATTCAAGTGGAAAATATCACAAGATAGAAGGCAGAGTGCCACCTTCTGTTCTCCACAGGAATGCTAGATCTATTTACCAAAAAAGAATATAAAGAAAGAAAAGAAGTCTGTGCTCTAGTAGGGATCATAATGGAGTTAACTAAAACGCTCCAAGAAAAAAAGATTTCTGCTTTAGAAAAATCATTGCCAATTTCTGAAAAATGCTTCATTCATAATAAAAAAAATGAAAGTTCAGGGTTTCTTACAGAAGTATCACGATTCCATATAACCTCATTTTTCTGTCAAATAATACGACAATACCCTCCTTTGAAGATCAGACAGTGTAAGACACCATAGAAATTGTCTTTGCAACACCACTATGTCATAGGTAAAATCCCTCATGGTTATGATTCCACTTCCTTAACATAACTGCTTTTTTATTTATTTATATGTATTTTTTAATATACAATAAGGCATACAATAAGGCAGGTGTATTTACCATTATCCCATATAACCTGGAAGAGGAAATAGTGTTTTACAGTCATTTTAATGAACTGATAAACAAAACACTCTTTACATAGAAAAACACTGTTAAATACAGTTTCTTTAAACTGTAATCATCAAGGTCATCAATGGAGTTAAAAAAGAGCTTTAGAAATAATTAGGTTGTGCTTTTTGAAATAAAACTTTCCATTTGTGATACATGTGATATAATTATATTTAGCACTGAGAATACAGTATGTGTTTATATCACTTGCATTTAATTACCTATATCCCCCCTTTTGCTGTGTGCTACTGCCTAGAAACAAGAAACCCTATTTTACAATTTCATTGAATATGATTCTATCTGGGTCTGTACTCAAATATCATGACTACCCATGGCCAAAATATCCATTGGCCATTGTGTATGCTCAGCTCTGTTGAGGTACAATGGTCAAAATAAGAACTATCTGCCTGTTTACTTAAAGCAGAGGATATTGAAATGCACTGCAGGTCAGAGAGTATCAAAAACATTTTTAATTCACCATTTTATTTCTTTCTATTTACCATTGCCAAATGTGTATTTCTTTGTGAACAAAGGATCATTCTAGCTAGTCTTTCTAAAGGGAGCATTAAGGAAAAGAGATATTGGAGGATTAGAAGGTATTACAAATTCCAAAGCAAGTTTTAATTCATTTGTAGTTGCCCTGCCTCTTACATACACAGCTATCTCCATTCTCTTTGTGCAAAAGAATCCTTACATCAAACATATTAAGATATCCTCCTTAACCAACCAAATCATCATTTTAGGTTTTGCAAAATGTCACTTCAACATAATCTCCAGATTGTCAGTCTGGTTTTATGACAGCAGAAAGAATGAGTCAATTCAAGTGCATAAAAAAATATTTAAAATAATTTCCATAGCTACAGTACCAGATATTATCTTCATATAACAATCCTGGCTTCATTTAAACATAGAATTTACCTCCCAACCCTTTCCCCCTAACCCACCCATGAAAATAAAAGTAAGATATCATTAAAAAGAAAAAGAAGCCATAAGGGATTTTAAGATAGACAACTAAAAAGAATTAAGAAAGGTCAACAGCAAAGTAAACAGCAATTGGGAGGCTAAAAGGAGGATGGACATGGAAAAAATCCAAAAGACCCACCAATCACAATATAAAAGTAAAATGCGGTCTAAGCAAAGCCGTGGCACACTCTCACAGAAATGAAATGGACGAAATGCAGCCTCTTATAACAACATGGATAAATCTAATGATCATAATATTTGGCAAAGTAGTAAGACCCACACAATTATGTATAATCGCTATCTGCTGATAGCAACTTCAAAAAGTGGGAAAAACTGAAATATATTGTTTAGAAAAGCATTCATAGGCAGTAAAAACACAAATAAAACAGAATAATTAACAAATATATCCAGAGAATGATTGTCTTTAGAGGAGAAAGTAGTAAAATCAAAAAGGGATATACAGAGACTGCCTTGGAGCCAGCAATGTACTATTTATTGACCCAAGTGGTGGTTATACTATTATCACTTTAAAATATCTGTTGTAAGACACACTTGCTATTGTTTTCTGTAGGTGTGTTGTATCATTATTTAAGGGCTAAAGCAAAGGAGACAAACAACAATAAATGCAAAAGACCAATGCAGACTGAAACAATGGATTCAAAATTTCCAAAAAAAAAAAAATACATCTTTCTTCTAACATAGAATTCTATATCCAGCTAAGTATCCATCAAATACGAAAACAGCATGAAGACACTTCACACACTACAGGCCTCAAAAACTTCCCATTTGCCCTTTCTTAGGAAGCTACCGGTATTTCAAAACCAAGCAAACACAAATTGCTGCAATGCTACAGGGAAAATTAGCATTTGTCCAAGATACAGTTCACCTGAGAAACGTATAAAATGGACCTAAAAATATAAACACTGAATTTAAATATAACCAATATTATGATGTATCCCTACTGAAAACACTGAGCCAGGAAAAGGAAAGAAAATTAAATCCTTATGTTTCATAGTATGAAATTCACTGATAACATCTATTTTGATTTCCTACTGCTATTGAAACAAATTACTACAAATTCAGCAGCTTAAAAAACATTAATTTGCTAACTTACAGTTCTGGAGCTCACAAGTCCAAAATGGGTTTCACTGTGCTAAAACCAAGGTGTGCAGCTGGTCAGTGCTTTTTCCCTGGAGATTCTAGGGAAAAATCAGTTTCCTTGCATTTCCCAGTTTCTAGACTTGGCCTCAATCCTCCAGCCTCAAAGCCAGCACCAGCCATTGGTCTTTCTTACACCACACCACTCTAACACAGAACCTTCGGCACCCTCTTCCACATTTAAAGGAAACTGTGATTACATTAGGCCCACCCAGATTTACCTCCTTTTCTTAAGGCCAGCTGATTAGCACCTGTAATTCCATTCATTACGTTACCTGTCCCTTGCCACTCACAACATATTCATGATTTCTGGAGACTAGGATGTAGACATATTTGGGGGCCATTACTCTGCCAATCACAATATATAAAACTGAAAACCAAGCAAGTTCTTTTAAAAGAGGCAAATGTCAAAAGGACTAGCTAAGAGTGCTGAAAATGGTTGCACCTGCAGAGAAAAACCTGGGAGTGGTGAGGGAATGAGCAAGGGACTACTGTATTTCATCATTAGTCTTGTAAAACTATTTGATTTTCTAAATTATGTACAGAAATCATTTTCCTAAGATAGAAAATGAAATATTTGTAGTTCTGTTGCTCTTTCCTTCTGTTATATTTTTAAATGATTATTTATTTGTTTAGAGAGAGAGGAGGGGCAGAGAGTGAATGAGAGAGAAAAATCCAAGTAGGCTCTGCTCTGGCAGTGCAGAGCCCAATGAACAAGAAGATCATGACCTGAGCTGAAATCAATAGTCAGAGGCTTAACTGACTGAGCCACCCAGGTGCTCCTTTCCTTCTGTTCTTAGTACCCATCAGAGGCATCCACAAAATAGACTTCTGGAGCCATTATCACAAGCAAGTCTCAAATGTGGTGACTTGGATTTGCAAGATGCATGTTTTGGTTGATAGGAAAAATAACTCCTGGAGTCTGAAGGAGAGGAACTGAAGGAAGCTCAGCACTGGTATGTTTTTGTCAAAAAATTGTCCAGAAAAAAAGTTTGAGGAAACATCAGATGAGCCTTTCTTCAGGAGGTCAGGTGGAAATCATGTGCCTGGAGGGAAAAGGGGAGTTGGGTTGGTTTTAATTAGTCTGCTAAGCCACTAAGTCTGCTGGGGACCTTGGGGAGCAGGGGAATAAGTGGGAGGAAGAAAAAGAGATTTCCGGTCCCATCCAGAGTTCGCACCAGGGAAATTTGTGCAAGTAGAAGCAAAGCCTAAACCATCCGTCACTTGTCCGGTCATAAAGAAACACCTGTTCTAGCTGCTATCTGGTGAGTGCCTTCCATCAATCCCCTTGGATTAGCCAGGAGAAGTGACATGAATTATTGCCCCATAATTTTTCTCAACCTTATGACTGCTTTATGGTAACACCCCCCACCCAGGACACTCATATGTCCCTTCAAATAGACTGAATCACCCACATTACACTATTGCTGCCTTTGGAAAATAATTTTTCATATCCTGTCTTATAATACTTTGTTTATTCCTCTATCAGAAGGATTGCCACCTGCTATACAGTGGTTTGGTCCCTTTCTTATCTATAGCCTTCACTACACTATGAAACCCTGTATGGCACAAGATACATCCCTCATCTCCATATTCCCAGCAATCACACAGCTCCTGATGCAGGAAGTACTTAACAGATGGTCACTTAAGGAATAAGTGAAATACAGAGTATCTTAAGATGCTCTGGTTTAAAAATTGTTCTGAAACTGATATATTGACTGGTTAAGATTTCTTTTCATATAAGGAATAAATCATCTTAGAATAAAGTCACAGGATGTTCATTAAGTCTGAATATCTATAACAAAATGACCCTCCAAAATATTGAAGTTGGTTTGCAAATTGAATCTCTTTTGAAGATACATACCACAATCATTGTTTAGAACTCAAACAGAGTTAGGTACTAATTTCTTCTTTGTCACATACTATCATTGTGACATTGAGCTAATTATTTTGTGTGACTTAACTGCCTCTTTGAAATACAGGTGAGTAACACCTACTGCATAGAATGTTGTATTAATGAGATAACAAAGAAAAAACTGCAAAGATTAGATGCATATATGTAATAGCTAATGTATTGTATGAGTATGAGTGGTATAGAAGAGTGAGAAACTCTATCAACTAGCAGTTCAAGTCTTCATTATTTATAAAACCATCCCCACTTACAGGAGTAGTTAACTATATGCCTATTAATCTCTTTAATGAAAACACATAATAAAATTTACTTTATAGGTATTGCTCCATTTGAGGAAGACACATTCAATAATTTTGTTTAATTTAAATAGTGTTTTACTTCCTTATAAAAGAAACTTACAATTAACACAAAAGATCTAGGAAATAGAAATTATGGCTACTCTCCCAAAGTATGAGAAAAATAAAAGGGACATTCAAAAATTAAATTAGAAGAATAAAAATTTTAAAGCAACATTAAATATTCAGGTCTGATATCAGTATTCAAAAACTAATCTTTTTAGCCATTTTGTCTGAATGAGTTTGCATATGTAGCATATTAATTTATCCTCTAATTTGGTTCAGATGGGATTACAATTGGTATGAAATGAAAGCTAGTATGCTAAATACATATTCAGAGCCAAAAAGATTTAATCAATATTATGGAATAACTGTATAACCACCAACACACACCAACTCCACCTGCTCTAAACAAGAAGCTACATAAGAAAGTGGCAGAGATCTGAACTTTAAAATGATGATAATGTTTAAAGAAAGCAGTGGAATCTAATTGTATTATTAAAAAGCTATACAATTTTCAAATGCATAAAGTACATATAAATTTTCAACTTTGGCTTTGTCAAGCTTAAAATTCTTCAGTACCTCTAATGCTTAGACACCCATTATCAGTGTCATTCCTAGGCAAAGTGTACAACTCCTAATAGTAAAATTTCTCCTTCTCTTTTTGCCTGCCTTAGAGCCATACCAGGTTGCCAGGACTTTCATGTGTCTCCCTTGCTCAAAGCTTCTTATCCAGCTTAATCCCACAGTGCAATTAACACTGTGCTAGGCCCATGCTAAGCCTTTTCCTGCCTTCAAATCATCTTCACAACGAAATGTCACAGGATATGAAAACTGAGGCTTCAGTAACTTCCCTGACATCATTTGGTTACTAGGTGGTGAAGCCCAAGCTTATAGCCTAAGTCCACACTCTTAACCACCACTCTCCATGGTTTTCAAAATTTTTCCTAGCTTCAGAACAAGAGCTCATTCAGAAGTTCAATATGTATACTAGACAAATTTGAACTAAATCCATTTCATTGAATGAAGGTAATAGGTTAAAGTCTGAACATATTTCTTTGTCCCACACCTTCAGGAGGAACTCCAAGGACAACAGATTGAAAACCAGGGCTCTCAATCTTTTCTTCACCAAAAATAGACCTGCTTGGGCACATTCCTTCACAGAAGCACCAATCTGGAACCCCTGATTTCTTCAGGGGAGTATGCACAAAATGCCTCTTGGCCCTGTGTCACATTCCTCTTTAACCTAGCATTGTGGGACAGAATTCAGACACCTGACACTTCAAGGTTCTTACCAAGTCCCAGAATCTTTTTCACCATCGTGGGAGGGCACCAAATCTGCCTACAAGCAAAACCGAGTAGATGTGGGTAGTTAACACAACCTTCAAGCAGACAGGACTAGATCGACAACTTCCTGTTTCCCAGACAGACTTGTCATAGTCCAAGCCCCCGTGGCCTGAGGCAGCAATCTCCATTGACTTCTCTTTTCCTCCTTACTCTCCTTACTCCTTCACTTTTGAATCCTGGTATCATCTCACAAATAAACTGCCTCACCCATGTCCTTGCCTTCAGTTCTGCTCTGATGGGAATCAAACTGAGTCAGGACATGCTGAAGTCTATGAGGGACCCTTAAAATCAAAGGAATCAGCACCATGAAACACCATAGCAGGACTGTAAAGGAGTAGCCAGAGGAGCTCTCCTACAGAGGAAATAGGAAAGGCCAAGAGGTACATGAAAAGATGCTCAACATCACAAGGCATTAGGGAAATGCAAACTGAAACCACAGTGAAATATCACCTTGTGCCTGTTTGAATGGCCATCATCAGAAAGATAAGAGGTAATAAATGCTGGGATGGATGTGGAGAAAAGGGAACCTTTGTGTGATATTGGTGGAATCATAAATTGGTAAAGCCACTATGGAAAACAGTATAAAGGATCTTCAAAAATTAAAATTAAGCTATTATATGATCCAGCAATTCCACTTATTGGAATATATCCAAAAGAAATAAAAACACTAAGTTGAAAAGATACCTGCACTCCATGTTCATAACAGCATTATTTACAGTAACCAAGACATGGAAACAACCTAAGTGTCCATTAACAGATGAATGGATAAAGAAGTTCTGATATATATATATATTTATCTTAGAATATTATTCAGCAAAAAAAGGGATATTCTACCATTTATGACAACATGGATGGATGTTGATGGTATTATATTAAATAAATTACTCAGAGAAAGACATATATTTTATATAAATACTTTATATAACTCAATTATATGTGGAATCTAAAAAAATAAAATAAAAAAGCAAACTCATAGGTAAAGATATTGGACTGCAATTACCAGTGGTGGAGGGTGGAGGGGGAGGGAATTGGAGGAAGATGGTCAAAACATACAAACTTCTAGTTACAAGATAGATATGCACCAGGAATTTAATGTACAACATGACAGCTAATGTTAACCCTGCTGCATGATTTGTTAGAGTAAACCCTGATGGTTCTCACCACAAAGAGATTTTTTTCTTTTTCTTTTTCTTTTATTCTTTCTTTTCTTTTATTCATTTCTTTCTTTTCTACATGAGAAGATGGATGTTACCTGAGCCTACTATGGTAATCCCAGAATATATGTAAATCAAACCATCATTCCATCATTCCATACACCTTAAACTTACACAGTGATTTATGTCAATTATTTCTCAGTAAAACTGGAAAAAAATACTATCTCTATCTTAATCCACAAATGTAATAATCATTTAATATATGCAGAGGATAGCTCTTAAAATTGATTTATTTTTATCTTCTAAATCCTCTTCTCTAAAACCAAAACTTAAAAGATAATTGTATAAAATGTTTTAATTTTTATTTTACCTTTAACTGTGTAATATGAGTATTTATACTTCATAAATTACATATTTTTCATGTAGGAGGAAGGAACCTAGGAGAAATCAGATGACTTTCCTAAATTCTACAGCTAACGTCTGAACCAGGAGGACAGGAAGAAGGCAGTGGACTAGGAGGATCCTAGGCTCGTTGAGCCCACAAAACAACTAGATAACTACCAGATCATGTAGAGAAATCAAACTGAAGAAATCAACCCAAAAAAATCAACCTGAAGACTGACGGAATAAACTCCACAACCAAAGGGAGAAAAGAGGCCACACTGAAGAAGGAAGCTATAAAATAAATACAACTAAATTATCTTAATAAGGTTTGTTGGTATCAAGTATAAAAAATGTGTTTTCTATGTAAAACATACACAAAGTAAAAAAATTAAAATAAATATAATTTTGCTATCCCTGAAATAACAAATATTAATAATCTAATCTGTATCTGTCTTTCATTTTTGAAAAATAACATACTAGATATTTTTGACTAATGGTATTTTTTTTTAGTTTGCATGTCAAAATTATTTGTAAATATTGGTTTAACACCTGTATAAGTGTCTTTAGCTTTATATAGAAAAATTTTATTGATAATTTCTTAATTCTACATATGTAGCATTGTTTTGTTTTTACTGTTGCTTTTCTTTTTGGCATAATTTTTGGGGACTGGTTTGTTTTTGCTATAATAAAAGTAAGCTGCCATAAATATATGTGAACAACAACAACAACAAAATCTGAATCAGATCCCTGGGCTACAACTCCACAAAACTTTATTCAGCTTATATTTTGCATTCATTGCCTCTCTGAGAATCCATAACATTAATAAAGATGAAAACTGCAATATGTTAAAACACACATACATACTCAGACACATTTGCACCTACATTGTGTGTGTGTGTGTGTGTGTGTGTGTGTGTATTTTCCTGTTACTCAAAATGAAAACCACCTGTCCTCAAAAGAGCCCATTATAACCTACACATACTGATAAATTAGAACAAAAGAGATGCTTAATAATGACACAAAGGAAGTAAGTGTAGTCTTATGAGCTTAGATTCTAGAAGGGAAGTTACTTATCTAAACAAAACCGTCTATATAAATGAAGAAAAAGCCAAGTCCACTGTGGAACATTTCTAGGTGTGTTAGTGAGTCCATACAGTTTTTAGACTGTAGCCATGCAGAACTATAACTTAGTCATATGAATATAGTAACCGAAGTGGTCTTTGTATATGTAAGAACTTGCATTTAATACTAAGGCTAAACAAAAGTACTTAACATTACAGCATAGCCTAGAATAGACAGAAATTATTGCCATAGGGAAGATTAGTATAACCTGGGCTATGAGGAAGGAAAAAGAGAGAGAGAGAGAGAGAAAAAGAAAGAAAGAAAGAAAGAAAGAAAGAAGAAAGAAAGAAAGAGGAAGGAAGGGAGGAAAGAAAGAAGGAATGTGAAAAATTTAAAAGACAATGTATTTCAAAAAAAATATCTCACATTAAACAAAGTTATTTTAAAGAAACTCCTTTAAAGGAACATTTGTGCTTTTTTTTTCAATATATGAAGTTCATTGTCAAATTGGTTTCCATACAACACCCAGTGCTCATCCCAAAAGGTGCCCTCCTCAATACCCATCACCCACCCTCCCCTCCCTCCCACCCTCGATCAACCCTCAGTTTGTTCTCAGTTGATTTTTTTTTAATTTTTTTAAACGTTTATTTATTTTTGAGACAGAGAGAGACAAAGATGAACGGGGGAGGGTCAGAGAGAGGGAGACACAGAATCTGAAACAGGCTCCAGGCTCTGAGCTGTCAGCACAGACCCCGACGTGGGGCTCAAACTCACAGACGTCAAGATCATGACCTGAGCCGAAGTCGGCCGCCCAACCGACTGAGCCACCCAGGCGCCCCATGTTCTCAGTTTTTAAGAGTCTCTTATGCTTTGGCTCTCTCCCACTCTAACCTCTTTTTTTTTTTCCTTCCCCTCCCCCATGGGTTTCTGTTAAGTTCCTCAGGATCCACATAAGAGTGAAAACATATGGTATCTGTCTTTCTCTGTATGGCTTATTTCACTTAGCATCACACTCTCCAGTTCCATCCATGTTGCTACAAAGGGCCATATTTCATTGTTTCTCATTGCCACGTAGTACTCCATTGTGTATATAAACCAAAATTTCTTTATCCATTCATCAGTTGATGACATTTAGGCTCTTTCCATAATTTGGCTATTGTTGAGAGTGCTGCTATAAACATTGGGGTACACGTGTCCCTATGCATCAGTACTCCTGTATCCCTTGGGTAAGTTCCTAACAGTGCTATTGCTGGGTCATAGGGTAGGTCTATTTTTAATTTTCTGAGGAACCTCCACACTGTTTTCCAGAGTGGCTACACCAGTTTGCATTCCCACCAACAGTGCAAGAGGGTTCCCATTTCTTCACATCCTCGCCAGCATCTATAGTCTCCTGATTTGTTCGTTTTGGCCACTCTGACTGGTGTGAGGTGATATCTGAGTGTGGTTTTGATTTGTATTTCTCTGGTGAGGAGCGATGTTGAGCATCTTTTCATGTGCCTGTTGGCCATCCGGATGTCTTCTTTAGAGAAGTGTCTATTCATGTTTTCTGCCCATTTCTTCACTGGGTTATTTGTTTTTCGGGTGTGGAGTTTGGTGAGCTCTTTATAGATTTTGGATACTAGCCCTTTGTCCGATATGTCATTTGCAAATATCTTTTCCCATTCCGTTGGTTGCCTTTTAGTTTTGTTGGTTGTTTCCTTTGCTGTGCAGAAGCTTTTTAATCTTCATAAGGTCCCAGTAGTTCATTTTTGCTTTTAATTCCCTTGCCTTTGAGGATGTGTCCAGTAAGAAATTGCTACGGCTGAGGTCAGAGAGGTCTTTTCCTGCTTTCTCCTCTAAGGTTTTGATGGTTTCCTGTCTCACATTCAGGTCCTTTATCCATTTTGAGTTTATTTTTGTGAATGGTGTGAGAAAGTGGTCTAGTTTCAATGTTCTGCATGTTGCTGTCCAGTTCTCCCAGAACCATTTGTTAAAGAGACTGTCTTTTTTCTATTGGATGTTCTTTCCTGCTTTGTCAAAGATGAGTTGGCCATACGTTTGTGGGTCTAGTTCTGGGGTTTCTATTCTATTCCATTGGTCTATGTGTCTGTTTTTATGCCAATACCATGCTGACTTGATGATGACAGCTTTGTAGTAGAGGCTAAAGTCTGGGATTGTGATGCCTCCTGCTTTGGTCTTTCTTCAAAATTACTTTGGCTATGTGGGGCCTTTTGTGGTTCCATATGAATTTTAGGATTGCTTGTTCTAGTTTCGAGAAGAATGCTGGTGCAATTTTGATTGGGATTGCATTGAATGTGTAGATAGCTTTGGGTAGTATTGACATTTTGACAATATTTATTCTTCCAATCCATGAGCAGGGAATGTTTTTCCATTTCTTTATATCTTCTTCAATTTCCTTCATAAGGTTTCTATAGTTTTCAGCATACAGATCTTTTACATCTTTGGTTAGATTTATCCCTAGGTATTTTATGCTTCTTGGTGCAATTGTGAATGGGATCAGTTTCTTTATTTGTCTTTCTGTTGCTTCATTGTCAGTGTATAAGAATGCAACTGATTTCTGTAAATTAATTTTGTATCCTGCACCTTTGCTAAATTCATGTATCAATTCTAGCAGACTTCTGGTGGAGTCTGTCGGATTTTCCATGTATAATATCATGTCATCTGCAAAAAGTGAAAGCTTGATTTCATCTTTGCCAATTTTGATGCCTTTGATTTCCTTTTGTTGTCTGATTGCTGATGCTAGAACTTCCAACACTATGTTAAACAACAGCAGTGAGAGTGGACATCCCTGTCGTGTTCCTGATCTCAGGGAAAAAGCTCTCAGTTTTTCCCCATTGAGGATGATGTTAGCTGTGAGCTTTTCATAAATGGCTTTTATGATCTTTAAGTATGTTCCTTCTATCCTGACTTTCTCGAGGGTTTTTATTAAGAAAGGTGCTGAATTTTATCAAAGGCCTTTTCTGCATCGATTGACAGTATCATATGGTTCTTATCTTTTCTTTTATTAATGTGATGTATCACCTTGATTGATTTGTGAATGTTGAACCAGCCGTGCAGCCCAGGAATGAATCCCACTTGATCATGGTGAATAATTCTTTTTATATGCTGTTGAATTTGATTTGCTAGTATCTTATTGAGAATTTTTGCATCCATATTCATCAGGGATATTGGCCTGTAGTTCTCTTTTTTTACTGGGTCTCTGTCTGGTATAGGAATCAAAGTAATACTGGCTTCATAGAATGAGTCTGGAAGTTTTCCTTCCCTTTCTATTTCTTGGAATAGCTTGAAAGGTTAGGTATTATCTCTGCTTGAAACATCTGGTAGAACCCCCCTGGGAAGCCATCTGGTCCTGGACTCTTATTTGTTGGGAGATTTTTGATGACTGATTCAATTTCTTCGCTGGTTATGGGTCTGTTCAAGCTTTCTATTTGCTCCTAATTGAGTTTTGGAAGAGTGTGGGTGTTTAGGAATTCGTCCATTGCTTCCAGGTTGTCCAGTTTGTTGGCATATAGTTTTTCATAGTATTCCCTGATAACTGTTTGTATCTCTGAGGGATTGGTTGTAATCATTCCATTTTCATTCATGATTTTATCTATTTGGGTCATCTCCCTTTTCTTTTGAGAAGCCTGGCTAGAGGTTTATCAATTTTGTTTATTTTTTCAAAAAAAAACTTGATTTCGTTGATCTGCTCTACAGTTTTTTTAGATTCTATATTGTTTATTTCTACTCTGATCAGTATTATTTCTCTTCTTCTGCTGCGTTTAGGCTGTCTTTGCTATTCTGCTTCTATTTCCTTTAGGTGTGCTGTTAGATTTTGTATTTGGGATTTTTCTTGTTTCTTGAGATAGGCCTGGATTGCAATGTATTTTCCCCTCAGGACTGCCTTCGCTGCATCCCAAAGCGTTTGGATTGTTGTATTTTCATTTTCGTTTGTTTCCATATATTTTTTAATTTCTTCTCTAATTGCCTGGTTGACCCATTCATTCTTTAGTAGGGTGTTCTTTAACCTCCATGCTTTTGGAGGTTTTCCAGACTTTTTCCTGTGGTTGATTTCAAGCTTCATAGCATTGTGGTCTGAAAGTATGCATGGTATGATTTCAATTCTTGTATACTTATGAAGGGCTGTTTTGTGACCCAGTATATGATCTATCTTGGAGAATGTTCCATGTGCTCTCGAGAAGAAAGTATATTCTGTTGCTTTGGGATGCAGAGTTCTAAATATATCTGTCAAGTCCATCTGATCCAATGTATCATTCAGGGCCCTTGTTTCTTTATTGACCATGTGTCTAGATGATCTATCCATTTCTGTAAGTGGAGTGTTAAAGTCCCCTGCAATTACCACATTCTTATCAATAAGGTTGCTTATGTTTGTGAGTAATTGTTTTATATATTTGGGGGCTCCTATATTCGGCGCATAGACATCTATAATTGTTAGCTCTTCCTGATGGATAGACCCTGTGATTATTATATAATGCCCTTCTTCATCTCTTGTTACAGCCTTTAATTGAAAGTCTAGTTTGTCTGATATAAGTATGGCTACTCCAGCTTTCTTTTGACTTCCAGTGGCATGATAAATAGTTTTCTATCCCCTCACTCTCAATCTGAAGGTGTCCTCAGGTCTAAAATGAGTCTCTAGACAGCAAATAGATGGGGTTTTTTTAATCCATTCTGATACCCTGTATCTTTTGGTTGGTGCATTTAGTCCATTTACATTCAGTGTTATTATAGAGAGATATGGGTGTAGAGTCATTGTGATGTCCGTAGGTTTCATGCTTGTAGCGATGTCTCTGGTACTTTGTCTCACAGGATCCCCCTTAGGATCTCTTGTAGGGCTGGTTTAATGGTGACGAATTCCTTCAGTTTTTGTTTGTTTGGGAAGACCTTTATCTCTCCTTCTATTCTAAATGACAGACTTGCTGGATAAAGGATTCTCGGCCGCATATTTTTTTTTCTGTTCATCACATTGAAGATCTCCTGCCATTCCTTTCCGGCCTGCCAAGTTTCAGTAGAGAATCGGTCACGAGTCTTATAGGTTTCCCTTTATATGTTAGAGCATGTTTATCTCTAGCTGCTTTCAGAATTTTCTCTTTATCCTTGTATTTTGCCAGTTTCACTATGATATGTTGTGCCAAAAGATCGATTCAAGTTACATCTGAAGGGAGTTCTCTGTGCCTCTTGGATTTCAATGCCTTTTTCCTTCCCCAGATCCAGGAAGTTCTCAACTATTATTTCTTCAAGTACCCCTTCAGCACCTTTCCCTCTCTCTTCCTCCTCTGGAATACCAATTATTCGTAGATTATTTCTCTTTAGTGCATCACTTAGTTCTCTAATTTTCCCCTCATACTCCTGTATTTTTTTATCTCTCTTTTTCTCAGCTTCTTCTTTTTCCATAATTTTATCTTCTAGTTCAACTATTCTCTCCTCTACCTCTTCAATCCGAGCCATGGTTGTCTCCATTTTATTTGCAGCTCGTTGATAGCATTTTTTAGCTCCTCCTGGCTGTTCCTTAGTCCCTTGATCTCTGTAGCAAGAGATTCTCTGCTGTCCTTTATACTGTTTTCAAGCCCAGCGATTAATTTTATGACTATTATTCTAAATTCACTTTCTGTTATATTGTTTAAATCATTTTTGATCAGTTCGTTTGCTGTTGTTATTTCCTGGACCTTTTTCTGAGGGGAATTCTTCCATTTTGTCATTTTGGATAGTCCCTGGAGTGGTGCGGGACTGCGGGGCACTTCACATGTGCTGTGGTGTATGACTGGAGTTGGTGGGCGGGGCCACAGTCCGACCTGATGTCTGCCCCCAGCCCACCGATGGGGCCACAGTCAGACTGGTGTGTGCCTTCTCTTCCCCTCTCCTAGGGGCGGGATTCACTGTGGGGTGGCTGGCCGTCTGGGCTACTTGCACTCTGCCAGGCTTGTGGTGCTGGGGATCTGGCTTATTAGCTGGGGTGAATGGGAAAGGTGCACAGGGGTGGGAGGCCAGGCTCAGCTCGCTTTTCCTTCGGAGATCCGCTTTGGGAGGGACCCTGCAGCACCAGGAGGGAGTCAGACCCACCGGAGGGATGGATCCGCAGAAGCACAGCTTTGGGTGTTTGCGCGGTGCAAGCAAATTCCCTGGCAGGAACCGGTTTCCTTTGGGATTTGGGCTGGGGGATTGGCGAGGGAGATGTCACTGGCGAGTGCCTTTGTTCCCCGCCAAGCTGAGTTCTGTGGTCTGGGGCTCAACAACTCTCCCTCCCATTGTCCTCCAGCCCTCCCGTTCTCCGAGCAGAGCTGTTAGCTTATAAACTTCCAGATGTCAAGTCCCTCTTGCTGTCGGAACACACTCTGTCCGGCCCCTCCGCTTTTGCAAGCCAGCCTCGGGGGCTCTGCTTGGCCCGCGGGCCACCCCTCCGCCCCGGCTCCCCCCCGCCTGTCCCTGGAGCGCGCACCGCCTCTCAGCCCTTCCTACCCTCTTCCGTGGCCCTCTTGTCTGCGCTTGGCTCCAGAGAGTCCATTCTGCTAGTCTTCTGTTGGTTTTCTGGGTTATTTAGGCAGGTGTAGGTGGAATCTAAGTGATCAGCAGGATGCGCTGTGAGTCCAGTGTCCTCCTACGCCACCTTCTTCCTCAAAAAAAATCTGTGCTTTGATTTTATAAGTGGAATAATATGTTTTGTAAACCTAATTAGATGACTTAAAATGCAACTTAGTTGTATTTATTCTAATTTGTGTAAGAATATGAGTATCAATACATCCCCTCACATTATCCTCACTCAGGAATAGTGTTATGAAGATCATTTTCACTTTTTGATACTTCATTTGAAATCTCGTCTCATCACTGCTTCTGAAAATATTATGTTTCAGGTAACAAGAAAGAAGGTAGAGATGTCATTGAAGGTGACAAGCTAACCATGCAGATTATATGTGTGTTCTGTATAATCATTTGGGGGGACATTATAGTCAAGAATCTTAATCTCACCTGCATCTGTAAAAAATAATTTTTTGACAATGTTTACAGAGTAACACAAGTCAAGGTGACTAATATGTGCTAATCAAATTATAAGATGCAGATAAAAATAAGAAATAGAGCCCAAATAAATACCGTATCGTATCATAATTTTTTTAATATTCATTTATTTTAAGTGAGAGAGGATGAGAGTGATCAAGTGGGAGAGGGGCAGAGAGGGAGAGAGAGAATCCCAACAGGTTCCTTAACATCAGTGCAGAGCCTGGTGCTGGGCTTGATCTCATGAACTGCAAGATCATGACCCAATCCGAAGTCAAGAGTCAGATGCTTAACCAACTGATCCACCTAAGCACCCCTCAAAATGTTTTTAATAATGATAAATAACCACTGATGAGTAAGAACATTTTCTAAGCTCCATGAAGCTAGAGATTATGCTTATTTGGTTAAATAATATAGATCTAAGACCCAGTCATAAAACAGATGCTCAATAAATATATGTCAAATTATTCAATTAACTTTTTTGATATTGGGATAGAAAGGATCTGCTATTTGTCTCCCTGATAAAAATTCTGTAATTAGGGGCACCTGGGTGGCTCAGTCAGTTAAGCAGCCGGCTTCGGTTCAGGTCATGATCTCGCCGTCCATGAGTTCAAGCCCCGCGTCAGGCTCTGTGCTGACAGCTCAGAGCCTGGAGCCTATTTCAGATTCTGTGTCTCCCTCTCTCTGACCCTCCCCCATTCATGTTCTGTCTCTCTCTGTCTCAAAAATAAACGTTAAAATTTTTTTTTAAATTCTGTTTTTAAAAGCTACATATTTTTGCTTCACAATTGTAGAATCAGAATGAGAAAATTCACTGCTTAATGAGCCACTGAGCTGTGATGGCGAAAGCACTCATCCCTTTAGTAGAGGTCAGTGGGTACAATCACAATTCTTGAGTGGTTATAAAGACTCTCCCCTCCTGGAACAGAGATAAACAAAAAGCTTGAGCTCCTCTTTTCAGACTCTTGGCAAACCTTCTCCTTCTCTGTTAATATAATTTTCTTTTGACTGTAGCAGAGACTGATTGAGGCTTCAGTTCTCTTAAGTTACACTCATACTTACCCACACTTTCTTGATTTTACACCCCAGTAACCCCAAGTACCCTAGAGACATATTTAGAAATTTTCTTGAATAGCATACTCAACTGGCTAGTCTCAATTATGCATTTACTCTTAATAGCCTGAAACTTCAAATTCTCCAGCAATTTGCCATGTTTTTATTTTCAGTTACTACCATATCTGATGTTCTGTTAAGACTACAGTTTTGAATAGGCAATAGCGAGCAAATAAGGTGAGATTTAGTATTGCCTTCTGATTATATTACATTGAAATAAACCTCAAGCAAGTGTCTGTCATTCCTAATTTGTTCTAGGATTTGGTTGTTTTGAATACTGTTCAGAATGACTACACCAACAAGTAGAGTTTGTAACACATTTAATTGTACACGAGTACATTCACTTCGATATCTTTAATTATGTTCAGATATGTATCATAAAATCATGATAAGAGATCTTGGAATTTTGAAAAGTTTAATAATTTTGACATGAACACATAAAGATATGTTTAGTATATCCTCTATCTGAAAGTAAGAATATATAAATAATAATACATTTTTCCATTTGCTATTGATTAAGCCTTTTTTTCCATTTCTTTCTCCTCTCTTTGCTTTCTTTTGGTGATACTCAATAACTAGTAAAGCCAGACAATAGCAAAAAAAGTGTTGATCAAACTATAATTCATTAATTTTGATGCTCATTTCCAAGTTATACATTAGTCCTATTACCACGTTATTTTTTTAGCATTTCTTACTGACAAAGCACTAAATGGAGTTCATTCTATCTAATAATTGTCTCTACAGTATAGCAATTATATTTTCCACAGTACTGTATAGCTTTCTGAAATATCTGCAAAGCAATTTCTAGATCTTACAGTAACTAAAATTTCAGGTTTAATTTCTATTTTAATACACAATGCAAGGTGTTGCCATATTTGTTTAACCTGTCAATTTTCTATTGTATAACCTATATATCATATGATTCCCCCACTGATTCAAATAGCTAAATGGAGTCTGCCAGAGTTTCTAAAGTAAAGATGAAAAACAAACCCAAATTCTGTATCTGGAGCAAAGGAAAAATGATTTTAACCTAGAAAAAGACCAGCAGCTGTTACAGACATCCATCTCAGAAGAGCCTCAGGATTACTTCTCTCTGCTTTGAAATAACACCACCTCCTGTCAGTTTCTTTGTCATTAGTGCAAAATGACCTCAAGCCAGCTGACTATGGACAGGACTATTTTGTGTTAAAACTTTACCACTGGAAATGGCTTGACAACCTAAACTATTATTTCTAACAGTAGTTAGACAACAGTATCAACATATTCCTTAAATGATGCCATAGTAAGATGAGCCATGCTATTGGCATGAAGGAAGACGCTTGTTTTCATGGTTGCTTTGGCCCCTGAGAATGGATCAAGCCACCCAAAGGCTATAGCAAAGCAATAATTTATATGCAGCTTATAATAATGTAAAGAAAAATGGGAACATAGTATAATGCTTAGTTCAACATCATTTAAAATTGAAAAATTATCTATTAGAAAGTTGTGCCTATCTACTCTGATCTTCTTAGTAATGTTCCAACACAAGCTACTGAGAATCAGTTTGAAGCAAAACTGCTTTTGAGATGTTATGTAGACAGTAGATAGAGGAAACACACACACACACACACACACACACACACACACACACACACCACACCATGTCTGGCTTATTGGCATGCTTATTTACTTTCTATTCACAGAAAATCACTCTGAAGTATGGTTCCTGCCTCTACTGTCTCTGAGAGCTGGCAGTCTCTTTGCCAATCTCTCCACCTTCATCAGAATGGAATCTATACCATGCTTCCTTCACTGTCCTCAGAATTGAAATCTCAACATTTATTTTATTTACTTGAATGAACATAGACAGTCTGTTGAAGACCAACATTCAAATTGTGTTTCTTTTTAGCTATCTTTGCATCTGATAGATTTTGTTTTATAACTTCATTCTATGTGGTTTGATTCATGAATGTTCAAAACTGCTATATTTTAATTACAAAAACTACTATGATCCCAATAAATAATTGATAAAGAACACAAAAAGACCATTTATAAAAGAGCAAAAATAAATCCAAAAGTGCATATACAAAAAATATTAAATGTGAGTAATAAAAAAAACATCAGATTACAGTGTTTATTCAAAAATATCCATTAACAAATATTTATTGAATACCTATTATGTGTCAACCCCTGAGCTAGTCACTGGAGATACACAAGTAATATCAGATATGGTCCTTGTGCTCATTATGCAGGTGAAGAATAATAGGTCATATTTTTATATATTTTGATTTTGCCTAGATAATTAGCAAGTATTAAAAATTATAATACATAATGCTAATAAAGATGACTTGGGCAAGGCATTCTTGCAAACTGGTGATCATAGTTTTTGGAAATTTGTCAATATTGGTCATACTTTTTAATTTAATTATTGTACTTCTGGGGATTTGTGCTAAAAAATAATAAATAAAAAGAAGTTAGAAGCATGAATAAAAGCTTGTTTTTATTTTGTAAAGAAAGACAAATACCACATAATTTCACTCATATGTGTAATTTAAGAAACAAAACAGATAAACATAGGGGAAGGGAAGAAAAAATAAAATAAGATAAAAACAGAGAGGAAAGAAAATCATTAGAGATTCTTAACTACAGAGAACAAACTGAGGGTTGCTGAGGGGAGGTGTGGGGGGGTGGGCTAAATGAGTGATGGGCATTAAGAAGAGCACTTTTAGGATGAGCACTGGGTGTCAAATTTAAGTGATGAATCACTAAATTCTACTCCTGAAACAAATACTGCATAATATGCTAACTAACTTGAATTTAAATAAAACCTTGGAAGAAAATAAATGAATAACAGTCTTTTTTTTATTAACGTTTATTTATTTTTGAAAGAGAGAGACAGAGCACAAGCTGGAGAGGGACAGAGAGAGACGGAGACACAGAATCCAAAGCAGGCTCCAGGCTCTGAGCTGTCAGCACAGAGCCCAATTTGGGGCTTGAACTCATGGACCATGAGATCGTGACCTGAGCCAAAGTCGAACACTTAACCAACTAAGCCATCCAGGCACCCTGTTCTTTCCTCCCTTTGTGTCTGGGATGAAAGTAGCGATTCACAGATGACAATAGAACTCTACCAAGAAAATTTCTTACAAAGCCCTTTTCACTCTGACCTTTTTCTGTATCATTGGTCTGGGCAACAGTTCCAAGATTTATGAATATGCTTCTTGGCATTTTTCTCTTTAAGAGGTGAGTATAAGGATTTAGCTCACATTCACTTTGGTATGAGAAATCAATTGTATTCAGGCCTTAGTAAAAATTGATGCAGGGAAAGTCTTCTTCACACATTCAACTAAAATAATGTGTAATCAGAAATCAATGCAACTTTATCTGATGAGCTAAAGCCAAGCAAGACCAAGCACAGAACGCAATAGGTAATTCTATGTACACAGTACGGCATAACTTCAAAAATAAAAAGGAAAGGGGCGCCTGCGTGGCTCAGTTGGTTAAGCGTCTGATTTCCGCTCAGGCTGTGCTGACAGCTCAGAGCCTGGGGCCTACTTCAGATTCTGTGTCTCCTCTCTCTGCCCCTCACTCACTTGGGCTCTGTCTCTCTCTGTCTCTCAGTAATAAATAAATGTAAAAAAAATTTTTTTTTCATAAAAAGGAAAAAGGTGAGGATGAAGAGGAAAAGAAGCAATAGCAAGAAAAACATTGTCTGCTGGGAAAGGCCAATAGCATTCTGATTAATGATATTTCTTTACAAGAAACAGCTTTGTACCAACCCATTCAGCAGATCACATGCACCAACAGATTTCACAAGAAGACACTGGTAGCTCAAATCATACTTTTTCTCTATGTGGTGAAAAAAGGATAGTTACTCATCTTTAGGACATCCAATTACCCAAATCCAACCAAAATCCAGAGTTCGAGGTAACTATTCATACAGTCCACATAACTCAGCCTCCTGAAGCACAAAGCAGAGAGTGACAAGTGCAAAATAGATGTAGAAGGAAATGGAAGGTGACTAGCCCATTATGGAAGTTTTTACAGTTTACAATTAAAGTTTCCCAAGCTCTTATTAAGGGCTTAGAACTGGATGGAGATCACAATTTAACATTTGCAAAAGAAATATGTCACCAAATGCCTCAACTATGCCCCAGCCAGTATTATAGTCACTACATAACATGCCTTAATAATAAGGGCCACCGAGATTCTATTTTTGTTTTTGTTTTTTTTTAATTTTTTTAACGTTTTATTTATTTTTGAGACAGGGAGAGACAGAGCATGAACGGGGGAGGGCCAGAGAGAGAGAGAGACACAGAATCTGAAACAGGCTCCTGGCTCTGAGCGGTCAGCACAGAGCCCGACGCGGGGCTCGAACTCACGGACCACGAGATCATGACCTGAGCCGAAGTCGGATGCTTAACCAACTGAGCCACCCAGGCGCCCCCCAGATTCTATTTCTGAATGAAGTTAAAAAGTTCAGTTGATCTGCAAAATAAGATATGCCCATTTATTTTGAAATAGTCACATTAATTCTTTTTTAATGATAGTGCATCAATTAAACGATAACACTGTTTAACAATTCAGGCAAGTTTAAGATTCAAGATAACATCTGGATTATTTATTTCCACCTCATTGTAATAATAACCTGATAAACCACAGAAAACCATGGGAACAAAGGAACAGAGAAAAGGAATTCCTTTAAGGTTCACATCTTCTGGAATCATGAAAGTATATGAAGCAAAAGTACATACAAAAATGAATACCAAACCAATAATCTGGAAGCCTGGAAGTTGACATAAAGGTAGAACATAAAGAAAACATATGAAGTAGTCCATGGCTAATGTTTCCAACAGACCTGGTTTGCTAGGGTGTTGAAGAAAAGGGACATTTTGACCAAAATACAAATCTGACTTGATTTGAACAAATGAGTCAGAACAAGGGAGAGAAGATGTCTAATGATTCCAATTCTCATGAGACCTGACTATACTTCCTAAAATTAGCCTCCATCAGATTTCCCATATTCATTCAATAAATTTACTTTTACTTGACACTTAAGTAAGTTCATGCTTCTTTTAACCAAACAACCATTATAACTAGTATATCCAATTTCTTCTATTATAATTACTATCCTATCAAAATTTATTGGAAATACAAATTAAAATGGATCATAGGCCTAAATGTAAGCTAAAATCATAAAACTTTTAGAGGAAAACATGGCAGAAAATCTTTATAACCTTGGGTTAGGCAAAGATCTTTTAAATACAATTAAAAAGTATACATCATTTAAAATTGAAAAATTATCTATTAGAAGGTTGTGCCTATCTACTCTGATCTTCTTAGTAATGTTCCAACACAAGCTACTGAGAATCAGTTTGAAGCAAAACTGCTTTTGAGATGTTATGTTTCCATAAAAGGAAAAAATCAAGAAGTCAGAGTTTATCTAATTAAAACTTTGTCCTTCAAGATACACCATTAAGAAAATGAAAAGGCAAGTCACAAGCTGGGAGACAATTTTCAAATTACATTTGATAAAAGATTTATATCCTGAATACGTAAAGAATTTTGTAATTCAATAACCAGAAAAACAACCCAATTAAAAATGAGTGAAATATTTGAATAAATAGTTCACCAAACAAGATATAAGAATTACTAATAAGCATATGGAAAGATACGAAACATCATTAATCTTTAGGAAAATACAAATTAAAACCACAATGTCATACCACATCACATCCACAAGAATGGTTATAACAGAAAGACAAATAATAACTAGTGTTGTTAAAGATGTAGAGAGACTGGAAATCTCAAACATTACTAGTGGGAATGTGAAATGATACATTTTGGAAAACCAAAGGCAGTTTCTTAAAATAGCAAACATAAATTTGTATTTAACACAGCAATTCCACTCCTAGGAACCTACCCAAGAAAAATGAAAGTATATGTCAACACAAAGACTTATACGAAAATCTTCAAAGCAGCATTATTTATAATAGCCAAAAAGTGAAAACATCCTAAATACCCATCAATGGAGAAAAAAATGTAGTATATTCACACAACGGAATGTTATTTAGCAATAAAAAGGAACAAAAATACCACCACATGCCACAACAGAGATAAATCTCAAAATCATTAAGCTTAGTACAAGAAGCAAGATGCAAAATACTTCCGTGTCGTATGATTATATTTATATGCAATTTACATAACAGTAAATCTATACAGACAGAAAGTATATTAGTGTTTGCCTAAAGCTGAGCATAGGAATAAAGGTTGCTGTAAAATGGATGTAAGGGAACTTCTGGGAATAACAGAATGCCCTAAAACTAGATTGTAGTGATGTTTGCACAACTCTGTACACTGACCCAAATTCCTGGAATTACACATTTAAAAACATGTGAATTTTATGATATGCAAATTATAGCTTAATCAGCTGTTTAAAAAATGGTGACTTCTATTCAACATAATACTGAAAATCCTAGCCAGAGTAATCAGACAAGAAAAAGAAATTAAAGCCCTCCAAATCAGAAATGAATCTGTCTCTATTTTCAGATGACATGATCTTACATATAGAAAACCTGAAATACTCCATGAAGAAACTATTAGAATAATAGTCAAATTCAATAATGTCACAGGATACAAAATCAAGACACAGAAATCAATTGTATCTCTATACACTAACAACAAATTTCCTGAAGAAGAAATTAAGAAAACAATTCCAGAACAAAATAGTTAGGAATAAATTTAACCAAGCAAATGAAGGACCTGTACACTGAAAACTATGAGACATTGTTGAAAAAATGGAGAAGACATAAATATGTGAAAAAATATCCTACGTTCTTGAATTGGAAAATTTAATATTGTAAAAATGTCCATACTAATAAAAGCAATGTACAGATTCAATGCAATCCCTATCAAAATTCCAATGACAATTCTCATAGAAATAGAAAAAGCAATTCTAAAGTTTGCAGGAATCACAAAAGACCCCTAATAGCCAAAATAATATTGAAAGAGAACAGGCATCACACTATATGATTTCAAACTATATTGCAAAGCTATAGCAATAAAAAGAGTATGGTACTGGCATACAAACAGATGCATAGACCAATGGAATAGAATAGAGAGCCCAGAAAGAGACTCACACATATGTAGTCAATTAAAATGCTCAACATTACTAATCATCAGAGAAATGCACATCAAAACCACAATGAGATATCACCTGACATTTGTTAGAATGCTTTTTTTTTTATATTTATCATCTGTATAGCCATCGTTCTTTTTTCTTCTTTTTTCTTTTTTTTTAAATTTTATTGTTTGAATTTACACCAAAATTAGTTAGCATATAGTGCAACAATAATTTCAGAAGTAGATTCCTTAATGCTCCTTACCCATGTAGCCCATCTCCCCTCCCACACTCCCTCCAGTAACCCTCTGTTTGCTCTCCATATTTAGGTCTCTTATGTTTTGTCCCCCTCCCTATTTTTATATTATTTTTGCTTCCCTTCCCTTATATTCATCTGTTCTGTGTCTTAAAGTCCTCATATGAGTGAAGTCATAAGATACTTGTCTTTCTCTAACTAATTTCACTTAGCATAATACCCTCTAGTTTCATCCACATAGGTGCAAATGCCAAGATTTCATTCTTTTTTGATTCCTGAGTAATACTCCATTGTGTGTGTGTGTGTGTGTGTATATATATATATATATATGTGTGTATATATATATACACACACATATATATATATACCACCTCTTCTTTATCCATTCATCCGTCGATGGACATTTGGGCTCTTTCCATACTTTGGCTATTGTTGATAGTGCAGCTATAAGCATTGGGTTGCATGTGCCCCTTCGAAACAGTATACCTGTATCCCTTGGATAAATACCTAGTAGTGCAATTGCTGGGTCATAGGGTAGTTCTATTTTTAATTTTTTGAGGATCCTCCATACTGTTTTCCAGAGTGGCTACACCAGTTTGCATTCCTGCCAGCACTGCAAAAGAGGTCCTCTTTCTCCACATCCTTGCCAATATCTGTTGTTGCCTAAGTTGTTAATGTTAGCCATTCTGACAGGTGTGAGGTCATATCTCATTGTAATTTTGATTTGTATTTCTCTGCTGATGAGTGACATTGAGCATTTTTTCACGTGTCAGTTGGCCATCTGGGTGTCTTCTCTGGAGAAGTGTCTATTCATGTCTTTTACCCATTTGTTCACTGGATTATTTTTTGGTTTCGGGGTAATGAGTTTGATGAGTTACTTACAGATTTTGGATACTAACCCTTTATCGGATACCTCGTTTGCAAATATCTTCTCCCATTTCATCAATTGCCTTTTAATTTTCCTGATTGTTTTCTTTGCTGTGTAGAAGCTTTTTATTTTGATAAGGTCCCAATAGTTCATTTTTGCTTTTGTTTCCCTTGCCTCCAGAGACGTGTTGAATAAGAAGTTGCTGCAGCCAAAGTCAAAGAGGTTTTTGCTTACTTTCTCCTCGAGGATTTTGATGACTTCCTGTCTTACATTTAGGTCTTTCATCCATTTTGAGTTTATTTTTGTGTATGGTGTAAGAAAGTGGTCCAGGTTCATTCTTCTGCATGTCGCTGTCCAGTTTTCCCAGCACCACTTGCTGAAGAGACCGTCTTTATTCCATTGGACATTCTTTCCTGCTTTGTCAAAGATTAGTTGGCCATATGTTTGTGGGTCTATTTCAGGGTTCTCTTTATGTTCCATTGATCTGAGTGTCTGTTTTTGTGCCATAGGATGGCTTTTATGAAAAAGACAAGAGATGACAAGTATTGGTGAGGAGAGGGAACCTTGTATACTGTTGTTAGGAATGTAAACTGATATAGCCATTTTGGAAAACAATATGGAGGTTATGCAAACATGTAAGAATAGAACTACCATATGATCCAGTAATCCCAACTCTGGGTATGTATATTCAAAAGAAATGGAATCAGTATTTTGAAGAATTATCTGCACTCCTAAATTCATTGCAGCATTAGTCAAAATAGCTGAGACATGGAAACAACCTTCACTTGTTTCACCAAACAAATGAATGGATAAAGATGTGGTATTTGTGTGTACAGACCCACACACACACATACACACACACACACACACACACACACACACATATATACACACATATATACATATATATACACACATATATATATAGATATCCACATATAATGGAATATCATTCAGCATGAGAAAGAAGAAAATTTTGCTATTTGCAACAACATGGATTAGACATTATCCTAAGTAAACAATCCAGACATAGAAAGACAAATATGTATGATCTCACTTATATGTGGAATCTAAAAAGTTGAATTCAGAACTCAAGAGTAGAATAGTGGTTACCAGGGAATGGAGTGTAGATGTTGGGAAGATGTTGGTCAAGGGTATAAATTTCCAGTTATAAAATGAATAAATTCTGGGGATCTAATGAAAAGTATAGTGACTATAGTTAATAACACTGCATTAAATATGTGAAATTTGCTAAGAGAATAGCTCTTAGGTATTCTGACTCTTTCTCCAAAAAAAGGTAACAATGTGAGGTGATGGATATATGAATTAACTTGATTATGGTAATCATTTCACAATATATATGTTTATCAAACTATCATACATAGTACATTTATACAATTTTATGTCAATTGTACTTCAAAAAAGCTGAAAAAAACAAAAACCATTGGCAATTAACAAAAAAGTCTACTTAAGATTCTTCATCTACAAGCAGTATTCTCCCTTTAATAATGTTTATTTGCTTTAATTTTGACTCCTTCAAACAAACCTGCAAATAAAATCTGTCAAATGGACAACAAATATGATCTTTTTCCCCAAGAATAAAAGACAACACAGAGTTAATTCTAAGTTCTTTAGAAAATTTTATTGACTCTATCTGCCTTAAGTGTTTAAGCAGCCGCATTGATTATACAATTGCTGGAAGATTTAGGAGGAATTGACTAGCTGGAAAAAAACACATACACATAGATTTGTAGATAGGCAGTTAACTCATGGCTCAGAAGTTGTAACTGAGTGTTAATAATGTCCTCTCCTTCTTACAATTGCTTCTTACTTTTTATCTCTCTGTGCTTCCAATGTAGGGCAGAAGAAGGCTTACAGAGAAACTGACACAGTTTAAGTAAACTTTTTTATCAATACAACTGATCACTAACAAAAGTGATGATAGCAGTCTTTTAATTCTGATTTATGGGATAAGAAGATGTAACACTTAGCCTGTAGCTGATGAATACAGTTCACCTAAAAAAGACAAGGCAAACCACAAGCAGAGGAGACATGCACTAAAAGAACATGGGAATGAGGCAGAAACGTGTCTTTGTATTAAATCATATCCACTGAATCCCAGAACCTGGTTTTAATTTAATGGCCCTCTTGTCTTCAATTTGCAAGGCTCAATACTCCTGGGTCTTTCCTTCAAATTATCACTTTTGGGTCAACTTCATACTGCATGTCTTCAGCTTGTGACCCAATATTCATTCCCACCTACACAGTGAGGTGCAAGCTGATGCCAGACCAAATAATTGACCTCTACTCACTCCCCAGGAAAACAGTTAAAACACAAGCTCCCAGAAGCTAAAACAGAGGTCAACAAATTGAATGGGAAGCCAAAATAGTGACCAATATAAAATTCAAGTATTCCAACAGCTGTCAGATCACTATAGTAATTGATTAAATGTGCAAAAGAGAAACTAGTATTAAGGAATGAAAAAAAGTATTTAAAACCAAAATTATACTAAATGCTTGCACACAAATGTTCATAAAGCACTAGTCACAATAGCCAAAAGGTAGAAGCAACCCAAATGTCCATTTACAGATGAATGGATAAACAAATTATGGTATGTATAAGAAGGGGAATATTATTCAACCATTAAAAAAAATAAAGTACTAATACATGCTACAACAAGGATGAATCTCACAAACATTGTACTGAGTGAAACAAACCAGACGCAAAAAGTCATATATTACATGATTTCATTCATACACAAATCCACAGAGACAGAAAGCAGGTGCTGACAGGGGTTGGGAGAAGAGGAAATAGAGAATACTTAATGGGAATGAGGTTTCATGTGGGGTAATGATAATGTTTTTGAGCTAGACAGAGATGGTACTTGTACAACATTATGAATGTACTAAGTCCCACTGAATCATACACTTTTAAAGGGATAAGTTTATGTTATGTGAATTTCACCTCAATTAAAAAAAAAACAACAGAACTATGTTTAGCCATTACTCTTTTTGAAGCCAGTGGGATCATTCAGAGCGCAAAGCTGAATCTCAGTATTCTTCCCTTCCATCTACAGAGGAATGATGGAGGAAGAAAAGAAAGAAAGACATTTAAAGTCTCTGTAAGTTCTTTACTGGGGCCAATGGTTTATTGCAACAAATCACCCTAAAATATAGTCAGATATGGAAGGAGCTGAGTGACAAGTAGTAAATTACCATATGTAACAATCAGAGAAGGATTTGAGGGGAGGAGAGGAGGAAAAGTAGTCCACTAGGAAGAGGCCAGAACCTGCAGACAAAGTTGGTCAATGAGAAAGTCTTGATGTCGGGAGGACCAATAACATTTAAGAGCAGAGATGTCAAATATCCCAGTGCATTGTATATGTACAATGCAGTTTGCAGAAAGGAGAGTTATTGGTTCTCTGCATTGAGCACAGAGTGTAGACATCAGACACTGTACATGACAATCCAACAAGAATAAGAGTTTAAAGCCAGAGTGATTATTAAAACTCATAACTCACTCAAGAATGCACAGAAATCTAGCTATGGCATTGGATCTTCTCCACACTGTATGACCTTAGAATCAGACTTTTAGATAACTGGATCACAAAATTTTAAGCCACCTTTTTCAAAAAGAATGAAACACATTCAATTATATTTTTATTAATAATACCAGTATTTTAAGTAAAAGCAAAAGTTTTTTTAAATTTTAAAATATTATTTATTTCATTTTATTTGTGCTTTAAATTTCCATTTTTAGGGACTTTTATAATATATATTAACACTAAAATTTTTAAATAAAAGCAATACAATTTGGAGAAGTGTGTTTTAAAATGTTTTATTAATAAGGAGTAAAATTTGGAAAATGTGGAAACGATTGCTTTAGATGATAAAATTTTAGCTGGCATAAGATATTTTCTTGTTAAATTCAAATTGGTGGAGGGGTGCCTGGGTGGCTCAGTCAGTTAACTGTTTAACTCTTGATTTTGGCTCAGGCCATGATCTCATGGTTTGTGAGACTGAGCCCCACGAAATCAAGATCTTCACAGACCACACAGAGTCTGCTTAGGATTCTTTATCTTCTCTCTCTGCCCCTCTGCCCCCCCCACATATAAATAAATAAAACTAAAAATAAAAACTGAATAGAATTTGTGGAGAAAGAGCAAAAGTTGCCTTTTCCAAGCCATTCAATATAAAAGCATCTTATTTACATTTAAATGATTTGGCGAAGTTTATGCTGGTTAAACTTCATCAGGATTCTTTTAACATGTGTAATATCCCATGTTTTCAGTTTGGGTTTTCCACACCAGCCTCTGGTATCTCCATGGCTGGGGAACCTGGTCCCACAAAACATTGACTTGCCTACTTCTGTTCTGTAGAGATAACAGTTTATCGCTGCTGTGATAATCATATCTGTGTGAAATTCCTTTTCAAATCTATGGCTTCCAACAGTTTCAGGGAAGAAAAAAATCTATAAGCTGTCCAAAAACCTTTTGATTTAGATCAAAGTCTCAAGAACTGTTGAGTCCAATTTAGGTTTTTTGTAGCAACATATTTTCAAGCATCTACTACACCCTTTGCTAAAAATGTTTCACTTTGCTTCTCCCTAAACGCCAATGTACATTTATAGTTATCTCCTTTTCAAATCCTAAACTTTATCTCACTTATTGGCTTTTTTTTCCCCCTAGAGCTATGCAGCACTCAGGAATAGTCTCCCTACCAATGTGCCTATCCGTAAGATTTTAATCAGAAAAAATAGGTGGGAACAGGCTTTACTTACATGGGAAAAAAATCACATAGGGCACAATGGCCTACTTACTCCTTTTCACTGGTGCTAGTGGGGTAGATTATAGACTGCCTGTCATTCTGAAGACATGAGCCTCAGGTCTTTTATAGCACCTAGAGAAGGAGATGATAGATAAACACAGGTTTGGGATTCACAAAATGGGCATTTGTGGGTTCACATTCTGCTGTTGTCACACTTAGCTATAACTTTCTTCTCTTGTTCTTCATATATAAAGGAGTATTTATGTTTCTTTTTGTTTTTTTCCATGTTTATTTATTTGTGAGAGAGTGAGCGTGAGCAAGGCAGGGGCAGAGAGAGAGGGAGAGACAATCTCAAGCAGGCTCCATGATGTTGGCACAGAGCCCAATGCAGGGCTTGAATTCACAAACCATAAGATCATGAACTGAGCCAAAGTTGGAAGCTCAACCAACTGAGCCACCCAGGCACTATGTGAAACTATGTGGAGTCAGCAGGACACTTATACCTCACTTAATTACCCTATTCTTTGCACCATCCTCCAGCACCCCTTGCAGGCAATTATTTTTCCAATAAATGCTAATTCATCCCTATAGCTTCATCTAGTTCCAACACCCTTGGAAATATTATTAAAAATCTCAACACTCTCTGATCTGTTTCCTTCATTTGGGGTTGGTTTGTTTTACAAATTGGGGACAATAATTTTGGAAATATCAAACCATTATATGGTTATGATCCCATAAATCATGTCCTCCTACACTGTTCAACCATTAGGTATTAGTTTGAGATTTACTGCATAAGGAAGCAGAGGATGGGTTCAAAGAAGGTAAAAGTATTTGTTGTAGGGAAACTCCCATTCAAAAGAAGAAAGAAGAAGATTGTGAGAGATAAGCCAAAAGGGATAGCAAGTACCAAGGGTAGAGCAAAATGGTAGAATGCAAAGCTCCTTATTATTCCCTCAGTTTATTAGCAAAAGTCAGTGACATAAAGCACACTTACCACTAGAGATTCTAGAGGAAAATCATCTATCACATATAGAACAGCTGCAGCAAATTAGAAATTGTGTGAAGAACATTTGGACAAAAGATGGTAGGAGGAAACAACCCTCTCCAGAGACTCCTTTGGTCTGTGGGTTATGAAAAATATCCAAGTATTCACATAGTCTGAAGCAAGTGAGTCTGACATAGGGCCATTGAGGTGAGGGATGAGGTGATGCAAGGTCTTGTTTGGGGCTTGAGGGATGATATGGCTGAGTCTCAGAGAACCTTCAGGAATATCAGATTCCAAGATGGTGCCTGGTCAGCAGATGGAGGCAGACATTCCCCTATTCATTGGCACTGCAGAGAGACCAGAAGATGAGTCTCACCAACTCAAAACACAACAGCATGTACAGCAAATGTACACTGACCAGGCAAGAAAACAGGGAACTTAGATAACATTAGGGGACCCTCATTTAGACAAATCATCCCTCTTCTCAGCAAGGTCAAGCAAACCTCCTCCTACCTGTGGAACACATGTCAGAATATAGAAGAGGGAAAATAGTAACAGATTTATTAGGGATTAGAACTTTGAATGGAATAACTATTACCAGTTTCAGAGTTACTATTTATCTGTTTTAAATCTGAAGAGAGTAATCAGTCTTTGATTGGCAAGTTTGTTTCCTTGCCATTCCCTAAGCCTTAAAATCAAAATGTTTTTAAAAACTTAAAATTCTTTTTTTCACAGATGAGCATCTAAATGTTTAGGTGTATGAGCCAACACAAAGGATCGATTGTCAGACAGATTAGATTCCTACAAATCAGAGATCTTAATTACGACCAAATTTTACTAGTAATTTCAAGGACACACAAAATTAAGAAGCACAAAGTAGGGAGATATCTCAGACATCTCACATGGTTCCCCAAGTTCTTTTTTATGCCTCATCTGTATGTTGTCTGGCTGAAAATAATAGATGAGGCCTCTAAGGAAGAATTGGTGATCTCTTCACACAGTGAGGATTGTTTAAGCTATGAAACATTTTGTATGAAATCTTTACAGAGCCTGTGTGTCAAAACATTTCCAAGAATCCATAGCTTATGAAATGAAACACAGAAATGAGGGGGGATAAAAGATGACTAATAAGAAGATATGTAGATAAATATAGATCTGGGTAAACACAAATCAAAAGAAAGCGTAGAGTCTATATTAATATTTGACAAAATTAATTTCAAAACAAAATATATTATGTATTTACCAAGGATAAGTAAGTTTATTTCATAATGATAAAGCAGTTAATTCACCAAAAGAACATAACAATTCTAACAGCTATGTATCTAATAATAGAGCTTGAAGATACATAAAGCAAATCTGATAGAACTGTAAGGAAATATAAAGATAGACAAATACACAGTTAGAGTTGGATATTTTAATACCTGTCTCAGTAATATATAGGAAAGTGGACCAAAAATCAGTAATGATATTGTGAAGTGTTAAATTGTCCCCCCCTCAAAATTCACATGTTGAAGTCTTGATCCTCACGATCTCAGAATGTGACCTTATTTTGAAATGGCACATTGCAGACGTAGTTAGTTAAATTAAAGATGAGGTCATACCAGTGTATGATAGGTCCCTGATCCAATATGATTGGATTGACTTATTAAAAAAAAAAAATCAGGGAAATTTGGACACAGAGACAAGCACATGGGGATAACGCTATGTGAATTTTGGAGTTATGCCGCCACAAGCCAAGGAACTACCAGAAGCTAGAAGAGAGGTTTGGAATAAATCTTTTTCCTAGTGCCTTCAGGGAAGGATGGCTCTGCCAATACCTTGATCTGAGACCTTTGGATATTCAGTTTGTGGTATTTTGTTACAGAAGCCCTAGCAAGCTAATACAGGCATAGAAAACTTGAACAACACTAGCAACCAACCAATGTCTAATTGACATTGATAAAACACTCTACCTAACAACAGCAGAATATACACTCTTTTTAAGGGCACAGAGAACATTTTCTAAGATAGACCATATTCTGGGCCATAAAACCAAGAGCACAGGTTATACAAAGTATGTTCTCTGACCGCAATAAAATTAAACTAGAAATCAATAATAAAAAGTCTTATTTTTTCTTTTTCTTTTTTTAAATATAAATTGATTATGATTCACTACTTACATACATTATGGAATGTGATGTTCAGATGATCATCTTGCAGATTTAAAATCATAGATTTAAAATGAAGAATTGGCGGGGGGGGGGGGGGTGTTGCCTGGGTGGCTCAGTCAGTTAAGTGTCTGGCCCTTGGTTTCAGCTCAGGTCATGGTCTCACAATTCGTGGGTTTGAGCCCCGCATCAGGCTCTGAGCTGGGAGTGCTGAGCCTGCTTATGATTCTCCCTTTCTCTCTCTCTCTCTCTCTCTCTGCCCCTCCTCCCTCTTTCCCTTTCTCTCAAAATAAATAAATAAACTTTTAAAAAAATGAAGAATTGGGGAGAGGCTAATGAAAGGGTCTTCCATTTGAACACAGCTAGGATCTTGGCAAAATCTCTTATAAATTGCATGCCATGTCAACCAGAAAACTCAGGATTAAATTATACAAATATGTGAAAGCATATGCACTCAAATATGCATCACTGCCTTGCTTATAACCACAAAAAATAGAAACAATTTATATATATTAACATTAATTATACTAGTAACAAAAAAATGAATATGAAAAATAAAATACAGTCCGAGTAAGTTTTAGGATTTTGGTTAGCTACCAGTACTGTAGTTTAACTCCATGAATGGCTTACTTTATACTCCAGGAAATTCTTCATTAACTAAAAAATAATTTTAAAAAGTGAATGCTACAATTCAAAACCCTTAACTTTGGAGACAGTATAAAGTTGATAAACATTTGGTAATGCTTTTAAGCCATAGAATAGTAACAAAACCACTATCATTTTACATTTACATAGGGATTCCAACTTACAAAGTAATTTTTCATAAATTACCTAAGAAGGTTTCAATGTGCCCATTAAATAAACAGGATAAGGATTACTCTGAGTTTTCAGAAGAAAAAAATCAAGGCACAGAGATTAAGAAAATGTAAAAGTTGGAGCTAGGAATCAGTTCTTCCAATGCCTAAACCAATCAGTCACTCAAGTATGCATAATTGACAATGAACATCTTCTTTGATCTAAGAAAGGAAGTTTTATATATGAAAGTAGATTAATTTATCAACATGTTTTTATCCCATAACCAAAAATGTGACAAAAGAAAAGAAAATGCTCCAACTTACCTTGGGAAAATTGAGTGCTATCAATGCTGCTTATCACAGTCCCAAAATGAATGATTTATAAAACTCAAAACAAAAATCATAATGTTTTGTCCAAATGCAGGACAAATAGCCCACTAATTTTCTCTCACATGTACCAATCCATTTTTCTCTTCCATTGTTAGGGTCCCTGAATCCGACTGCAGTGTAATCAATGTAATGAATGCAGAAATAAATAAATAAAATGAAACAGGCTTTGCCTCCCAGCAGATATTTGCATTACATCCCTGAGAATTTGCTCTTATTTTTAAATTAGCTGCAGGAGAGCCTTTTTATAGTCTCTTAAATGCAAGAGAAATAGTCAAACCAAATAAAACTCCATTTTTAATAACCAAATAATACACCAAAAAAGATCAAGCATATCCATTTCTACTATTAAATGCATGCAGATTTTGACACAGGACAAAATTTAATTTTCAATTAAAAATAAAAACAATGTTTGCCCTACATTTTGACTATTCAGATCTCCCACAAATACAGAAAATATTAAAACTGCATTATACTTAAATTCACATAATAAACAAAATTCTGATAAATTTATTGCCTACATTAATACCCCATTAACCAAAACACCAGCCAAGAGCCAAAAAGTAAGCCATGTGTTATAGTGGGGGAAAAAAATTGAGCTATGGAGTCAGATGAAACTCATTTTGAATCTCAGCATAATCACTCGCTAGCAAGGTGATTCTGAACAAGCTGCTTTGCCTATAACAGAGATAATGATATCTATTTCTTATGGTTGTGTGGCTTAAATAAGAAGTGAATAAAGCATGTGGGATGGCTTCTGCACATAATAAGTACTTAGTTGTTATTGTTATTAAACTGCTACTTCATAAAACTAAAATTTTACTCATAGGAGAACCATGGAGATAATAACCAAGGACCTATTTGCTCTTGTACACACAGCTCTAAAACTTGTACTTTTCCTAACTCTCAGTACTAATATCTCCTTCACTCATCCAGCAACTATTTATTAAATTCCAAATGTGTCAGGCATTGGTCTAAGCACTCAGGATACAATACAATAGTATTTGTTTACAACAGTAAACAAAACAAATGCCTTTACTCTCATGTGCAATGCAAAAGGTACATAACTAAAATGTACAGTTTGTTAACTAGTGATGATGGCCCAGAAGAAAGGAGAATAGAAACTGTTGTGTCTGGGTGTGAGTGTCCAATGTGACCTAGCCTGAGAAAGTGACGTTTAAATAAAGACATACAGGAAGTAAAGGAAGAAACTATGTAAGGTGGTCAGAGCATAGTCATATTGTGAAGGTACAGACAGTAAGATTTCTTGACAGAATGGTTGTGGGTTATAAAAGAAGAAGAAAAATCAAAGATGATTCCAATATTTTTTTTATCTCAGCAATTAGAAGAATACAATTGCAGTTTATTAAGGGAAAGACTAGTAGAGCAGTAGGTTTGGGGGGAAAAAAAACAACACGAGAAGTTCAGTTTGGAACACACCGAGTATGAGACAGCCATCACATATGTAAGTAGAGATTTCAATCAGTCAACTAAATACGTAAATCTGCACTTCAGAGAAAAGACCATCCGAAACAAATTTGGTAGCCATCAGATTATTATTAACATACAATGCATGAGACTGGTTAAGATTTTGAAGACTCAAGCACTAAACACAAAATTAAAAGGGGACTAAGGACTAGGACCTGGGCCCTCTATCATTTTGAAATCAGAGAAATGAGAAAGGAAAAAACAACAGCAAAGAAGACTAATAAGAAAAGGTCAGTGGGATAGAAGAAAAGTCAGGAGCAATAGTTGTCCAGGAAGCCAAGCAAGAAAAAGTGCATCAAAGCAAAGGAAGAGATCAGTGGCACGAAATGTTTTAGATGGGTCACGTAATGTGAGGACTGAGAAGTTTACATTGGATTTCAGAATTTGGAAATCATTAGTGACTTTGATAAGAGATGTTGAAGCAAAATATTAGAACTAATTTCAAAAAAGAAATTGAAGCAGGGGCACCTTGGTGGCTCAGTCAGTTGCGCATCTGACTTCAGCTCATGTCATGATCTCACGGTTTGTGGGTTCATATGAAAGAAAAATATTAGGAAGGGTTTTGTTGTTTTAAGATGGAAGAAGTTCTAACATATTGTATACTGATGGAAAAGGTCAAATCCATGAGCAAATCTGATGATGTAGGCAAAAGAGAGGACAACTGTCATAGCAATGACCTTGAGTAATGATAAAAAGGAATGTAAGCTGGTGCAAAATAGATGATCATGAGAGGGGGAAAGACAGTGTATATTGGTGCAAAGTTTCATTGGTAGATATGGCAATGGGATCTTACAGACATTCTCTCTTGATTGCTTCTAATTTCTCAGTAATATAGAAAGCAAGATCAATAGCTAAGAGTAAAGTCTTGTGGTTTTGAGAAACTAGAATAAGGTATGAAATAACAGTCTAAGAGAGAGAGTATAATAAACGTGTGAACAGAGTAAAAACAATCTAGCATCATGGAGGCTTACAGGAAATAAGTGATCATAACTTTAAAATAAAATCTTGAATAGATAAACAAAATATGGTATATACATACAGCCTTAAAAAAGAATGAAATTCTAAGGACACCTGGGTGGCTTATTCCGTTGAGCATCCAACTTTAATTTCAGCTCAGGTCATGATCTCAGGGTTCACGGGTTCAGGCCCTACATCAAGCTCTCTGTCGTCAGTGAAGAGCCTGCTTCTGTTCCTCTTCCCCCCCTTTTCTCTACCCCTCACCCATTTGTGCTTACAATCTCTCTCTCTCTCCCCCTCTCAAAAAAAAATAAACATTAAAAAGAAAAGAATAAACTCTTGGCGTATGCAACAGCATGGGCAAATCTTGAAGACTTTATACTAAGCAAAATAAGCCAGTCACAAAAGGAAAAATATTGTATGATTCCACTTACCTGAGGTACCAGGAGTAGTCAGATTCATAGAGACAGAAAGTAGACTGGTGGTTGCCAGGGGATTGGAGAGTGAGGAGTGAAGATTTATCATAGATAAAGAGTCCTAGTTTGGGAAGATGAAGAAGCTCTGGAGATGGATGGTGATGATGGCTCTACAACAAGGCAAATGCACTTCATGCCAATGAATTGTATACTTCAAAACGGGTAGAATGGTAAATTTTATGTTATGTATGTTGTGTCACAATAAAAAACACAATTTATCAAGGAAAAATTATAAAATGAAATGAAATCAGACAGCATGATTTTGTGTTCTTCTCCAGTCAGGTTCAGTCATGCAGACATAGAGTAGGGGCGGAGTTGGATTAAACAACATTCTTTTGTTTTTCCTGATCACATAAGAAGTTATTATAATAATAAAGGACAAGACCTAAGGCAAAAAATGAGGAAAGTGAAATCACAAAGGTGGTTACAGGCACTTAAATGCTGGTAGAATTACACCCAGTAGGATTGAAAAATTATGGGAGTTGGACAGTCAAGAGCATAAGAAAAAAGGAGAAGATGGTATTCAGGGAGCAGGGGGTTGAAATTGAGATTATGGAGGAATTAAGTTATGTGTACTAACAGCACCTAAAACATGTCAGTGGGAGTGAATGATTTAGGGATGGCTGAAGACAAAAGTCATAAGAGAAGAATAAGTCAAGGAACTGAGGAACCAGGGTATTGGAAGTATCATCTATACAGATGTTAACATTACCAGGAATTGTAACAACTGTATTGTTGTAGAGTGTCAATAAGACAAGAGCTAAAATTTCAGGGAATAAGTAGGGGTGAGGGAGATGATGGCAATACAACAAGGTGAGTAGGGGGCAGTAATATAATCTGGTGAAAGAAGATTTAAAACTTGAGTGTTTTATTTTTTTTAATGTTTATTTATTTTTGAGATAGAGGGAGATAGAGCAAGAGCAGGGTAGGGGCAGAGAGAGAGGGAGACACAGAATCGGAAGCAGGCCCCGATCCTCAGCATCCTATCTGAACTGTCAGGATAGAGCCCAATGCGGGGCTCGAACTCCCGAGCCAGGAGATCATGACCTGAGCCAAAGTTGGACACTTAACTGACTGAGCCACCCAGGCACCCCTAAAACTGAGTGTTTGAAAGGAGAAGAAGGATGATCTGAAATCAGCCAAGAGGACATATAGTCACCTGCAGGCCCAGTGTTATAAGACACATGAGGAAAATATAGCTCTTACTTTGAGGAGGGCTGCAGGGGAAGAAGGGCCCAGATCCAGTTAGAACATGATATTAATGTTATGTTCAGAAAAGAGATTAGTGATAAAGGGGATGTTCCAGTAACCGGTGTTACACTCTACTCAGCCAAAGACCATGAGGGACAAACCTGTAGAGTGATAAAATAAAATTTACTGACTTCACATGAAGAAAGGTACTCCAGAGGAATCATGGAATTCAGTTTTCAACAAGAGGGAAGGGGAAAGCATGCTTTATATGGGTTGGATTCCTGCTGAAGGATTCTGAGGAGCATCTAAGGAAAGCAAGGATCAGTTCTGGATTGGTTGCTATTTCTGAGGTAAAATTGGGAAAAGACTGAACTAGGGATTAAATGCTGTCATGAAGGAGGGTGCTTTAGCAAATGGTTGTCTCCAATAACAGTATATCAAAGTGGGTCTAGAATGTAATAATCACTCAAAGAGGGGACATTTGACAGTTGGTGCATGAACTCTGCAGAAATGCTGCACCCTATTAACTTTGTAGCTGCCTTTATCCCTGTCTGACCTTCCAGCCTGATGACTGGTAGGGATGCTTTTCAGTCTGAGCTGATATTCACTCTTTCAGTCCCAGATAGGTTTTGCCTTTTCACTGAACATGACTTCCAGAAGACACATTAGAGGAGATTCAGAAGTGAGAAATGGGACCAAAAAGTACATATCCTGGACAAAAAGGATTAAAGTGTAGGAAATGAGTGATAACCTGAAAACCCTTGGCTTCTAGTCCTGATTATTAATCCTGACTATCCTGAGGCACACTCTGGGGAAAAGTTTTTGAGTATCTTATGGGGTTCGGGGAAGTTTGAGGACTCTCTGCAGCTCTGAGTCCTGGAATGCCCACTGGGCTTCTTCTGAGAGAGGCCTATAGAGAGATGGCCTTATTTGGAATACATTGGCTCTCTCTTGACTTTTTCTTTTTTAAGTTTTATTTATTTACTTATTTATTTGTTTGATTTTTTGTTTGTTTTCTATTTTGAGACAGAGAAAGAGAGCGAGTGGGAGAGGGACAGAGAGAGAGGGAGAGAGAATCCCAAGCAGGCTCTGCACAAATAGTGCACTATTTGTGCAGAGCCTGATGCGGGGCTTGAACCCAAGAACCCAAGAGATCATGACCTGAGTCAAAGTGGATGCTTAACCAACTGAGCCACCCAGGCACCCTGGCTCTCTCTTGACTGCTATGAGAAACCAGCAAATAAGCAAAACAAAACAAAACAAAAAACAGGTCTATATAAGTATTACTCCATACTGAAGGGAAGAGACAGCAGAGGAGGAAATAAAAATTACAAAACAATCAAATCTCAAAATATGCAATTTGGAGTTATGTGATATAAAGGCAAATAACCCAATATGCAGCATATTCCCTGAAGTCATTATAGTGTTATAGCATAATATAACTAATATTCATAGTGATGCCCCCAAATTACTAATAAAATGGAAAATTATGGGGATTATGCTCTTTATAAGGCAATAAGGTAGAGCCAGAATATATTTTATGTTTTCTTCTGTTCACAATAAATAATCCACCTATCCTTCTTCATTAGTTCCTTCACTATTAAATATATTTTTAAACGATTTCCATCAAGAATATTTTTAAAGTACTAAGACAAAATATGAAACCCTCAACTACATAGAAGACCGGGTTTTACAGACAATTACTCCTAACATTGTCTAGTGAATGGACCGGAACATGATATGTCCCCATGTTCACATTCTACCTCTCAACAGGTGGTAACAGAACACTCCTTTCTACCAACACCAGCCTTAAAAGAAAAATACTGGAGAGTTCAAGATAAAACATTCCCTGCCTACTGGCACTCCCAATGTAGCACAGATTTACAACACTAAACTCACTTTTGCATGGTGTATGGCAATTTATTTACTGCTTTCATATGCATTCTACCACTTCTCACAAACATCCTGTGAACACATGGAATCTCATTTAGCAAAGGCAGAAACTGTGCTTCAGGGAGTTTAAGAAACTTGTATAATATCACATTTCTAACGAATGAAGGCTGAACTTCCATTCACGTCTCAATCTATATATCTGAACAATTCCTTGGGCAGGGGAAGAGCAGGGAGAGATTATATGACTGCTTTAGGAAGGTCAGCCGTAACCCAGCTTCCCTCGTACAATCAGGACAAAAAGGGCAGATAAGAGAGAGCAGAATAGTGAGAAGGAGTCTGCATCCCAAACGTAGGTCAAACAAGGAGCAGCCAAAATAGGCCAACACAAGTTTCCATTTTGTTTCGTCTCATGCTGAGCACAATGGATACAGTAAATCCTAGCCCTGCAAATGACCTCACTCAGGCAGTATTCATCTGAGTTTGAACTCAGAAGAGTCGACTTATTGGTCTGATTTGACTTAAATAATGGTCCTAAATTTAAATTCAGTGTTTTTATATTGACCAAATTATAGAAGTTCATTTTATATACAAATTGGATACTGTCCAGTTTGCTTTGCATGGAAATCTTGTCTTTATTTTCACTGCTCTCATATGTTATTATTTTACTCCTCTGGGCAATGTACTGATTGTGTTTAAGAGAAAATAAGAACTCCATTAAAGTAAAATATCCCTAAATATTATAAGTATGTTTTCCTGATTCCTGTAAAGAGTCTCTTCCCAGATCATGTAAGTCAAGTACACTGATCTAC
The DNA here is from genome assembly GCF_046562875.1 of Panthera onca. Taxonomy (NCBI): domain Eukaryota; kingdom Metazoa; phylum Chordata; class Mammalia; order Carnivora; family Felidae; genus Panthera; species Panthera onca. The sequence continues at coordinate 78,989,524 of NC_138339.1, forward strand.
ATATACAAATATGCACACTTAAGAACCTAAGAATTCTTCTGAAAATTTGAAAAACAAATAGATGTTTATTAATGTCACGGAGAACAAGTGGAATTGAGATATAAGCATTACAGTTACTAATATCCCTTAAATATGCTTAGAATACTATGCCATTTGCTGCTTTGCTTAGATATAAGCATTTGCTATAATACCAGAGTCTTCCCTCATGTGGTTTACAGGAAGACACATCCATATGAAGAAATGTGCCATGAAATCTATAGGGTATGGTGGGAACACAAAAAATAAAAAGGTAAATTATATACTAGATTATTGGAAAAGTTTTATCAGCAAAATGCCTTATGATCTGAATCTTGAAAGAGTATTGAGTGTCTACTATGGAAAATGGGAGGAATGGAAACTATTGTATGAGTGTATTTGTGATAAAACTGCATATGACAAGAATCTAAAAATATGGAATGGAGCTCACAGAAAGCTAGGTTAGGAAAGAAAAAAGATCATGAAAAACTTGTGTCATAAAAGTGAGCTTGAACTTTATTCTTTCAACAATATTCTTATCAATCAGGGCAAACTAACTGTTACAATAATTCTCAATTTCAGTATTTTGAAGACATTTTCATAGTAATATTATAACTTATTCAAACGTAATAATATGTGTGTGGGCGGTAGGGTAATGTTTGCAATGGCACGGTAATGAAAACTAATTGTCAGATCTTGTTCATTGCCCTTAATTTTTACTTGCTTGATGAGTAACACTTTTTTTCTGTGAGCCAATAATTCAAAATAATTATATGGTTCCATTTTTGTTAAGCATTCAAGTTCAACAGGTATGTATGGGAACTTAAAGATTTATTCTACATCTGTTACTAATACTTTATAATTATTATTTAGTATGCATATCCTCCAGGGTCTAAGATAAGGGCTTTGTATATATACAATTTCATTTTCAAAATACTTGTATTAGGTAATTCTATTTTTCATATTTCTCAAATGAAGACACTAAGGCTCACAGAGTCCAAATAGTTCATCCAGGGCAACACAAATTATGAATGGCAAATTGGAACTTGAACTCAGGTTTCACAGATAGCAAAGATCATATTCATAAGCATTAAGCTACTACTATGAACACAATTATAAATAATTACAGTTCCTTCTTTCAAGGAGCATATAATTTAGTGGAGGGAATGGTCAAATGCAAAATAAACAGTGGATGCACACTGTAAATGCACATTAGATGAAAACCTGCCATAAGCTTGAGCCACTGGGGGATGTTTTCCATGGGATGGGACCTGAAAAACGAAGGATAAAAAGAGAAGGGTACTTCGGGATAAATGGAGAGAGGAATATGCACATAATGTCTGTGAAAAACCCCAAGTGGTTCCATGGGACTTACAGGGCCTGGTGCATGGCATCAGAACCTTGCACTAAGACATATACTGTTCATAGACTGTTGGAGCCTCTTGATTTGGGCCTTTATCCATACTCTATCTGGCATCAGTTTAGTTCAAAAGAATATAAATATAAAGTTACAAGTCAATGACTTGCTAAAATCTCTAAAATATGAGCTGCAAGAATAGCCTCTGGTAAAATATGATCAGGAAAGTATATGATTTCTAGGAGCTGCAAACTTCTGCTGGTATATACAATGAATGTGTTGACCTCTGTCTAGGGCTATAAGTACAATTTGCCCTTTAATACCTCTAGGCTTTCACCATTAGTGGTCAGGCATTTCAAGTTTATGTACGTAAAAGGGTAGCTATGAACAGATTCAGCCTAACTGTATGTCAATAAAGTTTGTAGAATCATCACAAATTATTAGATAGGTTTTCAAAATTATAATATTCAGGATTGTGGAATACAATTCAACGTTAAAAATTCTATCAAAAGGGATAGAACCAGAAAAATGGGTGTAGCTATTAAGAGACATAAACAGAATTCAACACAATTGTCTGGATTCTGGAGTACTGGGCCAGAACATATGATTCAGTACTAAGTTTAAAAAATTATTAATTTTTAAATTAAAAAAAAAGAGGTTAGAGTGGAAGAGAGCCAAAGCATAAGAGACTCTTAAAAACTGAGAACAAACTGAGGGTTGATGGGGGGTGGGAGGGAGGGGAGGGTGGGGGATGGGTATTGAGGAGGGCAACTTTTGGGATGAGCACTGGGTGTTGCATGGAAATCAATTTGACAATAAACTTCATATATTGAAAAAAATAAACAAATAAAAATAAAAATAAGTTTTAAATTAATCTTCAAGTAACCTTAGATAAACCCTGAAGCCTAGGATGTTTAGCTTTACAAATCTGTGTCACCAAGCGACTCAACTCCCTCCCAAACCTCCACCACCAATAGGAGGAAAATTGTATGATTCCTATATGGAGTTTGCTACTTGGGACATAGGCATTTAAAACCCCTTCCAAGATGTTCCTTTTTAGACAAATGAAACCGAGATTTAGCAAAGAACCATGCCATACAGATTTCAGAGAGGCTACTTAACCTGTCTCTGAATAGGGGCTAATATCTGTACAGTCTCCAGTTATTTATTTTTCTCGCCCACTGAGGCCACATCTATAGTTTTAATGTATCTGAATTTTGTTTTTAAAAAAATTTCTGTTGTCAAAATAACGAAGATACAACATTTGAAAAAACCAGTTTGCTCCATTTACAGTTGAATTTAACCTCTCAGATTAAATTTTGGGCGTCATACAAGTACCTTCTTAATTACTAGCAACATTCTACAGCTAAAGTGCCAAACCTTTCACAACTATCCCTTTATCTGTTTAGTTCCATAAATCCCAAGAAATGCACCCTGACTTCAGCTGATCAGTTACAAATCAGGTTATATACAGAGGGGCAGAAAATAAGAGTAAAAACGGACCTACTTGATAAATGGAAGAAAATTTCATAAAAGTTGAGGTATAGGAAAATAATGAAGGATAAAGCAGTATTATAAGACTCATTTCTCTGACAATTGTTACTTCCCAACTGAAATTGTAACTAAGCTTCAGCAAGTCATTCCTCCATGTATAATCCGGCTGCTTCTATTCAATGGGGCACATGATAAAACAATTAATTCCACAAAAATTAACCCATTATTACACTTCCTTTCTTGTCAAATGAGTCCTCTGATCAGAGGCAATGTCATAAAGAATGGCTAAGGCAATGGCTAAGCTATCCTATAAATGCACTAATAGTGGTGTTAGCAGAAGCACTTGGGCAAGAAATACAAATCCATACCCAGATCATGAAAGACTAAGTTTTGTCCCCTCCATGATGAACCTGCAAGGTGTCATGCAATCAGACTTCTATCAGATAACTGGCTTGTACCCTAGAGAATAGTCCAGGATGGGTACTGTACACCAGTGGCATTGGTTGGGTCAGCCTTGGTGAGGGGAAGTCCTGTGTTACTGAGCATCTCCTTGGGAGGCAAGAGATATTGCCATCAAAAATCTTTTATATGGGGTGAGGCTGGTTCTTACAGATTAAGGAGAGATTCTGCCTTTGCCAGCATAAGAAGTTCAGGGTGATTTGGGTCACCCTTGTCTATGCCCAAATGACTCTTTCCCATATTTCTGTGTCCCCATGCTTCTCCTTTATTGTTATTAACTCAGCTAATAGACTTGGCAATGCTGAACATTTAATTGGGGCTCAATTTCTGTACCTCTTACAGCTAGGTCCATTACTTTGTCAGTTGTATCTGCCCTGCCTCAATAAGATAGAGAGCACTCCTAAATAGCCTTTGAGGCTGTTTGGCTTTTCTATACATATTCTAAGCTTTAAAATTCTTCTTTTCCCTGTATGCACTCTCTAGGACCCTAATTTTTATAATCATTATTCCCATGATAGCAGCTAAGTTCACAGTTGATCTTTCAATACCTCGCCCTCTACCTGTACCTAATCCCATACCACTACTATGAATATTGAGATGGTCATGTTGCTATTGTATGCAAAAAATTACCCATGTCCCATGCCCCGTAGCAAGAAGGTTCTCTTGAACTAAGTAAGCAATTCAGTCCCAGTACCCCTTCCAATCCTTGGTTCCAATTACTGCAGACAGGTCTTGGCCCAAAAATAATAATGTCTCAAATTTGTTATGTGAGGAGAATTTCATAAATGGATCTGTTTACAAAGGTGTGGACAGAATGTAAGGAAATCATAAAAGGTAGTGCAGTATCCTGGGGCCAGTAACAGTAGGACAATGCTAACACCTGCAGGCCTGAAGCAATGAGAGTCATATGGAGTGTCTCCAGAACATACAAGACAGAAATAGAGAAAGACATACAGAGAGCGAGAGAGAGAGAGAGAGAGAGAGAGGGAGGGAGAGCACATTGTACAGAGAGAGCTAACTGAAAGGAGCTGTAAATTTTAGACAAAGGATACATTTATTTTGTGGCACAATGCCACAGTGTAGAAACTAGAGGAATAAATTTTTCCTCTCTCCCTGTGACCTATACTGCAAATGCTTCCACTGTCTGAACCCAGACTGAAGCCAGAGGACAAGAAACCCCATCGATGTAGTCCATACTGTGTAGTGTCTCCGGGCACAGTGCATGGCAGAGGATAGATACTGGAACTGAATGGTCAAAAGCAAGAACTTTCATAGTAACTGAAATTCTCCATTCTAAACAAATTCAGTCAGAGGTATAGGCCAAGCAACACATAATTTTTTTTCCTAGTCATTTCTCTCCCTGCAATATTTTCAGCTACTTTTTCAGATCCTTAAGAAGTGAAGCTATATACTCAGAATAAAAATTATCAGTGTTGTTATGCTTTATTATTAAATTCTGTGCTCTGAGTAGAAATAAGAACAAAACTCATATCAGTAGACACAAAATCATAGTAAATACTATAATCAAAGTGCTTTCATTCAGAATGGTTTTTCATCTTCCAGATAAATAAAGAGATAAGAATAAAAAAGGATATTTATATCTCATACATCTCTAGAGTCATTTAATATTTTTCTATCTTCATATTTTTCTTCTTTTGAGCAGCTTCATTTGTAGTCTATCTTAAAGATATCTTCCTTCACTATAAATATAATACCTATGTTTACAGTAAAAAAAATGTATTTCAATCTCTGTTCATAACATGCAGATCATTTTGACCATAAATCCAGTGTGCATAAGAGAAGAGCAAATAAAAACTATGAAAAGTTATCTGGTTGTTCCGAGTAAATCATTCTAAAATACACCTAAATTCTCTGCTTTTAAAATAAATAAATACATACATACATACATACATAACACATTGATTAGAGTATTAGTTCAAGAGATCTCTTTTAAAACTGATGCATCCTTTGCACTTTTGGTGGGAAGGCGAACTGTTGCAGCCACTCAGAAAACAGTCTGGAGGGTTCTCAAAAAGTTAAAAATAGAACTACCCTAAGATCCAGCAATTGCACTACTAAGTATTCAACCAAAGTATACAAAAATACAGATTTAAAGGGGTACATGGACCCTGTTGTTTATAGCAGCATTATCAACAATAGCAAAACCATGGAAAAAGCCCAAATGTCCATAGGCTGCTGAATGGATAAAGAAGATGTGGTACTCTGGAAAAGAGTATGGAGGGTTCCTCAAAAAACTAAAAATAGAACTACCCTACTACCCAGCAATTGCACTACTAGGCATTTATCCAAGGGATACAGGTGTGCTGTTTTGAAGGGACACATGCACCCCATGTTTACAGCAGCACTATCAACAATAGCCAAAGTATGCAAAGAGCCCAAATGTCCATTGATGGATGAATGGATAAAGAAAATGTGGTATATATATATATACACAATGGAATATTACTCGTCAATCAAAAAGAATGAAATCTTGCCATTTGCAACTCCGTGGATGGAACTGGAGGGTATTATGCTAAGTGAAATTAGTCAGTCAGAGAAAGACAAAAATCATATGACTTCACTAATATGAGGACTTTAAGAGACAAAACAGATGAACATAAGGGAAAGGAAACAAAAATAGTATAAAAACAGGGAGGGGGACAAAACAGAAGAGACTCATAAATATGGAGAACAAACTGAGGGTTTCTGGAGAGGTGGTGGGAGGGGGGATGGGCTAAATGGGTAAAGGGCATTAAGGAATCTACTCCTGAAATCATTGCTTCACTATAGGCTAACTAATTTGGATGTAAATTTTAAAAAATAAAGTTAAAAAAAAGAAAGAAAAAAAGAAAGAAAGAAAGAAAGAAAGAAAGAAAGAAAGAAAGAAAGAAAGAAAGAAAAAAGGAAAAAGAAGATGTGGTATATGTATACAATAGAATATTACTGAGTCATCAAAAAATGAAATCTTGCCATTTGCAACAATGTGGATGGAACTAAAGCATATTATGCTAAGCAAAATAAGTCAGAGAAAGACAAATACCATATGATTTCACTCCTATGTAGAATTTAAGAAATAAAACAGATGAACATATGAAAGGGGGGAGAAAGACATAGGGAAACAAAACATAAGAGACTCCTAAAGATAGAGAACAAACTGAGGGTTGATAGAGGGAGGTGGGGGGTGGGGGTGGGGATGGGCTAGATGGCAGATGGGTACTAGGAGGGCACTTGTTATGATGAGCACTGGGTGTTGTATGTAAATGATGAATCACTGAATTCTGCTCCTGAAACCAATACTGCATTGTATATTAACTGAATAGAATTTAAATAAAATTTTAAAAATAAAAAGTGATGCATCCTGAAGATGGCAGATAAGTTATTTCTCAAAGGGAGCATTGTTCTGATTAAACTAAATGTTTATGTAATTAAATTTAGCATCCTGATTTCATAACATTGACTGGATATCCACCATGTGACAGATACCGTGCAAGAAGGTGATAATCTAGTCGAAGAAACTAATTTTTAAGCAAGTGCTTATAAATCCATGTGATTCAAGGAACAATCTATCAAATCATGCCTCTAGCTCTTCCTAACAATTTACTTTCTCCCAACCATGTAACTTGACTCTTATCTGCCTTGCTCTCTGTTCTCTAGCTTCTCCCAAAATATATTCCTTTTTTCTCCAATCATATTTCTTCTTCAAAGTTCAACTCAAGCTCCATGTGACGGAGACTGCCAACTGACCACCAAATTAATTCTTCCTGCTAGGAACATATTCATACCAGAGTCACTTCCGGGTATAATTCATAAAGACTCCTGCACTCACTGCTTCATGCTGTTTCCTACAACCAGGAGACTGGGATGGTGATATCCAGATTAACTTTAAAAATTATGTGTTTAAGCTGCAGCTTCTGCAATTAGCCTGGATTCTTGATCACTATATGGAACCCAGAAGCCCTTGGACTGTTACATGAGCAAACAATAAACTTCTAATATGTTGAAACTTACATTTGGGTTTCTATTAATAACAACAAGTTGACTTACCCTAATCTGCCTCTTCCATTAAACTACTTATGGTTATTCTCATTCACACCCATCCAGCCCTTGTATGTTATACCATACAGTATAATATTCATTTATGACCTCATTTTTTTGGCATAATGTCTTATAGATGGCCTTCTTATATTTACTAAACCAGAAGTTTTAGCATAAAGGGGACATGATTATAAAGCAAAAGCATTAAGTACACCTTGTTGTGTAGTAAACAACTAATTTTCCCCAAAAAGAAATATGCCCAACTCCTGGGAAGTAACCTTTAAACTCTTAGGAATTCCTAAATGATAGAAGTGTCTTTGGTATCCAGGCCATACTTGATAGCTTATTCTGCCCAATAGACTCCTGGTGCATTTCTAGGTAGATTATGTTAATGAAATGATTCAAGATGTTAGCTAGCCATATCAGAAAGACTAAACATGTGCTTCATGTTGGAGTTTTGAGCCATATGATACAAGTTTGACCTGCAGGGGAAAGAAGAGTCTGGAGATTGAGTTCAACCATGTGGATAATGATTTGATCAATCAAACCTAGACCATGAAACCTCAATAAAAACTTTGGACATAGAAGCTCAGGTGAGCTTCCTGGGTTAGCAATACTGTGTGTGTATATTGTCACACATCAATGCTGCAAAAGTAACATACCACTGAGAACATGGAATCTTCAAACTTGGAATCCCCACCCAACCCTGGTTGCAGATTCCTCCCAGGATGTTTCTTCCTTTGTCAAATTCTAATTTGTATATTTTGCTGTAGTAAAACTATAATCATAAGTGTAGAGCAGTCATGAATTCTGTGATTCATTCCAGCTAATTTTCATACCTGAGGGAGTCCATGGGGACTTTAAAATTGTAGCCAGCTGATCTGAAGTCAGATGGCCTTAGGGAGTCCCAAACTTGCAGCTGGTGTCAGAATTCTTGGGTAGATTTGGCCTCTGATCTAGTTTTTTTTGTTTAATGTTTATTTATATTTGAGAGAGAGAGAGAGATAAATAGTGTGCGAGGTGAGGGAGGGACAGAGAGAGATGGAGACAGAATCTGAAACAGGCTCCAGGCTCTAAGCTGTTAGCATAGGGCCTGACGCAGGGCTCGAACTCACAAACCACAAGATCATGACCTGAGCCAAAGTCAGATGCTCAACTGACTGAGCCACCCAGGTGCCCCCCTCCAGTCTAATTTTAACCTTAAGCTCATGTTCATCTAACTCTGTGTACTAGTAAATTCTAAATTTGAATAAAAAACATCATAACTCACAATTTTTTACTCTTAAAAAATAAACTTTGTATGTTTTCTAACTCTATCCACTGAAAAGGCCCAGAAACAATGATTACACAGTAATGATACCTCTATTTCCTAGATTGTGATTTTTAAATATCATTTCTGAGTAGGCTTCTTTGATTATTCCATATCTAGAACATAAGTATATACCACACATTGGATCATTTTGCTGTGCCAGAAAGTAAAACGGTATCCAAGACAAATGGGGACAATGTCACAAGGACATAGAAGTCAACATAAAGGGGTTCACAATATCCTAAAGATAGTGATAACTTGAACATCAAAAGGAATAACAATAAATTGAAACATATCAAATTCAATTATAAAAACAAAAGTTCAGGACTTCACAATTATATTTTTCTAAAGAAACCCATTGACCACTATCAGATATTGCTAGGACAATAAAGCTCAAGTTGGGGGAGGGGCATCTGCCTAGAAAAGGGTGATGGGAACAATGAACAACTGAGCACATAAAGGAGAAATAATCAAAAAGTAAAAAAAAAAAAAATTTCTCAGAGTAAAGAGTTAGAGAGAAAAACAGAATAAATCCTGTGATGTTAGATGACAGTGGAAGTATTGGAGGGATTTTCAATATATTCAGATATAAAGAGAAATAAATATTGATGCAAACATGTGTGTATACATCTATGTAGATATGTAGCTCTGTCCACTGAGAGGACCTGGGAACAGTGACATTCCAATAGCAATGAGCACACCCAGTGTCCAATCTTGGTTTTTAAATACTAATCTCCACAAAAAAGGAACCAGGGATTCTTGGAGAAATGGCTGAGCAATGAAAGGCCACGATATGCCTGGATCATCTTATATCATAAAGTAGGTAGGTACTAGAAAAATAATGGGGACATGTCAAAAGCACACAAGGCCAAAGTTCAAGGAGCTCTGGTCAAATTGATTTCAGCATCAAAATTAAAAATAATATTAATGAATTATAACTCATTGAGTAAAATAAAATATTATATATCAGTCCATATTACTATAACTTAATAAATAAATGTAAACTTTCAAGAAACAATGCAATATTTAAATAGTTTGAAGTAACCTCTCCATAAAATGGAATTGCAGAGGATTAAGGAGTAACTTTACAGTGGAGAAACTGGACAGACCCCATCTTCATTAATCAAGTATTGAAAGTGAACATCATCAGTAATGGGACAAATCAAGATCATGAGTCACCTGATAGGATGCAACAAGAATACAACACCACTTTTATAGTATTTCTGCCAAAGATGCATAACCCAAATCTACTCATCAGGAAACCAAACACAAGTTGAAGGACATACTACAAAATAACAGACTTCAAGAAATCCAAGGCCATGAAAATCAAGGAATTACTGAGAAACTGTTCCAGATCAAAAACCAAAGAATCTTAAAGACAATGCATGATCCTGAACTGGATCGTTTTTTTATGAAGGACATTACTGAGATACTTGGCAAAATTTGAATGGGGTCTAAGATTAGATGACAGTAATGTGTCAATATTAATTTGTTCTTTTTGATATTTCAGTTGTGAATATATGTAGGAGAATGTCCTTGTTACCAGAAATACACACTAAATTGTTAGGGGATAGTTGGGCATCATATCATTAGCAAACTTTTAAAGATATAGGAAAAAACAATCTTCCTGTACTGTACTTTGAACTTTTCTATAAACTTAAAATTTATTTTTAAAAAAGCCTTTAATGAAGAAAAAAGAAATCACCATTTTACAATCACAATTAAATGATGAATCAGGACAATAATCAACAATGGGTGCTAAAACTACAAGGTATCTTATGACTACAGTATCTTACAGGTTAAGGTCCCATGTGGTCTTCTTTATAATGGAGGTTCCACCTAAACCAACTGATTAATCTTAGTGTCATCAATCATTAATCAACAAAGGAGAACAGGCTTCAAGATGTGATGTACTATGAAGGGCACAGTCGTTACTATGAAGTATTCTTCCCTCACAGTTTGGTTCTGAGTCTCATAATGATGAGGTTTGGAGGTTATGGGAGGTGTTCATGGGGTCGAGAGCCAACGGCCAAGAAAGAATTCTTGAAGACATCTTTGGTGCAAAAAAGGTGATTTTATTAAAGCACAGGAGCAGGACCTGTGGGCAGGAAGAGCTACCCTGGACCCTGTGGAGAGACTGGTTATATATTCGGGAGCTAGGGGAAATAAAGTCAAGGAGAAATTTCCAATGGAATTTTCATTTGCTAAAGACTCACAGGATACTGGAGGCTTAGCTATTGCCAAGCTAAGTTTGTTTTTCCTGGAGAAACTTACTTTGCCAGTCTCAAGTATTTGTCAATGGGCTTCAGGTTATAAGGAAATTTAATTTTATCTGCCATTTCCTTCTGCCTTTGTTTTTCCACCTCAATACTGCTTCTAGTTCCAATGAATAGTGAACAGGAAACAGGGAAGAGAGCAGCCATTTAATAATACCACAACAAAACTACCAGTCAAATTCAGAATGCAGAACATTCTCCTGGAAAAATTAACTGATTTCTCAAACAAATCAATTACCCAAAAGAAAGTGGCATATAAGGGAAGACTTTAGTAGAGTAAGAGATTTTAGAGACACAATAATTAAATACAACTACGGACTTTTTTGATCCTGATTTCAAAATGACATCACTGAGATCATCAGAAAAATGTAAGGACTTTAGATATAAATGATATGAAAGCATTATTGTTACATTTGTTAGAAATGATTACTGCATGATAGTTATATTTTAAATTTCTCTTTATATGTTAGAAATGCAGAACAGTGTATTTACATGTAGAATGGTATGATGTTTTAGATTAGCTTTAAAATAGACCAACAAGATAAAAGGTGATAAAACATTTGGGAAAAGTTGGTAATTTTTGAAGATAGGTGTAGGTTCATTACATTAGTCTCTCTTTTGTGTATTTTTGAAAATTTCCATTTTGAAAAAATATATATGTAAAGAATTACCTGTCCTGTTTCTTAAAATGACCTTGAATATTTTTATTCTTCTTGAACGATATATACAGGACACCAAATGTTAACACGGAAACCTAGACAGAAAAAAAAAGGACACAGGAAGTTTGGCTTGTTTTAAATAGTTCAAAACTTTGAGTAATATGGGCTTTGGGAGGTTAAATGGCATATATCAATGAAGAGGAAAACAGCTAGTAAACTGAAGAAACAAGGTGTAAATTTACATATACACATATATACCATCCCTGAAAAAAAGGACCCCTTAGTTAACACTGGGAAGAGGCACTGTCAGTGATGAAGTTTGGGGTGATGATGGGGTTGTCCAGAGCCTATGGCCAAGAAAGAATTCTTGAAGACATCTTTAGTGCAAAAAGGTGATTTTATTAAAGCACAGGGACAAGACCCATGGGCAGGAAGAGCTGCACTGGGGTCATGATGGGTAACTGGTTATATACCCTCAGGTTGGGAGGGAGTTAGAGATAGAGTAAGTGTCGAAAGTATTTTGGAAGCAAGGTTTCCAGGACCTTCAGGGGCTAGCTGTTGCTAGGGAAATGTCACTTATTACAGTTTAATAAAACCTCAGTGATGAGACCCTGAGGTCCCGCCGTATACTGGCGGTGGGGGGAGCATAAACTTGGAGTATGATTGCCAGCATATATCTTTGGGCAGTTGATATAAAGGAAGTAGACTTACAGGATCCTCGAGGTTGGGATAATGTTAAGCTAAGGTTCTTTTTTGCCCCCAGCAAAGTGTCATCTTTGAGGCAGCTGAGCTCCTAGAGAGAGGTCACTCTGCCAGTCTCAAGGATTTGTAGGCTATAGGCAGTAAGGGAATTTAATTTTTAATTTGCCTTAGTTTCCCACATTAGCATGGAAAGCACTTAAACCCCTTCCCTTAGTTCTTGGGGAGCCAGGAGTGTCCAAGGAATATCACACATATTCCACTGGAGAGGTTGGGGGGGTGCCAGTCTGTACTTTGCCCTCAGCTTGCCCCACCAGTCAGTGGTACCTTGCTAATGGAAAAGGACTAGTGGAGCAAGATTATGGTGGGATATACTTTAGGTTCAATTAAGTCCAACTTGTGTTTAGGAAATAACAAGGTGAATAATCATAACCATAAGTCATACACCTAGCCAGTCTTTCAGATGGACTCTTGATCCTGCACATAATGTTGCAATTCCAAAATTCACCAGAAAGTCCAAGAAGCCCCTTTGCTTCCAGCCTTGATGTATAGAGTCCCAGGAGACTTTTCAGAAGGCTTAAAGAGGTCGTTACTACCCCAAGAGAGACTAATTCAATTACTACAGTAAATTGTTGTGAGGGTGTCCACAGCTTTTCTACAGGTCCAGATTTTGGGACAGAATCAGGGATCAAGGATGGACTGTCTGCTGAAGACTCTGTTATCAAGACTTCTGGAGCCATAGGATTAAATTCTTTTTTTTTTCTTTTTAATTTTTTATAATGTTTATTTATATTTGAAAGAGAGAGAGAGAGAGAGAGAGAAAGAGAGAGAGAGAGTAGAGGAAGAGCAGAGGAAGGGAGGCACAGAATCCGAAGCAGGCTCCAGGCTCTGAGCTGTCAGCACAGAGCCCAACGCGGGGCTCAAACTCACAAACCATGAAATCATGACCTAAGCCGAATGAAGTCAGACTCAACCCACTGAGCCACCCAGGTGCCCCTTAATCCTTTATATTCTAAAGAAATATAAGTGTTCTAGCAAGGTGGGGAAAAATGTCTTTGTCAGAAATCAATTAAAAATTTAGAAATATGTTTCATTGAAAAATAAAATTACTAAAAAAATCAAAAATCTTTGTTAGGATTTCTTTTAAAAACTGATTTTACTCCAATCACAAAACTCTTCTTTACAATGGGACCTGAAGAATATCTTTAACACAGTAAGCACCCAATAACTGGTCTAATATAAATGAAGGCAAGATTGCAAATAGAAGGGCACAAAAACTCATCTGGCTTAAACCATGAATATTTTCCATTTAAAAACAGCAACACAAAAAGCCCTATTGAATTCTTTCATCAACAATTGACAGGGATCATTATGCCCAATCTAAAACTGCTAAATCTGAATATCAAAGGGTTTAATGTAGCTTGCCCCAAACTACTCAACTGTTACTACTTAATAGTAAAACAAATAGCTTCAAATTAAAAACTCAAGTTTCTGGCAGGCTTTGTGTTGGACATTTTCTTTTCTGTCTTTTCCTTTAAATGGCTGAGGAGGAGAATAAAGGTAATCTTTGGAAGTGAGATAGATGGACCGACGGAGCAATTTCAAAACAAATATAGAGTGGATCAAGTTTCCTGCAGAGGAAAGAAACATTACAGAGATATCACTGTGTGGAATGAAACTTCTGGGCTTAATATTTCATATTAACTTTTTTCCTGCTGAAATTTATTTTTAGAAAATTCAAGCTAAAACATCTCTTTTGGATCCAGGTGTGTCCTTTACCTTTGACCTCAATAGGAGTTCTACACATATGAAAGTAGAAATTGGCTTTTTATAGTAGATCGATAAAAGCTCGCTGGGAGTGAGCAGAATGCCTCCCAGAGACACTTCTGTCTTTACATCTCATAAAATGACCTTGATATCTGGAAGGAAAAATATTCTCTTTGCCCATCCACTTCCATTTTCCCATATCACAGAAAATGCACATTGCTTATACTATGCAGGACACCATGACAGCTGGGAGATTTATCACACTTTGATACTTCTCACTTTAGAGAGGTCTTGCTGCTGTTCCTTTTCACTTGCATGCATCTCAGGAATAGCGAACTTGGCCTCAAATAGTCAATATCAATAGATATTCCATCAAGCAAGTCAGTAAATATGTCCCCTGTCCTGTTTTCTCATCTTTCCTTCCTTCATTTCCATCTTCTCTTCTCATTCAATTCTCCTTCCCACATAAATGTGCAAAATTGAACATACTAGAATACATTTCACAACTGTGCTCGCTAAATTTTAACTACCAGCACTATCCATAATAAGGATAAAAAACATCTTTTGGAGCAAGTTGACACAAATAATGTACAACTTTCAAACAAATTACAGCAGATTTAAGGAAACCATTTTAGATTCTATTTTCACAAATCATAATTTCCTAGAAAATATTTACACTCAAAGAATGTTGTCCCTGGCTTTCCATGAAATAAATAATTTCATTAACTACCTAGCAAGTAACGGCTTCCCATGAAACAAATAGCTTAAGGAAAACTCCTGTAAAGGGAGTTGGATGTCTTGATACACATAATCTCAGAATTATACATTTTTAAAAGATAGTAACTTGGATTTAAACACAGACTTCAGTTTAAAAATCTTGACTGCCTCCTTTAGATTTCTCAATATCTTTCAATAACTAGCTCTCATTTCAAGGTCGTGCATGTGTGCACAACTATAATAGGGCCATGGCAAATCCAGCGCAAACATAGCAGCTTCCTGGCCCACCAGGAAGACATATACCCTTCCTGAGCCTTATGTTAGATTTTAAACTTCCATATGCCCACTTCAGGCACTTTAGTTACTGAGTTCAGGCACTCATTATGCCCAATACTTAGCCAGCTCATTCTTATAGCTAAATCGCTGCATATATGCCCTTACATTTGAATTATCTATACCTATGCCCTCAATACGGTAGCCATTACCCCATGTGGCTATTTAAATGTTCTTTGTAATTAAGTGAAATTATGTAGAGCTAATTTTATATAATTATATACATATGGCTACTTGGTACCATACAGACAGTGCAGAAATAGAATTCTTCCATCATTGAGGAAATTTCTACTGAACAGAGATTATATTGCTTTTAACTGTATACACGCTCTTTCTGTCTCTATGAACCAACATAAACTCTCTCCAGCCAAATCTCATACAGCCTTCAGATGTATGTACTCTACTGATGACTCTCAGTATTCTAAACTCCATAGCTCTTATTTCAAGGCCACTTGTCATTCCAATACTGTCTCATATTACTAAGCTTTTCTCTATATATCTTTTCTCATCAATTATATTCATCCAGTCTTCAAATATTCATCAAATACCCTACACAGTAGGCACTGTTCTGAGTTTGGGGAGATGATATTTATCAAAATAGACAAGGGCATGAGCTTCTTGAAATCAGAGCCAATACTTCTTTAATTTCTCCAGTACTTAGAATAAAGTAAGGACATAGGAAGTGAATGAAAGAGATACCTATTAAGCAGCTATAGAAGTCTAAGTTTAAAAAAAAGACAAGTGAACAATAAAAATAAGGAATATTTTGACAGGAAGAAATTTGATGCCTTCCCACTGGACCTACCTCCTGAATGCTCATCGTTCCCACTGAGTCTACATTCTTAACCTAGTACACCATTTTGAGAACTTTTTTTAACATCTTTGAATTACTGAAGTAATTGGCAACCATATACACAAGGCTATATGTTGAGCTCTTCCACAGAAGAGAATATTCATTTTAATCACAAAAGGTGAGGTATGTTAGTTACAGTAAAGGCTAAGGTACTTGGACAAAGTGATTTTTTTTAAACTAATGGTTATTTAAGATACAGTTTACTTCTTTTTCATATAATGATCCCAAGGGGAGGATTCACTGCTGCTGGGGTAGCTCTGATCCACAAGGTCCTTCAGGATAACAGGACCCTTTTATCTACTTACTCCACCACTCTCCTAAGGTATTATTTTCATCTACGTTCTTGAAACTGGATCAAAAACACATGATGTTCATACTCACAAGAAGCAAAAGAGAGGAAAACTGGAATACTTTTTTTATTTTTAAGCAAATGAGACAGAAGTTGCCTTCATCACACCTATTCCATTCCCACTGGTGATAAATTAGTCATGTAGGAACTCTCAACTAAAAGAATTCTGGGAAATGTAGTCTCTAGCTAGATGGCAGTATGCTCCCAAAGAATGGGATGATTACGAGGAAAGGGAGTCTGCCAGTGAAATTACTTTAGCTGTACTATCTAGAGGAACTGTTCTCTTAGGTTATTATTCCATTTACACACAACACATTAAAAAACTGCCAAAAGAATCATAATTCTAAACATGTGCCTGGTGAAGAAAACACTAACATGTTCTGTTCAGGATTCACACTGGCATTTTCTAAAAATTTACATATGCCCTGGAATAAGACTGGTAAAAAGGAATGCTTACTAGTTAATAGTAGGTTTTAATAAATGCTATTAACTTGCTATATTAGTATTTTCTAAAATTTGTACAATGTACGAACCTGTCTCAAAGAGCACATGACTTCAAAGAAGACCAGTAGAATGTGGCATGTATAGAATTTTAAGTACACAGTGTATTTAGCATAAGCTCAGATAAAATTAGGAAGTACGCATCTTCCTAATCATCTCTTCTTCTCCATTTCAATACTCAGCATCTTGTCAAGAGCAACACCAACTCTTTAAAGGCTCTTTAAATAAGAACACCAATGCCTTGAAGACTGTTCTCCCTATAGGAGAAAGATTATATCTGAAAATCCCTAATACCTGAACATGAATTTGTTCAAGTAATATTCTCCAAAGAATATTCACACTTGAATGGACATCTTGGGGAAACAAACGCAAATGATTGATCTGAAATGCTCATATTTCAGGATTTAGACTCCTATCTGAGAGAAGTATGTACTTAAGGTAATCTGATCCTTACTGACTCTTTCAAGTCATGCAATATAAGGATTATATAAGGAATATAAGTCATTATAACCTACATACAGCTTGACCTGCCTGTATTCACATTATTTGACTAGTAATGTTTGCATTTCCTATTTCCTACACAGCTTCAAGTATGCAATTTTTCCATGAATACAAAACTTTCCCACCAAATATTTTTTGACACTGCTTCCAGGAACAAACTATTGAGCTTCATGTTCCTTTAAACTAAATTATTATGTTCTTAGAATTCTGGTTTATGACAGTGACCCAGAAAACTCTAAGAATATTGTCTGCTGCCAACCTTGAGAAATACATTTTATTGAACTCAGTCCTTGGCAATGACACTCAGCCTCAAATAGTAATCTAACTACTTATCCCATCTGGAAGCTTCACTGCAATTAACATAAATAGATGATAGATAGACAGATAGATAGATAGATAGATAGACAGATAGATAATAGAAAGAAATGTGATTCATGTTCATTTCTCAAAATCCAAAGGTTGTTCAACCATATTCAAAGATTGGAAAAAACTTGTGATAGTATTAGAAACTTTTTAGGAGTAAAATCTTAATAAAAATATTATGTTCCAAGTTTTTATTATCACATAAAACAACAATGTATTATTATCTCTCATATTTCTGACATGGCTGGAAGAGTCAAACAGTTTTCGCTTGAAGTATCCCATTGATTACATCCAGAAAGCAGCTGGGGCTAAAGTCATCTAAAGGATCTACTGGACCAACGTCTAAGATGGCTGCCTCACATGGCTGAAAACTGATACTGGCTGTAGGCTGGGAGATCAACTGAAGCTGTTCTTCAGAACTCCTAAATATGGCCTGTACATGTGACTTGAGTTTTACACTACCACGGCCTCATTCCAAGAGCATCTATGCTAAGAACCATAGCTCTTCAGCCTCAAAGAATTTGTGGACACTTGTAACTGGTCACACATGGCTATATACTCACTGCAGATATAAGGAACAGAAAAGACATCATTAAGAACATTTTTCTGAATTATCAGATAAGTAAACTAAAAGTGATATTTCAGAACAAAATAATTTACTTTAAATTACTTCAAATGAAGTTCATCTGGCCTCTAAGGAATTACAAAAGTCTTGTTATGATTATTTCTTTGTAAGTTATGGATTTCTCTTCAACAGAAGCAAAGAGCTTGATAATTAAAGTGAGATTATAAGGTAGCAAGAAATATGAAAAATAAGACCTTAATGGTTAAACTTAGAATACCCAAATTGTAAAGCAAAGGAAAAGTGAATAAATCTTTCATGAAAAAGCAACAAGAATAAATTTCAATTAATATATCAGCTAGCACCTGTTCATGATTCAAAGTGAACAGTAAATAGAAGTAAATAGAGATCTAAATTTCTCCAAAGATATTCTAATTAAATTAAATATTTGTAAACAAAAACCCACAATGGCAAAGACAGTCTGCTTGTTGGTCCCATTTCTGTTTCTGGGCCGTGGTAAGACTACATACCATACCCCTGCCTTTGTTGCAGTTAGTTAGGGTTACATGATTGGGTTCTGGTCAGTGGAATGTGTCCATAATTTATGTAAGCCACTTCCCAAACTAGCTGTAAAACAACCTGTACAATTCTGCATGCTTTCTCTCTTTCCTTCTTAGCCAGGCAGATGAAAGAGATACTGTGGAGGACTTACTGTAATCTCTTAGGGTCAACAAAGACAAGTCACTCTCTGTTAGACATTTGCCCTGTTCACATCTGCCATGAGCAAGAAAAAAAATCCTTTTTTGTGCTAAACCACTGACAAACGGTGGTTGCTTGATATAGCCACTAGCATCAAATATACTAATTAATATATAAAGCAACAGTATCTCACCTCCTTCTTCAAAGGGACACTGTAATCACCTTCTTTGAAATGCTCAATGTATTCTAGAAATTCAAAGTTGACACACACCACTGATGTCATCTGGCTGAACTATTTTCTTGATGCCAATAACCACACACTGTCACCAATGAATAAAACACTTAAAAACACCCAGACTTGGAGAAATAGACATTGTAGAAAGCAGGAGCATGGAATCCTATGTTGTCATGACAACACAAGCATAATTCCAATTCAAAAGGATCACTAGCTCCTGTGTGAAATATAAACTTCTCTTCCAAGCAAGGTTTTTAAAATGTTGCATGCAGGAAGGAAAGTATTGAACATCTCACTCCAAATAACTGATTGCATCCTTTGATAACAGCAGTACCAACTGTAACCAAGAGTAAGAAGCCACTTTGGTTTCTTCAGGTGTCCCCAAACATGAGTGGCAACAATAGAATCAAACTTCAGATGGCATATATTTACTCCACCAGGAAAGACAATAGTAGCTTTTCCTTCAGTGGTGACAATAATGATAGTTCAGTAGTTTTCTCAAAATGAAATGTTTTGATCTAATAAACTAACTTCATAAATAAACTCATATCCCAAAAGTCTTGCTGTTTTAAATATATACAAAATTACATGATACTGATGTTCTTTGAGGCTATGTGATAGTAATACTATAGATATATACTATTTTGGAATTTTAGGTAACCCTACGTATCATTCAGCCCAAATTCTTCGTATTACAGATTAGGAAATTGAGACTCAGACATGCTTAGTAATTTAACCACAAGATTAATCCTGTTTTGTAATAATATACTGTTTTTCTACTACTGCACTGTTGATATTATTTTAATACTCTACAGTGTTTTCTATTAAAAATAATCAAAGTAACCACACTTCCAGCAATTACTTTAGAATGCTTACATAATCAATATTACAATCTCCAGAGATTTAAAAAATATATTTTGCCAAGATTCTACTTCAGTGTGTAAAAGTAACTTGCAATGTAATCTTTTTAACTATAAGGAGTTTAATGAAAAATTCAATTGACCTCTTAACTGTTTCAAAATCTTTCTTGTCCTTTAGTGTCTTTTGAAAAACTGATACTATAAAACTTAATCAAGTTTTTATTAATTGTAAAAAGAAATAACTATCTTACCAATGAAAGTGTTTTTATATATCTAATTATAAATATAAAATAATATTAAGTGCACAGGTTTATTATTCCAGTTGTATATATTAATTGAGCTACCCAACATTAAAGTCTTACTTCAATGAATAGATAAGAATGACTTTAATTAAATTACTGTTGGGACATCTGGGTGGCTCAGTCGGTTAAGCATCCGACTTCGGCTCAGGTCATGATCTCACAGTTTGTGGATTCTAGTCCCTCGTTGGGCTCTGTGCTGATAGTTCAGAGCCTGAGCCTACTTCAGATTCTGTGCTCCCTCTCTCTCTCTCTGCCCCTCCCCTACTCATGCTCTTTCTCTCTTCCTCAAAAATAAACAAACATTAAAGAAAAATTTTAATTAAATTACTGCTTACCTGAAATGTAATCTAGATAGTTATTTCATAAATAGCAACTGTACCATATTATGTTTAGAGCATTTCTATTCTGGCTGAAAATAATTCGCTTACCTAATTAGGAAGATGTACCATTCAAATGTCACTTACCATTAACATTCTTAGCAAACTTTTTTTCATTAAAAACATAAAAGTAAATTTCAGTGAAATCCCTCTTCAAATTAATATAAATTCATAATGAATAAAATTCTAGGTAAAATATTTTTGTATATTGACAACATTTAAATGACAAGAAAATAGTATTTTCTTGTGTGGGGGAAAATATCATGCTATTTTCTTTTTTATAATGTTTATTTATTTTAGAAAGTGAGAGAGAGGGAAAGGGCATGAGCAGGGGAGGGGCAGAAAGAGGGACAGAGGATCTGAAGCAGGCTCTGCACTGACAGCACAGAGTTCAATGCAGAACTTGGGGCTCGAACTCACAAACCATGAAATCATGACCTAAGCTGAAGTCAGATGCTTAACTAACTGAGTGAGCCACCCAGGCACCCCTATCATGCTATTTTCTAAAATGAAAAGAATAGGGAAGCTTAAAGAAAGAGTTTATAAACAAATATATCCTTTCCACCAGCCCCTTGTCAACTCTACTTATTTTTTGTTTTTTATTTTTTTTTAATTTTTTTTAATGTTTATTCATTTTTGAGACAGAGACAGAGCATGAATGGGGGAAGGTCAGAGAGAGAGGGAGACACAGAATCTGAAACAGGCTCCAGGCTCTGGGCTGTCAGCACAGAGCCCGACGCGGGGCTGGAACTCACGGACCGCGAGATCATGACCTGAGCCGAAGTCAGACGCCCAACCAACTGAGCCACCCAGGCGCCCCTCTACTTATTTTTTAAACTTCAGTACTATAGAACAATTTAGAAACTAGATCTATTTCAATATTCTGTCCCAATTAGTTCTTCATATATTTGATAAATGTAGAAGGGCAAAACTGTGGACAGAGGCAAGCACATAGACTGACCTTCTTTTTCTGAAGTTTTTGTTTCCTCTCTGTCTAGCTTCTATCACAGCCCAAAACAGATCATAAGGCAGACCAACTTCCTCCCAGATTCCCCACCACTACCACAAAAAACAAACAAAAATGTTGAAAAATACATTCAGTCTTACTGCCTCTATTGGACAGATAGTACCAGGAGCAAGATGTGTTAAAAAAAAAAAAAAAAAAGGAATGGGATACATACCACTCAACTTATCCCCTATGCCATCATATCTAATTAAATGTGCACTTAATAAATGTTAAATTTAATCCTTCCTTGATTTAACATTTTTTTTTTACATCCTGGAAAAGTAGTATAGCATTGGAAAGAGATTATAATTCCCTTTTTTTTTTTTTCATAAAATAGAAGTAATAAATATCCAAAAGGCAGAAATAATTTTAGGAGCAGGAGATCTTCAAATTGTCCCTTTAACAAAATAACAAGACAGTCTCTTTATTTGCACACATCCCTGTGTTGAGTTACTGACAATGACATACAAATGATTTATAATAATATCAATAATAATCTGGACTATATACTGGCCCAGGATATTTGCCTCTATCTTAGTGTAAAAGTTCTTAACACAATCAAATGTTGTAAGTTTTCTGCATTTTTTGTTTGTTTGGGTTTGATTTAATTTCAGAATAACGCTTCTTGCCCATCTAATATGATGGAAATCAGTAATCAATATTAATGTGAAAATTTTAAACTTAAACTTCATTTTAAAAATTATTTCTATTTTTAATATGTCCCGCAGATCAAATTGTCCCAAAACTACCACCATCACTCTCCAGAATGCCAATGTCTAACTCCAACGTGGGGGTTTAGAAACCAAGCCACCTCTACAGTTAAACGGCCTTGCTGAAGAAGTTGCCTGTTTTCCCTGTGTCTCCTTCCCCCTTCAACTCTTCTCTGTAACTTAGCCTGAGCACATCAGCATTTCTCTATAGCAAGGCAGCAGTCATCTTTGAAGATATTTGATGTGCAAAATTGAAAACTAATGAGGTGAGAAAGATTAAGGGTTGCAAGTAACTCATCAGCTAGGAACTAAACAGGAGTAAATGAGTATAAAATGGCTTTGAAATATGTGAAAAGAAATGGTCGTACTCTGGGTATTACTGACTAAATTTTCAAGCACTAAAAGAAAATAAGGCTTCTAAAACTCACCCCTCACAAGTAATTTCATGATTTCCACTTTATTCCGAATATGTCTTAGAACATTCACTTGTGTAAGGAAGGAACTCTAAGTAGCTTTTGTCACACCCTGGCCAATGTATAGTGCTTTTCCAATGCCAGTCCCTGAGGGACACTAGCCATGTCCCCTAGCTTTTCTTTTGCCCTAAAGAAGAATAGTAGATACCATGCTAGATTAGAAGCCCCACTGATCAAGAAATACAGAGAAAAGAGCATCATGACTCTTGAGCAATAAATGCCTCAGCTTTGATTTATAAATGAGTAGTCTGATTCATTTTATTTGAGTTTAGTTGGTAAGAAAAAGATACTATTTTAACCCATATTTTAAGACATTTTAAGATATTTTAAGAAAATTGAGAACAATAAAATCCAATTCCTTCAGCTTTTCTAAGTCACAGGAAAACACCAAAACATAGGATAACAGCCATAGAATTAAAGTAAAATACACCAAAATAAGTCATGAGATTTATAGATTCACTTTCCACCTGAAGAAAATATAAGAGTAAATATGAACATAATTATAAAATAATACATAAGCTTCTGGGTCTCATGAATATTATTTTAAGGATTCAATAATATGGTTGGACATAATCTAAGATCTAATTTGTATATAAAACAGACATGTTTTTGAGTTTGTGTATAACTCTTTGCAATATGTCATATAATAATTTCACTTTATTATATTTTTCACTTGGTCATTGAATATTTTAGAGATAGTTATTGCTATTCAGGAGTCTAAATATTGTTCATAAGAACATTGTGTAAAATGGAATGCCTCAGATAAACACTAGCACATAAGAGGTTTATGAAAAAAAGACATAAAAATTAAATATATACACTTAAACATCATTTTTAATGCACTGAGAAAATGCTGTACTATGTATATACAGCATTTGAATTAATAAAACATTATATGTATCATGAATATCTTTATGTAAAACCAAAGCCTTTGATAACTGACCCTGCATACCTATGCCTATTATACTGCTGTGTATATGAAAATTAGTTACTGAAATCATTCTGGGTAGCACTGAGAATATCGGAGATCCTGGCTTTTTAGAAAGAAAATGAGCAGTCATAGTCAACAAACAAATTAAAAATGACAACAGTATTCTCTTTGCTTACTCTTTCTTACTTGGTTATGCTGGTTGAGGTATAGAAGGAAGTAGAAGAAACAAGTCCTTCTCCAAAGATGTTTATGTGCTCTAAAAGCTACTAAGAATTTACTTAAGTGCCACCTGCCTCATCTGCAGAAGCTTTTTTAAAACATCTTAAAAGATTGTTTATTTTTCATAGATACTTGGAGTCTCCTAGATCAACGCTTTAGAAAAGCCAAGAATGTTTCCCATATTCCCATTATTAGCTAGTTTCTGTTTGACTTCTAAAGACTTTGCAATTCCCAAGGCAGCCAGGGACCACCAAAAAAAAAAAAAAAAAGATAGGAAGCAGAGGAATATCAGAAAAATAGCCTCAAAAAGATTTTTTTTAAGGTGAGAAGACAGTTCTTTAGAAGTATCTTTCTCCTTTTTTTTTTTTTTACTTTGAGAATATTTACCATAATTTCACCTCTTTGAATCTTTCCTTCCTCTTTATCTAACCCCTATTATATTGCTTCTTAGCCATGAGATAACGCCTACTCCACATGCTTAGCATTTGTGTCTACGTCAGGCCATGGAGTTAGACCTCTTTACCCACCCTCTTTGACACATGCCCTGCACAAACACAACCCACACCTTCAGACATCACACAGACAAGGAAGCTGAAGTCCAGAGATTGCCCATTATACCAAAAGTTGATTTTGTCTTCTGGCCAAATGTGGGTTTTGGATATTCTGCATACATTGTTAACTAATGCCAACACAACACCAGGAAACAGTAAGTTCTATCAACAAAGATGTCTGTTTCTCTGGTGGCCACTCTATCTACCGTTTCTTTTTAAGAGAATTTATAGTAATAATTCTTTTGTCTTTTGTGAAGACAAAAAAGAAAGGGATAAGGAAGACTGACAATTCAAAAAGCATCTAATTATTTCAAAAAACAATAATCTCCCACTATGTATTTCTATTTCTGATTATTTTATTTCCTTTTTAAAATTCATCTTTAGGGGCGCCTGGGAGGCTCAGTGGGTTGACCATCCAACTTCAGCTCAGGTCATGATCTCACGGTTCCTGAGTTCAAGCCCATGCCAGCCACAGCCCACTTATGAGCCTCTGTCCCCTCCCTCTGCCCCTCCCCAGCTCTAGCTTTTTTTTCTCTCTCTCAAAAATGAATAAATATTAAATATTTTTTTAAAAATCTAAAATTCATCTTTAATGAAAAAAACATGTACTATTCAGAATTTTTACCTAAAACAGTTCCTATATGAATCCTTTTATTTTCCTCCCAGAAATAGAACAATGGATTAAAATGAGGAAAAAAAACAAAGCAGATCACCAGTCTTAACTTTTATCTGCTGAATTTCTCTAAAACCACCAATTTAAAAACAGGTTAACTTGCATTTTTATTTCCTAGTTCTTTTGTATCTCTATAATGTTTTCCAGCACATTATACACTGTTGTACATATTAATTGTATTTTTAACTTAAATATATCTTTTTAAATTAGTAGTTTAAGGCTGTAGGCCATTCATTGTGATTAGTTATCCGCAGTAAGCAAAGGAGTCCTTGAAATCACTGTTACACCATAGGGAGAGAGATGTTTCAATAAGTAGAATTGATAAACTATGTGGCTGAGGACCTCTGCTGGCAGTTTTATGGCATTTTTTTTTTTTTTAACCATGCTAATATGGACAGGAGAGAAGCTAAAGGTATCTACTTAATCTAAAGAATTCTTTTTTACTTAGAATCCTTCAACTGCCTTCCTAAAACTTTATTTATTGTTACTTCCACATTTTGAGCAATTTTAGTCTTTAATTTACAGAACAGTGCTTTATTTTTTGAAAAAAATGCATGAAAAGTAAGACTACTGGATGAAAATATTAATTTTACTATTAATGTTTCAAAGCAAATTAAACTTGTTAATAATGCCTTAATCTTTCCTTTACATGGTAGCTACATATATATATGTATGTATATGAAGGTGTAGATATAGACAGATATAGATACATGTTTGTGATACAGAACATGAAATCTAGTATCAAAAATGAATAAAATTTTAATAATATAATTACTAACTATTTCTCTTTTTTCCAGGAACTAGACTTATTTCATGTAATATAGACCTAGATATCCTTGGAAGCCAAGTATTTATCTAAATTGTCCAGAGCAACCCTTTAAAGCTTGAAAATGCAATTGGACTGATGTCCCTTCACTCCATTTCACCACTAATGTCACTTACTTGTGCATTAATTCTATTATTTGTAAACTCATAGATTATTATAACTGTAATAAACCTTAGAAGTCATGTATTCTAACCCTTTTATTTTACAAAGAAAAAAATCTGAGGTGAACAACAGCCTCTGTATATTCTTGCCAAGTCAGGGTAAGATGAACAAATAATCACAAAAGACACCTTCTAAGGAGAGATCTTCTCAGGCAAGAAAAGGGAAAGGGACAGAAGAATTGTAGCTTTGGGACACAATAACTCAGTCCTTCTGTGGATGCAGGAAGACCTAATCCAGGCCTCGTTTCGAGCAGTAGAGCTACTAGAAGAAAGTTTGCATCCATGGGTTGAGAACAATAATAATAATACTCATAACAAACATTATTAATCATGAATTTTGTGCCAGGCAGTCATGGTTCTAAGCACTTGACGTGGGATAGCTCAGTAATCATTGCAGCAATCCTGTGCAATGGATAAAATTGCTAGTATAATTGAGGAAAGTGAGGCACAGAGAGACTAAGTCGCTTCCCCAAGGTCACTCAGTCAAGGTTTGAATCCATTCAGTGTGGATCCAGAGCTTACACTCTTAATCCCACGTTATGGGAAAACATAATAAGCCCAAAACTGATCCTAAAAGGCCCCCTCTGGAATTTTGTGGGGTGATGAATGACCATGAATCTGCCTGACCTTGAATCATAGTGACCTCCTGCTGTTCAATTCCATTAGATCTAAAATTCTGGAAATTTAAGAGCTGGAAAGGGCCCTAGAGAGCATGTAGTCTGATGGTCTTTACCTGGAAATCTTCTAAAAAAGGTATAGCCCATAGGACCGTAGATAAAATAATTTTGACTTAGTCCAACCTTCTGAATTCACATTTTATATGAAGTTTGGTTTCATCTCTCTGTACCCAAAGCAAAGATGCTGACCCTATAAATGACAGTGCTCCCTGGCTATCTTCACATGATGGCACATATAGAAAAATAAGAATACTGTACATCTCACAGACATAAAGAAAGGAGACTTCCAAGACCCCAGGTGACCAGGTCCAAGATCTCATCAAACTACCTAAACAACTGAAAGAATCCAACATCTCAAAATAAGATCAATACCCAATTCACAGCACATTAGTTGGGAAGAAGCCCTGGCTTAGAATCCCCTAATAGATGACAAAAAAGAAATTGGCTTAGGATACAAGTGCTTACATTTCCTTCCCACCCCCAAATCCACTTAAAATTTGAACAGTCTCACCTCTACCATGGGCTCTATCTCCGTTTCCATTTTATCCCTCACTCTCAGATCTCCAGTAATAGCTACATGTATTAGTTATTAATTGCTGCATAACACAGTAACTCAAACTTAGTGTCTTAAAGGAGTACTTCTAATCCCACAGTTTGCATGAGCTCTGGCTCATGGTATCTCACAAGCCTGCAATCAGAGCACCAGCTGGGGCTGCAATTAAGAGGCTTGACTGAATCTGGAGGATCTGTTTCTATACTCAAGAAACTATCCGCAGGAGACTTCAGTTCCATACCACACAGGACTCGCGGTACAACCACATGCAACACGACTTCCCCCATGGCCAAGACAGGCTGCATAGACAGATGGAAAACCTCAGATGAATGAAAATTGTATCTTTCTGTCACCCAATCCCACTGTATTTTGTTGTCGCACAGACCAACTCAGGTACCATATAGGATGGAACGGCGCGAGAGCGTGAGTAGCAGGAGAGGAGGTTCCTGGGTGCCATGTCAGAGGCTAGTTACCACACCAGTGTCTATTGAGTGTCTTACTTTGTTACAAGCACTTTAACTTACAACATATTATCTCATTTGATTTTTACAACAACAACTTCAAGGAGATATCTCCTTAGAAGGTAAGATGGACTAGGTAGTTATCTGTTATTCTCACCCTGACTTGGCAACAAGAGGCAAAAGTTGTTGTTCACCTCCACAGGTCTCAGATTTTTTCTTCTCTTTCACAACAACGTTCTCACAACTCTGATATCCTCATTTTACAGCTGAGGAGACTACGAACAAGGGAAGTTAATTGCCCAAGGTCACGCAGATAATAAATGGCAGAAAATGAAGTCAAAACAAGGCCTGTCTCTGAAGATTCACGTGCTCATTAACATATTCACACCACACCTGACCTTCTTGAATCTCAATTTGGCTAGACCCCATTTCTCATGTATGAACTGCATCTCAATTTCCTTTCATTTCCAATTGCTGCCAATTCCACAATAATTACTTAGATCAATAGCACTTCCTCAGACCATACTTATTTCCATCTTTTCAATAATCCTGTGAGATAATATGATGCATTATATATTAAAATAAAATTGTAACTTTACTAACAGCTATTAATAAAATACATATCAAAGAGAAAAGTGTAAGCATATTGCAGAACAAATTGTATGTATGTAATTGTTTCAGCTGTAGAAATTAACAAGTATAGTCCACTACCAGTGAACACAGGCTGAAGTTTCAGGGAAGGGGGAGAATGAAGCGGAGATGCCATTGATTTGATTTCTGCTCATTTGGTGGATCTACAACAAGCTGCAGGGGGAGAGTGGGCCTGTCAAACGTCAGCCGGCCATGCAGCTTTTTTCACTTCGAAAAAACAAGAGTCATGACGCCTGGGTGGCTCAGTTGGTTGAGCATCTGACTTCTGCTCAGTCATGATCTTCCAGTTCATGACTTTGCGTCCCTCATGGGGCTTTCTGTGTCAGCACAGAGCCCACTTCAGATCCTCTGCCCCCCTCTCTCTGTCCTTCCCCCGTTTGCACTCTCTTCCAAAAATAAATAAAAAACATTAAAAATTTTTTTAAAAATGTAAAGCAAGAGTCAAATGTCTCACTTCCTGACTCCTCTGTTCATCAACTACACTGAGTCATTCTTACTGAACTGAACTGGTGGGTATTTATTAAAAGAATCCCAACACCAACATATCCAGGTATTAACTTCCCAGGGTATCAATGGATCAATATGATATGTGGCAGCTAGATAAGTCTAATCAAGTTTCCTGGCTGCCTATAAAAGACCTTGAAAGTGCTTCTTGAGGTGTATCAAATCTGAAATTAGCCCTTGTGGTCCATCTGAATAAGCAGTGGTTAAAATGTGTTGGAAAGATAGTCTATGCATATGTGTATGTGCATGTGTATGTGAGTTTGTGTTTGCATGGATGTTGTTCTAGGAATATTAGTCAAAAATCACACTTCTGGGCCCATTTGTACATTGTTCTAAGTCTTTCTCTCAAAGGTCATGCATTTGTAGATATGCCTTTCTCATTTTGTTTGGATGACAGGACACAGTCACAGTCATAATCTTCCCTAACTTACAAAAACAAACTGAGGCTTGGAGAAAAGTCGTGAAACATATAGAAGACCCAAGACTGAAACTCAGGTCTCTCTCTTCTAAATCTGATTCTCTCTCTACCATACCATATACCAGAGAATCATAATCATAAAAAGCTACTGGAGGGAAGAAGAACTGATGATAGCAAAATAAGGAATAATGCCTTTTAAATGGTCATGTGACACTACACACAGCCCTTTCATATATATTATTTCATTATCATCTCATTTAATAAAAAGTGAGTGGAAATAGGGTAGCAAGCTATTAGTGGGTAAAAAGGAAATAAGAAATCTTTCTCCCTCCTTCTCTCCTGTAGTGGTACTGTTTTCTATAGTTTGGCTATGGTAACAAGCGTTTTCCTGAAACCCTCAGTAGAGCTTCAGCTCATGGTGAAGAGTTGAAAAGTAGGGCCAAAACTAAACATCCATTATTCTGTGACTCTGCCAGTGGCATTCTAAGACTCCAAGGAAGAGATCATAGCATAATTTAAAGGAAGTTTATTCTTTATTACAATAATTTCTTTAAAAGCACCATTATATAGTCAGTCTTCTTTATCCTGAGACACCTAATTTTATCTTACAAAAGACTAGAGAAACTTAATAACAAAATTCAGCTCTAGGAAAAATTATTTTGAGTAGAAATAGTAAATATCATAGAGGATTCTGTCAGATGTTCCTAAAACAGTGACATAAAGCAATCTACTGGGAATGAAATTTACAAGAATGAACACTTTAAGGATGAAATTTACTATTGTATTTTTAGAATTCTAAGACTTTTTTTAACATTAGTTAAACTATAATGCATAATACTATTGATGCTATTGTTTTTCTGAAGTAGTTTGTTACTAAGCAAATGATATGCCTTATAATCCATAGCAAAGTAAAAGAAAGGAAAACTGGCACCTACAGATGAACCTAATAAATGTTTCAGAAATGTGTGTCTAAAGAGACTCAGACAAATAAAATTCTTCAAAATAACAGGGGTCATGACTAAATAAACTATAATATAATAATTTGTACTATCCTCTATTTGAAGAAAAATATGTTGCCAGAGGGAAGTGTCCGACCAAAATCTTAAAATGTAGAGTCAAAGAAGACGGATGTGTAAGTTCACCTCCAAAGGATGGCTCCCATCATGCGGCAGGTGCAACCCATGTCATTAGAACAGCAGGCTAATGGCCTCAGATAAGACCTCTTGTTCTGGTTCCAAAATGCAATAGTCAGAAATGTTTCAATTGCTAGTGAAAAAAAATCAACTCAAGGATACTTAAGTAGGAAAGAGAACTTGGTTAGAATATTTATGGGTGGAACTGGTCTCAGGCTCTTCAGGAATTCAAATACTATCATCTGTTCTTCCTTGTTCCCTGCTTTTGTCTCCCCAACATCCAATCTCCCAGCTCTACTTTTCTTCATTGAGGCAGAGGACTGACAGCCATACTCAACATGAGGCAAGAGGAAAAGGAAAGCTCTTTTCTCTCAGGCACTTTATATTCTAGGCTTAGGCCATTCTAGGCTCATTTTTCAGTCAAATACTACAGCTGAGGGAATGGGGTATTACAGTAGTCTCACTCTACATGCCTATCCACAAGGCTTGCTAGAAGGACATTGTTATTAGCAGGTCCTAAAGAGCTACATGGAATGAGTAAGAGCAATTCCCAAAGGAAAAGATGACAAAGAAAACATGAAATCTCCAACACATACATTCATCACACAAGTTTTACATCACTTTATGTAAAGTTTTGTTTTCCACATAGACTTTCCTGTGAGGGTAACAATGCAATACCACCTACAGAGGTATTTCCATCCATTTGCAATTATTGTTCTCAGCATGTGGTTTACATTTCAGATTCTTAAGTGTCAGATGAATCTGAGTCAGTCCTTTGAACACAGCCAATCAATAACTAAACAAGCTGCCATTCTAAAAGATGACTTTGGGTAAATAAGAAAAATATCCTCCTCAAGACACTTAATCACCATGTACAAAAATTGGTCATAGTCACATTATAATGTCCATTGTTGTAAATAGTGCTCCATGGTTGGTTGTATATTCCAAAATTTGCACAAACAAGAACTGTGGCCCTGACCAGAAACTAGAACACTCATGCCCTAACACAGTTGCTCTGTAAGCAGCTGAGTACTCTAACCTGATATTTGCACTTCTTGACTTCAACAGGGTTCATAAACATCAGCAACAGTTATTAAGTACCGACTTTGTGCATGTGGCCAAACAAAGGACAGAGAATCTTAATTATCTCCTTCTGCTTTAAAAATAAAACAAGAAAAGGAGATCTTCAAATTCTCTGAAGAAATAGAGCAACCTTAGGAACGTTTAAAAAAAGCCAAATTGTAAAGCCCACCAGTGTTAAAATATTTTTACCACTGTCTTAAATTTTCTATAATTGGTTACACTGTATTCTCTCCAAGAGACCTTTATAATGCTTTTTAATTATGAGCACTGTACATTAATTCATGTAATAAAATAATCATATTAGTAGGAGCTAGCACAGAAATTTTCATATTTCACTGAATCCTATGTTTTGGAAAAGTATCTTGGCAGCTTCCTAAAATAGGGGATGTGTGAGTAAGTCTTTACTTCTGCAGGCCTTCTTCTAGAGGTCATCTTGTGATTTTATCAGTTTAATGTTTTGACAATTTATTTGAATAAAGGACTCTACTGATTTCAGAAGTTTGAAAATCACTGATTTTATTTATATTGTAAGTTATCTCTTGGCATAAACATGCTAGATATACGTTACATCCCAAAGACAAGTGGAAAGGATCATAGGATAGGCCATTGAAACAGAAGAAAACCCAAGGGAAATGTAAAATTCGTCAACTCTGTGAATAAAAGGAGTGCTAGGCAATAGTGGAGCTCAGATTCCCAAGTGCTTATGGAAAATAGAGATAAAAAATGAAGAGACAATTATAATGATATGAGTTGGTGAAGAGGTTTCCCTTCCCAAACA
This sequence comes from Panthera onca, assembly GCF_046562875.1. Taxonomy (NCBI): domain Eukaryota; kingdom Metazoa; phylum Chordata; class Mammalia; order Carnivora; family Felidae; genus Panthera; species Panthera onca. Next base: position 79,022,054 of record NC_138339.1, read on the forward strand.
CAAGATTTAGTGTTTTTTGTATTCTGGAGCTGGCCCTGCAAAAACAAGTCCACAGCACCCCCAAGAGAAGCTACATTCAGCGTTTCCTGATTGTGACTATACTCAGGTCTCTCAAATCAAACAAATAAACCAAATTTTTCTGGACCCGATGTCCTACTTAGATAGACAATATTCTATCCTTCTTTCCTCCCCAAAGACAGTCTTCCTGAAGACTTCCCAAAGGCTTCCCAAGATTAGTCTATAGTAATTGTCTCCACTTTCAGACCTCTAATTCATCCTTCAACCCACTCCATTGTGCCTTCTGCCTGTGCCATACCTTTGAAATAATAGCTATTAATTTAATGACATTTTTATCCATAATCCCAATGGGAATTATTCAGTTTTGCATCATTAGACTTCTGAGATGCCTTGGACAAATGGATTGCTATCATCTACTTGACACTCTACTCCCTTGCCTTTTGTGTTACGGAAGGATGGATGAAGAGGAACAGAAAGCTTTTAAAACAAAATCAATGAAGCAGCACCTGGGTCACACAGTTGGTTAAGTGTCTGATCATGATCTCATTGATCGTGGGTTTGAGCCCCACATTAGGCTCTGCACTGAGTGTGGAGGCTGCTTGGGATTCTCTCTCTCCCTCTCCCTCTGCCTCTCCCCTGTTCTTTCTCTCACTGTCTCTCAAAAATAAATAAAATAAACACTTAAAAAATAAAAATAAAGCAAAAACAATGTATATAAAAACTCCAAGGCAAAAGGGAAGTAGTTCAAAGAAATAAAGTGCAGCCATTTTGACTGGAATATGGACAGTGAGGATAAGCACACCAGAGGAAATGGAAAGATGGGTAGAAACTAAGTCATGAAGGCCATTTGTAAGATTTTAGATTTCATCCTAAGAAGAAAGGATGAATATGAGGAGGGATATAATCTAATTTTCTTTTCTTTCGTTCTTTCTTTCTTTCTTTCTTTCTTTTTTAAAATTATTTATTGTTTGATTTACATCCAAGTTAGTTAGCATACGGTGCAACAATGATTTCAGGAGTAGATTCCTTAATGCCCCTTACCCATTTAAACTATTCCCCTCCCACAACCCCTCCAGCAGCCCTCTGTTTGTTCTCTATATTTAAGAGTCTTTTATGTTTGTCCCTCACCCTGTTTTTATATATTGCTTCCCTTCCCTTGTGTTCATCTGTTTGGTATCCTAAAGTCCTCATATGAGTGAAGTCATATGATATTTGTCTTTCTCTGACTGACTAATTTCACATAGCATAATACCCTCTAGTTCCATCCACATAGTTGCAAATGGCAAGATTTCATTCTTTTTCATTGCCAAGTAATGCTCCATTGTGTACAGATACCACATCTTCTTTATTCAGTCATCCATCAATGGACATTTGGGCTCTTTTCATACTTAGGCTATTGTGGATAGCACTGTTATAAACATTGGGGTGCATGTGCCCCTTTGAAACAGCACACCTGTATCCCTTGGATAAATAACTAAAGTGCAAATGCTGGGTCGTAGGGTAATTCTATTTTTAATTTTTTGAGGAATCTCCATACGGTTTTCTAGAGTGGCTGCACCAGTTTGCATTCCCACCAGCAGTGCAAAAGATATCCTCTTTCTCCACATCCTCACCAACAACCGTTGTTTCCTGAGTTGTTAATGTTAGCCATTCTGACAGGTGTGAGGTGGGATCTCATTGTGGTTTTGATTTGAATTTCCCTGATGATGAGTGATGTGGAGCATTTTTTCATGTGTCAGTTGGCCATCTGGATGTCTTCTTTGGAGAAGTGTCTATTCATATCTTTTGCCCATTTCTTCACTGGATTATTTGTTTTTTGGGTGCTGAGTTTGATAAGTTATTTATAGATTTTGGATACTAACCCTTTATCTGGTATGTCATTTGCAAATATCTTCTCCTGTTCTGTCAGTTGTCTTTGAGTTTTGCTGATTGTTTCCTTCACTGTGCAGAAGCCCTTTATTTTGATGAGGTCCCAATAGTTCATTTTTGCTTTTGTTTCCCTTGCCCCTGGAAATGTGTTGAGTAAGAAGTTGCTGTGGCCAAGATCAAAGAGTTTTTGCTTGCTTTCTCCTCAAGGATTTTGATGGCTTCCTGTCTTACATTTAGGTCTTTCATCCATTCTGAGTTTATTTTTGTGTATGGTGTAAGAAAGTGGTCCATGTTTTTTTTTTTTTTTTTTTGCATTATTCTGTCTAGTTTTCCTATTACCACTTGCTGAAGAGACTCATTATTCCATTGGATATTCTTCCCTGCTTTGTAAAAGATTAGTAGGCCATACATTTGTGGGTCCATTTCTGGTTTTCTATTCTGTTCCATTGATCTGAGAGTCTGTTTTTGTGCCAGTACCATACTGTCTTGATGACTACAGCTTTGTAATACAGCTTGAAGTCCAGGATTGTGATGCCTCCAGCTTTGGTTTTCTTTTTCAAAATTGCTTTGGCTATTCAGGTCTTTTGTGGTTCCATACAAATTTTAGGATTGTTTGTTCTAGCTCTGTGAAGAATGCTGGTATTATTTTGACAGGGATTGCATTGAATATGCAGATTGCCGTGGGTAGTTTTGACATATTAACAATATTTGTTCTTCCTATCCAGGAGCATGGGATATTTTTTCCATTTTTTTGTGTCTTCTTCAATTTCTTTCGCAAGCTTTCTATAGTTTTCAGTGTATAGATTTTTTACCTCTTTGGTTAGGTTTATTCCTAGGTATTTAATGGTCTTTGGTGCAATTGTAAATGGGATCAATTCTTTGATTTCTCTTTCTGTTGCTTCAATATTGGTGTATAGGAATGCAACCGATTTCTGTGCATTGATTTTATATCCTGCAATTTTGCTGAATTCATGCATCAGTTCTAGCAGTTTTTTGATGGAACCTTTTGGATTTTCCATATAGAGTATCGTGTCATCTGCAAGGAGTGAAAGTTTGACTTCCTCCTGGCTGAATTGGATGCCTTTATTCTTTTGTGTTGTCTGATTGCTGAGGCTAAGAATTCCAATACTATGTTGAATAACAGTGGTGAGCATGGACATCCCTGTCGTGTTCATGACCTTAGAGGGAAAGCATTCAGTTTTTCCCCATTGAGGATGATATTAGCAGTGGGTCTTTCATATGACTTTTATGATCCTGAGATATGATCCTTCTATCCCCACTTTCCTGAGGGTTTTTATCAAGAAAGGATGCTGTATTTTGTCAAATGCTTTCTCTGCATCTATTGAGAGGATCATGTGGTTCTTGTCATTTCTTTTATTGTTGTGATGTATCACATAGATTGTTTTGCAGATACTGAACCAGCCCTGCACTAGGTATAAATCCCACTTGGTCGTGGTGAATAATTCTTTTAATGTATTGTTGGATCTGATTGGCTAATTTCTTGTTGAGGATTTTTGCATCCATGTTCATCAGGGAAATTGGTCTATAGTTCTCCTTCTTAGTGGGGTCTATGTCTGCTTTTGTAATCAAGGTAATGCTGGCTTCATAGAAAGAGTTTGGAAGTTTTCCTTTCATTTCTATTTTGTTTGGAACAGCTTCGAGAGAATAGGTGTGAACTCTTCTTTAAATGTTTGGTAGATAGGGCACCTGGATGGCTCAGTCGGTTGAGCATCCGACTTCAGCTAAGGTCATGATCTTACAGTTTATGAGTTCAAGCCTCGCGTCAGGCTCTGTGCTGACAGCTTGGAGCCTGGGCTTGCTTCAGATTCTGAGTTTGCCTCTCTCTCTGTCCCTCCCCCAGTCACACTCTGTCTCTCTCTCTGTCTCAAAAATAAATAAACATTAAAAAAATTAATGTTTGGTAGAATTCTTGTGGAAAGCCATTTGGCCCTGGACTCTTGTTTTTTGGAAAAATTTTTATTACTATTTTGATTTCTTTACTGATTATGGGTCTGTTCAAATTTTCTATTTCTTCCTGTTTCAGTTTTGGTAGTTTGTATGATTCTAGGAATTGTCCATTTCTTCCATATTGCCCATTTTATTGGAGTGTAATTGCTCATAATATTCTCTTATTATTGTTTATATTTCTGCACTGTTGGTTGTGTTCTCTCCTCTTTCATCCTTGATTTTATTTATTTGGGTGCTTTCCTTAGTCTTTTTGATCAAACTGGCTAGGGGTTTATCAATTTTGTTAATTCTTTCAAAGAACCAGCTCGTGATTTCATTGATCTGTTCTACTGGTTTTTTTGGTTTCGATAGCATTGATTTCTGCTCTAATCTTTATTATTTCCTGTCTTCTGCTGGTTTGGGGTTTTATATGCTGTTCTTTTTCCAGCTCTTTGAGGTGTAAGGTTAGGTTGTGTATCTGAGAACTTTCTTCCTTTTTTAGGAAGGCCTGGATTACTACATACTTCCCTCTTATTACCACTTTGGCTGCGTCCCAAAGGTTTTGGGCTGTAGTGTTATCATTTTCATTGGTTTCCATGCACTTTTTAATTTCTTGGTTAGCCCATTCATTCTTTAGCAGGATATTCTTTAGTCTCCAAGTATTTGTCATCTTTCCAAATTTTTTCTTGTGGTTGATTTCTTGTGTTGTGGTCTGAAAATATGCACGGTATGATCTTGATCTTTTTGTGCTTGTTGAGGGCTGGATTTGTGTCCCAGTATGTGGTCTATTCTGGAGAATGTTCCATGTACACTCAAAAAGAATGTGTATTCTGTTCCTTTAGGATGAAATGTTCTGAATATATCTGCTAAATCCATCTGGTCCAGGGTGTCATTCAAAAGCCATTGCTTCCTTATTGATTTTCTGTTTAGATGATCTATCCGTTGCCATAAGTGGGTGTTGAAGTACCTACTAGTAAGGTATTATTATCAAGGAGTTTCTTTATGTTTGTGATTGATTTATATATTTGGGTGCTCTCACATTTGGAGCATAAATGTTTATAATTGTTAGATCTTCTTGGTGGATAGACCCCTTAATTATCATATAATGCCCTACTTCATCTCTTATTACAGCCTTTATTTTAAAATCTAGATTGTCTGATATAAGTATGGCTACTCCAGCTTTCTTTTGGTGACCATTAGCATGATAGATGGTTCTCCAAAGCCTTATTTTCAATCTGAAGGTGACTTTGGATCTAAAGTGGGTCTCTTGTAAACAGCATATAGATGGATCTTGTTTTCTTATCCATTCTGTCACCCTATGTCTTTTGATTGAAGTGTTTAGACTATTGACATTCAGAATGAGTACTGAAAGATATGAATTTATTGCCATTATGTTACCTGGAGAGTTAGAGTTTTTGGTGGTTGTCTGGTCCTTTTTAGTCTTTGTTGTTTTTGGTCTTTTTTTTTTTTCATATTTTCTCCACTCAGAGAGCCCCCTTAAAATTTCTTGTAGGGCTGGTTTAGTGGTCACAAACTCCTTTAATTTTTGTTTGTCTGGGAAACTTTTTATCTCCCTTCTATTTTCAATTACAACCTTGCTGGATAAAGAATTCTTGGCTGCATATTTTTCCAATTCAGTACATTGAATATACCCTGCCACTCCTTTCTGGCCTGCCAAGTTTCTGTGGATAGGTCTGCTGCAAACCTTATCTGTCTTCCCTTGTAGGTTAAGGACTTTTTTTTCCCTTACTGCTTTCATGATTCTTTCCTTGTCTGTGTATTTTATGAATTTGACTATGATTGTTTTGTTGATGGTCAGTTTTTGTTGAATCGAATGGGAGTCCTCTGTGCTTCCTGGATTTTGATGTCTGTATCTTTCCCCAGATTAGGAAAGTCTTCTGCTAAGATTTGTTCACATATCCCTTCTACCCCTTTTTCTCTCTCTTCATCTTCTGGAACCCCTATGATTCTGATGTTATCACTAAATTCTCTAATTGTTACTTCATGTTCTTTTGCCTTAGTGTCCCTCTTTGTTTCTGCTTCATTATTGTCCATAAGTTTGTCCTCTATATCACTGATTTGTTGCTTTGCCTCATTCCTCCTTGCTGCTGTGGCATCCATTCAAGATGCAGTTCAGTTATAGCATTTTTTATTTCATCCTGACTAGCTTTTACTTCTTTTATCTCTGCAGAAAGGGATTCTAATCTATTTTCAACCCCAGCTAGCCTTCTAATATAATGATTCTAAATTCTAATTCAGACATCTTGCTTGTATTTGTATTGATTAAGTCCCTGGCTGTCATTTCTTCCTGTTCTTTCTTTTGGGGTGAATTCCTTCACTTCATCATTTTGGAGGAAGAACAGGAATTAATAAAGTGAAAAAAATTAAAATTAAAAAATTAAAAATAATACAAAGAAATCAAATAAAGGATGCCAGATCCTAGGTGTGTTTTGGTCCGGTTGTTGAAAGAAGTTTTATAGTTTAGAGAAAAAGGGAAAGATAAGAAAAGGAAAAAGAAAAAAAGGGAAAAAATGAAATAAAAGGAAAACGTTTGAAAATTTGGAAAAAAGAATAAAATAGAATAAAATGAAATGCTGAAAGTAAAATAGAATTTTTTTAAAAAATTATAAAAAAGTAAAAAAAAGTAGAAAGAAATTAAAGAAAAATATTTTTAATAGATTTTTTTCTCTTTCTGTATTCAAGAATAAGAAAAGAAAAGAAAAAGAAAAAAAATGAATAACAGGACCAGTGAACATAATGAAGTACTGTTGAAATTACATCTGGTTTCCTGTAGAAGTCAAGCTATGAAGCACTTTATAGTCTGTAAACTAAGCAGGCTGAGAGACTTGTGTTTTTCAAGAGCACTGTTGGCTTAGTTGGGTGGGGTTTAGTGCTATGGCTCCATTCTCCACTAGATGCTTTGCTTACTGGGGTGGACTGCTGCGGCGCGTGTAGGCATGTATGCACATGAGTGGGAGGGGTGAAAATGGCGTCATCCAGCTACCTAGTCTTTAGTATCAGAACTCTGTACTCTCCACAACTGGCAATCAAACACCCTTCCTTTGTCTCCAGCTTCCGTCCACTCCCTGCTTCTACACTGTCTGTGACCAAGCTATCAGGCTGCCAGGTGACACCTCCCTCTTGAGTTTTATCTCAAATGGGGTTGTGTATGCCAACCCCTCACTTCTGAGGGACTGCAGCTTTGACCTGCTCAGACCCTCTGGGGCACTGAGCAATGGCCAGGTGCCAGCCCACCCCCAGGAACGTTCATGAGACTGCGCTGCTGCCAATGCCCAGAGACTGTGGCTGGGTGCCAGCCTGCCCCAGAAAAGGTTCAAGTGATCTTGTAGCAACAGCATTTCCGGGTTTATGGAAAATCACAAAACACATCTGGCACCAGGCTTCATCCTTACCATCCTTGTTCTAACACCAGTGAATGTGGTTGTTCTCCAGGGTCCACTGGGAACTTTCCCTGTGGGGAAGTCTCACAGCCTTTATCAAATGCCCTCCCAGCAGGGGAACCACCTCTCCTCATGTGGCTGGTGGACCCCTCAGACTTTGCTCTCTGATACTAGGGATTTGCCTTTCCCACCAGAGAACCGCCAGGTATGGAACTTCAGAGTTTCAGACTCTGCACTTCCCCTGTTTATAGAGTCTTAATGGAATTTAAACCCTCTCCTTTCTCCTTTCTCCCTTTTTTTGTTCAGTCCCTGACACTGTTTCCACTTTTCCACTGTCTCTCCAACTACTTTTGGGGGAGAGAGTTGCTTTTCCCATACTCTCCCCCCATCTCCGTCCTCTCTCCACAAGCACAAATAGCTCCCTGCCCTCCGTGGCTTCTCTCTCCCCCAGTTTACCTCTCCATGCTGCATACCTACTGAGTTCTGTGGTTCAAGTTGCACAGATTGTTGTGTTAATCCTTAAATCAGTTTTCTAAGTATGCAGGATGGTCTAGTGTTGATCTGGCTGCATTTCAGTGATGAGAGATGTAAAATAAACGTCCATGCTATTCTGCCATCTTGGCCTCTCCCCTAATCTAATTTGTTTTTTAAAGCCCACCCTGGCTATCTCACACAAAAAAAACATTGGTGGAGTAGATTGTGTGGACAGGCCACATAGGAGGCTATTGTAATAGTTCAAGTAAAAGATGATAATGGTTTAAAGTGGGCTGATGGTGGAGGAGATGAAGAAAAATAGCTGGATGCCACATTATCTGTTGTGTTTGTTTGTTTTTCTGACTTTTCTGGCCACTTTTTTGTCCATGTAATTCCCAATTTACTACTCCTAAAATATCTATGTGACCCAAGGTTAATTTTTTCTACGTTTGAATCTACCTTTTTCATTTCATTCCTCACCATTGTTTCTAAAATAGACACATGCTTAATATCACCTATACAGATTTCAAAATAAAAATGTATTCAGAACTTGCTTCTTCTAGCATTTGACATGTGTGTTGGACTGAGAATATGCTTCTCAGATGTGACTACAGGGAGTCTAACTCCCTCACATCATTGAGGCCCCCAGCTGCTGCACCCTGAAACTGTCACATTAATATTGAGGTCATGTTGGATGTCAGGCATTTCTCTAATTAATTAATTTCTTCTACATTTAACCTTATCTTGTCATCTGTTTCTTATCTGAGCCAAACGAGCCCTGCGGTACTGCAAGTAAACCAAGGTAAAGGCAGTAAGATCAAGATTTGGACTGGTTGCCATGGCAATTGAATAGGATGCCTCCTGGTTAGTGGGCAAACGCAGATTTCCCTTAACACAGGTAGCAGCACAAGTGTTAAAATTTCCACAATAGTAAGCTAGGAAAATGTCTCAGTGGAGTGTGCTATGGCATGTGCAATGATGGCAAATTAGCAATGACTGGGATTGTTTTTCAAAGACCTAGTTGTTAGTCTTAGAGTCCCAGGGATATTTGAATGCTCAGCCAATGCATGTGTGTTATATAAAAGTCATATTCCTGGTGCAGAAATGTGGAACCCTTAAACATGAGATAGGATGGTCTGAACAGATGCCTCTGAGGCTGTTGACTCTGCAAGCCCTGAAGCTTATGGATTTACATAACAGGTTCACTCTTCCCTATCAGGGCTATCACTTCTGCTTTTCTGGGAGATGCTGTAGAGGCTTCCTCCTCACTATGCATTTTGTGTTCCCCTCAGGAATTTCCTATTTGACCTATCAGGCTGATAATAACCGGGTGTTAAACTCAACAGAACCTGACTGAAAACATAATGGATCTGATAAGAGAGGAGAATAATGATATACCTCAAGAGTTGCAAGAGTTAGTCAGCAATGAACAGCAAGAGCTAATGGAGAACTTTTAGGATTGAATTTTGGAAGTACTTGATCAAGCCAGGAAGGAAAAGAAGACTGGGAAACCAAGAATTCATTGATTTGGGGACATTTTCTTGGGACATGAGATTTAGCACCTTAGCAACCTCCAGGGACTGACTAATTCACTCTCAGATGGCTCTTAGAGGACTGGGAAAAAAAATTATAGCCATTGTCAACAAAGCTGAAATGCCTGATTTGTCTTAGCAGAAAATACATAAATGAATAGAGACTAGTAGAAGAGGAATACTATGTGAGGCCAGAACTCACTGAGTCTTTACGTATATATAAAGACATATATACACACATATATATATATACACATATATATATATATACACACACATATATGTATATATGTGTATATATATATATATATATATATAGGCTTATTTATTTATGTTCAGAGGAGAGAACCAGCAGGGGAGGGACAGAGACACAGGAGGACAGGGGATCTGAAGCCAGCTCTGTGCTGACCTCAGAAAGCCTGATGCAGGGCTCAAACTCATGAACCATGAGATCACAGCCTAAGCCAAAGTCGGACGTTTAACCAACTGAGCCACCCAGGTGCCCCTTGTAAATATATATCTTAAGAGATGATGGGATCATGATGTAATTGAGGTACGGTTGTGTAATTTTCAGGCAGCTATAATTATTATGAGGACCAGCAAAGTCAGAGGGGCAGCCAAGGTCTCTGGACCTTCAAGGTGTTGAGACAGTTTTAGAGAACTGGGTGTCCCAACTAGCAAAATTGACAGCCAACCAAGGTGCTGTTTAACCTATAACCTGGGACCAGGGGGAGCAAGGGTGGAGAAGCAAGATATTACACTGAAGGTGATCACTCCAATAAAGATGTACAATTCTTTGCTTAGTTCCTGGACCTGAGCTGATTTGTAGGTTATTGGAACCCATGGGCCTGAAAAGACAGCCAGAACCCTATAAAGATAGTCCTTCATTATATACCATGATGATTCCCCTAGTCCTTTCCCCAATGTGACATACAGCTATTAACTTGGATGAATGTACACTGGGAAAAAAATTAATTTATTGTTGATTTAGGAGAAGAAAGTAGGCTGTCAAGAAGGGCAGAAGGGTTAAGGAAGGTCTTAAGGGGAAAGTAGGCTGAATCAATAAGACTAATTCCCATCTACTACTTCTCATTTTAAAAAGCTATAAATCAAGTTATACAAAGTATGCTCTATGACTGTGGTGGAATTCAATATGAATTCAATAACAGAAATATATCTGGAAAATCTCTAATTATTTTGAATTTAAATAGCATAGTTCTAAGTAACCCCTGGGTCAAAAAACATTCAAAGTGGAAATAATAAAGTGTTTTGAAATAATGAAAATAAAAATACAAGATGTCAAAATTGATGACATATAGCTATGGCCTATCAAAATACTCTTTGCCCCAGTCCATTATAACTCTATTTATGTTTATTCTTTTAATGTCTAAAACATAAGCTGTATGAAGGCAACAACTTCATCTTTTTCTCCTTTGTATCCTGTTTCTAGCATAATGCTCAGGCCCAAGTAAAGAAATATATATGAGTATATCAATCCCACCAACTCAGAAGTAATCACTACAAAAATTTAATGTATATCCTTCCAGAATTTTCTAGGCATATATATATATATAATTACTTTTCTATTTTATAATAATGGAATGAAACTATCCACATCAATTTGTAGACTATCTTTCCCCAATTAACAATATTTTGGGAAGTTATTTAAGTGTGAATAAATAGATATATGTCAGTTATTAGTGGCTGTAAAGTATTATATCATATAGATTTATCCTGCTTTATTTAACTGATATCTACCAATGAACATTTAGGTATTTTCTAATTTTCTGTACTAAATAAAATGCAGTAAATGACATACACATACACACACATCATACTTATGTATCTTTTAAGGATAAATTTCTATGGGTAAAATGGCTGGCCTAAACAATATTCACATGTAAATTATATAAAATGATAAATTCTAGAAATACTGTACAAATTTCACAGCATACCAAATGAGGTATAACATTAAAAAAAAATTTTAAGCTATTTTGGAGCCTTGATTTTGAAGTCAAGTGTATATTAATGCTTGTATGTATATAATATTTATGATTTGTATCTTTTACTTAACTGTTAAAATGACAATATTTTTATCTTGCTTCTTAGTAGTCCATTAACAAAATATTGATAGTAAGTGAGCATTTTATAATATGCCTAATATTTATAAACTAGCTGTTGTTATTTACAAACTGTTGAAGAATGAAACTGCAGTACCAATAATGGCTAATTGTTGAGTTGAATGAACTTGATCAAGCACTAATGTTGCAAATGCCTTGAAACTTGAGCAGACTACTTGATACAAAAATATTTACTCAAGGAAGGCAAAGCTCATCTTTCTCTTATCCTACGAGATATTTCATAGCTACTGGGAATGAGATTCCAACTTTAATATAACTTTATTCCAAAACAGTGTTTATTTCTAAACACTAAATTTCTCCCCTGACAAGGTACAGATAATAGCACTTACAAAATGGCTGCCTGGCAAAAAAAAAAAAAGTGATGTGATGTCTGTCAGATAATTACTAGATGCCCCACACTAGGTCCAGGCAATTTATACTACTATAATCTTCCTAATCTCAACATGACACAATTAGAATATTATTAATAAAGGAAATGGAGTAACAAAAATTTAGTCATCAGTAGTGACAGTAGCAGAGAAAATTGATAGATTTCCCACATCATACTTCAACTATCAAATAACTGGCTCCTGAATAGTAAAATGAAATGGATCATGTCCTTAACTAGTTAGCGATTCTTATTTGTGACAAGATTTAAATATATCTCAGGACTCTATATCTCAGATTTGAAGAATATAGATGGTATCAGTCCTATATCCCCAAGGGATTTCAAGACCACTTAAAGCAGAATTTGCAAATAAAGTGCCTGAGAAATTGTTTTGCTCCCTCATCCCAGATTCATGTAAAGTCAAACAGACCTCTTGGCTAATCTGTCATCTCCAGCCTAAATAAATAAATAAATCCAAGAGGAAAGGGGAGGTAAAGATTAGAAGAGATTAGGAGAAGGAAGGTTGACAGGAGACAAATGGCCTGGGTGTTGCCCTGCCCAAAAAGATTGCCTTCCCACATGAGATAACCCAGAAGAGAGTCAACCTTCTAAGAGCTGAAAGAGGAACTATCAACAGTCAGCGAGAAAATGTGTTCACTAGCATCAAGGAAATGTAGGTGCAGAATCTCCAACAATGGAAGAAGGAAGGTGTGGTGTTCTCCAAAGAACACAGAAAAACACTTTTGCCTACGCATGTGACATGGCTAGAGGAAAGCGACAAAGATCGATGCCTGACAAGTAGTGACAATAAATAGATCTGCCCTCCCCACACCTCTTTCAAGTCTAGAGGAGAAGCGAGAGGCAGCCTCAAGAGTGAGAAAGGAGAAGCACTCTCAGAAGAAGAAGAAGAAGAAAAAAAAAGTTAACTAGCGTCCTCCTTCCACAGCTGGTGGCGCAATTTAAGGAAGGGGAGAATCTTTAACTTCAATGAACTTGAAAATTCTATTTCATGAAAATAAATATTTGAATGACCTAAGATTGTCCGTGGAAATAAGAGGACCTAAAAGTAACCTGAAAAGTCATGAAACTAGCCTTAAGTTTATCCACAGGGCAAGAGGAGAATTGGTTCCATAGAAAGGTTTTAAAAAATACTAGAGATAAAAACTAAGTTGCTTCATGATTGTATGCTTTCTCTTTGTTCCCCTATTTCAATAAATGCTTCTACACTAAGCCAAAAGAAAGTATTATTTTTAAAATGAAAAATATAATAGTATCTCCAGGCTACAAGTATTTGATGGTCATAGTAGGTCAATAACAATTGGAAATCCACAATATGAAAAAGACAAGTTTTTATTATGGTGCTTCAACTAAAGAGGCATTGTTAAGTAGCAGACTCCAGCTTTATAATGTAAAGATCAGTCAGTCTGAAAGTGTTGATTAAATTCCATCTTTGTGACCATTTTGCTTTCTCCCTCTCTCAAAGAAGTACAAATTCTGATTAAAGAGTCATTAAAACATTTATAAGGTCTAGCTCCAACTAAAAGTACAGTAAGAGTTTTGCAATTAAAAAAACAATATTAGAAGTTAGTAAATCTTTCTTTATAAAAACTTCAGTTTTTCAAAAGTGTGTCTTAATATTCAAGTAAGCTTGGTTTTGATTGAATTTGATATTTGCTTATTCCTGAAAATAAATAGGATGTTTGATCCTAGAAAATTCTGAAAAAGAGCTACCGTAAAGACAACATACATTACCTATTGAAATCAGTAGGTGGCCCAAATCTATTTGCACTTCATAAAACTTTCAGTTATAGAAACAAAAGAAAGCAGCAACATAAAACCCCCAAAATCAACACCACAGGAAATGCTAACAGCACATAAAGCTTTTAACCTCTTCAATATAAATATACTTTTTACATATTTTTATATGTGTGTCTTTAACGCTATGCATTCTATTCTCACCCCAGGACTCACTAACACATAAAAAAGAACTTTAAACAATTTACTTAAATGATTATAAAAATAATTTTAAGAAAAACAAATTTATTAAATGTAATAATTAGTAATTAAGTTAATCAATAATTGTTAAATTATAAAGTTATCAACCACAAAAAAACCTTAAGATCATATTTTCTTACTAAATTATTTTTATCTCCAAACACAAGTAAAAATAAAGTTAAAAGAAACTTAAGAATTATAGATATACTATTTGATTCTTTTTGAAATAAGAATATTTAAAAGGAAAGAAAGGAGGGGCGCCTGGGTGGCTTAGTCTTTTAAGCGTCCAACTCTTGGTTTTGACTCAGGTTATGATCTCACAGTTCATGAGTTCGAGCCCCACATCAGGCTCTGCACTGACAGTGTGGAGCCTGCTTGGGATTCTTTCTCTCCCTCTCCCTCCCTTGCTCTCTCTCTCAAAATAAATAAGCATTAAAAAAAAAAAAAAGATAAAAGAAAAGGAAGGAAAAAGGAGGAGGGAGATGGAAGAAGTTAAGTAAAACAAATAAATAAGCAAATTAATAATATATCAAGTAGTGGGGCACCTGGGTGGCTCAGTCAATTAAGCATCTGACTTCGGCTGAGGTCATGATCTCGCGGTTCCTGAGTTCGAGCCCCATGGCAGGCTCTGTGCTCACAGCCCGGAGCCTAGAGCCTGCTTCAGATTCTGTGTCTCCCTCTCTCCCTGCCCCTCCCTTGCTTGCTCTCTCTCTCTCTCTTAAAAATAAATAAAACATTAAAAAACAATAATAATATATCAAGTAGTAAATAAACTAACACTATATAAAATGGTTACAGTTTCAGTAACAGCAATGAACATTTTGATTTACAGAGTCCCATTAAAGCTGAATCAATGAAACTCCCTAGATTTTATTGACACTAAAGAGGAAAATATATGTCTATGTCCCAGAATTCCAAAATGGACGAGTAAATCCTGGAGCTAGCAGAGGCCATCTTGCCAACAGGAGATGAAAGGCAGGCTGAGAATAAATACAAAGGAAAGGAGAGATGAAGGATAGAGAGAAAGATTTCTGACAACATCTGCGACCCCTTGGATTCATCAGGGGCCTGCAACTTTCATTTATGGAAGCCAATAAAGCCTCCTTTTTTGCCCACACCAAATTGAGCTATTGTTGTTTTGTAACAGTTGCAAATGCAAGTGTCCTGATTAATACAATTCAAAAGTGAAATTTCTGCCATATAAATAGTTAGAAAATGGAAAGAGACCAACTGAGTGTTGGTGTAGTAGTGGCTCCAAAGATGTTCATGTCGTAATTCCTGTATCTTTGACTATGTCACTTTACATGGTAAAAGGGACTTTGTAGCTGGAATTAAATTCAGATTTTTGAAATGAGGCAGTCGTCTGGGTAAACACAGGGTAATCAAAAGGGTCCTAAAAAGGGTGAGGCAGGAGGCAGAGTCAGAAAGACAGAAAGCCAATTGAAGAGACAGGAAGAGGAAAGCAGAATTTGGAGGCATGAGCTTTGAAAATGGAAGAAGGACCATAAGCCAAGGAACATAGATGGTCTCTAGAAAATGGCAACAAACTCTGCCCCACAGCCTCTAGAAGAAATCAGCCTTCACAACATCTTGACTTTAATCCAGTGAAAGTGATCTCAGACTTCTGACCTTTATAATGCCACAAGAACACATTTGTGTTATTTTAAACCACCAGGTTTCTGATAAATTGTTACAGCAGCCATCAGAAACTAATGCAGTTGGACATTTCATGGAAGCATTTTGTGTGCAATCCAATATTTCCTACATAATTAAGAGAAATATCCCTCTAACAAAGCTAAAATTAGATTTGGAGTATGCTGAATTGAGAGACAGAATATTGAACTCAAATATTTTCTCTACCTCTGACTACTGAGAGATCCTGGGAATAGTGACACCCGATAGCAATGAGCATAACCAGCACCCAAATCTTGGTTTCTAAATACCATTCCCCATTAAAAGAAGCAGGGCCCATTAGAGAGATGTCTGATTCTGGAGCTGAAGTTGGAAAATACAAGAAGAGTCTGGAACATTATTTGTGCCGGGAAGTAATAAAGTACTCAATGAATGAAAAGGACATGCTAAATTAACACAGAAGCCAGCATGAAGGAACTTCTACTGACCAAATCAAGAACAATGTGGGCATCAAGATAAATAATCACAACACCTTATAGTTCATTTCGCAAAATAGGGATTTGTGAGTCCATATCAATGTAAATGAAGAGATAAACAAACAAATAAGAATTTTACACCAGAAGGACAACTAATAAATATAGAAGGAATGCTTAAATTAGAAAAATTAAACATTCGGCAACTGTTACCATTATAACACAATGAATTCAGCCAAAATATATAAATAGATACTGAAATTAATGAGTGAAAGTTTGACAAAGAATGGGATATCTACATAATTGCATATTAAAAGAATCAAAAAAAATACAAAAAAAAAAAAAAAAACTTGCATTAAGCTAGCCCTGAAGTCCAATCTACTTCTGCACACAAACTCTTCCCAAATAACTATTAATTATAAAGAGAATCAAGTAAGTTTACAGTGAAGAAACCTGACGGACACCTCTTTAATCAAGAATTCAAAGTAAACATCACCAACAATGGAACAAATTAAAATCAGAGACCACCTGATAGGATGCAATAAAAAGAATGCACCATCACTTCTGTGATTCTGTGATATTCCTGCTACATATACATAATCTGAGTCTGATCATGAGGAAGCCTAAAACAAATTGAGGTGTTTTCTACCAAATAACTGGCCCATAAAGGTAAAAGATGAGTGAGATTCAAGGCTGAAGGAGATTGAAGAGAAATAGCTAAATGCAACATAAGATCCTGGACTGGATCTTTTTCCTATAAAGCATATTATTGGGACAGTTGTCAAAACATGAATGGGGCCAGAAACAAGCTAGAAGTGATGGAATAATATTAATTTCTTGACTTAGACGATTATACAATGTTTAGGTAGTAGTATGTCCTTGCTTTTGGAATTAGACATTAAGTATTGGAGTGTAATGGGCATCATGTCAGTAACTTACTTTCAAATGATTCAGACAAAAAAGTTCATTGTTTCCACAAATTTTTTACAAATTTAAAATTATTTGAAAATAAGGAGAAAAACATTTAATACTATATATATTTTTTTTTTAATAAGCCCAGAAACTACAGGTAGATTTGTGTGACCCAGGGAGGTGCTGGGGTCAGTACCATGGACAGATAAGGTTGCTTGCATAGTCTTGATTATGCCTGGTCTTAATAACCAAAACAATTCTTAAAATGATGCATATAATTTAAAATACCAATTTGTGGAATTTGAGGGTGCACTATCCATAACTGTTTTCTCATTCAGACATCTATTACTGACACTAATGCATTTCTATTCTCGTTCTATAGAGAACATAACCTATGTAGTAGACATCAATGATTTTCTACTAGTATCTATTCCTCCTCTATCTTTCTAACATGATTCCACTCTTGTGCAGCTATCTACTCCTCACATCATTATCAATGTTTTTTAAATGAAGTTGATGGACCCTAGCCTCAAAGATTGGTTCAGGAATTACCTTGTAACAATAATATGGGCCAGGGAGTCATAAAGGAAGGTTTTCTAGATGTTTCTGGTAAGGAACTTCTTTGTTTTTAAAAGCAAATTCGACTACCCCTCAACTTCTATATGCTCCACTATAGACAGCCTAGATTTCCAAAAGACATTTTGCCTCCATGAGGCAAGTCAGCCTAAAGAAAAACCCATTGTACTAAAAGGAACAAAGTCAGAGAAAGTGCAAAGAAATGGAGCTACCCTCACTGAGTTAAGCTAGCCCTGACACCCATTCTGCCTGTGTGCATGACTTTGTGAGCCAATTTAAACCAGTGGGATGGAAGTGAATCTTCTATCTCTTCCTTACAAAGTATGCTACCTGATATAATTTGTAATCTCAGGCTTGAAAAGGTGGCATATACAAGATCAGTCTTTTCAGATAATTTCTTATTTTGTTCTGAAGCCTAATAAGAGAATAGGAAGTAGAAAAAGAAAAATGAAGACCAGAGAAGAAAGCAAGTTAGTCTATTAGTTGAGAAGAAGTCCAGTGCTACATAGTTGTTTGCATATATATTTAGAAGAGGGCTGAGGTGGCTGGGTGGCTCAGTCTGTTGAGCATCCACCTCTTGATTTCAGCTCAGGTCATGCTCCCAGGGCCATGGGATTGAGCCCTGCATCAGGCACACTCAGCATGGAGCCTGCTTAAGATTCTCTCTCTTCCTCTGCCACTCTCCCCCACTTGCACATCCACTCTTTCTCTCTAAAATTAAAAAAAAAAAAAAGAGGGAAAAAGTATTTTATTTTTTTCAATTTTTTTTGTTAGTGTTTAATTTATTTTTGAGACAGAGAGAGACAGAGCATGAGTGGGGAAGGGGCAGAGAGAGAGAAAAAGAAAGAATCCAAAGCAAGCTCCAGGCTCTGAGCTGTCAGCACAGAGC
Organism: Panthera onca; assembly: GCF_046562875.1. NCBI lineage: Eukaryota > Metazoa > Chordata > Mammalia > Carnivora > Felidae > Panthera > Panthera onca. The sequence goes on from NC_138339.1 coordinate 79,040,280, forward strand.
CTGATGTGGGGCCCGACAAACCCGTGATATCAAGACCTGAGCTGAAGTAGGACACACAACCTACTGAGCCACCCAGGTGCCCCATATTTTATTTATTTAACAAACATGCATGTAGCACTTACAATGTATATGGCACTGTTTGTATGTTTTATAATGTTAATTTATTTGATTCTTCCAACAATTTATGAGAAGATTTTATTGTTATCTTTCCCATTTTCAATTGAAGAAACTGAAACATTAGGAGGTTAAGTAACTGGCCTAAATTCACACAGCTATCAAGTGGATCCAAATCACTGTTATATAAATATCAGACAGAGAAAAGACCATCAAATGAGAATACTTCAGAGTTATGTATTTATTATAGGATATGGCATGTTGTTAATTCACATGCAAACCTAAGCTTGCATCAGAGAAACTAGATATTACTCAAGTATCAGAAAAATACAAATGAAATCATTAGTCATTTACCTAAGAATGTCTATGTTTATCTAAAACAGCACGTGAGTAGATAGTAGCACAAACTCAGTAATTATGAAGTATGATGTATTACAGCAGAAAAACCTTTTAAAAATAGAAAATTTTTTTCTATTAAGGGAAGCCTGTTAAATTGTTTGTGGTTAAAAGTAGAGGATATTTGGAGTATATAGTGGGAAATCTGAATAATTTTGGTTGTCAACTAGGAAGCAGTAGCAAACATCATTTTCTTTTTTTGTTTAGTACTTTGGGTATTCTTGCTCATTCAAGTCTGCCTAATTGACACCTGAACTTCCTTTCTCAGCACCTTCACCTCCTTAGTCTATAATGTCCATAGAAGGTTTGTCTAGAAAATAAATGTTTTGCAGGCCTGAAAGGGTAAGAAAAAGGAAGCAGACTTCCAAGCTAAAGAAAGTCTGTTTGTATATGACTTAGGGACTTGTATGTCTCTGCTTGAATAAATCCATCTTGATTTTTTTTTCTTTCAAAGTTGTCCTTTACGTGTGGAGTAGATGTAGAAAAGAAAAGGTCTAAAGACAGAACAAAGATGGGTAAGAAGGGACCTCTCTACAGTCTCCAAAGTACTTAATGATGCCTTCAAATATTTAAATGCTGCAGTGTCTAAATTTTAACAGGGTAAACACAATATTGAGTATAGAGTAAGTTTAACAGTATAATTTTAAGTGTTTCTGCTTGCTACAAGAAAACTGATCAGAAACAAGCCTTCAGTAGAACTTCCCTGGAGAGTTATTAAGCCACCTGGCTCATTCCAACCAGTCCCAAAGCCAAGATCAATTCTAAGAAGGCAATCAACCTTACTGTTGAACTGATTTGCTGCTCTGTAGTTAGTGTCTTCATTTTATCTATGTCTAATGTATGTTAGCTTTACTTTTTAAATTTTTCCATTTCTGGAAGTCAGAAAACATATTGTTATATTTATATTTCCCATAGAATGTAGAATACAGCAGCTATTAAACAAATACACTTGAATAAATGAATTTAAAAGGCCACATGGCAGGAGCTTTTGCCCTTACCCTGCCTGCCCCTCTCCTGGGGAATAGAGAGGGCAGTAGATTCTCCTTGCGTGCAGTCCCAAATACTTTCCTGCTCAAACTGGGAACTGCCTGGCTTGGCTGATGGCAGGATATTTGGGGTCCAGGATGCCCTCTTTCTTCCCATAGTCTTGCCCATTTTTAAAAGTGCATCTCCAAGTGTTCCTTCCCTGACATAGAAAGAATGTTAGCTAATTTCAAAAGGACTGGATTTTACGGGGCGCCCGAGTAGCTCAGTCAGTTAAGTGTCGGACTCTTGATTTCAGCTCAGGTTATGATCTCACAGTTCATGGGTCCCAGCCCTGAGTCGGACTCTGTGCATATAGTGCAACGTCAGCTTGTGATTCTCTCTCTCTCTCTCTCTGCCCCTCCCTTTCCCTCTGTTTCTCAAAAATACATAAACAAACATAAAAAGAAAATGGACAGGGTTTTAGTACTGACTCTTACTCTGACTTGCTGTGTGTCCTAACACAAGTTATTTAACTTTGTATCAGTTTGTTCAAACAGAAATTTGAACTGCAAGGGAGCTTAGGGACTGGTGCCCTAGAGGGCCCATATCCATGTTTTCTGTGACCACTATAGTATTTATGGTGTGTTTTTTTTAATATTTTAAATTACTTGCTAACATTTTAGAGTGGAATTTTTTAGTAAAATATCAAAAAAAAATAGACAAAACATTTTCCTAGTCCTATAGAATTTATAAAATAATTTTAAGTTTATTGTAGATTTGTCATTTTATCTTGGTTTTTATCATGTGTCGCTAGTCACAACCATGACTTATTTGATGGTGAGTAACTTAGCAGGAATGCATTCTCAATTTTAGGTTCCTGTGGGAAAATGCAATGTGTTTATAATGCATTTTCCAGGAATGAATTGGAAAAGTGAGGATTATCTTGTGACTTTATTTTATAAATTCAATGCCACTAAACTAGATTTAATTCTAGATATAATTAGCTTTGATTTCAGAATTTATAAGTTTTGCTGATATGATAAAAATTTAGACTGTGACTAAAGCTAATATTTTCTTAAAAGTAACTTTGGTTGGTAACTGTGGAATATAAATAGTTGAAATTTGTACCAGGGCCAACCAAATTTGGTTCTGTTTTCTTTCAGCTGCTTGTCTTTTACATTAGAAAATAAAGGGAAGAAAAGCCAAAAATCTTAGGAATGTTTACCAAGTATCTAAGTTAGTTTTCAAATGCTATTTAAACAAATTGGGAAAAAAGGAAAATGGGCATAAAGTAATAATACATGGAAAATTCTGCAGGGAAATTTTACTTTAAAATTTGTTGCATGGTTTAAATGCATGTATAAGTGTGCCTGTGTGTGGATTTCTGATACATGTTAACTAACACAAATTAGATGCACAGTAAATAAGTTGCAAACATATGAATAATGTAGTGGAGTTTTCAGTCTTTGGATGGGCTGGCCTCTTGGAATTAGGTTAGATAATGTCAGCTTCTGAACTAGAATTGAATATGCTTTTATTAAGTTATCTGGGTAAGTAACATCCTGAACTAACACTGGAAATTGTAATGCTAGTGAATCTGGATGGTCTACTAAAATCCTTTCAGGGAAACTAAATAAATAAGTAAATAAATAAATCTAATAAAAAAATAAGTGGCAGTCTGCATGATGTTTTTTAAAAGCTAGATTCAAAGGGTAAAAATCCCATTGTATTCAGTTCAGCTCTTTCAGGGAAAAGAGTCCCCAGATTTGATGGCTGACTTTCTGTATCAAATTAACTTGGTGCCCAGATATTTGATCAAATATTATTCTGGGTGTTTCTGTGTTTGGGGGTGAAATTAACATTTACATTGATAATCTGAGTAAAGCAGATTGCCCTCCCTAATGAGGGTGCGTGGGCTCATCCAATCTGTTGAAGGCCTGAAAACAAAATATGGTCCTCCACTAAGAAAAGAATATTCCTCCTAACTGACCGTGTAACTGACCTCCTAACTGACTGACTGTAGTTGGGACTTCAACTTTTTCCTGCCTTCATATTCAATCTGAAACATTGGCTCTTCCTGGGTCTAAAGCCTGACAGCGTCAGACTGGAACTATACCATCGGCTCTTCCCCAGCTGTTGACTCATCCTGTGGGTCTGGGACTTCTCAACTTCTAGCATCACAGGAAACAATTATATTCCTTACAATAAATTCCTTATAATAAAAATATAGAAGGAAAGCCAAAAATCTTAGGAATGCATATCTATATCTATATCTATATATAGAGAGATATAGATATATACACATATATATTCATACACACACACGTTTCCTATTGGTTCTGTTTCTCTAGAGAACCCTACTATACTAGACCATTCACAACATGAGTTCACTAGTCTGTTCATCATGTACATTTCTATTTTAGAGAAGGATCCATGATACTGTCTTATCTTGAAGGTAGTAAGCTTTGGGAACATCCAACTCTTTTGTATTTTCTTTAAATTGTTTTATTAACTTTATGATATTAATTTGGTTTCACAGGGTCTTCATCATCAGTAAAAGAATAGGTAGACCACTAAAAAAGTAATTTCCAGAATTCTTATCTAGAAATTTCATGTTTAACCAAGTAACTTTGAAAGATTATTAAACATTTCTTTAGAATATATCTGTCAGGGCGCCTGGGTGGCTCAGTCGGTTAAGCAGCCGACTTCGCTCAGGTCATGATCTCCCGCTCTGTGAGTTCGAGCCCTGCATCGGGCTCTGTGCTGACAGCTCAGAGCCTGGAGCCTGTTTCAGATTCTGTGTCTCCCTCTCTCTGACCCTCCCCCGTTCATGCTCTGTCTCTCTCTGTCTCAAAAATAAATAAACGTTAAAAAAAAAATTTAGAATATATCTGTCTTCTAAAACCTGGTTTTTCTTGGATGGACTCGATATATAAAAGTGCTCAGAACAAAGGTTAAAGAGCAAATTCTAGGTTGAAGATGGCTGCATGTTCCATACAACCGTTCTGAAACACAGAACTTCAATCATCCCTTCTCCTTCCCCCCGCCGCCGACCTTCATCTTTCTGTTGTTCCCCCTCCCCATTGGCAACATCACTAAATTTCAGAATTTTCCACATTACATAATATTTAGGGGACAGATGTTAAGTGTATTCTAATTTCAATTTCCAATTCAGATGCATTAGTACTGGCTGTCTTATCCATTATGTTGTGAATTAACAAGCAAGTGTAGACCATTGACAGAAATGATTAATTAGCTATATCTTCCATGAGTGAGGCAGAAAGCAGTGGTTGCAAAAGTTATGCATTCACCATCCCTACTTTAGATTTTTTGACATCCTTTTAAAATATACATGAGGGGCGCCTGGGTGGCTCAGTCGGTTAAGCGGCCGACTTCGGCTCGGGTCATGATCTCACAGTCCGTGAGTTCGAGCCCCACGTCGGGCTCTGTGCTGACCGCTCAGAGCCTGGAGCCTGTTTCAGATTCTGTGTCTCCCTCTCTCTCTGACCCTCCCCTGTTCATGCTCTGTCTCTCTCTGTCTCAAAAAAAATAAATAAACATTAAAATATACATGAAAAACAATGTTGTAGAATAATTTATTAAGATAATAATTTCTGCCTATCCCCACTCCTATATGACAGTCTCAGAAGAAATGCAATTTTAATTTGATTACTGCTACCCAGACTTTAGAAATAGGAACCTCTAGCATTGTACTGATTTCCTTTCCTGTTAACAGCTTTGGCTTTCAGAGGCAGAAAGAGTTTGTTGGACATCAAGAATACAACTCCTTTTTAGGCTTTTGACTGGGACTCAAAGCACCTGTGGTTACTAGATTGGGTAATCCCAGTAGAAGGAGTGGAGAGAGAGACAGTGCTTAGAGTAATTTTAGAAAAGGGCTCATCCTAGAGAAGAAAGAATAGCTCCTGGGAGACTAGTGAAGGCACTGGAGGACTTTATGGTTTTCATATTTAGTGCACATTCACACACCCTTGCTCACAGTGCCAGAGACTAAAAAGAACAGAAAGCTTTTAGACATCTCTGGAATCCTGGCCTCAAAGACCTTAGGCTCTTCACAAAGAAGAGGTCACAAAGCCTAAGGTCAGCACAGAAAACCTGTGTGAAGCCGTCTGAGTATTTCCAGAGCAGCAGTACTTAAAAAATGTTAGAGAAACCACTCTTCCAGCAGCATCACTTGTTAGGAGGAATATTAAATGACAACCAACACAATGGATGAAGGACCAGGATCTTCTCCCATTTTTCACACACTTGAATGTTTGCACAATCCTAAAGAAAAGTAGTAATTTACCCATACACACACACACACACACACACACACACACACACACACACACAAGATTACACTAAAAGTACAGGGCTCAAATCCACATTCAAGTTGTAAAAAAAAAAAAAAAATGCCATGTATTGTTCCCCCAAAATTGCAGATCAAAATCATACCTAATACACAAGAATTATAAAAGAACAGAAAAAATATAAGATAATATAAAATAAGGTCAAATTCATTGCATCACTAGAAGTTCCACAAAGCTGGGCAGAGGTCAGAGGATCTCATGGGTAAATGAGAGGAATAAAGAATGAGGACTGAGACACTAACCCATTTGTCCAAGATCTCACAGCTAGGGTAAGAGAGCTAAAATACTAACAGAAGTCTTCTGCTCCCTGTGAGACTAAAGAGCCATGGGGATTCAATATTAAGAAGCATGATTCATGTTACAGTTTTGGAACTATGTAAGGGACTGGAGATCAGGTGGCTGAAAGTGTTCCATGGGACCTCTGTGCATATTAGGGAGGAGTGAACAGAGAATCATTAGGAATAGGGTGGTACAACCATAATACCCCAAATCATGCGTGACAGGTAAGGCACTGTGGCAGACTGAGAAACTACAGATGGGATTTGGAGTCAGGCAGACCTGAATTCTTGTCACTTCTTTGAGAAATGCACGTAGGGGCACCTGGGTGGCTCAGTTTGTTAAGCGTCTGAGTTTGGCTCAGGTCATGATCTCACAGTTTGTGAGTTCGAGCCCTGCATGGGGCTCTATGCTGACAGCTCAGAGCCTGGAGGCTGTTTCAGAGTCTGTGTCTCTTTCTCTCTCTGCTCCTCCCCGCCCCCCACTCACACTCAGCCTCCCTCCCCCTCTCTCTCTCTCAAAAATAAATAAAAATTTAAAAATTAAAAAAAAAAACAAAACTAAATGCATGTAATGTGTCCAGGACATAGTAGGTACTGGATCCACATACTTTGAATAGAGGTGCAGTGAGCCTGATTCAAAACCTTAGGAAAGAATCTGCTACAACAGATTAAAATATCACAGGAAGTTTCCTGAAGCAATTCAGGAAAAGAATTACCTATAGGTGCAGGTTTCATAGCTTTGACCTGTGGCTTGTTTTGAAAGTGGGAGCTTTTTAAACTTTTATTTACAACTTTTGTATTTATGTTATCTATATTTGTTATATATCGCAATATTTACTGAATTTCTGTTGACTTCCAAACTTCTGTGAAACCTTGATCTTACCAACTCCACTTTCGTCATGCCCGTTATAATTCAGGAACAGATTCCTGAAAGTTGGCAGGAAATTAACATGTTCCAAACTTTACTGTTTTCCCATCTGCTAGTAGACTCTTGATTTCTACACTTGCAGTCAATATTTTTTTCTTAAAAAAAAAAAAAACATAAAGGAAAAGAAAGGGGAAAAAAGATTATTTGGATATTTTTTTTCTTCTTAATGGCACCCTACCAATCTATGTTGCTGATTAAACTATTCCCTAAACCTTTTAAATGAGAAAAATCATTTCTTATAAAATAAGATTTATAATTGTGCTCATACTTACTTTTATTTAACTTTATTAGTTATTACACTATATATCACAAAACTAGATCAATAATGGATACACACAGACACACATTCATATATGTGCTTTATAACCTCTTGCAAGTTATTCAGATAAATACTATAATGGAAAAACAAGGAGCTTTCCATTTGAATCAGTTTTTCTACTTGACTAGTTTTATTCAGATTATATAAAATAGATTAGAATGTGGCTGAATAGTCAGCTTGCTAATTGCTCTCTGAACAAGTTCTAAATGTGTCATTATTATCTAAATAATGAATAATTATGATCATGATTTCAATATGGAATAACTTGCCCTTGGCTTTTATTTCTTGAGAGATGTAATATCCCTTCAATTGCTTTCAATCAGATGTGACATCTTCTGTACATTGATAGATGTAGTATTGATATACACGCTTTTGATGTAGAAAATTCTCTTTTTCATCTTTGATTAAAATGAATTATTAAATTGCAACAGCTACTCTCCCAATTGTCAGTTGCCTAGCCAGCTTACTCACTCAAATACATTTGTGTTTCTACATATGCAATCCAGTTTCTTTTCTCCTGATACAAAGGACATAGAAACTTCTATTCATCCCCCGGTAAAAATTTGTTGCTTTTGCCTGCCTGACTTTCTTTGTACTTCTAATCAGAGCAGCCCAATTTTCCTTTGGATAATCTCCCTTAACCCATGTCCAAACCTTGTGATGTGAGTGGAGCTGATCTTACCAGTTCCCCAGCCACCTTATTTATCTCTAAGAATAGGCCTCTGAACAAACTTGGCCCCTGAATTTTAGTCCTCATGGACCAGCCACAGTGAATGATTCAGAGTTAGGGACATAACCCAGTCAGATGAATCAAAATCTCAGAATCATTCCCTATGACTTGTTGGTACCAAAAAAAAAAAAAAAGGAAAAGATAAATTAGGCTAAGAATGAGACCCAAATCTTAATGACAGTTTTTGACTCTCTGGATTCAGTTATGAATAAATCTAGAGATCTTCTCTTGGACCACTCATTTATATAAGCCATTCTTTTTTAAGAAATGGATTAAGATGGCTTTTTATTTGCTTGCAACCAAATGACCTCTGATAAATAAGCCGATGATGAATGAAATGAATGAAAATGGAATTATTACAACCAATCCCTCAGAGATACAAACAATTATCAGGGAATACTATGAAAAATTATATGCCAACAAATTGGACAACCTGGAAGAAATGGACAAATTCCTAAACACCCACACTCTTCCAAAACTCAATCGGGAGGAAATAGAAAGCTTGAACAGACCCATAACCAGCGAAGAAATTGAATCGGTTATCAAAAATCTCCCAACAAATAAGAGTCCAGGACCAGATGGCTTCCCAGGGGAGTTCTACCAGACGTTTAAAGCAGAGATAATACCTATCCTTCTCAAGCTATTCCAAGAAATAGAAAGGGAAGCAAAACTTCCAGATTCATTCTATGAAGCCAGTATTACTTTGATTCCTAAACCAGACAGAGACCCAGTAAAAAAAGAGAACTACAGGCCAATATCCCTGATGAATATGGATGCAAAAATTCTCAATAAGATACTAGCAAATCGAATTCAATGGCATATAAAAAGAATTATTCACCATGATCAAGTGGGATTCATTCCTGGGATGCAGGGCTGGTTCAACATTTGCAAATCAATCAACGTGATACATCGCATTAACAAAAAAAAAGAGAAGAACCATATGATCCTGTCAATCGATGCAGAAAAGGCCTTTGACAAAATCCAGCACCCTTTCTTAATAAAAACGCTTGAGAAAGTCGGGATAGAAGGAACATACTTAAAGATCATAAAAGCCATTTATGAAAAGCCCACAGCTAACATCATCCTCAACGGGGAAAAACTGAGAGCTTCTTCCCTGAGATCAGCAACACGACAGGGACGCCCACTCTCACCGCTGTTGTTTAACATAGTGCTGGAAGTTCTCGCATCAGCAATCAGACAACAAAAGGAAATCAAAGGCATCAAAATTGGCAAAGATGAAGTCAAGCTTTCGCTTTTTGCAGATGACATGATATTATACATGGAAAATCCGATAGACTCCACCAAAAGTCTGCTAGAACTGATACATGAATTCAGCAAAGTTGCAGGTTACAAAATCAATGTACAGAAATCAGTTGCATTCTTATACACTAACAATGAAGCAACAGAAAGACAAATAAAGAAACTGATCCCATTCACAATTGCACCAAGAAGCATAAAATACCTAGGGATAAATCTAACCAAAGATGTAAAAGATCTGTATGCTGAAAACTATAGAAAGCTTATGAAGGTAATTGAAGAAGATATAAAGAAATGAAAAGACATTCCCTGCTCCTGGATTGGAAGAATAAATATTGTCAAAATGTCAATACTACCCAAAGCTATCTACACATTCAATGCAATCCCAATCAAAATTGCACCAGCATTCTTCTCGAAACTAGAACAAGCCATCCTAAAATTCATATGGAACCACAAAAGGGCCCGAATAGCCAAAGTAATTTTGAAGAAGAAGACCAAAGCAGGAGGCATCACAATCCCAGACTTTAGCCTCTACTACAAAGCTGTCATCATCAAGACAGTATGGTATTGGCACAAAAACAGACACATAGACCAATGGAATAGAATAGAAACCCCAGAACTAGACCCACAAACGTATGGCCAACTAATCTTTGACAAAGCAGGAAAGAACATCCAATGGAAAAAAGACAGTCTCTTTAACAAATGGTGCTGGGAGAACTGGACAGCAACATGCAGAACATTGAAACTAGACCACTTTCTCACACCATTCACAAAAATAAACTCAAAATGGATAAAGGACCTGAATGTGAGACAGGAAACCATCAAAACCCTAGAGGAGAAAGCAGGAAAAGACCTCTCTGACCTCAGCCGTAGCAATCTCTTACTCGACACATCCCCAAAGGCAAGGGAATTAAAAGCAAAAGTGAATTACTGGGACCATATGAAGATAAAAAGCTTCTGCACAGCAAAGGAAACAACCAACAAAACTAAAAGGCAACCAACGGAATGGGAAAAGATATTTGCAAATGACATATCGGACAAAGGGCTAGTATCCAAAATCTATAAAGAGCTCACCAAACTCCACACCCGAAAAACAAATAACCCAGTGAAGAAATGGGCAGAAAACATGAATAGACACTTCTCTATAGAAGACATCTGGATGGCCAACAGGCACATGAAAAGATGTTCAACGTCGCTCCTTATCAGGGAAATAAAAATCAAAACCACACTCAGATATCACCTCACACCAGTCAGAGTGGCCAAAATGAACAAATCCGGAAGCTATAGATGCTGGAGAGGATGTGGAGAAACGGGAACCCTCTTGCACTGTTGGCGGGAATGCAAATTGGTGCAGCCGCTCTGGAAAGCAGTGTGGAGGTTCCTCAGAAAATTAAAAATAGACCTACCCTATGACCCAGCAATAGCACTGCTAGGAATTTATCCAAGGGATGCAGGAGTACTGATGCATAGGGGCACTTGTACCCCAATGTTTATAGCAGCACTCTCAACAATAGCCAAATGATGGAAAGAGCCTAAATGTCCATCAACTGATGAATGGATAAAGAAATTGTGGTTTATATACACAATGGAATACTACGTGGCAATGAGAAAGAATGAAATATGGCCTTTTGTAGCAACGTGGATGGAACTGGAGAGTGTGATGCTAAGTGAAATAAGCCATACAGAGAAAGACAGATACCATATGGTTTCACTCTTATGTGGATCCTGAGAAACTTAACAGAAACCCATGGGGGAGGGGAAGGAAAAAAAAAAAAAAAAGAGGTTAGAGTGGGAGAGAGCCAAAGCATAAGAGACTGTTAAAAACTGAGAACAAACTGAGGGTGGATGGGGGGTGGGAGGGAGGGGAGGGTGGGTAATGGGTATTGAGGAGGGGACCTTTTGGGATGAGCACTGGGTGTTGTATGGAAACCAATTTGACAATAAATTTCACATATTAAAAAAAAAAAGAAGCTATGGTATATTAAGCTACACTAGACTGTCCTTGTTTGACTTTTTTTAGATAAAAGGAAAATGTAAAACATATTCTCAAGTTTCATAATATTTGCTGAGAATAATATAGGAGAAATAGCGGATATTACTTATCTATTGAAGTGTAACAAATTGAGTGCCATAAAACAACATTATCATCTTACTGTTTCTGTGAGTCAGGAATTTGGGCACAACTTAGCTGGATCCTCCAGCCCTGGGATCTCTCACAAGGATCTTGGAAGGCTACAGTCAAGCTGTCAGCTGGGTCTGTAGTCCTCTTAAAACATGACCTGTGGTGGGTCTATTTCTAAGCTCACTCCAGTGACTGTTGGCAGGGTTCATTTACTCTCCAGCTGTCGGATTAAGGGCCTCAGTTTCTCACTGACTATTGGCAGTTGCTGCCCTCACTTCTCTGCTATGCCAGCATCTCCATAGCATAGCTCACAACATGGTGGCTTGCTTCATCAGTACAAATAAGAAGAGCCAAAGACAGAGTCCATAGGCAAAACTAAAATCACGGACTTTTACAGCTTAATCTCAAAGTGGCATCCCATCTCTTTTTCCTATTCTATTTATTAGAAAAAAGTCACTAGATCCAGCATGCACCAAAAATGAGGGGATGATACAAGGAGTGCAGAGCAGGAGGTGGGAATCATTTAGAGCAATTTCAAAAATGGTCTACTATATGGTGCCACTATTACTGAACTTGTCTGAATTGAATAGTGTTCCCCCAATATTCACGTCCATCTCAGCACCTCCGAATATGAACTTATTTGAAAACAAGATGGTTGCAGATGTAATTAGTTAAGTCAAACTTAGATCATACCTGACTACAGCAGTCCCTTAATTCAACATGACTAGGATCCTTATAAAAAAAAAAAAACAGAAGGTATACAGAAATACACAAGGAGAATGTCAGGTGATAACAGATGCAAAACTTGGAACAATGCCTCTAGAAGCCAAGGGGTACCAAATATTTTCAGCAAGCACCAGAATCTATGAAGAGGCAAGCAAGAATCCCATCTTAGAGCTTTCAAAGAGAGCAGGGTCCTGTTGACACCTTGCTTTCAGATTTTTAGCCTCCAGAACTTTGAGAGAATAAATTTCTGTTGTTTTAAGCCACCATGTTTGTCATACTTTGTTACAACAAGCCCTAGGAAACTAATAACTTTAAATGGGTGCTAATTTAAAGAATAATTCTATAGAGGATCCCAATAACAGAATTTTTTTCTTCTGAAGCAAACAATCAGATTAGACTAGGTAATATATAAATCCTTCTTTAAAGAATAAAAATTCTTCTTTATTACCATTGTTAAGTTATTTGCATCATTAATTACATTAGTTTTATGTAATAGATGATATTGCTTAGCTGAACATAAACGACAACTCCTGGGGTTAATAATATATTATTTGCTATATATTATATTTAGTTTTATACTTCATTTATTGTGGGGTGGACAGCCTTGTAGGTGGCCTCAGATATCTGCCTCCTAGTATTTATATCCGTGTATTATCTCCTCCTGTGACTCCCTTCTAACTAACATTATATGGCAGAGGTGATGAGATGCCACTCCCACAATTACAGCATGTCATATAGGATTCCATCTTGCTAGAGACTCTCTCTCCTGCTGGCCTTGAAGAAGCAAGTTGCCATGAATCCTACAGCTGCAAGTAAATGAACTCTGTGAGTAATCTGAGTGAGCCTGGAAGAAGACTCTTCCCCAGACTCTTCCCCCAGACAACACTCCATATGAGAACATAGGCAAGTGGAAGTCTTGACTAACGCCTTGTGAAATCCTAAGCAGAGGACACAAAAAATGATATGCTCAGACTCCTGACCCACAGAAACTGTGAGATAACATATGTGGTTTGAAGCTACTAAGTTCGTGGTGATTTGATATGTAGCAATAGATAAGTAAAGTTCAACTTGATTCTTTTGATTTTCAGTATCATGGTCCCCCATTTGAATTGTTATTATTGCCATTGGGTGAGGGGAGATGTTTTAAACTTCTTTTTAAAGATTTTATTTTATTTATTTTTAGACTAGTTTTAGGTTTACAACAAACTTGAGAGGTAGGTACAGAAATTTCTTATATACCTCCTGCCCCTATGCATGCATAGCCTCCCCCAATATCACCATCACTCACCAAAATGGTACAATTTTTACCAGGGATAAACCTACATTGATACACCATAATCATCCAAAGTCCTTTGCTTAATTTAAGGTTGCTGTTGTATATTCCATGGGTTTATATAGGTGCATAATGATATAGATCCATCATTATAATGTCATACAGATTATTTTCACTGCCCTAAATATGCTCTATGCTCTGGCATTATTTTTTTTAAGTTTATTTATTTATTTTGAGAGACGGAGATAGAGCGTGAGCAGGGGAGGGGCAGACAGCAAGGAAGAGAGAGAATCCCAAGCAGGCTCTGCACTATTAGCACAGAGCATGATGTGGGGCTCAATCTCATGAACCATGAGATCATGACCTGAGCCAAAATCAAGACTCAGATACTTAGACTCAGAGATCAAGACTCAGATACCAACTAATCCGCCCAGGCACCCCTGTCATTACTTTTTAATAACATATTTCTTTTAAACTGTCAACCACTTTATGATGAATCAATCATCTATTGCTAACATTCAACACCGAAAAGTAAAAATTTCTATAAAATTAAAAAGTCTTTTGTATATTTACTATTACTCTTAGTATTAAGAGAATTCTCTAAGATAGGAGGTGAATTGAGATTTTTGCTACAGGAAATTGTGCAATGTTAATATGATACTACCACATACCAAAAGAAGACTCAATTCTCCAGTCACTTATCCCAACCCTAATCACTCGGAAAAATCTAATCAGTAAGAACACATCATCATGTCATTTGGACTTTACTGAGTAACATATAAGTCATAAACATGAAGTCCTAGGACCATTTTCAGTTATAAATATTCTATCAGATGATCCATAATATACTTATTTCTGCTTTTATTATAATTTTAGATTATTTTATAAACCAAACTGCAAGATAGAAAAGTTCTCATTAAGATCAAAAATTATATCCAAAGACACTGAGATCTATACCTCTTCTTCTCACAAAAATAGTAGAATAAAAATAAGTAAAAGTATTAAAAGGATAACTGGGATAATGTTAATAATATAAGGTTAACTTTTCTAATGAACATCATTTCCTACATTTGTTTCATTTATAGTTACCAGTTATATAATAGGCATAACTGCCCTTTGTCACCAGCTTGGTATGCAGATAAGTTCTAATACTTTCCCTAAATCATGGGTGATTAGGCTCCTCCCATCCCCATCAGTTTTTAGTTATTCCTTAGAGCTTTACCAGGGTCCCAGGAATATCCCCATATGGTGTTTAGGCAAGAAGCTGCACTCATACCCATGTGGTGGCTTACTTTGACCTGGTCATCAGCTCTGGGCTGAGGTGCCAAATGGGTCCAGTCTCTACCCCTGGTAACCCCTTTGATACCCACAGTCAATGTGTAGATCTTAGAACCCCAAGACTTTTTTATCCTTCTTGGAAAGATAGACATGGAAGGGCAGATAAGAAAGAAATACCTTCCAACCCTCACTAATGACTAGTCTATCACCCAAAGCCAGGCAAGGGGTTTCTTAATAAAGCATATGAAAAGAAAAACTTTCAGTAAAGTTTTGTGGGTTTTTTTGGTGAGATCTTGTATTTACAATATTAAACTTGTAGCAGCATATCATAAAGCTGACAACAAAACAATGATATGTTACGATAATGTGCTTTTTAAAGAACTATTGCCCAAATACATGTTTATTTGGTGAATTTCAAAAAAGAAAAAAGAAAAAACTTGATATACAGTGCTTAAATAAAGTCATAATTTTGTGTCACCAACAAAAGGAACACTAAAAGCCTTCATTAAGCGATTTAATTTCCAGATATTTACCCAAGAGAAGTAAAAAACACGTCTTGCTCAGGGTATCTAGTTTCCAGTCCGGCATATAAAGAGTTTGGAAATTGTCACTCTGCCATAAAAAGTAAGAAACTGACCTGAAAATCAACAACTCTTCTTAGATCCATCAGAAAACTGAAGTCACAGGGCAGGCCTTGCAAAGAAGAACGCAATGTGCTTCAAAATGGTTCAAAATGGGATGTCTCCAGTCTTTACTGTAAGAACCTGGCAGAGCTCCTAGAGATAAACACACAAAAGTCTGGGCATACCCAGCCTTGAACTGAGCCTCCCTGGAAGTCTTAACTCTCAGACTTGTCCACACTGAGCCTCCAGCAATTTGTCATTTACACTTTAGGATTTCTTTCTTACCCTGACACCGGTTCTCCCAGAGGTTTCTGCTCATGGGTTTCTGCTCCAGTAAGATGTGATTCTCTGTGTCCACCTGTCTGGCTCTCCAGTTTTGGAGGACACAAGTGCTAAGTACTTTGTACATGCTATTCTCATTTAATCTTTACATCAGTTCTTCAATTCCGTAATTTTCCCCGTATTACCATGACAAAATTGAAGCTTAGGAAGTTTCAACTGTCATTAAAATTTGAAGCAAAGCCAGGCCTTGAGCCTAGGCTGGCCCAACTCCAAAGCCTATGCCCTGAACCACCACCACACTGTATGGCTTATTATTTCCTGTCACAAGCCTTGGGATCTACCATGCTAGCTGTCTCTTGGCTGGTGGGGGAAAAGAAGGTGATGAGAGAAGACATGGGTGGCAGCAGCCTAATGAGGTAAGAGTTGTTATTTGATCTGTTACTTGTTACTAGATCTGCCACTACTTCAATGTGTCACTTTGGTTTGATAACTACAGAAATAAAGGGAAGGAAAGGCAACAGACTGAATCCAGATTTTTCCCTTATTAGAATCTATTAATGGGCTCAAAGAGATCAAGGAACACTGAAATTTTGTGATGGTGGTATATATGTGTACATACACTAAGACATATGCATTTTCTGGGAAGACGATCCATGGCTTCAGACTGTCAAGCAGGTCTGTAAACCAAAAAGCTTAAGATGCTCTCTGAGAACTCTTTCAACTCCAAAGTCAGCAAGTGCATCTTTCATTCTGAGTCATAATTCTTCCTCACCTTAATTTCTGTCCATTGTGGAGACAACTTGTTTTCCTTCCAAAATGTATACTGTAGAAGAAAAAAAATAATTCCACGTTCTGAAACATCATGCTTGAAAAGTTCTCTGGTGCATCCTTGTCTTTTGCCTAACAATTGCATCTGCATCTTTGAACACACACACTGGATGGGTACGTGCACGGTCATTTCTCCATCAACATTACCTAAGCAGTGGACTAATATGTACTTGTTTTCTCCATTAGAGGAGTTCTGGACAAAAGCAAACAAGCATAACCCAACCATTCCCATTGTCATATATATTATATAGTCACTGTGCCAATTTGATGAAGCCAAAAAAAAAATCTGGATTTTTTTTTTTTAGTGATTTTAAGAAACTTTTACAGACTAAGGTGGAAAATGGAACTCTCTTTTTCCTAGAGGAAAGTCTTCCTGTGTTCTGAGAAGAAATGTTTTGCTAAGCATTTTTCGGTCAGGCAGTTCGGACAGAATCTTCACATGTTCTCATAGAAACCCTGGAATGGGTAAGTGATTCAAAGGTAAGTACTTAACACTGGATTTGAGAAACACAGGCATTCCCTGGGGATTCTAAGAAACAACTAGGGAAGATTGCAGGCATTAGTTACGCATATGGGACTTAAATGTGTCCACTGAGTCTTAAAAGAAGAGGAGTCTGTCCTGAAAAGACAGAAATATGAAAACAAACAAGTAGTGTATGCTGGTAAATGTTCAACAACAGTGTTTCCGGGAAAGAATATTTAAAACCCTGATTTATAGTGTGTGCTGATCTCTGAGAGACTTTCTGAGACAGTAAGAGTCAGAATCAACTTGGATGGAAGAACAAAAAGCAGCCCTGCAGCTAATCAGGCTGGAAGGACAGACCCATAGAGCCGGCTGCAAAGTGAACAGGACTGTTTCTTTATGTGGCCATCAAGCGTCATAATGACCCCCTGGATGAGTGATGACTACTTTCTGAACAGTGACTCTCCCAGATGCCCTTTGCTATTTCCAACTGTAGGCTCAGTTGTTAAACCTTTCCACCCTCCTGGCAGCACACAACCCGTAGTTAATCCCTACCTCTCATAACCCTGTCCCAGAAACAGCAACCAATCCAGAATGGATCAGCTCTTCCTCTTCCCGTAGATACTTCTCAGAATCCTCTGTGAGGAACCCAGCACTGACCGACACCTGCTCCTCCCTTTTGTCAGGGTGACACTGCACTCCTATGCTGCTGAGTCGGTAAATCAGGTTTTGTCAGACTCCAGGCTGGAAGTTTTTGGCTGATGGGGCTTTAATATTTTCGGAGTATTAATACTCCCTGATTGTCTGATTTTAAACCACTCATGTTATGTCTCAGAACATGGATTTGGGAGGAGATGAGAATAATCCACAGAATTAGATATAACCTGGCTCCTTGGCCCAGGTCACTCTCTCAACAACCATGGAACAGACATTTTTAAACTGATAGATAAGAAAACTGAGGCTCAGAGAGTTTCAATAAGTTGTTTAACGTCACAAAGCTGGGAGCAGAGCCACCATTTAAACTGGTGTCATTCTCCAATAAGCACATGAGAAGGACTTTAACATTAGCTACTAGGAAAATGCAAGTCAAAACCAGAATTGGCTACCACTTCACACCAACTAGGATGACTATAACAAATGTAGATTGAAAATAATAAATGGAGTAATGTGGAGAAGCTCAAAAAAAAAAAAAAGAATGATATTTGTGTCAGAAAAAATAAATAAATAAACTAAAATAAACTGGTGTCATTCTGATTCAAAACACTTTTAACTAGCACCACATTGTTTAATATAATAGTGTCATCTCTTCTTACAATAATTTCATGAATATAGACCTTTCTAAAAACTGTACATTCCACTGCATACAGACTGCATTTTATAATTCTTTGTTATATCTTCCACACACTGTAGGTACCTGTATAACTTTAGGCAATATATTTACTGTCTTTAAGTCTTATTTTCCCCATCTACAGGATGGGAACAAACACAGCACCTACATACAATTGTTGTGTAGATTTTTTTAACTAATAATAAATTAATTTATTATAATAAATTAGTAAAATTTAATAATTTTAATAAATAAAATGTTAATGACTAATACACAGGTACAGAAAGTAATTAATAAACGTTAGCTATCAAAATCATAAGGCTGTACATGTAAATGGCTGAATAAACATCATTTTATGGGCATTCAACTTAATAAGACTCTAATTTCACTTAAATCGTTTTCAGACTTTCATATACAAGTGAAATTGTTTTAAAAAATCTCTCTATAATCATTTCCTTTATCTATTGCTGCTTTACAAACAAAAACTTACCAGTTTAAAACCACAATAATGTGTTATCTGTCCCATTTCTGTGGACTGACTGGGTGGTTCTAGTCCGTGTAGTGTCAGGGGAGGTCTTTCATGGAGTTAACTGGAAACTTGGATGGGAGACCTTGGTTTTCTTCCAAGTGGCCTTTCTCTCTTTGCTGTGTCTCCCCATCCAGGGCCATTCCCCATGTTATCTCTCTGTAGCAATATAGCCTAGACTTCCCTGTAGAATGATATCTGGGTTCCAAGGTGAAGTTTTCCAAAAGGACCACTTAAGTTGCACAACTTAAGTGCAAGCCCTCAACAAACTTGCTTGGGTCACATTTGCTAATGTCAATTGACCACAGCAAGTTACATGGTCAAGCCCATAGTTCTATGGAAGGGGGCTACACAGGGGCATTAGTACTGAGAGGCATAGTTGTCTTTTTTCCTGGGGGCTGGGGGGAGCACCAATATACCAGCCAGCCACAGATTCCTATGCATATTCATACATAAACCTCTTTCAGAATCAATGAGAAAATGCCAAGTAACTGATTTTATAAAGAGAGTCTTTAGTCCTGTGAATAATGAAAGCAGAATTGGAACTGACTAAAAGTTCCTGTCAGTCTGATTGTCTGTGCCATATGTGCATGGCCCCATCATACGATGAGAATTTCAAAATAATGGCAAAGTCATTTTAATGAGCTAGGGAAAAGTGAATAAATTATGATCTCTGTAAGTACCAATTTTAATCTACCTCTTTATGGACTAAAAAAAGTGTCAGAGATTATGATAATCACTCTTCTAACAACACACACATAGCATCATCATCATTACAGTTGCCATTATAACCATTACATTTTTATTAACATCTTCTCCCTGAAATTTCCATTTGAAAGCCAATGGTAATTTCATTTTGAAATCAGTTCTAGCTGTGAATGGCTCCAGTACATATTTTATTTCTGAAGTCAGCCTCCCCTGATAAAAGCTAGCCTGTTTCACTTTTTTCTTGTTCTTTTCCTCTGCCCTTCCAGGGGTGAAAAAGAAAAAACCATTTCAAAGAAAAACACAGCCATTATTGTATGTCTACCATAATTATAAGCAAGATTCAATTATACTGCTCTAAAATATTCATTGCAAATTTATGATTTAAAGATATTTCATTTCCTATTCATGTGTAGTTCCCACACTCACAGTATAAATATTTACAGTTAATTATGGAAAATTTCACACATTATCCCAGTAGCATGAAAATATATTAATAAATTTACATTAATAAGTGATTCTTTGAAAAATTATTTAGAAGCAGGAAAAGAGAAGAATGTTCTACACATAATTATGGTAGCCAAAGGCTTATGCTTTGAGGCCTCTCGTTTACCCAGTTCACATAATCATGTTTTTGTTTTGATAAAATTTACAAAACAAGAATATTTTAGCATATCTTAGGGTATGTGTCCCTTTCCATTATGAATTCCCCTCTATCACATGTCCCCTCGTATATGGTGGCACTGGAGTGGCTGTGCATTTTTAGACTCTGATAAGGAAAAGTTAAGTCAGAAAGTCATTTTGGGCGTTTTTATGGGATATATTTACACGGTTTTCAGTCTCACTGATTTATAGTTAAGTTATTCCACAAAAGGAAAAGGTTTCAAAAATGCATCTTTCCAGTAAACACTATGCACACTCACGCATTGTGCCAGGAAGGCAGAGGTCAAGGTCCTATCTCCACATTAATGTACCTAGCAGTGTCTGGCACAGAAGTTTGGTAGTGGAGAAGAAACAGGGTTTGAAATCTACAGACTAAATTCTTTCTTTTCTGAAGTGGTAATAATAAAAACATACTCCAAAAAACTATATACGGTGCTGGTATATCAGGCAATTAATTAATTAAAAGTATGTTTTCTTTGTGGATTTTGTTATGTTTACAGTTTCTGTTAGCCTTTAAACTCTTGGAAGTTGTTGTGATTCTGTTCTCAACCTAAATAAATATTGACTCCCATACCTAATTCAGCAGTAATATTTTCATATTCTCTGAAAGAAAGCTTCCCAACCTATACACACAAACCTGGATCTGCTCCTAAAGGTGACTAAGCTCTGATACAGTGAGATCTTCTATTTGAGGGGTTAGCTATTGGACAATAATAAAATCATGCCTCCTTGTTTTTGAATTTCCATTTTTCTTTTCTTTTCTCATGAAGACTGATTCACTCATCTATAAAATGTGACTCTAATCTCTTGCTTTCACTTTAAACTCTAACATGTAGAGTTATAGATGAAGTTTGGCCAGAGGTAGATCATTAATCCTGACTGTATTAGTCAGGGTTCTCCAGAGAAATAGAATCAACAGGGTGTGTGTGTATGTGTGTGTGTGTGTGTGTGTGTGTGTGTGTGTGTGTGTAGACAGAGACAGAGAGACCTTGAAAAAGAGAGAAGGAAATTATTTTAGGGAATTGATGCATGCAACACAGAGGCCAGCAAGCACAAGTTCTAAGGGTTGTGTCTGTGACAGTGTAGGCCTTCAGACAAGAGACCCAGGGAAGGGTTGGTGTTGCAGCTCAAGACTGAAGAAACACCACAGGTAAAATGCCTCCTTCCTCAAGGAAGTCAGTCTTCTTTCTCTTCAGGCCTCCAACCACATTATGGAGGGTAATCTGCTTTACTAAACATCCACTGGCTTACATGCTAACTTCATCATAAAATAACTTCACAGCAACATCTAGACTAGTGTTGAGCAAATATCTGGGTACTGTGGCTCAGCCAAGTGGACACATCCAATTAACCATCACCTGCTGAACACACAGTAAAGATAGGAGACTCTCACTGCTACATATTTACCTAAGTCAGGGCGTGAAAATCTACTTATACCGTATCTGTTCATTTGTGGAAGGACAGCTTCTATGAAACTGAGTATCTAAATTAACAAAAAAGGGATCAGATAAAGAAATTTTGTTTTGCTGCATATACACATGATGTCAGAAAAACAAATTGGCAGTCGATACAGAGCAGAATGCTGATTGCTATTTTGGCTAGGTTGTGAGATTGGCCCAGTCCCTAGGAATTAGCTAGAAAAAACAGAGTACTTTGAATTGTATTTCCTCCAATGCTTTAGAGAATTCCAAAAAACAGAGACTGCAGCTACATGACCCAAGATCATCCCTTACAGTTCTAATATTCTATAACTCAATTTGATGTTATTAAATGAGATTTAGAGGGGATGGGGAGGAAATATTGAAACAAGAATATTTGATAATAACTCTACATTAGATGTATTAGTGACATATGCTACCTACCTTTTGCCTCAAAGAGCCTATTAAATTATCATCAAAAAGACAGCTTTGAGAGGCAAAAGGTTTAAAATCAGACACATTTCTAGTTCACATCAGAGTTCAGAATAGCTGATTCTCTAAACAGTATTTCAAAGAACTGCTTGTAAAGTGACTTTAACAAGTACTGACAGAAGTTAAATACAAAATAAGCTTCCTTTATGGTCCCAAAATTCAACATTTTGGAAATGGGGTTCGTGGGGGTAGAAAAACTTTAGATAAATTTTATTAAATGGTATGTTACACTCAGCATCTTTGCAACACCCATGCCAAGTGGAAATTATCACTTCAAATTCCAAGATTCTTGTTAAGAGATTTATGAGCCTTTTAGTTCAGGTCTCCTCCAACAAATATCATACTCTTCATAGCACTGTGGAATTTAATACAGTACAGTAAAGTCATATTGCCTATCAATTCTGGCCTCCAAACAGCACACACTCCCCCACCAGGCTCCAGCTGACTCTCCTCTGCATTCTGGTAAAGGTCTGCCTGCACATCTTCCTCCTACACTTAATTCTCTCCCAAGCTTCTATGTCCCATTTCTTTACCTTAATCCAAATCCAATACTTACTTCAAACAGCAGATCAAGTCTTAACCCTTTAATAATGCAAGTGTGTAGAAGAGAAGCATCAAAATAATAAGGCCTTCAAAATCTATGCCAGTGGTTTTCAAGCCATCTTCTCACAAAACACTGGTTTCCCACATGATGATCTGAAATATTTTAACTACTAAAATCTTAATATTAGAAGTCTTTTCCCAATCTTCATATTAAAAAATGTAATTAATGGATAAAATTTTCGATGCCAATGAATTTCTTTTTTTTTTTTTTTTTTTTTTTTTATTTTTTGGGACAGAGAGAGACAGAGCATGAACGGGGGAGGGGCAGAGAGAGAGGGAGACACAGAATCGGAAACAGGCTCCAGGCTCCGAGCCATCAGCCCAGAGCATGACGCGGGGCTCGAACTCACAGACCGCGAGATCGTGACCTGGCTGAAGTCGGACGCTTAACCGACTGCGCCACCCAGGCGCCCCAGCCAATGAATTTCTTTTATACATCTAAAGTAAAACAACTTTAGTGTCAGCTAATACCTACCAGATGACAAAATGAATGCATTAATAAATGAATATTAATGAAAACAGAAAAAATGACTCATTTTATCTTCTGGTGGATATTAGCTGTCATTAAGTTTTACATGAGAATTCTTCTCACTTGAGAGGCATATCCCTTACTGTACATTAATACATCAACATTCTGATTATCCATTAGCTTCTTTTGAGTTTGGGAAAGAGTAAGCATCTGAGTTTCTATTAGCTCGAAGTTCACTAACAAATTGAGTTTCTTTATCTGAAGTTTTAGTATTCACTATGAGCTTTGACATCCCCACCAAAGTATGGTTACTATATGAAACCATGTAGAAGCAGTCAGCCTTCCAACCTCCACCATGTCTCATTTTAAAGATGCAACATATGTTATTATCCAGTTGTAAGTTCTTCACATGCATAGACTATGACCAGCACTTCTTCTGTATCCTCCACACCATTACTAACTTATCAGAAATGTTTAATAAGTATTTATGACATTTTTATTTGTATCATTAAATGGTACCTTCCAAAGTTAGAAGATCTAGCAGCCTTCTCCCGATTTCATATGGATCCACACGTGCCTTCCCAGCACCAATCCTAGATACTAATCTCTTGATCAGAACCAAAGAGTAATTAGAGACCAATGTTTTAGTTTGTTTTTGTTTCCCCTCCAGTGTATCCATTTTCTCTCCTCACTGTCAACTACTGAAAAAAAAGTAGGAAAAGAAATGGTAATGAACCCTCCATTTTTCTGGCACCTAGATGTCTGGAAACCCAAAGTGCCCTGGCTGAGAACAAGAGCAACAGCATCAACAACATTAGCAATAATAATTACCTTTACTAGATACTTAATTTGTATCAGGCATTGTGTTAAGCACCTTACATGGATCATCTTTTTTGTTCCTCTTAATGCACCTTTGAAGTAGGTTTTGCAACTGGGTGATTGTTTTCCATAAACCCTTAAAAGGAAGGACATGGAAGAAAGAACTAGGCTACCTGAAGTGCCTTGCCGCTGGGACGAGGAGGAAATAGACAACCTTGATGATTAAACCCGACATGGAGGACAACGTCCCAGCTGACATCAGAGGGGGATGGACGATGACACCCAGAATCACATGTTCATCCCCCCTTACATAAGTAGCACCCGCAAGGAAGGAAACACTTTGTTCATGGGAAAAGTGAACCCTGAAAGGACTGAGATGGTTTCCAGCAATAGATGGAATGCGCATTCATAATAGAAATTAATTTCAGTTATGGAAAAATAAATGTCTATGCCTTGTACAACTGAGTCTGTAGACCTAAGTAATGACATACCCCCCCTCCCCCTTGTTAGGGGTAAGGAGTACAAAGGGACTAGGAATCGGGAGGATCAGACACTTGTCCAAGATCACACAAATATTCAGTAATGGCGCCTGGATTCAAAGTCCTAACATCTGAAACTAGAGTTCAGTACTGTATATACAAAAATTTTACAGATGTAATGGGAATAGTCTGACATTAAAAAAATAAACTTCTTGGGGTGCCTGGGTGGCTTGGTCGGTTAAGCGTCCGACTTCAGCTCAGGTCATGATCTCACGGTCCGTGAATTCGAGCCCCGCGTTGGGCTCTGCGCTGACAGCTCAGAGCCTGGAGCCTGTTTCAGATTCTGTGTCTTCCTCTCTCTCTGCCCCTCCCCTGTTCATGCTCTGTCTCTCTGTGTCTCAAAAATAAATAAATGTTAAAAAAAATTAAAAAAAAAAAAAAACTTCTTCATTGCTTCATTTCTTCCAGAAGTTGTATCCTTTCTGTGCATCCCTGGGTTGCCAAGAAAAGACATAAATGTACCTGGATCATAGCACTGTCCTATAGCAATCTAAGTGAAGCTAAATCTAGAATCGTAAAGTTTCTAGCAGCCACGTCTTGAAAAGTAAAAAGAAACAGGTGAAATAAACTTTCATATTTCCTTTAAGAAACATCAAAAATATTATTTTGACATGTAATCAATATTTTTTAATATCAAATAAACTACACTATTTTTATACTAAATCTTCAAAATCTTGAGACACCTGGGTGTTTCAGTGGGCTAAGCGTCCAACTCTTGATTTCAGCGCATGTCCCTCTCTCCCTCTCTCTCCACCCCTCCCTTGCTCATGCTCACACGTTCTCTCTCTGTCTCTCAAAATAAATAAATAAACATTAAAAAAATGTGGTGTGTATTTTTTTAATTGAGGTATAATTGACATGGAACATTATATTAGTTTCAAGTGTTCAACATGATTTGATCCATCACCACGCAGGGTTACAAAATTTTTTTCTTGTAATGAGTACTGTTAGATCTACTCTCTTAGCAACTTTCAAATATTCAATACAGCATTATTAACTAGAGTCTCTGGTGTATATTTTATACTGACATCACATCTTAATTCAGATTAGCCACATTCCAAGTGATTAACAGCCACATGTGGCTACTGGCTACTTTTCCCATTGTGTTGGCCTAGATAAAACAGAGCAAAGTAGGCGGTGATGCAAATTCATAGCCAGGACACTTTATGACCTTATTTCATGCTGTCCCCAGACACTCCTTTTCATAAAGTTCTTCAGGAAGCACAGCCCATCTGTCTTTCCCAGAATTTTATCTTCCTTTGAAAAAAAAAATCTGATTTTTCAGGAGTCAAGCTTGGCATTTTATTTTAGTGAGACAATTTTCATTTAAATTTTTGTTCCCTCACTTTTACTAACAGCTTTGCTGAGGAATCACTGGCATTCGAAACTTCAGTAAGAAAATGTATGTTTTCTTTCAGTAAGAACAAAAGCTAATTACAGTTTTACTGCATAGCCTACACTGTCCTAGCTTTTATGAATTGTCTCAGCAAAGTCTTGCAGCCTATGAGGTAGGTACTAGCATTCCCTATGTCAGGAAATAGAGGCTTAGAGGAAATGCAGGCTTAAGTGGAGGCAAAGATTACTGCGAAGGTGAGTTGGCTAGAAGGCGAGGGCACCTACATTCAAAACTAGGCAGGCTGCCTCCCCTAAACAATACTGCCTTCAAGTCTACCTAACTGTAAATATCAGGGGGAGCTGGGTTTGTACTATTGTACCACAAAATGCTACTGGCAGAGATTAGGTGGTACTAGAACCAGTTTGATTTAATTACCTGGAAGAATAGAAGAAACAAAAAGTCTTTATGCACATTTCTGGCTAGTCAGGTCAATCTCCCTTCAAAAATGCCTACTTAAAGAGGTTAGAAAGGGAGGGAGCCTAAACATAAGAGACTCTTAAACACTGAGAACAAACTGAGGGTTGATGAGGGGTGGGGGGGAGGGGAAAGTGGGTGATGGGCATTGAGGAGGGCACCTGTTGGGATGCGCACTGGATGTTGTATGGAAATCAATTGGACAATAAATTTCATATTTAAAAAAAAATAAAAATAAAAATAAATAA
This sequence comes from Panthera onca, assembly GCF_046562875.1. NCBI lineage: Eukaryota > Metazoa > Chordata > Mammalia > Carnivora > Felidae > Panthera > Panthera onca. The sequence continues at coordinate 79,066,852 of NC_138339.1, forward strand.
AAATGCCTACTTACATATCAAGGCATTTGACTACTGGGTTTCTTGTAACCTCAGTAACTGTAAACAACAAGCTTTACAATAATCTGTATAATGTTTGCTGAATGCATTACAAGGTGGAAGTACTTTATAAAATAGAATAATGTGAGAACGTCTCATTTTTAGTATCATGCTGTAATGATATGTTCGAGAACTTTTGAAACTATACGCAGTTTCTGAGATGTAGTCTCCCCTCAAGAACAACTGCTAGAATATTTTAGAAGCATGAACACTGCCAGTGCTTTCCATCTAAAGATGTTCCTTTTCTACAGCCTGGCACCACCATCCACTATCACTTTTGTCACCATTAATGAATATGCAGAGAACCCCACTGGAGCCTAAATTACATTCTTCCTAGACTCAGACATGTCTGAGCATTTCTGGCAAACAAATGAATCAGAGCCACAAAGAACCTGGGAATGGGGGAGCCTTTAGGCAAAGAAAGAAAGAGAAGTGAAACTGTTTCTTCTAATAAAAATGTCCCGAGTAAAGAGTGACAGGAGGACTAATAGGCAAATGTGCCTCACCTTGTCCCATGACTCCGCCCCCTCTTCCTCCCCAGGCCTCTGCCTTCACTTCCTCCAGGGCCAGGCATGAAGGGCGGGGCCTGTAACATAGATACAGGATAGCTGCCTGGCTCAGAGGTATGAGAAATACTGGGCACCCAAATCAGCACTGCTTTCAAACTTTGTGGAAGATGATAAAACAAGGGTAGGAATTTTCCCTATTTGGAGATGAAGCCAGTACAAAGTACAGAGTGAAGCCTTGACATAACTAGATCTCTAGCACACCAGCAGTGTGCATGACATTTCCATCCACAGAGCAAAGCCCTAGTGACCTCAACTGGTCTCAACATAACAGAGGCGGAATCCTTATAGCCACACATCCTTCAGCGTCTTACACCCACACTAACAGGCAACATCAGGCAGCTTGAACATCCTCAGGGTCTGGTGTGAAGAAAGAAAAATGCTTCACTGTACGGTGGCTGAGAAATTGAGTATGAGCACTTACGGAAACTTCCAGAAATAATTGGGATGGGGGTACCTGGATGCAGCTGGAGTTTCCACAGAGGCAGGTATAAACAGAACGAGAGAAATCATCCACATGCTTTGGACCTAATTTTATTCCTAGTTAGTGTGGTCTAGGTATGGGTTACCCAAGCACTGTGTTAGCTCACTACCACTACTCAGACTCCAGCTCCTGATAAGTGCTCAGTGCTCTGCCCTCAGGAAAGAACATTAACATGTTAGCAGAGGACAGACTGAAGTAGGCACACATGTGGAAGAGGCCAGGGAAGGAATGGGCACCAGGGATGAATTATGGGGTTGTGTCCGGTGAGCCATCCTGCAAGGACACATTGCTGACAATACTGGTAGATCCTGGCCCCAGACTTGAGAGGATAAATGCTGAATGGAAGGCTCCCCATTAGCAAACTTAATCCATTGTATTTCAGAAATTAATTATTATCAATACAAGTGAGAATAAAAAGATCCCATCTAACAAATCAAAATGCAATTTAATGGCTTTATCAAGAATTTTTTTAATGTCTCATGTTTGCTTTAATAGAAATTTATCTCAGTTCCTCAATCCTATAACTGAGCAAGAAATGACTCACATTGTTTCAGTCATTAAAATCATGTTGCATAAATAAATGGAGAAATGATTCATCCTTTCAGATTCCCCTGAACAAACTACAACTGACGTGCCAATAAGACACACACCAGGAGCATTTCTCCACAAGAGGGCGCCAAAAGCTGGCATTCCTTAGTAATCTAATCTCTGTAGAACTAGTGAAGATTTCTGAGTTTGATGACCAAGTTAAAAGAGGAAAAGAGTCAAATTTTTAAAAGCAATAGGCAGATGTATCTGGTTCACATGCTTGCTTTATGCAAATGTTTAAATAATATTGAAATCTCCATAGTGGTTCAGGATGTTAAATATGTAAATAGCAACATCTGACCAAGGGAGATAGTGTTATCATTCAACTTGAAATTTCCTTGCTGAATACAGTTGGATTTTTGTTCATGAATTAATTTTAATTGGCTTTTCTCTACTTAAAAAGGAACTCAGGATGGTGTTTCATTTATTAGAATCATTGGTACATATCCTTTTATGCAATGGCCAAATTGTTACATTAAACAATAAAAAGCGTAACAAGGTATCTACTACAGTATAAGTCATTGTTAATTTGCTAAACAATGCCAATTTTAAGGATTTGGACTTTGAAATAAAGCTGTAATGTAGAATACAAAGAGAGGGTTTTAGAATAGTCTATTATCAAAAGAGGGCAACAGGGCTGTTTTTTAAAAGGGGGAGAGAGGCAGAAATATGATCCAATTTATAGTAGAAAATGATTTAAATAAATGTGTTTAAAAAGAGAAAAGAAAAGATCAATGGTACTAAGGCACTAATTGCCCAGATACTTTCAGTGGGAAAATGTCGAGCAGATGATCTTATACCAGGTGTACACAGTATGGTTTTATTCAGATTATTCAGTCTCTCATGCCTGTATTACTCTTATACATAAACAGTAACAGTACGAACAAGTTATATTGTTTCATTTTACCCTGTATTTCTCCCTTCAGCACTTAAAATTGTAACTTGAATACTGCACCCTGTATTATGGAAAGGTAGGACAGTCTAGTCTGTTGTCCTAAAGTCTTGATTTGAGCTAATCAAGCAGATGCTGAATTCAAAAGAACAAATAGCCCAGGTTAGAGCACAATGTTCAATTCCTATGGAATCCACAGGGCAGTGGAAATTTGGAGTGGATTCTATTTACATTTCTCTCAGTAGGTTAATTACCTACTTCCACATAATTAATTACCCAAGTACATAGCAAGCTAAAACAGCAGATTTATTACTCAGAGTTTCTTTGGGTCAAGAATTCAGAAGGTCAGCTGGTAGCTCTGTCTCCAGGTCTCATGAGAAGTTAAGATATCAGTCCAGGGGAGGCGCCAAGATGGCGGAATAACATGGAAGATTTTTACGTCTCGCGTCCATGAAACACAGCCAGATCAACACTAAACCATCCTGCACACCTAGAAAACTGATCTGAGGATTAACACAACAATATGAAAAATCTGAACCGCAGAACTCAGCAGGTACATGGCATGGAGAGGTGAACTAGGGGAGAGAGAAGCCATGGAGGGCAGGGATTGGTTTTGCTTGCAGAGAGAGGACGGAGATCCCAATACTATGAAACTTGAAATCAACCACAAGAAAAAATGTGGAAAGATAACAAATACTTGGAGACTAAAGAACATCCTACTAAAGAATTAATGGGCTAACCAAGAAGATAAAGAGGAAATTAAAAAGTACATGGAAACCAATGAAAATTATAACACCACAGCCAAAAACTTCTGGGATGCAACAAAGGTGGTCATAAGAGGAAAGTATGTACTAATCCAGGCCTTCCTAAAGAAGGAAGAAAGATCTCAGAAAAACAACCTAACCTTATACCTCAAAGAGCTGGAAAAAGAACAGCAAATAAAACCCCAAACCAGCAGAAGACAGGAAATAATAAAGATTAGAGCAGAAATCAATGCTATCAAAACCAAAAAAACACTAGAACAGATCAATGAAACCAGAAGCTGGTTCTTTGAAAGAATTAACAAAATTGATAAACCACTAGCCAGTTTAATCACAAAGAAAAAGGAAAGGACCCAAATAAATAAAATAAGAATGAACGAGGAGAGATCACAACCAACACAGAAATACAAACAATAATAAGAGAATATTATGAGCAATTATACTAATAAAATGGGCGATCTGGAAGAAATAGACAAATTCCTAGAAACATATAAACTACCAAAACTGAAACGGGAAGAAATAGAAAATTTCATCAGACCCACCACCAGTAAAGAAATTGAATTAGTAATCAAAAATTTGCCAAAAAACAAGAGTCCAGGGCCAGATGGCTTTCCAGGGGAATTCTACCAAACATTTAAGGAAGAGTTAACACCTATTCTCTTGAAGCTGTTCCAAACAAAATAGAAACGAAAGGAAAACTTCCAAACCCTTTCTATGAAGCCAGCATTACCTTGATTACAAAACCAGACATAGACCACACTAAGAAGGAGAACTATAGACCAATTTCCCTGATGAACATGGATGCAAAAATCCTCAACAAGAAATTAGCCAACCAGATCCAACAATACATTAAAAGAATTATTTACCACCACCAAGTGAGATTTATACCTGGGATGCAGGGATAGTTCAATACATGCAAAACAATTAATGTGATTCATCACATCAATAAAAGAAAGAACAAGAACCACATGATCCTCTTAATAGATGCAGAGAAAGCATTTGACAAACTACATCATCCTTTCCTGATTTAAAAAAAAAAGCCCTCAAGAAAGCAGGGATAGAAGGATCATACCTCAAGATCATAAAAGCCATATATGAACTACCCAATGCTAATATCATCCTCAATGCAGAAAAACTGAGAGCTTTCTGCCTTAACGTCAGGAACGAGACAGTATGTCTACTCTTGCCACTGTTATTCAACATAGTATTGAAAGTCTTAACCTCAGCAATCAGACAACACAAAGAAATAAAAGGCACCCAAATCAGCCAGGAGGAAGTCAAACTTTCACTCTTTGCAGATGACATGATACTCTATATAGAAAACCCAAAAGATTCCACCAAAAAAACTGCTAGAACTGATCCATGAATTCAGGAAAGTTGAAGGATGTAAAAAATCAATGCACAGAAATCGGTTGCATTCCCATACACCAATAATGAAGCACCAGAAAGAGAAATCAAGAAATTTATCCCATGTATAATTGCAACACAAACCATAAAATACCTAGGAATAAATACAACCAAAGAGGTGAAAAATCTATGCCCTGAAAACTATAGAAAGTTTATGAAAGAAATTGAAGAAGACACAAAAAATTGGAAAAAGTTTCCATGCTCCTGGATAGGAAAAACAAACATTGTTAAATTGTCAAAGCAATCTACATATTCAATGCAATCCCTGTCAAAATAACACCAGCATTCTTCACAGAGCTAGAACAAACAATCCTAAAATTTATATGCAACCAGAAAAGACCCCAAATAGCCAAAGCAATCTTGAAAAAGAAAATCAAAGCTGGAGGCATCGCAATCCCGGACTTCAAGTTGTATTACAAAGCTGTAATCATCAAAACAGTATGGTGCTGGCATAAAAACAGACAGTCAGATCAATGAAACAGAATAGAGAACCAGAAATGGACCCACAAATGAATGGCCAACTAATCTTTGATAAAGCAGGAAAGAATATCCAATGGAATAAAGACAGTCTTTTCAGCATGTGATGCTGGGAAAACTGGACAGCGATATGCAGAAAAATGAACCTGGACCACTTTCTTACACCATACACAAAAATAAACTCAAAACGGATGAAAAACCTAAATGTAAGACAGGAATTCATCCAAATCCTCGAAGAGAAATCAGGCAAAAACCTCTTTGACCTTGGCCGCAGCAACTTCTTACTCAACATGTCTCTGGAAGCAAGGGAAACAAAAGCAAAAATAGTTGCTTGGGACCTCATCAAAATAAGAAGCTTCTGCACAGCGAAGGAAACAATCAGCAAAACTAAAAGGCAACCAATGGAATGGGAAAAGATATTTGCAAATGATATACCAGATATAGGGTTAGTATCCAAAATCTATAAAGAACTTATCAAACTCAACACCCAAAAAACAAATAATCCAGTGAAGAAATGGGCAAAAGACATGAACAGACAGTTCTTCAAAGAAGACATCCAGATGGCCAAACGACACATGAAAAAATGCTCCACATCACTCATCATCAGGGAAATACAAATCAAAACCACAATGAGATAACATCTCACACCTGTCAGAATGGCTAATATCACCAACTCAGGCAACAACAGATGCTGGCGAGGATGTGGAGAAAGAGGATCTCTTTTGCACTGCTGGTGGGAATACAAACTGGTGCAGTCACTCTGGGAAACAGTATGGAGATTCCTCAAAAAATTAAAATTAGAACTATCCCACGACTCAGCAATTGCACTACTAGGTATTTATCCAAGGGATACATGTATCCTGTTTCAAAGGGACACATGCACCCCAATGTTTATAGAAGCACTATCAATAATAGCCAAAATATGGAAAGAGCCCAAACATCCACTGATGGATGAATGGATAAAGAAGATGTGGTATATATATATATATATATATACATACAACGGAGTATTACTCAGCAGTCAAAAAGAATGAAATCTTGCCATTTGCAACTATGTGGATGGAACTGGAGGGCATTTTGATAAGCGAAATTAGTCAGCCAGAGAAAGACAAATATCATATGACTTCACTCATATGAGAACTTTAAGATACAAAACAGATGAACATAAGGGATGGGAAACAAAAATAATATAATAACAGGGAGGGGGACAAAACATAAGAGACTCTTAAATATGGAGAACAAACAGAGGTTTACTGGAAGGGTTGTGGGAGGGCAGATAGACTAAATGGGTAAGGGGCATTAAGGAATTTACTCCTGAAATCATTGTTGCCCTATATGATAACTACCTTGAATGTCAATTTAAAAATAAATAAATATAAATAAATAAATAGATAGATAAATAAATAAATAAATAAATAAATAAATAAATAATTTTTAAAAAGGTAAAAAAGAAAAACAAAAAAAAAAGATATCGGTCCAGGTTGCTTCATCTAAAGGCTTGTCTGAGGCTAGAAAATCTACCTCCAGAATGCTTACTCATGTCTACTGGATGGAGACCTCAGCTCCTCACCTATGGACCTCACCTATTATTGCAAATCCTCACAACATACCAGCTGGCTTTCCCAGATTGAGTGGTCCAAAAGAGCAAGGCAGAAGCCACATATCCTTTATAACTCAGTCTCAAAAGACATACTCAATCATTTCTACAGTATCCTGTTGGTTACCCAAGCCAGCCTTTTCCAGTGTGGGAGGAGAACACATAAGGACATGAATGCCAGGGGGCTAAAAATCACTGAGAACACCCAGCTCCTCCAGTGTCCTAGATAGTCCTGGTATTCCTAGATAGCCTAGATGTAGGCAGAAAAATATCTCTGCCAAAGGCCTGTTCTATCTCCTTCCTCCCACAGCTTCTATGATCCTCTGTGTGTTCTTTGCTCCTCACTCTCAGCTCCTTCAACTGTACTCCCATAGTCTGCTGCTTCTTGTTTAGTTCCTTTATGCTCCATTGTTAAATTGTTCCAGAGATTTCATTGCTGAGGGCAAAAGAGAAGGGGTGGGGGGGAATAATTCTTCACTGAGGTCAGTCTTAGATTCTCACTATAAAGTTTATTTATTTATTCTGAGGGGGAGGGAGAAAGTGAGTCAGGGAGCAGCAGAGAGAGAGGAAGAGAGAATCCCAAGCAGACTCTGCACCGTCACCATGGAGCCCAATGTGGGGCTCGAACTCATGAACCATGAGATCATGACCTGAGCTGAAGTCGGACACTTACAACCAACTGAGCCACCCAGGCACCCCTAAATTCTCAGTATAAAGTCATTAGCTTCTTCATAGTATTAAGATTAACACCTTTAGGTATAGTTCTTTCCCTTTATTATGCTAAAGATATCTGGCTCTTTCTTGAGTCAAAAACCCTGTTTTCTTGTACTCCATATGAAAGTATGAGTCAGGTTCCAGGTAGGACAGGGGAGAGAGTGTAGGATGAGGAAAAGGATAGAAAACAAAAACCATATTACCATGCAATAATTGCAATCCATAAATTATTTTTAAATTATTCCTTTGGCATACATCTCGTCTTATAAAGTATAAGTTTCCCAAATGCAGACAGTATCTACCTGTTCACTACTTTAATCCCAGTACCTGCCTCAGTGTGTGGCACATACAAGATACTCTAATAATCACTTAGTATAAAATAGGCAGCCACCTCAATATATTATCTAAGAGACTAAAATTTGTCTCCTCATGATAATCTAAGTAAAGATTCATAAATCTCTCTTAAAATAGAATTGCATGATCTGAGACAAAATATATTAAATAATGGTAATATACTGACCTCTTAATTAACCAGTGTATCTATGCATTTCTTGGTACGTATTTATAGTGCATGATAACTCAAGAGTAAATCCAAACCTTGTCATCCACAAAATCATTTATTGAGTGCCTATTCTATAAATGAAATCCTTCCATGGTTGGTCAATAAATAAATTTATACCTGTTGGCAGAATTTATTACCATATCACTGATGAATTTAAATATTTCTTATGTTAGGTATACCACAATGGAATGATTTGCCAAAGATGCTGCTTTGATTGATTTAAACCTACAGCTCAATACAGAGACATCATCTGTGATGGAGTCAAGGCCCCCAGTGTGCCGGGCATTTGGAACCCTGGAATCTACAGTGTCACATTCCAGTGTTATACAGTATCAGCCAGTGTTCAAGAATAGAGGCCTCCGTGCTGCTATTCTCAGGACACCTTTTGTGATGCTCTATCCAACCAGAAAGAGAGGAGATACACCACCAGAAATAGAACAGTTTGAGAGAGGGAGGGGATAGATCAGACTGGGCCCTAACCACAAATACCTGACACTCACCAGATAATTCAAAAAGAAGGTTTTATTTTATTTCTTTAAGTTTATTTACTTATTTTGAGATAGAGAGAGAGAAAGAGCGAGAACAAGTGGGGGAGGGGCAGAGAGAGAGGGAGAGAGAATCCCAAGCAGGCTCGGAGCCTCAATGTGGGAATCAAACCCATGAACCATGAGATCCTGACTTGAGTCAAAATCAAGAGTCTGATGCTTAACTGACTGAGCCACCCAGGCAAGCAAGGAGGATTTACTTTAAAAGCAATGAGCTTTGAAGATATGGTGGGATGCAGACAAGCCTTACGAGAAAGCACAAGTCCCTAGGACTTGGACTAGCAGAGTGGCCTGCCAGCCTTAGAAGAGGGACAGCTTTCTGACACCCCACTGGAGAAACCTGATGACAGCCCCCTGGAAGGACCTACAACCTTTCACAACCAGTCTCATCCTTCCTGCTTCTACCAATCTCCTACCAGGAGACAGAGGGGAAGGTACCCCAAATACCCAAGACAGGATTTTATTCCTTTATGAATCCTTAATGTGGAACAGTACCTGCCAGAGATGAGTCCTCACGAAATGTTTTGTGTGACATGAGCCCATCGTCCCCTGGCCCCACCCCTCATGCTATGATGTCTGGCAGGTCACTTCAGCTCCTGGATGCTCAACCTCCCACCCCTAACATGAGAAGCATAATTATATGAGGGATTCTTTCCAGAAAAATAAAAAAAGGAGATAGTATGCTGTGAACTATGCATCTCTACACAAATACAAGTCACAGGAGAGCTCTGAAGGAATGCTGTCTCCAAGTCAATAATACTAAAATGTTATCACCTTAGGATCATTTTAACAGTGAAGAGACAGTGCTGACCTCCTCCTCTAAATTATTCTATTCAATAAAATAGGTCATCTAAGGCAGATACTATATTTATTTCTACATTATTCAGCAATTCTAATTTTATCTTTAAATTTATTTTTTAATGTTTATTTTTGAGAAAGAGACAGAATCTGAGCGGCGGAGGGGTAGAGACAAAGAGGGAGACACAGAATCCGAGGGAGACTCCAGGCTCTGAGGGGTTAGCACAGAGCCCAACATGGGGCTCAACCTCAGGAATGGTGAGATCATAACCTGAGCCGAAGTTAGATGTTTAACCGACCGAATCACCCAGGTGCCCCTAATTTTTTTCTTTAAAAGAAAAATATCAGTCTTACAAAAGGAAAATACAAATTTTTTAAATTATTAGTTTGGGGGCACCTGGGGGGCTCAGTCGGTTAAGCATCCAACCCTTGATTTCAGTTCAGGTCATGATCTCACAGTTTGTGGGATTGAGTCCTGTGTGGGGCTCTGCACTGATAGTGCAAAACCTACTTGGGATTCTTTCTCTCTGCCCCTCACGCATGTACGCTTCCTTTCTCAAAATAAATAAATAAACTTTAAAAATAATTATTATTTTAGACTTTACCAAGTCTGTATAAAGAGAGAAGTGGCTTTTCCAGTACAGTAGCCACTAGTCACATGTGGCTATTTAAAGTTAAATTTTAATGAGCTAAAATGAAATATAATTAAAAATGCAGTTCCTCAGCCACACTCATCACGTTTCAAGTGCTCAACAGCGACAGGGCATCTTCACAAAAAGCTCTACTTGACACTGCTAAGCATAGATGGTTGACCTTTTGAGGTTCTTCCATAATTCGGAAACTCACATGACTGAAATTAAACATGACCGTGCTTTGATTGCGTCATTCTGACTGTGTTTGAGGTATGATCACAACATTAGACTCAAACTATTAATAATGGCTATCAACATGAAATATTCGGTTTTTTAGAAAGGAGGCTAACATTGCTATAGAAGCTGCCATTTGGTGATATTTAACAAGAATGATGTAAAGTTTAACTACATGGAATTACAGAAAGCTACTCTGAGTTTGTGGTTTCTCTCTGCTCATACAGCAGAGGTTCTGTAATGAAAATAATGACATTTTTCCAAGTGAAATCACTTATCTGTATCTGTGTTACAATAAACAATACAAGCAAACACAGTTCCAGGCATTCAGAGCACAAATATGTTGGAATTTAATTTGCTGCATCATTCAGCCTTTGTTATAGCACAAGGTATGACCAAGATACTTACAGCAGCATGTGAAATACGATGTTCTTTGTTGACTAAATTTTGGCTACAGCCAAGAAAAACTGATAAATATCCTACAATCTAAACAGGTCCTCAGGGCAGAGCCAAAGGGATCGCATAACCATCACACTCAGTGTCCAACTTAGGGAGAAAGTTGTAGACTCATTGGAGAGGAGTCTTTGAAATGAATTCCAGGAAGAGAGTGCTATGGTGTCCCCCTTAACCCTGCAGTGTGGGAGGAGGGAGTGGTGTGCTAGCCAGGAAAACAACTCACATAAAAGCAGCCCTGAGAGAATCATTCAAAGAGATTAAGTTTCTCTCCAGGAGATAGTTCACTGCTCAGGTAGAAGATTGCTCAGTAGCAAAAATGTTGGGGAACTTTCATGAGAGTATTTGAGAAAGCACTAACATCTATCTCTAGGTGTTTGGAGGCATACATAAAGTTACAGACTGGGACCAGACCCTGGACCCTAAAGGAATCTATAGGCAGGAAGGGGCTAGGACAGCCCATAATGGCCAGGCAAAGAGAGAAACCAGCAGAAGGAATGGCCTGCACTTCCGACAATCAGCTGGGCCCGGATGCACAACTTTTCCCATGTTCAATCTTCCCAGTGTTCACTCTCAGCTGCCTGCCCAGGGACAACACCCTCAGGAGTCTAGTGCTAGGGCAGGAGTCAGGCCAGGGATTGCAAAGTGTCAGCCAGCAAGTAGATTGAAAGCATCAGAAAAGTGCAGGGCAGAGATCTCTGTGGAGGGCAGGGAGGGCAGAGAGCCCACCCAATCATCCGGAGGAGAACCTGTCTGCCAAGATAGAGAGTCCCAGAACACAGTCCCAGAAGGAAGACAGATACAAAGCACCAATAAACCCAGCAGGAATACCCGGGACAACTAACAATTACTGAGTAAATACTTCATATAAATCAACATATATGATCCTTACAACCACAAATCATTATTAAAATCAAGTTATTAAAGTAAAATCATTCATAGGTAAAGAAACTATAGAGTCATAACCAAGGTCACAAAACCAGTGGGTAGTAGAGGATCTAACCCCAGTATCGAACTCCACAGTCCATGTTCCTAACCACGGTACTTTATTGCCTCCTTTTTTTTACCCCTTACCTGCTCATCACATTCCCCCACATGGATGCTGGAAGAGCCAGGTGCAGAATAGTGAGGGAGAAGAAGTGGAAGAAGATTTGAAGTAATTTGATTTAAAGAACAGCTAACAAGTCCCCCACCCTGCCCACATCACTGGTTCCTAAAACAGGGTCAGGGCTGAAACAAAAGGGAAAAAACTTTACGCTGGAAGCAAGATTAAAATGTTGCTTTAGAACAGACTTTCTAATACCTGTTAGTGACTGAGAATCTACAAGATCTGTTTAAAATGCTATCAAATACTACAATAGGGAAAGCCTAAAAGTCAGGTGTGACACATGGTGATAGAAGAATAAAGCTATTACCTGATCATATACAACTAAATCCAGAGCAGTCAATAAATGTTTCATTTTTATAGCTATTTTTAATAGTGTGAAACTGACAACATCGTGCTGAGAGCCTTGCCATGCAGATCAATAGATAAAGTCATTGGTGAGGTCAAGATTAATTTTAGTCATAAGTTTATCAAAATATAACTCTGAAAGGACATTGATAAGTCATCTATCTATTAGCCATTCAACAGACTGTGTTAAATCTAAACCAATAAATGAGAAATCATTGGGTGCATAGCATAAAAGAAATAGAAAGCAAAATTGACTAACTGCCATAGAAATGTTCAAAGAGTAATTGAAGATTAATGATGACTGAATAACACAAAAGAATAAACTAATAGAATATTTATTTGTGTGTTTTCTAAAAAAATCCACAAGTTCAAAATTTGCAACTTCAAAAATTGTTTTTCCTCATCAATTAATTCATCCTTTCACTTCAAAACTGGCAGTAAGATAAGAGACTTTAAAAAAGTCAAAGTAGGAGCACCTCGGTGGCTCAGTCAGTTAAGCAGCTGATTCTTGATTTTGGCTCAGGTCATCATCCCAGGGTGATGAGCCTGAGCCCCAGCACAGAGCCTGCTTGGGATCCTCTCTCTCCTTCTCTCTCTCTGTCCCTCCCCTGCTCACACACAAGCTCGCTCTCTCTCTCTCAAAATAAATAAACTTAAAAAAAAAAAAAAAAGTCAAACTAAAGAAAGTTGTGAGATAAATGGGAACACATTCTAACTTCCGGAAAACCATACCAACTTAGAAGAGACTGAAATAAGTTGGACAAAGAACCTTTCCTTTTCTTTCACCTCCAGATATATATAGATCATTCTTGAAAATTAAACAGATTTCCCAAGCAAGACTTCCATTCCAGCAGGTTATACATTTTAACTCTTTTAGCAGTTATTGAGGGGGAAAAAAAAGCCTGTGAAAAACATATGGATATTCTGGACCAAACTATTTTTACATGAAAACCTACTCATTATGGTGAGTCATGGGGGAAAAAAAAATCTTTTATCAGTGTTTTTTGGTTGAGAAAATGACTTTCATAAAATATTTCACATATAAAAGTGGTCTTGAGGGGTGCCTGGGTAGCTGAGTCAGTTGAGCATCTAACTTCAGATGTGCTGACATCTCAGAGCCTGGAGCCTGCTTTGGATTCTGTGTCTCCTTCTCTCTCTGCCCCACTCCTGTTTGCACTCTCTCTGTCTCTGAAAAATGAATAAACGTTAAAAAAATTTTTTTAATAAAAAAATTTTAAAACAGTGGTCTTGAGAAAGAAACCTTGTTAGAAAACCTAAATTATCTAAAGAGTGTTTAAAGTTGACAAATTTTAGGGGAGGTAATCTCTAAATGAGGAAAAGAAGCATAAGTACCAGAAATACTTCCAAGGAGCTGAAACCCTAAACAGTGGCTTGCTCTGGGGTTTGTAATCGTGCTCACAGAAGGCACAATGTAATAGCTACCTCATTTGCTTCCTTCCTGGCCTATTGTAATTTTCAAATGTTATACACTTTCCCAAAATTAATTTTATCACCAGCTTCCCATTTTTAACTAAGGACAAAATTTAAAAGGAGCCAATTCTAGCTTTTTGACCTTACAGCCTTAAATGCGTAAGCTATTCCTTTAGAAATTCTGATTTGTAATTGATCTTGGGTGAACCTTTGATACTACTATTTTTAAATACTCTCCCTTGGACGAGAACCACTGCTCTGGCCTATTTGTATATGCAGATGGGGCGCATCATTCCTTTACTAAAAACACTTTCAATCCAAACCAAAGAGAATAGATAGATGTAATCCTCCAGTTAAATCTACAAGCAGAGTCAGCCTCATATGTTCAACATTCCTGTAATTTGCAACTATGCTGTGTCCTGACCATTCACTGTAGTTCTCCTACCACAATCCATATCTTAATTGTGAATCGAAATTTTCATAAATAAATCTTAAATAGAACTTAAAAACTGTTTTGTAAATGATAAAATATATTTGGTGCCCAAACACTAGGCACTTACTGAGCCTTTGTGAAAACTAAAATTAGGACACTCTTTTTACTTCAAATGACAGTCATTACAAATGTATCCAGTATTCACTGGAGTGATGCTTTTTGTAACAACATTTGTATTCACATGAATTCATATTTATTTCCTTGAATATTCCATTTTAATTTGCCATTGGCTAAAAATTAGTTGATGACTCTTCAGTTGCCCTTTGAGACAGGAGACCTGTCCTCACCACTTTCGGAGGAACTCTGGTTGTATAAACCAAAGTGTCTCATCTCATTGGCCAACTAAGCCAATCATTATTTCGATTGGGTTTTCACTTGATGAGAGAATCAGGAGAAAGCTCATTCTCCAACTATAATATGACATGTAAAACTGCATGATAATGGCTAAGAGAGAAATGGAAACTAAGTAAGAAAAATCATTTTCCATTTTTTAGATAGAAGGGTGGCTTTCCAATCAGTAAGTCCATTCAGACTTTTATTCAACTGCTGATGTTAAAATTAAATATCAGTGTTGACCCTTTTTATTCAAAAAGAATAACACTTATTGTTTAACCAGCATTCACTTTACCACTGATGCATTTTTTTATTCCCATGGTAAATGTGTAAGTCAGAGCATCCCTCTTTTAGAGACCTTCACCTTTAAGGCTCAGAAATATTTAATGACTTTTTTCAGTGTCAAACAGCAAAATTATGGCATGGCAAGTCTTTATTCTTAAATTCCCAACTCATGCTTCATCCCTAATATAAATGTCAATATAAATGAGTCAAATGCAGGATATTACTCTCAGTAATTGATCAAGCAACAAGTATTTGTTTGCCTAGTACTATATCATCAGGCCCCATAAGGATGCAAAAGAGTAATAAAGCATGACCTCATGGAATTTACAATTTGGTCAAGTCTAGCTAGATTAACTATCTAAGTTCAGTTAGTGTTAAATTTTAAAGTCTGAGTTTTTCAAGTTAGCATTTTCAATAACACTACGTCAGATGTAACCAGACAAACAAGAATATGAGTATTACAGAACTAATGATCTTATTGCTTCAACAAATAAAAAGCATGAGAAAGAAAGAAAGAAAGAAAGAAAGAAAGAAAGAAAGAAAGAAAGAAAGGGAGAGAAGCCAATAGATTAAAGACTTAGGAAAAATGGCTACCCAATTTAACATATGGGTGTTGTTTAGATACTAATTTGAATAAACTTGCTGGAGGAATGTGAACACTGAGTTAATGACAGTGAGGGATCCTTCACTACTTTGCGGAGTTATAATGATATTCTAACTGCATGTTTAAAATGCTCTTCAACTTTTAGAAAGAAAATTAAAAGGTTAGCAACCAGTTAACAAAAGCTAGTATTTACTGGACATCTTGTATGTTCCAAGGACTATCCTCATTATATTATATATATTATCTTGTTTAAAACTTATAACACTCAACATCGGGTCCCATTTTAAAGATGAAAACTGAGATTCAGATTCCTTAAGGGAAATATGCAAAATCATAGAACTAGCAAATGTCTGAGCTAATATTTGAAGCCAGTATGATTATAAAACTCATGCTGTATATACTCTACCTGTAGTTAATTGTGGAGGTTTTGTTTGTTTGTTTCTCTGGTTTTTGTTGTTTTTTTATCTACTGCAGCACTCTAAACTATGCTTTTAAAGGTAGACGAAATAAGGAAATTTCGTGACTTTTTTTCTGAAACCTGAACAATCAAGACTTTTACTGCTGCTGAGTATGTAAGAAATGTCCCACAAAGAGCAACCCAGATTTTCTTTTGATTGTCATGGTAAGGAATTTGAGGAATTTCTTAGGGGAGGCAGAAACATTGTTCCTCTCCCAAATTGGTTCTATAAATTCAGCAAGTGAGTGAACACATTCAAAAACAAGGGATATAGCAGAACCAGCATTTAAATCACTTCAGCTTCAAAATGCTTTGTGCTCTCTAAATCCTTTTGATCATTAAGCCAGCAATAAGTAGATGTCTGAGTTAGAACATTTTGAGGAATATTTTACAGAAAGTTTGTAAGGAATACTGGAATAAATTTTCTCCAGTGATTTATTTGAAGGCAGAGGAGTCACTGTCCCAAGGAGATAGCCTATTGTCATTAGTATATTGACTCCTTTACAAGGTCTTAGAAAATAATTGGATGTGGTAAAACTTGAGGGGTAGAGAGATAGGATTGCAGAGATAATTCTTACAGATACAGAACCTGTAATGTCTCTCAAATGAACATATTTGCCCTAATATCACTACTATACTGGAGAATGGTATGAATAGCACTAATGTATTTTTAAAATTTGGAAGGAAAAAAAGGATTAATGCCCGATCTCCCATCTGTCCTCTTCTAGACATTTGTTACAGAGCATGTTACACATTCAGCATATGCAATACTCTGTGTTTGCAAAATATGAGTAAGAAAAGGCTAAGTAATGAAAGAGCTAGCAGAAGTGCCCTATAGTCACATGGTGGTCCCAGGTGCTGGCTCTTAGGTCTCTAGCAAAAGGGAATCTGCAGATAAAAGAAAGCATTTCTCTTTGAATTTTCTCCAGTCATTCAAATTTTAGATCTGTTACCAAAGATTCACAGAAATTTAGAATGGGAGATGATTTTAGAAATCATATAGTTGAACTCTTATGTTCCATATAGAGAAAGAAAACCCAGAGATGGTCAAATAATTTGCCTAAGGTAACACAATAAAGTTGGTAAAGAAAAGAACTGGGACTAGAAATAACACTTCTTTAGCAATTTGGGAGCAAGTGACTGCCTGGATATGTTGAGAAATTATACTTAAATCTCCAGAGTCACAGTGTACGTTTTAGCTAAATCTTGCTTTATGAAATAAACTATGTTCTATGGGATAAAAGAATTAAAAAATTTCTCTATGTCATGACAACAACCCACTTTTGGAAAATATTTTTCTTCATTTCGAAGTGAAAACATTAGTGACACTTATAGAAAATATTTAGGGGGTGCCTGGGTGGCTCAGTCGGTTAAGCGTCCGGCTTTAGCTCAGGTCATGATCTCCGGGTTTGTGAGTTCAAACCCCACGTCCAGCTCTGTGCTGACAGCTCAGAACCTGGAGCTTGCTTCAGGTTCTGTGTCTTCTCCTCTCTCTGCCCCTCCCCTGCTCATGCTCTGTTTCTATCTCTCAAGAATAATAAATAAACTAAAAAAAAATTTAAAAAAAAAGAAAATATTTAGAAACAACTATAAAGAAGTGATAGTTTCCTTAAAAAGTGACACACGTTAAACCATAGCCATTTTATAAAGAATGGCAAGCATTGGACAGTGTATGCGTTTTAAAGTATTGTTTCACCAGGAAAAATCTTTAAGGAAATCCTATAATTTAACATTTCTGAATAATGCTGGATTGTTCCTCCGAATGTCTCTATGGTGTTTTGAATATTTTAATCTCTAGCTGGATTCAGAATGCCGAGGGTACATTAAATTTCATATGATCTAATATAAAAATTCATAAATCATATCATGAGACAGTCAACACCAAAAGAGGGGTTGAGTATAATGTTGTAAGTAAAGTTACACCAAGAAGCAAATGTCAATTAAGGTATATTTTTCCCATCTCCAACTTTAGTCTTTGAACTCAATAGAGAAAATTTTTATTAAAAAGATATAATTTATCAAGGCATATAAAAATATCAAGCTATGTGTGTGTGTGTGTGTGTGTATACATGTATACATATGTGTGTGTGTGTATATATATATACATATATACATATATATATTTGTATTAAAGACATTGAATAGATCAAGTAATATTTCACATTACTAAGGCATTCATATCAGTAGGAGATGCATGTGGCAGATAGCAAAACAGCAGCAAACCTGAAGGGGTTGAATATTCTGAAATCAAGAGGAATGAAAGTATAATAGATATGAATAAGGTCACTTCAAAAGCATAAAGGAATAGTCGGGAGGGCCTCCTTCTGGCCAAATTTAAGACAATTTAAGATAAAAAAAATAATAGTGCTGATCGATTTTATGCACTGAAAAAAAATTTCATGATATATAATATTAAAGAGGAGAAGAAGAGAGAGAGGAATTGAGAAAAAGAGAAAACAAAGCTAGTTTCACAAACTATTAACAATTGATAAATCTAAGTATGAGATACGCAAGAATTTATTGTACTATTAACTTTACTATAATTTTGAAAATTTTCAAAACAAAATGCTGTGGAAAATAGCAGTTCCCCCTTTTCCTTCCTCCCCAATATACATAACAGGAGGAAATAAGTAAAGAATAAGATCAGACATCTTTGGGTAGAGAATGAAAATTCAAATAAAGTGGACCCATATAAAAACTCAGAGGTGATAGGATTAAATGATTAGGTTATGGTCGTAATTGGGAAGCTTAAATCCAATCAATTTTGGGGCATTAACCTTAAAAAAAAAAAAGAAAAGAAAAGAAAAGAAAAGAAAAGAAAAGAAAAGAAAAGAAAAGAAAAGAAAACAGGGCACCTGGGTGGCTCAGTCGGTTAAGCAGCCAACTTCGGCTCAGGTCATGATCTCACATCTCGTGAGTTCAAGCCCTGCGTCGGGCTCTGTGGTGACAGCTCAGAGCCTGGAGCCTGCTTCAGATTCGTGTCTCCCTCTCTCTGTGCCTCCCCCACTCACACTGTGTGTCTCTCCATCTCAAAAATAAATAAACATTTAAAAAATTTTTAAAAAAAGAACTCATTAATAAGAATTAAACAGTGTGCTTGTTAAATATAAAAGGGAAATTTGAAAGACATTTTAATTGGTTCTGGGTTTCTAGCACTCTACAGGACAGAGAGGTCCGACAACCATAGAACTTAGTGTTAATTTGACAGTTAAACCACCATCATATATCAAGTACCAGCCATAGCAACATAAGCCATTTAAATAATCTCATTTCCTGCTCATGAACACTTTGCTGTAGATTTTGGTTGGGGAAAAGGAAAGAAAGATCCACGTTGAGTAGTCAATAATGTTCTGTTCTTTAGCAGATATATTTCTCCTGACATTCTGATTGACACATTAGTCTGATCTAGTTTTAGTGAGTGTATGTGATTAAATATATCTAAGTGATTAGGAAAAATTGTGTTTCTGAGTATTTAGATATGTGAACACGAAAAAGAGAACCTGAGGTAGATAAGGGAATATTTTCTTCAAGTAGTGCTTTTATTTTACTTGTGAAGTGAAGTTGAGTAATAATATCTGTAATGTTGGAGGGTGAGATACAGATCTTCTTTTAATGTTATAAACTCCTTTAGGAAAGGCAAAAGGACTTTGATATCCTTTCCTATAGAAGAAAATCTAGAATCTCAGTCAAGAGAAGAAATCTCAACAAGATGATTTTTGCAACCCTCATCTGTATCACTTCAGATTTTTATTTCCCACAGAAATGAATGGGTTGAAATTAATTCATTCAACAAATATTTGTTCAGTTTCTATTACATGAGAGACTTCACTCTGGGTATTCAGCACTGAGACCTGATCTCATAGAGGTTTTGTCATATTTTCTGTAATTTATTTTTTTTTATTTTTTTAATGTTTTGTTTATTTTTAAGACAGAGAGAGACAGAGCATGAGTGGGAACGGTGCAGAAAGAGAGGGAGACACAGAATCCGAAGCAGGCTCCAGGCTTTGAGCTATCCGCACAGAGCCCGACGTGGGGCTCGAACCCATGAACCATGAGATCATGACCTGAGCCAAAGTCAGACGCTTAACTGACTGAGCCACCCGGGCGCCCCATATTTTCTGTAATTAAAAAAAAAAAATCTTAAACATGGAAAGCAAGGTAATTTTCTTCCACAGAGGCCCTTTTCTCTGAAACCACACAAAATTTCATGTGTTACATTGGCCTAACTAGTGTAACAAATTATTTCAGTGTTCGGTGCAACACCAGAAGACAAACTATCGGAATCTTATAATGAGAAATCTAGGTACTGTCAAATCTAAGTCAGTCTTACAATTAACTAAAATTTTCAAATGGTGATTTCCTGCCTGATGTGCTATCTTTGGTATTTATCCTTTAACAAATACTGGACATATAAATTGTTTCTGACACTGCCTGCAAGAGAGTTCCATGATCTGCTCAGATACCCAAGAAGAGTATCAGTGATGGCAGAATGGAAGTAACAGGACATCAGCATTGGAACATGAGCAATTTGTGGGAATCCACTCAGCACCAAATAAATGTTACAAAGGAAATAATCAAAACACAAAAGAAATCATGAAACACCATGGGAATACCTGGCAGGAAAAGATTACAGTAAACAAACCAATTAGATCCTTAAAAGGAAATATAATGAAGAGAATAAGAGCAGTGAATTACTATATTTTCAGATACTAAAGGAATTTTACATAAAAACAACAAATAAATAGAAAATGCAATATACCATAATAATTGTTCCCAGGTGGCCATTTTGGCACAAACCCAATGGGAATTATATATAATATATACATTTAGCAGAATATGCATATATATATTAGCAGAATATGCATTAGAAAGTGGCCATGTTGTACAGGGCTGATTAGAGTTCTGGAGACAGATACCTGCTTAGTAAATTACCTCCAAATTTTAGAGGCAAAGGAAAAAATCAACATTTATTCCACCTTTCCAGA
Source organism: Panthera onca (assembly GCF_046562875.1). Taxonomy (NCBI): domain Eukaryota; kingdom Metazoa; phylum Chordata; class Mammalia; order Carnivora; family Felidae; genus Panthera; species Panthera onca. Next base: position 79,087,660 of record NC_138339.1, read on the forward strand.
AAGAATTGCCATGTAGAATAATTAAGTAGCCCTACTTGAAGAGAGAGGGCCTACTTGTCAGAAGAAAGCTAGCAAATAACTGTGAAATAAATGATAGAATTATAAATGTAACTACTTAGCAAGCCCTAATGAGATCATTGATGCAGCCAAGACTTATCATTTGGTGTTAAAAGGATTAGGCAAATGGCTGTTGGTAACCTGGAACTTTACATAGTTCCGGCCAAAAAAATTTGGTCACAAGCTGGGAAATAAAACAATAGAAGAATCAGACTTTTGGGGTGCCTCGATGGCTCAGTGGGTTCAGCGTCCAACTCTTGGTTTCGACCTAGGTCATGATCTCACGGTTCGTGGGTTTGAGCCCTGCTACTGGATTCTGCTAACAGCACAGAGCCTGCTTGGAACTCTCTCTCCGTCTGTCTGTCTGTCTGTCTCTCTCTCTCTCTGCCCCTCCCTGGCTCCTCTGTCTCTCTCAAAATAAATAAACTCAAAAAAAGAAGAAGAAAAAGAAGAAGAAGGAGGAGGAGGAGGAGGAGGAGAATCAGGCTTTCAAAACCCTTCATTTTAGTGCCAAATTTAGTATCACCTTTGGTGGAAGTACCAGACATTTGCAATTACCAGTGTGATACGATGGAAAATATTGAACGTTACCTATGATTTTAATTTGACAAGAGTGTTTAACTTGAATTTTATAAAGCCTTTAGATTTAACTCCTAGATTACAGAGAGAACTGGTAAGGAGCAAGATACCACCACAAAAAAAAAAAAAAAAATGCATCAAACAATGTCAGACATTCTAAAGAACAAGTAGTAAGACTTCAGCAAGTCAGAATGTCATCACAAAAGGTACTGTGGAAGAATGAAAGAGACTCAAGGGATTTAACAAGGTGTGTTTAGATCGGATCTTGATTCAGACAGACTACCTGCAAAAGGACAATAGATTTAAATATGGATTATTAGGTGATATTGATGAATTATTAATTGTATTAGTTGTCATAATGTCATTTTGGCTATGGAAGACTTTCACTTTTAAAGAAACATACTGAAATATTAGGATGGAATGTCATATCTATTTAACTTAAAATACATCTTCAGAGAATGTGTATGTACGTACGCATTCACTTTAATGTGGAAACTAAAAGCAGAATACATACACCAAGGATACTGAGTCAGCATTTGGAAGACTGTTCATTCAAAAGCTCTTCAAAAGTAGCTGCTTCTGTCTTCAACTGTCTTTATCTCCAGTCACCAAAGTATTTATTAACAAACATAATGGTAGTTAGGACTTACTTTGCATTAGAGAAGTGACTGGTGTTCAGTGTACATGGGTTGTCTAGAAATATTTTATAAGCACACTGGCTGTGAATTCTATTACTATAATACTGTTGGATCTGCCTGGAGTAAACCTATACACATTGCTTGACAGAGGACCCAAACAGAAAAGGAGATGGACTTCACTGTAAGTACAGACAGGTGGTGTGACCGAGTTGGTGTTAACCAATGCTAATCAGTGCTTGCTGAGTTTTAAAAGTCAGTCTGAGGCTTGCCTTAATTCTCACATTGTCATGTATCACTTCACACCTAAGGTGAAGGAAAAGAGACCTATACTCTTCACCTGGGGTCTAACTATTACCTAACTATTACAAGTCGTTAACCACCTACCAAAAGAACTGAATTCTGAAAGACCAATGAATGTAGTGCTTATGTCAGTCTGAAATAGGGTCTGATAGACTGCTGTAGAGAATAACTTCAGCTACCCAAGTGGGTTAACATTGTGTGGAGTGCGAAAACAATGATTGACTGGATGGAGAATTATTCTTAAAGATCTTAAGGTATGTAAAGACAAACCTCAAGACCGTGAAACTTCTGTTTTTGTCTAATTTAAATTAAGGGAAATTTCAAAAAATGATTGATTATTCTTTTATTTAGTTTTTCATATAAAATAACAACTGGATATCTATTTTCAATCCAAAGCTAATGCTCCACTTAATCTCAACAATCTCAAGGGATAGTTAAGTTACAAATCCCTTGCCTTTTTCTTTTTACTACAAAGCACATCATACTCCCTAAGAGATTCCGATTACCTTTTTAACAGCACAAATGTATTTATGCTAGTTCTTTGAAGCTAATCGTAAAACCATTTAAACCTATAATTCCCACCAAAGTGAAAAAAAACAAAGGATGTTTTATAGAATTTCTGGTCCCATTTAATTAATTGATCATAAATCATTGCTTGCCATTTGTATGCTAACTCTAAATAAGGCCAAGAAAAAAAATCTCAGGTCTTTTGTTCAAAAAAGCATTCCTGGTGCTGAATCTTGTCAAAATAATTCCCAGCTTTGTGGAAGCAGAGGAGAAAGAAGTTGCTTATCATTGGATCATTCAGGACTTGACACTCTTGCAGAGTAAGCAACATATTTTTAAAAATCAAAGGTCAAATGTCAAACCTTCCTGGTGACTTGTTTAAGATCCACTAGTCATTATTACTTAGAGCGCTGTGGCTTTCAGTGTTTTCTATTATTAACCCTTTGTGCATGAAAGAATTTTTACTTCATATATTGTAATTTGAATTCAATTACATGGTGTTTGAACATTTTTTTTTTTTGCCCCTTTTTATGTAATAGGCCTACTCCTGGCAAGTTGTCTGAATGAACATCAAATATTTGTGGAGTATATATTTTAAACTTCACCAGGAGCCCTTACTTAAAATAATGGCATCTAAAACACACATTGAAAAAAATAAAAAAAGATCTTATGTAGTAAGAAAAATCATTTACACTAAATTTGTATTTGCTTTTAGGTATTAACTTTGTGTTTGAGTATATTTCAAGTGCACCTAGAATTCTCAATCAAGTAACACATAGCTTTTAATGAAACAAATGGAAATTTAAATTTATTAGTATTTCTTATATACGGACTTAAGAGTCAAACTTACAAGTGAACAATCGGTTGTTTCCTCTTATAACATCTGCAGAGTGAGGGTTGATTAGACCAACTGCAGAGAGGTTGATATACTTCCTCCAGGAAGGAGGTTGGCCAGGAGGTTGATATACTTCCTCCAGGCCAATACCACTACCATTCATGCTGCTTGTACCAGTGAAGGATGGTGCTTTAAGATATGACCATGTCCTTGACAGAGCTAAGAAAAAGCAAAAGTGGCTCACAGCCCATCCTATTATTCTTATTTTTTTAAGTTTCTTTTCCCCACAGAGCAGACGCTAACATTTTCAGAAATATTTAAAGAAAATTAATAAACATGAAACACTACTTCAAGAAACACAAAAAAGTAGGTAAGAGTCTTCCGAGATCATCCACTTAAAGGTTGATAATAGACTTTGTTCAACTTGAATCTTTTTTTAGACTATTCTTCCTTCCTATTTTAATCTACTTCCAGAAAACTGCTTCCTTTTGGCAGCTGATGATGTTAATTGTACTGTTGACTAAATTGCCCTAAGGATGAATATCATGTGTTTAACTGGCTTATAAACCTCCAGAACCTCGTCTCCACCCAGTATTTGCCATAAGAAAACAACTCCCCTTGGAGAGAGTTTCAGTCTTTCCTGAATCCTATCCAGTTATGAATCACAAAGAATTGTGTATTATGAATAAGCTTCCAAACATACCTGTCCCTTTTCTCTATTTAACAGACAATTATCTCTGATAGTTACATATTCATTGTATTCCTAAGCCTTCCTGATCAGTACAGGACTATATTTTTACCAAATAGTTTCTGGTTTTCTATAGAAAAGTCAAGTCTTAAAGGACCCAAACATTTCTTTTGTTTATTGTGTGTGTGTGTGTGTGTGTGTGTGCGCGTGTGTGTGCGTGTGTGCACGTGCACACTGTCTTCAAAGTTGATTGAAGAAGACAGTGCTTATTGGCTTTTTTAAATAATGTTTTTAATTATAAAATTCACATGTTTCTGGTAGAAAGCAGATAAAAATCACCTATTATTCCATGATCCAAAGATAACAGTAGTGAAATTGCCCTGTATATCTTTACAATATGTTATAATATATGTGTGTGTGTGTGTGTGTGTGTGTGTGTATACATGTTTTACTCAATTTGCTTTTTTTTTAACAAGAAAGATTATATTATGCACATATTTTCTTAGCCTATTTTTCCTTGAGCAATATATTATTGTATTTTCACATAGCAAAAAAATTTTCCTATAAATTGTTCTAATGTAATCACAGTAATAGGGTATTTTAAAGCAGCTAGACAGTGTTCATCTTATGGCTATTTTTAGAGGTGAAGCAACAGAAAAAAACCTATAACAACAAAAAATACATTGAGCTTTTTTATACATTTTTACATATCAAAGAAATTTTTGCCAAATGTCTACTCTTTGCCTCTTATGTGCTAGGAAAACAAAGGTAAACAATATATTCTTAGACCAGTTGTAATATGGCAAAGTCAGTCAAATATTGTTTTCTGTGTGGTAGGTACTATGACAGAGATAGGCCTAGAAGGTATATGAGCACAGAAAACGGACATCTAAATCACAATGAAGGTCTCTGGTTAAGTGACACTAACTAAATTCTGAAGGACAAGAGGGAAGGGTATTGGGGAGTGAATAAACAACATAAGTAAATGGGCTGTCTAGAAATATTCAGGTAATATTTCATAAACTTGCTCCATCAAAAAGAATCAGGATTCCTAAGCTCCATCCATGGAGATTCCAATTCACCAAATTTAGGGTCAGGCAAAGAATATTTAACAACACCTTCAAGAAACTCTTACTTTAAAGCAAAGTTTCAAAACAATTCTGGTCCCTCCAACTGGAAGCCTGGTTGTTTTAAGTAAAAAGGTAAGGAACCGACAGCCATCAACAAGCCTTAGAAAGTGGCCAGAGATAGAATGTGTAGGGTAAGATTTGAGTTTATCCTGAGAGATAAAGGACAGAATCCAATCTTGCAGATCAGATTAGCATTTCAGAAAGATCATTCTGGAAAATGGAGTGTGGTGTGGAAGAAAAGCCGGTCTTGAGGCAGCTAATGTGGTAATCTAAGTAAGAAATTACGAAGACTTTAATCAAAAGAGTGGTTATAAGTAACGGAAAGAGAAGAACAAGAAATATTTAGGAAGTAAATGCCACAGGGTTTAGTGACTGATTGGTGACTGATTAGGGATTGTTGGGTGTGAGTGATCTAGGAAGACTCCCAGGGAAGTGAATTGGGAGACTGATAAGATATGGGCCATTCACCAAAACATAAGAAGAAAAAGGATGTTCTCATTTAGATAAACTGAGTTTCAGTAGATATTCAGGTATATAATTCAGTCTAAAACTCAAGTGAAAGTTTTGACATGAGGTATAGTTTGTGCTATAACTGTAGTGGAAGATGAAGCCATGCATCTGAGAAGAAAATAACCATAAAGCCATGGAGAAGCCAATACATAATGTTTAAGCAGAAAAAAAGAAACCTACAATGGAGACTAAAAAGATCATCAACTTTTTTTTTTTTTTTTTCTTAATAAAAGGATGGTGTCACAGAAACTAAAGAGAAAGAAGAACTCGGGAAGGAGACAATATCTTTCCATGACATGTGCTACAAGGAAATCAGGAAGATAAGGGCAAATGATGTCCACTGAACTGTGTCGTATGGAGGTCAATGGTGAATGTATCAAGAATGTCTCCTTTAGACATGTTTCTCATGGGCGAGGCCAATCAAATGATTTCTTCCTAGGAGCTGAATCTTGAGTTTGACACACAGGAAGGGAAGGCAATTGAACCTGAGTTTGTAAGTGTATGTGACCATGATGGTCCACAGTTCCATTTTTTATGATCCTTAAACGTTCTGCCCTTGGGAGACTTGGTTATTTTGCATTTTCTTCTATGCTACACCAGTATCTTTCCAATGAATTCCATTTTTTTCCTGTAAGTTATTCTGAGTTGGTTTCTTTTGCTTATAGTTAAAACCCCAAACTCATAAAGTAGTCTTGTTTTTTGTTTTCATTTTTGATGAGATAAATAAAGCATTGTTCTCTTTGTTTTCTGAGGTGAAGATAGTGGGATGGGGGTGGAGGTGACTGATATAATGAACTCATTGAGAAGGCAAGATGGAATGGAGTCCAAGCCCCAGGTTGAAAAATGAGCCTTTAGTTGGGCACCTCTTCCATCACAAAGGGGAGGTAGAAATGTCAATTTGCTTATACATAAGAGGAAGAGGAAGATGCATTTCTCACTTCATACCTCTGGCATTTCTCAGATAAATGGCAGAGCCATCATCTGCTCAGTCTGAGATAGGTTGATGGCAGAAAGGGGATTTGAGAGGAAAAGGAAGATTTAGAATAACCACTGTCAGTTTATCAGACACATGTTGACCATAACTGAGGCCCCAACCTTAGTTAGAAAGCAACAATATGTACTTACCACAACTGTCACTATATATTTTTCTCCAGAAACTCTCAGCTGCTCAGTTCCAGTGCCAAAGAAACACAATGACTATATTAGAGTTGAAAGTAATATTGAAAGCATGATTTAAGTGGTGGACACCAGTGTCTGGGGCTGGACAGGAGAAAATGGGAAGACAGAGGAGGGTTGATTGATTAGGGGAAAATGAAGGATTCAAAGCTCATGGGGTCATGAGGTCAAAGAGCAAGCATAGTTCAAGTAAGGACAAGAAAGTTACCAGAAACAAATGGTGGAGAGAAGCAGATGCCTTGCTTACACATGAAGCCTAAATCTGGATCTCTCTACAGATGGAGGATTTGTGTCCATCCATCTTCTGTTCTACTTTTTTTCCTTAGAAGGATTCCTAATGTTTTTCTGTGACTTTCACCCACTGGGTGGATGACCACTTGGTGGGGCTCTTGCAGAGAAAATGTCAGCCTATCGGTTAAATTATGTAGTTTAGTTTGGCCTAGTACGTTAAATAGGATTCATTGGGAAGCACTTTTTTGTTTTCATTTTTATGAGCTACCTATTCTTTATTGCTTCCAATGGAAAAATATCTGATCACTGGTACTCCTATCAACTAAGATTTGGAAAGGTTCTTTGATTTAACTCAACAATTACTGTTCTCTGTATTACCAGCCTAACCATAATCCTTTCTTTCTCTTTCCTCCCTGGCAATAGAAATCACCTTTAAGAGAGAATCAAAAAAACGGACCGTAATTAAGACATTACTCTTTTAGTCTTAGTCTATTAATATCTTTTTTTTTTTTTTAATTTTTTTTTTTTCAACGTTTTTTATTTATTTTTTTGGGGACAGAGAGAGACAGACAGAGCATGAACGGGGGAGGGGCAGAGAGAGGGAGACACAGAATCGGAAACAGGCTCCAGGCTCTGAGCCATCAGCCCAGAGCCTGACGCGGGGCTCGAACTCACGGACCGCGAGATCGTGACCTGGCTGAAGTCGGGCGCTTAACCGACTGCGCCACCCAGGCGCCCCAATAATATCTTTACTATCTTACCTCATAGGTTTAAAAAAATTCTCTTGCTTAGTGCCACCCTTCTTTACCACTGACTATGAAACAATAATGTGTTGCATAAATTGCCACCTAGCTTTTAGTCCATAGCAGCCATGTATTAAAATTGTAAGGCCAGTAATTACCAGTACAGAGAGTGGCGTTATCTGCTGTGACTTCCTGTTGAATTGTACTTTGAAAGTGTCTTAGCTGGTTAGCTTACTTGGATACTATGTGCCATAGACTACTTATTCTCCTTTCCCTGGCACAGTCCCTCCAAATGTGCCTTTATCTCTGCAAGGAGTGAATGTTGCTGAATTGCTGCATTTTCACCTCTATGACTGGCAGAAAAAATCAACCACAAGGTTTTATTACTTGATGTTTATAGTTTCACCTTGGTTTATGACTGACAACACATACTTTCTAATGTAGAGGGAGAAAAGCAAGTAAGTGCAATTAGACTGATAACTTTGCAACAAAATACTTATGTACTCCTCACAACTGACACCAGCAGTTGAAATTACTACACTGAGAAAAAGCCATTTGTTAGGTATGCTGGGGAAAGACTTCCTACTGGCCAGAAGGTTGGATAAAGGTACTCTGTGGTGTCTTCCAGCTCGGAGAGATTATGTTCAAAATATCAACTTAATTGCAGGGCCTGTCAACAATTGGAGCGCAAAGGTTTGCTCCAGACCTACAACCCAGCCTCATTGGACTTAAGGGAGATATGACAGAATAGAACACAGCCAGTGCGAAAAGAAATTAAGCCACATACCTGCATGATGATAGGGGCAGAGAAGAAATTGTTTATATGATATTGAGAGTGATTCTTGTATCATCTGAAAACATGTTGAAATCATATTATCTCATTATTTCTGATTTCTATTCAACTCTATGATGACTAAAGAAGATAGCTGCTATATTCTTTAATTGAAAAAGAAGGGAATTGATTGCGAAAGTTTTAAATTTTGACCTATGTAGTTGAATTGAATTGGAATTGAAACAATTGTCAGTCTTCCTAATGTCCAAGACAGGGAATTTACCAATTCTCAAAACTTTTCATTCCACAGACCTGTCAAGGGGTCCTCCTTAATTTAATTAGCATCCCAAATTATTTTCTGGGTGCTTCATCATGGTGCTGCTTTCTTCTAGAAGACACACACATGCACGCCCAAACACATACACACAGAGTGTTTGGGATTTTTTTTTTTTTGCTCCTATAGGAAATAGAAAATAGTCTCACCTTTTCTTAGTTTCATTTTCTTTCCACAAGAATGAGGAGTTGCCTATCAGAAAGAAATGAGCAAGAGCAAAATGAAAATAATTAGTGGAAAGAGAAAGCAAATTTGCAGGACAGGACCTTGAGAAAGAGGAGGAAAAGGTATGTGCAGTTGAGCTGAGCCATCATGTTCACTTTTCATTCTCTTGCAATGGCCTCAGGGATTAGCACTGGGAAGGCATTGCCCTAGTAGGGCAAGTGGGCAGGGGAGAAACATTGGACTGGATAAGAGGGTCAATGGCATAATCAGAACCTAAATAAAGAGGCATTAGTGTAGAAGAGAGTGTGTTTTGTTTTGGGGAAAAGAAGGGACAAGGACAGCATGTAAGAAAGATGTATAACTCTATTTGTATCATTCTTCAGTCCACTGAGTCTAGTAACCTATAGGCATTATAATTTTAATCTCAGTCCCTTCAGAAAGAGAAGAGAGTATGAGACAATGACTTATATGCAAGAGATTATTTGAGAAATGATCTTAAGGATCAGCGATGGAGAGATTGAAGAGAATAAAACAGAAGACAGGAAAATAGTACAGGGGATGTTCTGGAGTTGGACATGACCACAGGCAACCAGGGCATGATCCACTGGGACTTGCTACAGAGCCATGTAGAATGAGCCTCAGAAGTGTGCATCCAAGGGATAGAAGAGAGTATCATTTACCAACTGGGGTCCTCCTTCATTGGTCAAGAGTTGCCCCAAACACATTAATTCTCTTGTATAACATGTGAGGCATCTCAGCTGCTGAGTAGAGAAGCTAGGACACAAGTGGAGGGTGAGGAGAATGATGTCAGTTTCCCCCTAGCTGAGGATGGTGCCTCGGTGATGGCTGGAGTGAGGCTATGAGTTGGTTGCCTATCCAACAATTAACCCTACTAGAGATTAAAAAATAAAAAGGTTCTGGGAATAAGAAGAAATGGAAAAATAGTAAGTTTATAAGGAAAACTTTATAGAGAAGGAAAACTGGCAGATATCACCAGTGATGGGACCAGATGATATCATATGCCTCCTGGTGTGATACACTGAGAAGGAAACATTGTTACTCTTATGTAGGATTCTGCCCAAGTGTGTAACCTGGATCTAATCATCAGGAAACATCAGACAAACTGAAATTAACGTGCATTTTACAAAATAAATGCTTTAAACTCTTAAAAAATATCAATATCATGAAATAGAGTGAGGAAGACAAAAATGATTTAAAAATTACATGCAGTGTGTGATCCTGTTTAATCCTAAATGAGAAAAACAAGTTACAAAAGACATGATTAGAAAAATTTATAAAGTTTTAATAAGTCTGTTGATTAAAGTATTATATCAATGTTAATTTCTTGATTTGGATTATTTTACTATAGTATGTAAGTGAATATCCTCATTCTTAAAAAAATATACACTGACATATTTGGGGGTAAAGGATAATGATGTTTGCAACTTTCAAATGGTTTAGAAAATTAGATAGATAGATGATAGATGAAAGAGAGAGAGAAATCCAATGTGGCTAAACAACAACAATGGGTAAATATAAGTGAAGTATACAATGTTCTTTGCACTATTCTTGCAACTTTTCCATATGTTTGAAACTATTATAGAAAATTCAAATGATTAAGCTCTAAATCAAATGGAATATACCGAGAGTTCAAAAGACCCGAGTTCTAGTCCAAGTCATTGATGCTTGTTAAGCTTGAGTTTTCTCATCTAGAAGCTTGTCGAATTGTTGTAAGGACTAAATAAGGTAACATGCAAAAGAGGCTTAAAAGTTTAAAATAACACAATTGTGTAGCCTTGTTAGAAATGGAAGCCTGACATTTGAAAGATGGCTTAATAGTTAGGGTGTCTGATCATGCATCATCTAAGTGGTGACAGACATATCCAGAGAAATGGAAGAATGTGTGGGATCAAATGAAAGAAGAAAGCATTTCAGGTCATTTTCAGCTACTACCTCCCTTTCCCAAATTGGTTCCCTTCAACAGACATTTATTATCTAGGTACTAACTACCATGCATATTGCAAGAATGGCAAAGTTAAATGTCTTCTATCTTCAAGGAACTCAGAGTCTATCACAGGAGGATAAAGCTACAGAAATAAAAATCTATAATATGATGTGTTAAGAAATGTCTACAAAAACTCAAATAAGAAAAGCAATAAATCTGAGGTTTGGGGGCAGGTATAAGAGAGCTTCAGGCAGGAAGTAATTAATAGTTGAAGTGAGCCTTGATGAATGAGGAGATTGCTTAGAGATAAGAAAAAAACCATTTCAGGCAAAGAGAAGGCCGAGGAAGGCACAAAAATACTCTACATGTTAGTCTCTTGGCATTCTTTGCCTCCTGTGTAACACCTCCCCACATAACTTCCTAACACACATGATGCCCTGATAATTCCCTCTGTTTTTATTTCTTTTCTATCAGTATCTTTGAAGTTGAAAGTATATTAAAATACTGAGTGGCCTACCACAGTCGTGAAGAATGAATGAAAGCTCCCAACAAAAGTTTGTTTGGGGGCTAATTCCCTTAAATCTGGTCTTGGATGTCAAGGTTTTGGAATTGTGGAGGAAGAGGAGGAGGGGAAGGGGAGGGGGAGGGCCGGGGAGGGGGAGGAGAAGAAGAAAACATATGCATACCATGAAGTTTTCTTCTTTGCTTTGGGGTCTGGGTTATTTTACAGAGCATTTTGATCAATGGTGCAAATTATTTGAATTACCAATTCTGACCAAAGCTCTCAGAAATGATGTCAATGAATACACATGCTGTAGAAAGGAAAAGAAGCAAGATTTTTCATAAAGCCACAACAAACTATTTTGGGATACCCAGAAGATGTCTGGGTTACTACGGAAAACGGTCAGCTATGTCCTGATTTAGGACTTAAGTGAAAGACACCTCTGTGGTTAATAATTTCACTTGTGACAAGGGAGCAGCAGCCCCTGGCGGGTATGGAGCACAGCGCTACACAGAGGTGCAAGTAGAGTTTCGGTTTCGATTTTGGTCTCCCTTTCTTTGAAATGATTGTAGCTTCTGCTTTTGAACAAACAGTAGCAGTTTCTGATCCCTGTTTTACTATACTGAAGAACAAAGTGAGAACTTGTTTTTGAGACAGGAAACGCTGGTGAAACTCCTAGCTCTATCAGCACTTTCTAAGCAAATTTAGGCACATTTCTTCCATTCTGGAGCTTTTAAGGTCTTCCTCTCCACAAGACATTCAGTGGAAGCTGGGAGCTAGAATAATTCTGACCCTGGGCATCAGTAGCCTAATCCTCTCATTTCATACCTGGAAAACTGAAATCGTAGCACTACTGACTTTTTTTAAGTAGTACAAAGACATACTAGGCAAAGTGTTCTAGTCATCTTGGAAGAAAATTATGTACTCTAAAATAGCAACTTGGAAGGCATTGTAAGAACCCTGCTCCAACTTTGTGATATATGGATCAAGTGTCATTTGCAGGACACAGTGATTTAAGATGGGTATTCTGGGCCTCTCATTTTGAAAAGTCACCAAAATGCAACCTGTTAGAACGGTTTTAGCTCTGTAGCCTTTAACTGCCAATATATGCTAAAATAAGTCTTTTTTTTTATTCACACAAATTCTTCCCTCTCTTCTATTCTGTCCACCAACTCAATATATATAATAAGATCTCCTACTCAGTTTAGGCCATCTCTGGCTCTTCTGGAATATTCTATCCTTCTCAGGGCTGCCCTACACTTGCATTTTAAAGGTAATTTACCTATAATGAAAATGATAGCAATTTAAATATTCTCTACCTCTAATGAAAATGGTAGCAACTGGCAGGTAGGGGACATTTCTCAAACTCTGGGATTCTCAGATTCCATCCTCAGGATGGATTCTGAAATCCTCAGAGTGTTTCAGAAATTCTCTAGAGGTAGCTTTGTTAACATACAGCCACTTGTAGCCCATGTTGCTTTTTTCCTCCCTTGGGATGCATGGCGTTAATTAACAATATTTACCTTACAGAGTCCCACAGTGCCACAGCCTTATATGCCTTTCCCAGGTAAACCAGATGGAGCGAACTACTACTTCTGTTTCCAAACCCCTAGCCGAGCCTCTCTCCCACACAACAAACTCTCTCTTTCAGTTAATACTTAAAAGCTACTCATGTGAGCTTTATTCTTTTGGCTTCATGGTTTAATTGCCGCTAAAATTAAAATGCTTTTTGCATTATTATTAATTATTTACACCTACTGCAGTGGAAGAATCTGAACAATTTTGATAGATGACTGCTTAAGACTTTGAGTGAATTAACTGTTATTGATCACTTTGGGAATGAATTAAGGGTCACTGTTCACTTGCTATGTTCTGAGCCCTTGACTGGACACGTTTTTAAAGGCACTTTTGGTATATTACTTTTTTAAAGTCTCACAATAATTCTGCCATGTTGGCATTCTTATTCCTAGTTTTCAGAAGGGAAAACAGGTTCAGAAAGTAGGAACGGTTTACTATAAGTGGTAGCCAGCATCTAAATTCATGCCTACGGGTCAGATACCTAAGCTGACAGACACTACGGTTTGGCACATGCACGTTCTTATTCTGGACGGTGGTAGGAAGAGCAAGGATAGATAAGAACCAGAGATCTGAGGGGAGACTGGTATGGGGTGCAGCAGAAGGAAACAAGAAAAACAGATAATGGTGAGGCACGTGGGTGGCTCAGTCAGTTAAGTGTCTGACTTTGGCTCAGGTCATGATCTCATGGCCCGCGGGTTCAAGTCCCACATCAGGTTCTGTGACGACAGCTCAGAACCTGGATCCTGCTTCAGATTCTGTGTCTTCCTCTCTCTCTGCCCCTCCCCTGTTAGTGCTGTCTCTGTTTCTCAAAAATAAATAAACTTAGAAAAACAGATAAGGGAGCAAGAGAAGTGAAACATAAAGTGAAGAAGATCTACTCACCTTAGAATGTTTATTGAGTGATTACTTTAAATCTTGGCACAGGAAGGAAGAGACAAATGCCTCAAAGAGCTCAGGCAATAGCAGAAATGGCAAGCTTGGGGACCTGCGGGCCAAGGACAGGCTGCAAATGAGTGGTTCATTCAATGCTGGTCTACTCAAGAGTTTTTAAATTTTTTAATTAGCTGTCCATATTTTTCTGTTTTTTTTTTTCTTTTTTTTTTCATATGAAATTTATTGTCAAATTGGTTTCCATACAACACCCAGTACTCATCCCAACAGGTGCCCTCCTCAATGCCCATCACCCACCTTCCCCTCCCTCCTACCCTCCATCAACCCTCAGTTTGTTCTCAGTTTTTAAGAGTCTCTTATGCTTTGGCTCTCTCCCACTCTAACCTCTTTTTTTTTTTCTTCCCCTCCCCCATGGGTTTCTGTTAAGTTTCTCAGGATCCACCTAAGAGTGAAAACATATGGTATCGGTCTTTCTCCGTATGGCTTATATCACTTAGCATAACACTCTCCATTTCCATCCACGTTGCTACAAAGGGCCATATTTCATTCTTTCTCATTGCCACGTAGTACTCCATTGTGTATATAAACCACAATTTCTTTATCCATTCATCAGTTGATGGGCATTTAGGCTCTTTGCATCATTTGGCTATTGTTGAGAGTGCTGCTATACACATTGGGGTACAGGTGCCCCTATGCATCAACACTCCTGTATCCCTTGGGTAAATTCCTAGCAGTGCTATTGCTGGGTAATTGGGTAAATATGTATTTAATTTTTTGAGGAACCTCCATGCTGTTTTCCAGAGTGGCTACACCAATTTGCATTCCCACCAACAGTGCAAGAGGGTTCCCGTTTCTCCACATCCTTGCCAGCATCTATAGACTCCTGATTTGTTCATTTTAGCCACTCTGATTGGCCTGAGGTGGTAAGCGTTTTTGTTTTTGTTTTCAAATAATTGGTACATGCACATGAAACAAACTTCAAAAAGTAATGAAGGATGTACAGTGAGAAGGAATTAATTTTTCCAACTTGGCTCCCAACCGCCCCCGTCCATTACAGAGACAAGCCTGTTTTCAGTTTGTTTTATATCCTCCCACAGTTAATCTTTAAATATGTATAGTGTGTACGTATATATAATGTAAGCATATTTAGTATTTATAATATATATTCTTCAAGTTAAAGCATATACATGTTATTTTAAAAAACAAAAATGCAAATGGTAGCATTCAACATAAACTGTTTATTTTACATATTGCCTTTTTTTTTTAACAATATGTATCACGTCAGTATATATGGGCTGCCTTATGCACCCTAATGGCTACATAGCATTCCATGGCATTTAGGTACCATAAGTCATTTAACCAGATTCCTTTTGATGGGCAATTAAGACATTTCCAATATTTTACTATTAGAAAAGTGTTGCAGTGAGTGTCCTTATGCACATGTCATTTTGCATGTATGCAACTATGTTCGTAGGGCAAATTTCTAAAAGCAGAATTGCTAAGTCAAAGATATGTACATTTATATATACTCAATTTTGACAGTCACTGCCAAAATGCTCCACATGGAGGTATTCTCAGCTCATGTTCCCACCAGCAATATATGAGAGCATCTATTTCCCTATACTACACTATTTGACTTTAGCCAATCTGTAGATGGAGTATTAAGTCTCTATGGTTTGTATTTGGATAGCCAACATTTTTATTTTTTTTAATAATTCTTTAAAGTTTATTTTTCTTTGAGAAAGGGATAGAGAGCAAGCAGAGGAGGGACAGAGAGAGGGAGACAGAATCCCAACCAGGCTCTGCACTACCAACACAGAGCCCGATATGGGGCTTGAACTCATGAACTGCAAAATCATGACCTGAGCTGAAGTCAAGAGTAGGACACTTAACTGACTGAGCCACCCAGGCGCTCTTGGATAGCCAACATTTTTAAATGCAGGGTATTTCATGAAAGAAAAAAAGATAGGGTTCCAATTCCTCTTTTCAAAAGTCTGAAATCTAGTAATTCTACACTCACATCCCCAGATGGTTAACAGCTGACTAATGACTAGTGTCCAGAGATAAGGCATGTGTACTCAATATTGTGCCCTGCCCCCACACAAACATGCAACTCCATATTCTTCCTTAACCCCAAAGCCAGAAGCCACTTACCATTTATCATTTTTCAGTACAGACTCATTTACTAATTTCTATTACTTTTCTGGCTTTAGATACTTGACGTTTCAACTGGTCTAGAGAAAAATTAAAAATAAAAGAGAAAACGAATAAAGCAAAAAAATAAATACAGTAGATAAAAGAGACTGAATGGTAGGTGAATATAGAAGAAAGGTATGTTAACCCAGTTCATGAACAACAAATTTCAGGCTCTTATGAATGATCAGTCATCCCTCTAGAATTTTATTATCAGATTATTCACGCAAATTTAATCCAGCATTGAATTAATTTTGTGCCTCTGGCACAAACATCTCAGAGTAACTGAAAATTGGGGGGACAGCTCTGGATGTGAATCTAATCTTATAACAAACTTCTCTGGCTTTCTAGAAGGCAACTATCTTCTAAATACCCAGGTGCAGGAAGCATCACATTGCTTTATTTTCCTAAATCAGATTAAATTTGGAGTCACACCCATCCTCACACAGGAAAAAAAATCAGCAGGTGTTAGTTGTCATGGGGAGACAACTGAGGAAGTCCTCCCTGAGGTGGGTTGATGCTGCCCTGATAACTTGGAGAAGGACTCCAGTCTGCATTCTGTCATTGTCTAAAACCTGTGATGTCCCCTGAAGACCAGCAATCCACTCCCTTCATGGTAATTATGGACACAGGGAATTTTTGCCATGATTCACTTTACTTTCCCCCCCCTGACAAAACAGAGGCAGGAGGAGACGTTCTAACTGAGGCCTTTAGAAATAAATTGCTGGCTACTCCTCTCTTGTTCGGGGAAAGGAAATGCTTTATTCTTCCTTTTTTAATTCACAGTGGGGAAAAAAACCACATCTCTTTGGCTTTGATTTTCTCAATAACTCAGGCTGCTGCCAAAGGAAGAAAGTTCTCTGTAAATTCTGCAATTTAAAAGAAGATTACGTCTTTTTTAGATTGGATCCATAAAATAGATCAGGTCCTAGATTAACCAGGCCAATCTAGAGAATATTTAAATTGCTCTATATGAACTTCACTGTCAAGAATCCTTGGCTGTGCACTGGGCCCTTTTTCTGTAGAACTATTTTTGGAAATACATCTAGCCTGGATCTGAGGGTCACTATCTTGAAATTTTTGCCACGTATTAATCTCTTCAATGCTTATCTGTCATTAAATCCATTCTCTTCATGACTGTAAAATGATCTGTTTGAAATAAAAGATAGTTACATTTACTATCCTCAAGCTTTCAGTTGAAGGGAGGAATGTGGAGGGGAGGGGAGGACAGTTAAATTCAGGTTCAATTAAAACTGGAAACCAGATATGAGTCAGAAAAATCATTACTCATACGGATTTTCCTTCTTTTCACTACAGACAGACTGCCAAATACATATGTATCCAAATAAGTCTTCCTTTCCTGAAATAAAGTTACTACAGAAAAATAAATCCCAGGGCAAAGAATAAGGATATACATGACAGTTTACCTATTTTTATAAGATCTCAGCAATTGACTACAATCGAATACTTTGTTCAATGCCCATTTCCCCCAATATTTTGTGATATTTCTAACAAACAATCTGAAATTCTTGAGACCAATAGGAAAGAAGGTATTTTTTTTTCCAATAACTAAAAATTTATCCAATATTACATTTAAACTAGTTTTAGTTATAAGATTAGTTGGTTCTCAAAAGTCCATTTTGTTGTTTCTGCTTTAGAGATAAGTGTACAAAGTTGGAATCCTGTTTACATCTCATGTAGGAGAACAGTTAAGGCTATAAAAACTCGACCCTGTACCTTGCCCCCTCAAGTGTAAGCCTGCATCCAGAATTCCAGCTTTGAGAATGTTAAGTTGGATTTGCAGTGATTGGGTCTCCAACAAGGCATTTAATATTTTGATGAGAGACTTTTGCACTAATTTAATGCAAAATTGTTATAGATAAATAATTTTTACAGAAGGAGGTTTTCCAGAAATAAAGTTGTTTTTAAATCAGAATGATGTCATAGTAAAGCCGTATATCAAGAACAATTACTTAACATGTGGTCTGTGAAAATTAAACCCATTATAGATTTTATGCGATGAGTCACCACAGTTATAGTCACTGAATAGTGTCAACAGTGCAAATTTTGAATAGAATTTCCAGTTCATAGAAATTTTGGCACCTTTTATACATAAAACATTTCAGATTTCTCCACGTCCCACATGTTTTGTTTTGTTTTGGTTTGCATGGTTTCAACTCAGAGCTTCTCCAGAACTCTCTTAGGGAGAACAGCTTCCCTCCACCATCCCAGGTTGCTATTCTCTCTTTTTTCTTTATCCATCTGACATCATTTGCTTTCTACCTTCCACACATTCCTCATATCTTACCTATTTAAGAGTGATGTTATGATTTCATTACCAAAACAAATAAAACCAAAAAAATAAATAAAACTTTCCTGTCATTTCAGTGGGAGCTTGACAGGGAAGCATGATCTTTCTTTTAGAACACTTTCAGTTGCCTCTTTATCACCTATTCACAAAAATAATAATAATTTCCTCAGACTAGTATTCCTGCCCTAGAAGATCTCTCCAAACTTCCTGTGTTACTTCCAAATAATTGTTCAATAAAACTGCTACCATGAGTTCAGTTGTGTCCCCTGAAAAGATATGTCAAAGTCTTAACCTACCTCAAAATGTGACCTTATTTGGAAACATGGTTTTTACAGAGGCAATCAACTTAAAATGAAGTCCTTATGATGGGCCTTAATCCAGTATGACTGGTGTCCTTTAAAAGGGTGAACTTTAGACAGAGACAGACATGAACAGAAGGAAGATGATGTGAAGACCCAGGGAGAACTCCATGTAATGATGGAAGACTGGCGTGACGCATCTGTAAGCAAAAGAACGCTGAAGATTTCTGGCAAACCACCAGAAGCGAGGAAGAGGCAAGGAAGAATTCCCCTAGAGGTTTCGCAGGGAGTATGGCCCTGCCAACAACTTGATTTCAGATTTCTAGCTTCCAAAATTGTGAGATAATAAATGTCTATTGTTTTAAGCCTCTAGTTTTTAGTAGTTTGTTACGACAGCCCTGGGAAACTACTATAATGGTCAAGCAAATTTCAAGCTTCTCTTAATATTATTTATTTTGCTTCTATTTTTTTCTTCTTTAAAAAATGATATCCTTTTATAGAAACCCAACTATGTCTTACTTCCTCTGTTGCCACTGTCCCTTGGAAAAACAATCATTCCTTGGAATTGGAACTCTTATTGCATTTCCTGTGTTCTTAATACTGACAATTCATTATATCCCGTAGGTATTTAGCTTGAATGCATATGTTCTTTTCCTTATACTAGACCTTGAACAGTGGCTGTGTTTTATCTTTTGATATTTCTTAGGTTAGCATTGATTTATGTAAAAGTACTGAATGAATATTTTTAGTGACATGATGTTGTCTCACAATTATATTTTAAATAATTCAGTGAAACATGGTAAACACAAATGACCATATCATTCAAATAATGTTTTTAAGTTTTTTCATGTTTATTTATTTATTTTCAGAGAGAAGGGGTCGGGGGTGGGCATGCACAGGGGAGGGGCAGGGAGAGGAAGAATCCCAAGCAGGATCAGAGACTGACGTGGGGCTTGATACCAGGAACTGTGAGGTCATGATCTGAACCAAAGTCAAGAATCGGACACAACCAACTGAGCCAGCCAGGTGCCCCAAGAATTATTTTAATGTACTCTAATTCCATAAATAATACACCCAACAGTACAAACTTTTTCTTCCAATTATTTTTATATGTGTGTGTAAAGATCAAACTTAGACTCATAGTATATGTATATATACTATATATATATATATATATATACTATATATATATATATATAGTATATATATATATATTCAGTTCTATATTCCACTTTAATCATTTACTATTCATTTAATAATGATCATAAAATCTTTTTCTTCCATTTTTATATGCTTATGTGGTATTTAAAGAATAAACTTAGAATCATAATATGCATTCCATTTTTTAATTCAACTTCATTTATTTAGCAATGTACTCTGAGAAATTCCCATAAATTTAAAAAATATTTAAAAGCATTATTTTTATTATCTGTTGTGGTGGTTAATTTTATGTGTCAACTTGACCAGACTAAGGTTATGCCCAGATAGCTGGTAAAATATTACTTCTGAGTGTGTCTGTAAGAGAGTTCCTGGAAGGGATTAACATTTGATTCAATAGAATGAGTAAAGAAGATCAGCTCTCATCAATGTAGATGGGCATTATCCAATCTCTGGAGGGGGGCTACATTGAACAAAAAGGCTCTGGAAGAGCTAATTCTCTCTTCTTGAGTTGGGAATCCATCTTTTGGAAATCAGATATCAGAGCTCTAGGTCTTTGTCCTTCGGACTCTGGGACTCACACCAGGGGCTTCCTGGTTCTCACGCCATTGGTTTCACACTGAATTATAGCACCAGCTTTCTTTGTTCTTTAGCTTGCAGATAGCAGATTGTGGGACTTCTCCACCTCTCTAACTGCATAAGCCAATGTCTATAATAAATTTGCATATTAATTTATTCATAATTTATAGTGAATTTATTATAATCATATATGTGAATTTATTATACAAATAGATGTATTTATATAGAAAGAAAGAGTATCAGGTATAAAGATTATGTGTGTATGTATACATATGGTATCATAGAATATATAATTTTCTCTGTTTCTCTGGAGAACGCTGACTAATATAGCTATTTACTACTGCAATCATATGTTTATACCATGTTTTAACAATTCTCCTCTTTATAACCAATATAATCCCAAGAGTAATTTTACTCTTATAATTTCATGAAGATTATTTTTGTTCTTTGGTAACATCTAAGATCACTTTCTTGAGTAGATTACTGGAAAAAGAATTCCTAGATCATTGGTATGGATATATCTGTGATGCTCAACACAAGTCATCAATTGCTCTTCATATCTGCTATTCTGGTGTAAGGTACCATGGGGGTGCCGGGGTGGCTGAATCTGTTGAGCATCTAACTCTTGATTCTGGCTCAAGTCATGATCTCAGTTTCCTGGGATCGAGCTCTTTGTCGGGCTACATGCTGAATGTGGAGCTTGCTTGAGATTTCTCTTTCCCTCCCTCTGCCCCTCTCCCCAACTTGTGCTTTCTCTCTCTCCCTCTTTAAATTAAAATAAAAATGTTTTAAATAATAAATAAATAAATAAAGTCCCACCAGGAGTGTATAAAAAGCACTATCACACCTTAACCTTGAAACATTTTGGTATTATAACTTTTAATGGTAATACAATGAGTAAAATTGTTATACTGGCCTAATTTTTTGATTACCTGGAATGGTAAATGTTTGTTAGTCATTTATATTGCTATGAATTTTCTTTTTAAGCTCTCTAGTTATTTTTATATTGTGGTATTTGTATTTTTCTATAAGAATAGGATGTCTTCTATCTGTAGTCTAGGCTCAAGTTTAAAGCCGAGGCCCAGAGGCACAATGTATCCTCCATGATAAATAGCAACATCAAAATGCCACCAAAAATTGAGACCAGACAGTTCCTCTCTTGCCAAGGTTTATGAAGAGGCAGTAAAAACAACCCTATTTCTCCCAGCCTCTTCCCACTCACTGTTTGCCACTCCAGATAAAGCACAGGACTAGAGAGCACAGAGTAAGTTTCAGAATTACTGTTTTTGAGTATTTGAATACTGGACAGTTTTTTTAGTGTTTCCTCAACCCCTACACCCATTCCCTGAAGTCATTCCCACTGGCCAGAGACACAGCTTTTGGTGGTACTAAAGATGCGGATATGAGGTTATGGTTTTAAATTATTTAGGATCTGCTTAATAACAAAGCGACTGGAAGGTTTTGGAACCTGTCCAAGAAAGTGTTAAGGGATGAAAAAGAAAATTTGACACAGCACACTTTTAACCAACGATGTAACAAAAAAAGGAAGTCTTCATTTTTATACCTGAGCAAGTAGAAACAGCTCAATGATCTGTTATACTCATTAATGTAATGTACTTTTTACTTTGTGTTAATATGTATTGAAAATAGCTTTCTCAATTTGTCTTTTGCCTTTTATTTAAATTTGTTATTTAATGTACTCCGTTACATGAAAACTATTGGTCCTCCTTGCACTTTAAATGAATTTTTTACCATGCATGATTTGTAACTTCATGCTTTGATCATTTGAGAACTGTTGGTTCACTGAGTTACTCAGACCTTCCAAATAGTGACACATTTCATTACCCAATTATCAAAAATAACATCACATTTATTAATATCACCATAAAAAGCATTTTTAAAATATTTATTTCCAAGCTTTTAAGCTCACAAGGGTGGATTTTTCCCAAAATTCTAACTTTTAATTGAAAGTTACAACTTCTTCATTGAAAACAAAATACTGTCATTTATTGTCCTTGAAGTAACAGGCTCACTTCATTCATTATTGAGAAAATATCTGCCAAATATGCAAATATGAATAATCCTAATGTGTCTGTCAATAGCCCTTTCATGTACAAATGGTACCCTTCCATGAGAAAAAGTATGTAGTTCAGCTTACAACTTACACAATCACACAAAACAAACGTTGTATTTTGGTATGTAACAAAAGTGCTATATGCAAGACTTCTCATTTGGCACATAGAATATTAAGACAACATGTACTAAAGACTCAAGTTTTAATAAATTTAATCATTTTACTACCTCATCAGCATCTTCTGTGAACAATTTTTTTTTTTTTTCTGTGAGTGCCTAGTAGTGAATTATTATTTGACTCTTAGTCCAATTTGGTGCCATTTCCTTGATGCACACAAAAGGACTAAAGATATTACCCACTATTGGTTTTGTGCCATCAGTATAAGTGAACACTAAGAAAATGACAAATGATATCTTAGTTCTATATAAATACAGTTTTGATCTCACAGCCTTCCTTAAGGAGTCTTTGAGATTCCTAAGTTTCCATGGGCCACACATAGAGAAATACTGTTGTACGGGATACTACAATAGTGAATATAATATTACTAGGTTCATTGATGGTAGTACTGATAGAGGTATTTCAGGAAGGGAAGGTACATTTTGAAAACTTATCCAAATGTATCCCAAATAAGAATGTATTTAAAGTAATCAACCTGCTACCAAATTACTGGCTGCTCTTTCAAGGGAATATCGCCATTTCAGAGATTTGGTGATGAACTATGCTATTGACCAGTCAAGCACTCAGCAATGGTGGTAGCCAGATGAGCTTTGATGAGAGTAAGTTTATGGTGTTGAGTCCCTGTATAATCCCCACTCCTGCTATCAAGCCACTTTGTAAGCTCTTAAGTAAGCCACTGAAAATAGTGGCTAAGTGTTATCCACATAATCAGTCATTATGTCTGGCTAACAATTGCCAGATTCCAGTTTGTGACTTTGGGTAGGAATTCACATGAAACAAATCTTCATATACTGTCCTCGTTTCTAAGGGGTACATCTACATACGTCTTCCCCAGATGTCCTTGTCTCCAATCTTCCAATATTATAATTTACAAGTCTCTGAATATCCAGCATCAACCACTAGCCCCTACTCATGTAATCCATACCTCTGGCCCTCTCTCCCTTCAGGCACAGTGGGCAAGCAGATATACTGCTTGAAGTTCTTCTCAGTGAAAGTATTTCATTTCCTTACTATCTGTCCAGACCACCCCTGAATTGGGCCATAATTATGCTGCAATTCACGTCTATCTGTGGCAGTATACCATGAAAAAGCATCTGTAAACCGGGCCTGAAGTTCCTCTTCCTCAGTCATCTGGTTAGAGGGAACTCCTCATGAGATCACTGATGTCAGTTGAAGGAAAAGTAGAAGGTGTCATGAGAGTCTGAACCTCAAATGATACAAATTATATATTTAAAATCTCTTTGAGTTTGGTCTCACACCACTATTTCTTTATGATGGAGTACTGTTCATGTCCAACTTTAAAACTTTTTAATGTTTATTTATTTTTTAGAGAGAGACAGAGACAGAGCAAGCAGCGGAGGAGCAGAGAGAGAGGGAGACACAAAATCTGAAGCAGACTCCAGGCTCTGAGCTGTCAGCACAAAGCCCGACATGGGGCTCGAACTCACAAACTGTGAGATCATGACCTGAACCGGTCAGGTGCTTAACCAACTGAACCACCCAGGCGCCCCTCCTGTCCAACTTTAGAGCTTTGTGGATCACATAATACCCAGCTCATGACAGTCATCTCCTATTGCCTGGTCACTTGGTGTTCCATGACTAGGTATTTAGTCCCAACCAGAACTAAATGGTACTAGTAGCAAGAAAGGCGCCATTTCTCACAAGGAGAATGAATACCTGCGTGGTTTTGCTTTAAATTCTAGGTGCATGGATTTTCATTCTCTATAGGGATTTGCCAGAAACTTCAATGGACAGGCCAAAAAAGCCACAGACCTGCTGATTCTAACTGGTAGACAAGCTTGTATTGTATCCTGGACCAGCTTCAGAGCTTTCTTTTCCTCTGAGTGCCATTTGAAACTTACTAAACGTGCAAAGTAAATCACTCAAATGAGGCACATATTGGCTCCAGAACCCAAGGAGGCCTGCAAAGTATTATATCTCTTTCTTAATGCTAGTAGGTAGAAGATATATTAACTTTTACTGGGAAAGAAAGATCTCAATGTATTTCAACCCTCTAGAGCCCTAGAACCCCATCAAGTTTCCATGGGTTTATCTTCTACCTTCTGGCACAAATATTTGCTACTTCCTGCCCAACAGGTCTCTTAGTAAGATTTCATAGATTTTGTAGTCTGGATTACGCCAGAGAGCCTTAGAGCTAAAGGCAATAGTGAATATGTTTTGTTGATCTGACCATGTAGAAGCAAATTGCTTCTTGACTGATAAAGAGAGAATAAAGTATTTGCCAGTGCACTAGCTGCATATCACTTGTCAGAGATCATGTTGTTTTGTTCCAGTAAGGAGACCACGTCTATAAAAGCAGCAGCATTTAGGGTCATCACCTGATTAAGTTTATGAAAATCCTCTACCACTCAGGCCAAGTCAACACGTGAATCTCTCCAGACTTTCATGGTGACATTAATCTCCACAGACCTCTTCAGGGAAGTGGTATTGCCTTTGATTCAATATTTTGGCTGAGCAGGGCAATTCCAGTGGTTTCCATTCAGTCCATCCTATCATATAAGCCATTACTTCACAGGCCAAGGAGCCAATGTGCAGAGTCTGTTGGCTTGTAAATATGTTCTATACCTTGGTAAATAATCTATGTCACTTTCAGGAAGGTAAAGAGGATATTATGAAGTATACACTAATGAAAGAAGGGAAGCATTCTTCCTCAAAGGAACCCTATTCATATCTCGATTTTGGATATCTATTTCTACACCAGTACCGAACTGTTTCTATTAATACAGCTTTATAATGTGTCTTGAAAACTTATAAGGCAATTCCCAAATTCTTCAGAGATTATTTTGGTGGTCTTATGCATTTGCTTGTCCTAATGAATTTTGGAATCCATTTGGCAAAATTCACACACAAAAAAATTCAATTAACATTTTTATCAAGACTGTTTGGATTTGTAAAATAATTCAGGAAACACTGACTTTTTAAAAATAACATTAGGTTATCTCATCACTGAACATGACATAGATACTTATTTGGATATTTTATATCTTTTATTAAATTATATAATTCTCTTATTAGTTTTACTGCTAATTGGCCTCACATAAAAAATGTAAAACTTTTATGAACACATATTCTCATCTAGCCACTTCCCTTCTCCCCTTTACAGGCAAACTTCTTGAATTACCCACACTACCTTTCATATTTACTCTCCTTACTTCTTCTTAAACTAATGTAATTTGGATTCAATGAGCCCCACTTTATCAAAACTGCTCAGTCACCAAAGACATATATAAGCTAAAAAAATCCAAAAGCCTTGTCTTGATGCTTATCTTTCTTGACTTTTAAAAATTTTACATGTTTTCACTTCCAATTTCCAGTTCTGCATGTAAGGAACTTGGAAGTTGCCACTCCATTTTAATGACAAGTAAAAAGCCGAACAAACTAAAAAATCAACAATTCTACAACTCTTCTTGCATCCATAGAAAAGAGAGGACATGGGGAAAGTTGCTCCCCCAAGATTAGAGAGACAGATAAGTGAATATAGGGAGCAGCAGCTTACTAGGCCAGAGACTCAGGAGCAAAAATTGCCTGGGAACCACTGCCAGGATAGGAAAGCCCTAACTGTAATTGGCTGATGCTGGAGGCCAACAATGGACAACACTGAGAGCTAAAAACTCCAAGGTGACCCAGTCATAGAAAGGTCCCCCAAATATTGTGAGATTTATCTCCAATAGCTGGACCAGTTTCCCACACTAAATATGTGATTAAAATCCCCTTGTGATTCTGGCAGAAAGAGGGGGGGAAGAACCATTTTTTAAAATGTTTATGAATTTATTTTGAGAGAAAAAGAGAGAGAGAGAGAGAGAGAGAGAGAGAGAGAGAGAGAGAGAGAGAGAAAGCATGAGCTGGGGAGGGGCAGAGAGAGAGGGAGAGAGAGAATCCCAAGCAGCTCCATGCTCTCAGAATGGGGCTCGATTCCACGGAGTATGAGATCATGACCTGACCTAAAATCAAGAGTTGTACTTTTGAATGACTGAGCCACCCAGGTGCCGCAAAAAAGAACCATTTTTAAATACACCAGAGCATTCTGTTCTGTTCTGTTGCCTGTTGAAGGCAACAAAGCTTGCCTTCAGGGGAAATTATTTAACTAGAGCTTAATCTGTTGGAATATTACCAGAACCTTACTGACATAAGGGAAAGGAAGTATCCACCTCTAGCCAACTCTAGCTGTCTTGTCCCACCTAAGGGTTCTGAAAAAAACTAAAACTCTAGTGAAGTTCATAGCCCAGACAGATAGGCTCACTAAAAGACTGAGTCCTAATCACTGGACTATAGGATGCTTCCCCTCTGCCCACATCTCAACACCACATCACTAAAGGCCTATTTATAGCCGTTCCTTTTATTCAGTAAATTATGTCCAAATATCAAGAAAAATTACCAGACATCCCAAAAGTCAAAAAACACAATTTGAAGGGACAGAGCAAGTATCAAAAACAGATATGGTAGAATGTTAGAATTATTAGATTGGGAATTTAAAACAATTATAATTTATATGCTAAGGGATCAAATGGGTAAAGTAGATAGCATACAAGAACAGATGGGTAATATAAGCAGATAGATGGAAAACATAAGAAAGAATCAAGAAGAAATGCTAGAGATAAAAATCACTGTAACAGAAATGAAGAATGTCTTTGATGGGCTTATTTGATGGGCATGGGTGAGGAAAGAATTTCTGAGTCAGAGGATATATCAATAGAATCCTTGAAGTGCAAAAAGAGCAAAGACTGAGGGAAAAAAAAGGAACAGAGTATCCAAGGACTATGAGATGACTATAGAAGGTGTAACATACACGTAATAGGAATACCAGAAAGAGAAGAAAGAGAAAGGAACAGAAGAAATATTAGAAAGCATAATGACTGAGAATTTCCCCAAATTGGTGTCAGACCCCAAACCACAGGTCCAGAAAGCTCACAGAATGTCAAGCAAGATAAATACACACACACACACACACACACACACACACACACACACACACACACATAAAATCACTATACCTAGGTGTATCATAGTCAAATGATAAAAAATCAAAGATAAATGAAAAATCCTGAAAAAAGCCAGAGCATAAAAACACCTTACCTATGAGGAACAAAGATAAGAATTGCACCTTACTTCTTAGAAACCATGCAAACAAGAAGAGAATGGAATAAAATATTTATTAAGTGTTTAAAGGAAAAAAACCACCAACCTAGAATTCTATACCCTGTTAAATTATCCTTCAATGTTATGGAAAAATAGACTTTCTCGGGAAAACAAAAAGTGAGAGAAAATGTTGCCAGTAGACCTGCTTTGCAAGAAATGTTAAAAGTTCTTTGGAGAGACGGAAAATAATATAGGTCAGAAACTCAGGTCCACATAAAGAAAGGAAAACTGCTGAAGAAGGAATAAGTGAAGGGAAAATAAAAACTGATTTTTCTTATTCTCAATTGATTGAACAGATAACAGTTTGGTCAAAAGAATAATGGTAACAACGTATCTGATTATGTATGCATACCTGTGAATAATGTGCATGCTTATATATGTGACATGAATGGCAGCAATGATAGGAGACTGGGAGGAAGAAACTAGGATTATTTTGTTATTATAAGGTATTCACACTACCTATAAAGTAGTAAAATGTTATTTAAAAATGGACTTGGATTAGTTGTAAATGTATATTGCAAACCCTAGGGCAACCACTAAAACAAGTTTTAAAAAGAAGTATAACTAATATGCTAAGAAATGAGAGAAAATGGAATCATATAAAAAGCTCCATTAAAACCACAAAAGGGAGAAAAAGAATGCAAGACAAAAATGGGAACAAAAAAGACAGCAGTAACAGGTATGGTAAATATTAATACAGCTATATAGAAATCACTTTGAATGTCAACGATCTAAATGCACCAATGGGTGGCTCAGTAGTTTGAACTTCCGACTTGGGCTCAGGTCATGATTTCACAGCTTGTGAGTTCAAGCCCCACATCGGGCTCACTGCTGTCAGTGCAGAGCCTGCTTCAATCTTCTGTCCCCTTCCCTCTCTGCCACTTCCCTGCTAGTGCTCTCTCTCTCAAAAATAAATAAATTAAAAAAAAAAAACAAACAAGAGACTGTGAGAGGGGATCAAAAACCGTAACCCAACTATATGTTATCTATGCAAACTTACTTTAAATACAAAGATACAGATAGATTAAAAGTAAATGGATAGAGAAAAACAGACTATACTAACACTAATCAAAAGAAAGCAAGAGTAGCTATATGAATCGCAGACAGAGCAGGCTTCAAAACAAGGAAAGTTATCAGGGATAAATAAGGGCATTACATAATGATAAAGGGGGTCAGTTCTCCAAGAAGACATAATTCTGCATGTGTATGTGCCTAACAACAGAGCATCACACTATATAAAGCAAAAACTGATGGAACTGCAAAGAGAAGTAAACAAATCGACTCTCATAGTTAGAGTCTTCCAGAATCCTTCCCAGAAATGGACAAATCCAGCAGGCAGAAAATCAGAATGAATGTGCTCGAACTCAACATCACCATTAACCAACTGGATATAATTGACATCTATAGACTACTTCATTCAATGATAGCAGAATACATATGCTTCTCAAGCTCACATGGAACATTCGCTAAGATGAACCACATTCTGGGCCATAAAATACAACTTAATAAATTTAAAAAAATAGAAATCATGCAATGCCTGATTTCCAACCACAAGAAAATTAAACTAGAAATCAATAATAAAACTACATGTTTTAAATTCATATAATTTGCTCTTTGCGATGGGTTTTGACAAATGCATAGAGCTGTATACACCATCACAGTCATAAACCAAAATGTTTCACCACTCACATTCCTGCTTGCTGTAATCAACCACCTTGTCTTTGTAATCAACCACCATCCCCACCCCCACACTCTACTCCTGGAGACCACTGATTTGTCTTCCATCTCAATAATTTTGTCTTCTCCAGAATGTCATATAAGTGGAATTATACAATCTGATGTCATTTGGTTCTAGCTTCTTTCACTTTACAAAATACATTAGAGATTCATTCATGTTGCATGAATCCTTCATGGTTTCTTTCTCCTTTTTATTGTTAAGTAGTATCCAAATGCATAGATAAGCCACAGACTGTTCATTCATTCATTCTTTCACATTTGAGTTGTTTCCTATTCACATCCACAATCCATCCAATTCACAATTCCAATTGTCATCCAACTCACATTTGAGTTGTTGAAAATTACAAATAAAGCTGAAAGAAATGTTTATACACAGACTTTTGTGTGCATGTAAGTTTTTCATTTTCTTGGGTAAACATAAGTATATATTTAAATTTGTTTAAGTTAACAAAACTATCCAACTGTTTTTCAAAGTGGCCATACCATGCCACATTCTTACCAGCGAAGTATGAAGATTCCAGTTGTTCCACATCTTTATCAACACCTGGTAGTGTCAGGATTTTTTTCTGTTCTAATAGATGTACAGCGGTATTTCATTGTGATTTTATTTGCATTTCCATTGGGAGCACTACTGTCTTCTCTATGCCTATTTACCATCAATATGCCCCCCACCCTTTTTTTTGAGAAAGAGAGAGAGGGCACAAGTGAGTGAGGGGCAGAGAGAGAGAGAATCCAAGGAGAGGGAGAGAGAGAGGGAGAGAGAGACAGACGGAGAGAGAGAGAAAGGGAGAAGTGGGGGCTCACCCAAAGCAGGGCTTATGTGCACCCAAAGTAGGGCTCAAGCTCACCTGATGTGAGACTTGAACTCAGGAACCATGAGATCATGACCTGAACTGGACTCAGATGCTTAATGACTGAGCCACCCAGGCACCCCCATCAATACGCCTTTTTGAATAATGTATCTGTTCAAAACTTATGTTTATGTTTTTTGAGTTTCTAATTGTTGAATTTTGTGAATTCTTAACATATGAATACAGAGGTATAATTGATATATAACATTATATCAGTTTCAGGTGTACAATGTAATGATTCAATATTTGTATATATGAGAAACGATTACTTAAGTCTAGTAAATATCCATCATCATACAGTTAAAAAATTTTTTCTTGTGACAAGAACTTCTTAGCAACTTTCAAATATGCAATACAGTATTATTAATCTAGTAACAATGCTGTACATTACATCCTCATGACTTATTTATTTTATAAGTGGAAATTTGTACCTTTTTATCCCTTCCACAAACTCCCACACCCACCTCTGGCAACCATCAATCTATTCATTGTATCTATATGCTCTTTTTTTTTTTTTTTTTAAGATTCCACATATAAGTGAGATCATGTGGTATTTGTCTTTATCTGTCTGACTTATTTCACTTAGCCTGTAATGCCCGCAACGTCCATCCATGTTGTCACATGATAGCAAGATTTCATTATCTGTTATGGCTGAGTAATAATATATATGTATTCCATATACATATACCACATTTTCTTCATCAGTTCCTCCGTCAATGGACACTTAGGTTGTTTCCGTGTCTTGACTATTGTAAATAATGCTGCAATGAACATGCAATGAATACAAGTCTTTTATTAGAAATAAGAGTTGTAAATCTTTCTCCCAGTCCATGAATTTGCCTTTTCATCTCTTAAAAGTGACTGTTGTAGAACAAAAGATTTTAATGTTCATAATTGCTCACCTTTTAGCAGAATTTGACATTGACTTTCTCACCCTTGGGTCTCAGTTTTAGGAAGCCTAGCTGAATTGGGCTCCTCCAATCCCTCTCTCTCAATAAATTTCTATCATATTACCCTGTATTTTATCCATTTTTATGTTTTTTTATTTTTTTATTTATTTTTAAGAGAGAGAGAGTAAACAGGGGAGGGTCAGAGAGAGAGGGAGACACGGAATCTGAAGCAGGCTCCAGGCTCTGAGCTGTCAGCACAGAGCCTGACACGGGGCTCGAACCTACAAACCATGAGATCATGACTTGAGTCGAAGTCAGACACTTAATGACTGAGCCACACAGGTGCCCCTCATTTTTATTATCCTCACTATATTGTAAGCTCCATGAGAAATGGGAGCATGTCTGCTTTTTCACTAGCACTGTCAATGACTAATACAATGCCTGGCAAATAATTATGAAAGAGAAGGAAGGAAGAAAGGAAAGGAGGAAGGAAGGGAAAATCTTCAAGAATAGGTCAAAGATTATTCTGAGAATTCAAGTTCAAGAAACTGGCTAATTGTTATTTGAACGGAAATAGAAAATACAGGATTGAACAGCAATTCCCCACTTCTCCCTTTCCCACTACTCCCTGGAAAACAGCATTCTATTTTCTGTTTCTTTGAGTTTGATTACTTTAGATACCTTATATGAGCAGAATCATGCAGTATTTGTCCTTCTATGACTGGGTTATTTCAGTTAGCATAACTTCTTCAAGGTTCACCCATATTGTGGCATATGATAGTATTTCCTTCTCTTTTAAAGCTGAAAAATATTTCTCTCTCTCTCCCCACCCCGCCCCGTGTGTGTGCGTGTGTGTGTGTGTGTGTGTGTGTGTGTGTGTATCACATTTTCTTTACCCATTCATTATTCAATGGACATTTAGGTTGTTTTCGCCTCCTGGCTACTGTAAATAACTACAATGAACATGGGAATGAAAATATCACTTTGAGATCCTGTTTTCAATTCTTTTGAACAAATAACCCTAAGTGAGATTGCTGGACCATAATAGGCCATATTTTTAATTTTTTGAGGAACTCCATACTGTTTTCTATAGTGGCTGCACCATTTTACATTCCCAACAATAGTGCACAAATGTTCTAATTTTTCCACATCCTCATCAACACATGCTATCTTCTGGTTGTTTGTTTGCTTGCTTGTTTTCATAATGGCCATCCTAGCAGATGTGAGGTGTTATCTCATGGTTTTGATTTGCTTCTCTCTGATGATTAGTGACACTCAGCATTTTTTCATGTAACTATTGGCCATCTGTATATCTTCCGTGAAGAAATGTCTATTCAAGTTCTTAGCCAATTAAAAAAAAATCCTGAGTTTTATGAGTTTCCTATATATCTTAGATATTAATTCCTTATTAAATAAATGTTTGCAAATATTTTCTCCCATTCTGTAGGTTGCCTTTTCATTCTGTTGATGGTTGTCTTTAAAACAGGAACTTTAAATCGATGCAGCCCCACTCATCTATTTTTGTTTTTGTTGCCTGTGCTTTTGGCATCATATGAGAAAAAATCCTTTAGCAAGATATTTCAGGTTTTCAAAATCTAACACCAATCTGCCTTTCTTCTTTCAACTTTCACCATCACACTCTTGCACACCACAGTCCAGGCCCTGGACCACTCTCAATCCCTGAAAATGTCATGTACATCATTGTGTCTTTGCACAATGTTCTTTCTCCTTGGGATACCTGTCCTCTGCTGTCTAGCCACAAGGTGATGTATTACAAAAGCCTCTAGAGGCTTTCTTGATCCTATTCCTCTCAACGAAGAATTCATTGCATTCAGCTTTGTTTAGTCCCCCACTAAAGTATGCATTATATTTGTTTATTTAATTGTATCCTATTCTATATTTTATCCCCAAATTAATATTTGCCAAAGATAGGGTACACAACTTTTTTAGCAAATTTTGGTCATTTTCTCTTAACTTACCTATAAAATAAGGGTACTTCCAAATTTGCCTGCCAATAATAAGCAGTTCAAAGGCATATTTGAAATATAGATTCTAGAGTCCCTCTCATAGATTATGATTTCAAAGGTCCAGGAAGTCATGTTTGAAATCACCTCATTAGGGGATATTTATAATCAGGCAGACTTAAAAGATACTAAGATTACTTCTAGGCCTCTATTCTGCTCTAAATTTCCTGTTCTTTGTCTATAATTTCATATGTCTAGAAGAGGATGAAAGTGTGGGACAAAGGTGAAGAACATGGTTTAAGATGACTAGCTGGAGTTTGGTAACTAATACTCATACTCTCTCCTTTAGTCTTCCTTTTCAAGAGCAATTTTGAGTTTATAAGCCTGGTAGATAAGTAGGAATATCATTAGAGTATAGGGAAAGTAAGAGGAGAAACCGACTCAATGTATATACAAATTATAAAAATACTTTAGCCAACTTTTCATGAATAATCAAAACAACACCTTACACCTCTACAATGTTTACAACTTTCAAAATACTTTCCACTTCCTTTATCTGTTTTTATACGTTATGACAACCCTGTAAGTTCAGCAGGGAAAAACAGATGGGCAGACAACAATCATTATTCCCATTTTATACAAGTATTTTCTGAGTGACATTTGAGAAAAAATAGAGCATTTAATATAGAAAAAGCTATAATCTCCTATGCACTTGAAAGAAGTAAAGCTATCAAACTGTGTATGCACAGGCAAGGAATTATTGGACTAAGATGGAAAGATATCAAGATATTCCAAGGCCATCAAAATTTTCTTTTTTTCCCATCACCAATGGAGAGTTATTTAGAAATCTTCCACAAAAGACTTCTTGATTTTTAATTTACCCTTTAAAATAATTTCAGAATGACAGGAAAATTACAAAAGTAGTAGAGTTGCTTTATACCCTTCATCCAGCTTCCCCAGTGTTAACATTTTACATACCAGAGTATGGTCATCAAAACCAGGAAGTTAATATTGGTACACTACTAGGACTAAACTACAGACTTTAAACTGGTGACCATTTTTCTACTAAGGCCCATTTTCTGTTCCATATCTAATCCAGGATCCCACATTGCATTTAGTTGTCCTGTCTCCTTAGTGTCCTTAAATCTGTGACAGTCCATTGGTCTTTCCTTGTCTTCCATGACTTTGACACTCTGGAAGAGAGTCCTGGTGGACTTATTTTGCCACATATCCCTCAATTTGGGTTTGTCTGCTTTCTCCTGCTCAGATCAAAGTTTTGCATTTTTGGCAGGAACAGTCCAGAAATGGCATTGTGCCCTTGTCAGTGGGTGTCAGGAGACATAGTAGTATCTGCCAAGTTTCTCTACATAATCATTCCTTTTCCCTGGTCATTAATAAATGTCTTAGGGGAGATAATTTGAGGCCATGCTAATATCCTGTTTCTCCAAACTTTGCCCACTAATTTTAGCATCTTTCAATATATTTGGCCTGTGATATTTATCACTATGGTGTTTGTCTAATAAAGATTTAGATTTACCTTATTCCCTCTACATATATTAATGGGGATTTTTTTTTTAGGAGAAGCCATCCCGGGGTGCCTAGGTAGCTCAGTTGGTTGAGCATCCAACGACGTCAGCTCAGGTCATGATCTCACACTCCGTGAGTTCGAGCCCCGCGTCAGGATCTGTGCTGACGGCTCAGAGCCTGGAGCCCGCTTCAGATTCTGTGTCTACCCCTCTCTCTGCCCCTTCCCTGCTCATGCTCTGTCTCTCTCTGCCTCAAAAATAAATAAAAACATTTTTTTTAATTAAAAAAAAAAAAGGGAGAAGCCATCCCTTCTCTCTCAGTTATTTATTTATTTACCTGTGCCCTTAATTTTTGCTTGTGTGTCCTTCTGCTTCCCTTCCTTCCCAGGCCAGTAGGACTTTAGCAAAGCAAACGATAAAAGTGAATATCATTTGAAATGTTGATTCACAAAGAATTTTCAAATTTTTTACACTATGCTGTCAAACCAGAGGGCCTAGTCAAACAACAAAAATGTTAGATTAATGTCAGACACAAACACCATTGGTCAAAGCAACAGGAATCCATAAGAAACGAATTGACCACAAAAGACAAAAGATGTCCTTACAACTGCCAATGGTCTTTTGTGGCAATTTTCTAAACACTTTAACTCTTGAGAGCAAAAGTTAAGTCAATGCATTTTTTGATTTACGTTCATTTTGTTCCTTTCTCTTATACTGGGTAAACTTGTAAACAGAAGAAGAAATGGATTGTTTTATTTCAAAATGGATAGTAGCTTCTAATATTTTTTTAATTTTTTAATGTTTACTTACTTTTCAGGGACAGAGAGAGATGGAACACGAGTGGGGGAGGAGCAGAGAGCGAGGGAGACACAGGATCCAAAGCAAGCTCCAGGCTCCAAGCTGTCAGAACAAAGCCTGATGTGGGGCTCGAACTTAGGAGCCATGAGATCATGACTGAGCCAAAGTCAGATGCTTAACCTACTGAGCCCCTTTAATGGTTTATTTTGGGTTGGAGCTTTTTCTCTCCAACCAAGACATCTATTATTTTTCAGAGAACAACCAGCAAATAAATTCTTGGTACTGGATTAGTACGCCTATTGATACCATCAAATGTTTTTACCTTAAAAAATATTATTTCTATACCTATATCAATGAAATGTTTTGCAAAATACATTGTTTTTGCAACAGACTGGTATATGATAAATTAAAAAAATTGTTTGCATATGAGAAGAATAATTGTTGATTCTGGAAATTAGCTGCAATTTCTTGGATGGCCTAAGAACAAGTCACCAAACTTGCCTAGACCTGATTCTCCCATCTATGACATGATCATAGTTTTAACTACCTAATTAAGAGATGTCAGGCATTAATTAATGTTCATAATGGGTTTGAGATCTGTGATTAAAATCTGTTATCCTTGATGGAAAATAGAGCCATTCAATCATTAAGGAGTAGTAAACAAATCAAAGAAGATGTGTAGACAACTAGAAGAAATACTAGAGTGAAAATGTACTCTGGAATGATGAGTTGTGGCTGGGACAAGAATCTCTTTTGATGAGTAAAGTACCTGTGCACTTTTTTTCTTCAAAGACTTAAGCAATACACATTTCCAATGTCTCAATAAAGAGACTTCTTCCTTATACTAAGGTCCTTAACTTTTTTGTGCCATTGACCTTTTTCACATTTTAGTATAACCATAGACTTCTTCTCATAATAGTTTTTAAATGAATTAAAAATATGTAAAATTAACAAAAATAAAATGGATGAAAGACCTACATGTGAGACAGGAAACCATCAAAACCCTAAAGGAGAAAACAGGCAACAACTTCTTTGACCTCAGCTGCAGCAATTTCTTACTGCACACATCTCCAACAGCAAGGGAATTAAAAGCTAAAATGAACTATTGGGACCTCATCAAGATAAAAAGCTTCTGCACTGCAAAGGAAACAATCAAAAAAAACCTAAAAGGCAACCAATGGAATGGGAAAAGATATTTGCAAATGGCCTATCAGATAAAGGACTAGTATCCAAAATCTATAAAGAACTCACCAAACTCCACACCTGAAAAACAAATAATCCAGTGAAGAAATGGGCAGAAGACATGAATAGACACTTTTCTAAGGAAGACATCCAGATGGCCAATAGGCACATGAAAAGATGCTCAATGTCACTTATCATTAGGGAAATACAAATCAAAGCCACACTCAGATACCACCTCAGACCAGTCAGAGTGGCTAAAATGAACAAACCAGGAGACTATAGATGCTGGTGAGGATGTGGAGAAACGGGAACCCTCTTGAACTGTTGGTGGGAATGCAAACTGGTGCAGCCACTCTGGGAAACAGTGTGGATGTTCCTCAAAAAACTAAAAATAGAATTACCCTATGACCCAGCAATAGCACTACTAAGAATTTACCCAAGGGATACAGGAGTGATGAGGCATAGGGGCACATGTACCCCAATGTTTATAGCAGCACTTTCAACAATAGCTAAATGATGCAAAGAGCCTAAATGTCCATCAACTGATGAATGGATAAAGAAGATGTGGTTAATATATACAATGGAATGCTACTTGGCAATGAGAAAGGGAAGGAAGAGGAAAAAAAAAATTACAGAGAGAGAAGGAGGCACACCATAAGAGACTCAAATACAGAGAACTGAGGGTTGATGGTGGGTGGAGGAGAGGGGAAAATGGGTGATGGGAATTGAAGAGGGCACTTGTTGGCATGAGCACTGGGTGTTGTATGTAAGCCAATTTGACAATAAATTATATTTTTTAAAAATATGTAAAATTATGAAAGAATCCAATTTTATTGAGGCATAGTTATCAAACATTTTTTTTAAATTTAATTTTAGAGTAATGTGTTCTTCTTTAACAAATGAGATCTAATGGCAGTCAACAACCACCATAATTTCATAGTAGTGATATTTGGAGACAACATTTCAAGATATTTGCAACAACTCTAATGTGATATGAAAATATCTCTTTTCTACTAATTATAAGGTTAGAGGAACTGCTCTTATTTCCATGGCTCATTTCCTACATTTATAATTTTTTAATGCTAAGGTTTAGTTGGAGGTTACTAAAATAAAGATGTATTTTTTTTTTGCCCATCCAAGTTTGTGAACACTCTAAATTTTAACCAGGAGTTGCTTGGGGGTATTTGGATCTCAGATTAAGAAACTCTGTTTTATAACAATATCAAAAAAGACAAGAAATAAAATGTTGGTGATAATGTAGAAGAAAACCCTTGTCCACTGTTGGTGGAGATGTAAATTGGTGCAGCCACTGTGGAAAACAATATGAAGATTCCTTTAAAAAATTGTAAACAGGGGCACCTGGGTGGCTCAGTCGGTTAAGCGTCGACTTCAGCTCAGGTCACGATCTCGCGGTCCGCGAGTTCGAGCCCTGCGTCGGGCTCTGGGCTGATGGCTCCGAGCCTGGAGCCTCCTTCCGATTCTGTGTCTCCCTCTCTCTCTGCCCCTCCCCCGTTCATGCTCTGTCTCTCTCTGTCTCAAAAATAAATAAACGTTAAAAAAAATTTTTTTTTAATAAATAAATAAAATAAATAAAAAAATTATAAACAGAAATACCATATGACCCAGTAGTTCCATTTCTGGGTATTTACCAAAAAAAAAAAAAAAAAACAAAAAAACAAAAAAAAAAAAAAAAACACCCTCCAAAACCACTAGCTCAAAAAGATACATGCATTCCTATGTTTATTGCATCATTATTTATTCACAATAGCCAAGATCAACAGCTGCATGAATAAAGAAAATGTGGTGTATATATACACAATGGAATATTACACAGCCACAAAAAGGATGAGATCTTGCTATTTGCACCAACATGGATGCACTAAGGAGGTATTACACAAAGTGAAATAAATCAGGCAGAGAAAGACAAATACCATATGACTTCACTTATCTGTTGGATATATATATAAAAAAAACAACAATAACAAATGAACAAACAAAGAAAAACATACTCTTAAATACAGGGAACAAACTGGTGGTTTCCAGCAAGGTAGTGGGTGGGGGGATGGGCAAAATAGATAAAGATTAAGAGGTAAAAACTTCCAGTTATAAAATAAATAAGTCACAGAGATAAAAAGTACAGCATAAGGAATGTAGTCAATAATACTATAACAATGCTGCATGGTATAGATGGTGACTATACTTAACTATGGTAAGTACTGAGTAACGTATAGAATTGTCAAAACAGTATGTTGAACACCAGAAAGTAATGTAACATTATATGTTAATTATACTTAAAAAAGAAAACAAAACAAAACAAAAGAAAAAATAAAGAAACACTGTTCTATACCTATCTTGGGATCACTCAGATAGTCAAATACTTAATGTTATGTCTCCAAGTAGAGTCAGGTGATAACAGTTATGGAGTGTTTATTAAAAATGCAAATCTCAGGGCACCTGAGTGGCTCAGTCAGTTAAGCATCTGACTCTTAATTTCTGCTCAGGCCATGATCTCATCATTCATGGAATAGAGCCTCGTGTCAGGCTCCACACTGATAGCACAGAGCCTGCTTGGGATTGTCTCTCTCCCTCTGCCCCTTCCCCCACCTCTCTCTCTCAAAATAAATAAATAAACTTTAAAAATGCAAATCTCTTGGCCTTTTCCTAGATGTGTTGAATCTGTATTCTTAACACTCATCCAGACAACTGATATATACACTAAACTTTGAGAATTGCTTCAAAGGTGGTTACATCAACAGTTACCTTTGGTGGAACCGTAGTTATCAAGCCAGAGAGTCTTAAATATTAGTTTGAGATATTATAATATGATAGATCTGGAAGGCACCTAGAAATTTTAATTTTTTAACAAGCATTTCAAATATTGTGATGAATATGCTCTCAACTCCATTATGAGAAATATTCCTAAAGACACTAAAAGCCAAGTCAAATATCTGCATGGGAACAAGAGGAGCTAATGAGTTTTATATCAGAATCATCATAACAATATCCACCCCCTTTACCTTTTCTGTACTAGTTACCCTTCAACTTTCAACTACTGTCCTTTTTCTTCTGCCTTGCACATCTTTAGCCCTATCCTACAACTGTCCTTTTTCTTCTGCCTTGCACATCTTTAGCCCTATCTTAGAACTCTGTAATTTGAGCTTTAGACCAGTATATCCAACTGCCTACTAGACTTTTGTCCCTGGATATCACAAAGAATTCAAACACTACAAGCCAAAACTGAACTCATCACATTCTTCCACATAATGGCTTTCTCTTTTATATTGTTTATCTTGAATATTGGTACTACCATCTAGAAAGATATTCAGAAATTGTCCTGAATGTCCCCCTATTTTTCATTAAGTTTTTCTTTCTTAGGGGACATTTTTGGAGTGATGACCAGTTTTAAATCTTCAGCAGTGGTCTGGTGCCCTTCGAGTCTGCACTTTTGGAGTGCCAACCTCTAATGTAGCCAATGTTCTAAGAGAGACGTAGTGATTGGAAGAATCCTCATATGGCTCTCATTCCCCAGACAATTACAATATAACTTCAACCCTAAGAAAGTTTAGGAGGGTAGGTTTACCAACTCAAGTTTAGGCCTCTGAAAGAAATGTCTTTTGTTTCTATGATTCATTTTTTCTTGTATTCTTGTTTTGTTGCCCTTCAGTCCATTCAAGCAGTATAATTTGAGGGTTCAGGTTTAGGGTGTAGGCCCTAGAAAATGGTCTCTCAGTCTGCCTCTAACCTACACAGGGAAATCTTTGGGAGTCACATGGTCCTGACTGAATCATGAGTAGACTACATTGGGGTAGGAGACCAAAGCCCAACCTAATAACCTGTACTTAGAGTTTGGAATTCTGATCACCAACATCTGGTGTAGTTAAGTGGACCAAAGTGATACATAGCTAAAGTTTGGGAGGTAAGATCACTCAAGAACCTCAAACTTCAAGGGCTGTTGCACTATTGACTGGTAAATTCCCACCAGAAGAGCACAGGTATTGCACCAGCACGGGACCAAATAAGTGGACCGTGGAGTTGATGAAGGCAAAGATTCAGTGCTAGAGTATCAAGGTAGCCTCAAGGCAAAGCCTCAGTATATAAACTTCTGACTGAACTGCCAATTACATTGCCGAACTGCACTGTGCTCTCCACTCCAGGATCTATTTTCCTCTTTATCCTATTCTTCAGCCAGAGCAGAACGAGTAATATGTAACTCCAGAGAAAATTGAGCAATTCCTTCTGGACCAGGAAAATGGGAAGCAGAAAAGAATGATTATATCACTACAAGGAGACTAATCACATGGCTGTGTGATTTCAACGCTGTTGAAAGACATGTAGGGAATGAGACTTGGGCAATGAGACATGGCAGAACGGCTTCTGGATGAGCTCCTGCGTATACAGTGCTAGGCAGAACTTAGAATGGTGATACGAGCAAATGAAGCTGGGGTTCTGCTGGGACTAAGGCAGTTTATAGAGTGGGCTCTGTTATTGAGCACAAGCCATGCTCAATTCAGGATTCTGGGGCCATAACAGTAAGAACCTTTAGGGATAACAGAATATTTCAGAAAAAGGAAGAAGAGGAGGATCTCAGGAAAGCCCGTGTCATGGAGGTGTAAACCTTGCAGTCAGTGGACGTGGATTCCTGACTAACTGACAGGAAATGATTGGTCTGTTTTGTTTTGCTTTTTAATTTGTGCATTATTTTACTTATTTATTTTTAAATTTTATTTTATCATTTTATTTTTCTTCTGTCGATTCCCTTACTCCAGAAAATACCAAAGCTCTTTTGGCCTATGGCTGGTAACAGCAATGCGAATCTAGACCTGCTGTTTCCAATCTAGTGGGCAGTAACCACTTATGGCTACCAACCACTTGAAATGTGGCTGCTCTAAATTAAGAGTTTCTTTAGATATAAAAAGTCTACTGAATTTCAAAACTTAGAACAAGAAAAGAATTTAAAATGTCTCATTAATTTTATTTTAATCACATGTTGAACAATAGTATTTTGATAAAGTGGTTTAAATAAATACATTACTACAGTTACTTTCAGCTGTTTCTTTACACTTTTTAATGTAACTACCAGAAAATTCAAAATTACATGTGTGGCTTACATTACCTTTTTACTGGATAGTGCTCATCTAGACAGTGACATATATTGGTTCTGGGGCTATGGGTCTGTTGGTGTGTATGTGCTAAACAGAAGGAAATTAGTACTTAACCAATGTTTCTAAGTTTAGTTTGTTTAAAAATCAGCTGGGAAACATAACAAAATGCCATTCTTGTTCCCACCCTCCCAGAAAGATTCCAACTATTATAAGGAGGCAAACAATGAATTTGTATTTTCATTCAGTCCCCTAGAAGATTCTGATGCAGGAAGTTCTCCGACCATACTTTGAGAAATACTGGCTTAAGTTGTGCCTGCTGCACTGATCACATTTAATTCTAGAATGCTGTTTTTCAAAATTTTGTAGGTGGGAGCAGCTGCTGTCATAATGTCATGTTCCTGTTGACCCTCTGGAATGAGGAGAGAGGGAAATAAAATAGGGAATAATAGAATCTGGAAGGAGTTGCCTTTTGCAAATTATACTGAGCAAGTCTAGCTGAATAATATTCAAATTCAGTATTTATCAAAATTGCTAGCCAAATATAAAAAAATGTCTTTGAGTCAGATTACCCTAAACTCACAGTCAACCACACATAGAGTTTACAGAATAGCCGTGTGTCACCTCAGCTAAAGTAATGTCCCTTCCTATTTCAGATGTTTCTGAGGGAAACTCCAGGCACTGGAGAGGCTGAATGGCCCATGTCTGGGTGATGCAAAGGAACTGTGGTGAAGGATTATGCGCCCTTAAGGCATTTCCAATACACCGCAATCTCCCTTGAAAGGAATAGCAACACCTCAATGCTTGAGTGTTAAGACCATTTGGGTCAACAGAAGGAGGATAAAACATGGGTTACTATTGGCCATATTCCTGATGGAACTGAAGGTGTTTCTTGCTTCACTTCACACCCAAAAGAGGACAAGATAAAAACAAAAGTAGGTAACAATGCTGGTGGCTGGAGTTTTTAATGTGACAGATGAAAAAAC
Organism: Panthera onca; assembly: GCF_046562875.1. Taxonomy (NCBI): domain Eukaryota; kingdom Metazoa; phylum Chordata; class Mammalia; order Carnivora; family Felidae; genus Panthera; species Panthera onca. Next base: position 79,130,222 of record NC_138339.1, read on the forward strand.
TAAAGCAGTACTTTCTCAACTGGTTTCTCTTTGTGTTACAGCCTGAGGCAACTGGCATGGGTTCCTGATTGTCCGCCTTCCATCCCTCTAATCTGCCCCCAAAGACATACTTCTGACCCTTTCCTTTGAGAAGCACTATTTATAATCCCATGGGGGCACCTGGGCCACTCAGTCAGTCAAGCGTCTGACTTCAGCTCAGGTCATGATCTCATGGTTCATGAGTTCAAGCCCCACTTCAGGCTCTCTGCTGTCAGCACAGAGCTGCTTAGGATCCTCGGTCCCCCTCTGTCTCTGCTCCTCCCCTGCTTCTGAGCACTCACATGCACACACGCTGTCTTTCTCTTTCTCAAAATTAAACATTTAAAAATAAAATAAAATCCCATATACACAATGGTATTGTATATGGCTTTTCCTCACTTGGTTTTTCTCTAAGAAACTTGCCTCTGTTCTGGGTAAGTGACAGATGGCCCCAGGGCTCTTCCTAATTGGGAAGAGGGTTTCTCCTTTTATTTCTCTTCCTTTGCCTTTTTTTTGTTTTTTTTTTGTTTGTTTGTTTGTTTGTTTTTTTATTTTTGGGACAGAGAGAGACAGAGCATGAACGGGGGAGGGGCAGAGAGAGAGGGAGACACAGAATCGGAAACAGGCTCCAGGCTCCGAGCCATCAGCCCAGAGCCTGACGCGGGGCTCGAACTCACGGACCGCGAGATCGTGACCTGGCTGAAGTCGGACGCTTAACCGACTGCGCCACCCAGGCGCCCCATTCCTTTGCCTTTTTAAAGACTGTATGGGGAGAGGTCAAAGAGGTTATTTGAGTTGGCTATTCTTGGTCTTCAGGAAGAACATTGTTTTACTTGCAATATACTTTTGCTTGGGAGAGTTCTTCCTAACCTCTTCTTACCATCTGTGTGCCATCAAGAGCCCAGATTAGTAGGTGAGCATATAAGAAAGTGGCCAGGAGTGACAGATGGGCATTAGAAGAATGTGTAAAGATGTAGACACAGAGCAAAAGGAAAGCAAAGTTGCCTAAGCATAGTACAAAATTGAGAATCATAGTATTGATCTTTATCTACCAAGAGTTAGAATAACCTTGTTTAAGGTTAACCTTAGATTAAGATTAGTTGCTATCCATGTAAGATACTCAGAAGTATTAAGTATGGGAATGGAGGTGGTATATAAAACCTCAATAGTATTTCATAAAATCAGTCACAGTGGTACCTCTCTTGGTTGACACTCAATTATGTCCTCACCCCGTCTGGCTGAAGTCCATGGTTTGATGAATCTTGCACTGAGGCTCCTTTCTAGTGCTTCCTACTCTCCAATATGAGTTGTAAACTTTTTTTTTTAAATGTTTATTTATTTTTGAGAGACAGGCAGACAGACAGACAGAGTGTGAGTGGGGAGGGGAAGAGAGAGAGAGGGAGACACAGTCTAAAACAGACTCCAAGCTCTGAGCTGTCAGCACAGAGCCCAATGTGGGGTTCCAATACCCGAACTGTGAGAGCATGATCTGAGCCAAAATGGGACACTTGACTGACTGAGCCACACATCACCCTGAGTTGTAAGCTTTCTAAGAGCTATATATATGTCCCCCAACCGATTTAAGTGAGTTGTGCTTATCAATATTATTATTTAATAAAATGTTTATTTTTATTAAATTATAAGTAACTACTACTTTAATAAAATATTCTTAAATTTAATACAATATTTTTATTATATTATAAATAAGTGCCAAAATATAACAGTAAAATTCAAAACAAAAGAAATATGAATGTACAAGACAGTTTTTATCTATAAAAACTAAATTTAATGCCTTATAAAGACTCAGTAAAGGTGAGTCATTTTTAAAAGGTTGCTGGCAAATTAGAGTGTTCATGGCAACAGTAAAAATTGGGAGAAAGTCTTAAAAGTCAAAAGAGGCTGCACTCAAATTACTTTATAAGTATCATTAATTCCTATTTCACTTTAAAGAAACAGAAACTACCAATCAGAAATGATGCAATTTGTGTATTCCATTATGACATTTTGAGTATTTTTTCATACCAGAAAGAAGACATAAGTATACTTGCATTCAAAGAAAATTCATGAATTAATGGATATGCATGTATTAAGTTAAGATAAAATATTTAAGGTAGGTTTGTGCCTTTTTTTTTTTTTTTATTTCCTAATCTTTATTGTCTTTTGGTGTGAACCAAACAATTCTGGGTCATCTTTGGCTCCTACTATTAATGTTTTTGAAATTTGTAACCGAATGCATTTATGTAGTGCTTCATGGGACTATATTATTTTATTTCAAGGGGAAAAGAAATGGCATCATATTACCAGAGGATGTTCTGTTGTACCAGGGAATAATATATACGGAGAGTGTGGCAAATAGGTAAGTGATAACATAGTCTTCTCAGAATACAAATAAGCCATAACTTTAGAAACAGCCTTAAATAGCTAAATAGGATTTTTGGAGACTTTTTTGTTTTTTCACTTAACTTTGTAATTTAATAATATTTTCATTCAATAAAATATCTCAACAATACTACACAACAATTTTATGTTGAACCCAAATTTTAGTGATAGTCTATAGGAATTAGTGAAAATAAAGTCATGTAATATAAACTGAAGTTTATACATGATTTCTAGCACAAAATCACACTTCTATTGAAGTTCATCAAGTTTTTATCAAGGATATAGTACTCAGTTCCATCCTTTCTTTCTATCCTAAATTATATCATTTAATTTTAAGCTTTTATTTTTCTAAATTTTTTAATGTTTATTTATTTTTGAAAGAAAGAGAGAGAGAGAAGAGAGAGAGGGGAAGAGGCAGAGAGGCTCCTAAGCAGGCTCCAGGCCCTGAACTGTCAGCACAGAGCCCGACACAGGGCTCAAACCCACAGAATGGTAGATCATGACCTGAGCCAAAGTTGGATGCTTAACCAACTGTGCCACCCAGGCATCCCTAATTTAAGCTTTTATAAAATGCATAATGAATGTGCTAATCTGCAGGTGACTTTCAACAGACTACTTTTGCTGGGAAAACTGGGTAGCTAGCTAAAGAAGTAGTTACCCATTCATCTCTTTTTAGTGTGCTAACACACTTTAGAAAGCAAGAGATGAGGAGCAATATTAAATCCAGTGTTCAAAATTAAGAATTTTTACATAATGCTGTCAAATCACTTTTACTTATCCAATATTTATAAGCTTTATGCTTTTCATTGATTGGCTTTCTCATAGCAGGACAACTTTTTAATCACAATAACAAGTGGCTAAAAGAAAAATTTTATGCCTAAGAGAAAATCTGAATTATTCTTACATTTAATTAAACATAAACTTCTTAAAGTCCACATAAACTCCTGTCATAACTTGCCTGTGTCCTGTTAAAAAACATCTTCATTATCTCATTTAATTTATATTACTAGGAACAGTGATATGTTTAACATTACAGTAGAATGACTGATTAAAGCTTTAAATAAAATTCCATAACTTCTCATTAGAGCAGTTTTATGTGACACATTATGCCTCAAAAACTTATAATAAAACTCTTCTCTCTACTTAGGGATCCCAAAAGGATATAAAACACATTATGAAGTTCTACAATGATAATTAACTATGAAAATCTGCACTCTTAATGGCACATGTTTTTAAGTTGCCCCCCCCCCCTTTTTTTAAACAACCAAGGACATACACTTTTTAAATAATTGCATATCCCTCTTCACTTATAATGAATATGGAAATGAAATTATTTTGCTCTAACTGGATAGAAATCTTTATTTCTTCATTTAAAAATTATTTATCGAATGCTAAATATGCCTGGCACTATTCTAGATGCTGGAAATCTAGCAATAAACAAAATAACCCTTTTGGAGTTTATATTACAGGAGAAGGAGGTAGACAATAATAAAATTAATAAGTAATTGATGACTAAGTTTTTCAGCCAGTGACAAGGGCTCAAAATAAAGCAGGGAAGGCAGATAGAAAGCATGGGGGATATGGGGGAATACAGAAGGCAGTTTGAAATTTTAAATAGGATGATCAAAATAGGCCTCACAAAAAAAGCTATTGGTAGGGCTTGCAGACATTTGTAAAGACTTTAACTACTATATTAAGTGAAATGGGAAGCTTTTGGAAGTTTGGAAATAAGTGACACAATCTGACTCATCTTTTAAAAGGATCCCTAGCCGCTGAGTTTAGCATAGAATGGGAGGCGGTGCTAAGAGACTGCAGGAGTAAGGGAGAATGCAGAAGATAAATTAAGAGGCTACTGTAGCAATAGCCAAATTATGGCAACAGCCCAAGTGTTCATCGATAGATGAATGGGTAAAGAAGATGTGGTATATATTTACAATGGAATATTATTCAGCCACAAAAAGGAATGAAATCTTGCCAATTGCAACAATACAGATAGAGCTAGAGAGTATAATGCTAAACAAAAAAAGTTAGTTGGAGAACAACTAGTACCATATGATTTCACTCATATGTGAAACTTAAGAAATAAAGCAAGTGAACAAAGGGGGGGAAAAAAGAGACAACACCACCCCCCCGCCCAAACTTTTAACTATAGAGAAAAAACTGATGGATACCAGAGGGAAGGTTGGTGTGGGGATGGATAAAATAGGTGGAGGAGATTAAGCAGACACTTATCATGATTAGTGCTAAGTAATGTACAGAATTGTAAAATCACCATATTGTACACCCGAAACTAATATAACACTGTATTTTAACTACACTGTAATTTAAAAACTTAATAAATTTCCTTTATCTGGTAAAAAAAAAAAGGCTAAAAGACTAAGATGGTTTAAAAATCATGAAAAAACTTTGGAATTGGGATATCTTTTGAGGGAGAATTCTAACAGACTTGGTAATTGGATGTGAGCATATAAAAAAAAAAAATCAAAGACTACTCCAAATTGTAAATTCCTTACTGTAAAACAGCACTCCGAAAAAATTAAATTAAGCCCTTGTTAAATAAGAGCATCTTTAAAAATAATAATAACAATAGCTGTATTACCAGAAAAGCCTAGATTAAGCAGCTATAAGGAAAGAAAAGAAAAGAAAAGAAAAGGAAAGGAAAGAAAAGAAAAGAAAAGAGAAAAGAAAAGAAAAGAAAAGAAAGGGGAAAAAGGAAAAGTCTCAAATAAAAGTTAATTTCTTCTTTTAATACAAAGTTCATTGCTGGTTCAGGAGTTGTTCTGGGGCAGCTGTGTTCCACAGACTTTCCAGTAATCCAGATTGCTTTCATGTGTTGCCTCTTTCATCTCAACCTGAGCCCTCCTTCATGATCAGCAGGGAAAGAAAGATGAAGAATTGCAAATGGCCTTTTCACTACTCTGCCTTAAAGTGATATGCATCACTCTGTTCACATTTCATTAATCAAATTTAGCAGCACAACTTTATTAAATAGAGAGGGAGATGAGGACTAGCCTTCCATGTGTCAGGAAGGGGAGAAGAATGTATATTACTAAAAGCTAGCATTGTCTACTATATTGGCTGACATTATACAGCATTTTCTATGTGATAGGCTATGTGTGCTGTGACCCACAAATAAAGACTTCCAGTGGTATGTTCTCAATGGTTACCACCTTGATTAGAGCAGCACTTAGTCATGTTCAGTCTGGGCTTATTGTCCTAGACCACAACAGATGAGACTTCAAATGCTTGGGAAACTACCATTGACTTGGATTTACAAATGCTCTGAGAACATTCAACTATTCCCAGATATGTACATGCAATAACAGGACAAGAATTATGTCTATCAGTTTCTACCTTAATTTGTGGGTCATAACATACCCTAGGGATGGTATTATGGTACAAACTGGAGACATACCCACACAAATAAGCCACATGCTTAGCAGAATCCATGCTTGGGTATAAATATTCATAAACTCTGTTCTTCCAGTGTTTGGATATCAGATTTTATGTTTTAGGAAGTTGATGCTGGGTCTGAAAAGATTAATGGAAGAAAGCCCTTCTCTGGGGCATCCTCCAACTTCATAAATGTTACTCCCTGACAACAAACAGTTAACTTTCACACCTCATAACATTGAAAGAAATCCAGGACATCAACATGGCACCATATAGGATGAAGATTCCTGAGCCAAGGACTGAATTTAGGCTCAGTGTTTCTGCTATGTTGTCATTTCCCTCAGGTCACTCATTGACCTAGAAGTCCAAGGGACTGTTAAAACCACTTTGACTCCCTCACATATTTAAAAGGCATCCCACTACATTAATTGTCTCAGAGCCATTCTGCAATACCAAGTGGTGGTGGACAGGTTAATTATAATCAACAACTTATCTTTTATTCAAGGCCATACTCAGCCCCAGACATTACAATCTTTTGGTCCTCAATGGTACACCAAAACATATTCAGTTCAAGTTCAGTTTTTAGAAAATACAGACTCATTATAAAGGTGGAGAGATTTTTATTATCTTAAAAGCAAATGTAAAAATCCCTTTTATTGAAGAAGAGCTATTTTTACTTGGAAAATACTTAAAGTCAAGGGAAGGAGCTGGGGTCCTGAAAGTCTGGGTATTAGCTGGTATAAACACTTAAAAGGAAGGGGAAAGTAACTCTTCATAATAGAAACATAATAGAAGTTTGAGCTTCTGGGGAATATTTGACAGGGGAAGAGAAGTGAGTTAAGTTGATGGATATATGAGCGAAGGGTCAGAGAGAATAAACCCCCACAGGCATGATTTCTAAGAAAGAACTTAAGAAATCAGTGATGTCCTACAAGAAAATGAACTGTGACATGAAACCATTCCTCCTTGTCCTCTGCAGTAGCTCAAATGAAGCCCAGATTTATCACTAATATTTTAGTATGAGTCCATTTTTATACAGAATATCTGAGTTCTGCAACTTAGATGATATAACGTAAAACAAATTGAGCATAAGGGGATGCAGTAGGCAAGGAAGAGGCAGTTCTTATTGTTACCTTTGTTATATCTTAAGACCACCATACCCAGGTTCTCTCATGACTGTCTACCAGATGGATTGTGTGACATGTGTTCTAAAAGAAATACTCTAATCTTATTACCAGCCAGTGGTTGTGTAGGAGAAATCAAAAGTACATTTAAGAGAAGAGTCAACAGTAGAGACAAAGGGAAATTTTCTAGATCTTTTTTTGTGAAATTGTCTTACTTGATTAAGCCCATAACTCCATATTCTCTAAAATTGTTGCCTATCTCAAAAAGTATGGCAGATACTGTTTTAGATACCCCAAAATTCATATCTTTGCCTAAGCACACAGATAGATGATATTTCCCAGCCTCCGTTGCAATTAAATGTGTGATAAGATTGAGTTCTAGCCAATGAAATATGAGCATCAATGACATAAGCCACTTTCAGCTTGACCCATAAAAATAGATCTCCTACCTGATTGAAGAGATCTTAGAGGAACTAGAATAGGGCAGAGTCTGGGCCCCTGAAAAATACTTGGAAGCCCTCCCAATCAGGGCCACAAAAATCAGACTGCAAAAGAATAAGAAATAAATCACTATGTTAAGCCACTAAAATTTGGCATTTAACTATTACAGTAGCTAATATTACAACTTAATTAATACAAAGAATAACAGTTTTCACTACAAGAAAAGACTCATGTTTTCTGATGCTTAAAAATCACAGAATTCTGGAGTTAAGTGTGAAATAAGAAATCATCCAGTCCAACATGTTCTGCATTTACCAAACCCCAAGATTGTCAATAATTCTTCATGAGCGCTCTTCTAAATGACATAATTAACTTCTGGCTCCATTTCTCACGGGCTCTCACTGTTTCCAGACTGGGTTTGCATATAGCTTCCCCAAGTATGATATATGATATCTTAATTATTCAGGAATGGTGCTTGCTTTTAGGTTACTCCCAAGTGGCAATGTAAAGTCATAAGCAAATTACACAACATTATAAATAACAAGTTTTCAAGGTGCTAATGTTGTTTTGGAAGAAATTATACTCCAAACATTTCTGTAAGCATATAAATAAGGTTCAATATTTTCCTTTCAGATTAGTAATATCTAGGAATTTAACACTTAGACTATCGTTCCTGTTAAATAGTTATTGTGATTTTCCATGATTTTACCTTAGGAATATGTTTATTTCTCCTGAATCTATCTTTCTCATTATGGTTACTCTGTTATTTCAAAACAAGCTCCCACATATCTCTCACTGATGAAAGCTCTAGAATTACTTTTGATCTTTGGCAAGCCATGATTCTTCCAGAAGCATCTTTTCAATATGGATTTTTTATATATCCACACTTGTAAATCTGTAATATATTTTTTGTATCACAAACATTTAGTCTCTATTTAAGAATCTTATTTCAGTGCTTAATAACATTAGCAACATCACTTTATGATCTGCTTGATGAAATATTGTTTTGTGGTAAATCTTTCCAGACCACCTTAGGGCTTTCTGCTAACATGTTCTATTCCTTTTTTTACAAGCAGTTCACATTTAACCTTAAAGGAAGGACTCGGTTCACTTCTGTTGTACAAAAATTTCTTTATGTCTCATATTCCTTTGCTACTATAAAAGTTTATATTATAGCAGGTAATATGCAACAAAATATACCTTAAGCAAATTGCATGTTAGATGGTTTATTTAAATGTCAAAGTAAAACTTTGTCTTTTGAACCAGTTCATAATAAGAGCAACAAATTTCAAGTTCTGTATATTTTCAAGATTTGTGTTCCATTACAGAGTCAGTAATCTCTTGAAAAGCCATGGAGCATCAAAATAGTTCTCTAATATTTGAAACATGTGTAGTCCTCCTGCTTTCTAGTAACAATTTCCATTGCATGTTTTCCAGCATATCTTATTTGCTTCCTTGCAAGATAGATCTCCTTTTTCTGACAAAACAGTAACAGAATTCAGAATTCCCATCATGTCTTAATAATTACAGTCAAGATGTTTCATAAAACTTATGTTTAATGTTACTATCTAGAAAACCATTTGATGAATTTTAGTATTATTTTAGTGGGGGGTTGTTTGTTTGGTTTTGAATATTTGTGATTCTTTTCATCTAACCCAATGGAAACATAGACAGTTATACTGATCAAATAGTGATGTTTTGTTTTCAGAATAAACAAATACCATTCCTAACTGTAAGGCTTCAAAATAGCTTCCCATTATATTATTTTTATGGACAATATCTATTAGAAAAAATAATATTTCTAATGCTTCCTCCATCTTAATGTCTCATGTATTATTTCTCTTTTCCTTTTTCCAATGACTTATCCTAGTGGGCTAGTTACTGATACCTTTGGATCAGTATGACTATCATAGATTCCTAATTATTCTCTCTCTCTCTCTCTCTCTCTCTCTCTCCCTCAAAACTTCAGTCTCTTCTGTACACAATGGTCTTATTATTTTTCCTAAAATTATTACATCAGATCATTTTCTCATTCAATAACCTTCTATTGCTGACCAAAGTAGTAATTTCTTGGTCAATTGCATCTTATTCATTTTTGTAACACTCACTGTAGTACCAAGTTCATCTACACTAAATAAATTATTTTAGCTAATGGCTTCAAAATTATTCCAAGTGGTACTAGAGGAGTACAAAGCAAAAGGCAAGTAATTCTTCAAGGCAAAGAGGAAAGTAAAGAAAAATACTATGTAATGAGCTCTTAGCATACTATCTTATATATTCCCCTCAACAGCCTGTGAGCTAAATATCATTATTTTCATTTCATAAATATGAAACTAAAGCTAAAGCTAAAGCTAAAAAGTTAAGTGATGACCAAGTGCACACAGCTAGAAAATGGCAAGCCAAAAGTCAAAGATGGGTTTTACTATAAAATCTTTTTTTTCCTCTTTTTCCGGCTCCAGGCAGTGCGATTCTTGTTTTGAAACACCCATTTTGGTTTCTCAGCTGGGAAAGAAAGGGAAATTCTATGATAAGGAGAGGAAACAGTATGAACAAATAGGCTTATACACATGGGGCATTTGGGAAAACTTGAGTTGTCAACTATTGTTGGAGCACAGTTCCACCACCTCTTCCATTGGTGAATCAGGTAGATAGGCTGGGGAATCTGTCAGTGTTCTAGATCAGGACTTGGGGTAGAGGGTAGATTTACCCACTAAGCAGTTAGCGATATTGGTATATGTGTTACCAGCGATATTGGTATATGTGCTCTGGAGCAAGATGGAGCTATCAGCTCTCTTATCTTCAAAGGTAACCATTATTCTAACTTCTGAAATTTAGAAGTTAGAATTAATAAAACCATTATTCTAGTTTCTGAAATTTTTATTAATGGGACCATGCAGTTATCTGACATCTGGTTTCTTCCAGTCAACATTATATTTATAAGATTCATCCATAATGTGTAGATAGAAATAAAATATGTTCATTTTCGCTGCTGAACAGTATTCTATTTTATAATAGTGCCACCCATTATTTATCCACTTTTTATTATTATTTTATTGTGGTAAGAATATTGTGGATTAACTGTAAAATCTATCCTTTTAACAAATTTTAGGTGTATATTATTGTTGATTATAGGTACAATGGCAGAAAGCAGATCTCTAGAGTTTATTCCTATTGATTAATAGCTCCCTATTTCCCTTTCCACCCAGCCCCTGGTAAACACCATTTTTATCTTTATGAATTTAACTATTTTAGATGCTTCATATAAGTGAAATCATGTAGTACTTGTCTTTCTGTATCTCGTTTATTTCACTTAGCATAATGTTCTCAGCGTCCATCCATGTTGTCATAAGTTACGGAATTTTCTTTTTTAAGGCTGAATAGTATTCCATTGTATAACATACACACCATGTTTTCTTTCCATTTATCCATTCTAATTCCATATGGATTGCTTCCTGTTTGTAGTCATAGTAAACAATGCTGTTATGAATTTCCAGTGTAGCTTTGATGTTTATGTGTATGTGTTTCTATTGGGTGCATGTCTAAGACTGAAATCGCTGTCCATTGAGTGTACATATGCTTAATTCTAGTAGGTAATATCATTTTTCCAAAGCTGTACCAATTATACTTCTACTAAATGGTATGAGAGTTCCAGATCAATACCAACACATGATATCCAAACCCACATCAACTTTTAGTATTGATATTTTTAATTTAGCCATTCTGGTCACTGCCTAATGTTAACTAATTATAGTTGTTGTTTTTTTTTAATTTTTTAATGTTTATTTACTTTTTGAGAGAGACAGACAGAACGAGCAGGGAAGGGACAGAGAGAGAGAGACAGAATCTGAAGTGGGCTCCAGGCTCCAAGCTGCAGCACAGACCCCACACGGGGCTCGAACTCACCAACTGTGAGATCATGACCTGAGCCAAAGTCAGACGCTTAACCGACTGAGCCACCCAGGCACCCCATTGAATTATAGTTTTAATTTTCATTTCCCTATTGACTTTGATGAGTGCCTTTTCACATATTTATTGAAAATTTGAATATTATATTTTATGACATATCTATACAAGTTTCTTGTCCCTTTTACTACTGTTACCTATCTTTCTTATTAGTATGAAGGGTTTATTTGTTATATGCATTGCAAATGTCTTTTCCTATCTTAGCTTGCTTTATCACTCTCTTGATGGTAGCTCTTGATGAAAAAAAGTTCCTAATTTTAATATTATCCACTACTTCGATATTTGCCAATCTTTGCCTTTATGGTTAATGTACTTTATAATGATGGTCAAGAAATCTTTGCCTATAGAAATGGAATGATAAATAAGAAGTGTCTCTAAGAATCAGGAGTCAGTTAAGAACAAGATCAAAACAGATACAGAAAAAGAGCAAATGAACAAGGTCAAGTCTTGTATCTTTAGGTTCATGGTATGTGGATGTATTTGGATTACTTACGACTACAGAGTTGAAATGGACACTACATCCGACTGAGATCCCCTCTGCCAAACAGGGCTCAGTCTAAGTTTCTTTGGAATGATATAAGAAAAAGCTGGTATATATTCAAAGCTAATCTTGGTAGGAGGTTAATTGCAGCATACTAGGTTACCAGTGTACTACTTTTACTATGTACTCAGATTCCCCATCTGAAGCTATAGGTCCTAGATGTAGAACAGTGTGTCTGTCAGCCAGGTTTGGCATGAAGAAATAAAAGATAGCATAAATGAGCAGGGGTAAATATAGGGGGGAATACTAAAGGGTTGGTTCACTCAGCAAATTATTTTAAAGAACCTTATGAATTATCCTTATAGAACTGCAAGTGTAAATGCCTATAAGGTAGAGAAAGCCATCTAGTGTTTCCCATTGGTCTGTCTGCTTTGATGTTTGGTATAGGTTCTATATACTTTATATTGTTCCTTCCATATTGGAAAGTATATTATTCAGGTTTTCCACTTTTGAGATTCAAACTGACTTCTGAAGAAAAGATAGGAAGGGGAGATAAATCTCTGCTTTTTTAATTGAAAAAAATCAAGATGTTTATAATTTCAGGCATAACTAAATATTCAGGGACTCAAAGACAACTTGGTCTCTGTCTCTCTCTCTCTCTCTCTCTTTTTTTCTGAAGTCTATGTTTTTGTAAGAGCTAATTACCAGTGTAACATACTGGTAATGAACACAAGTTCTAGATCCAGAATTGTCTAGGTTCAAGTCTCAGCTTTACCACTAGCTGTGAAACTTTGGGCAAAACATTTAGCCTCATTTACCGCATCTCTAGATTGGGGATGATAAATCTTTATCCTGCCTCTAAGGATTATTGTAAGACTACAACAACTTGTAAGACTGCAAGTTGTGTGGTTGACTGTCACATAGTAATTGCTCAATTAATATTATCTAGCCATATCTTGATTCTGTTTTCACCTGCATTAACTTCAATGTCAGATAGGTTCTCCTTAAGCAGGCTTTTCACACATGGTGGCAAAATTGTCACTAACAGCTCAAGTTGTTTATTATTGGTTTAAATCTGTTATGAAGAGAGATATTTAGCTCCCCAGCAATTCCAAATATAGCTCAGAAATTATCTTCCTGTCTTCTGTTGCATAGTTATCCATGACCCAAGTACTATGGCTCAATTAATGTGATTCTCCAACTGGATCACATAATCAATCCTGGATCAAAGCCAGGAGAGGATCAGTCCCAACCTAATAAAGTGAATTAACAATGGAAGAGAGGTGATGCCCTAAAAAAAGCTGATGGCTTTGCCATAAGAAAAAATAACATGCTGGCCAAGTTAAAACATTAAATGTCTAAGAGAAGCAGGGACCGTACAGGTTTTCTTGAGCAGCTCATCCACGTAACAGTCAGAGCCTTGTATTTGGAAGGACAGGAAATGGGGAAGTAAGGATGGAAGCTTTGATTGCATGAATGTTGTGATTAGATGAATGGGTAGAGCAATACACTCTGAAAATTACACTGTAGTGGATTATGCCTTGGGCTTGTATAGTAAGTAGCAGTGGAAATAATCTTCTAAAACATGGTTGGTGTAGTAACTGGTCTAAGACGGTCAGTGATGGACAAATGGATCTGAAGATACAGAACCTTGAGCAGAGAGTGTTGGAAGTATGTAGAATATCAGGATTAGGTAGTTTTTCTTAATAAATCATATGACAACAATGACTAGGGGAACTGAAGTTTCAGTAAAGAGAATGAGGCCTGCCATTTTGGTGAACGCATCTACCAAGTTTCTGATGTGGTCTTTGAAAGATGTAAGTATTTTATCAATCTAGGGTGATGGTTTTGCAGATGGGCTAGGGGGATTGGAGTGAATAAAGAAAGTCTTCCAGAATGTCCTAATCCCAAAGAAAGAGATAGCTGGGTTGTGCTATAGTATAGGGCATTGTGTTTAAAGAGGGAGAACTGAAATTTCTAAGAGCAACATCAGCATAAGAGTACAATTAAGACTTATGTCTGTATTTCCTCATTTAAATGGTGGAGCATGGTGTTTTCGTCTAGTTTAGGACCTGATGGGGGCTGTGTCTGGCTTACTACCAGACACTAAAAGGCATAATCTCTACTTGTTGTTTCTGCCTAATTGTCTCAATTATTGTCAACTGTGGCCAACTAGTGGACTCACAGTCTGGGCCAGCTTCCCAGTCAGCTCTCTCTTGAGGTCCTCCTGATCTAAGTCATAAAGTGTGGGCCAATTTCAGGCCAGTTGCTGCTAGAAGAACTTAAATTCTACACTTACACTTTCCAATACAGATGTGCTAAATATTCTGTTAGGGTAGCCTGGACATTTCAAACATAGTCTAGAAGATGGCCAGAAACCCACACGCAATTCACCAATGGGAAACTGCTAGGTTATCTAAATAAAATTATGCATTTTCCTATGGCTAATTAGCAAAAGACTAAAAATATTACTTTTTAGATTCCATTTCCATTCATTAGAAAGTATTTATTGAGCACTTATTATGTGCCAGGAAACTGTGTGTATGTGTGTGTGTGTGTGTGTGTGTGTGCGTGTGTGTGTGTGTTTTAAGTTCTGGGAATGTTTCCATGATTACAGCAAATAAAAATTGCTGCCTTCATCTAGCACACATTCTAGTAAGGTAGGACAGACATTTTAAACATAGTAAGTAAAATGTACAGTATGGAAGGAAATGCCAGAATGTCTGAGATTTGCTTTAAAATATATCAAAAGTAGTGGGGGTATAGGTTAAATAACATTAGTAAAATATTGATAATTATTGAAGCTTGGTGATGAGACATGGCAATTCATTATACTATTCATACACACACATACACACACACAATTGTTCATTTGTGATAAATGCTATATAGAAAAGTAAACCAGAATAGGAGAATAAATGGTAGTTGGGGAACTATTATAAACAGAATGGTCAGAGAAGGCCTGTAGGAAGGTAACATCTGAGCAAAGATCATAGGGATAGGGTCACACATTTACTTCCTATACTCAGATATACAATAACTGGGGTATTTTCATTTTCTGTAACCTATTTGATCTTCCTTATAAGCCCCCACTAGCTTTTGGGAAGCACATAAGAAAAAAAAAAAAAAAAAATCTAAACTTAATCCTGTCCAGGAAAACCGCAGCCTAATCTACTTGTTGCTTCAAAGGTGCAGGATGGGACACACTAATGAGGCAATGCAGACACACAAACTTTTATTATCTCTATACTGAACACGACCTTCTCAGTTAAATATAACAGGGCTAAGGCATCCAAGTACTTTCTATGTATGCAGGTCTATACATATTTATGCCTCACCCGAGTTTATTACCATTTTTATGTTCTCATCTTTCTTCCACAATTTCTCTCCCTTACCCTCCAATTGCTACCTAGTTTTTCCACAAGGTAACAATAACTAGACCACAGGTTGCTCTACCGCTGTTTAACCATGACTTCATTTTCTTATTTTCTCTTCTTATTAAAATATCATTATCATGAAGAAGGATTACATTGCTCAGGACATCAGGAGTGTGGCCTTCTACAGCATAAGTCAGTTAGAGCCTCTCCTTTGGTCAAACTACAATTGTGGTCTTTAGTTCCTCCTATGCTTATCATCATAAGAATGTAAACATTCTGCAGTTGCCTCATCCTTATCTATTTTTCACAATGTTTTGCTGACCTTACACTTTCCCCTGAATTCAGTGACCTCATACATTTTGCTCTGGATAACCCACATTAATATAATTTCATCCTCTAATAGAAGATATTTTCCTTCTGATCAATTCTACTCCACATCAAGGATTTGAATAGTCTAATCCTTCTGATTCTCTCCCTTAAGCTTTGCCTCAGCCCCTGCTCTCCCGTCCAGAAACTGACTGAACCTTCCTTTTTCTGTCTAATTGAATTCTCCCTTTTAAAAAACCGCTAGGCTAGTTTTTTTGTTTGTTTTTTACTCTGATCACAGTTCAGTGTGTTGTGAATAGTGTATTTAAAAGAAATGAAATTATAATGAATAAAGTATATCAAAATACATTGCAAACAATAAGAATTTTTTATGTAACAGCTTCGTTTCAGCTATAACAGAGACAGATGATAGATAGAAAGATGGCGGATAGATAGATAGATAGATACTGAATATAATACATACAAGTGAACTGGGTCATAACACATTGTTTTCTATTGTGATTAGTGGTGCTTTGAAAGCCCAATAGCTATCAGGCCTAGCTTTTGATATGTTAAATGCAAGTAAGAGGAGTTTGGGAAAACCTTTTCACTCTCCAGGTTTGCAAGACAATTCTCTTCCTAGAGAGGTCAAGAAAGTCAGCTTTTGAGTCTAAAGCTCACCAATGTCCTTTTTGGTGCAGCTTCTTTTGTATAATAGTCTCTAGCTCTTTTTTGTGTAAGAAGTCTCAAACCCTGGGGGAGAAAAGATGCAAACAAAAAAGCACTAAATTGTATCAGTGTTATATTGTAAACTATTACCCTATTAAACATGCCAATTATAAGTCTTGGGCTTCCATGTAGATTTGCAGTTGCTTAAGCAAGAAAGGCATTTTTTCTCATTGACCTCGAGACATGTTTGAGGAGATGAAGCGATGTCGACTTGCAGATCCCTTGGACAGCTGTGGGAGAAGATGCTGGTACCTGCAGGACAAGCAGTTTCTCTTCTTAACTAACTAGTTCAGCCAGGTGGGTAGGTATAAATATTATGGTCAGCATTCCCCTCCCTCATCTCTGGGCTTCAACAGATGTACTTATCCCACTAGACTACAAGCATTTTCGTTGACTGCTACATCATTAGCAATCAGAACTGCATCTAGCGTTAGTGTATACTCAAAAAAATTTTTTTGTTGAAAAAAAAACTGCTGATTTAAAGTGTATTTTTGCACCTATCTTTAGGAAATGTATGTTCCTAGAATCAACAGCAGCAGAACGCCCATTGTCCCCACACAGGGATTAAGTATTACGCTGCCCTGGGCTACAGACCTTCAAGCATGGGAATGACCACGGTAACTACATTGACTGCAGAGGCCCAGAATAAAAAAAGGTAAGTCAGAATCTCAAAATTCAAGATTTAAGAGCCAGAACATACACACAAATGCCAAGTTGAGGAAGTAGAAGAGATGGAGTGAAAAC
The DNA here is from genome assembly GCF_046562875.1 of Panthera onca. Lineage (NCBI taxonomy): Eukaryota > Metazoa > Chordata > Mammalia > Carnivora > Felidae > Panthera > Panthera onca. The sequence continues at coordinate 79,147,177 of NC_138339.1, forward strand.
TCAGTGTGTGTATAAGAAATGGACCAGAACCAGGGAAGTGGGGCCCAGAATGGGCTTTGCAAACACCACCGAGTAGTGTCTTTTATAGGCCTACAGTTAAGTGACCTATAGTGAATTAGACTAAGAGGTAGAGGACTGAGAGAGAAAGTGGGGGGATGGTTAAAGGAGCAAAACTTGATATATAGATGGGCTTTTGGGCAAAAAAAGTAACAAAAGAGAGAGGGCCTGAAGAAAGTGAAGGAAAAAATAGATTTGGGACACATTTGTTTTATTGTAATCTTCAAGATTTGGTGACCAAGTGTTTGCAAACTCTTAAGAATAACAATGATTAAGGTAATCTACTTTGAGGAACTGAGAAGATAGTGATTGTATTAAAAAGGAATGGAGACTATGGGGGAGCAGTTTTGTTCGTTTTATGAGTTTACTTCTGAACATAATGAAGTGTCTGTAAACATTCAACTTGAGAAATCAAAAAGGCCTTTGGAAAATTTTATGTACATCTTAGAAAAGACATTAGAGCTGGAACTAAAGATTTAGGAATCCAGAGCACCTGGGTGGCTCAGTCAGTTGAGCATCTGACTCTTGATGCTGGCTCAGGTCATGATCTTGTGATTTATGGGTTCAAGCCCCCACATCAAGCTCCTCACTGACAGCTTGGATCCTGCTTGGGATTCTGTCTCTCCCTCTTCCTGCCCCCTCCCTTGCTCTCTCTCTCTCTCAAAATAAAGAAATAAACTTTAAAAAAAGAAAGATTTAGGAATCCATTTGTAAGTGTTAATGAATTTCATAGGAGTAATTTGAATGTAAAGATTGCTCATGGAATCGTACAGAGAAAAAAGAATGAAGCATGGAAGGATGAGGTAGTTTAACATTTAGGGATATATGGAAGAAGATCATCCAGTAAAAGGAATATAGATAAAATAGGGCCAGTGGTATTTAAGAAAATTAATTTGTTATTCAAGTCTTATTTTCTTATCCTTCCCCCATGATTATGCTACATGTGATAGCGAAAATTAATCACCTCATTCAGATTCTTCCTTTCTCTCCTCCATTTCCACATATATAAATATGTATATTATTGCAGATTGGGATCCCAGGAAACAGACTCTAAGATTCTAAGATCTGCATGTAGGGGTCCCATGGAGGAGGGAGATTCTCTTGGAAAAAAAGATCTGTGAGAGGTAAGAGAAATAGGATGGGAAAGAGGGAGATTTTGCTTATTTTTAAAAATATTTATTTATTTATTTATGTATGTATGTATGTATGTATGTATGTATGTATGCATGCCAGAGCAGGGAGGGAGCAGAGAGAGAGAAAGGGCAAGAGAGAATCCTAAGCAGGCTCTGCATTGATGTGGGGGGGGGGGGGGCGCGGGGGTGGTGAGAGGAGAGGGGTTCAATCTGGAGACTATGAGATCATGACTTGAGCAGAAATCAAGAATCAGACACTTAACCAACTGAGCCACCCAGGCACCTTGGAAAGAGGGAGAATTTGAACTGTGATGCAGTTATAACACAGGGCTCAGTTAACCCACTTGGAGATCGGAAGCCCCTTGAGAGAAATTCCCGACATCAACAGAGGGGGTGTAAATTTGATGCAGGAGTTTTTTTTATGTCAAGATGAATTTCCAGAGAATACAACTATGAACAGTCAGCAGCCAATACTCTAGGCAGATGCAAGCATGGGTGTCTCAGTCCTTAAAGGGTTGAAATCTGGGTGTAAAAGCACAGCATCCACTACAGACTCTCGTTTATATCTTCATAGGTGTGAGCTCGCTCACATGTGTGTGTGTATTTAGTTACTCTCTGGTTTATCAGTCAGTATATAGTAAAAAAATGATTACTGATGACAAAAGCATTTTGGCGATTTAACAAATATGTTGGTACACTGACTGAACCTGCTGTTGTTGTGAAGCTACTAGTAAGAACAATTTTCCAACTCATATCCCAGAGGTGGAAACAGCATAAACCTGTGTGGGAAAACCAAGATCAAGAAAGCTTATCTCTTCCCTAAGAGAAACAGTCAATTAAACTGTCTATTTTGGGGTGCCTGGGTGGCTCAGCTGTTTAAGTATCCAACTCTTTATTTCAGCTCAGGTCATATCTCATGGTTTGTGAGGCTGAGCATTGAGGCAGGGTCCACAGTGTGGAGATCCCCACAGTGTGGGGATTCTCTCCCTCTCTCCCTGCCCCTCCCCCATTCTCTCTCTCTCACTCTCTCTCTCTCTTAAAATAAATAAATACATATTTTTTAATGTCTCTCTTATGCCCTGATCTTTACAGTTTGCTTATATTGTAGCATTAGAATGGGAACTGTATTATATTATTCAGAGCTACCTACATAATAACAAATGAGATGTTTGCCAGAAATTTTCACAGCCTATCATAGTGCTTACTAAGGATAATTTTTAACAGACATATAGATATAATGTGTTGTAATGATTTTTTTTTTTTTTTTTTTTTTTTTTTTTTTGGAAGGGACTTACACTATTTCTGCTTGGGCTCATTTGGAACTCTCAGAGGCACTTATATGACAGTGAGGGCCAGGCTCTGGCCAGGACTCTGGTGTCTGGAGGTTATGTGCACACAACATAACCAAGGTTTTAGCTTTTTGGTGGTAAGGAGGGGGAACCATAGTTCAGAGCAGGGAAAGCCCCCAGATGCACCATAAGCAGGGCAATGCAGAGTTCTTACTGACTGAATAATAAAAGAAGCATCTAGTCAAGCAAAGTAGTACAGACCTGGGATTTCATATGCAATTATTTTTATAGATCATCCAAACTTAATACTATAGTACAAAGCAAATCTAAGACTTCCACGCTTTATAAAAATATGTTTCTGGGTTGTCTCAAATCCTCTTTGTAAAGAATTCAGATGTATGTAAATACTAACATAGTAATAGAAATAGTAGTAGTCAGTGAAAACCAGGAATAGGATCAGGAAGAGACATCAGATTTATTTGTGAATTCGGGTAATACAAATTAATAATTTTTGACTCATTTTTTTGAATTATTAAATAATTCTGAGGGGATAAACTTGACTTTATTCAAGCCTAAATTTCTTCAGATCTCTTCTAAATCTACTGCACAGTTCATAAGTAGCTTCCATTTCATGGACACATACTAAAAAAAATGGTTTGTTGTGTGGGTGATATTAAGGACAAAATCAAATTCTGCCATCAAGTGGTTACATAGTTTTGGATATATCACATAAACCCTTTAGGCTTTCATTTTCTTACCTATAAAATGAGGGGTTAGACAATTACTAAGGATCCTTCATGCTATAAGGGATACATTTGAGGTATAAATGATTCATTAGTAATGAATTTTAAGAGCTTAACATAAAACTGAAGGAAGCATCTTAAAAGCAAAATTATAGAATTTTGCCTCTGACATATATGCTAAGCTATAGAATTCTTGAAAGTAGTCTGTTACTGCCCTCTCCTGTTAATTATATGGTGAAGATAAGAAATAAACCATAAGAAATGTGAAAGGTACTAATAGGTACATGAAAATATACACAATATCACTAATCATTTGGGAAATGAAAATTACAATCACAATGAGATATCACCTCACATCTGGCCATCATCAAAAAAAACAAGAGACAAGAAATGCTGATGAGGATGTGTAAAAAAGGGAACCCTCGTGCAATGTTGTTGGGAATGTAAACTGGTGCAGTCATGACAGAAAATAATATGGAGGATCCTCAACAAATTAAAAATAGAACTACGGCATGGTCTGGCAATCCCACTTCTGGGTATGCATCCAAAGGTAATGAAAACCAACTCGAAAACACATGTGCACCTCCATGTTCACAACAACATTATTTACAATAGCCAAGATATGGGACAATCTAAGTATCCATCAATGGATGAGTGGCAAAGCAGTCATTTACCCTCCTACCTATACACACGGCGGAATATTACTCAGCCATAAAAATCCTACCATTTGTTTTGTGACAACAGGGACAAACTTTGAAGGCATTATGCTAAGCGAAATAAGACAGAGAAAGACACTCTATGACCTCACTTGTATGTGGAGTCTAAAATAAACCAAAACCAAAAACCAAAAACCAAAAAATCAAAACTCATAGAAAAAGAGATCAGACTTGTGGTTAACAGAGGCAGGAGGGTTGGGGGAGAGGGAATTGGAGGAAGGTGGTCAAAAGGTACAAACTTCTAGCTATAAGATAAATATGTGTTAGGGATGTAATGTATAACATGATGACTACAGCTAATACTGCTATATGATATATAGAAAAAAAGTTACAATAATTCCTAAGAGTTCATCGCAAGAAGAAAATTTTTTCATTTTTTCTTTTCTTTTTATTGTATCTATATGAGAAAATGGATGTTAGCTGAAGCTATTGTTGTAATCATTTCACAATATATATAAATCAAACCATCATTCTGTATGCCTTAGTGATGTATGTCAATTATTTTTCAATAAAACTGGAAAAAAAGTAAACCAAATATGAAAGATTTTTATTTTAAACTAACTTATTAGATTCCTAATACCTCTCCCAACAAATATTCATTTACTCAGAAAGGAGGAAAGATATTAAAATACTGCATTCATGTTGAGATTGATCAAACATTGTAAATTTTTATAGTTAATAAAAAAGCCCATGACTATCACTGCATTAAGAAATTGATCCAAGGAAATAATATGCAACATATGAGGCATCATGAATTCATGTTATTAAATGTAAGTGTAACACTTCCAAAGCAAAAAAAAAAAAATTAAGTGCCATAAAGGATCACAGCTGATCTAATCACTATTTTGCCTTTAAAAAAAAAACAGCAAGAAAATTTCTTTTATATGCAGGCTTGCCAAAATCTCAAAGTTCAAGGATATAGCTCAAATATCTTTAATGTCTCCTGACAACTAATGCTGCTATTAGGTATTTTATGTATATTTCCTGTTTTTATTTTGTTTTCTCTTGTCTTTGGTTGTTGTTGTTTTATTCTGAGCATCAGACATAAACATTTTACCCTACAACCCAGCAATTGCACTACTAGGCATTTATCCAAGGGATACAGGTGTGCTGTTTCAAAGGGACACATGCACCCCCATGTTTATAGCAGCACTATCAACAATAGCCAAAGTATGGAAAGAGCCCAAATGTCCATCAATGGATGAATGGATAAAGAAAATGTGGTGTGTATATATATATATATATATATATATATATATATATATATACACACACACACACACACACACACACACACACATACAATGGAGTAGTACTCAGCAATCAAAAAGAATGAAATCTTGCCATTTGCAACTACATGGATGGAACTGGAGGGTATTATGCTAAGTGAAATTAGAGAAAGACAAAAGTCATATGACTTCACTCATATGAGGACTTTAAAAGAGAAAAATGATCAACATAAGGGGAGGGAAACAAAAATAATATAAAAACAGGGAGGGGACAAAACAAAAGAGACTCATAAATATGGAGAACAAACTGAGGGTTGCTGGAGGGGTTGTGGGAGGGGGGATGGGCTAAATTGGTAAGGGGCATTAAGGAATCTACTGAACTCATTGCTTCACTATATACTAATTTGGATGTAAATTTTTAAAAAAATAAAAAATAAAAAATCAAATAAAAAAACTGTACAGCATAGCACATTAACATTGAAATGTAAATTTTGAAATATAATTACTAATAACTGTATTACCAGGTCATTATTTATTAAATATTGATATGTACAATCTGCGCATTAATTTTAGAAATGCTAGCATCTTGTAATGAATACATACATTACCTATAAAAATAAAATTCACAGGGAATAAGACAAAAAAAATAAACATTTTAAAATTGCTACATGAATTAATGTCTACATTCAAAATGCAACATTTTATTCACTCAACAACTTTTTTAAAGGTTTATTTAGGTTTTGAGAGAGAGACGGGGGCGGAGGCGGGGAGAAGAGATTGTGAGTGGGAGAGGGGCAGAGAGAGAGGGAGACACAGAATCTGAAGCAGCCTCCAGTCTCCAAGCTGTCAGCACAGAGCCCGACGCTAGGCTCTAACTCACAAAACAGGAGATCATGACCTGAACTGAAGTCAGAAGCTTAGCCGACTAAGCCACCCAGGCACTCCAGCAACTTTTTTAAATTGACATGTAACTCACATACCATAAAATTCACAACCCTAATGTATACAGGGCAGTGATTTTTAGCTAAGTCACAAGGGACAACAACTATTTATTGAATGCCTACCATGTTCCAGGTTTCTGGTCAATTTGATCTTCATGTACTAGCAGAGTTTTCAAATTACAACATGAAAATTCCTTATCTATACCACATAAATCAGGCAATGTTGGAATAATTCTTAGTTCCTGACCAGAGATGAATTTAGCCAATACAAAAAATGAAATATGCTTCCAGAGTTAAAGACAATTCAGAGTACAATCAAGTTTTGTTTCCCCTTTGGCATAGTCTGCTTTGTTCATGAACCTAGATTAAATCTCTGTTATCACCTGGTTAGATGTGGAATGGTTTATAAACAGGTAGAAGGAGATCATAGAATTTAAGGGCTGAGAAGTGCCTTAGAGATCTCCTATATCCTATATCTCCACTGAGAAAATCAGGGAACCTAAGACCAGAGAAGGTTAATGACCAGCTCAAAATCACAAACTCAGAGCATAGCTTTCAAATTCTTACCTAGTGCTTATTTCTCTGTAACAGTTTCCCAGCTGCATTTCTTAGGGGCCCAGGATTCTTGAAGGAGCTAACAGGACTTCCAGGACAACAGAGAGGTAGCTGAGTGGAAGAACCTCTGCAGCCCTCCCTTACCTTCAATTCTACCATCTTTACTTTTACTTCCTTGATTGCCTATGATTCTAAACAAGTTTTTGTTTAAAGATAGCTTCCCTGCTAAAAAATAAATACATTTAAAATTTTGGAAATGCTTAACACCCAAAAAATAAATAATCTAATTTAAAAATGGGCACAAGACATTAATAACATTTTTCTTTTTTTAAAAAATGTTTATTTGTTTATTGAGAAAGAGAGAGAGAAAGAGAATGAGAGGGGGAGGGGGAGGGGCAGATAAGGAGGGAGAGAGAATCCCAAGCAGGCTCCATGCTGTCAGTGCAGAGCCTGACATGGGGCTCAATCTCATAAACTGTGAGATCATGACCTGAGCCAAAATTAAAAATCGGAGGCTTAACCGACTGAGCCACCCAGGCGCCGCATGAGTAACATTTTTCTAAGGAAGATGCACAGATGACCAACAGACACATGAAAAGAAGCTCAACATCACTCACCATCAGAGAAATGCAAATCAAAACTATAGTGAGATATTACCTCATACCTGTCAGAATCACTAAAATCAACAACATAAGAAACAACAGGCTCTTATGGCAAGGATGTGGAGAAAGGGGAACCTTCTTATACTGTTGGTGGGAATGCAAACTGGTGCAGCCACTGTGGAAAATAGAATGGAGGTTCCTGAAAAAGTTAAAAATAGAACTACCCTACAATCTAGGAATTGCACTAGTAGGTATTTACCCAAATAACACAAAAATACTAATTCAAAGGGATACATGCACCCCAATGTTTACAGCAGCATTATCTACAACAGGCAAACTATGGAAATAGCCCAGGTGTCCATCGACTAATGAATGTATACAGAAGATGGGGTATATATGCACAATGGAAAATTACTCAACCATGAAAAAGAATAAAATCTTGCTATTTGCAACAACATGGTTGGAGCTAGGGAGTATTATACTAAGCCAAATGAGAAAGTCAAATACCATATGATTTCACTCATATGTGGAGTTGAAGAAACAAAACAAATCAGCAAAGGGAAAGAGAGAGAGAGAGAGAGAGAATGAAGGCAAACCAAGAAACAGATTCTTAACTATACAGAACCGATGGTTACCAGAGGGGAGATGGATGGGGGGGGATGGGTTAAATAGGCAACAGGGATTAGGAATGCAATTGTGATAAGCACAAGGTGACGTATGGAAGTATTAAATTATTATATTGTATACCTGAAACTGATACAACACTATATGTTACTTAAGTGGAATTAAAATAAAAACTTTAAAAAAATAAAATAAATTTTGGAAATGACTGAAGTACTCCATATTGTCCAGAGGAGGTATGCACCTTATTACTGCACACAGTGTAAATATTCTGCCTAGAAAACTGCTCAACACCACCCAAACACTTAAGAGGTTTCTTACTAAATGATATGTTTTACAAATTGCTCCTTTTTCATGCTAGCAGGATTTTAAAAATATATTGTGCATATTTGAAAGTCTAAAAAGGAAAGCATTTTTTCATTTACTGACCTCATGTTCAGGTACTGAAACTACAGAAAACAAATACACATGGGGAGATGATTGTATTCATTAACTGAATGTAAATATACATGAAAAAAAAAACCAGATTCCTGACTATAGTTTCCATAGTATTACTTAATCCGAATTGAAAATAGATTAGCATCTTCCCAAGAACACTTGATTTTTAAAAGAATTTATAAAGGCTTTAAAGTCTAATTATGCCTAAAGGAGCAATATAGACACTTTGCCAAATAGTTTACTCCAATATATACTCAGTACTAGTATCGTACTTCTATTAATATAGTATTTATTTCCTAGGGGAACCAGTCTTCAAGGAGTACAAAAGGCTGATCTGACACTTAGCGTGACCAGCTGAACTAGGGGGTAAAAAGAGGGGGGTGAACACAATAGATTACCAAAACTCTGAAAATCATGTCAATAAATTGTCTTCTGTACACTTTGATACTTTCTAGGTCACTTAGTATATTAGTTTTCCCCAAGAAAGTACCACAGATTGGGTTTCTCAGAAAACAGAAATTTATTTTGAGTTCTGTGATGCCAGAAGCTCAAGATCAAGGTGTCGGCAGGGTTGATTTCTTCTGGAGCCTCTCTCCTTGGCTTGTTGGCCATTTTCCCCCGAGTCCTCACACGGTCTTCCCTTCGTACCCATTTTCAAATTTCCTTTTTATGAAGACACCAGTCTTTTTGATTAACTTAATTCCCTCTTTTAAAACTTTATTCCCAAATGCAGTCACATTCTGAGGTACGGGGAGTTGGGACTTCAACGTATGTATTTTGGGAAGGCACAATTTAGTTCACAATGCTTACCATGAAGCAATAAATGCTGCTGGTAAATGTTTAACAAGCAGCTCTCCAAAAAGGAAAGGTCCTGCATGGTAGCATTTGTTAGTTTCTATGATAAAAATTCTCCCACCACAGCCTATTTCAAGCTACCAATGTGATTTCTCTGAATACAAATTTGGGAAGGGATATGCCACAACACAACATTTTTAAAATTATTTCTGCCATAGAAATATATAAACATAACTAATCTTGAGAGAGAAGGAGTCAACAAAAACTTTTCCGTATAGTGCTAGGTAGTAAATATTTTCGATTTGCTCACCTCTTGTGTTGTAGGAAGAAAGCAGCCATAGGCAGTACGTAAACAGAAGGTCATAGCTGTGTTCCAGTAAAACTCCACTTTCCCGTTGGCCTTTGCCTGGTGATACGGACTTGGAGAGATCTAGTGTTGTAATTGCTTCTTCAGTAGCTTTCAATCAGCCCTCCTATTTCAGCCTTCCTTCCCATCCCCTGGATCAAGTTCTTTGGCTACTCGTTGCTGGCACACCTGAGCCTTCTCAGACTAGATCAGTAGGACAGACATGGAAGTGCACTACTTCGATCTCCCTTCAAGATAGAACTTGCAGTTCAGCTGCAATTAATGCCATTAAAGTAATTGCCTCTACCTGCAGCATTTTTGAGTTTTGATACAGCATTCCAGTGGAGACAACCTCTTCTCTGGTAGCCCTCAGCCAATGACTGAGCATGGCAATCACACTAGGGCACAGCCATTTCCCCCAATGTAGGATTTCCCCAACAGGCAATATTTGTTCCAGAGCTCCATGTCGTGTTGTGTGAGCTTTTGTCAGATTTGTACCATAATCTGAAAGCTTTGTTTCCCGATGCTGCTGTCTTTCCCTTTACCTTTCTTCCAATAGACTTCCTGTACAACTAACTTCATGTCATCTTTTTCTTGGAACACTGAAGGCGGCACAGTTGATAAAAGGTGTCGTCTGAGAAAGCAGTAGATGGGGTTTGGGAAACTAAATCAGAACTGTCCCACTGTCAATGAACCTCACCACACATGGTATCTGGGGCACGGAGAGGCCCTAGGAGAAATGTGGTGGCCCAGTTATGCCAGTTGGCGCTAAGGCAATTATTCTGAAGCAGAGGAATGCTATGGCTGGGGCAAAAATTTCAGGCAATTCAAAAGTGTGTGTACATGTAGGAACAATACATACAAGGTCTTATTAAGTTGCACAAAGGCCTACAAAAGGTTAATGAAAACCAGAGAGCAGTTAAACAAGTGAAAACTCACTACTTCACTAGTAGCTTCCAAAGTCACTCTTATCCCCTACCCTGGGAAAACAGAAAAAGCTTGAACAGCAAACTCAAAACTTAATTAATCAAGAAAGTTTTAAAACAATTGAAACCAAGGATAGGTAACTTGTTGGACAACTTGGGACCCTGACACGTGGGATATGGACAGCTGTGCGGATGCCCCCAGACATTCTGGCTGCTGAGACTCATCTGAACACTCAGAGCCTACGTATGCTCCCCACTTTTCTGATTAAAAGTTAGCACTCCCTTCAGGCAGAAAGTTACTATAGTGAGTGGTTCTGAACAAAGCAAAAGGAGGCTCTCTCAGAAACTTACCTCACCTTCTCTCATGGCTGCCATACCAATAACTAGGGTTAAGTCATAGCATAATCCACATGGGAATAAGCTACCCCTGATTTATATCCCAAAGAAGAGCAAGAACTAGTCAGCATATACTGATAGCAAACAGAGGAGTATTTGGGACTGGATTTTCAGAGTGCTTCATCAAGAGAGCTAGAACATAAACTAGACAAGGCTGAGCTTATTGACTTGGAAGCATTCTTGGAATATGGGATTTAACACCCTGGCAGGGGCCCAGGGGGTGGTGCAAACCTCCTGTTAGGATGGTTCCTAGAAGTCTGGACAAAGTACTGGTATGCTGAGAGATGTTGAAATACCTGAATTGCCATGGCAAGCAATGGAGGACGAGATTTAAAAAATCAGAAAAGTAGATACATTATTGAGGCCAGGAGCCCACAGGGAAGATTATGTTCCATGAGAGAGGTCAGAGGATACACCATTCACCAAGACATTGGGCATGCCCAGGTAAGAGAGGCATTACCCTTACAAAGAAGTTCAGTGACAGCTTGCCTTTAAAGGCCAGAGTTCATAATAGGTGATATTATCATAGAACTCGGCTTATTAACAGCAACAGGAATGTTGGGACCCAAATGCACAATAGATCCAGAAGACAAAACTTAATGCTAAAAGTCAGGGTATTCACAATTATCCTAATAACTGTCAAAACCAGCATTATAGCCAAAGGAGTTAACCTGGAAAGAGTTGTAGAGATGTTTTCTAGAACTCAGTGTTCCTAGGGGGAGAAATTGATGGGCAGTCAACAAGGATACTGCCTAATATATGTAATCAAAGAAAGCAAGAGTGGATGAAGATACTTGGTCAAAATAGAAAAAAAAGTCATGATCCCTTGCCCAGTTCCCAGATCTCAGCTCATTTTCAGGCCCAGAACCTGTTGATTATGGAGGCAGCCAGGTCCTGGAGGAAAGGACTCCACAATACTATGGAAAATAGATATTATACTGATTCTTCTAGTTAGTCCTTCTCCCAAATGAACCTCGGCCATTTTCTCAGGTGACTGAACATTAAGGAAAAGGAAATATCCAGACATTTCAGGGAAAATTGGACATAGGGTATGAGTTGACATTGATACTTGGAGACCAAGAGTGTTATCCTGGTCTCCCCATTAAAAATAGGAACATATAAAGGCCAGGTAATAAATGTAGTCTGGGACAAACCTGGGCTCGCAGTGAGTACAGCGGGTCTGTGGAAACAGGTAGCGCTCTCATTTCTTCAGTCCCTAAATGTTATGAGTATGATTGACATATTCGGCAGTTGGAGTAATCCCCACATTGGGTTTTAGCTCCTAAAGCAAGAGCTGTTACAGTGGGGAAGGCTAAATAGGAGTCTTGGAAACTAATACCCCGTTCACTTCTGACTAAACTACAACAAAAACAAAGCAATATATCATATTTTGGGTACAGATGGTAAAGATGAGTGCCACTCCTAAGGATCACAAGGATGCCTGGGTGGTCGTCTGTAATGGTTAATTTTATGTGTCAACTTGACTGGGCCACAAGGTGCCCAGATATTTGGTTAAACATTCTGGGTGTGTCTGTAAGAGTGCATCTGGATCCAAATTTCCATTTGAATAGGTGGACTGACTAGATTGTCCTCCCCAATGTGAGTGGCCCTCATCTGGATTTATTGAAGACCGGAATAAAACAAAAAAGGCTGAATAATGGAGAATTTTCTCTGTCTGTCTTAGAGCTGGGAATCAGTCTTCTGCCTTTGGACTCAGACTCAGACTTGAACTTACAATATCAACTCTCCTGGGTCTCAGGGCTTTGGACTAGGACCAGAACAATACCATCAGCTCTCCTGGGTCTCCAGCTTGCCAAATGCAGATCTTGGGAATTAGTCTCTAAAGCATGAGCCAATTCCTTAAAAAAAAAAAAAAAAAAATTTAAAGATATATATATTTATCTATCTCCTATTATTCCATTCCTCTGGAGAACCCTAATACATGGTCCCTATCATATCTCCATTTAATTCACTTGTCTGCCCCCTGCAAAAACTGGGTGAATCCTGGAGAATTATCATATACCACCATAAGCCCAAACAAGTAGTAGCTTTGACTGCAGCCCAGGCTTGGCCTGTCCCTTTAATAGAGCATATTAATATGGCTTCAGTTACAAAGTATATGGTAAAGCAAACTGAGCACAAAATCTTCTGGAAGTTTATGCTATTTTACTTTTTTTTTTTAATAGTTGCCTCACACACACACCTCATTTATCTGAATATTCTTGGCCAGTTGTCTTTCAGGTTTTCAAAATCATTCCCAAAATTTTTGTAGAAACTAGTTTCCCTTCTTAGTTCACCAGTTTATGTAATTTTTTTCAATGACTTAACTACAATAACAAGTACAACTAGCATTAACAGGCTTCAAAGAACAAACACATAATTTAAAATATGCAATTCAACTTATAGGAGTTCACCAGTTTATGTAATTTTTTTCAATGACTTAACTACAATAACAAGTACAACTAGCATTAACAGGCTTCAAAGAACAAACACATAATTTAAAATATGCAATTCAACTTATAGGAGCAGAAATGTATATTGCACTAGAGTAGCTTACCACCTATAAGCCTTTAGAAGTTCAGCGTGCTGATGACAGCAGTCAGTGTGTTTTACAGAGGGAATGGAAAGGGTGGGTTCTTCATTCCAAGGAGGTGTAGTGGATTTAAGATTAAGTGGCCCTCAGTTGTGATTATGTTTATACTCAGAAAGGACATGATTCTCCTCTCCTTCCTAGAGCCATGTATGTGTATATGGTGGGGGCGCAGATGAAATGAAAGGCAGTGGTACAGAAATGTACTTTTGGTCTTTCCAACCCTAAACATATCTGATCTTATCCTTTGCCTGCCCCAGACCATTGCTAGTTCTCATTGCTCTCAAGACAAATAAAAACTCCTTTAAAGTGCTGTGTAAATCCCTTCACCAGCTCGGAGTCCCTGTGTTTTCAATCATATTTGTACCTTTTTCCACTTCCCCCACCGACCCTCCTGCCCTGCCAAAGCAGAGGGGATCATGCTTTTCCACTTGCTTATGACTTTGCCACTCAGTCTAGAATGAAATTTTCTTTCTTCTTCAGGGTGACTATATCATTTACTGTCCAAACTGGTACATACTTGAGAGCAAAAGGGGACACGAACCAGGTGGGACAATGGGAGAAAATACAAAAACTGGGGTAGTCAATATTCATTATGGGCCCACTGATTTCCTCACTTCTGTGATCTCAGTGCCTAACACTCAGAGGATGCTCCAAAAATTTTGGTTGAAAATTGATTATATATTCTATGATCTTCTCCTACTGCTGTTTTTTATTTTCCTCTAACACATATAGAAACTGTGTGAATTATCGAATGTGCCCTTTCTTCATGGCAGCAAATTCCAGACTACATAGCAAGAGGACACAGGCTGGATTTCAGCCACTACTTTCCTCTCACGCGGGCATTTTTCTGTAGTGAAAAAAAAAATTAGATGTGTCTCCAATTATTTATCCTATAGAAAAATTAAGTGGTTGTGGGAGATACTGAAACACTCCACTAAAATATATGTTAGACAACATTTGAAATCTGGATGAGAAAAGATGCAAAGTGAATTTGTAGTAAGAGGAGGAAAGTATCAAATTATCCATCTAGAATTTTATGCAGAGTGAACAAGAGAGCACTGTGAAAATCTATAGGGGAACGATAAATTTGCTTCACATTGAAACAGGAAAATATTTTACAAGAGGAGCATGGGGCCATAATATTACTTAGAGAAAGCATACTGTCAGTATCAAACTAAAAAAAAAAAAAAAAACTGATACTCTTATTGCTCAGAAACAGGTTATAACAACTGTATACATAAAATGCTCATTTTGTTCTAAGAAATCTTAACAAACAAGAATTCAGTATTGTTTGGGTTGTTCAATACTTCTGCAGCATAGTACATACATTTAGAGATATTATCCACTGGGCACTTTAAAAACAGACAAACCTGCTAACTTTTTATCTTTTAAGAGCCTGCCTTTTTTTCTATGTGCACTCTCTATACCCCACTCTTCTATTACCATTCTCTACATCTAGGATGTCAGATACTTTGGTTAAAAAGTAATTAAAAAATCATTTTTTTAATGGACTCAGTTTAAAATTCTACACTTTAGGGTGCCTGGGTGGCTCAGTTGGTTGAATGTCCGACTCTTCAGCTCAGGTCATGATCCCAGGGTTGTGGGATCCAACCCCGAGTCAGGCTCTGTGCTGAGTATGGAGTCTGCTTGGGATTCTCTCACTCTCTTTCTCTCCCCCTACCCTCTACCCCTCTTTCCTACTCATGTTCTCTAAAATAAAATAAAAAATTCTAAACTCCTTTGGTTCTTTTTGAAAAAGTCTAAAAAATTAAAGTACATGGTTAAAAAAATGAAATAGTTTTGATGGACTAACAACTAAAAGAATAACCGATGCCTCCTTTCTCTTCTCTTCATCTCTGGGCCCTGAGGCAAACACTTTTCAGGTAT
This sequence comes from Panthera onca, assembly GCF_046562875.1. Classification (NCBI taxonomy): domain Eukaryota; kingdom Metazoa; phylum Chordata; class Mammalia; order Carnivora; family Felidae; genus Panthera; species Panthera onca. Next base: position 79,162,444 of record NC_138339.1, read on the forward strand.
TTAAAGCTGTTTCTTCTGTTAACAAGCCCCATTTCCTAAATAATAGATATTAAAAGCTATTTTATTTCTTTATTTACATATTTTAGACAATGTCTCTTCACTTGTTAAGAGACTTATTAAGACAAACCTGATAGGGCAAAGGACACCTGCGTGGTTCAGTTGGTTAAGTGCCCAACTTTGGGTCAGGTCATGATCTCCAGTCCTGACACGGTTTTGTCAGGTAGGATGCCTCAACTTCTAGTAATAGCAATCCGCCTCATTTAAGAAATAAGAACTGCACTGATTTCCACAATTGGAAGCCCAGAGTTTATTGTGAACCTGAGTCCACTTCCAGTGGCACTGGCTCCATTTTTCTGTGGTTCCCTCAGTTCTATTATCCTCGGTATGATGTCCCCATCCTTAGACTGCCTCTCCTGTGGAGGTAAATGGGTTGTAGGAATTCCTGGTTTCACATTAACACAGCTGACATCCAAAAGAAGAAAGAGGTCATTCTCCGATTTTTCACATTAAAACAAAGAAATCTCTTTTTCTGAATACCTAGACAAACCCCCGATAGACCTCTACTACAAATTGGGTCATATGTTCATTCCTGAACCACTCCCTGTAATCTAGGGGATGCCATGAATTTATTGGTTTCAAACTGCCCATCCACAAATTTATTAGAGTAGCAAGGGGAATTGGATTACAATAATTGATTTCATCAGGATGAGCTCTAAAGGGACTACATGGCCACTATGCAATGGGGAAGGGTGGAATGGATGTTGGATCAGCAATGCCAACTTCCACCATAGGCATTTAGCACTCACTTACTACATCCACCCCCTACCACTTCAGGAGGATTACATCGCCGTATGTATTAAAATCCCTAATAGTGTCAACTTCATGATAGCCATGAAAAAGATGGCAAGAGGGTACTACAATTTTATTTCCTTTCTGTAGAATGTTGTTTTACCTGTAGTTTTTAATTGCTTTTAAAAATCCTACCAAAAAAAGTTACTTTTAACATATCCTCAAACTTTTCCAAATGTTTCATCGTATCAACTGATCAGGAAGATTATCTTGTAGTAGGGGAGAAAACAATAGGCCAGTAAGACAAGTAAAATGAGGTAACTGTAAATCCTAATCACTATTTGTATGAGGAAAATAAAGAAGGGAACTAGCAAAAGTAACTGAGGAAAGCCTCTTTAGAGAATGCTGTTTAGAGGGCCTCTCTGAGGAAGTGACATCTGACCGGAGACCTACAGGATGACGGATAGCCTGCAGGAGAAGAGCTGAGAGAAGCATTCCAGGCCTAGAAAGGACAAGAGCAAAAGCCTGCAAGTGGAGAAGAATTTGGCAGGCTTGCGGATAGAAAGGAGGCCAAGTGGCTGGGACATAATGAGTAGGGGGGAGAATGATGGGGTAAGACTCTGCAGAGCTAGACTGAAGTGAGGTCATGCAGGCTCTTGGAAGACCATGGAAAAAGGTTGGATTTTTCTGAAAGGGTGTCAAACAGTGGAGCAATAGGATTTACTTTACGTTTTTAAAGACGCTCTACGGATTCTTTGTTAAGAGTAGATTCAGAGGGTGGGTGGGATAAGAGCTGAAATGGAAGTATGAGAATAGGCACGATACTGGCTGCCACTTCCTTCCTCATAGCAATTCTACAGACTGTACTCTTTATACTATGTTATTTATTTATTTATTTATTTATTTAATTTTTGTTTATTTATTTTTGAGAGAGACAGACAGAGCATGAGCAGGGGAGGGGCAGAGACAGAGGGAGACATAAAACTCAAAGCAGGCTCCAGGCTGTAAGCTGTCAGCACAGAGCCCAACGTGGGGCTTGAACTCACGAACCGCAAAACCATGACCTGAGCCAAAGCTGACTGAGCCACCCAGGTGCCCCCATCCTATGTTTTTTTTTTTAAAAAAGTTTGAATAGTGTTGAAAATGTTTAATCAGCTTTATTTATTAATGACTAGATGTTAATTTAACTATGAAGACAGAAAGAACATCAAATTTAAAGTACTTGTACTTGTTTGTCTTATTCATTTATTTCAGATGAATCAGGTAGGCTCACCTACCATCTTCTCTGGAAGTTTTGTTAGTGACATAAATAAAAGGATAGTGTCATGTAATTTTTACTTACATTTCTCTAATGAAAGTGATCTTAACTAGTCAGAGTAAAAAATAGGTGATCCACCATATTAAATAATATTAAGAAAGCATAAAATCAAATTGATTTTTAGTTTTTCTTTTTAAGTAAAGCATTTATGCCTTAATATGCTATACCAAAACTCTAAATATTTCACATTTCAGGGTAAAAAATTAACATCTATGGAGAATTTAAAATGTGAAATGTGTGCCTGGATGGCTCAGTTGGTTGAGTGTCCGACTTTGGCCCAGGTCATGATCTCATGGTTTGTGGGTTCAAGCCCCACGTCGGGCTCTGGGCTGACAGCTCAGAGCCTGGAGCCTGTTTCAGAATCTGTGTCTCCCTCTCTCTTCCCCTCCTCTGCTCATACTCTGTCTCTCTCTCTCTCTCTCTCTCTCAAAAATAAATAAACTTAAAAAAATTTTTTTTAAATAAAATGTGAAAAGATAGAGAAGCTTCTGGCTAAATGAGCACTTTTACTTCCTCAATGTTAATACAAAAATTAGTATAAACAAACAAATAATTTGAATGTGAGTGCTCACTCTATTGAACTCAAATTAGATTCCTTGTTTATTATTATGTACCCTCTGGCCTTATGGCTTTGTCCTCTCTCTTCCTTCTGCATGGAATGCCCCTGCCCCCGCCAAATATCTGCACGACTCTCTGCTTTACTTTATTCAGTTTTTGGCTTACATATCTATGACCTTATCAGAAAAGCTCTCTGTGACCTTGTTTAAAATACCATCTCCATCACCCTCTATCCCTCAAAATACGTATTTTTTTTCTTCGCAGCCCTTACCACTACCAGATATAAGGTATGTGTAATTTCTGGCTCCCCACACAGGAATACAAGTTTCAAAAAAATGCAGAGACTTGGATTTTTTGTTGATTGCTGTATGTCAAACACCTAAAACAAAAAGCACAATATGTATCTGTTTCACATATAGCTGTTGAATAGAATGTGTCCCTATCAAAATAGGACCTACATTCTTAGTATTAAATGAGTCTCTGCTGTATTAAATTAATAATGACTCAACTATATTCTTTTCAATGGAAGACTTTCTTTGCCCCTATATAGTGAATCCCAGGGACAGGCTCTGGGGCATGTCCTCCTTGTCTCCAAGAATATAAGGTCCTCTGAAGCTAATGTCACAGCTCTATCACTGGTCAGCCCTCCACAGCTGTCCACTTCTAGTCATTCTGTTATTTATTGACTGCTTTATTTCCTGGTTTATTATCCTATTTCCCCTTTCCAACACTATACGTAGTCATTCTCAGTGACTTTCAAGTATATTTAGATGATCCATCCAATGGCATAGTCTCTTAGTTCTTTTGTTACGTTTTTGTTTTTTAACCTCTATCATTCCTTTTTGTTTCTTTCTTAGGATTTCCAACTCTCTCCGTACATTGCCCATCTGCTCTTTTATGCTGCCTACTTTGTTCATTATTGTTCATTGTATATTAATCATAGTTGTTCTAAATTCCTCATCTGATAATTCCCAACAACTCTGCCATGTCTGGTTCTGATGCTTACACTGTCCAAGTTGTGTTTTTTTGCCTTTTGGTATACCTGGAAATTTTTTCTTCATAGTTGGACATAATGTACTGAATAAAAGGAATTGCAGTAAATAGACTTAGTGATACAGTGTTGAGGTGTTGGTGGAGGAGAAACATTCTACAATCAGGTGATTAGATCTTAGTCTTTTAGTGTCCCTAGGTCTGTGAACTGTGAACTGGGTTTCTCGGTTTTTTTCTGTCCTCCTGAGGTGGGACAGGATGACTAGAGTGGGTAGGAATTGGGTGTTTCCCTTCCCCTAGGTCAGTTAGGCTTTGATAATAGCCTAGCAAGTTAGGTAGGTGCTGGTTAACTAGTTTCTCCTGAGGGCAAGCCTGTTTTAAAAGAAGAATGATCTGAAGTATGTTCAAATGGTTCTTTCCCCCTCCCCCTGTAGAAAGCACAAGGGAATTCTTGTCAGATATTTACTGTGGGAACCTAGTCAAGCACTTGGAGGTAAATCTCACAATATTTGGGTAGGCCCCTCTATGACTGGGTCCCCTGATTTTGTAGCTCTCAGAGTTGTCTACACGAAGCCTCCAGCAATTCATCAATTACAGTTCAGACTTTTCTAATCTGTGTATTTGTTTGTCTCGCCAATCTTGGTGGCAGAGGTTTGTCCTGTGTTGTCCCTTCTCTTCCTGATCCAAGAAGAGTTGCTGATTGTATAGTTTGCTAGCATAGAGTGGAGACTTCCAAGCTCCTTACACATGGAACCTTCATCACTTCCAAAGACCATTGCCAACCTCAGTTTATATCCTGGACTAATCCTGGACTGTGTAAACACTGATAACTGTACTCTGTGAAATATCAATTTTGAACATCCTTTTTGGTCCACTACTTCCTATATGTCCAGCTCACTTTAGCTTGGCTGTAAGTCTTTAGCTTCTTACAGACCTCCAGTTCATTGACAGCCTCCTTCACTCCCACTGCTTTTTAATTATCTATATTCACTCTTACATTTATCCAGCTTGGATTTCATGTTTTCATCATACAACCATTCCTTTTGAAGTGAAATCAACTGCCTTGGTTCCCATCTCTCTGTTGAGCTCATTTCACAAAATCTGAAATCTGCTTGATTTCAATTATTTGTTTCTTTGTACAGAGACCCAAGCAATTTCATAAATAATACAATCAGCTAACTCATTTCTCTTTAAACTCATAACCACAGACTGCAAACAAACATCCAAGATAATCTGGCAGTCCTACTATGCTTCCCTAGGAAATTCGTCTTTACATCCTATAAGGGGAAAATGCCATATATATATATATTTTTCCTATCATGTCAGACTCCTTCACTTTTACTCATTTTCAGCTGATGATCTATTTCCATAAGTCATGGTGAGTACAGAAACCATCAGACAGGATTTACTTCATTTTCATTATAACAAATATTCAAACCTCTCTGCATCTGCACTCACCTTCTCAGCCTTCTTTCCTGTTAAAATGGAAATAGTGTCATTTTCCCAATCATGGGCGACTGTAACTCTTGACACCTATATTTTCTCTTCTTCTCAGTGTTGCTTCTTCAGTTATTCTGTCTACAGCACATCATCAAACTTTCATTCTCTGCTTATTATTCATGCCAGTGTACCAACATATATCAGTATTTTCAACTAAAAAAAATGCTTTGTTGACTTATACCATCCATTACCACACACCTTTTCACAACAAAGGTTTTATGTACACACACACACACACACACACTTTTTTAGTAAACAGTGATATTGAATGTTTATGGGAAAAAAATAGCATCTCCCTCTCCCAGTCGTCTCCACTCTGAAATACCTTCAACATTTCTAGCGCTTTGATATTTATCTCCACATTCCCCTCCAAAAATACTTGTTTGCTATTTACTGATATACTTAGATTCTACTGTATAGCAAACAAGGTCCTCAACTCAAATGTTGTTACTCTTCCATCCCAAATTAATCTTGATTCCACCTTTTCTACATTTCAAAGATACTCTTCTAATCCTCACAGCTATTGTATACTAGAATAGCTTTATAAGTGGAGAGTTAGAGCCATTTTCACTTTTGCTACTATTATCCATTTTCTACATAGCAGCTACAATTTTGTAGAAAGTAAATCAGATTATGCTATTCTTTGGTGTAAAGCCTTTCAATAGCATCTTCTTGTGTTTGGAATTAAACCCAAATGCTTTCCAGAGACGACAAGGCTCTGGATCAAAGGAGGTTCCTTGAATGTCTTTTGAGTCCATTAGCAACTTAACTTCTCACACACTATGCTACAGCTATACTTGCCTCCTTTGGTTCTTCACATAGAAGAAACCCCTTCTTACCTTACGGTCTTTGCACCTGTTCTTCTTCCTGCTTTTCCCAAGGTTCTTCATACAATAGGCACTACCTCATCTTACCAGTAACAGCTCAAAGAAGCCTTCCCTGACCACTCTACTTCTCTTTCCATTTAAGTGTTTTTACTTTCTCTGGCGTTACCTCACCTTTCCCCTACAAAGCCCATCCCAATTTGTAAACTTGTTTCCTTAATGATCTCTCTTCTTTCCCTCCCCAAAAGTAGAATATCAACTCCAAGTGAGAAAAAAACCCATGTCCATCTTAACACTGCTTTCCATATACCTACCACAAGGATAGGCATAGAAAGTGAACTTAAGAGGGATGCCTGGGCGGTTCAGTCTTTTAGGCCTCCGAGTTTGGCTCGGTCATGATCTCACGGTTCCTGAATTTGAGCTCTGCGTCTGGCTCTGTGCTGACAGCTCAAAGCCTGGGGCCTGCTTCGGATTCTGTGTCTCCTTCTCTCTCTGCCCCTCTCTTGCTCACACTCTGTTTCTCTCTGTCTCTAATAAACATTAAAAAATTAAAAAAAAAAAAAGAGCACCTAAGAAATACTTGAATAGGGGCACCTGGAAGGCTGTCGGTTGGGCGTTCAACTTCGGCTTAGGTCATGATCTCATGGTTTGTGAGTTCCAGCCCTGTGTGGGGCTCTGGACTGACAGAGCCTGGAGCCTGCTTCAGACTCTGTGTCCCCTTCTCTCTCTGCCCCTTCCCCTGCTCACACTCTGTCTCTCTCTGTCTCAAAATAAATAAATGTTAAAAAAAAAAAAAAGAAAAAGAAAAAAGAAATACTTGAATTCTGCAATATGGGGACTAAATGTAAATTCAACTAGTTCAACTAAATTATATATTATATCCAGCAGGAATGGGATAGTAAATAGGCCCTTGAAATCTTATCAGGCATGAGCTAATAGACACACTTCCTAGTAAGTTATTAGGAAATCTGGCTGCAACCAATTTGTATTCTCATTTACAGAGTCTTCCAGGGCCACCCCTGACAAGGGACACTAAGGTTCTTCATTTGGGTCAAGGGTGCCCACTTCTGGCTGGTGCAGATTCTTTTGTGCTGGAGAATGAGAGGTGTTTGAGGGGTTGAGGTAGTCTGTGGTCTGAGTCTACTATGGGGTTTATGGCATGCAACCTGCCAATTTTCTTTCAGGGAGATTTGTTTTGTATTTAGCTAATGCTGAAGACCTTAGTGGGTCAGGTTTCTCCTAAAGTTGTCAATTCTTCTGGACTTCTGTTTCTTAGCAACAGCTGTGATTCTGCCCATCCTCATTGTTCTGAGTTAGCCTCAAAGCAAACAAGAGGAAACGTGTGCATGACAGCTTGCAGTTTGCCATTTAGTAACATTCCCAGACACATAGTGCATTCCAATCTTAGCAGCTACTGATAGACAATCTAAAGGATCATCACACTTTTGTGAGGCATGGAAGGGGATGGGCAGTGAAAAATGTTTTGAAGGAAACTGAAAAACTGGAGTTCCTTAACATCATTTGCTTCTTCTTGAGTGTTCCATTGCTATTAATAAAATTTCACTTTCTGGAATTCAATGTAAAAACTTCAGTGTTAGAAACAAGGTGGCAAAAAAAAAAAAAAATGTTGCAATTCAATAAACCCCTTAATTTCTGGAGCTGTTTATACGCTTTCAGACCAAAGGCAAATTGGCTTCCAATAATTGTCCAACGTGCTAAATTTGGCATAAATAGCCAAATTTGGTGCAACTGACTTTCTTCTGAGAACTTTTAGAATTTCTCTTTCCTAATCGACTTTTAAAAACTCAAGTGCATATAGTAACCAATGCACTTGACTTTTTTTTTTTTAATGTAGCTACAAAATTCTCTAATGCCTTGTTGCCTCAGTGTATATATACTTTGAGTTCTAAGAGACTATTGGAGAAAGCCTAGGTAAAAGATTCAGAATTGTGTAACACAAGCTAACAAGTCCGCATGTTAGGGGAGGAAGAATTGTCTAGGATTCCACCTTGATTCAGTCAGTTTCAGTTTCTCTGAGCTTTGTTATTTTCAATCCCATTCACAAACTGGAGACTCTTATAGTTGCAACTGGCAGAAATTCAGTCAAGCTAGTTTAAGGAACGGCAAGAAATTTTATTGTAAGGATAAATTATGATGAAAAATTCAGAGATAGGAAGCAAACTCAATCTTTTCAAGGCAATGAGATCAAGAAATGGAAACCTATCTGGAGCCAAGGCAACTCTTACAGCTGTGTCTGATCTGTCAGCATGGCTTCATGGAAAGCACAGTCTCTGGAGTCAAACTGCCTGAGTTTTATTTTAGCTTCCTCTCATGTTTACTTTGGTCAAGATTCTGAATTTCCTCACCTGTAAGGTAGGGATAATAGTACCAACCTCACATAGAACACTGAATGACATTATAATCTGAGATCATTCTTAGTCTGCAACACAACTCAGATTGAGTTTGTACTGGAGAAAGAGAGGTGCTTGAGAGGTTGAGGTATCTGTGGTCTGACTTGCTGCTCCCAAGTAAGGTAGCCTTGACCTAACTTCCTTTCTCAGAACAGATCAACTGATAAACTTTCTCAACCCCAATTTTATTGTTTTTAATTTTTTGAGAAAGAGAGAGAGAGAGAGAGAGAGAGAATATGAACAGGTGAGAAGTGCAGAAGGAGAGGGAGAGAGACTCCTAAGCAGGCTCCATGCTCAGCACAGAGTCCAACGCAGGGCTCCATCCCATGACCTGAACCAAAATTAAGAGACAAACACACTTAACTGACTGAGCCACCAGGTGCCCCTCTCAATCCCAATTTCAAATTCTCAAGAGAATCTGACTGGTCCAGATGGGATGCAGTTGTCCATCCTAGCTAAAGATGGAGGCATTAAGTTACTTAATACACATATATTTGCTGAAGCTCACCCCTGGATGTCTGTAAATATTTCTCAGTGGTGGAGGATAATGAAATAAGACTAAAATTAAAACAAAACAGGGGCGCCTGGGTGGCGCAGTCGGTTAAGCGGCCGACTTCAGCCAGGTCACGATCTCGCGGTCCGTGAGTTCGAGCCCCGCGTCAGGCTCTGAGCCCCGCGTCAGGCGCTGGGCTGATGGCTCGGAGCCTGGAGCCTGTTTCCGATTCTGTGTCTCCCTCTCTCTCTCTGCCCCTCCCCCGTTCATGCTCTGTCTCTCTCTGTCCCAAAAATAAATAAAAAACGTTGGAAAAAAAAAAATTAAAAAAAAAAAAAAAAAAAAAAAACAAAACAAATGGTGGATTTTTCTATACTTTTAACTCACTGATCTTCTGTTCTTCCACAGTCACAAAAAAGTCCCAATATCAGTGACTTGCCCAATGTCACATAGCTAATAATGAAGCTGTGGTTCAAAACTAGATATAACTCCAAATTTGAAATTTATTTTCACTAAAGCAATGCATTAGAGTTGTTTGCATTGTGAACCTATTAGATAATAACACTGTATTTAACCAAGCACTTGAGATACAAGACTTCAAATAGTTCAAAATTAGGTTTCCTAGTTTCCTTCCTCAATTTTTTAAAAAAAAATTTAGTATTTATTTTGGAGGGGGGCAGAGAGAGAGGGAGACAAAGGATCTGAAGCAGGTTTCAGGCTCTGAGCTGTTAGCACAGGGCCCTACAGCAGCAGGGCTCGAACCCGTGTACCATGAAATCATGACCTGAGCCAAAGGTAGATGCTTAACTGACTGAGCCACCTAGGCACCCCTCTTTCCCCAGTTTTTAAGAAATGGGGATATATTATATACACAGTAACAAAACTGAAATGTTCAGCTCAAACTTTTTCATGTTTACACTCATAGAATCAGCCAGATCAAGATATAGAAAGAACATTTCCATCATTTCATTTATGCCTCTTCTAATATCCATGCCCTGAGAGGTTACTATCCTTTTATCATCATAGTTTTTTTTTTTTTATTTTGTATAAATAAAATTATATAGTATGAGTTCTTTTATATCTATTTCACTGAACACAATTCCTGTGAGATCCATCCTTATTGTAGGTCTTCTTTTTGACTGCTGGGTAGTATTTCATTGCATAGATATACTTCACTTTGTTCCAGTTTGATGCCATAATGAATCAAACTGCCACGAACATTTGTATACAAAACTTTTAGCAGACACCTACATTAATTTCTCTCGGAAATACACGGGGTAGAAACTGCTGATATAGGGCAGGCGTAAGTTCAGCTATAATGGATACTGCCATCAATTTTCCAAAGTGGCTGTGACCAATTTACACTCCCATCAGCAAAAGAGTTTCAGGTATGCTGTATTTTCTTTTAAACAAGGAAAACAACAGTCTATTAATGCTAGTTACATTTCTTTGTTCCGCAAATGTATTTGCGGGTTGTTTTGTTGTTAGCTACAAGCAAGGCTGAGTTTAGGCTGTCAGAGTAAATCCTCCTTCATTAGCACCCTTACCAAACCACAACTCCACCCGTTTTCACTAAAAATACTACCTTGCTTGTCATCCTTTATAGGAGGGTTTCTCAACAATGGTACTATTGTCTTTTGGGGCGAGATGACTCCTTGTTGTTGGGGCTGTCCGGTGCATTGTAGGATCTGTAGCAGTATTTCTGGCCTCTACCCACTATATGTCAGCAGCACCTGCCATTCATCGTGACAACCAAAAATGTTTCCAGATATTGCTAAATGTCACCTGTGGGCCAAAATTTCTCCTTGCCCCATTAATAACCACTATTGTCAAACTAAGTGTCCTGGCCTCTCCACAGTTTATCTAAACTGTCATGAGTCAATGCAGTGTTAATACAATGATGTCCACAGTTTTCCAGTACTAATAGCACATTGGAATCATCTTTAAAAAAAGGTAAGCTTTTGGGGTGCCTGGGTGACTCAGTCAGTTAAGTGTCTGACTCTTGATTTCAGTTCAGGTCATGGTCTCACGGTTATGAGATGGATCCCTGCACTGGGCTCTATGCTGACAGCATGGATCCTGCTTGGGATTCTCTCTCTCTCCTCCTCTCTCTGCCCCTCCCCTGCTGGTGCTACATCGCACAGATGCACTCTCTCTTAAATAAATGTTAAAAAAAAAAAAAAAAGAGGTGAGCTTTTAAAGAATGCATAGGCCAAGGCTTCACCTCAAAACAATGGGATATAATCTCTTGAGGTAGGGCTTGAGCATTTTTCTTGCAAAGCCACCCAAAATTTCTTTTTACACAGTTGAGAACTTACTTTATAGCATATTACTCTTCCCAGCAATATATGCTTTAAAATAGATTTGTACCAACAATTTTTCAAACATTAGTAGAGTATGAGGCATACATATATTTGGGGACTAGAAGGCTGCCAGAAATTCTCAAATCACATTAACCACCTATAGCCCCTAAGTATAAATAGTGGTATCTTGCGTTTAGTTCCTGATTGAAAAAAAATATATTTTTTTCTCAGATCAGACTTTTAATGTATTTCCTTTTTTGAATGATGAATGTTAATCCTTCCAGCTAATTCTTATCCCTCTTTTCTAATCAGCCTGTCTCAAAAGGGCATTTCTCACTGTCTTTGAAACATGTTAAGTCTCTCACCTAAACTAATAAAAATCCACAGCCCTTCCCCCATCATAAGCAAACAGAGCAGTTCATATTTCCTCCCAAGTCAAAGTCAAACCATCTGAAAGAGAATTTTAGACTCAATGATCCAATTTCTTCATTTGTCACATTCCACTCCAGTCTGGCTTCTAGCCCTATTATTCCAACAAAATAGTTCTAAGGCAACAGATGCTTATCGTGTTACTAAGTTCAATGGATATTTTGACTTTATTTCATGATTCTCAATAGTACTATACACTATTTACCTACCACTCTTTCCTTGAAGTACTTGTCTTTGTTCTCCATTGCACAACACCCTTGACATCTGCAACTGCTTATCCAGCTCATCTTCCTCTACTGGCCAAAAATTAATTTAAGTTCTTGACTGCATACTCCTAGGCTGTCTTCCAAGTTAATTTCATGTATACTTAAGACTTTAACTTCTCCACACACACTTAACAGCTTTTATTCAGTCCAGATCTCTCTTCTAAGTTCTGGACTCCTATCTCAAAGACTTAGATGGCTCAGAGGCATCAGAAAGTCAGTTAAATCCCAAATTTATGATCTCCACACCTACCCATCTCCAAACATTTTACAACTGAAGTGAATGCCATTACCATTTTTTCCATTCCATTATGTGTACAGCTTCCCTCCTCCTCCTAACCCTGATTCTAGTTGCATTGGCAAATCCTGTGGACACTTACAAATCTGCTCTCTTCTACCATTAACACTATCAAGTTATTTTTTAGCCTAATTCACTTAAGAATGTTGTGTCTTCCTTGACATGCCACTAATCTTTTTTTTAAGGCTAAACTTTCCAAATTGCAAAATAAACTCCACAGTTTAAACTCCTCCAAAAGTTTCCTTTTGTTCCAAGAACCCACTTCTTTACCTAGCTTTGGGCCCTGAATAGCCTGGCTCCTACACAGCTTCATCTCCCTCAGTACTGTCTGTTCTAGCAGTACCAGGTTCCATACCAGTCCAAACCAGAGCATTTCTAAAAGTGAAAAATGCCCATCCTCGGCAAACTGGGAGAGAAGTTGACCTCATTTCTCTGGCCCCAGAATTTTTGCCCATGTTATTTCTTTTACCTGTAAAGCTCTTTACATTTCTTTTGCTTACCTACTTCATATTAATTCTTCAGTTTTCAGAATGTCACTCCTTTGGGGAGACTTTTCTGACCAGGATTCTCCATTATGAATTCTCTTATGATTGATTCTTCATACCATTTTTCTGTTATGATTTCACACTAGGATTGTTTCCTGTACTAGACTTTAACTCCTTAAAGTATCTGTCTTTACTCTATTATGATCCCCTCACAACTCTCCCCCTCCCCCCGCAGAATGGCTGGTATGCAATTTATTGAATAAATATCAACATAATGCACTGGGGACAGACAGCCTGTACTCAAGGAGCTCACGATGTAGTATGAAAACAAATGCTTTATTACAAAGACACGGCTGCACTTAGGATACACAATTTGATGACCTAAAAGGGAGGTGTCGCATAAGGCGTCAGTACAACTGCATGAGGACACTCAACAATCCTTCATGACTTACTTAAACTTGTAAGAGGCTAATTCATAAGATAAACTATATCCATTTACAATGAAAGGTACCTTTAGGATGACCTGAAGAAATGTATGGCTAGTGTCATGTGCCTCTTAGGAATGACGGGAGGCAATGCTGGGGTCAGATTGTGAAAAGACTAAATAAAATATGTAGGCAGATTTGTGGTATATTTAAATATGTGTACTTAAATCAGGGGAACAATTTCATTGGATTTCAAGTCTGAAAGGAAGCCTACAGGCTGAGCTAGAGGAAAAGAAGTAGAGAAATTGAGGCCTAAATAAACATAGTGAGGATTAAGAGAAAGGCTGAAGACAACATACATGAGGTAAAATGGACAATAAAGAATCTGCAGGTGAGGAATGATACAGCATCAATGTACCAATTTGATATTAGTAGCTAAACTTTTTACCATCTGTACACTTCACTTTGAAATTAGAGGAGGTAGAATCTTCATATATACTCCAATGGTTAGACTTTATGTATTGTTGCCCCTTAGTATCACCTCTTAAAACTTTCATTTGAAATTTAACTTGTGATTCAAGAATTTATCAGTAAAAATAACCCAAATGCAATGGCCATAAACATGGCAAATGAGATGTTGGTGGATGTCAGAAAAAATTTCTAAACACTATCCAGAACCTAGAAATTTCTGTGCATCAGAGAAGGGAAGGGAGTGCCCAATATGTATCTTTAGGAAAAAAACTTCCTAGGTACAGACTCCTGCCCCTTGCCCAACGCTGGGAACCACAGCTCCTGTTCTAGAATTTTAATGATTAAGAAAATAGAAAATGTAAATATTCACTATAAGGTGACTTAGAATTTCCTGGGTTCTATTTATAGAGGGCTCTGTAAATTTAAGTATCATATTTGGAAAGCTATTCCTCTGTTTGGCAAGGATCTGGGGGATGATGACATAGGTTTAGATTCTAAGCTATTTTAATACTATTCTGATGGTTTTAGCAGCTTCTCAAACACAAATTCTCTAGGCAACAAGAACATAATTATGGAATTAAAATCCTATCTTGGCATCCAAAACATTTATGAGAAAAACAAGAGTTACCATTGTCTTTATGTTGAACATCTTGCAATTCTGGATGTTTCTCAATCTACCTTCACCTACGGATACCCATCAGTAACTAGTCCCAGTAGAGCATATCAGAATCAAGGACCCACAAAGGGCTATTCTAGATTTTGTAAAAGTAATATGCTTTCCAAAGAATATGGAATTTCTCAAACAGGAAATAATAAAGACTTCCTGGTTGACATTAATTTTCAGGATTTTGCTAGTCATGTGCTGAGATTATCAACTGTCTTTTTAGTACCAATAAAGACAAAGTTTGTTCAAACAAAGTGAACCTAAAAATTTAACTGTGCAGATAATAAATATCAAAAAAATACACTTGCTTTATTTATCAAATAACTTAAAAAACTTAACTGGCAAGAGTGTTCCCATTTTCCACTTACCTTGTTATTTCTTCACATTCTCAACATTCTAAAATTCTGTGGAGTCATAAAGTATATTATGATTTTACCAGAAATATAAATCTCCAAGGTTCAATATTTTCTTATAAATTTATTAAGTTTTTTTTGCAAAAAAATCCAAAGTGTCTAGTGTTTATATGTAGTATATCACACCCGAATAGCAATCAGTAGTTTAAAAACATTTGCTATATGCTTTCAAAAAAAAAAAGAGTAAGTTCATACAATTGTTTTTGTAAGATAATAACAAATTACAGTACAGTTATAACTCAAGACTTCATTATCTGAATCATACTTCTGATGATTCAGAATGGTTACTGCAATGGTTACTGCAATGGTTACTGTTTTTCTGGGCCTTTTTCTTTTTACTTACCACTCTAGTAATCCAAGAGAGATTAGAGGCACAAGAAGCCCCTATCAATAAGGCATCTTTATATTTTCAAAGCATAATATTAAAAACTAGCAGTTCCTACTTTTAGGGACTTCAGAAATGGATATTTGTTATGATCCTATCATTCTTCACAATCCAGCATTAGAACTATTTAACAACTAGGAAAAAAGAAAAATAAAGAGACTGAGGCATACATCATTTTGCAAATTATGGTAGTGTTACATTTTGTTTTACTAGTCATTAATATTTTTTTGAGTAGACCATGTGCACCTGTTTGTCCTTCCCTACTCCCAAAGGGTGAATGAATATACTCTTCCATATAATGAACAGGTATTTGGAGATACGTTTTGAGATCTTTTTGAAGGCTTTAAACCAAACTATTTCAACAGCTGGTAGACTAAAACATCAATATTTCCCACAGGAGAAAAGCATTATTTTGGGGATGGAGCTACCGCATTCAAACTCATTTGGCTTGGAAGGGAGGCCTTTGCACCAAATCCAATCACTGGAGAATAGGATTAGAGAGTTTTATCATTAACCTCGATTGATTCAAGACTGATCAATGGACTGGAAATAAAGTATAAAACAATTCTGATTTTAAAAATTCTTTCAAACAGAGTGAAACGGGACACCACCAGGCTTGAAAAGTGTTTCCGTCGACATTTCTAAAGGTTTGTAACAGGCCCGCAGTTACAGTTATGAAAGAAACCGTCAACTAAATTGCAGCAGGTTAAACTGACACAGTTACCAACGTCCCTTGAGTTGTTTTTCTGTTGCGAGTTGGCACCGCACCCTCCACCCCGCCCTCCAGGGACTTACAAAGGTAGTAAAAGCTTTTTACTGAACCAGGCAAGGGATACCCACAAATGAAGAAGAGTTATAGGAGGTCAATAACCCGGTCTCTATTTTTCTCCGTCTCCTCAGGTGCCCCGCCCGTTCGGATCAACAGCCACCCCCCACCCCCCCCACCCCGAAGGAGCCTGTGTCGCAGGTCGCCTAAGCGTAGTAGGCGGCGGGAGGTGACCACAGTTGCCCAACAGTTGGGTTCCCAGGCTGCCTGGTGTGACGCACAGCCACTCCACACCCCTCCGGACAGGCGCTCTGTCTGGTCCGGGAGCCCGAGGGAGATGCGATTCGAGGCTTGGGCAACCGGACCCCACGCAAGACCCTGCTCCCTCCGCGTATCCACCTCGGCCCTCCCGCTGCACCCCCAGGCCCAATGTGGTTTTTAGCATTTCCCTAGCCCCCCTTCCCCCGGGCCGCTTCCCCGATAGCTTCTCAGTCTCTTCGCCGCGAGGTCCTTGCGCAACGTTCCCAGTGACAGCAGCGTCCATACCCGCACGGAGCGGGCCTGCAGCTCCCACTTCCCGGAATTCAATTCCGGGCCTCTAAGGGAGGGCGCCGGAGCAAGGATCAACAGCCCACGGCCGTGGCCAGAGTCCTGCGGCCTCCGCGCGGCCGGCGTGCGCGCCCCCAACCGTGAGCGTGCGCGCCTCACTCTCCGCCCGCCTCAGCACCAATAGCTTTCCTTCTACACGCCGCGGCTCCAAAACGTAGCCCCTCCCACCGTCCGCGCGCCAGCCGGAGGTGTTCGGCGTGCGCGCGCCCGTTCGCCCGCCGGCCCGCCTCGCGCCGAGTGGGGAAGGGGAGTGAGCAGAGGCGCTTACGTCGCGCGGGAGGCGGAGGCGACGACGACCTCGGTGGTGGTGGCGGCGGAGGCGGCTACGACGGAGACGGTTGCGCTCGCTCTCTCGGCGTCATGGCGGCTGCCGGGAGCCGATAAGCGGCGGGAGCGGGAGCGCGCGCGTGGCCGCGGCGACGACGACGGCTCGTTACTTCTCGCTTTTGCTGCCTTCGCCGTTGGTGCTTCAATAATGAATTGATTGTTGGATCCGCTCCGCAGGGGATCGCGCGTTGGTGCCGCGGCCCGGGGCTTCCCCTTCCCCTCCGCGTCCTTCCCCTTCCCCCTCCCCCTCACGGACTCCGGCTTACCCCGAGACGCCCGGAGCCCGAGGACTCACTCGGCGGCGGAGACCGCGGGCCCGGGCGCGGGGGAGGCCGCTGATCCGAGTGGGCTCTCTCCGCCCCGCGAAGCCTGCACGCCCGCCGGTAAGAAAGGGGGTGGCGGGCGGGTCAGGATGTGGCGGGGAGGACGGGAGCCGGCCAGGCGGAGGGCGGGGGCGGCGCGGTGCCCGGGCGGCGGCCCAGCGGCCGGGCGCCGGGCGAAGGCCGGGCCGCTCTGCGAGGGCCGGCGGTGGCTGACGGGCTCGGAGCACAGGGGGCGTGTGAGTGGTGAGCGCAGGCCGGCGCCGAGGAGCGCATCCTCGCGCAGGACGGGCGGGCAGCTGGGCAGTCGAGCCCGGGCCTCCTCGGCTTGGGGCTGGCCGGGCCGCGAGGGGAGAGCTGCAAGGCTCGAGCGGCAAGCACTTGCCCGGTGCGTTGGTCCCGCCGCGACCCGGGCTCCCAGCACGTGGGGAGCGGCGGGGAGGGGGAGGGGGCGGCGGCCCGGGCGAGCCCGGGAGGGCGCGGGGCGGGTCTGCGGGAAGTTTGAGGCGGGAAGAGAGACTCTGGGACCGGGATGAAGGCCCAGAGAAGGACGGGGCTGGAGTGGGGTCGTGTGCGTCTGGTTGGGAGGCTGCTTGAAGCGAAGCTGCGAAGTATAGATGAGGGAGGGGGAAGGTTTCCAACCTCCTTTCGAGTACCGCTTTGAAAACTTAGCAGGAGTGAAGCAACTGTGAAAAGACGGGGCGCAGAGAAGGAAGATTGAAGAGGTTTAGCCACTTAGGGAAGAGTCATTGTTAAGACGCGTGAAAGGCACCAGAGAGCTGCGTGCGCTTGGAGCTTCACAACTTAAGGTTGTGAGAAGGGTCTCAGAAAGAGGACTTACTCCGACACGGAAGATGGGGGGGGGGGGGGGGACAATGTACGGAGAAAGCCATTTTGAGGGGCGAAAGGAAGGTGAAAAGGAAATAACGAAAAGATGAGTGAACTTTCTCGATGAAGAGAGACTTTAGAGAAAGAGAGGCAGTTTATTAAGTAGCTAGATTTTTAAGACCTAATTGTTTTATGGTGTAAAGCTCTTTGACTAGTTGGAATTAATATTTAGTGTTAAGAATAAATGTTGCGTGGAATGGTTACTTTTTGGATGACCAATTCTTGCAAAGAGTCTACTGGACTGTAGTCTCTGGAGAATTACAGTCCCAGTGAAGATGCAGAGTTTGCTCTGATTGAGTTGGCAACAGCATATTTTCCCCCTCTTTTTTGTGGAGTGGAAATAATCGTAGGAGTAAATTCTCTTTGCTGAGGTCGGCGGACAGCTCTGCTTTCAGTCGCCTGTCTCGGTACTTTCTGGCTGGGGAAGGATCTGACGTCTCCTTCCCCCGCTTCTTCCTCTCCCTCCCCTGCCAGAGATCTCCTTTGTTTATTCGTGGATGGCTTGTAGGTGACTCTCCACTGTTGTGCTGAAATCTTGAAAGGTGGAAATGCTGTGTCTTGGCTCATGATTTCTACCCCAAGCCCCTTTTTTTAAATAATCCTAGTGTATATTACCTTTTTTGTTGTTGTTTTTGAATGGAACCTCTGCAAGCCCAAACTGGATAAATATTATTTAAATTTTATCACTCCACTCTCGGTTTACCTGTGAAAGAACACATTTGTTTTGACCTACACATTTTTCGCTAAGATTATGTGATACACTTTTATTCTGTTCTTAATGTGAGCATTTTCAAAACTTTTTCTCACTCAAGTACAAGAAGTTCTTGATAATAGGAATTAGTGCTTGATTAAGTTTTTCCCCCTTCATTTGTTTGACCACGTATCCATTAAGACTTCATTTTCGGTTCTTGGGAAACATATACATGTATGTATATGTTATGTACTACCACTTTGCTTTAGTTATCTGTTTATAATGTGTATGTATGTGTATTGACACACAGTTTTAGTCTAAAAGTTTTGTCATTCCACAAATATTTTAATTTCGTCTGTCAAAAATAAGCAATAGTGTGCTAAATTCTAGTAAGTAGGCAGGAGTGTAGTTAGTAGAAGCCTAAGCATTTTGAGTGAAAGACTCCTACTCCTTCCTTACCATCTCTAATTTAATTGGCCTAAGTAGATTTGTATAAGTTCTGAATAGATGGATTTATCTTTTTTCTACAGGATATTTTCTTAGCTTTCTTAATATTTTTTTTTTAGGTGAATCAGAAGGGCCCCAGGAAGCCTGTGAATGTTGGAAAGAATTCATCTGTGAATTTTTGATGTTTAAGGAGTTCATATTTGTATTCATCTTTTTAACTGGGAACATTTGTGTTTTATTTTAAAACTTCTTGATATTTACAATGAATGGACACAGCGATGAAGAAAGTGTTAGAAACAGTAGTGGAGAATCAAGGTAAGCACTTTATTATCAAGTATGTATTATGAAGAGAATGTAAAACTTGTGTGACTCTTTAGTTTTCCTAATAGGTGGCAGAGTTTTCAGATCAAATTCTTCCTCTTAGTTATCCAAACACTTAAAAGTTTCTCATACGCTTTGTCGATAATACAGGTTTTCATTTTTTTTTTTTTCATTGAGATGTACAAAGAAGCATTTAAATACAGAAAGTTTAGGTGACTTAAATCTCTTTGTGGTTTATATTGTTTGGGTCAATGAACTAGAGCAAGTAAAAAGAAACATTTAAATTGATTTGCCTATTAGTGCACTCTCCAAATAAAGGCAGCAAGAAGTTCTTTACTTACTTTTCTCTAGGATTTTGTTTTCTATACCTGTCCTGTCCAGTATAGGAGCCACTAGTCACATATTGCTATTTAAAGTTAAACTATTTAAAATTACAGAATATTCAAAATTCATTTATACAGTCATGCTCAACACAATTCAAGTGCTCAAAGCCATATGTGGTTAATGGCTACCATGGTGTATTATGCACATAGAAAACCTTTCCCTTACTGCAAAAGTTCTTTTGGGCAACACCGTTCTGGACATCTGTTAAAGTATTGTTGCAACTCTTTTTCTCCTCTATTTTCTTTTTAAATTTGAGTTTTAATTATATACGAATGAGTAACTTGGGCCATGTCTTTGCAAAGAAGATATAGTTAATGGGAATAACCCATACTAAGCTGTTTGAATGTGTTAGAAACCTCTTAAATACAAGGACTCTTTAAATTCTTCTGTAGCCCCCTAATTTTGAGTTATCTGCACATTGATACAGTCCACATAGTTATGTGTACTTATCAGTAGAGATCAGGAATGTGAGCATTAGAGTCAGACTACCTGATTACTTTTCCCAGTTCTCCTTATTAGCAGTGTCAGGGAAAATTATGTTACCTCTGAGGTTTTGATTTTTCACTTACAGATGGGTATTACAATATTGTTTATTTTATTTAAAATTGAGAATAAGTGAGGTGTTCTATGTACAGGTCTTAAGAGAGTTCCTGATATAATGAGCACTCAATATTTGCTTATTATAATTAGCATCATGTTTTATGTACCATAGGATACTACATAACTGGAACGTTAAATTACAGTAGTGGAGAAAGGTGAAGGACAAGAAACAGGAAAGTTTTGGCAGTTGGGAGGGTTTCAGAAAAAATGTTGGATAGAAAATGAGAAAATGAAGCAGTGGTATAAGTATTTGACTTGAAACTTGGTATTTTCTGGTCATGTTAGGTAGGGTTTATCAGCTTTCACAGGCAGACTATTTAGATAACAAGAACATCATAGAGAAAAAGGAGCAGTTATGGAAAGCAGCATTATTTAGTTGAATAGGTATGGTATCAACATTACAAAACCTGAGTTGACAACTCTGTTAACTTATTTCTCAACTGTAAAAAAAAAGACTTAAACCAAATGATTTTGAAGTTTCGTCTTACCACTTAATTTACAAAGTATAATAACGTATCAGACAACGGAGTTCCAGAATCACCAGAGTTGAGAGGTTAAATTATAAGAGTTGTGAATCTCATCTTTGATTCATATCTCTATAGCTGTATTGACTGTATTAAGTGATTAGAAGAGTCACCTTGTCCACATTCTTTTATTTATCAGTGAGCAATGAAATGGTTAACAGAAATATCTAGAGAATACCCAGGAATTTAATAAACTACTCACAAAATAGGAAATAAGACTCGTGAGAGTAAATGTTATAGTTGAGTATTCAGATAGATCTTGTGCTTTTACACTGTGAGCCCTTATTGCTCCAGTCATGTTTTATGTATTTTGCTGCCAGATCCAAAGCAAAAAAGGAGTAGTAGTAAGTCAGATTTGGTAGTATAAAGTGAAAAAAACCCCTGTGAAATCAAATTCACTTAAAGCAATCTTTTATATGTATACTTATTTAAAATAATTGCAAATCATACTCTCTATTCTGAGTCATTATTTCTAGTGTATAAGTTTTATGTGCTTCTGAGTAGTGTGCTTGTCAAGTTATCTTGTTCTTGCAACTGCCCGGTGTTTATCAGAAGGAGGGAGACCTGCTTCTAATTTGCTTTCATTTTCTTCCTTATTGGTGTTATGCTATCCTTTTCCTTTGCTCTAGTGTCATTGTTACCAACCCTCAGTCACCGTCACCCCTCACCCCAGAAAAAAAGTTTTTATATTAAGGCAGTACAGAGAAGGGAGATTGTGCCTAGTTAAGAGTGACGATATGAATTTATATTAGGGGGATTTCTTGCAGAAACAAAATGTAACTATGAATATTAATATAGGGTTGAAAGAGGAGAAATACGCTCTGCTTTTAAAGTTGATATACATTGTAAATAGTTTTTAAGGTAAAATTTGATTTTTATTAGCTAGAAGTTTTAAATGTACTTGTGCTTTCGATTTTTTTTTTCTTTGTGGAGGTTCCATTTGTTTCATGAAATAAAATTAAGCAAGTAGCCATTTGACAATTTTGGTTGGTATAATTAGCTTTGTACTGAAAGTTTTTTTTTATTCTTGTCATGTGGAAAGGTATCTATGACCATTGACTGAAAGGAGGAAGAATACACAGGAAGATGTCTCTTTGGCTATGCTATAACTGACAATTTTGAAACTTATTTACTAAGAAATGTGGGTCAGGATGCACCTGCACATCAGTTTAAACTCAGCATAAAGTTTATTATATAACTGAAGTTAAGCTTTCTAAAGATGATTTTGGAAGATTTCAAAGCATCAATTCCCAGCTGTGTGGATTTGAGCAAAAAAACAAACAAACAAACAGTCCCTCCCCCCCCCCCCCCAGGTTTTCCAAATCCTAGTTAGACTTTATTTTAAAGTTCTCTTGAATGATGATTTAATCCAGAAATAGATTTGTGGATGAAGACCAGAAATATATAGTCACATTTTGCTAATTTTTAGATGATTACTACATGCTTAATCCTCAGAAGAATTTCTCTCCTTGGCCTGCAGATTAAATTTTTAATCTAGAATTGTTCATGTAAATTTGATTATGTACTTGAATCACTTTGATTAGCAAACTATGCTCTTGAAAAATTTCTAGAGTGAGGGAAATTGTTGGTGATGTGCTACAGTGGTCTTAAGCATTTACACTTAATGTATGTCTGGCAATTGAGCTTTATCAGCCTTACTCTTAAAATTCTTTGGATTTCAACTTTTAAAGTGTTTTGTATAACTATTAAGTAGGAAATACTATCAATGAAAAGTTTCCAACTGAAAATCTCCTTTTGTAGAAACTCACAGTTTTTAAAAGGCTTTTTAAAGACTTTGAGAAGCCCTGTAGTCTAAAGGACCTGTTAATTTTTTTTTTTTTTTTGATGTTTGTTTATTTTTGAAGAAGAGAGAGACAGAGCATGATGGGGGAGGGGCAGAGAAAGAGGGAGTCACAGAATCCTAAGCAGGCTCCAGGCTCTGAGCTATCAGCATGGAGCCTGCCCCATGTGGGGCCAAACTCCAGAACCTGGAGATCATGACCTGAGCCAAAGTCAGAGGCTTAACCGACTGAGCCACCTAGGCGCCCCTAGGACCTGTTAAATTTAAGGAACACCCAAGTTAAAGTTAACTTAGACACAGGCCATGTTGGTTTTTTTACCATATATTTATTAGTGTCTTGTTGAAGACTACTATGGTATACCATTTTTGGAAACATTGCATTTATGTACACACATTCCAGAAAGTTTTCTTGCATCAAAACAGTTTTTTTCACTAAGTAAATTTGAATAATTTTTAAAGACAATACTAGTTAAAATGGTATTTTCTAAGTTTCTTTGCATTTATCTCAGTTTTAAAAAAAGACAATTCTTAATTTTTTTTTAATGTTTGTTTATTTTGGGACAGAAAGAGGGCAAGTGGAGGAGGGGTGGGCGGGGGGGAGAGAGAGAGAGAGAGAGAGGGAGAGAGGGAGAGAGAGAGAGAGAAAATCCCAAGCAGGGTCTGCAGTGTCACTGCAGAGCCCCACATGGGGCTGGATCCCACTGACCTTGAGATCTTGACCTGAGCCGACATCAAGAGGTGTGCACTTAACTGACTGAGCCACCTAGGAGCCCCTCAGTTCATTCATAAATTTCAAAAGGTTGTGCTAAGAAACATTTTCCCATGATGTCATTATTTGCAGGAAAGTATAGCTCTTTTATGCCATATTCTGTTAATCCCTGTTTTTCAGCTCTGTATATACTGTCTTCATCTTTTCCTGTTAGTTTTTTCTTTCCTCAAATATTCTGTATGTGCTACTTAATCTAAGATCATTTCTTACATTTTGAAAATTCAATAAACCATTATCCAGGAGCTTTAGCAATAGGTTACTCTCTCTCTAAGTAGAATTTATTGAATTAAAATTTTCATAGTATTTCCTAGGATGGTTGTTAATCTAGATTACTATAAAGTGTTTAAATGTACTTATAACTGGTAAGGATAAGACAACTGTATATGATTTGACTTTCAAATACATTACTTTTATCTGCATAGGCATGAGACAGTGTGGAGACAGACATTAATTTGTAATTGCCCCTTTTTATACTGTTTACATAGTTGTTTGTTTAAGGTCTTGGTGACTGGTGGGTTGTATCTGGTACAGTTCTGTATTTAAAAATAAAGAGTATTTCTTTGTGGTGAAGAGATAAAGAATAGATGGAAAAAATTTTCTTACCTTTTTTACAGAAAATTTAAAAAAATACATAAATAGAAAAGTTAAAGCTCCAGTTGTGGTCCTTGGACCAGTAGCATCACCTGGGAGCTTGTTTGAAATGTACAACCTTGGCCTTCCCCCATCCCCACCCCCAGCCCTCGTGAATCAGAATCTTCATTTTAACAAGATTCGCAAGTGATAACGTGTTCGTATTAAATTCATATGTATGTAGATGAAGCTTTTTGCCTGGAGTCATTCAGTACCTTGCTATTTTTTTCGTTATTGAACTTGTTGTTATTACACATGCTTTCTGCCCCCCCTCTCCCGGAACCCCCAAAAGATGGTGTCATGGCCCATGCCAGCAAGAGGTTGAATACATTTCATATCTCTTGAAACAATATTAATGGCATGCAATAATTATTGAGCTCTTATTCTTACTAGGCAGGCATGGTGCACATAGTGCACAGTGTATTACATGAATTTATCATAGTTCATTCTCATAAAATTCCTGTGATGTATGCAGTATTATGATTCCTACTCTCCAGAAGGGGAAACCAGATTTTTAGCCATTTTTAAAAATCTTTTTTAAAAAACTACTAACTAAATTCCACACTTTACTTGGATTTCATTGGTTTTTCCATCAATGCCACTTCTGTTCCAGGATTCAATCCAGGGTACCATGTTGCATTTAGTTGTCAACTGTCCCCAGTATCCTCTGGTCTGTGAGAGTTTGTGTTTTTCCTTGATATCCTTAACAGTCTTGATAAGTGCTGGCCAGGTATCCTATAGAATATCCCCCAATTTAAATTTTTCTGATGTTTTATTAGGGTAAACTGGGGTTATCAGTTTTTAGAAAGAATATCAGAGATGAAGTGCTCTTCTAGTCACATAGTATGGGAAGCATTAATAGCCACATGATATTACTGATGATGTTAACCTTCATCACTTAGCCAATGTAATATTTGCCATACTTCTCCAGTTTAAGTTACTGTTTTTTTCCTTCCATACTGTATTCTTTGGAAGCAAGGTACCATATGTCCAGCCGTCTCTGGGGGAAGGTTGGAATTAAGTTCCATCTCCTGCTGGGAGGGACTATCTACATATATTAAATAGAATTCTTCTGTAAAGAACTCTTCTCTTCGATTCATTCAGTCATTCATTTATATGAGCCTGGACTTTCATGTATATGTATTTTATACTTTGGATTATAATCCAGTAAATTATTTATTCTGTTGCTCAGGTTATTCTAGCCTTGCCCATTGGGAACTGACTTTCAAGTTGGCCACTGTGTCCTTGTTACATACTTCTATCCTTTTGCCCTAGAACCAGCCATTTTTCCAAAGAGCTCTGGATCCTTTTGTTGGAGACAAGGGTATTAGAAACCAAGGTTTGGGTGCTAGGTATGCTCGTTACTATGCAGTTATCACTGCTTCCAGGTCCTCTCAGTGGAAAAAGCAGACAGAGCTATGTAGTATATGTATGTATACTAAACTACCTATATCTGCCTATCTATAGTTTCAGTGTCTATCAGTATGCATGTTAAGGTAAACATGAGTTCGTACTGATGTCTCCAACTCTAATTCTGTACTACAGGATTCATCCTAACCTTCCTTTCTTGCTCCTTTATAACTTCAATCTCCTTCAGAGAGAAAGCTGGCTCCTACCATCCACCATCCCATCATGCACTTCAAGCTCATATACAGGTAAAGCAGTTTCAGAATTTTTAGGCCATACTCCCAGAAGAAAAAAATTATCAGCTAGAATACAGTGTTTATGTAGCGTATTTACACAGTTGGTAATATATTTAGCCTTACGGTTTCTAGTCAAAACACTGTTTTCTAAAGTTACTAAAGTTAGCTTCTTCCTACCACCCCCTTTAGTGTGGTTGTCATAAATTTGTAATAAAGTTAGATTCATTTGGCACAGTTTACATTCCATTCTGTGTTCTTCAGTCACATGGGTTGATTTTTTTTTAATTTGCATATATTACATTTACTCTGTGATGTACAGTTTTATGAGTTTTGACAAATGCACAGAATCATTTATCCTCCACCCCATTACTATACAGAATGATTTTTTCACCCTAAAAGTTCTCCTGTGTCCCAGATATACTGAATCAGAAATTTCATTTTAACAAAGATTCCCAGAAGATTTGTATGCATATTAAGTTCATATGCATATAGGAGAAGCTATTTATCTGGAATCATTCAGTATCTTGCCATATTTAAAAATTATAAATTAACTTGAAGAAAGATTATTATGATTTAGAGGTGATAATGGAATAGCTAGGTGTTAACGCGCAGTGAAGTGAATATACTCAAATTCATGGAACATATAGGTATACAAGTGAGGTGAAAGAAAATGGAATTACTAGAGTAAATAATAGGCTATAGGGAAAGTTTTCATGGAGCTCTTCAACTTTTGTAATCTTGATGATAAGAAATGATGTAGTTTGGAAAGAAAGGAAGAACAAATGGTATATATTCAGTAGTGGGATGGAGAGGAAAGTTTTTGCAGAGGTCATAGTCCCCCAATAAAGAAGTGTAAGTTCCTAATAAAGAGAATGTGTTGGACCTGCTACCTTTGCAGTTCTTTACTCTGACGTTTAGTCCCAAATGAAGGAAGGAGAGAAAAGAAGTATAGCTGAATAAATGCAACATGTATTTTTTTAAATGTTTATTTGAAGAGAGAGAGAGCACATGTGTGCATGCAAATAAGTGCCAGCAGGGGAGTGAGGGAGAGAAGGAAGGGGGGGTGGGAGAGAGAGAGAGAGAGCGAGAGAGAGAATGAGAGAATCCCAAACAGGCTCCACACTCAACTGGAAGGCAGACATGGGCTTGGTCTCACAACCTTGAGATCATAACCTGAGCCGAAATCAAGAGGCAGACGCTTAACCAGCTGAGCCACACAGGAGCCCCAAATGCATCATGTACTGAGAGAAAATCACTCATGTGAATAGACTGGTCAGAACCACTGGTTTAAGGAGATAGTCTAGAAATTTATTGTACCAGAATCAAGTTCTTAATGTATGAATGACTGAGAAAATTGCTGTTTATAATTAAGGATATATTATCTGTCACTGTGATAGGAGGTGATTATTTAGTCAACTTTAAGTAAATGGTAAACTGTATTTGAAAGTTCTTTGGTGTGGATGTATTGAGATCTAAGTTATCATTGAGGTTAAAGTACAAAGACATGGAAAGTTTTGTCTAAACAGTACTGGTTTCTGGCATCCAATGTCTACAGTAACTCTCGGAGATGAGCCATAAGGCCCAAAAATAGTGGGGAGCTCCTTCCCTCCCTCCCCCCTCCCCCCCTTCTTTCCCTCCCTCTATCCCTCCTTCCTTTCTCTCCCTCCCTCCTTCCTTTCTTTCTCTTTTTTCTTTTTTTCTTTCAAGAGGGAGAGAGAGAATTCCAAGCAGGTTCTGTGCTGCCAGTGTAGAGTCCACCACAAGGCTTGAACTCATGAACCGTGAGATCATGACCTAAGATGAAACCAAGAGTCGGATGCCTAACCGACTGAGCCACCCAGATGCCCCTAAGTCAAGTATTGGCAGTGTCAGGTGGTTATAGTCGGTACAAACAGAATGACAGCGTGCATCAATTTGAAGGTAGGAGACAGAGAAGTTTAATTGTAAGACAAATGGTTAGTTTCTACATCAAGCCCAATGTCAGAATGAAATTTTTTATTGTTGTTTTTTAAAGAGATCATGTAAAACCCTGGTGATCTTAGATTTTATGTGTTAAAAGTCTTGATAATGGGGCTTTTATGATGGTGAGGTGTGTTGACAGGCTTAGGCAAAAAGCAAAGAGAAATTTTTATACCCAGGAAAATGATTGGTTAGATGGCAGTAAATACTGTGCTGGAGAGCTATTATGTAAAGAAATGGGTCCATTGGAGAAGAGTGGAGTTGCAGTCTAAATTCCTTCAAAGGAGACCATTATTTTTGTGCTTGAAGTAGATTATAATATGATTATTGCCATTTGATGCAAACTACTACAATATTCCCATTTCTAAATGAGTAAATCCTGAAGTAATAAGAAGTATATGAAAGGAAATTTTATAAGAATTACAATTAGTTGTACATGAGTACAAAAAATGTAAATTTCTTTATTACCGTTTTTGTATGTATTTTATAGCAAAGGATTGACTTAGGGTTTGGTAGTTTGTCTTAGTCATGTTATACTACTTTGGTGATTTTACTTAAAAATTTTTTTTTAATTGAATGGTTCACAGTAAGTGGAGGTTTTTTGTTGTGTGCAGTACACTCCCATGGGTATCTGCAGACTGATGAAATACTATAAATAACTTTGTTAGTAAAGCATATAGTGCTGGGAACTTAGTTTTTGCAGTAGTATTCATTAAAGTAATAAAAAGTATATACAATACATGTTTCAAAAGTCTTTCTTTTTTAATTTTTTTAATGGTTATTTATTTTTGAGAGAGAGAGAGAGAGAGAGAGAGTGAGTGAGTGGGGGAGGGGAAGAGAGAGACGGAGACAGAATCTGAAGTAAGCTCCAGGCTCTGAGGTGTCTGCTCAGAGCCCAGCTTGGGGCTTGAACTCATGACCATGACATGACCTGAGCTGAAATCGGAGGCTCAACCGACTGAGCCACCCAGGAGCCCCTCGAAAATCTTTTTTAAAACAAATTAATCAAATGGATAATCTCTTGAATGTTTATTTCTTTAATATTTGAGAGAGAGAGAGAGAGCGAGCTCATGCCAGTGAGGGAGACGGGCAGAGGGAGAGAGAGAATCTGAAGCAGGCTTCATACATGTGGAGCCTGATGTGGGGCTGATCTCATGACATGAGCTGAAATCAAGAGTCAGATCCTTAACTGACTGAGCCACCAAGGTGTTCCTGGATAATCTCTTTAAAATTAAACTTTTAAATATAGTCATTTTATTTTATTATTACTGTTAAAAGTTGAGGATAATCTTAAGCATATGCAAAAGTAGTGACCAGTAGTAAAATGAACCCTCATGTACACATCATCTAGCTTCAACACATTTCATCTCTTGGGCAATCTAGTTTAATTTCTAAATTCTCCCACTCATTTATTTTGAAATGTCTTAATTTCTACATAGATTAGACTTATGGTAGGAAATACTTATAGGGAAAACATAAATGTCATCAGTTAAGCTTTATCTACTTGTTATAAATTACAGAATTAGATTTGTGTCATGTCATTAACATTAACAACAGATTTTATGTGTTTTATGAAACTACTGTTTAGTAACTTTCAAATATATATAGTAGCCTTTATTTCTCATCTGTCTCCCTGAATATTTATTAGAGAAACTCTTGAGTTTACTGTCTTTACCTGATATTCAACATGACTAAACCTAGTCATCTTTGAAAGTAGTGATGCTAAATGTGACCCTTTCTAGCAGTTTTATTCTTATTTATGCAACTGGAAACTTTAAGGTGGTAGAAGCATACTGTATTGTGAGGTTATAGTAAAATTTTGACTTGGATTTGTAATTTAGAATGCTAAAAGGAACTGTTGGGTTGATGTTCAGTGTCTAACAAACAGTGACATTAGTTGGTTTTCAGAACCATACAGATGGATAGATACATTCCATATTTTCTCAAACCTTTAATATTTATCTGATGGCTTATAGTGAAAGATAAGCTGGGTAACAATTTCTAATACAATGTAATTTTAAAGAATTTAAAGGTAGTCTGATCTTAGTTATCTAGATGAACTCTTATTTTAAAAAAAATTTTTAATGTTTTTATTTATTTTTGAGACAGAAACAGAACATGAGCAGGGGAGGGGCAGAGAGAGGGAGACAGAGAATCCAGAGCAGGCTCCAGGCTCTGAGCTGTCAGCACAGAGCCTGACGCCAAACTCTTCTCGTTTTTTAAATGATTGTTCTAGGGTAATATATTTTAAATAGTAAGTTGCAGCATGTTAGAGGATTATGAACAGTTTTTTTTTTACTGAGAGAGGATAGTGTAAACTAGAATAGAAAATACAGTGTGCCTTTTGTACAGTAGTAGTTCGTCACACTTTTATGCCTATGTGTGCATGCATGTGCATGTGTGCACTGCCTCATGATATAAAATGTATAAGTCATAGTCCAGAAAGTTTGAGAGCCATTGCCTTTGGCCACCAATTCATTGTCTTAGTTTTAAGTATTTCCTCAATACCTACTAGTTTCCATATTGTTTCTCTAGTCCCTTGAAGTAGATAACAGTCTATAAAAATAACAGAAATGAAGTCCCTGACTTAATGAATTCTAGGATGTAGTTAGAGATACATGCATAAAAATAATTGTAATATTGTGAAAGAATAATAACATGACCAAAATATCGTGAACACGTATGTTGCTACAGTGATGTGCCTGAAGAAATTGGAGAAGGTTACATAAAGAATATATTTTTGAGTAACTTTAGAGTGGATTATCAGTTACTTCAGAGATGACTCATTCTCTAGAGGGAAAATTATGGGGAATACTACCAGTGAGTTCTAAGATGACTATTTCCATAAAGCCTTGCCCTTGATTCCATTTCCCTTACCTCTAGTTCCTTAATCAGAAATCAATGCATCTTTATATCTTTGATTCTCATAAGTTTTACTTTTTACCATGGTATTTTGTCTCTTCTAAAAACTCCTGTTAATTGAAGAGATGAGCCAGTGAATTCACATTGTATACGTATAGAACTTATTCTTTCAAAAGTGTTTATCGCATAAACGTTATTATAGTATGTTAAGTAGAGAACCTGTTAAAGTGCTGTATGTACTAGATACCTCAAAACACAGGGGCTCACATAGTCACTTCTTTTCCACTCTCAGGTAAGTGAGCTCTATTCCTTGAGGTTATTCAGTTACTGTGACTAGTGGGACAGTTTTGCTATCCTTAATACATAGCTGCTTTTGCTCTACTAGTTGCCGTTTTCAGACCACAGGAACAAAATAGGGTAGGGGAAGATTTAAGGCAAGCCACTTTATTAAGGCTATGACATAATAATCCCACATCACTTCTAGCCATATCCCGTTGGCTGGAACCTGTTCACATGGCCACATGTAGCTGAAAGATAGACTAGGAAATCTAATCTTTAGCTGGGTGGGTGTATACCAATGAAAACTGGACAACAGTTATGCAATACTAAAGGGCAAACAAAATGGATACTGGGTGAGTGTGGAGGAGCAAGTAGACAACGTACATAAGGCATAAATATAAAAAGTTACTTTAAAATAATCACTTATACTAACAAATCATTGGATTTTATTTTTCTGAATTTTCTTTCATTTCTTCACATGTGTTCATAATTTGTACACTTGTTACAATACTGGTATTTGGTTTCTTCACTTAACCTTCTCTGAGCCTCAGTTTATTTATTATAAAAAAATGAAAGGATTAAATGAGAATCCAGGTTCTGGCACATAGCACCAATTAGTAATCACCCTGTTTATCCTTGTTAGTAATTTGTATTGAAAACTTGAGTACATCATAGGTGTTATTCATAGACACTTTATATATTTATAATTATGACAGTCTGAAGAACAGCTTAAAGCAGAACTTGAAGTAATGATTCTGGTCTTGAACTCAGGAAAAAGACCAATTTTTTTTTTTTTTTTTTTTTAAATTTCTGATATCTACTAGTATTGAATTCCCACAATACATCAGACTATATGCTTTACATCTCTTAATCTTCACAGTAATCCTTAAGTATATTTATTATTTCCATGTGCAGAAACCTGAGGCTTGTCTAATGGGTGTACATATATAAATATAATTAACAATGAGAAGAAAGAGCTAGAAAGCTAGGAAAAAATAGGTTAGGGTTAAACTTCAGAGCATTCAATCAGGTTAGCCCTGAATTTCCCCCATAATTATTTGTCAAAAACTTCTTTCAAAACTTCCCCCAAAGAACTCCTTTTGAATGGTATTGATCTTAAAACAGTAATTAGGAGAGGGAACAAGGCTTGAAATGAGAATTTAGTGCAGTATGTTTGTTCTTTAGCATAGTAAATATAGTTGTTTGTTTATGTATTACTATGTCAGGCATTTAATCTTTTATTAATATTTCTGTGGAAAAGCAGTTTACCTTTTATCAGTGTATCCTATAGCATTCCTTCCCTATCTTTCCAGAGTCTAACCTACAGTTTCTTGACTTTGTCAGTCCATTCCTAGTCCTTTATCAGGGCCAGTTTCTTCTGTTGCTGATCTGATGGTAAGGGAAGCAGCTGCTCCTTGTTGCCATTTTCTTAGATTATTTTATTCATTCTTCCTTTGTGTGCCATTGCAGACTTAGTTTCCAGTTCCTGTGATAAAAAAGCAAAAAATACTTGAAGACTTCTTTTTCTTGTAATACAGAAGAATCTTTGTTTATTCACTTGAGAATATATTCTTTTCATGTACCCATTATAGGTCTTGGTGGTTTTTTTTTTTTTTTTAGTTTAAAGGACTGATTTGAGTCTAGAGTTGAGTGCAGATAAAGGAGGTGTTGCTATGCTGTCATATGCTAGGTTAAGCTAAAAGATTCTCCTAAAGTAAAGTATTTCCTACCCACAAACATATGAAAATCTAAATAAAATAGTGCAAGTGGGCAAAAAATAGGCACACTGCTAAACTTCAAAGAAGGCTTCATTGTGCCAGCAATAAAAAAGACCTCAAAGCCAGCATTAGGAGCAGTAAGCTCTGAGCAAACATGGCAGCACAGGGGTATTTGCAGGGGATATGGGGTCTCTGGACAGCAGGGTGAGATTGGAATTGAAAATAAGTGTTTGACAATGGAATTAAGTCTCCTTAAAGTTGGGACCCTGTGTTGTATGGATAAATTAGAGTATAGTGATGAAGATATTTTGAAATCTGTGAAGAGCTACTTTAAGTTTTGTCTAAACTAGAGTATAATTGAGAGAAAGGACCATAGGGTCCAAGCCAATAACATAAATGAATGAAGTTGTCTGAATATAAGACACTTGTTTGTGGGAGGTGACCAGTGAAGGTCATGCAGAGATTTGGTGATTATGTGCATCATTGGAAGGAACCAGTGCTACTTGGATATAGACAATTGTGACCATGTGGGAAATAGATTCAGTGTTCTAGATTTTCTGTTTCCTCAAAATTATTTTCCCCCAAACAATTTTATTTTTATTTTTTTTACATTTATTTATTTATTTATTTATTTATTTATTTATTTATTTATTTATATTTGAGAAAGAGAGAGAGCACGTGAGAAGGGGAGGGGGCAGAGAGTGAGAGAATCTAAGCAGGCATGGGGAACCTAACGCAGGGCTTGATCCCACGATCCTGGGATCATGACCTGAGCTTAAAATCAAGAGTTGGACGCTCAGCTAACTTCACCACCCAGGCACCCCTCCCCCAAACAATTTTATTTATTTATTTATTTATTTATTTTATTTTTTTTTAACGTTTATTTATTTTTGAGACAGAGAGAGACACAGCATGAACGGGGGAGGGGCAGAGAGAGAGGGAGACACAGAAGCGGAAGCAGGCTCCAGGCTCTGAGCCATCAGCCCAGAGCCCGACGCGGGGCTCGAACACGCGGACTGCGAGATCGTGACCTGAGCTGAAGTCGGACGCTTAACCGACTGAGCCCCCAAACAATTTTAAATTAGATGACTTAGAGAAAGAAAAAAATCTGAAAGAAGAAAAGTAGAGGCAGAGAAACCAGGAGGAAGGAACAAGACAACTTTGAAAGACTTATTAGGCTTATGATATTTTGAATAAAAAGCCAAGAGGTGGTAGTACTGTTTACTTACATATTTTTAGAGTCTGTTAGAGTCCTAGAAAGTAGGGGTAGAATTAAGTAAAATATCCAGGCAATACAACTATCTTAATCATGTACCACTGCCAGAAATCTTGCTAGGTGTCTTATGTAATCTGGGGTGGAGATTTAGAATAACTTGATTGGAGAAGTGAGGGATGAGTAGAGTAGGAGCACTAATGAATAGTGCAGAAAAGTTGCAAAAATAGTACCAAGAAATTCTTTATATACCCTTTGCTCAGGTTTGCTACTTTAACTTTTTGCCTTTATATTTATATATGTGATGTATACGTAATACGTATTTATTTTTCCTGAATTATTTAAGAGCACATTGGAAAAACCATGCCACTTTACACCTTAGAATATATGTATTCCAAGAATATAGGCATTCCCTTACATAAGGCATGTATAGTTATTAAATTTACATTGATAGAATAATCTTCAGTCAGTAGTCAGTTTGGTCAATCCTAGTCATCTTTCCATATAGAGTCCAGTCTGAGATCACATATTGTATTTGGCTGTCATGTCTCTTTAATCTCCTTTAATCTGGAACACTTCCTTTTGGTTTTTCATGGCATTAGTATTTTGAAGATGATAGGCTAGTTATTTTATAAAATATATTTCTTAATTTGGGCTTGTCTTCTATTCACTTTGGATTAGATCCAAGTAATGCATCCCATACCACATGCATCCCTGGCTGGAGTACTGTGTAAGTGGTGATATATCTTTCTCAGATATATCTGGAGGCTCATGTTGCCTGTTGGTCCCTATTCACTGTGTTTGTTTCGATTACCAGGACAGGGTGGTTTCCGGTTTTTCATCTGGTTTCTCATTTATCAGTTACACCAGAAAACAATTTCTAAGAAGACACCTTGAGACTGTGCAGGTATCTTACTCATCAAACTCTATCCCTAGATTTAGTGTCTCTTGATGATTCTCGCCCAAACTAGTATTTCTCTGGTGATTGAAAATGGTAATTTTCTAACACTGCTCTCCTGGCCATATTGACCAATTGGTGGTCAGAGCCCTATCAGAGCTCTCCACTGTCTTTATTTCTGCCTGTCTGCCTACCTACCTACTTATTATCAGCATGGACTTGAGGATTCCTGTTTTATTTACTGGGTAGTAACCTTTGATGGACTGTTTCTATGCTTAGGTCAGATTTGCCAATGAAAGCTTCTTCAAGTTGGCTCCTATGTCCTGTTATGTTTGTTTGTTTGTTTTTTCCTGTTCTTTTGAAATGCCTCCATTTCTTTCTTCTTTCTTTCTTTCTTTCTTTCTTTCTTTCTTTCTTTCGCTTTTGGGTATAGCAGGATAGTTTAGGTTCGTCTTGTACTTTCCCTGTCTCTGGAATCTGCCATTTTTCAAAGGACTCCCAGTTTATTTAAGTGTGGAATAGTACTTAGCTATCAGGATCTGGGTGCTAGGCGATTATAAAATTTGAAACTTTAAAGGGATATGTTTACATTGGTTGATAAGTAGCAAATCAAAACATATGCTGTCAAATACAAAAAGATATATGCAGTGGGCCATGTTTTTAGGCTTGGAAGCAAAGCATATTCATCTTTGAGGGACAAAGTGAAACTGTGATACATCTACAAAATGGAGTATGTGTAGTTGCATAAAGGGAGAGGAAACAAATCTGCTGTAGAATGATCTCCAGAATACAATGTATATATATCATTTAAGAGTGTAAATATGTTAATGATTTTTTATGAAAGAGGAGATATATACAAATATATCCTTATTCATAATTTGCTTATATTGAAGAAAAGGGAAAGTACATTTAGAACTTTAAAAAAGAACTATAGGGGGAGACGACATAGTGTAGAGGAGACAAAGATGGAAAGTAGATTTTGACTTTAACTTCTGTAGCCCTCACATTGGATCCAAGTAAATAACAAAGCAAAATTAAGTCAAAATGAGTAAAAAGCAGTATCTAAAATGAAGAAAGGCAAATGATCCTAAGTAACCAAATTGGTGGCTCTACAGCAATAAATTATTTCAGTTGTTTTAAAGCAATAATTTGATTCTAGGATTATTCTTAGGACAAAAGAATTTTAAAGAGATTTTAACATTTAGTAATCATGTTATTAATAAGGTATCATTTTGGAGCTATTATATACATTCTCAGGTAAGGAAATAAATAATTTTAATGTCATTTGGAACAAAGAAACTCAACCCAAGTGATACTATAAATATATAACCGAAAAAATAAAAACCTACAAATTTAAATTGGAAATGTTAGTATAAATTCTTAATGCATTGTCTTTAAAAATGTATGTTACTAGTTCATTCCATTAAAAACAATCTTAAAAACAGTGACCAATCCCATAGTAATAGACTCACCTAGTACTCAGATTGCAATTTAAGTTCTAATCTAAACAAAAGCATTTTGATGGAATGGCTGGATTACATTTTGAAGCAGGAAATACACAAGATGAGCCTGGTTCATCTTGTCAGACAAGAAAGTAAGGAAGCTATCAAAGACTACTTGAGGTCTTGTCAAAAGGACTCTGGAACTAATAAAGTATTTCCTGTGGGCTAAAGATGGGACAATTTGGACATCAAGAATGATATAGTGGATTAAAACTTATCAAAGAATTCAAAACCATGAGTTCATGAGACATAAAAACTATTGGTCAACTTTGAAAGGATGCTAGCAACTTAACTCACTTTCAAAACTAACAAATATAAGGAAAACAAATAAAAATGGCTTTCAGGTATGAACTGTAACTTAAGGTTAACAAACATGAGGGAAAGTTAATTAACGAATAAATGATATAATGGGTAAGTGAAGAATGGTGTATCACCATCTTACTGCCTCTAAATGAATAGATGATAAAGCCATATGATCAGTGGCTGCTAAAAAATTAGGTGTAGAGGTTATAGGGAACTGTGTAATGGATGGATAAGGCTGAAAATGCCAACTAAAATTTATCTTTACTTAAAAAGAGACAACCAAACTTCAGTTTGTTCTAAGTCCACAACAAGTGTTTAAAAATATTTTTGCTAAAAGAAAAGCTGAAGTTGAATCTGAACCTCTTGTTCTAACAGTTTACAAGAAATAGGGCCAGAAAAATATGTTAATACCACAGAGTTACAGTAAGCAAAATCTGAAAAAGCAGAAAAAACGACCTAATATTTTCCACAAAATAAATTGCAAGGGAATGCAAAAAGGAAGAGGGAACTGTCACATTAAGAAGACTTAAAGAGTTAGAGAAAAAAAAAAACAAAACATATGATTTTACTCATCTATGGAATTTAAGAAACAAAACAAATGAGCAAAGGGGGGAAAAAAAGGCAAACCAAAAAACAGACTTTTAACATAGAAAACAAACTGATGGTTACCAGAAGAGGTCAGGTGGGAAGATGCGTGAAATAGGTGATGGAGATTAAGGAGTACCCTTGTGATGAGCAGGTGATATATGGAAGTGTTAAAGCACTCTGTTGTACACCTGAAACTAATACTACACTGTATGTTAACTAGAATTTAAGTAAAAACTTAAAAAAAAAGATACAAGTGCAATGTGTGAACCTTTAATGTTCAGGAGTAACTCATGCTTTAAAGGTATAGTACTGTTTTTTTGGATATTTAAAAATAGTGTTCATTTATAATACTTTTATTTTTTTTTTTAAATTTTTTTTTTTTTTTTAATGTTTATTTATTTTTGGGACAGAGAGAGACAGAGCATGAACGGGGGAGGGGCAGAGAGAGAGGGAGACACAGAGTCAGAAACAGGCTCCAGGCTCTGAGCCGTCAGCCCAGAGCCCGACGCGGGGCTCGAACTCACGAACCGCGAGATCATGACCTGAGCTGAAGTCAGATGCTTAACCGACTGAGCCACCCAGGCGCCCCAATACTTAAATATTTATGGATAAAATTTTAGAGTGCCTGAGATGTGTGTCTTTGGGAAGCTAGATTGTTGGAAACAAGATTGGTAAGAGTTGGTAATTGTGAAGCTGGTTTTTAGATATATGGTAATTCATTCTATTGCTCTCTTGTTTATATTTGAAGTTGAGTATAAAAACAAGCCCCCAAAAAGACTTTAATTTGAATTGCTCTTTTATTTTTTAAATGCTGTGTTTCTATTTAATTTACTGTAAGAAACAATATAATTTTATCAAAGTGCCTATAAACTTAACGGTGGATTTTCTTGTGTACATTGAGAAAGGTGAGGAAAAGAATTCAGTGTTTCTAGTAACTACTGCTTTATTGTTATTGTGCTAGT
Organism: Panthera onca; assembly: GCF_046562875.1. Lineage (NCBI taxonomy): Eukaryota > Metazoa > Chordata > Mammalia > Carnivora > Felidae > Panthera > Panthera onca. The sequence continues at coordinate 79,200,467 of NC_138339.1, forward strand.
GAGATTTAATATAAATAATAAGGATAACTCTTAAGTGGCTTATGTTTAAAAAGTTACTGGTATTGGTTATTACCTAAATAAATAAAATGTTGGGGCGCCTGGGTGGCGCAGTCGGTTAAGCGTCCGACTTCAGCCAGGTCACGATCTCGCGGTCCGTGAGTTCGAGCCCCGCGTCAGGCTCTGGGCTGATGGCTCAGAGCCTGGAGCCTGTTTCCGATTCTGTGTCTCCCTCTCTCTCTGCCCCTCCCCCGTTCATGCTCTGTCTCTCTCTGTCCCAAAAATAAATAAAAAACGTTGAAAAAAAAATAAAAAAAAAAAAATAAAATGTTAGAGCTCAGCAGTATTTCTTGTAGGCAGATATAATTGTGACTTTTATACAGGAATTCTAACCCATGTATCTTGGATTTATGTGGAAATCCATCTACCCATCATTTTAAAAAAACGTTTATTTATTTTGAGAGAAATAGAACACATGTATGTGTGTGTTTGAGTGAGGGAGGGGCAGAGAAAGAGGAGAAAGAGAATCCCAAGCAGATACCACGCTGTCCATGTGTGCAGAGCCCATTGCAGGGCTCCATCCCATGAAGTGTGAAATCAGGACCTGAGCCAAAATAAACAGTTGGACACCTGACTGACTGAGCCACCCAGGTGTCTCCCCCCTCCCTATTTTTTTTATTTTAGAGCATGAGTAGGGGAGAGGGACAGAAGGAGAGAGAATCTTAAGCACGCTCCACACTTAGTTTGGAGCCTGACGCAGGGCTGGATCCCATGACCCTGGGATCATGACCTCAGCTGAAATCAAGAGTTGGTTGCTTAATCAACTGAGCCACCCAGGCGCCCCACCCATCAAACACATTGAGTTCTTTGTTTGGTGTAAAGGGCAACAAGTAAAAATCTCAACACTCTAAGAACATACGATATGATAGAATATTAAAGATGAGATACCAAAAAAAAAAAAAAAAAAAGCCATGAAAGAAAGCAGAACTACAGTGATCATTGCATAGTATACTCACAGCCAAGATAGTAGTATGTATACAGTGTTTTGGGAGTGCTGAGGGAGGGTACCTAATTTACAGTTGGTTTGGGAATACTCTGGAGTCAGGAGAGATTTGTTGGAGAAGTGCCTCTGAGATGAGGCTCAAGTAGGAATTATATAGTGAGGGAAAAAAGAGAAGTACTTGTACAAAAGCAGGAAGTAGAAAGAGAAACCGGCTCTCAGAATTACAAATAGTTTACCATTTGTAGAACTAAAGGTGTAAGTGGCTGGAAATAGGTTGGCAAAGACAGATTCCTGAAAGGCCTCATAGGTACTTGCACTTTATTATAGAAACACTGAAAACTTTAAAAAAAAAAAAAAAAAAAAAGGAGGGCCATGCCCAGACTTTTATTCTGGAAAGAGCATCTTATAGCAGTGAGCTGAAACAGAATTACTTTATTAGGGAAACATTAGTCACCGATTTTAGCTCATAATTTTATGTCTCAATATAGATATTTTTTCCTAAACCTGTGTCAATTTTTCTTGAAATTTTTAGGATTTTATTTTTAAAAAACTTATGTAAAACATATACATGGTTTGAATCTGATGATTCATTTCAGACCTTGTTCCCTCTACTCTTCCCTCTGTCCCACCCTCTGTAGTTAACCATTTTTAACTTAATTGTTGGTTTATCTTGCCATTATTCTTTTTTTTTAAAATATAGGCAAATATGTATGTTTTTCCATTATACAAAGGAAGCATAGTATAAAACATTGTTTTGTATTTTGGATTTTTTTTTAATTAAAAAAAAATTTTATTTTTAGTCTTTATTTACTTTTGAGAGACAGAGTGTGAGTAGGGGAGGAGCAGAGAGAGAGGGAGACACAGAATCCGAAGCAGCTCCAGACTCTGAGCTGTCAGCACAGAGCCCGACGTGGGGCCGGAACCCACGAACCGTGAGATCATAACCTGAGCCAAAGTCGGACGCTCAACCGACTGAGCCACACAGGCTCATGTATTTTTTTTTTTTTTTTTAATTTAACTATATCCTGGAGATTGTTCTGTGACAGTATGTAAGATATTTCTTACTTAATCTTTGTATATATTCTTAATCCTACAAAAAGCAACTAAATAAAATAAATTCTTTGTGCTTCTAATGCATAAGGTGAAGACATTCTATAATAAATCTGTGTCATTAGAGTAACCTAGATTCAGGCTGTTTGCTTTTATCTCCATCCAGAACTACTTCTACCTGAAGAGTATGAAAGGAAATATTCCCACTTTCACTTAGAGTTTTGTTATATTAACAAGGAATTTTGACCAGCCATTCATCTGGAATGGCTAATCAAGACATAATCAAAAATATAGGCCCATGATAGTCCCCCAAATTCAGTCATTCTCATGTGTCTGCTTTTCAAGTATCTATTGAGCACCCTCATTGTGTAAGGTGCTATTGTTAGGTACTCTGGAAAAAATAAATGGTATCCTCAAGAAGCTTACAAGAAATCACAGAGATACCCCTCTGCTTCATACTCCTTTTCTGTCAACTGCACTTTTTTCTCAGTGTTCCCCAATTACTTTTCTTAGACTTGCTTGTATCTTCAGTGCTCCCCATACTCCTGGATCTGTTATCTTAAAAATAGCACACAGAACAGCATTTATTGGTAGATATGACTGTCATCTCTCCATACCAAGTTAGAGGTTCTTTTAATGGTAAAACTTAGTCTTTCCCAGTCTAATAACATACCTCTTAGTAAAATTTATTGAGTAAATGAGTTATCTCTTAGTGGGTTAATGGAGAAACAAAATTCTGTGTCAGGAAAAATATCTTCTTACTATTCTTGCTGAAATTTCTCAGAAGGGACCTGAGTAAAATATGGGTAAGTGGGGTTTGTTGTTTGCTTATTTATTAATTAAAAGGCATTGTGTTGTTTTTGATCTCTGAGCCATGTGACCATTGGTTAGAAATTGTGGCAAAAGTGATCTTAGTATCACAGCCATTAAAAGGCAAATTTTGCTTACTGTTTTCTGTGAAGAAAAACATTTATTCCTCTAGATTCCCAGATTTTAAAAATATGCATATGTTCACACTTTGAGCATTTTAATTTATATCTAACTTTTGGAATCAAAAGTCTTCTTTCATATTTTTATGTCTCTGTTTCCATGTGAATACTAAACTCCTTGCTCTAGAAAAGGAGATATTACTTTTATAAATGAATTACTTTTAATATTGCAATCTATTTCCCTAGAGTAATACCTCCATCTGGTGGTATTTCTGAAAATTACAGCAGAGGACATGAAGTTGAATTTAGCCGTGTTGTGTATACACAAGCTATATTACCTGTCGTTTGTCATAAAGTCTGGTGAAATTATATCAAAAGCTGAGTCTATTATGTGTGTAAAAAATTTAATGCCCTAGTTTTCAACAATTCATATGTAAATACTTTGTGAATAAACGGCCTTGGAAATAATAGTAATTTACACAATCACCTGTTTAGGCCAGACCATTTCTAGGTTACTTTGGACTGAAAATTAGTATTAGGAAAAAAAGGTAGTTTCTCAGTGAACTGTTAATTGTTTTCATAAGTGCATATACAGAGTTTAAGAAAGATTGTGAGAATTTACTATTATTTCATATTTACTGCTGTGGAACCATGACAGATTCAATGATTTCTTCAGAGAAGCAATTACTGATTCTATCTTTCAGTAAATTGTATTTGATCATAGCTTAATATCAATAAATTATTTCCCCTGGAATGAAAGAACATAGATATAAATTTGAAAATAAGTAGAAGATACAAATTTTTTTCTAACTGTGACTGTGAGAATTTTCAGGATGTGTATCCTTTTTTTTCACACAATTTCTACATTATATTTACTATGGTTAAATATTAAATAGCCTTTTAAGGATAAGGATTATGCCTTCAATTTCTTGTTTTCCCAAGTTTGTAGCCCAGAATTCTGTAATTGGATAGATTTTGCTCATTATCTTTGAGAAAGATTGTGGTCTGATTGCTTATGTTTTTGCCAAAATTGTACTAAATTTATCAAGTACGTCAGTTACTATAGATTAACATTAATTTTTTTTTTCTATTTGTTTGGCTGTAGAAAGTTGAAATATGACATACAATTTAATGCTTTGGGGCTTTCTGCTGACTTAAGGAAAATTAAATTCCTAATAAATTTTGGTCGAAATCTGTTTATTTTCAAATTGTAGCCAGTCGGATGATGATTCTGGGTCAGCTTCAGGCTCTGGATCTGGTTCAAGTTCTGGAAGCAGTAGTGATGGAAGCAGTAGCCAAACAGGTAGCAGTGACTCTGAATCTGGATCTGAATCGGGCAGTCAGTCAGAGTCTGAGTCAGACACTTCCCGAGAAAACAAAGTCCAAGCAAAACCACCGAAAGTTGATGGAGCTGAGGTAATAAATACAATATCCTGAAAGGTAGATTTCTTGTACTACTTTGGGAAAATTTATAACATTGGTTTATAGCATTCTTAATCTAGCTTTTAGAAAACATTAATTTTAAACACTGAAATTACTTTCAGTGATTCTTAAACTTGTGGTTAAATATCTCAAAAATGGTTAATTGGCTTGGAAGAGAAGCTGTCAAGCAAGTACAAAATAAACACACAAATACAACTTTCTAATGCATAAACTGAATTTCATAAATATTTATTGTTTCATGGATAAAAATTAAAGGCTTTGTGAGGTCTTTCTGTTAATCTTAGTGTGTCTGATCTCTCCTTTCAAGATCTTCAAAGGAGATACTTTGTTGCTAATAGCAGGCGAATCTAATCGATTTGCTTCCTTGAAGATACTTGGTAGATAGGCTAAGGGTCCCTCTGAACAAAGCTTCTGTAAGATTTACTAAAACCTGTCTATACCTCATAATAGAATACAGTAGTGTTACTTAGAGTGCCAGTCATGATAAGATGGTTGGCCAGGATATACATTAACACACTTCTTTTATGGAGGCAGTCTTGTTATCTAATAAATAAAAAGTTCGTTGAACTGAAACTGCTTAGTGACATAGTTTATTTGCATTCTGACACAAGCTCTTCATCTTCACATCAATTAAAAAACTGGGCACTTTTTGAGTAGCACTGGTGTCACATATTGTCACTTTGTTTTTTGAAAATAATATTCCACATCAAAGAATATGTTGATTAATATTGTTTGTCTCAGCACACCATAAGTTTTTTTATATGCAACTAAGCTCAGAAGTTTAATTGCTATAATACCGTATTACATATAATGTAAGGAAAATAGTCTGAATTTATTATTTGGAGGCAGTGAAAATGTTCAGTAATTTAACCTTGTTAAAATTTTTTTCAAAACTTCATCCTTCACTAGTTCATATTTCTTTTTATGATAGTTTTGGAAATCTAGCCCTAGTATTCTGGCTGTTCAGAGATCTGCAATGCTCAAGAAGCAGCAGCAGCAGCAGCAGCAGCATCAAGCTTCATCTAATAGTGGATCAGAAGAGGTGAGTTTTCATTATGAAAGCTCTTATTTTAAAAGTAGATATAATGTGCCATCATTTAATTAGGTGTAGATATTTATGAAATTATTAGAAATAGTAAATGTTTTGAAAGGATAAGGAAATAACTATGTTTATATGTATCAAGAGCCTCGAAGTATCAATATACTGCTATCCAATAATTCCAATTTTAGGAATTAATCCAAAATAACCAGTGAAAGTGTATGTGCATTTGTGCATCACAGCAAAACTGGAAATAAACTAAATGTGAATACTATGTGCACAGATATACACATTTGTCTATTAAACCATATTTGTTACTCATATTGAATAACAGAATTCTCAATATGTTTTTAAGAATACAGGCTACAGCTTTAAACAGTATAGTTCCTATGCACACAAAAGCACACCTGCATATTTGCATGGAAACATTTAGGAAGAACTATATCAAAAGCTGTCTAGGGACACCTAGGTGTCTCAGTCGGTTAAATATCCGATTTTGGTTCAGGTCATGATCTTGTGCCTGGTGGGTTTGAGCCCTGCATCATGCTCTGTGCAGACAGCTCAGTGCCTGGAGCCTGCTTCAGATTCTGTCTGTCTGTCTGTCTCTCTCTCTCTGTCTCTGTCTCTGCCCCTCCCCTGCTCATGCTCTGTGTCTCTCTCTTTCTCTCAAAAATAAATAAACTTAAAAAAAAAAATTAAAAGAAAAAAAAGCTAATGGGGAAGAAAAATACTGAATCAAAATTTGACATACCAACAATTAGAATTCCTTTTGAAGGCCATACTAAGCAACAATAATGGTCTCTAAAGATAGTGGATTGTAATGTTTTCTTAATTTTAGTGGCTGTTGTAAATTTGTAATAAAGATGTTATTAATTACTTTATGTGCTAATGATATAAATATAACATGGGAAAAAAGGTTTACAGTTAGTGTTATTAGCAAAGTGAATGTTAAATAGTATGACAAGCAAAAATTTGATATCATGGTCAAATTCTAATCATTAATAGCACTGACCTTGGTTTTTTTTTTTTCTCTGTAGGATTCTTCAAGCAGTGAAGATTCTGATGACTCATCAAATGAAGTCAAAAGGAAAAAACATAAAGAGTATGTTATTTTGTTCAATTGATCATTTTCATATCAGGAAGACCCTATTGATTTTGTGTTTCTTTTATGAAAAATTATTGCCAGAAGTAGACTTTTGTAAATTCTTGGCTCATGACATTTTATTAGGTTAACTTAAACCATTAATCCATAACATTTATCTTTCTGTGAGGACCTGAGATTTTTTTGTGCCACTTGTTTATTGTCTGTGATCCCTCTCTCCAGAGGGGTGTTTTTAAACTCAAGAGATCCGGGGGTGCCTGGGTGGCTCAGTCAGTTAAGCGTCCAACTTCGGCTCAGGTCATGATCTCATGGTCCATGAGTTCAACCGCCGCGTCAGGCTCTGTGCTGACCGCTCAGAGCCTGGAGCCTGCTTCAGATTCTGTGTCTCCCTCTCTCTCTGCCCCTCCCCCGTTCATGCTCCGTCTCTCTCTGTCTCAAAAATAAATAAACATTAAAAAAAAAACCAAAGGGGCACCTGGGTGGCTCAGTCGGTTGGGCGGCCGACTTTGGCTCAGGTCATGATCTCACGGTCCGTGAGTTCAAGCCCCGCATCGGGCTCTGTGCTGACAGCTCAGAGCCTGGAGCCTGTTTCAGATTCTGTGTCTCCCTCTCTGTGTCTTCTCTCTCTGACCCTCCCCTGTTCATGCTCTGTCTCTCCCTGTCTCAAAAATAAATAAAAAACGTTAAAAAATTTAAAAAAAAAAAAAACAAAAAAAACCAAAACTCGAGAGATCCGCCTAGTCATAGTATCAGAAAATATTAATAACTTGGGAAACCTACATAGAAATGTAGGACCAGTGGATGATGAATAGTGGGTATTTCTGTTAAATTTTTGTTAATAGCTATCTTACTTTTAATCTGCATGTGAAATTTACTTTCCTGTAGAACTCATTTAGAGACTCACTATAATTTCCTCAAGATCTTGACCTGGAACGTGTTTGAGTACTTCAGATTTTCACTTATTTAGATGGTCTGGGGTTTTTTTTGTTTTTTGTTTTTAAGTTTATTTATTTATTTTGAGAGAGTGTGTATGTACATGCATGAGCAGGTAAGGGGCAGAGAGGGAGAGAGGAGAGAGAGAATCCAAGCAGGCTCCATTCTGTGAATGCAGAGCCTGACATGGGGCTCAATCCCGTGAACCATGAGATCATGACCTGAGCCAAAATCAAGAGTCAGACACTCAACCGACTAAACAACCCATGTGCTCTTGGTCTGAGTTTTTTTCTCCCTTGTTTTGTCAAAAATACTGTTCGATTGTCTGTGTCTTATTTTTCTACTTTCCTTGGCTGTCCTGCAGTTTTACTTTGGTATATCTACCTTTGGATTTGTTATTTATTTGTTCCACTTTATTCACTCCTGTTACACATCTTTAACATGAAGATTCCTATCTTTTATTAGTTTCTGAAAATCCAGTCATTGTATCCCTGGACATTTTCTCATTTTGTAAATATCCCTGGTACTACTTTAATATATATCTTTTTTACTGGATTGTGTCTGTGGTAGATATCTATTGGATCATCCATCTTCTGTGTAAATCTTACTGTATCCTGTTTTTTATCCCTTTATTGCTGTGTTACATCCTGGCTAATTTCCTCAGATCTGTCTACTGGTTTACTAGAAGTTTACTAGTTTACATTTTCAACTACTGTGTCTCATCAGCTCTATAACTCTTCCGCTGAGTTAGTAATTTCTAAACTTGGCATAGGTGCAGGCAAGGACTATTTTTAAAACTAGTGATTTGGGATGATGGGTAGGTTTGGTTAGGTATAAAGGTCACAATGTGTATTATAAGAAATATGGAGACATTTTCATATATTTTACCTATTTGTTGCTATTTCTAGTGTGCATACTCTCAAAAGATCTCAAGATAAAAAAGGGATTACTTCCCTGTTACAGTTTTACCATGAACCAGATTTTATCATATGTGCTTGCTTATGGAACCCTTAGCATAGTCATAATTGATGCTTGAGGTACAGAGCAGTGGAGTAGAAGAGTAGCTGTGAGACTAGTTAGGGCATATATATAAGAATTTAATGTGTATCTTCCACTTGAAGTTGATATTATAGCAGAATATTAATGTGTACATCCAGTAATTTTTCTCTACATGTTTACTAGAATTGAATAGACTGAGTATAAACTCAAATTAGCAATAAAGCTAAGATAATAATTGAATGTTGGTTAAAATGCACTAGTTTTTTTTCTTTATTACATTTTTCTATACTGAGTATATTTTAGGTTTCTTTATGAACATGTATTACTTTAAAAATAAGTTCCAGAGTGTGTTTTTTTTTTAAGTTTACTTATTTATTTTGAGAGAGGGACAGCGAGCGTACGTGAGGAAGGGGCAGAGAGAGGGAGAGAGAGGGAATCTCAAGAAGATTCCTCACTGTCAGCGCAGAGCCCAATGTGGGGCTCAGACCCATGGACAATGAGATCGTGACCTGAGCTGAAGTCCGATGCTTAACCAACTAAGCCACCCAGGCGCCCAGAGTGTATATTTTTAAAAATCACACTCTCCAGAAAATTAAAATGAAAGAGATTAGAATCTTTTTTTTATGAGAGAGCAAGTATAATTATACAGGATTTTCAAAATTAAACCCTTTGACTCTTTAAATTATCTTTCCATGTTTTCATTCGTAGTGATAATCAGAATAACATTTACTTATTTGCCACTCATTGAGGTATAACTAAATGATTAACAAAACCCTGGAGTTATAGGAGAACTGTATGAAGAATATTTTCCAGCATTTTTTTATTCTACACACATTTTAATATGTTAGTGTAAATGAAAGCAGCAATTTTTTTATATTAACTAAAACATAATTTGATTTTTTTTGTACTTTTATAAGAGGTAAAATGTGCTATACAATATAAGGATAAATAAACATACTTTGTATATTCTGTATACAGTGAAGATTGGCAAATGTCTGGGTCAGGATCTCCATCTCAATCTGGCTCAGATTCAGAATCTGAAGAAGAAAGAGATAAAAGCAGTTGTGATGAAACAGAATCTGATTATGAGCCAAAAAACAAAGTTAAAAGCAGGAAACCTCAAAATAGGTAAGTATAGTTCTCAATTTCATGCTGGAAATTGTTGGTTACAGAGATACTCTTTTTGTATATAGTGTCGCATGTCTTGTTTTATGCCATTGTTTCTGTAAAACACCTCTATCTCTTGGTCTTCCTTAGATCTAAGGCAAAAAATGGAAAGAAAATTCTTGGACAAAAAAAGAGACAGCTTGATTCATCTGAGGAGGAGGATGATGAAGATTATGATAATGATAAAAGAAGTTCTCGTCGCCAAGCAACTGTCAATGTTAGCTATAAAGAAGATGAAGAAATGAAAACAGATTCCGATGACCTACTGGAAGTCTGTGGAGAGGATGTTCCTCAACCTGAGGAAGAGGAATTTGAAACAATAGAACGTTTTATGGATTGTCGGATTGGGAGAAAAGGAGGTATTTTCTTAAAAAACATATTTGATTATTTCAGTGAGATTTACTAAAGTATTTCTTGAAGTTATTTCAGTTTTGAAAGTCAAGAGGGTGGCTTTTCTTCTGTTTTACTTGTTATAAACTATACTTTTCTTAGCCTGAGTATTTTCTCCCCACAAAATGATCCATTTAACCTCACTTGACCTTACTTGATTTACTGCAGGTAATTAGAAAAAATTTTAACTTATGTATCAGAGTTTTTCTGTTATACCTAAATAATAGGTGTTATTTAGGTACTTTCAACTTTACAAATGGTTATTTCAAAATGTTTTTATGTAGGTTATTTTCAGTTATCTTGACATGCATTTTTTTTCTTTTCAGTTTTATTGAGATATGACGTAGAACGTTGTATAAGTTTAAGGTGGACATCATAATGACTTACATATATTGCAAAATGATTACCGCAATAAGTTTAGTTTCCATTTATCCATCATTTCATATAGGTAGAATAAGAAAAAAAATTTTGTTATGATAATTTAGAATCTGTTCTCTGAGCAGCTTTTAAATATACCATACAGCAGTGTTAACTGTGGTCATTATGTTGTACTTTATATCCCCAGTACTTACTTATTTGTCTTATAACTGGAAGTTTGTATGCATCTACATCATTATCCCCTCCCCCCCCCCCCCCGGTTGCCCCCCCAACCTACATCCACTCGCTGCCTCTATTAACTACAGTTCTGATTTCTTTTTCTATGAGGTTTTGTTTGCTTTAAATTACATGTATAAGTGAGATTATACAGTGTTTGTCTTTGACATTTCACTTGGAGTAATGCCCTCAGTGGTGTTCTACATTGTTGCAAATGTCAGGATTTCCTTCTTTTTTGTAGCTGAATAGTATTCTATCGTGTGTGTGTGTGTGTGTGTGTGTGTGTGTGTGTGTGTGTGTGTGTATCTCACATTTTCTTTATCTTTTTGCCTGTTGATGGATACTTAGGTTGTTTCCATGTCTTGGCTATTATAAATAAAGCTGCATTGAACATGAGGGCTGCAGATATCTCCAACATAATGATTTTGGACATGGCAGTTTTTAAAGATGATTTTTCATTATTTTATTTGTAGTTATCAGGCTGCCAGTCATAAGTTGTTATAAATTGCTGTATGATCTTAGGTGTGTCACTGACTTTTAACCTTGTTTTTTCTAATTTTAAAACTGAGGAGATTAAATTAGATGTTTCTGTTCTAAAATGCAGAGTTTCTTTTATGTGTGTGTAATACAATTTTACTTAAATTCTTGTACCCTGATATTTTGCCTATTTAAAAGAGAACTGGGGTGCCTGGGTGGTTCAGTTGGTTGGCCTACAGACCTCGGCACCAGATAATGGTGAGGCATGTGGGTGGCTCAGTCAGTTAAGTGTCCGACTTTGGCTCAGGTCATGATCTCACAGTTCATGGGTTTGAGCCCCACGTCGGGCTCTGTGCTGACAGCTTAGAGCCTGGAGCCTGCTTCAGATTCTGTGTGTCCACCTCTCTGCCCCTCCCTTGCTTGTGCTGTGTCTCTCTCAAAAATTAATAAACATTAAAAGAAAAACATCAACAAAATAAAATAAAAAAATAAAAGAATATATTTTTCTATTTATATTGAATTTTTGAGTTGAAGGAAATAAGCTTATAACTGAATTATATGGAATGTATCGTGCTTTCTTTTTCAGCTACTGGTGCTACTACAACCATCTATGCAGTTGAAGCAGATGGTGACCCAAATGCAGGATTTGAAAAAAACAAGGAACCAGGAGAGATCCAGTATTTAATTAAATGGAAAGGATGGTCCCATATCCACAATACTTGGGAGACAGAAGAAACCCTTAAGCAGCAGAATGTTAGAGGAATGAAAAAATTGGATAATTACAAGAAAAAAGATCAGGAGACAAAAAGATGGTAAGTGTTTTATATTACACTTAATTTTTTAGCAGTTCAAAGGTTATTACTAAAGTTTTGTTAATAAGGAATACATAGTCAAGAATCCCGTAATAACCTAAAATAATTATTTATAGACTTACTGTATTGCACCTCAAGGTAAAACTTTTTAGAAACAGCCATATCTAAATTTCTCCTTGGTGACGGTCATGTAGAATGTGTGTCATATATAATGTAAATATATATGCGTGTAATGTAAATATAATATACAATGTAAATATAGCTTACACATTTTTAAAATTAAAAATTAATGATGCTTCACTTTATTTCTATTTCAATTACTTCCTTATTCAACTGAGTCATATTTAGATGAGTGGCAAAATGGGAGATTTTGTGCTATAGAGAGTGTGGGGGGGAATGGGTTATTTAGAGGAGATTTTTAAGTCTAATTCTGGATTAAAATAATTTTTCAGGTTGAAAAATGCTTCTCCAGAAGATGTGGAATATTATAATTGCCAGCAAGAACTTACAGATGATCTACACAAACAGTATCAAATAGTGGAACGAATAATTGGTTAGTAATAAATGATTCTAATTAAACTTTTATCTTTCCATGCTTGAAATCAGAAAAAATAAATAAATTTACTATTTATACAGCAAATACAGTAGCTTAGTCTTACTGTAATAGGGTAGTATAAACCAGATGGCTAATTTTTGCTTGTGGTGTTGTTTTACCAAAAATTAGTCCTTGGATAAAATTCATTGTAAAAATAAATAAATAACCTGATTTTTCTCACAGCTCATTCCAATCAGAAGTCAGCAGCTGGTTATCCCGATTATTATTGCAAATGGCAGGGCCTTCCATACTCAGAGTGCAGCTGGGAGGATGGAGCCCTAATTTCCAAAAAGTTTCAAGCATGCATAGATGAGTATTTTAGCAGGAATCAATCAAAAACCACTCCTTTTAAAGATTGCAAAGTGAGTATTGTTTGAAATTTGTAATTGTTGAGAATAGTATATATGCATCATAAAAATATTACAAGCTCAAATAAAGAATTGATCCTGCCTGATTTCAGATAGGCTGAGAGAGAGAGAACTGCTTGGTTGGTAGGTCTTACAGGAAATGGTGTTCCTGTAATATGTGGTCTTAGATGTGGCACTGTCTTTTCGCCCTGGTGAGTGAAACTACATCAGTAAGATGATAAATTGGTGGTGGTGTTGTGAAGAGTGGCTTGGGGAGACCAAATAGGAAAATTTCCTGGAAAATAGGTATATATATATATATGTATGTTTGGTTTAAAAGATAGGGAGTATTTTCTTTGAAGGTAGGAAAGAAAAAGAAGGATGTACCCATAGGAAAAAAGTTAGTACCTAAGATTACCTTGCTTTAATATAGGATGTTTATACTTAAAGTGATTATTAGCAATAGTTTTGAGGATCTGTATACTAGTAAAACTTGTTTTCTTATTACAAGATTGAATTAAGTTGATAATGGTAATTAAGAAATCAGAAATTTAAGCCAGTTGTATGGTTTATTTCTGGGTCAGGGCTGCAGCAGCAGTTAATTGAATGAATTTAACATAGGTTTTGTTTGTGAACTATGTGAGACCCCAGGTATTTCAGCCAGAACTTATTTCTATCATTTTTTGTCCAAAAAGGGCAAAATATTTCACTATACTTTGTTATAGTAATAGAAAACTGTCTTTCGATGAATCCTGAGATAACATCTTGAGTCATGGAATTTCTGATTTTGATGATTTGAGATGAAATGTCAAAATTTATGGTAAAAGCTGAGATTTTCATGTCTTAAAATAATTTCCCACATTTAATGGTTCTTATTAACATTTATTTCTACTAAAGGTATTAAAACAAAGGCCAAGATTTGTAGCCCTAAAGAAGCAGCCATCCTACATTGGAGGACATGAGAGTTTAGAATTAAGAGATTATCAACTGAATGGTTTAAATTGGCTTGCTCATTCTTGGTGCAAGTAAGTATATTTTGAATTATCTGTTTAATTTGAGAGCATACGAATTTTACAAGTAGAGGATTTGGAAAAGATTTCCACCAACATGAAGGGTAAAGACTGGTTTTTATATGCAGGTTTTCAAATTTCCTTAGTATATAAATAATGCTTATTATATACTAAGAAGAAGATCCAGTGGAGTTTGAGGTTTAACCTGTTTGCTGCAGTACTCCATATTGAACTTAAAATCAGCATACATATATATATTTCTATCCCACAGTCCTGGACTCTTTCTCTTCCAGTTATTTCTAATATTTAGGCCTCTTCCCCTGCCCCCCACCCCCACCCCCACCCCGGCCCTGCCCTGTGTTTCTTGTTCTATTCTTGGCAATATAGGTAACCCTAGGGTGCAGATTTTTTGTATTTAAATTTTACTGTAGCTATAGTTTATCCTGCTGTATATTTTCTTTCTGCTAATTTTTTTACTTATTTAATATGTCTGGACTCTATCACTTGTAGATTGTGTTCTTGGCTGCATAACTGATTAAAAATAATACGTTAATCTTTAAGCTTCTTTTGTACTAAAATGGTAAACTTTGTCCACTTAAACTATTACAAAGGCCTTTATTTACATTTATTATTTATAGGTAATAAAAGTGGTATATTGTTTGTATACCTGTCAGACTTATTTTAACTGTTCATATAAATTTGTACATAGGTTATGAAAAAAAGTTTCTTTACAAATTTGAATCTTTATTGCATACGTAATTTTTGTTTTTACTTTGTAGAGGAAATAGTTGCATACTTGCTGATGAAATGGGCCTTGGAAAAACAATACAGACGATCTCATTTCTCAACTATTTGTTTCATGAGCATCAATTATATGGACCTTTTCTGTTAGTAGTACCACTCTCCACTCTTACTTCCTGGCAAAGGGAAATTCAAACATGGGCTTCTCAGATGAATGCTGTGGTCTATTTAGGTGACATTAACAGCAGAAATATGGTAAGTTGTTTCTCCACAAATATAGAAATCTAGATATACTTGTCTTTCAGGATAGGTATTGTATGTGTCTTTGTAGTCTTAATTTTTAGAGTAAAACTTGCCACAAGTAAGTGCTCAATATGTGTTTAATTGGCTGAATACTAAAAGTCAATTTTCAGTTGGATGTTACTTTATGTAATAATTTTTTCTCCTAATTTGTTATGGAAAATTTCAGATACACATGAAAGCAGACAGAAGAGTATAATAAACCTCCATGTTACTCATCTCCAGCTTCACAGTTTTTTAATGCATTGCCAGTTTTGTTTCCTCCCAGATATTGTGAAGCAAACCTGAATATCATTTCATCCATAAATGCCATGTTATTAAATGCATTAATCACTTATGTTTTGTTAAATGAGAACTTCCTTTAGTGGAAAATGTGTAAGAAAAATATATCTGCTATTTTTTGTAGGTTCTGATATGCTGTGGCATTTACATTTTATTTATAAGTAAGATTAGTGCAGCTTGTTAGGCATTGTTAAGAATAAAATGATTTTTAACGAAAATCTAAATAAAATAATTAAAATGATTTTATTACATAAACATACATTTTTTGTGTGTATTTTGAACAGATTTTATTTTAGATATTCAAGTACAAGTATACTTTTCATAATGATTATCTTAAAATTATCTTTAAAATTTATTGATAGATAAGAACTCATGAATGGATGCATCCCCAGACCAAACGGTTAAAATTTAATATACTTTTAACAACTTATGAAATTTTATTGAAGGATAAGGTATGTATTACCTATGGTTTTCTGTTTGGTGTATATCCATTTTTCCTTTACCATGTGTTGTGGATAGGATGAGAAGATAACTTAAATCATGGGTCAGCAGACTGCATCCTGTGGGTCAGATCTGGTTTATTTTTTATGACCTTTGAATTAAGAATATTGTTTACATTTTTAGTGGGTGTAAAAACCAAAGAATATGCAGCACAGGTCACCACACATTTGTCTGCACAAGCTAAAATACTTCATGTGAGTCTTTACAGGAAAAGTTTGCCAACTGCTGACTTATATATGCAACGAGTTTGGCATAGTGCTTTGATTTGTAAGATCTTTGAAAGAGGAGGAGAATACCTAAAAGGATTAAGCTACCCATGGATGAAGCATTGTACTAAATGCATAATAGATGTTGTCTTATTTAATTGTTTATAGTTAATATGTCAAGTAATTCTAATCTATTATATAAGATCCTGCTGTCATCTCTACTTTATTGGAAAGAAAAATCATGTCTCAAAGTGGTTATTGAGCTTGTCTCTTGGATCATGCAACCAGTAAATAGTAGAATCTGGCCTGTCTCTGTTTTAAGTCAGAGACCCATATTAATATACACAGATCCACAGTGTTTAAAGGTTATACAGTGAATTATTCCTACACTTGGAGTAAAGACACTTCCAAATTTATATCTTACTTTCTCCAAATTGACACTAATAGAAGCTTCTGCTGCCCTTCGGCTAAAAATCTTTTGTAAAAATGTTTAACTGTTTTAAATGATAGTTATCATTTAATTTTTTAAATTTTTTCTCTCTCTCTTTTTTTTTTAGAATGTGTATGCTATTATGCTCTGTTTTCCAGTGGGTGAATTAGTCATGGAGGGAACTGTATTTTGCATGTTGAGTTACTTGATTTGAAGATTCCAATAAATCTTGAAATAATACGTAGTTTTTATCTGAAAACAAGACAAAAGCATGTTCTCAATTTTAATTTGCCTCAGTTTAATAATTTGAATTTCACTTTTCTCTTAAAACATTAACTGTGTTCTTCTGTTCATTTTAAGGCATTCCTTGGAGGTCTGAATTGGGCGTTTATAGGTGTAGATGAAGCACATCGATTAAAGAATGATGACTCTCTTCTGTATAAAACTTTAATAGACTTTAAATCCAATCACCGTCTCCTTATTACTGGAACTCCTCTACAGAACTCCCTTAAAGAGCTGTGGTCTTTGCTACATTTCATTATGCCAGAAAAGTAAGATAAGTTAGGATATGCAATTTTAATGTTAGTTTTGAATGTTAAGCTTAGCAAGAAAATATTAGTATAGGTAATAAGGTCTGTAAGAAGTATTAATTGTCCTTGAACATTAGATTACAGATTTTTAAGAAGGAAGAAAAAAGGGGGGCGATGCAGCATTTCACATTTCTAATAATATTTTAACTTTTCAAATTTGTAAATAAATAAGCTTGAGTCATGTGTAATAAATTACAACAGTTGATTCTGCCCATGTTCAAAATATACTTTGCTTGAAAAACAAACAGTATCATTCTTAGTACTTAATATTAACAATAACAACAGTAATAAGGTACTGGTAATCCCTTTTTCTAAATGGGGAAAACTAGACTAACTAAGGATAAATAACTTGTCTAAGATCACAAAATTGCTCTCTTTCATAGATTCAGAACTTTAATATATTCTTTGAGAAATATTTTAGTGACAATTCTGTACTTGAAAATATTTTATTTAATATCTTTAACTCCAGGAGAATCCTAATTTTCATAAAATAACCTATTTTTCACCTTTATGTAGATATAAGATGGATTTCTTGGGAAGGATAGTCCTTAGAAGTGACTAATGTTAGCTAGTCTTTTCCTGAAAGTCTATATTTTGCTTATATGTGACTACCCTGAAAATTTTCATATGTAGTATGACTTTTTCAGTGATTTTTCCATTTTCTTAAATTTTTAAGGTTTTCTTCCTGGGAAGATTTTGAAGAAGAACATGGAAAAGGCAGAGAATATGGTTATGCAAGCCTCCACAAGGAGCTTGAACCATTTCTGTTACGCAGAGTTAAAAAAGATGTGGAAAAATCTCTTCCTGCCAAGGTTGAGCAGATTTTAAGAATGGAAATGAGTGCTTTACAGAAACAGTATTACAAGTAAGCTGTAAACAGAGCACATGTTCTGGACCTTTAATTCTAAATAATCGCCCTATCCTTGTCTCATGGAGGTGCTGTTTCTCCTCCCAGTAGGGTCTTAGAGCAATAACAATTCTTGAATATTAAAATAGGTTTATATTATGACATATTGAAGCAAAGAGAGATCAACTTGTCCAAGATAACAGGTAACCTAAGATTAATTAAATCATCATTAATTGCATTTGTCTACTTTATGCTCTTTTAACATACATAGGGTTTGTTAAATATTAGTTAATATTGACTACTTAAGTGTTAGTGATACTAAGGCATTATTATATAATTATGATAGTTACATAATTGACAGAGGTAGAGGCCAGAAAAAGAAAGTTTTAGGACACACCCTCTTTTTTCCCCCATGTGGAAGAATATTGATTGCACTTTAGATAAATTATATATGTCGGAGCACCTGGATGGCTCAGTTAAGCATCCGACTCTGGCTCAGGTCATGAACTCTCAGTTTGTGAGTTTGAGCCCCACGTCAGGCTTTGTGCTGACAGCTGGGAGCCTGGAGCCAGCTTCAGATTCTCTGCCCCTCCCCTTGCTCATGCTCTGTCTCTCGTTCTCAAAAATAAACATTAAAGAAAAATTATGTATGTCAGAACTATACATAATGTTTCAAAGAATCAAAAAGAGAATATTTATCCTAATATCTGTTTAAACATTTAATTGCATAAAATCCATGGCTACCTGCGTTTGGATTTTCAGAAATTTATGATAAAACTGTAAGTGCCATACATAAAAAAAACACATTCATTGCATGAATTTTAGGTTTGTATTATGGAAAATCTCAAGCATATACAAAAAGAGGATGACATAATAAACCCCCAACACTCAGCTTTGTTTTCAATTCAGATAGCCAGTCTTATTTTATCTCTAGACATTCCCATTTCCTATCATGTTGAGGCGAATCAGAGATAAATTATTCCAAGTTCCTTCAAAGACTAACCTTATAAAAATGAAGAAAATAAAAGGTGGTAGAAGACAAAGTACATCATAATGAGAGGAAATGTTACATAGTTATATAAATAGTTTGGAGTAATAAAATCTACCTATAATTTTTCTACAAGTTGTAATTGTAGTGTGTTAACTGTAATTTAGAGAAGGCATTGTGGTTAAACCAGGTATGCTCATGAGGTTTTTTTATAAGTCTACGTATTGGTTGCCTAATATACTAAGATTTGTTGGAAGGTTAATATAGATAATAGTTAACCATTAAAAAAAATTTTTTTTAATGTTTATTTTTGAGAGAGAGAGAGGGGGACAGAGCGTGAGTGGGGGAAGGGCAAAGAGAGAAGGAGACAGTGTCAAACAGGCTCCAGGCTCTGAGCTGTCAGTACAGAGCCCGATGCGGGGCTTGAACTCACGAACCATGAGGTCATGACCTGAGCTGAAGTCAGACGCTTCACTGAGCCACCCAGGTGCCCCGATAGTTAACCATTTTGAAGTAACTATGGGGGGAAAGGGATTAATACACTATACTCACTATGTTACATTAAGCCTTTACTGTATATTGATCGGATTCTCAGTCTTACGAACAAAGTTCACGAGTCTTCTGAACGATGTTTGGACCATAGTATATCCAGTTGTGAACTTCATAATGGTACAGTTTTGCTTTGGTGCTTGATTTTTTTTTTTTTTTTATGGTTTTAGAATTCATCCTGGTAATTGTTCTGCTAACCATCATTTTCATGGTATTTTTTTTCTTTAAACAGATGGATATTAACTAGGAATTACAAAGCCCTCAGCAAAGGTTCCAAGGGCAGTACCTCAGGCTTTTTGAACATTATGATGGAGCTAAAGAAATGTTGTAACCATTGCTACCTCATTAAACCACCAGATAATAATGAATTCTATAATAAACAGGAGGCCTTACAAGTAAGGATTTTTACTTTGTAGTAAAGCAAAATTCTAGAAATGTTTATTTCAGTTATAACTGAAAATGGCATGATGCTTTAATATATTGGTTAGAAGTTTTCTTTGGTTATGGTATATTAAATAATGGTGTTATTTTCTTTGTCTTTATTAAAAAAGCCTTCAGAATTATAATTTATACAATTATTTTGATCATTTTTCTAAAAATGGATTTGTATGGACTACCAAGAGTTATCCAGTAGAAATCCCTTAGTATATTCTTAAATGACAAAAATTCACATTATGATGCTGAATTTGTGATATGGCAAATGAAAGTTTTTTAATAAATATATATATATTTTAATGTTTCTTTATTTTTGAGCGAGAAAGACACCGCACGAGTGTGGGAAGGGCAGGGAAAGAGGGAGACACAGAATCTCAAGCAGGCTCCAGGCTCTGAGCTCTCGGCACAGAGCCTGACCTGGGGCTTGAACCCACGGACCACAAGATCATGACCCCAGCTGAAGTCGGATGCTTAACCCGTTGAACCACCCAGGCACCCCAAATGATAGTCTTAAGAAAGGCATCTTGAGCTTAGAGTTTACACTTCCTATTGCTTCTGGTAGACAGATGAGGTGTGAAGAGGGCCACAATTGCCATTCAACCACAGTAGTGCTTTAAAAGAGCTAGGTTCAGTGGCTGATACATATAAGTTAAAATCTGTTTTCTTTTAACCTTCAGCTGTTTAGTTGCTGCTGCTTTCAATGTATTGTTTTTCAGCTGAGATTTTTGGAGAAGTAGTGTAATAACTAGCAAATATAGTGAAACGCCCCCCCTTTCCCCAAAACACAGTGAAAACCTAGGTGCTAAATGGCAAGGAAAATTTTAGCTTAAATCGTAGATAAAAATGATCCTAGAAAAGGTTCTAGAAAATTTTGGAAACTGAAAAATAAACTTTTTCAACATTATAAAAATACAAAATCTCAATTTTCAATAATTAAAGAAGCTAAAGTTTTAAGTGGGGCATTTGTTTCATTTGGTTGATTCTTTGCACATGCTCACATGCTCTAACCATTGTAATTTATTGTTTCCTAGCACTTAATCCGTAGTAGCGGAAAATTGATTCTTCTTGACAAACTGTTAATTCGCCTAAGAGAACGAGGCAATAGAGTTCTTATTTTTTCTCAAATGGTGCGGATGTTAGACATACTTGCAGAATATTTGAAATACCGTCAATTCCCCTTTCAAGTAAGCATTTCATTTTTTCCTTTTTGTTGACAAATTTCATCGGATCTTTACAAAATTACCTGTGAAATTCTTGTGTAAATGAAGTATAGATTTTTTAATAAACTGTATTTTCAAGATAATATATCTCTGTTTTAAACATTTCTATTTGTCATTATTCCCTTTTTTCTTCTTGACCTTATATTTAGCAGCAAAGTAATTTTTCTATTCTCTAGTCTTTATTTTAATTTTGTATTTCTCTTCTATGCTCAAATGTAAATGGGCAGCCTTATGAATTAGGCTTTATTTTGAGGAAGGGAGAGAGAGCAGCCTTTGTGAATGTTACCAGGACTGCTGCAGATTCTTTTGCAGTGAAGGGGAGGGTGTGCTTTTTCCTGTGCTCACCCCCCCGACCCCCGTCTCCCTCCTTTCTCTGCAAGCAAAAACAGCTCCCTGCCCTCTGCAGCTTCTCCCCGCCCCCCCCCAGTTCACCTCTCCGTGCCGTGTACCTGCTGAGTTCTGTAGTTTAGGTTGTGCAGATTGTTGTGTTAATCCTTAAATCAGTTTTCTAGGTGTGCAGGATGGTTTAGTGTTGATCTGGGTGTATTTCATGGATGCGAGACGCAAAAAAAAAGCTATGCTGTTCCCTCAACAACTTTTTATTCAGTGCCTGCTATGTGTCAGCCAATATCAGGACTGTTACAGATTCTGAAGAATAATGTTCTCATAATTATTCTAATGCATAATTTACTGAATAAAACTTTCAGATGACTTTAGGGAAGGTATTAAAGACCAAAATGAGCTTATATTCCATCTATTCAGTGTTTATGTTGAAATCTATTCAGTGTAATTAAAGCTAGTATGAATGAGTGTTTAATGTTAGAGTCAGGTGCTAGTTTCAGTACTTTTCTAATAATTTATTTAATCCTTATTTAATCCTTTCTTGAACAGTGCCTAGAACATAGTGAACATTCACATAGCTAGTAAATGATGAATGTTAGTGCAGGCAATAAAATAGAAGTAGAATTATAATGATGAATCTCAACAGACATCATTTGAGGGACAGGTCTTTGGTGATATGAACGTGATTGAGAAATATATGGTCATTTAGGCTAGGGAAAAATATAGAAAAAGTACTATTGTTTGATTTTCTTAACATCTTTATTGAGATGTGATTTCCATTCCATGCAATTAATTCATCCATTTAAAGTGTACAATTCAGTGATTTTTAATATATTCACAGAGTTGGGCAGCCATCAACACAATAAATTTTAGAATGTTTTTATGACCTCAAAAAGAAACAGTACCCTATTAACTATCACCCTGTTTCCATTCCACCCCTCTATCCTTACCCCATTCCTGTGTTGGTTTGTTTTTAGACAAATTATTGTGTTTACATGGTCACACAAAACAAATAGTAAACAAGTGCTGGTAATTAGTTCTCTGCCCCTAATCCCTTCTCATTCCAGTATTATTTCCCAGAGAAAATTATTTTTAACATTCTTTTAGTTTAGATCATGCCTTAATAAATGATATACACTGGGTTTTCTTTTTTTGTTCTGTTTTGTTTTTTTAAATTTATTTATTGTGAAAGAGAGAGAGTGAGCAGCAGAGGGGCAGAGAGAGGGAGAGAATCCTAGGTAGGCTCCGTGCTGTCAGCACAGAGCCTGATGTGGGACTCAAAGTCATTCATCATGAGATCATGACTTGAGCCTAAATGAAGGGTCAGATGCTTAACCGACCGAGCCACCCTCCCTGGTGCCCTGATATGCCACTGTTTTTAAGAAGTTTTTACTAATAGTAATTTTTAGTGAAAATGAAACCAGTAGCACATTTAAATTTTTAAAAAATGTTTATTTATTTATTTTGAGAGAGACAGAGTGAGAACTGGGGAGGGACAAAGAGAAGGAGAGAGAATCCTAAGCAGACTCCACTCTACGTGGAGCCCATTCAGGGGATATGGGCGGCTGGATCTCAGAACTGCAGGATTACTACCTGAGCCCAACTGAGCCCCCAGGCACCCTAAAATTTTTTTTTTAATTTTGGACATCAGCTAATGTTTAGTAAGCACTCAATATATATGCCAGACACTGTGGTAAGTGTTTTACTTTGTTCTCTCACTGAATCCTCTGAATTTTATGAAGAAAGTACTATTATGTTCATTACCTAAGAAAGAAACTGACAAGATGAAGTCAGATCACTTGCCCAAGGCACCCATGGATATTGAAGATACTCAGATGCAGGCTTTTTGACTCAAATCAGTGACTTTGAAACTTTAATCAGGGGCTTTGCTGTACCTCTTTTCTCAGAGTTTCTGATTTCAGTACACTCAGTAGATCTGGGATGGGGCTCAAAAATTTGCATTTCTAAGTTCTCAGGTGACAATGATGTTGTTGGTCCACTAACCACACTAGATTTCACCACTGTTTTTAAAACTGTGGACTGTAACCTGTTAATGGATCTGGGAATCAATTTAATGGGTTGTACCAACATTTTGAAAAAATGAAATAGATTTTAATATATGAGGCCATATCATGATACATGTGTCATGTAACTTGCTTTGGATGTACAGTTGTGTACTCATTCACATGTAAAATTTATTTCTTACAGTGAGACTCAGACACAATGATAGCCAATGCTATTTACTATTATTATCTGGGAAAATAGTCCTAATGGTTAAGAGCACAGACTCTATAGACAGAATGCTTGGGCATTGTTTTCTTGCCTAACAAGTACCTTCTACTGTTATAGTCTTAATGAAAGTAATGCCGCATTTTCATACTTAACTTCATAATTGATTTTAATACCTTTTTAAATATTTGATTCTGTTATGTGAAGTATTTTAATGTGTTTTATTTTAGAGATTAGATGGATCAATAAAAGGGGAGCTGAGAAAACAAGCACTAGATCATTTTAATGCTGAAGGATCAGAGGTATGAATGCTTTTAAAACTAAATAATTTTAGTCATAATTTTAGTAAATTATTTTTGTCATTATTGTTTTTTTAAAAAAACACTGACTTTTTTAAAAAAAGTCTTGTTAGCTAGTTTTACTTTCTAAATGAGGTTTTAAAATCAGTATTTTATGTTAATCTGAAGAATTTTGCCCTTATCAATACTGTTTCAGCATAGAACAGTTAATTTGCTTCTAAATAAATTATCCCATTTTCATTTAAAATTCATTGTAGATTTGGTGTTCATTATTTCCATGTATATTTGTATTTTGGAATCCTGTTGATTGATTTTGCTAGAGGTTTTTGTATTTTATTAGTATTTTTTAAAACTATCTTTCAGTTTTATTGGTAAAATACTTTTAAATTCAAAAAACCAGTTGTAAAATTCTCTTGCTGATTATTCATATTCACGGTTCAGAAGAATTTAAAGTTGAGCCTATTTATAATTTCTTACAGGATTTCTGCTTTTTGCTTTCCACAAGAGCTGGAGGTCTAGGAATTAATTTAGCCTCTGCTGATACTGTTGTTATATTTGATTCTGATTGGAATCCACAAAATGATCTTCAGGCACAGGCTAGAGCTCATCGAATTGGGCAGAAGAAACAGGTATTTTTTATTTTGTTTATTTTGCTTTTAGAATCTTTTTTTATGATTAGTGTTTGGAAGTGATTTTGGTTTATTCTCCTGGAAACCTCATCGGAACACAGTCATGTTGCTCTTTAACATGTAAAATACTAAGGAACTCAGATTTACCAAAATCACCTGTAAGGTTTGACAGAATTGAGGTAACTATGCCAAAATAGGATCATGCCCTCTCTTTTAGTCAAGAGTGTTTATAACTGTAGAGTACAGTGTTTTTCATTCAATACATAAACCTTAAAATGTATTTACTTAATTTTAACTATTGAAAGAGATTTTGCTTAGTATATTACTACCTTTTAGTTAGCCTATATTTTATCCATTTGCCTATAAAATTCTTTATGCAAACAAGCCATTCTAAATTTGTAGTTTTTGTATTGCTCTCAGTAATAGGCCTTGAGAAAAACCATCTGTCATCATTCTGATGTGTTTGTTGTATTTTAATTGATTTACCGCCATCTAGGGCAGTGCTTCTCAAACTTCTTTAATGCAGAAGATATGAACAAGTAGCACAGAAGGACTTCACACATTTATATTAACCTTTAAAAATTTCATATTTTCTATTTAAAAATGTATCCATCATTTTAAACTAAAAAAGTATTTTACCCAAATAATTCTCATAAAGCTATTTCATTGGGAATATAGTACACTTCTTTCTGTAATTTTTTAATACTCTGGAACAATGTTGTGCACCCTTAAGTGAAATCTTGTATTTAGAGTAGTAGTTCTTAACATCATCGGACCCAGTGACCCCTCTTTACAACAACTCTTTTTAGCAGCCCCTCTTCCTTGAACTGGATACATGAATTTGGAAGGTAATTTTAATGCCCTAACACCAATTTAGGTTTAAAAAAAAAACAGAGTTCTTTTTAAATATATATGTCTATATATTTTTTACACTTTTATTAATTTATTATTTATTTATTTATTTTTAAAATTTACATCCAAGTTAGTTAGCTTATAGTGCAACAATGATTTCAGGAGCAGATTCCTTAATACCTTAATACCTTATTACCCTTTTAGCCTACGCCCGCCTCACACCCCTGCAGTAACCCTCTGTTCTCCATATTTAAGAGTCTCTTATGTTTTGTACCCCTCCCTATTGTTATGTATTTTTGCTTCCCTTCCCTTATGTTCATCTGTTTTGTATCTTAAAGTCCTCAGATGAAGTCACATATTTGTCTTTGACTAATTTCGCTTAGCATAATACCCTCTGGTTCCATCCATGTAGTTACAAATGGCAAGATTTCATTCTTTTTGATTGCCGAGTAACACTCCATTGTGTATATATACCACATCTTCTTTATCCATTCATCCATCAATGGACATTTGGGCTCTTGCCCTACTTTGGCTGTTGTTGATAGTGCTGCTATAAACATTGGGGTGCATGTGCCTCTTCAAAACAGCATACCTGTATCCCTTGGATAAATACCTAGTAGTACAATTGGTGGGTCATGGTAGTTCTATTTTTAATTTTTTGAGGAACCTCCATATTGTTGTCCAGAGTGGCTGCACCAGTTTACATTCCCACCAGCAGTGCAAAAGAGATCCTCTCTCTCTCTGCATCCTCGCCAGCATCTATTGTTGCCTGAGTTGTTAATGTTAGCCATTCTGACAGGTGTGAGATGGTATCTCATTGTGGTTTTGATTTGTATTTCCCTGATGATGAGTGATGTGGAGCATTTTTTCATGTGTCGTTTGGCCATCTGGATGTCTTCTTTGAAGAAGTGTCTGTTCATGTCTTCTGCCCATTTCTTCATTGGATTGTTTGTTTTTTGGGTGTTGAGTTTGATAAGTTCTTTATATAGATTTTGGATATCAACCCTTTATCTGGTATGTCGTTTGCAAATATCTTTTCCCTATTCCATTGGTTGCCTTTTAGTTTTGCTGATTGTTTCCTTTGCTGTGCAGAGGTTCTTACTTTGATGAGGTTCCAGTAGTTCATTTTTACTTTTGTTTCCCTTGCCTCTGGAGACGCGTTGAGTAAGAAGTTGCTGCGGCCAAGGTCAAAGAGGTTTTTGCCTGCTTTCTCCTCGAGGATATTCATGACTCCCTGTCTTACATTTAGGTCTTTCATCCATTTTGAGTTTATTTTTGTGTGTGGTGTAGGAAAGTGGTCCAGGTTCATTTTTCTGCATTTCGCCTTCCAGTTTTCCCAGTGCCACTTGTGAAGAGACTATCTTTATTCCATTGGGTATTCTTTCCTGCTTTGTCAAAGGTTAGTTGGCCATGTTTGTAGATCCATTTCTGGGTTCTCTATTCTGTCCTTTGATTGGAGTGTCTGTTTTTGTTACAGTACTGTACTGTCTTGATGATAACAGCTTTGTAATACAGCTTGAAGTCCAGGATTGTGATGCCTCCTGCTTTGGTTTTCTTTTTCAAGATTGCTTTGGCTATTCAGGGTCTTTTCTGGTTGCATACAAATTTTAGGATTGTTTTCCACCTCTGTGAAGAACGCTGGTGTTATTTTGATAGGGGTTGCATTGAATATGTAGATTGCCTTGGGTAGTATTGACATTTTAACAATATTTGTTCTTCCTACCCAGGAGCATGGAATATTTTTCCAATTTTTTGTGTCGTCTTCAATTTCTTTCATAAGCTTTCTATAGTTTTCAGTATATAGATTTTTCACCTCTTTGGTTCGGTTTATTCCTAGGTATTTTATGGGTTTTGTTGGAATTGTAAATGGGTTTAATTCCTTGATTTCTCTTTCTGGTGTTTCATTATTGGTGTATGGGAATGCAGCTGATTTCTGTGCATTGATTTTTACATCCTTCAACTCTCCTGAATTCATGGATCAGTTCTAGCAGTTTTTTTGGTGGAATCCTTTGAGGTTTCCATATAGAGTGTCATGTCATCTGCCAAGAGTGAAAGTTTGACCTCCTCCTGGCCGATTTGGATGCCTTTTATTTCTTTGTGTTGTCTGATTGCTGAGGCTAAGACTTCCAATACTATGCTGAATAACAGTGGTGAGAGTGGACATCCCTGTCTTGTTCTTGACCTTAGGGGGAAAGCTCTCAGTTTTTCCCTCTTGAGGATATTAGTGTTGGGTCTTTCATATATGCCTTTTATGATTTTGAGAAAGGATCCTTCTATCGCTACTCTCTTGAGGGTTTTTATCAAGAAAAATGTTGTATTTTGTCAAATGCTTTCTCTCCATCTGTTAAGAGGATCATGTGGTTCTTGTTCTTTCTTCTATTGATGTGATGAATCACATTGATTGTTTTGTGGATATTGAACCAGCCCTGCATCCCAGGTATAAATCCCACTTGATTGTGGTGAATAATTTTTTTAATGTACTGTTAGATCTAGTTGGCCAATTTCTTGTTGAGGATTTTTGCATCCATGTTCATCAGGGAAATTGGTCTATATTTCTCCTTCTTAGTGGGGTCTTTGTGTGGTTTTAGAATCAAGGTAATGCTGGCTTCATAGAAAGATCTTGGAAGTTTTCCTTCCATTTCTATTTTTTGGAACAGCTTCAAGAGAGTAGGTGTTAACTCTTCCTTAAATGTTTGGTAGAATTCCCCTGGGAAGCCGTCTGGCCCTGTACTCTTGTTTTTTGGGGGGAGTTTTTTGATTACTAATTGGATTTCTTTACTGGTTATGGGTCTGTTCAAATTTTCTATTTCTTCCTGTTTCAGTTTTGGTAGTTTTTATGTTTCTAGGAATTTGTCCATTTCATCCAGATTGTCCATTTTATTGGCGTATAATTGCTCATAATACTCTTATTATTGTTTGTATTTCTGGTGTGTTGGTTGTGATCTCTCTTTCCATTCTTGATTTTATTTATTTGGGTCCTTTCCTTTTTCTTTGCGATCAAACTGGCTAACCAGCTTCTGGTTTCATTGGATCTGTTCTAATGTGTTTTTTTGTTTGTTTGTTTGTTTTTTGGTTTCGGTAGCATTGATTTCTGCTCTAATCTTCATTATTTCCCGTCTTCTGCTGGTTTTGGGTTTTATTGGCTGTTCTTTTTCCAGCTCTTTAAGGTGTAAGATTAGGTTGTGTATCTG
The DNA here is from genome assembly GCF_046562875.1 of Panthera onca. Taxonomy (NCBI): domain Eukaryota; kingdom Metazoa; phylum Chordata; class Mammalia; order Carnivora; family Felidae; genus Panthera; species Panthera onca. Next base: position 79,228,985 of record NC_138339.1, read on the forward strand.
AGACCTTTCTTCCTTCTTTAGGAAGGCCTGGATTCTACATACTAATAATTTATCTGCACATTATAAGAGAGGGAAACTTGAAGTAGGAATAACATGCCAATGTAAATTACAGATTGTCATAGAGGAGATGGTGAGAAAATAAGGTAATCTCACAAGTGAGCTGGGCCTAATGTAGATGTGAATACTCAAAATAGACCTCTTTTATGAATGAGATGGGGAATAGTGATTAATTGCACTAAATAGCAGATACCTCCTATATCGAAATCCTCGACCATGGCTGAACTCACATTCTGTTTATACTTCTCAAACAACTACTTAAAGACTATTTAAAGGCCACCATATTTTCTAATAGGTGATAGAAAATAGAGGATATTAGAAGAACCAGTTAGGCAAGATACTGTAGAAAGTTGTGTGGTAGACCTCTGGGAAGAATATCTGAATAAGATGGCAAAATAATGGTAACATGTATTTCTAACCATTATGTTACAAAACTGTGTAAAAACAAATGTGATATAAATATGGATATGTTTTAAAATATTATTTAATACATTAATGTACATTTGTTTAATACATTATTTAATAACATTTAAAATATAAATGAATATATAAATACATTTTTATGATTTTGAGATGTTTTTAATTATTTCATTATTGATGCACTATGGTAAGATTCCTGTGCTTTTGTACCTGCTTTTTTGTTTTTTTGTAAATTCCACTTAACATACATTGTATTATTAGTTCCAAGTGTATAATATAGTGTGATTCACCACTTCCATACAGCACCCAGTGCTGATCACAAGTGCACTGCTTAGTTCCCATCACCTATTTAACCCATCTTCCCACCCCTTTCCCCTCTGGTAACCATCACTTTATTCTCTGTAGTTAAGAGTCTGTTTGTTTCTCTCTTTTTTTCCTCAATGATCATTTGTTTTATTTTTTAAATTCCACATATGAGTGAAATCATATGCATGTACCTGCCCTTTTTTTTTACTAGTATTTGGTTCTAAATCTGACACAGGTGTTTCATATTTCTTGTTAAATATTTCCATGCAAGAACTACAAAATGACTATAGATGAGCAATACAGGTGAGCTTTATTTGTGACACCAATACTATACACATTTGGAGATGATAACTTTGGTAGAGATCCAAATAAAACAGTATCTAGTTATCTGCTGATTCATGCAATAGTTGCACTGCTGAAAAAAACTATAATGTTCATTTAAACTCTTATTTACATTGAAATAGAGGGTGAATTGAGACTCAAGATAATTTTAAAAGTTTTGAAAAATCATTTGAAAGAAAAGACTCAGGATAGTTTTTCTTTGTGTCTGAATGTACAATTTAGTGCAGAGGGTCTAGTGTCCCAGGTCACTGTGTTCTTAAGTACTCGTAAGCCCACCTAATCATTGCAAAAGCTACAATGTTCCTATAAATTTTCAAAATATCCCTTTGGGTGCTATTTGATATAGAACTGCTAACCTTGAGAAATAGGGCAAATTACTGCACACCAATTTTTGTGTATTTTGGAAGTCTTCGTTTTATGGCAGGATTTCATCATTAACCTGGGGTATGGTTCATAGAATTTTGAACTATGTGGAATATGAAACATTAATTAGAATTAAGGAAACAGGTAGAAATTGTTATAAATTTACTTTTTTTCCTTCTCAGCTAAAAGATAAAAATTACTGTTATCCCTTTAAAAAAATAAAAAGCAAATAAAATCTGTTCAAAATGCAAGAAGTATACAACCATAAAATACTCTTTAAATTGAAGAAATTTAGCTTTTATATATATTGTTATATATTTTTTAATTTTTGACTAGTGAAAATTTCACATAGTATGAGCTTCACTTTATGTACAGTATTTGGGTATTTCGCATTAGCAAAACAAATCCTTTTTGCTACATTGTATTTTCATTGTGTGTATCTTTACAGGTGAATATTTATCGTCTAGTTACGAAGGGATCAGTTGAAGAGGATATTCTTGAAAGGGCCAAAAAGAAGATGGTTTTAGATCATCTTGTGATTCAGAGAATGGACACAACTGGGAAGACAGTACTACATACAGGTTCTGCCCCGTCAAGGTAGTTACCTTAATATATCTTTAAAAAGTCATTTTATAATCGTACTGTACTCATTTTCTTGAAATGTTACATGCTATAAGCAGATCTTTGAAGCACTATGTTTAGTATTGTGATTTTTTAAATTTTTTAAAGCATTGGAGTAATTTCTAGTCAAAGGCACACGTTCATTACTGGTTTTTATCACTCAAATTTTGTTAAGTCTTGGAAGAAATTCCTTTAATTTCCAGGTTTCAAGTACTTTACTTTTAAAATAAGTAAACTAAAAATATTTCGCCTAACTCTGTCATATAACTTCCATAGAGTTGACTGTGTCAATAATTAATAAAAGTGCAACATAAATGTTAAATTGTTAACTGTTAGTAGTATTAAGCATTTTTGTTTTTCTTGGTTTTAGTTCTACTCCTTTCAATAAAGAAGAATTATCAGCCATCTTAAAGTTTGGTGCTGAGGAACTTTTTAAGGAACCTGAAGGAGAAGAACAAGAGCCCCAGGTTAAAAAAAAAAAAAAAAAAAATATATATATATATATATATATATATATATATATATGGCATTTCTTTAAACTATAAGCATAAGGTGTATTTACTTTAAAATATATTAAAGTATACTTAATAAAGATTTCTTTCTAATTACAGGAAATGGATATAGATGAAATCTTGAAGAGGGCTGAAACTCATGAAAATGAACCAGGCCCTTTAACTGTAGGAGATGAATTGCTTTCCCAGTTCAAGGTAGATTTTCTTTCTTTTTTATTTTTCTTTGTAATTATTTCAGTTGATAGTGATTATTTTTTTGTCATTACGTGTTTTCTTAAAACCTCTTTAAGCACAATCAGCAAGTGCTTAACATTTTTGTTTTAAAATTTGGTATGGTGTATGAAAACTTTTCTCCCTTATACTGACAAAGCAGTAGCAGCTTGATGTGGAAAGGACCAAACTGTATATGAATAGGTACATTTAGTGGAATGAGGAGGGCAGTTATTTCCTAATTAGCATGTAAAAAAATGCTTGGCAAATAGCAGGTCTTCAAATATTTGGGCAAATGAGGGAACGTGGTATCTCTAAATTTAGATTTCTGTGACCAAAGGCTTTTAGCTACTGTTTGTTGGAGTAGTTCTGCAGTTTTTGACATTAGATTAAATTAAGCATTATCACAACTAAGAAGATCCAAGTTAATCAGTCCAAGTAAGCAATGAGCTCCTGTTAGTACTTATAAATACTCCTGGTTTCATGAGAGCTAAAAAGGTTGCAAGCAGTCCTAAAGCGGCAGAAGTCAAGCAACCTCACAGAGTAAGTTGTATGCCACTTTAGTATGAAGAAGCAGTTCCTCTATAGCCATGTTCAACAAATTGAAGTTTTTCAAATGGCGAGGGTTTTTTTTTGTTTTTTTGTTTGTTTTAATTTCTTTTGTGTGTGTGTGTTTATTTTTGAGAGAGAGAGCAGCAAGCAGGGCAGGGTCAGAGAGAGAGAGACAGAATCCGAAGCAGGCTCCAGGCTCTGAACTGTCAGCACAGACCCTGATGTGGGGCTTGAACCCATGGACCATGAGATCATGACCTGAGCCAAAGTCAGACGCTTAACCAACTGAGCCACACAGGCGCCCCCACAAACTGGAGGTTTTAAGGAGCAGTCCAGTTTGTGTCATTTGTTCATTCACCAGTTATTTATTGAGCACCTGTAGTGTGGCATGCACCAGGGACATAGCAATGAATAAAAACTTTTTTAATTTTAGTGAATCACTCTGGCTGCAGTGTGGAGGATATACTATAATGGAACAAGAATTAAAAGCAAGGTGATAAGTTAGAAGACTATTCTTTAATCTTGAGAAATAAACGTTTCTGGAACCAGTACTCATTCTGGTGTGATGAACTCTACATTAAGTTATACTGTTTGGTTTTAATTTGACTAACTGGCAGTCTGAAAAAAATGTCACTGATAAGCTAACCAAAATACAGATTATTTTTACACCAGTGAGTTGATACTCATACTGCTGACTTTAGGATTTTCATCACACTTAAATAATAGACATGAGAAATGAACACTATTTGTGCAGTGTTATTCCTTACACAGGGTGAGCATAGGTTCTTTCATCTAGCTTCTGTAAGTTTTAATGTTCCACTATTGGCAGTTAGCTTTAATGAGTGCTTTCTGTGTACCAGTCTTCATAGTTCTTTAAATGTATTCTCTCATTTAATCTTCACAGAGTTAGTGAGCTCTTTTTATCCTTTTTTTTTAAGAGATGAAGAAACTAGGAACCTAAGTAAGTTTATGGACTCAGAGCTCTTTGTGTTTTGTTAGCTCTTTGTACTATTTATTATGATCCTAAAAATAAGAATATTGTATTGTCTACAGCACTTTGTAATACATGCATTGGTGTGGTATTTTCTGCAGAAGATGATTAGCATGTTACTATACATTATTTTGTTATTCTTTTAACTAATTTTGTTGAGCAGCAGGACAAAAGAGAATCATTCATGGAAGAGATTTCTTACAAGTCTTTTGGTTTGATCTACTTTGACCTAATAAAGAAATCATAATAAAGAACTAATAAAGAACTTAGTTTAGCAGGTAATTTTGGTTCAATCCATAGTCATATTCATTATCCTGAGGATATTTAAGTTTATTGTCTTGTTCTGGCATGTCACTTCCTCTTCTCTGAAATGTAAAATGTAATTTAAGGATGAGTTCTTCTTTAATGCTTACTGTTTCTTAAAATTCTGGAATTTAAGGTTGCCAACTTTTCAAATATGGATGAGGATGACATTGAGTTGGAACCAGAAAGAAATTCAAAGAATTGGGAGGAAATAATTCCTGAAGATCAACGAAGACGATTAGAAGAGGAAGAAAGACAAAAGGAACTTGAAGAAATTTATATGCTCCCAAGAATGAGAAACTGTGCAAAACAGGTGACATTTTAATCTAAAATATATGTCTGTTGATGTAAGAGTAGTCATATCTGGGCTGATCTGGTTTTGTTAATAAGGCATACTGGTCCATCCTTTTCTTCTTTTGTAAGTGTTTTCATCTGATTTGATAATTTTTGCCTTATAAAATGAGTTGGAAGGTATTCTCTCCTCTTCTGGTTTTGAGAAGAGTTTGTATAGAATTGGTATTCTTCACTAAATGTTTGGCGCTATTTGTCAGGGAAACCTGCCTACATCCCAGGCAGAAATGGAGCCAAATAACATGTGTTTGGTTTGAAAGTGCCCATATACAGTTTCTTATTAGTGATTATTTCTGCCAACCCCAAAACGATCTCCTTTTATGGTACATGGGAAGCATAGCATTATATTACATCTTGTCAAAGTATGAAAGGAGGGTAGAATGAGTGAGAACTGTATACCAAGCTTGACTTTGAATTAGCTTCAGCATATTAGGGGTTCAGAATATGCACTGTGACTGTGGAAAGACTCCAAAGACTTATTAGAAAGTATGTTTTGATGTTTCTGTTAAATAATGGATGTTATAAATAAATAGTTACTTTAATTTTCATTTGAAAAAATTAGCAGTGAGGTTCTGTAATTCTGTGTTTATGTTATTTGATTAATTGCTTGTTGATAATTTTTCTCATATTTTTACCGAAGGACAATCTTGTATTTTCCTGCTGATTTATGATAATGTTTTAAAAAAATATTAGGGCTGTTACTAACTCTTTGCCATTAACCTGCCATGTTTTTCTCTGTTTTATTTGCTTTTTAATATTATTTATAGGAAATTTTTGATATACAGACCACATTTGAATTTGTTCTGTTGATCTTTTGTAGTGTTTTCTTTGCTCTTACCATAGAAGCTGCCTTTAAGCTTCGGTAAATTTTTGTTTTCAATTCCAGATTAGTTTTAATGGAAGTGAAGGGAGGCGCAGTAGAAGTAGGAGATATTCTGGATCTGATAGTGACTCGATCTCAGAAAGGAAAAGGCCAAAGAAACGTGGAAGACCACGGACTATCCCTCGGGAGACTATCAAAGGATTTAGTGATGCAGAAATTCGGCGGTAAGATGACATAAGACTATTTTACTTCAACTTGATTTTTTTAGAAGGTGAAATAAAATATACAAATCCCATATTTTCAAAGATTAAAATGAAAGTTTTAGAGGAGGCAAATATATGATTGTGCAGGGATTAGATGATTCTGGTTTTGGGTGTTCATTATAGCTATGAAAAATAAAGTTTGATTATCTAGTCTCTGCATGTTATTTATTGTTAGTCTGTTTAGACTGCTACATTTTTTTGCTTTTACTAATCTGGTTCAGAATAGTGGCCCTATTGAATAATGTATATTTTAGTACATTCGATTTGTTTATTAAAATTTCTCACTGCATTTATGATTCCCAGCGTTACTATTTTTATGTGAGAATACTTTAGTTCCATATTTTTCTAGTTTTCTTTAACACTGAGATTTGTCTTTTGAAAGTAACAATGTTAAAAGTATTTCTGATATGTCCAGGTAGGAATTGAGGTAAGATAGTCATGTAGGATAAATTGTAGTTCTCTTTCAAAATACGCGTTTCTTTATACACGTTTATTTAAGGGGAACGGGATAACAGCCAACTTTTGTTTATGTCAATTTTTGCTTATGAAATTTGTGAAAAGGTTGCTCATTGCTGTATTTTGGGAGTTTGTTGTTTCTTTCAAGTCATTGTAACTCTTTTCTTTTAAACCATAGACCTGACTGATAAAGTTCTTCCTCCTTCTTTCTACCAGAAAACTAAATATATTGTTAGATTTTATTAAGAGTACTTTTATGACCACCTGATTTGCTGGACTTTCTGTCTTTAGTTGAAGAACATTTCAGCTTCTACTTTTCCTGGATATTTTCCCTCATCCATCAACCACTTGGGTAGCTTTGTTCTTAAGTAAAATTTTTATTTTCCATTGTTGGTATAATACCATACATCTGAGTTAAAGGTATTATGAAAACAGTACTTGGAATTTGAGGAGGAGTAGTATGATTGATAATTTGGGAGACACTTCCTGTGGTAGCCTTGAACTTGTCTTGTGAAAACAATAAAGTAATTTCTAAAATAAAATTTAGCTTCTATTGTTTTATTTATATTGGTTTCTGAACATCATCCTGGGTGTAAAAATATGTCTTGTCTTACTTGGTATATCTTAATGTTTTAACATTTTTGTCTTTAGCATAGTTTATTCATTTGTGTTGGTAGTAAACAGTACCTTGAATTAATTTTTGAACTAACAAGTATTTTCTTATTTCTGTATATTTACAAATCTATTTTTTAATGGATAGTGAAGCCCACATTTAAACCAAACAATTATTTTCTGTTAGGTTTATCAAGAGTTACAAGAAGTTTGGTGGCCCTCTGGAAAGGTAAACATGTTTGTCATTCTCATAGAATTACATGTGGGTTACATGCCGTCAGCTTTATTTACTTATGCTAATACTCACTTTAGCTATTTTGTTAAATTTGCTTTAAAAGTCATTTACAAAGTCTGTAGAAAGCAAATTTCAAGTAGACTTTTAAAAAGATTTTTATATTCTCAATTCCTTCTAGTCTCTAAAATTTTATCTACAAATGAAGTTTTCTTTAAAATACATAGATCTATAAAATACTCAACATTTTTTTTAATACTCATTGTTTTCATAATTGTACTTTGCATATGCTTTTATCCCTTTTTTTTCCATCACAAACATGAAAAGCAGATTTATCCTTCCAGAAGGTGAGCTGCTAATTTCAGTCTTTTGACTTAAAGACCAGTTCTGTTGCCCTACTAGGGAAATTTTCTTAAGTTTCCCTAATTAGAGTTCCTTCTTATACCAGCTATTAAAATTCAGATTATCAGGACAGGTTTTTTTTTTGTTTTGTTTTGTTTTGTTTTTTTTTAAGTTAATGGTTAATCTCAGTAATTGTTGGTGATTTGAATATTCTTTGACCTTTGGTTGTGGCTAACCCACTGTCTGAATATACAGTGGCAAAGACTCAAATTGGCTTAGTTCTATTTTTTCTCTCTTAACCTCCATTTTAAAAGTATTTGTTTTGTTTTGAATATTTAGAGTACTATACTGTATTTATCGAAAAAAATCCAGATAACTGGACCTGCCCAGTTCAAGCTTGTGTTGTTTAAAGTTCATCTGTATTACAGTGCTTAACTGCTTTTGAATTTAGTATTTGATTGGTTATTAAAAGCTTTTACAGAATTATTACATAATCTTCAATTTGAAGCATACCATTCTGTAATGAATTGGTTAACTGTATTATTCTTGAATATATAAATGAATTGTTTCCCTGCCAAATATTTTAACATTTAAAAAAAAATTTTTTTTTTATTGTATTTTTTTTTTTAATGTATCTTGTGCCAGTTATCTGAACCAGAATTTGTAGGGCATGGAAAGTGACTTGTAGAGCTTGAGATAAAGTGAAACTTAGTCTCCCTTAAATGGTGCCACTTTATTCTGCATGTTTACCTGAGAATTATATTATTTCATTAACAGATTAGATGCAATTGCTCGGGATGCTGAATTAGTTGATAAGTCAGAGACCGACCTCAGACGACTAGGAGAATTGGTACATAACGGTTGCATTAAAGCTCTAAAGGATAATTCTTCAGGAACAGAACGAACAGGTAATATTAAAGTGAGAATGATTTAAAGGGAGGTAAATAGAAGTTTCAAATTATGCTTTTATTGAGTTTGGTATGTATTATATCTTAGCTACCTATTCATCACTCTTGAAAGATGCTTTAAAAAACAAAGCAGGACCATTCCTGGGTAATAGGAAATGGGTAATAGAATTGTATTACTGAAACCAATAGAGTTTGTCTTTCTGTCTGGTATATTCTAGCTGGTAGGTAGCATTAGGTGTTACTGTATTTTTTGTATATAAATGGCTAGGAAAAGATAGTGTACATGTATAATATTGTTTTGGGGCATAATTACTTCATTATGCTTATTTTGTAATTTACCTAAATGAAAATATTTAGATAAGATTTAGTAATAAAATGTACTGGAAAAAATCATGCTAGAACTCTATTTAGAAGGTGACAGCATTAATAGATTGAAGTATCTTGTGCAATTGATAAAACAATTAAGAAATGCTTTCTGTGAAATGCTTTCTGTGAATTCACATCTGCTATAATGTAAGTACTAGTATGTACTGAAAAATCTTGTAGTGAATTTAGAGTTTGCCAACAAGTGCCCCCTCCCAATAATATAAACAGGTAAAATGAATTGATTAGCTAAATAAGTAATGCTTATTAATATACATCATAGTGTATCTTGCTTAGAATTGTATATTTCATACTTTTTTATGTCTTAAAAAAAATTAAGGTGGTAGACTTGGAAAAGTGAAGGGTCCAACATTCCGAATATCAGGAGTACAGGTGAATGCCAAGCTCGTCATCTCCCATGAAGAAGAATTGATACCATTGCATAAATCCATTCCTTCAGATCCAGAAGAAAGAAAACAGTGAGTTACTTACTATACCCATTATAAAATATTTATTGTTAATAATTCAGCTGTGTATGGATGTTCAAAATGTTTTTTTATGTCACTGGCTAGCTTGAATGAAATGTTTTTAAAGATAAAGTAAAGCATAGTATTTTGAAGTTCTAATAATTTAAATATGTTTTTCAAAATTTTAATATGGCAGTTATAAACTTGACAGTGGTTATTAACTTTGTTATTAGGTATACTATCCCATGCCATACAAAGGCAGCTCATTTTGATATAGACTGGGGCAAAGAAGATGATTCCAATTTGTTAATTGGTATCTACGAATATGGATATGGAAGCTGGGAAATGATTAAAATGGATCCTGACCTCAGTCTAACACACAAGGTACTTAAATATTTGTTTCTGTTGACCATTGATGTTAGATTTTTGCTTTTAAATTATGTTAGAAATTAATTAGACTGATGGGAAACCAAGGCCCTAACGAGCTGTATGACCTTGGCTTCTTGGTTTTCATGAAGGGGTTGAATTTAAATGATGTGAGATTTTGCTTTACCTCTAAAATTATATACTTGTTACTAAGGCATAGGTATATTTTTCTTCATAGCATTAAGTTTAAACCTCTAATTCCATCATTATCTTATTTTTAGCAAAAAAATGATTCTGAAATATTTTATAATTTTTTGCTAAAATCAAACAATATTTAGGGATTTTGGTGATTTGATACTACCCTAGTAGCTAAAATCATTTCTTTGCCTAAACTGGAAAACAGGGGAAGCATTGCCTTATCTTTTTATCTTATTTAAATTATATTTTTATATTTTACTTTTTCACAGACAGAGGGGAACCTTTTGATATTGGTGCTGTGTCATTTGTTGCCTGTGAGGCCAAACTTAAAATAGTTTAAAATCCCACTGTGGATATTTTCTCAAGGTGCATGCTTTGGGTCACCTTAAATAGATGATAACATTGTTCTAGGACTCTTTGTATACTGTACAGTTAAATGTACTGTTATTGAGAAAGGAAGGATATCTAAGAATACTGTAATGTTTAATAACACTGAATGCTAAATACACTTGTATATTGGAAAAGAAATTTTTAACCTCACACTTTGTATTATTATTTTGAATGTAGGCATTTTTTTTTCATGTATTTATTTAGAACTTATTCCCAGGCAAATTAAATCTTTGCTGTGGCGCAGGTATATAAAAATGTATTTTGCACTCTTAGTTGTTTAATGCCCATAAATTTTAACAGTTGTAACCTGTCAGTAAATTATATGTATTTCTTTCAATGAGTGAGAATTTTTTAGGCAGTAACAGTTTCATGTAATTTATTAAGAACAACCTGAGAAAGTTAATTTCTTTCAGATTCTTCCAGATGATCCTGATAAAAAACCACAAGCAAAGCAGTTGCAGACACGTGCAGACTACCTCATCAAATTACTTAGTAAAGATCTTGCAAGAAAAGAAGCTCAGAGACTTTCTGGTGCAGTAAGTTAAAACTTAGTGCTTGAGAGCAATTTACTTTCCAGTAAGTGTAGTTCAGTGATAGCCCTAGACATCTGAGTCTAATATGACCTTACAAGTGTATTTTTCTATATTTTAGTAGCTTTAATTGTATATGGTGATATTTGCCTTCAGTTGTCTCTGTATTTCTTTTAAAACTGGTAAGTCTTTCAGAAGTAGGATCCTGGGTTGTGTGTGTGTGTGTGTATGTGTGTGTTTCCTGGTGTTTGGATAGGTGGTGGGGGCAACTTGTTTAGAGAGGAGTAATTTTTGAGAGGTCGGGCCTCTATGACTATTTTATTTGGTGTTATTGGAGAGCTAAAGGTACAGCATTAAAGGTCACAGAGCTTATTTATGAGAGGGGTTCAGAAGAGTAGGAAAAATACACTGAAAGAGAGGTCATTGGAAACAGTCTTTACAATTTACATTATAATCACAATGTGATTATATAATTACATTGTGTAAAATAATTTTTATGTAAAATAATTTTAATGCTATCTCTGTTAGGATCAAATTTAGTTGAAGATAATTGTAAATTAGGAAGGTGAAAAACCTTCCATTTTTTTCAACTTCCACTTTGCTTTAATTCTTTTTTAAAGGAATAATTATAGTTAGTATCAGTTACTCATGATAATATGTACTTGACTCATTAAATTATGTCAGTTTTGTTGACTTTCTAAGATTGGTGTAACTTATTACCAATAGACCAAGGATTGGGTAGGAATATGTATTAACTTTTAAGATTTACTACTTAAGGAATTTTTTAAAATTGAATCTCTGGAGTTGGTTAGAATAAAATAATTATTTTTAGGGAGGTTCAAAGAGGAGAAAAGCAAGAGCTAAGAAGAATAAAGCATTGAAGTCTATAAAAGTGAAAGAAGAAATAAAGAGTGATTCTTCACCCTTGCCCTCAGAGAAGTCTGATGAAGATGATGATAAGGTAAGAATGTGTTTTGGAAGAACAGCCTTTTTGTATTAGAAAGGGAACATAACGTGTTTTAGTATACTTGCCATTTAAAAATTGAACTAAGACCTAAAATTTTACATTTAGGTACTGAAGTTCATTTTGTGTAGTTTATTACATAGTCTCACATGCAGAACAGAATTCTACTTGTCCCATAGAATGTCACTAAGAGGGATAGAGCAAAGGTTCTTCCTTTTCAGAGGTTTGCCATTTAAATGAGGTTCTGTCTCCTTTAATTTTATTTTGAATGGGACTGGCTTACTTTAGTTTTTATAGGAAGGTTGAACATTGCATGTATCATTATTAATGGGATTCTGGGTTATTTCTTTCCGAATCCACATACATGCAATCCATAGTCATACAAAGAAAGAAATTAGTCTTTGTCAAGATTTGGTTAGTAATACATTGGCCATACTTGCACTTTTCAGGATGAGATCACTTCTGTGAAACATCCAAATAAAAAAATTAAAACAGAAAGAGACAGTGAAGAAAGACCTGAGCCAGATGTTTTTATAAAGAAGGAATCAGAAGAAAAGAGGGAAGCAAAAGAAAAAGAGAATAAAAGAGAACTTAAAAGGGAGATAAAAGAAAAAGAGGATAAGAAAGATTTAAAGGAAAAAGATTTTAAAGAGAAAAGAGAAAACAAAGTAAAAGAAGCTATACAGAAAGAAAAAGACATAAAGGAAGAAAAGGTATGCAAATCATAATGTAAAACTTAGAAAGTGACAAAATCAACATATTTACATTTTAGGAAAATAAACTGCCTATCAGCCCAAATTAGCCTGAATAAGTTCTTTAAAAATACATGTGGGTATCTAGAAGAGGAGAAAAATAGGTTTGGATCTGTTTTTTTTAAATGCCTTACCTGTAGGGTAATGTTACACAGTAATTTATTTTTGGTTTCCCCAAATAAAATTGGGGAAAGATAAAGAGTATGGAATGTGAACAAGCAATTATAGAATAAAAAGATACATTAATTGTTTTCTGAAAGTGTTAATCATTTCACCTTTGTTGTTGCTGGATTTTTTTCCCCTTTTTCTTTAGTTGAGTGAATCCAAGTCTGATAGCAAGGAAAGATCCAAGAAATCTTCAGTGTCAGATGCTCCAGTTCATATCACAGCAAGTGGTGAACCAGTTCCCATATCTGAAGAATCTGAAGAGCTAGATCAGAAGACATTCAGCATTGTAAGTAGTAGACTTACTGGTTATTAGTAAGAATTCATATAATATTTTATTTTAATTGGCAGTTTTATCTTTTGGAGCTTTTAATTTAGAAATGTATTTGAATTGGGTAGTATTGCAATTCAGATTGATAAAGGCAATAGATTTAAATTTTGAAAGTTATAAATGTACAATTAACTTGGAAAAACTTCTTATTAAAGACTTTAGGGAAAGTCATTTAAGGAATACTTAGAGTGAATTTTTTTCCCTTCAACTTCAGAATTTTAAAGTTTTCAGTTCCTGAACCTTTTATCTATATAAAACAGTGCTTCTTATCTACAGTAAATGACTAGCTGTTTTCCCCCCAGTATTTTATAGGCCAGTATTCTTAGAAAGTATAGTTAAAAAAATAATAATTTCATTAGAGAAGTGAAAGTAAGGGAAAAATACACAAAATGTAATAAGCCCACTGGGGCTTATGACAGACATAAAATTGCACTGTCAAATTGATATGAAGGTTTCTAAAATTTCTGTACCTGTCCCCCATTGTGGACTAGTACAAGTTCATAGACCTTGAGTAACACTGGTCTAAAAAATACTGGTTTTACATGGTACCATGCTTTTATGTTCACCAAAGTCAGAGAGGAACTATCTTGGCCTTTTTCCAGATGATTTATTTACTGAATATAATCAGGAAACCAAAATAGTCTCAACTGTGAAATTAACTGTGATACAAATTTTGAGGAAAACTTTATAGTGAGGTTGCAGTGTGGAAAAACAGTTTGGTATAGTAATTGAATATACTGGCTCTGGAGCCAGTTCAAAAAGTAAGTATAATGATTAAATGAGTTAATACATGGAAAGTTTTTCAGCTAGTGCCTTTATTTTAAGAAATTGTTGTAGTGGATGTTGTTATTGAATATAGACATGCCATCAGATTGATAAAGGACTAAAAGAATCCAGATACAGAGCAAAATGAAGAAGGAGTAATACTGTTAGAAAAAAAAGACTGCATGATATGAGACCGGTACAAATTATCCTTGAATAAGAGACATGCTGTTATTGGTAGCACCCAAAGTGAAAATTTATAGTCTGATATATAAATGTATATCTCATTGGGGCGCCTGGGTGACTTGGTAAAGCATCTGACTCTTGATCTCGAGGTCTTGATCTCGAGGTTGTGAGTTCAAGCCCTACACTGGGCACATCCCCTGGGCATGGAGCCTCCTCAGAAAGAAAGTATCATATTTATATATAGTTACGGTATGCACAAATACGTGTAAATATATATTCTTATAAGAAAGTATTTCCTCTTTAGGATCCCTAGAATCTGAATCTTTGGCACTGCTAAGGTGTAATCTTAAGTCAAGTTTATCGCTGGTATAAATTAAATGCTAGACTTGAAAGGTGGAAATTTTCACTTCTAAAATCACGTTTTTGTTTTACCTACTGTACCATTCTAGATTCCCCGGGTTAACTTCTTGTCCTGTTTTTTTCTACTTTGTATCCTAACTAGAGAAGGTTGATCAGTGAACCCATTTATTCATTCCTGCTAATTCCATGGCATGCCCTAATAGGGCTTCAAATATTATTCATGCACTTTAAGTATAATAGTTCCTACCATAGGTTTTTCTCCTCCTTATTTTTGGCTGTTCACATCCCTCCAATCCCTAATAATATTGGAGACATTCAGATAAGCTACTCTTGTTCCTGTCTTCCATCTTACTTATTTGTACATATCTCTAGACTTTTCATTTCTGTGTCTTCAGGTTTACAGGCTGGCATTACTTAGCATCTTTTTAAGATTAATCTTTCTGTTTGTGACTTGGTTCTTCTTAACCTAGCGTATCCATTTTCTATTAATTTTTTATTTTAAACCCCTCTCTGTTGGGTAGAAATGGGAAGATAGATGGTGATGTGCTTTTGCTTTTCTGAGGTGAAAATGAACTCTTTGAACTGCTTCCTTTACCTGCTCGTTACTGAGTTTGGTGTAATTGCATCTCTCGCCTCTTTTCTTTGCCCACATTTCCTCCTTGGCTTTCTGACTTGTTCATGTAACTGCCTTAAAGGAAAATTTCCTGTTGTGCCCAATACATGAATTTCTTCTTCACTAACCTTCATAATTGATCTTAAAATCTCTTGTATTATGGAGATGAAGAATGGAATTATTTTAAACATGGACTCTGGAGCCAGAGCTTACATGATTACGATTTTACTACTGTATAAATTTTATTTGGGAATAGCTATTTTGTGCCTTACTGATCTGTCTCCTAAATGTGAGTATAATTTAATAGTCAAGAATGAATACAGAGTTCCAGGTCAGACCTGGGTTTGCCAGATGTTATTTCAGTCTGAACTTCAGTTTCTTCAATAAAATAAATAGTATTGCAAAGGCCTACTACTGGAATCAAAAGAGGTGCCTTTTACACAACACACAGCTTCTGATACATAGTAAGTACTTTATAAATATTTATTACCATTGCTCCATTTCCCATCTTCAGGCCCTGGCCTTAGCGCATGGATTTCAGTCATGAATTCCTCCTTTTTTCTTATCCCCTCCCCCCGCCCCCCAATCAGTCAATGAACAAATGATACTGGACTAAGCAAATGATATTGGCTCTGCCATACTGCTTCAAGCTACAGCCATCTCTTCCCTGGATTCTTTCAACAGCTTCATAGCTGTTTTCACCATTCCCACTCTATCCCCTGCTATATACCCTTTTCGTTCCTCAATGCATACTCCCCACAGCAACCAGAGTGATAGTGACTATCAGGGAGAATAAAGTCACCCCTCTTATTTTTTACTTAAAATCCTTGAGTGGCTTTCCCTCTCACTCAGTATTAAAAGATTCATAATTATAGGCCAAAAGATGCTGCATCTGATTTATTACTCCCATCATCTCTGCTACTTCCCTCACTTAGTAGGTCCCAGCCACACTGTCATTTATACTGTTCCTTTGAACATAAAAATTTTAGAACTTCCTCTGCTCAAAATGGCTTACTCCTTCATGTTCTTTAGATGTCTGCTCAAACATCACTCTTCTCTGATACTGTATATGAAGTAGAAACCTCTCTACTTTTTCTTGCTTTCTTTTTCTTTATCACAGTTGTCACCATCCAACACATAGTCTATTTATTTATTGGCTGTTTTCTCCTACTAGAGTACAGGTTCCACAAAGGCAAGGTGTCTTTTTATTTACTGCTCTGTCTCCTGAGTCTAGGACAATGCTGAGAACAGGGTATGCAGTCGAATGACATACACTGAATGAATCATTTTCTAGCAGAATATAAACTACCAAAATTGAACAAGAAGCAGGAAATGTAGAGAACAGATACAGGAGTAATGCTAAAAATTAGAAAAAGGTTTCTTAAAAAAAAAATCAGGCCTGGCTGAGTTCTAATTTTAAGTAAAAAATATTTGATTCTAATGTTATTTAAGTTATTCCTGACAAAAGTTGGATAAGTTCCAAATGATCTGGACAAATAGGTCAGTAAAACAGAATAAAATCCACAGAAACAATTCCACACATAATATAGACAGTTAATTTATAATAAGAGTGGCCCTTCCACAGCAACAATACAAGGATTTTTTTTTTTTTTTTTTTTTTTAAGTGTTTATTTATTTCTGAGAAACAGCACGAGTGGGACAGGGGCAGAGAGAGGGGGAGACAGAGAATCTGATGCAGGCTTTAGGCTCTGAGCTGTCAGCACCAAGCCCGACATGGGCTTGAACTCACTAAATATATTGTCTGTAATTGATCCATCCTTAACATTCCTGAACTAACCCAACTTTACTACTTGTAAATTATTAATTATTATTAATCATTGTTCATTTTAAATTTGCTTTACATGTTAATATATGTTAATATATGTTAATATATGTAAATTAGTTTGCCTTTTTAGTGATATTTTCATTCTACTTTTGGTGTAAGGTTATAGTTTGTTTTGTTTTTTAAATCTTTTATTTATTTTTGAGAGAGAGCGAGATCGAGCAGGGGAGGAACAGAGAGAGAGAGAGAGAGAGAGAATATGAAACACATTCCAGGCTCTGAGCTGTCGGCACAGAGCCCAAAGTGGGGCTTGAACTCACAAACCTTGAGACTGTGACCTGAGCCAAAGTTGGATGCCCAACCAAATGAGTCACCCAGGCACCCCTGAGGTTATAGTTTTTATTGCACGAATTGTATTTTAACTGAATCATCAATTTTTGTTATATCCTCTTTTTATTAGCATGCTAGTGATATGTAGGGTAAGGAAAAAGGTTTCTATCAAGTATCCCCAACTCTTTGAGTAGCCAAAATATGGTAAGAGCAAAATTCATTATTTACTTTGTTTTGTCCCAAAGGTTTAGAAGAATAGACAATTTATACTTATAGGTCAATTGATTTTAATAGTTTGACAGCATATTTTATTTTATAAAAGGTCCTCATATTTTTACATTTTGTTCTACATTAGAGTGAGTCTAGGGTATTAAGTTATAGTCTGAAATATTTTATTTTTTAGCATTCTGTGTTTTAAGACTGCTTGATGATGATTGGGGCGCCTGGGTGGCTCAGTCAGATAAGCACCCAAGTCTTGGATTCAGCTCAGGTCATGATCTCAACCTTGTTCTGTCAGCATGGAACCTGCTTGGGATTCTCGGTCGGTCGGTTGGTCTGTCTGTCTCTCTCTCTCTTTCTCTCGGCCCCTCCCCCACACAAGTGCACATTTTCTGTCTCTTTCTCTCTCGAAATAAACTTTAAAAAAAAAAAAAAAGACTGCTTCATGATGTGTTGCAGTGCAGAAAGTAACCATTTTTACAGAAGGTAAATTAATCCAAAGCTTTTACATGCACAAAGGTTGAATTTAAATGATAATGAAAAACCTTACTTTCTGAAGATAATCTGAGGGAAAAAAACCCTGATATTTAAGAGCTGTGAGGCGAGCTTTAATGCTTATTTTAACATCAAACAGTGCTATATTTACTCATATAGATATCATTGAAAGAAGTAGATCTTTGTTGAATTCTTGTTTTTAATACATGTTCTTATTTTCCCATTTTAAAGTGTAAAGAAAGAATGAGGCCTGTCAAAGCAGCTTTGAAACAACTTGATAGGCCTGAAAAAGGCCTTTCAGAAAGAGAACAACTGGAGCATACTAGACAGTGTTTAATAAAAATTGGAGACCATATCACAGAATGTCTGAAAGAGTATACAAATCCTGAACAAATCAAGCAGTGGAGAAAGTAAGTGATGTACTTTTCAGGAAGTGTTAATTTCCTAAATTGTAATTATGTAACCATCTAATTGTCTCATATTTCAATTTATTTTTCCTATTCTGAAGTTTAGATAACAAAATACTATTTAAAGAAGTAATCTGAAGGCGATTGTTTTCATTTTTTCCCTTTAAAGCTTTTTATTTATGAATGATTGCTTAATTCACATCATGATAAGGCACAGGTGGCACCTCTGTCATTAAGAAATAGTCAACATTGTTTCATTAAAATTCAGATTGCATTTTATTTTTAAAAATCTCTGCACTTCACCAAATTCTTCTTAGTAATATCTTTAGTTTGCAGTTCCAAATAAATTTGTTACATAAATTTAGCAATTCATCTTCCAGGTGTGAGTATATAGCCTTGTAAGAATTAATATTCTCAAACAGTGTAAAATGCACACTTTTATTTTCCCTTTTATTTTAGAAGCAGCAGCACAGTTGATCTTAAAATTTTAAGTCTGAGCTGCTGTATTATACAAATCACTTAATGATTACCAGATCAGATCAGTGTTAAGCCAAACTGCAAGACAAGTTAGGAATACTATAAAATGACCATAAACCAGTCCTGTCAGTTTATTAGTCTGCTGATTTCTTGCTTTATGCAGTGCAGCTACATACCAAAGCAAAAAACTGTAATGATATATTTCTGAAGGAGTGATGATTAAAGTTAAAAAAGAAATTCTATCCTTGTCCCCTTTCTCCTTAATGCACATTATCTGATGGTATCTTTACTCAGACTACTAACATAGCTTGTTTCTTTTATACCTAATATAAATCATAATACGAGTCCCTTTTTGACTTGTAAATTTACATATTTTTGGTTTCAATAGGATGGATTACTGTTTTTTTGCTCTAAAAGGCTATAAAATTAAGGGATTTGGAAGAGAACTAAAACAATGTTTGGTTTTATTTGGAGTCTTACCCAAATGGGGACACCAATTTGGCTCAGTGGGTGGAGCATGTGATTCTTGATCTCAGGGTCATGAGTTCAAGCCCCACGTTGGGTGTAGAGATTACTTTAAAAAAAAAAAAAAAGGTTGGAGTCTTAGCCATATAAAGTTTTTATTTTATTTTTTATTTATTTATTTTTGAGAGAGAAAGCACAAACAGGAAGGGGCAGAGAGAGGGAGACACAGAATCTGAAATAGGCTCCAGGTTCTGAGCTGTCAGCACAGAGCCCGATGAGGGGCCTGAATGCCCGCACTAGAGATCATGACCTGAGCCGAAGTCAAAGGTGTAAACAGCTGAGCCACCCAGGCACCTCCATATAAAGTTATTTATTTATTTTTTTATTTTTTTAAATTATTGTCAAGTTAGCTAAACATACAGTGTATACACTGTGCTCTTGGTTTTGGGGATATATTCCCATGATTCATCACTTCACATACAAAACGCATTGCTCATCCCAATAAGTGCCCTCCTCAATGCCCATCACCCGTTTTCCCCTCTCCTCCATACACCACCCCCCCATCAACCCTCAGTTTGTTTTCTGTATTTAAGAGTCTCTTACAGTTTGTAGAAATAATCTCTTTAGACTTTGTTCTACGGAAGGCTAAGTATATGTGTATGTGTTTCTACCTAGGGGATAAGGATTCCATGAAAAAGCTAAATATTTTCTACCAGACTGATTACCTGTTCTTTTTCTAGAAACCTGTGGATTTTTGTATCTAAGTTTACGGAGTTTGATGCAAGAAAATTACATAAGTTATATAAGCATGCTATTAAAAAACGGCAGGAATCTCAGGTAAATTGATGCATCATATTTTTCCTTTAATTTATGTTATTAAAACTGAGACATTCTTTCTTGTAGAAGAATTCAATTAATAAATGTAGGAGGAATAAAGGAAATACAGAATCACTGTCAGACCACAATAAAAGTTGCTGCAGGTAGATGTTCTGAAGGAAGCTAAAATTAGTGGCTGAGAAAATAAGATATTGGCATAGTCTAAAAGTATCTCATCTAAGATGTTTATTAATTACAAAGAGAAAAATAATGACTTTATAGAAGAGAAATCTGGTTACACCACCTTAAATGGTGAAGGGTAACATCAGCTAAAATAAGACCTATCAACTTCATGAACCATCAGTATAGTGTGCTAATAAGAAAGGTAGATCACTTCTGTGGAATTCTTGGCAAAAATGTATTACCTTAATTTGATCATGTGAAAATACCAGACAAACTCCAATTGAGAGAGGTATTCTACAAAATAACTGTCTTACATTTCAAAAGTGTCAAGGTCATTGAAGACAAAAAAACGTAAAAAGCTATTCATTAGATTAGAGGAAACTAAGAAGATAAGAAAACCCAATGTAATATGGAGTTCCAGATTGGATCCTGGAACAGAAAAGGGATCTTAGTGGAAAAATGTTAAAAATTTGAACACAGTTTCTAGTTCATTTCATAGTATTGTGCCAGTGTTAACACTTAGTTTTGATTATCATACTGTGGTGTTATGTGAGATGTTAACATTAGGAAAAGCTGGGTAAACAGCATATGGGAACTTTACTGTTTTTGCAGCTTTTCTGTAACTCTAAAATTATTTCAAGGTCGAATTTTTTAAGAAAGACAGTCTATGTTTAAAAAAAAAATCTGCAAGTGATGCATTTATACATGTGTATGAGAACTTCTTTCAGCATCAGGATTTCCATTTTGGGGTGTTTTTTCTTTTTCCTATTTTGTAAGGGTATTTGAAGCCACTTAAAAGATTCTTACATATGTGCATTTATTTTAGCAAAATAATGACCAGAACAGCAGCCTGAATGCTCAAGTAATTAGAAATCCAGGTAAGTGTTACTAATTGTTTTAGAAAGTAAATTTAAAAACTGTTTTCCTCGGGGCGCCTGGGTGGCGCAGTCAGTTAAGCGTCCGACTTCAGCCAGGTCACAATTTCGCGGTCCGTGAGTTCGAGCCCCCCGTCGGGCTCTGGGCTGATGGCTCGGAGCCTGGAGCCTGTTTCCGATTCTGTGTCTCCCTCTCTCTCTGCCCCTCCCCTGTTCATGCTCTGTCTCTCTCTGTCCCAAAAATAAAAATAAAAAACGTTGAAAAAAAAAAAAAATAAAAAAAAAAAACTGTTTTCCTCTTTCAGGTTTGTTTTAGATGACACATACTCAGGTTTTAGTATTGAATCTTTTATCTTAAACAATAACTTTAGCTTATTAACCTTTCCATAAATCAACCTTTTTTGCCAGTTTCAAGAAATGATAGAATAATTGTTAAAATGAATGTATTTTTAAACAATATTTAGAATATAATGTATTCTGTCTGTGCAAGAGTCACAAAAGTATAGTCTGAGAAGGAAATGGTCTCCAAATTGTTTCAGTTGTGGTTTTTCACACTTCAGAATACAGTAACCCTTTATAAGACTTAGCTCTGCCTTTATAGACCGGTTCTAAAGTCTTTAACAGTATTTGGCAACTGATTTTGTTTATCTGGATTTGAAATAAGAGTTCTTGTAATCTAGCAGCAAAGTTACTTTTGTTTACCATGTGTTTTTTTTAAGTCATTAACAAAAGCTGTACTCTTTTATCTAACAGATGTGGAAAGATTAAAAGAGAATACAAATCACGATGATAGCAGCAGGGACAGTTATTCATCTGATAGACACTTATCTCAGTATCATGATCATCATAAAGACCGACATCAGGGAGATTCTTACAAAAAGAGTGACTCTAGGAAAAGACCCTATTCTTCCTTTAGTAATGGTAAAGATCATCGTGACTGGGATCATTACAAGCAAGAAAGCAGGTAAACTGGATGGTTTTGCAGTTTTGCTTATTTGTGTCCTTCTCTTTTTGACCTTTATGTACTCTATTTGACCTTGCCAGCCAATTCATTATTCAGGTAATCAGAACAGATCTTATGTGAAATTAAGGTGTTTGTTTACAAATTAAAAAAAAAAAAACTGATATAGAGTACTTTTTGTTAGTATTAAGAACTGAATTTCTCCAAAAATTTTTTTAGTTATAAAGTGTGCAGTAAGAGATGAAAGTATAGGGAGTTCTGTATAAGTCATAGGATTCATTTTTGTTGGTTTTAGAGGATATTGGCTCAAATACTCTTCAAAATACAATAACAGAGTAAAATTAAAGCTTGATGGAATATGACTGAAATTTGATGGGCAGAATTCTGTGTTCCATTCCACTAAAAAACTCCTAGGGGAAAAATTAATTTATGTGAAAACACCGTACTGAGGATAAACTTAATCATGGCAGTCTGGGGTAGTCCTGAAATCAGGAAGTTTTCTCTGTTTAGTATTGTTTTGTTGTTTTTTGAAGCCTTTAAGTAGTTAAACAATCTGAATATAACAACAGAATACATTTTATTTCATAAAGGAGTATTTTCATCAGTTAGTTACAATTAAAAGCAAAAGAAAAAACTGAGAAGAAAAAAAGATCAGAAATAGAGGAATTAGATTTTCTTCACATTTTAGTTGTGCTTACTGCAATCATTTCTTCTCTATGATAGAAGTGCTGTCACATAATAAGTATCAATTGTAGAATGGCTCTTATAATTAGAAAAGGGCACAAAATGCAAAGCCCTGTTTGTAGCAGTAAATATTTATAATTTCACAGACTTACAGAACATAATTCATATTTTTTTTGTAACAAGGACTTTTCCCCAACCAGTGAAAGTTCTCTTCTACAAATTAGTTCATAGACTGAATTTTAGAGGTTTTTATTTTTTCTGCTTAGAGTTTCATAAAAGGCTCTGATTTCAAGGGTATTCTATATCATTATCCTAACCCCCACTTCCAGATAATTAAGATGCATTAAGACAAATGTCCCATAGAATAAAAATTAACAATCAGTTGAAAAATGGGCATGTGAGCTAATTGAAATAAGTTAGAGAAAGACAAATAGCATAAAATTTCACTTGTATCTGGAATAAAAAACAAACAAAAACAGTGGACAAACAGAAAAGCAAAAAAGACTCATAAAGACAAGAGAACAAACTGGTGGTTGCCAGGAGGGAGGGGAATGGAGTCAGGGAGATGGGTGAAATAGGTACAGGAGATTAAGAGGTACAGATTTTCAGTTATAAAATAAGTCATGGGGATATAAAGTACAGCTTAGTAATATTGTAATAACTTTGTATGGTGACAGATGGTAACTATACACTTACCCTGGTGAGCATTTCATGATGTATATAATTTCATATCACTGTGTTGTACCCCTGAAACTAATATACTGCATGTCCATTATAGTTTAATTAAAAATAAAATTATATTAAGTAAATAATTAAAAATGGGCATGTAAAATTAGATGGTATCTGAGGTTCTCTGTATGGTTCACTTTAGTTTTGTGAATTGAATGATTTTTCCACAGAGGCATGCAGAGACAGGTCCAGTGACTTAAGCTCACTGAGGAGGTCTTGTTGTGAAACACAGAGCTTCTATACAATTTAAAAGGATGCCTTAAAGTATTTTTCTGTTTTATTTTTTTAATATTTTTTCTATTTGGAAACATTTAATTTCCATCATTAATTTAATCCCTAATTTCTCTTTCATTAGGTATTATAGTGATAGAGAGAAACACAGAAAACTGGATGATCACAGGAGTAGAGATCACAGGTCAAATTTGGAAGGAAGTTTAAAGGACAGATCTCATTCTGATCATCGTTCTCATTCAGACCATCGGTTGCATTCAGACCATCGGGCAAGTTCTGAATATACACACCATAAATCTTCCAGGGATTATAGGTATCACTCAGATTGGCAGATGGACCACAGAGCTTCCAGTAGTGGCCCCAGATCACCACTAGATCAGAGGTCTCCTTATGGCTCCAGATCTCCATTTGAACACTCAGTTGAACACAAAAGTACACCTGAGCATACCTGGAGTAGTCGGAAAACATAACAAAAACTGATACTTTTTGTCTTTCTGGACTTTTCTTTTAGCCATATATCATAAACCAACACAGTAATTGCCTTACATGACTTGAAAGATATAAACAGATCTTCTATCAGTAGCAGTATTGTTACTTCTTTCCAGGATGCAAGGTCTATTATCCCAACAGAAGAGAAAATATTTTTATATTTAAGGATTATGCTGCACTGTACTACAAATACTGTAGTACTTTTTTTTTTTTTCTTTTTTAAAGAAATGGAAAATGTTTACTATTACAGGGACCTCAACACTGCCCTTCCATATAGGCTGGATAAAACTGTTTTTAAGTCAGTGATTTTAGACTGACCTCCATTTAAATTATGTTTGTATATGAACTTTACTCTGACCTGTGATCATGTTTCAGGAAGGAATGAAAGAGAGTTCTTTTCTTAATAAAGAAAAAACACTCAAGGACTTTGTTCACTTTCCAAAGCTACTTGTTTACATTGTACACTGCGACCACCTTGCCGCTTTTCATCACAAGCTTGAATATTTAAATTCTGTACTTATATCTGTAAAATAGCCAGGAATTTCCTGTTTGTGATCTGTTATTATGCCTTTTTACACATACACACACACATGGCTGTAAATTATTGTAAATGGATTAAATGAGCTTTCCTTACTTCCTTTCCCTGCTCAGGCTTTTTTTGACTGTTCCTTTCCCTACCAACTCAGGCCTTCTTATCATTTAAAAAAAATTATCAGTGTAATAACACTTTTTAATGATTTGTCTTGATGGAATCATTGTTTAGAATGTAAAAAATGGGGAAAGGGGCCACTTAATTCCATTAGTCTCTTTTTATATTGACTATTTTATTAGATAAATGTTATTTCTTTCATTTTTTCTTTTTTAGTAAATATTGTGTTTGTAGTAACAAAATGGTGAGATAATATGTAAAATCTAAACTGCATGCTCTGGAAACATTTTTTTCAGATGCATTTGGTTTAAAAGGGTAGGTGTATGAACACTTTTCAGAATCCAAAATGGCCAAAAGTTATTGTAAAATCCATTTGTTTTCCCTTTTCATGTGGGCAATAATGTCAAATGTGCTATGCAGCCAGGTAACATTTTAGATAAACTTGATTGACTTTTAATATAAACTGTTACAATGCACACTGATTGTATATAAAAACCTTATATATGACAAATTAAATTTAAGAAAAAGGATATGTGGGCTCCTGTAATTTTCTGCTGCATTCTTACTCGCTCAAGCACTTAATTTTTTTTTTTTTTTTTTTTTTTTAAGTAGTAACGTTTAGCTACCAGGCAAAAGGTATTTTGGTAAGCAGTTGAATATTAAGTGTGTGGCACTACAAAACTAAGTCTATTTTGAAGACTATATGAATCTATGAAGTAAAATTAGATCATAGAAATCTTTGTTGGTTTCCTGCAGATTTTATTTCAGAATGCCTTATATTTATTCACAGATTTTTATTTTGTTATATTCAGTGGGGATTTTTGAACATGTGACACATTCTTGGATGTGCGCTGTGATGTAACAAATTTGAATCTTAACTTTGACAAATATAAGTATATTGGTATATGCCTATAATAGTCTTTAAAGTGTCCCATGTTGATAAACTGTGGGAATAATCTACAGAAATTTGTCCATAGATGGATGTATTTTTTTTAAACATTTTAATTTTCTCCATTAAAGTCTAAAATTTTATGTGAACAAAGCTTTCCTTTTTTTTTTTTTTTTTTTTTTTTTTTTTGGTGATCCCTCTTTTAGTTACCTGAAGAACGATAATCTGTTTTTTCCTGGTATATCAAATAACATAGGAACACTAACTCAATTTTTAAATGTCAATTTATAATTAAATTTAAAAGTGATAAAACATAGTGCCGGTACACATTTTTAAGCTTTTCAACTTTTTCCACATTTAATGTAAATGATTATTCCACAAGATAGCATTTAACACAACAAGATAATGCTTAACGAAGTTATAATATTGACATAGTAAAAAGATCAGGGTTGCATTTTTAATTCATCACTTTGTAGCTGGGATATTTGCATTATATTCTATTATACAAAATATCATAGAAGAACAATATTACATTTTTTGAGGCAATGGAATGGGCTCTTTCTTAACAATGCCATATTTAGTTGAATATATCAATCACCTAATTAGCTGAGTTGAATGGAAAACCTAAAACTGTATGTAACATTAATTGATGGAAAATATGTTCATTATTTGTAAAAAGTCAGCAATCATGTAGAAGAGGAACAAGCCATAAACTTACTAAGACACAATGGAGAAGAACATTGGTACATAGATATAACAGGGAACATTCTCTATAAAATATGCTTAAATTTTGTCTATTACATGCTCATTCTGCTTTGCTATTTATATCCATTTGTGTTTAAATTTTTAAGGGTGAGAGATTATGCATAGTACTGTACCAATTAACCCTCCACTTTAATAATATACAATAAATGATTTCTTATTAAAAGCAATGGCCTGTTTGCTTATAAAGAAAGTATTTTTCAGGGTATGTTAGAAAATAATTTTAGACTGGAAAGCTGTGGAAAACTGGAGTGTGAATGATTTGTTCACTAATTTCAGAGTGAGTGGCTTAATAAAACTGAAATTTTTATAGAAGTTGCATAAGACATGGTAGATTACAAATACAATAATTTCTGTAATTCATTTTGTAGTTAAATTATGAAAGGGTTGTATAGATACACTGATTTCATTTTCTTGAGATTTATCAAGACTATACAGTGGTATAAATGGCATAATTCCTATCTTCGTTACTCTGTTTCTGACTAGACAATGATCTTTAAACCATAAATAATAATGTAGGTTTATAGTTGTGATATTTCTTGTCAAGGGCTGTGGTGATTTGAAAGGGGGAGGGGGTTGGAAAAGCAACTAGTTTTTAAATACGGGCTTCATTTAGACTTACCTTGCTTCGTCTGAAATTTTAATGTGAACTCGTAAATGTGGCTTAATTATTAAAATTTTGAGTAGTTCATTACTTAGCAAATAATGGAATAATATTTTTAAATGTTTCTAAATTGATATCTAACAATATAAACAACTATCAAACCCATTGCTTAAGTTTAAGACTCGATTTAAAAGTATAGATAAAACTATTACATATGTTGCACCTTATGCAAGATTTATGAGCATGTTTAAGGGGAGGCAACTAGGTGCAAGTACAACAAAAATATCTTGACAATGTCAGAATTTCTGTGTTAAAATTCTCATCTTCTCATTTTAGACATTTAAAACAATTCAATTGAAATTATATTTTCTCCTGACAATGACTAGTGAGTAATTTTATAGATTCTTTATGCTAATATTTTTTCTTTTTTTTTTTTTTTTTTTCCTCCAAGAACCTAATAGACTGATTTTATTAGGAAATCTTTGGATTCTTTTATAAAGAAAGACCTAATGATAGGGATATTAGCTAAGTTAAAGAATGAAAGATGAGATTACTTGGTAAAGTAGGATTAAAAACTACTTTCCAAACTGTTTCCAAGTATCTATACAAATTCTTCAATGGATCTTTATGTGCCACATTTTCTATCCTAAAAGGCTATTGCCATCTTGGCCTTCAGTTAAAAAACAAAAACAAAACTGGGGTGCCTGAGTGGCTCAGTCAGTCAAGCATCAGACTTTGGCTCAGGTCATGGTCTCATAGTTCTTGTGTTTGAGCCCACATCAGCTTCTATGCTGTCAGCATGGAGCCTGCTTAGGATCCTCTGTCTGCCCTGTCTCTGCCCCTCCCCTGTTCCTGCATGTACTCTCGCTCCCCAAAACAAATAAACATTACAAAAACATAACCAACCTTTATTTGAAACAAGATTGGTAGTTCAAACTGAAAAATGAGTAAGATGCTTTTAATTCTATGTCCCAGTCTACATTTGAGTCTGGATCTAAATATTAAGTTGAAAAGGTATAAATAGCCTCAAAACAAAACCTGAGCTCATAATGCTTCTGTTAAATGAGCTAGGATGATTGCATTGATGTGTTGATTTACATTATCTGGCAGAAATGGGAATTGCATTTTAATTTCATTACTGTAGGCTACTATTAGGTTTCCAGTCTGTAGATGAGCTGTGGAATTAACCTGGCACTCATTGTTTTTTCCTGTTACTACCTTTCAAAACTTTGCTTTGTCTCTGTTCTTCAATTTCACTCTGCTGAGTCTAGGTGTGGTTTTATTTATTTATTTTTGTTCAAGTCTTGTCCCTTGGCCAGTTCTTTCTATTTTCTGGAAACCTGGTATCACTATCACAATATTTTTGATTTCTGTCCTCTGTCTTAACAACTTTACTATTTTTCCTTCTCTTTCCATTTCTCTGCTTGGTCTCTTCAGCTTCAGCCATTCCCCTGAACTCGTCTCCACTTAGATATCTAATAGGTATCTACTCTTTTTCTTTATTTTTACTCATTTTAGAGAGCAGGAGCAAGGGAGTGGGTCAGAGGGAAATAGAATCTTAAGCAGACTCCAGGCTAAGCCCTACTGGGGCTTGATCCCACACACCTGGGATCATGACCTGAGCCTAAATCAAGAGTCGGATGCTCAACCAACTGAGCCACGCAGATGCCCCTAATAGATATCTACCATTAAAATACAGAAAACCAGACTCTTCCCCACCAATGACATTAAAAAAAAAAAAAAACTGGCAGGGTGCCTGGGTGGCTCAGTTGGTTGGGCGTCTTACTTTGATTAGGTCACGATCTCATGTCTTGTGAGTTTGAGCGCTGTGTCAGGCTTGGTGCTGACAGCTCAGAGCCTGGAGCCTGCTTCCAATTCTGTGTCTCCCTCTCTCTGCTCCTCTTATGCTTGCGCTCTCTTTCTCTAAAATAAACATTAAAAAAATTTTTTTTAAGAACTGCCAGTGTTCCATAATTTTTGATAAGGGAGTAAACTCAGCATTCACAACTTTTATAATCTATGGCGCTTTATCCCTGTTTTTTTTCTATTTTTTCTGCCTCACTCACACTACCCTCTTATAATGCACCAAAGAATACATATGGATCTTTGTTTCGCTGTTTCCTCTGTCAAGAAAGCCTTTATCCCTGATTTGTACAAAGCTTGTTCCCTCACTTGAATGAGTCCCATCAAGTCTCTAAACTGGTAAACATGCCCCTACCATTTTTGTATCCCTTATCTTGCTTTTTCTTCTAGCACTCACTATTACTTGACTTCATTTTTTTTTTTTTTGATTTGTCATTCCCTCCTTACTAACATGTAAGTTTCATTAGGGGAGGGACCTTATCTTGTTCACCACTGTATCCCCTAGCACTTTAAACAGTGTCTCAACATATCAATTGTATTTTTTTCCATTATTTTGGTTCTTTCCCAGAAATGCTATGTCCCATAAGTGGCCAGCATTATTAAACTTTTTGTCTTTCCATTGTTACCTGATCTGTTAATGTTTTTGGAGACATTTGTATCACTTCTTATCTATTTAACTAGAGTCTTTTGCTATCTTTTGTTTTTTAACTCAACTAATAAAAATCACCTGAAACATAGAGAAACACCCAAGTCTCATGTCTAGAAATTAAAATAGGCAGAGAAAGGCCTCAAGTAATATGATTGTAAGAATTTTAATATTTATTCTGTTGACTTGAATAATACAGAGGTTAATTCTCCTGTTATAATTAAAACACTTATGTAATGAAAAACTAGTTTTTGTAACTTAAGGCTATTTAAGAAATATGATACTTTGTGGAGAGATATTCAGAGATGTATGTTAGGAAAATATAAAATATTTTGATTTGTCTTTATCTTTTGATAGGACATATGTTTCTAGGTGGCATGATAGATTGTCTTTTTCTACTCGTAAGGAAAGAACACAACTTGTAAAGGCACCATAATACAAGAGAACTATGTTGCATTTCCAATGTTTTTAAAGTGAAATAGAAAAAACATCTCTCTGGTTTTTGATGTTTTTTTCCCATTAAAAAAACTTTAGATCATGTTTATATAAGGTAAATTCATCCTTTTTAGGTGTGCATTGTAATAAGCTTTGACATATTATACAGTTGTTCAACCACCAACATATTTAAGATCTAAAATCTTTCCATCACCCCCAAAAAGTAATCACACGCTGATTTCCCCACATCTAGTCCCTGGCAACCACTGATTTGTCCCTATAGTGTTTACTTTTTCATGTTACTTAAAGGAATCATACAAAATATTGGCTTTGAGCCAGCCTTTCATTTAGTATAATGTTTTTGAGATTCATCTGTGTTTTTGCATTTATCAGTGGCTCGTTACTTTTCATTATGGAGTGATATTCTTTGTATTGAGTGTTTACAATTTGTTTATCCATTCACCAACTGGGTTTCCAGTTATTTGGCCATTTTGTTTAAAGATGTTGCAAACTTTCACATACAAGTCTCTGGGTACATATTCTAAATTTGGGGGGAAGTACTTTGGAGTGGGATTTCTAGATTGTATGCTAAAATATATGTTTTACTTTGTAAAAAACTGCCAAACTATTTTCCAAAGTGGATATACCATTTTATGTTCCCACCAGCTATAGATGAGAATTCTTGTTACTCTTCATGTAAGAGCATTTTGTATTGTAGGGTTTAATTTTTCATGTAACCATTCTGATAGGTGGGTAGTGATAACAATTTGTATTTCCCTAGTGACTACTGGTATTCAACATCTTTTTTTTTTGTTGTTTTTTGTTTTTTTGTTTTTTTTTAACGTTTATTTATTTTTGAGACAGAGAGAGAGCATGAACGGGGGAGGGTCAGAGAGAGGGAGACACAGAATCTGAAACAGGCTCCAGGCTCCGAGCTGTCAGCACAGAGCCCGACACGGGGCTCGAACTCATGGACTGTGAGATCATGACCTGAGCCGAAGTCGGCCGCTTAACCGACTGAGCCACCCAGGCGCCCCTCAACATCTTTTAATGTGTTTACTTGCCATTATTTCTAGTATTCAAATTTTTTTTTAATTTTACAAAGTAGATTTGTTGATAAAATTCATGTATCAGATAGATAAACTATGATATGAGTTTAGATAAACTAGTCTATGGCTTATCTTTTTCTTAACAGTATCTTTTGAAATGGAGAATTTAAAAAAATTTTGATAAAATCCAGTGTTTCCATTTTATTTCTACTATGGATGTTTCCTTCTTTGTGTGTAGAAATCTTTGCCTAACTCAAGATCACAAAGATTTTTCTCCTATGTTTTATTTATTAAAAATTTTTTTTTTTAATATTTTGGAGAGAGGGAGAGACAGAGCATGAGCAGGGGAAGGGCAGAGAGAGAGGAAGACAGAATCCGAAGCAGGCTCCAGGCTCTGACCTGTCAGCACAGAGCCTAATGCGGGGCTCGAGTTCACAACAAGAGATCATGAGCTGAGCTGAAGTCGGATGCTTAACTGACTGAACCACCCAGGCGTCCCTCCTATGTTTTCTTTTAAAAGGATTATTATACCTTTAGGAATTGCATTAAGTCTATGAACCATTTCAAGTTGATTTTTGTATGTAGTGTGGGGTATGAACCAAGCGTTGGGGGGGGGGGGGGGTTGGTTTTTAGTTTTTGACTTTGTTTTTTGGATATGCATATCTAATTTTTCCAACACCATTTGTTGAAAAGACTATCATTTTCCACTGAATTTCTATTTTACCTTATTGAAAATCAATTGTTCGTATATGGCTGGGCCTCTTTCTGGGCTCCCTATTGTTTCTTAATTTATATTTGTCTATGCCAATAACACGTCTTGATTACTGCACTTGAATTCGTAAATTATGAAATCAGGTAGTCTAAGTTCTAAATTTTATTATTTTTCACAATTGTATGGCCTTCCAAATTCCTTGGCTTTTCCACATACATTTTAGAATCAAATTGTAAATTTCTACCAAAAGCCTGCTGGATTTTGATTGAAATTATATTGAACCTATAATCAATTTGGGGAATATTGTCACTTTAACAAGATTGAGACAGCTGACTTCGGAACACAGTGTTTATCTCCATTATTTAGGTCTTTAATTTTGCTCATCATTGTGATTTTTCAGTGTATAAATCTTGCACATATGTTGTTATATTTACCCCCTTAAAATGCTTTTTTATTTCCATTTTTTTAGTCAGTATTGATTTTTGGACTCAACCTTTTTCCTGTGGACCTTGCTACACTCAACAATTAGTTAAAATAGCTACTTCCAAGTGCTTTAAGATTTTCTACATCAATCTTCTCTGAAAAGAAGTTTTATTTGTATCTTCACAATCTTTTATGCCTTTTGTTCTTGCCTTAATGTACTTCCTAGGACCTCTGTTATACTGTCTGTAAGAATAGGTATCTTATTATAAGAATTGCCTTATTCCCATCTGGGGTGAATTCATTCTTTTCTCCAATGAGTATGGTATTAGCCATAGTTTTTTTGTATGTGACCTTTATCTTGTCAAGGAGATTCCCTTCTAATCTTAATTTTCTGAGTATTAAAAGAAAAAATGATATTTTTTGCATTGTTAATATAACCACAAGTACTTATTCTCGAAATATGTGCACCTGTTGTACAACTTCTTAAATCATGGAATTAGATTGGAGTCTGCCACCCTCATTACCTATTCTACATTGATTTTCTCATAATACTTGATTCTTATGAAAGAAACCATCAAAAAACAACTTTGTAATGTAGTGGGATCTAATGATGAAACTGAACTATCTCAAGTGGATAGATAATGTTGTTTTGGACAAATGGACATTATCAATATGTTTCCTTCAAAAACTTAAAATTTCCTGTAGTACCTCTGTTTTTTCTGCTTTTGCAAACCACAGCACTAGCCCACAATCGGCCTTTAAGAGTCCATCAAAAATTAATGGATTGGGGGTGCTTGGGTGGCTCAGTCATTTAAGTATCTGACTCTTGATTTTGGCTCAGATCATGATCTCACAGTCATGAGACTGAGCCCCGTGTCGGGCTCTGCACTGTATTCTCTCCCTCTTTCTCTCTCTCTCTCTGTCCCTCCCTCATGTGTGTGCTCTCACACATACACTTTCTCTCTGTCAAAAATAAACATTTAAAAAATGAAGAAAAAAATAACTGATTTATTCTTTTAAGTTTATTTTTGAGTAGTCTCTACACCCAACATGGGACTCGAGCTCATGACCCCAAATCAAGAGTCACATGCTCTTCTGACTGAGCCAGTGAGATGCCTCTAACTTATCCTTAATTGCTTTATGCACTCTTTCTTGTCAATATACAGTTCATTTATATCAGCTCCCCTTGGAGAATCTGGTCACTTTTTAGAATTCAGCTCACTCTGTTGCCTGGTGACCTCTACTCTCTAATGGGCTCAAGTAAAAACTATGATTTTTAGATTAACTGTATTGTTTTCTTGTTAGGATAGGAGGAATGTTCTCTTACGACTATATCCTAAGAAGATGCACTCCAAAATGTGTGTGTGTGTGTATGTGTGTGTGTTTCTTTTTTTAGTCACCTTTATTGAGGCATAATATACCTACAACAAATTGCATGTACTGTACTTGTGCAGTTTGATGAGGTTTGAGAAATGTATATATTAACATAATAATGATACAGAATATTTCCATCACCCTAGAAGTGCTCATTGTCCCCTTCACTGTCAATCCCTACACTTAAAAGATAGCCCAGGAAAGCACTTACTGATTGGCCCTATATTACTTTATATTACTACAGATTACATTTGTCCAACTAGTTTAGTAAGTAAATTAATGAAATCACACACTCTTTTTTTGTCCGGATTCTTTTGCTCAATATAGTGTTTTTAAATTTTTTTTTTTAACGCTTATTTATTTTTGAGACAGAGAGAAACAGAGCATGAACAGGGGAGGGGCAGAGAGAGGGAGACACAGAATCCGAAGCAGGCTCCAGGCTCTGAGCCATCAGCCCAGAGCCCCATGCGGGTCTCGAACTCACGGACTGCGAGATCGTGACCTGAGTTGAAGTCGGACGCTTAACCGACTGAGCCACCCAGACGCCCCTCAATATAGTGTTTTTAAGATTAGTTAATGTTGCATGTATCTGTAGTTCCTTTTTATTGCTTTATAATACTCCACCGTGTGGCTATACTGTTCACCTAACGAATGGGTTTACAGCTTTTAACTAATATAAATAAAACTTCTATGAACATTCCTTTACACATTGTTTTGTGCATATGTTTTCATTTCTTGGGTAAATATCTTCGAAAATAATTGGCAAATCATATGGTAAACACTTAATGAACTTTTAATGAGGCTGGCAAACTTGCACAATGTAGCTGTAGCATTTTATATGAAAGTTCCAGTTGTTTTGCATCCTTGCCAGCACTAGCTATAGCCTTCTTTTTTTTTTTTTTTTTTTTTCAACTTTTTTTTTTTTTTTTTTTTTTTTTTTTTTTTTATTTTTGGGACAGAGAGAGACAGAGCATGAACGGGGGAGGGGCAGAGAGAGAGAGGGAGACACAGAATCGGAAACAGGCTCCAGGCTCCGAGCCATCAGCCCAGAGCCTGACGCGGGGCTCGAACTCACGGACCGCGAGATCGTGACCTGGCTGAAGTCGGACGCTTAACCGACTGCGCCACCCAGGCGCCCCTATAGCCTTCTTTTTTAAGCTATTATAATAGTTATGTAATGCAATGACATGGTTTTATTTTGCATGTTACTGGTGACTGATATTAATCTCTTTGTGTGCCTTTGGCTATTTATATGTCTTATGTGAAGTACCTATCAAAACTTCTGCCCATTTTGTAGTTGGATTGTTTGCTTTCTTGTTACAAGTTGTAAGCATTTTTTTCTGTCCCAATTTTTTAATAGATTTTTTTTTAATTTTATTAGAGAGAATGCACATGTGAGCGAGGGAGAAGGGCTTAGTGAGACAGAGAGAATCTTAAGCAGACTCCATGCTGAGTGTGGATCCCAACGCAGGGCTGAATCCCACGATCCTGGGATCATGACCTGAGTGGAAATCAAGAGTTGGACGCTCAGCTGACTGAACCACCCAGGCATCACTAGATTTTATTTTTTAAAGCAGTTTTACGTTCATAACAAAATGGAGCAGAAGGTAGAGATTTTGCATCGATCCCCTTCCCTCACACATGCACAGCCTCCTGCATTATCAACATCCTCTCTAAGCATTTTAAATATAAATATTTTATGTAAATATAAATAACATATTTTTAATACTAATCTTTTATCAAATATATGTATTGTAAATATTTTCTCCAAACCTAAAAGGTTTTTTTTTCTTAACAGTAATTTTTAAAGAGCAAAAGTTTTAAATTTTTATGATGTCCATTTTCTAATTTTTTCCTTAATATTTCATACATTTTGTATCACACCCATATAAGGAGATTTTGTCTACCCTAAAATCAAAAAAGTTCTTGTGTTTTTCTTAGAAGAGTTATTTAGGTCATTGTTCCATTTCGACTTAATTTTTCTGTATGATGAGAGGAATAGTTGGGGTTCATTTTTCCTCCATGTGGATATCCAGTTTCTCCAGTATCATTTACTGAAAAGAGTAATTTTCCTCATTGAGTTATTTGACTAGTTTATAAAGAAAAAAAATCAGTTGACCACAAATGTGTGTCTATTTCTGAACATTCTATTCTATTGACTATATAGCCATGCCTATGCTAAAATAAAATAGTCTTGATTATGATAGCTTTATATTAAATTCTTGAAGTCAGACAGTAAGGGTGTTTCAACTTTGTACATTTTTCATATTGTTTTGGCTACTAGAAGTCATTTATGTTTGTTGGCCGTCAAAAAGCCAGCTATTGAGTTTGTTGGGGAATAGCAGAGGAATTGGATTTCAGGACAAGTAAACTATGGTGAACCAGAAGCAAGTCTGGAGAACAGAGATGGGCTTACTTTTACAGAAGAAAGGAGGAAGCTGAGAGGAGTGTTTCACTGAGTTCTCATTAGCTGGGCTGTTGCAGGACAAGGAGAAACTCTTCCTTCCCACTGCTGGAGTATGTAAAGTAAGTTTCCTCTTGGGAAATATCAGGTAGACTTCTTGCAGTGACTGACAGTACATGAAAGATCACCCTTTGGGGCTTCCTGATTCTATTTCAAATGAGGTTTTCTTTTATTTATTTTCACATTTCCCCCTTTTGATTAAGATCTTTCCTCAAAACATTACTGCTCAAGATCAGGGGGTTTGTTTTTTTAATGTTTATTTATTTTTTGAAGAGAGAGCAAGAGAGAGGCAGAGAGAGAGGGAGACAGGGGATTCAAAGTGGGTTCTGCACTGACAGCAGAGAGCTCAGTGTGGGGCTCAAACTCACGAACCATGACCTGAGCTGAAGTCAGATGCTTAACTGACTGAGCCACCCAGGTGCCCCAAGATCAGGTTTCTGATATTCAGTGGTTTTGTCCCTTGGTGCCAGAAAGGACATTTACAGGTTGTCCTGTTTCACGTCAGAGGGAAAGTGCACAGATTGCAAACCATTGAGGCCATAGTTGACTAAAAGGAAGGGAATGAGGGCAAAAAAAATCTCAGGTATTTTCCAGCCAAGGTCTATATCTTATCAAGGTTGTAAGCATTGGATATCATCTCTAAGCGCTGAGCTAACACCACCCACCTGGGTGCATCACTTCTGTAGAGATTTGACCACACGCACAATGTTTAAAAATGATTATATAACAGGACAATGACTCCAGTTTGTATGTAGTTCTAAACCAGGAGCAACCAGGTTACTTCAACCTGGTTGAAGGCAACCAGCTAAAGAAGTATGGCTATGGTTAGAGAAAGGTTAAAACAGGCATGAGAACATCTGGCTCTAACAGCATAACTGAATAGGTCTTGCAGATATAATTTTGGGATACTTGCTTACTGATAAGACCAAGGGATCCCTGACATCATGAATAGACTGGAGTTTCTGATAATAGATCCAATAGTCAGAGAGTTTTCCTCTTTTTTGCAACAAATTGGGTCAAGAAAATAAAGAAGGAAACAAGGTAAGCAGCAACAGCAAGAAAAAGGCATACAAGCCTGGTTCTGTCATCCCGGGAAAGCTATCTCCTTGAGCTGCTTCAGTTCCTGGAAATCTTTATTTTCAGGCCACCAGTTGGTGTCAGGGTTTGGTGCCTTCTTTAGATGCAACACATGGATCCAAGAGTCTACTCCTTGGAGTTTGGCTACATAAGCGTTGGTCAGCAGTAACTGAGAGGGGCCTTTCCAACAGAGGTGCAGTCTTTCTGGAGATATCGCTTCCAATAGACAAAATCTCCAGGCTGCAAGGTGCGATGTTTAAGGTCTTCACCCCCTGGGGTGTGCTGTGTAAAGATTGTTCTACTAAAGCGTGGTTAAACAGGACTTTACAATAACGTCAAAAGGGGTAGACCAGAGATTTAGAAGGATTAATGGCAGTGCCTTTGGCCAAGGTATCTGAAGGGTCTCTGCAAATTTTGCTAATTGGGTCTTAATTATGCAGTTTTTGTGCTTGAGGACTGAGGGTGGTAAGCACAGTGGAAGTATAAAACTGACCAACCAAACAGCACAGACCTTTACAAGCATTTGCCCAGTGAAGTGAGTTCCCCCATCACTATGAAGTTCCAGGGCGGTTCCTCAGGTGAGGATAATCTTCTAGTAGATCAAGATCTTTTCTTGTTCTGAAATGAGGGGCCCCGAATATCAAACCCCCTTTAGGGAATGTAAAGTACCTGGGAGCAGTGTGGACAGGTTTTCTTGAATTGCATTTTGGCAGGTGGGGTAGGCAAGCAAAGTAGGCACTTTTTGCAGCCATATTAATATTTCACCACCAGTGTTGATCCATGAAGATTATCATTTTTTTCCCAGTATGCCAATGATTCAATGCATGGATAGCAGTCAGTAATGGAAATTCAGAGTCTCTGGCAAGACTGGATTATTATTTGGCCTAAGCCAGAGTTTTCTTTTTTTAACCAAAAAACAATTAGTAGATTTCCAATATTGGTTTTCCTTTTCTAGATCCAATTGTTGGGCATCTCTGGTCAACATTTCTAGATTATCATTTGGAGGAACATCTCTTGGGCCACGACAGGAGTTTGGTTATTGGCTCCTTTGAGAGCAGTGCTCTTTGTGGCGTTCTAAAGTCATGAGCTACTGCAAAGCATACCTATTGTCCTATAGGAATATGCAGTTTTGTTTTTGGCTAAAATACAGGCCGAAGTAAGACAGTTCAGACTGTTGGGCCGAGGTAACCAAGGGCAGATGACTTCAAAAGGAGTTGATTTAGTATATCCAGGAGTTTCTGGTAAGACATCAGGCAGGGTCAGGGGGGTGATCTATCAAATAGTCCTGAGAGCACCATCCACAGAAGAGGGAGGGAGGGTAGCAGGGTGAAGATTAGTTATGTGGGGAGTGGGTAAGTGTGATGAGAGTTTAGGAGGGAGAGGAAAATAGGAAGTTGGTCATTGGGATGATCAAGAGCAGGGGATTTCTTTAAGCTTTCCTTTAGGGTTTTAAAGGATAAATCATCCTGATCTTCCCAAATGATAGGGTCATATGTGTTGTTTTTTTCATACAGTAGCCTGCTTGTCTGAGAAAACCTTGTAAATGGCACTTAATTTTCGGTTTGGACAAGTTGAAGATGCCATGGAAACTGTTTGGATCTAAATGTAGCCCTTGTTCTGAAATTGGGTGCCCCAAATAGCAAAGTTTAGTGTAAGCAAATTGCAATTTCTCCATGAAGACTTTGCGTCCCCTTAAGGCTAAAAGTTGTAACAGGTGGATGCTATCTTCCTCTGAAGAGCCCTGAGAAGGAGAGCACAGAAAGCAAGTCATCTGCAAATGGTCAGAAAACAGAGCCTTCAGGTTAGTAACTCTGTATCATCTAAAACTGCTTTTAAATTTGGGGAGAAGTAGGAAGGACTTTTGGTAAATCCTTGGGCATTACTGTGAAGTTGTAATGTTTTCTGTCCTAAATAAAGGCAAAGAGATATTGGCAGGTCTTATCCCCAGGGCAGAAGTAACGAGGCCCTGAACATTCTTATAATATTTTATTATAATCTTTTATTATTGGGGTGTGATGCTCTACAGAAGATACAGTAGGGAACAATTGTTAATATCTTTAAAATTAGGTCTAGTGTTTTCAGAGATGGAACAAAGATGATGAAGGGTTATTAGATTCATCTGGTTGCCGATTTTGGTTGCTGCTATCATATTCTAGAATTATCTCCCCCTTTCAGGAGAAAGAAATTCTAGCATGATATTTCTCTTAAGAAATGTCAGCCCAAAAAGAATAGAGGTGAAAGAAGTAAGGAGAAAAAGATGAGTATCTCTTAGAGGGCTTAAATAAAAGGGCACTGGTTGAGAGACAGGAATACATTGAGTTTTATTAGAAATGCCTGGTATTTGAACCATTTGAATACTCTGAGGCAGGGGTTATTTAATAACAGTGGGACTGAGCTCCAGTGGTGTAGCCTTGCTGTCAATAAACACAGAAAGAGCATCATTTCCAAACTTAAGCATGTACAATGAACTATAAATATAAATAAGTTAGAGATTCTCTGATACTCCTGTATATAACACAGCTGGGGCCACTCTGTTCGTATCCTGTCTCCTACACCTGCTCTCCAGTAACAGGAGAGACTGCTGTGGTCAGGTTTGCTCTTTGTGACTGTATTAGTCAGGGTTTTCCAGAGAAACAATATCTATCTCTATATCTACCTATCTACCTATCTGTATTTATAGACAGAGAAAGGAAGGCGTCAGAAGGGGAAGGGAGAGAGGGAAAGATTTAACTTTAAGGCCCTGGGCCACATGATTTTGGGGGCTACTGAGTCCCAAATCCTTATAACAAGTCCGAAGGCTGGAAGCTGAGAATTTCTATTCTGCAGACTTGAAACAAAAGTTCTTCTTTGAGAAAACTGTCTTTGCTCTCAAGGCTTATAACTGATTGGATGAGGCTCCCTCAAATTTAGGGGAGGGAGGAGGGAGTTAATCTGCATTACTCAAAGTCTACTGATTTAAATGTTCATCACATCTAAAAAAGCCTTTACAAAGCAGCATATCTACTGGTGTTTGACCAAACAACTGGGCAACATAGCATAGGCAAATTGATGTAAAAATTAACCATCACAGTGACCCTGCCACTCCTTGGCCATAGCTAATTGAGAAAAGATGCACAATTTAAGCTTAGACTAATCCGGTCTCTCTTATGGACATTTATTGAGGGAGCCTAAGAGACTCTTGTGGGTCTTTATTGATCCCTTGACCTAAAAAGTTATATACTGGAAGTATTCAAAGGAGCAGAAGAACGAAGCAGACATGCAGAGACAAGGAGGAGCAAGAGACTAAGTGTACTCAGAGAGGCCCAGTGAATTCTCTTCTAGGGCTTGGCTGTATTTCCTGCCCTTAGATTTTGTGAGACAGTAGAGATTTTTGTTTTTCAGATGAATCTTTGTCTACTTAAGTTACTTTGGGTGAGTTTATATTCTTTACCATCAAATCATCCCTAAGATACCATTTGCATCCGCCATATTTTTTTGCTCATTTGAGCGGTCAACTGTCAGAAGTTGCCAAGGAATCTATTAAGAACAGAGAAGGGTTTATTGGATTTGGTGTCAGAATTAAATTTCTCACCTTGACAAGCCTCAGTCAAGGGGAAGGACATTATTCCATATGGAGTAGATTGAAGAAAGCATATGATAGAAACTGTGAATATAGACAACATTTTCAAGATGTTTAATGATGAAGGGGAGCAGAGAAATCAATCATTATCTTCAGGGTTATGTGGAATACAAAGCTTTTTTTTTTTTTTTTTTTTTTAGTGGGTACAAGTTGTTTGTTTGAAAGAGAAGCAGATATATGAGGATATTTTTCGTTAGAAAGGAAACAAGATGATGCAGAGGAGAATGGGTAATTGCAGTGGTCAAGCCTTCATGAAGGTGAGAGTGGTGGAGTGTCGGAACATGCAAGGAGAGCAGGTCCTCCCCATAGTGAAAGAAGTGAGCATGGCATAGCTGTCGGCGTTTGACTAAGGGCAGGCTGGTAATTGTGGAGGCTGCATCTAGTTTCCTGTTACAAACCAAGTTCAATCACCTGAGGAAGGGAGGAGAGTGGGCAAGTTTAATACAGATAGAAAAAAGGTGAAATATTTCTCTCAGAGGGTAGGAAGAAAAACACTAAGGAAGATATATGTGATGGCACTGCTGTGACTGAATAACTCAAAATGACCAAGATACCTGGAGTGATTCCTTGTGACTATATTCTGTGTCCTCCAAATGGAAAGACCTGCTTATCTGTCATGAGTGTAAAATAGCAATAATTACATTTGGTTGCTATTTTTGAGCACCTTATCTGTGTGTTTTTACAGTTGTACATGGCATCCGTGAGGTCGGTTATTTACTGCTGTAGAAACTGTCCAAGAGAATTCTATTAATTCTACCAAGATCACAGTTAGTGATGGGTTGGGTAAAAATTCAGATACTATTCTTTCCGATTTCATTATCCCCTGGTCCGTCTACTATGCCACACTCTCTCCATAATGGATATTGTAGTTGTTGACAGCACCAGGGCATGGGGGGCCCCCGGGGGTAGAGATAGGAGGGAAAGGGCAAGGAAGGAGGAAGTTGTTGCAGAAACTGGAAAGGAGGTAAACTCCACATTTGCACAGGGAACAACCCGAGAGTATGGGCTGATTTTGCATTCAGCTGATGGAGTGTCCACATCATGGGTCTAGACTCTTATGTACAGTCTAGATATCTCTGGAAAGCAAAAATCTTGTTACTTTGTCAATACCAAATCACAATTATTGAATGCAGACAAGCTGGGTTTTTTTTGACCCATTTGGTTGTTATATACTAACTTTCAAATCCTTTTACTATATCTTCATTTCATAAAACTAGTATGAGTATGTGAGATGTAGTCATCTCTATGACCAGTTGCTATTTATTCAATGCAACAAGAAGGAAGTGCAATTCCTGTGTTTCCAAAATGCCACATGTCCAGGTTTGTACTTCATGTGTTCCACCAGTGAAACCACAAGAGGGCAGTGGAAATCCACCCATTAAAGTGGGCAGGGGTTCTGCAAAATTTTTGCTCTCAGACTTTTAAAAATAATTTCAAAAATTGTGAATCCCCTCAGAGAATTGATAACTAAATTTAAGATATTTAAAATCCATCTTTATTTATATTGGTATCTAAAAATTTTCAAGATGAAGGCATAATTTTTATGTTACAACATGTCATTTCTCATACATTTTTAAATACTGACATTTTGAAATAAAATGTATATAATCTTTTCTATACATCCAAAGGAATATAAACACATGACAATTTGATAGATATCACCATCCATATAAAAGTTAAGATGGTGGGGTACAGAGGAGGGAGGTCCCAAGGGACTGTGCTTTCTATGGGTGGTGGTCCTCTACTCCTGCCCTGCCTGGACTCACCCTTGTATTTAACTAATTTAAAAACAAAAATAAACAAACTTTGTAATCCCTAAAAAATCATAAATTGAAAACAAACAACCTCTGCAATTCGTTAAAAAAGTTATAAGGAAAATCTTCCTTTAAAAATTGGAAAATTTGTACTTTTCTACTTCTTATATATAAATTCCACTTCCATCACAACATATATACTTGTAGGGTTTTCTAGATTGCCCTTTCAACTTTTTCCTGCAACAAATAGAAAACTGAAAGAGTTTATATTAAAAAAAATCAAGTGACCATAATTATTAGTTATTACTAATATAAAATTAATCATGATAGCATAAATATATTATGAAGGTTGATAATTATTGAACTTAAAAAGTAAAACTGTATTTGAAATGTAGATGTTGATGAGATGGATGAGGAGATATTTATTTTAGAATGATACAGGATTCAGCATCAATTTTATTTCTTCTACTCTGACAAACTTGATCACATAAATATGTAGATAAAAATGGAAAGTGTTTTGCTGAGGCAATAACATGATTCCTTAAACTCTTCCCATGTCATAGGCTGATAATCACAGTGACTGTCAGAAATATTTTAATGGTCTAGTAGTTTAATGACTGGATTACATACTCCTACTTGGTGGTAAGAAAGAATTGAAAACGACTTGATTTGGAAAATGCTTGTTCCCCATTCATGAGAGTCATTCACTTGTGTAAGTAGTATTTTGACTTGTCCCAGGGCTTGATGCTCCAGAGGTTTTTCAAACCATGGCACTGTCCCTTGGTAAAACGAGGGATGAGTGAAGGATATGCATTTCATTTTGTATATTGGGAGAAAGGCAGTTACGTAGATGGAATGGGCAAGAAAAACCAGCATTGTCTTCAACCCCAAGGATGTCTTCAGGCAGAACAATTTTAGGACATACTACAAAGGAAACAAGCAAATCTGGAAATCATGGGCACAGTGAAAAGTATTAATGTAAGCTAGTTGGAAGTTTGTTGCCTAACTAAAAACAAAATACAAGGCTTTTATCACATCTAGAACTTTGAGGTCAATTGAGTTGAGAACATGTGATGAACACTGAGAACGATGCAAGCCCCATATTTCATTTGTATCTAAATAAACATCCTGTTTATTTCTTCAAGGAAGAAATTTCTTTCTCCAAATCAATATGTTTATTAATTAGTACCTTCTTTTTTTTAAGTTTACTTATTTATTTTGAGAGAGAGAGAGAGAGAGAGAGCGCGCATGCACTCTGGACAGAGAGAGGGAAAGCATCTCAAGAAGGTTCTGCCCAACGTGGGATTCAAACTATGAGATCATGACCTGAGCCAAAATGAAGAGTCAGAGGCTTAACCAACTGAGCCACCCAGGTGTCCCTATTAGTTCATACCTTCTTTTAATTCTTGTTCATATTACAATAGATATGATTTTGTATTCTGCATTTTAACTGTTTGAAATGTACTTTTTAATTTTTATTGAAATTAAAAATACATATATTATAAAGACATAGATACCTCCAGAAGCCTATTATGAAAAAGAGTAGTCCTCTGTCTGCCCCACCTACCCCTCACATTATTTGCCTGCCTTTTTAGACTCTCCTGCCTGATCCAATGGCTGTAACTAACATATACCTAAATACAATGTGTGTGAGGCTACTTCTCAGTCTTACCATTTTAGGCATTCACTATTAACTTTTCATTTAGAAAGAAGAGGATTTAGTTCAATTTTACTCCATCTTAGCCCCACACAGAGTTGCCATGGTGATCTTTCCTGTATAGATAGAACCTTAATATAAATAATATTCAGTTTTCATATTATGATGACCTAGTGAACACTGTCTGCTGCTGAGTCAAACAAACAGTACATTGTGATTACTCTGTCTCATCTACACAATATTTTGTTTTTCTTGGAATTACATCTTATTTATCATTTACATAGCTTTATGTACTCAATTCACTTCCAAATTCTCCATCAATTGTACAAATCTTCAATTAATGTGTTCCAACACATTAAGTACTCTTCCAATTCCATCTTTAGAAGCCTTTTCCAAGTCTACTGATGTTTCTCATTTGGGATGGGTGGGCCTCTAGCTTCTTGCACAGAGATAGTCTTAGGATCTTCCTTTACCTCATTTTGGGATCCTGTTTGATTCCCTCCTGTGTTGGATGGTTCATGGATCACATATGTCCTTTCTTGGTTTATCCCCTTATTTTGGTGGAGCATATCCTCCAACAGCATTCTGAAAAAGGGTAAATAGGAATTAAGTTTCTGATAGCGTATTTCTAAAAATGTGTTTTTTGAAACCTCCAACTTAATGGATGATAGGGAAGACATCAGAATTCTAGATTGAAAATCCTTTTTGCTTTTTTTGTAATCAATGGGTTTAGTAGAACATGATACATTCCAATCTTAGTCCTTA
Source organism: Panthera onca (assembly GCF_046562875.1). Taxonomy (NCBI): domain Eukaryota; kingdom Metazoa; phylum Chordata; class Mammalia; order Carnivora; family Felidae; genus Panthera; species Panthera onca. The sequence continues at coordinate 79,273,982 of NC_138339.1, forward strand.
TTTATGGCACATATCTCCTACTTCTTTTATCCATTATGCCAGAAACACAGTCTTCCATATATTAATTTTTTCACTCCAGGGAACTGGTCTACTCACCACTCACAAATGTACGTAACGTTTCATACTTCTCTGTCTTTTGATTGTATAATTTTCTGGGCCTTGAGACATATCTATTAGCAAAGACTTTGAATTCCTACTTGAGTTCCTATTTGCTTCATGCTATTATTACCATATACTTCTTAAAAAAACTTTATTTTTGAACATTTAATGCAAACTTCCAGTAGCTTTGGGCCACTTTATATGTAAAGCATAGCAACCAATATTTAGGGAGATAACAAAAAACAAGACTTCATCACAACTTTAAAAGGGGAACACTACTTAAACCATGTATGATCTTTATTTGAAATCGTAGAGACAAATGACAGTATATGGTCTTCATGAAATTAGCATAGTGAAATTCCATATCTGGAGGATTTGTTATCTTCAGCTCAATTTTATTTTAATTAAAAAATCACATTTGTGTATAACTGAGAATGGGAGCGACTGATAACAATTGGGTTTTCATGTTTGAATTGAACAGGAATCTCAAAGTTAAAAGAGATTGCTTACTTTCAATCGCTTCGTTGCACACTATAAGTGGGCCGTCAAACTAAAAACAGCAATAGCAACAATTAACTTTTAACGTTGGTTGCTTTGACATATGCAGTTGAACTTGTAAGTTTCATTTAGATCTGGAGACATTTGGCCCCAAAATAAATTATTTATTACATTTTCCAAAGAATGAAAAAAAAAAAAACCAAAAACCAAAACCAAGTGTTTGCAGAGTCAAACTCCACAATGCAATAATTTGAATTACAGTTTTGTCTTCCTGTAAACAGTTTTATGCTATTCTCAATACAAAATTTGTGGGGATATGGGTTTTGAGCTGTTAGAAACTGGCTATTCGCTGGAGTGATACAACATTAAACTAAAAATGTTTTGCCTGCTGGCATTTCCAATGGTAGCATCAAGTGTGTTCATGTCATCCCTCCTTTCAAAAACTCACGCAAGCAACTCTCCCTTCAAAGCCAGTTTACTGTAGAATGTAAAAGCAGAGAAACTTACTAGCTCATATTTCTTCACATAGCTTATGGGAAGGAGTTACAGTCATAACCACAGTTTATAGTAATATTTTTCACAATTTCAATTAGTGCTGAATCATGATTGTCATATTCTCTACGTAACTAACTCTTCTCTGTGAATTAAGCAGTGTATAAATTGGTATCAATCTATAGATGATTTCCAATTATGTCTCTTCCTTCTGCATATCAGCTGGAGTGTTTTGAGACACACGTTTAGAGTCTACGCAGGAGGGTTAGTAAACTTTTTCTCTAAAATGCTGCAGAGTTAATATTTCAGGTTTTACAGGCCCTACATTCTCTGTTGCAACTACTGTTTGTAGCATCAAAGTAGCAAGAAACACTGTATAAAGGAAAGTGCCTGTGTTAAAAACCGTTATGAATGTTGAAATTTTAATTTCACATAATTTTCACATATCAGGAAATTTAGTGTTAATTATTATGAGTATTGTTATTTTTTTACCATTTGGAAGTATAAAAGCTTTTGTTAGCTAGGGGACTCACAGGTGGTTGGTCAGATTTGGCCTGTGGGCCATAGTTTAATACCACCCCACCCCCACCTATATTATGGCTCAAAAACAAAAACAGAAAAACAAACAAAAAACCAGTTCCTGGGGGCACCTGGGTGGCTCAGTCGGTTGAGCATCCAACTTCAGCTCACGTCATGTTCGAGTGGTTCATGAGTTCAAGCCCACATCTGGCTCTCTGCTGTCAGCCGGAGCCTGCTTGGGATCCTCTGTCCCCCTCTCTCCCTGCCTCTCTCTCTCTCTCTCTCTCTCTCTCTCTCCCAGAAATAAACAAACATTTATAAACAAACAAACAAAAAACCAGTTACCAAATGAAAAGTCTATTCTCATATAGTCTGGGCTTTCAGTGATAAACAAAACAAGAATCTATCATCAAATATTTCTACCTTATATGTGTTACATACATAATCTAAATCACCACCTTGATCACCAATGATAAACAATGAAGTAAATTAGCTGCTAGCACACAGAAAAAAATGATTGCTCCTCCACACTGTATGTCCTTTCTATTGTATAACATCTAACCATGTCATCTAAAAAGGGAATTTTACCAATGGTTTAATTTCTATTTGTTCATTGGCAGGCAGATAAGAATACTTAATGTTTGGTATTCCAGTTTGATAATAAATTTGTTCCATCCCAGCCCAGATGCTTTGATTCTTCTGGTACAAATTATAGCCAAACACATCTTAGTTCAAGCTTAATATTTCCTTAAGAAAGGTGTGTGTTCATGAGAATTCACAAAGGGTGTGTTTAAATCTTGATTCATATCTTTCATCCATTTTAAAAAGTATTTCGCCATTATCTCTTTGAGAATACCACTCTCCCACTCACTCTCACATTTCCTTCTGCAGCTCATACTTCACAAATGATGGAAATCACGTTCTACTTGCCACATTTCTGAAACATTCTTTAGTGTTTTTTCTATGAACTATTTTCATAAAGTAGAGAAATTTTAGAAAATATTATAGCCCACACCAGTAAGTTAACTTTATCACACAATAGCATTTTGCTATACATGCGTAAGCACACATATTTGGGAGAAAGTCTATAGACATAATGGAATCTCCTGGGTATCTTCTCTGAATCTGTTTCCCTTTTGACCTCTCCCAAGTCAATGATTCATTTTAAAAATATTTTCTGTATGTAAATGTGTTCTAAAATTTCATATCAAAGTTAAAGATTTCAAATTTATCAACCTTTTTCTTTACGTAGGTTGCTTTTTAAAAAATTTTGTTTACTAATTTTTATTGGAGTATAGTTGACATACAACATTATGAGTTTCAGATGCACAGCATAGTGATACAACATTTATATACATTACATAGTGATCACCAGGAAAACTAGCTACCCTCTGTGCTATACAAAGTTATTACATATTATTAACTATATTCCCTATGCTGTACATGTACCCTTGTGTCTTATTTATTTTATAATTGGAGGTTTGTACCTTTCATTTTTATTTTTAAATTTTTTAACGTTTATTTATTTTTATTTTATTATTATTATTATTATTATTTTAATATGAAATTTATTGTCAAATTGGTTTCCATACAACACCCAGTGCTCATCCCAACAGACAGAGAGACAGAGCGTGAGCGGGGTAGGGGCAGAGAGAGAGGGAGACACAGATTCTGAAGCAGACTCCAGGCTCTAAGCTGTCAGCACAGTTTGTACCTTTTAATCTGCTTCACCTATTTTGCCTGTCTCCTCACCCTCTTCTCTGGCAATCACCAGATTGTTGTCTAAATCTAAGAATTTGTTTCTATTTTGTTTTAGTTTTTTTCTGCTCGTTTGTTTTATGTTTTTAGATTCCACATATAAATGAAATCATACATACTTGTCTTTGTCTAATTTATTTCACTTAGCATGCTACCAACTCCTTCACGTCCTCACAAATAACAAGATTTGATTCTTTCTTTTATGGCTAAGTAATATTCCATTGTGTATCTATACCACAGCATCTTGGGTCACTTCCATATCTTGGCTATTGTAAATAATGCTGCATTAAGCATTGAGATGCATATATTTTAAAAAAAATGTTTATTTAACTTTAAGAGAGAGAGAGAGAGCACCAGCGGGGGAGAGGCACAGAAAGAAAAGGGAGACCCAGGATCCAAAGCAGGCTCTAGGCTCTGAGTTGTCAGCACAGAGCCCAAAGTGGGCTCTAACTCATGAACTGGGAGATCATAATCTGAGCCCAAGTCAGACGCCCAGCTGACTGAGCTACCCAAGTGCCCTGGGATGCATATATATATTTTTAATTGGTGTGTTCATTGTCTTTGGATAAATACCCACATGTGAAATTGCTAGATCATGTGGTGGTTCTATTTTTAATTTTTTGAACACATTCCATACTGTTTTCCATAGTGGCTCTACCATTTTGCATTTTGACCAGTAGTTCATGAGGTTCCCTTTCTCCACATCCTTATTAATGCTTGTTATTTCTTGTCTTATTGATCATAGCCATTCTAACAGATGTGAAGTGATATCTCATTGTGGTTTTGATTTGCACTTTCCCAGTGATTAGTGATATGGAACACTTTTTTTTTTTTTTTTTGTCTGTTGGCCATCTGTATGTATTTTTTGGAGAAATGTCTATTCAGGTCTTCTGCCCCCCCCCCTTTTATGTTAAATTGGATTGTTGGTGTTTTTTGATATTGAGTTGTGTGGATATTAACTCTTTCTTTATTGGTTACATCATTTACAAATAACTTGGTTACCTTTTCATTTTGTTAATGATTTTTATCAGTGTTGAAAAGTATTTTGTTTAATGTGGTGTCATTTATTTATTCTTGTTTTTGTTGTCCTTGCCTGAGGAGGCAGATCCACACACACACACGCACACACAAAACCATTCATCAGACTGATTATGTCCAAGAGCTTAGTGCTTATGCTTTCTTCTAAGGGTTTAATGGTTTCTGATCTTAGTGCTTATGCTTTCTTCTAAGGGTTTAATGGTTTCTGATCTTACATGTAAGTCTTTAATCCATTCTGAGTTTGTTTTCATATACAGTGTAAGAAAGAGGTCCAGTTTCATTCTTTTCTATGTACCTGTCCAGTTTTCCCAGCACCATTTATTGAAGAGACTGACTTTTCCCCATTATATGTTATTGCATCCTATGTTGAAGATTAATTGAGTGTATAAGCATGGGTTTGTTTGTGGACTCTTTGTCCTGTTTCATTGATTGATATGTATGTGCCAGTACCACACTGTTTTGATTATTAAAGCTTTGTAATACAGTTTGATATCAGGAAGTGGATTCCTCCAGCTTTGTTCTTTCTCAAGATTACTTTGGCTATTTTTGGATTATTTGTTCTAATTCTGTGAAAAAATGTCATTAGTATTTTGATAGGAATGGTATTGAATCTGTAGAATGTTTTGGGTAGTATGGACATCTTAACAATATTAATTCTTCTAATCCATGAGCATGGTATATCTTTTCATTTGTATTGTTCTTCCAATTTCTTTCATCAGTGTCTTATAGATTTTAGAGTATTGGTCTTTCACCCCTTTGGTTAATTTATTCCTTAGGTATTTTATTGTTTTGGTGAAATTATGAATGATATTGTTTACTTAGTTTCTCTTTCTGATAGTTTATTATTAGTGTATAGAAATGAAACAGATTTATGCCTATTAATTTTGTATCCTGAAACTTTACTGAATGTATTTATTAGTTTTAGTAATTTTTTGGTGCTCTTCAGGGTTTTCTATGTACATAGTATCATATCATCTGCAAATAGTTTTATTCTTTTCCAATTTGGATGCCTTTTATCTTATTTTATTTTTTAATTTATAATTTTTTTATTTTTTAAAATTGAATTCATTTTGTTTTGTTTTACTTTTCTTTATTTTCTTTATTTTATTTTTTGCCTAATTAATATGGCTAAAACTTCCAATACTATGTTGAATAAAAGTGGCAAGAAAGAGTGGGCATCCTTGTCTTGTTCTTAATCAGAGGAAAAGCTTTCAGGTTTTCACCATTGAGTATAATGTTAGCTGTGGGTTTTTCGTAAATGGTCTTTGTTATGTTGAGGATACGTTCACTCTATGTCTACTTTTTTGAGAGGTTTTTTTTTTAATTGTAAATGGATGTCGAATGTTACCAAATTTTTTGTATGTATTGAGATGATCATAGAATTTTTATACTTCTTTTTGTTAATGTGGTGTATCATGTTGATTGATTTGTGGATATTGAACTATTCTTGCATTCTTAGAATAAATACCACTTAATCATGGTGCGTGATCCTTTTAATGTATTGTTAAGTTCAGTTTGCTAATATTTTGTTAAGAATATTTACATCAATGTTCATCAGGGACATTGGCTTGTAATTTTCTATTTTGTGGTATCTTTTTCTGGTTTGGGTATCAAGGTAACGCTGGTTTCATAGAATGTGTTTGGAAACTTTCCTTCTTCCTCCCCCCCTTCCTTCTCCTCCTCCTCCCCCTCCTCCTCTTTCTTCTCCTCCTCCTCCTCCCCCTCCTCCTCTTTCTTCTCCTCCCCCTCCTCCTCTTTCTTCTCCTCCTCTTCTTCCTCCTCCTCTTCTTCCTCCTCCTCTTCTTCTTCCTCCTCCTCCTCCTCTTCTTCTTCTTCTTCTTCCTCCTCTTCTTCTTCTTCTTCTTCTTCTTCTTCTTCTTCTTCTTCTTCTTCCTCCTCCTCCTCCTCCTCTTCTTCTTCTTCTCCTCCTCCTCCTCCTCCTCCTCCTCCTCCTCCTCCTCCTCCTTCTCCTTCTCCTCTTCTCCTTCTCCTTCTCCTTCTCCTTCTCCTTCTCCTTCTCCTTCTTCTTTTGTTCCTTGGAACAAAATAGTTTGAGGAAATGTTTGGTAGAATTCATCTTTGAATCCGTTTGGTCCTTGACTTTTGTTTGTTGGGAGTTTTTTGATTACTGATTCGATTTATTACTAGTAATTAGTCTGTTTAGATTTTGTATTTCTTCTTAATTCAGTGTTGAAATGTTGTATGTTTCTAGGAATTTATCCATTTCTTCTAGGCTGTCCCATTTGTTGGTATAGGATTGTTTATAGAAGTCTTGTATGATCTTTTGTATGTCTATAGTATGGTTGAAATTTCTCTTTCACTTCTGATTTAATTATTTGAATCATTTCTCTTTTTTTCATGATTAGTCTGCCTGAAGGTTTATCAGTTGTATTTATCTTTTCAAAGGACCATTTTAGTTTCATTGATCTTTTCTATTGTTTTTAGTCTCTATTTCATTTATTTTTTCTGATCTTTATTATTTCATTCCTTCTACTATGTTCTTTTTCTAGTTCCTTTAGGTGCAAGTTTAAGATTGTTTGAGATTTTTCTTGTTTGTTTACTTGGGCCTATAGTGCTATAAACTTGCCCCTTACAACTAATTTGCTGAGTCCCATAGATTTTGGAAAGCTGTGTTTCCATTTTCATTTGTAAATAGGTATTTCTTCTTATTTCCTCTTAGATTTCTTCATTGACACATTCGTTGTTTAGTAGAATGCTTTTTAGCCTCACATGTTTGTTTTTCCAGTTTTCTTCTTGTAACTGATTTCTGGTTTCATACCCTTGTGGTTGAAAATTTATTTTTTTTAAATTTATTGAGGGTTGTTTTGTGGCCTGACATGTGATCTGTCCTGGAGAATGCCCTGTGTGTACTGGAGAGAATGTGAATTCTGCTGTTTTTGGATGAATGTTCTGTATACATCTATTAAGTCCATCTCGTCTAATGTTGTCATTTAAGACCAATGTTTTCTTATTGACATTCTGCCTGGATAATCTATCCATTAATGTAAGTGGGATATTAAAGTCTTCTACTCTTGTTTTACAGTCAGTTTTTCTGTTTATGTCTGTCAATACTTGCTATATGCATTTAGTAGCCCCTATGTTGGGTGCATAGATATTCATAAGTTGTATATCCCCTACTTAGATTATTACATATGCTCTTTTCTGTCTTTTGTTGCAGTCTTTATTTTAAAGTCTATTTTGGGGCCACTTGGGTGGTTCAGTCAGTTGGGGGTCTGACTTCGGTTCAGGTCATGATCTCACCACTCAAGAGTTCAAGCCCCGCATCAGGCTCTGTGCTAATAGCTCAGAGCCTGGAGCCTGCTTTGGATTCTGTCTCCATCTCTCTGCCCCTCCCCTGCTTGCTCTCTCTCTCTCTCAAATATAAAAAATAAAACATAAGAAATAATTTTAAAAAAGAGTCTGTTTTGTCTGATGTAAGTATTGGTATCCTGCCTTATGTTTTTGTTTATATTTGAATGAGATAACTTTTCCATCCTTTCACTTTCACTTCACCTTGTGTGTGTTGTTAACTCTGAAATGAATCTCTTGTAGGCAACAGGTATGCACGTCCGTTTTTTTAGCCATTCAGCCACCCTATGTATTTTGATTGGAACATTTAGTCCATTTACATTTAAAGTAATTATTGAGGGGCGCCTGGGTGGTTCAGTCGGTTAAGCATCGACTTCGGCTCAGGTCATGATCTCGCGGTCCGTGAGTTCGAGCCCCGCATCGGGCTCTGTGCTGACAGCTCAGAGCCTGGAGCCTGTTTCAGATTCTGTGTCTCCCTCTGTCTCTGACCCTCCCCTGTTCATGCTCTCTCTCTCTCTGTCTCAAAAATAAATAAATGTCAAAAAAATTTAAAAAAAATAAAAAATAAAAAAATAAAGTAATTATTGATAGATACATACTTATTGCCATTTTGTTGATTGCTTTCTTGTGGTTTTGTAGTTCTTCTCTGTTCTTTTATCCTTCTTTTGTTCTCTTTCCTTGTGATTTGGTGAGTTTCTTTAGTGTTATTCTTGGATTCCTTCCTCTTTATTTTTTGTGTATCAAAGGTATTTGGTTTGTGGTTAGCATGAGGTTCATATATAACATCTTATGTATATAGCAGTCTAATTTGATGGTCACTTAAGTTCATGCATTGTAAAAGTACTACATTTCTGGGGGGCACCTGGGTAGCTCAGTCGGTTGAACATCTGACTTTGGCTCAGGTCATGATCTCACTGATTGTGAGTTCACGCCCCATGTCAGGCTCTGTGTTGACACCTCAGAGACTGGAGCCTGCTTTGGATTCTGTGTCTCTCTCTTTCTCTGCCCCTTCCCTGGTCTCTCTCTCTCTCAAATATAAAAATACATACATACATACAGTACATTTTTACTCTCCCTCACCATATTTTATGTTTTTGATGTTATAATTTGCATCTTATTATTTTGCGTATCCCTTGACTAATTACTTTAGGTCTAGATGATTTTACTATTTTATTCTTTTAATCTCCATACTAGTTATATATGTGGTTGATCTATTACTTTTACTATATGTTTATCTTTGCCAGTGAGATATTTTTTCCTTCATAATTTTCTTCTTTCTAGTTAGGACCTTTTCTTTTTCATTTTAAGAAGTCCCTTGAACACTTTTTGTAAGACCAGTTTGGTGTTGACAATCTTTAGCTTTTGTTTGTTGGAGAATCTCCTTATCCCTTCTTCAATTTTGTGTGATGACTTTGTCCCGTAGAATATTCTTGGTGGTATTTTTTTCCTTTCAGTACTTTTTTTTTTATGTTTATTTTTGAAGGAGAGAGAAACAGAGTGCCAGCGGGGGCGGGGCAGAGAGGAAGGGGGACACAGAATCCGAAGCAGGCTCCAGGCTCCGAGCTGTCAGCACAGAGCCTTATGCGGGGCTCAAACTCACAAACCATGAGATCATGACCTGAGCCAAAGTTGGACACTTAACCTACTGAGCCACCCAGTGTTCCCCTTTCAGTACTCTTTAAACTTTTTATTTTTTGAGAGAGAGAGGGCACACACAAGCAGGGGATGGGCAGAGGGAGAGGGACAGAGAGAATCCCAAGACTGATGTGAGGTTCAGTCTCATGACCATGAAATCATGACCTGATCCAAAATCAAGAGTTGGATGCTTAATTGAGCAACACATGTGCCCTCTTTTCAGCATTTTTAATATATTATGCCACTCCTTCTGGTCTATGAATTTTCTGCTGAAAATTCAGCTAATATTCTTCTGGAAGTTTCCTTATTAATAACTACTTGTTTTTCTCTTGGTGCTTTTAAGATTCTCTCTTTAACTGTTGATTCTTTCATTATAATGAGTCTTAGTGTGGGTCTCTTTGGGTTCGTTTTATTTGGGACTGTTAGTGCTTTCTGGATTTGGATGTCTCTTTCTTTTTTCTTTTCCTTAAGATTTTATTTTTAAGTAATCTCTATACCCAACATAGTGTTCGAATTTACAACCCCAAGATTAAGAGTTGCTTCTTCCATGGACTGAGCCAGCCAGGTGCCCTTGGATATCTGTTTTTTTCACCAAATTAGGGAAGTTTTCATCCAATATTGCCTCATCTAGTTTTCCTCAGCCTTTTTCTCTCTCGTTTTCTGGGACCGCTACTATGTGAATGTTATTATGCTAGATGTTCTCCCAGAGTTTCCTTAAGCTATCTTTTTTTCCCCCTCTTCTTTTTCTTTTTGTTGTTTTGGCTGGGTGATTTTCATCATCCCATCTTTCAGATCACTGATTGATTCTTCTGTGTCATCTGATCTGCTATTGATTGCCTCTAGTGTATTTTTCATTTCAGTTTTTGTATTCTTCACCTCTGATTGGTTCTTTTTTGTAGTTCCTATCACTGTTATCACTGTGTTCATTAATTATTTTGCTGAGTTCAGTGAATATCTTTATGATTATTACTTTGAATTCTTAATGTGACAGATAGCTTTGTTTTAATTCTTTTTCTAAGGTGTTTTTCTTGCTCTTTTCTTGAGAACATATCCCTCTGTCTCCTCATTTCGCCTAACTTCCTGTTTCTTTGTGTTAGGTAGATCATTTATGTCTCCCCATCATAAAGGAGTGGCTTTGTGCAGAAGGAGTCCTATGGGTAACCTTGGTAACCTGAGCCAGCTGCCCTAGAAGTACCCCCTGTGTGGGCTGCATGTACCTTCCTTTTGTGGCTAGGTTGTGATTGGTGCAGACTCACTGTTTTGCAGGACTGTCCCCCGGTGCATCTGTCTGTGAGGTCTTGTTGTGACTGCTGTTGGCATACCAGTAATCAGGGCTGGCCCCTGGCATCTCTCACTGAGAGGCCTGGATATGACTGTTATGGGCCCACTGGGTGTGCTGTCAATTCTTGGTATAGCTGGCTACAGGCTTGGCTGTGACAGTGATAGCATACCGATGGGCAAGATAGGCCTCCAGTGAGACTTGCTGTGAGGTCTGGCTGCAACTTTTGTAGATGTTTTAGTGTACTGGGCTGATCCCCTCAGACAGAGGTGCCCAGGAAGAATTCTGGTGCTGGCTGAGGCCACCTGTTGGGAGTGGTGGGGGTGGTGAGCCCCTTGAAAAGGGCTCTGGTGATGGCCATGGGGGCCTGTCAGGTGTGGCAGGGTGGTGAGCTGTTTGGAAGGGGCTCTGGGCCACGTGGGTGGCATGGGCCATTGAGTCTGCAGGAAATGCTGGAGTGAGTAAGTAGATGGAGAGAGTATCAGAGCTCCATGAGAGCCAGGCCAGCTAGGTAGAAGGGAAGGGCCAAAAAAACGGTGCCTGCTAGTGCTTTCATCCTTGGAAAACTTTTCAACAGATCCCCATAATATATCAAGTTCCTATGTATGCTTAGGTCAACTTCTTACCTCTTTTCTGTTCACTGGCTTATTTTTCTCATTCTGAGGCAGTATCACATTGTTTTATTGTTTTGATGTTATATAAATTATTGATACATGGTAAGACATGTTGTTTGAAGATGTTTTTCTTGAAACATATAACAAGAAAACAAGACATTGTTTTTGATATAACAAGACGTTGACCTTTTTTGTTTTTTTTTTTATTTTTTTATTTTTTTATTTTTTTAAATTTTTTTAACATTCATTTATTTTTGAGACAGAGAGAGAGAGAGCATGAACAGGGGAGGGTCAGAGGAAGAGGGAGACATAGAATCTGAAACAGGCTCCAGGCTCTGAGCTGTCAGCACAGAGCCTGACGCGGGGCTCGAACCCACAGACTGCGAGATCATGACCTGAGCTGAAGCGCTTAACCGACTGAGCCACCCAGGCACCCCCTTTTTTGGTTTTTAAATCTTCACAGCTATAAAGGGTAGCAGGTGTATAAATACTAGTATGTAGTTTGGTCATTCATCTGCTCTCAGAAAAAAAATTTAAGCAACTGTATATTGAATAACATTATTTTGCATAGTTTTACAAAAATGTGATTAAGTTTACAAGAATAGTCACTATGCATAAGACCCTCTAGGGCTATATGCTACTGTAGACAAGTATTTTAACAGATAATGCACTAGGGCTGGAGGCAGTGGATCAATTTTCCAATAAAGTTCATTTATCTTATATTTTTCACTGTATATAATTTTCTTTATTGGTTGCTTGTGGAATAGCATTACATGTTTAGATTTTCTTGCTTTCACTTATGCAGATTCACTTTCTATATTTATACTGATGTTTTGCACCCTATTTATTTTTCTGCTTTTATTATGAGTCACAGTATGTACATTACCATTTTCGTCACTCCTTTTAATCTTTAGTGAACTACTTTATACTATGGATATATTTTCTTTAAATTTGGACGATGAAAAATGCATATTTAACAAATTGAAATGACAGTATTCAGTAGACTTGAAAACACTGTGAACAGACAGTATTTTCATATAGTTGAATGTTATACAAGATTTTGTGATGAGTACAGTCCAAAAAGCACATGTACAACTCTAAAAGCTTAGACATTGTTAAGATCTAATGAGATCTTAGCAAAAATTAAAATTCACCTTAAGTGTCAAATTTATGAAATAAATGGGGAAAAAATGTAACATTAAAAAAAAAAGGTTACAATTGCCAGACTGAGGATCCTTTGTAGACTATGAGGAACCATCCAGGGACTGAGGAAAACACTTTGAAACACACTGTCCTAAAGCATTTACTTCACAGTTTAAAAGCTCTATACTGTGTTCAGAAAAGTAAAACTCAAACAACCTAAAGACCTGTGAGTTGACAAGAGACTTGTACTAACAGCTTCAAATGCAGCCAGACCTATATTCCAGCAAGTATTACCTTAAATTTCATCTTGTTACCCAGGAAATCCCCTATGATAGATCATCATACTGTCCATATGCTTCCAGTGAACATAGTTATTTATCAAAGGATAGTCATTTTTGTGATCTGGAAAGTTTATGTAGATGTTGTAATTGTATTTTTAATTCTTTATGGTAATCATGCCCCAGATTAAAAAATTTTTAAGTATGGGACCATCTGGGTGGCTCAGTCAGTTGAGTGTCCAACTCTTGACTTTGGCTTAGGTCTTGATATCACGGTTCTTCATGGGATCGAGCAGCATGTTGGGCTCTACACTGACAGCGTGGAACCTGCTTGGGATTCTGTCTCCCCCTCTCTCTGCCCCTCCCATGCTTACATGCATTCTCTCTCTCTCTCAGAATAAAATTTAAAAAACTTAAGTATGAAAAGGCTTTAAAAAACCCCATACAGTATCCATGTCCCTCACCTCCAAATCCCACTCTTTAAAAGCAAGCACTTTAGGCAGATGCTGACGCCCTGGAATCACCCGCGCGGCTCAGCCATGGTCAACCCCACCATGTTCTTTGACATAGCCGTGGACGGCGAGCCTTTGGGCCACGTCTCCTTCGACTTGTTTGAAGACAAAGTCCCCCAAACAGCAGAGAACTTCCGTGCTCTGAGCACTGGGGAGAAAGGATTTGGTTACAGAGTTCCAGCTTTCACAGGATCATCTCGGGATTTATGTGCCAAGGTGGTGACTTCACACGCCATAATGGCACCGGAGGCAAGTCCATCTACGGGGAGAAGTTTGACGATGAGAATTTCATCCTGAACCACACAGGTCCTGGCATCCTGTCCATGGCAAATGCTGGACCCAACACGAACGGTTCCCAGTTTTTCATCTGTACCACCAAGACCGAGTGTTTGGACGGCAAGCCCGTGGTGTTTGGCAAGGTGAAGGAGGGCACAAACATCGTGGAAGCCGTGGAGCCCTTTGGGTCCCGGAATGGCAAGACCAGCAGGAAGATCACCAATGCTGACTGTGGACAAATCCAATAAATTTGACTCGTGTTTTATCTTAACTACCAGACCATTCCTTCTGTAGCTCGGGAGTGCTCCCCTCCACCCCCATCTGCTCGAAATCTAGAGTCGCTATGCTCCCGCCACAGTTCTATGGGTCCCGTGTCCTCCTTACTCCCCTCTAAGTTTAGCTGGATTGCAGAGTGAAGTTTATGATCATGAAATAAAGGCTAAACAACAACAACAACAACAATAACAACAACAACAACAAAGCAACCACTTTAAATTGTTAGATTTTGTCCTCTGTATTTACCTTTGTATCTCTATATATTTATTGCTTTCTCTTAATTCATCAATTCTAAGAATTTTCTGTGTTTATAGCAAATAATAATTTTTGCCCTCTTACATAGTTTGTCCACCTCTTTTTTTCAATATGGTACAACCACAACATAATTTTTTAGTTAAATTCATGTAGTATTTCCGTTAGTATATTCAAGTATTTTTCTTCAGTGGACCAAGTAGTGCCCCACTCCCCCACCAGGAGTTGTTTCATGGTTTCATTTGCTTGTCATTCTTCAATCCTCTTTGTCTTTTCCAAATGATTTTTTAGTTCAATCTCTCTGCAACTCTCAAGAGTCAATGTTCACATCCAGGTTTGATACTCAAAACCAAACCAAACAAACCTTTTCTCTCCTCTTGTTCATTACTTAGTTTTTCCATCCTACCTTCTTAGAGATTTCCTAGACTTATTTTCCATGTCTCCTAGGGGTATCTTTAATTCTGCTATAATATTTTTAGTCTTCCAGAATTCCTCATTTGTTCTCAAGATTTAAAAAAAATAGGATCCAATTCTTTGGTTGTGGTTGTGAAATCTTGTACATCTGAAAATCTCTTCTCTGCAGTTTGTTTTTCCCCTGCTTCTCCCCCTTGCCTGACACCTTTTAAACTCATGGCAGGGCTGGGTGGGTTAGAGGTGAGGGTTTTTTCTCATTCAGGAAGGGGTGTCCCTTGACCTCTTGGTGACCCTAGGTTTCCCATTCATGTGTAAGCATGGACATTCAGAGGCTCACTGAAAACTCCCTGTGAGTAGTGGGTCTTACTGACCCACTTACTGACAAGCTTCACTGTAGGTCAGTAGTGTGTTCATTTGTCACTCTTTATTGGTCTCCTCCAGGAGTAGTTATCTACAGGTTGTTTCTCTGGACCAGTTTTTCAGGGGAGACCTGGATTCTTATTGCGTTCACTTCTGGAATCACCCATACCTTTCTTGGTACCTGGTATCTCCTTTTCCTGAGGTTTTCAGAAATGATTCAGGGCAAATTGACTTGTTTTCCACTGGTATCTACCTTTACCTGCATTGGGTGTTTCTTTGTCTGGTAAATGCATTCCCATTCCCCTATTCACTTCTGATTTAAACATGGTTTAGGGAATGTGGATTTATTTTAGGATCATCTAAAATTGACTTTCTTTTATTCTCATTTTTGGGCTGATTTTAAAGTGAATAAGGGATCAAAAGGTATTTTCTTTGCCATTTTGTTCTTGGTAGTGGGATTAGTCTTGTCTGAACTGTTAATTCTTCCTTCAGCTGCTGAATTGTCCACAGCCAAAGTCAAGGGCATAATATCAACCCAGGAGGAGAAGAGCACTGTACTTTGGGAGTAAAAGACTCATTCAGATTTGCCCTGCTAATTAATCCAGATGTCCCATGATTCTTAATAATTCAAGAAAGTATTCATAGCATGTTGCACTAAAATCCTCAAAAAGAATCCTTAAAATACTCACGGAAATCCTGTTCCCGAGTTCTCAGGATTTTTGAAGATGTGGAATACTTAGTTTCAGGCAGCTAACAGGACTTAATTGCTTAATTGCTTAATAAAGCAATAAGATGAATGACGGAGGACATTCACTAGAGCACTTATAGATACTATAGATTTCTAAATAAGGAAACATATCTCTCAGAAGTCCAGGAAGAAGTATACTCTGAAACATCAAATCACTGATGTTTCACTAATCTTTCAGTACCTCAGTTTTTAATCACCTCTAAGTGGATATAATAGGTACTACTACATGGCATAATTATGAGAAATCATTGAGTTAATATTTGTAAAGTGCTTAGAACAGTGTCCAGCACATGGCAAATCCCATACAAGTTTTTAAAAATAAAACAACATAACAAAAAAAGATATAAAGTCAAAATAAGTGAGGAGGATGAGACATATGGAAAACAAAAGGTTTGAAGACAAAATGCAGTGCACAAAAACATGCCCATGAAATCCTTTACGTTAATAGGAAGCAGAATCACAGTCTTAGCTTTGAGCTTTATGCTTCCAAGAGAAAATAGAAAGGCAATCAGTTATATGATTCATAGAGCCCATAACTTACAAACAAGAGCTAGTATTGTTCCTTATATGAAGAGCAGAGATAAATACATCCCTGGGTCCTAATATCTATTGTTTCCCCAAAGTTTCTTGCAGTTATTGAAGCAACAGGTTTTATTGGCCTATGTGTCATTATCCTTTTCAGTCACATCATAAATATACCATTGAGAGCAATCTGGGTCTGCAGCAAACTACAGAAGGTGGACCTCTGGGTTGGTTACAGACTATCTTTATGGCCTGGCTTAGTCTAGGACTGACTTGGAGAATGTCCTTAGGAAGGCAGCTTATCTTCCAGGACTCAGTTACCTAAAATTAAAAACAAAAGGCAGCGTTGGGAGCAGAGCCTGGCACATGATAAACACTCAAAATCCACTTAATGAGTAATTTCAGCCATTTTATTGAAAAACATTATATAATGGGTGATACACATTTTGCCTTATTTGGGTAAATTCAAAATATAACTTAACCTCTTTCGGATGACTCAGTTCCACCACAGTGAACATCACCAATGGCCTCAGGGGGTGGTGAGATGCACAAGCTTGTCTGCTCCTGCACTCTGCTTCACAATGATGTATCTTTTATTCTGATGTATGTTTTGAAGTTCTCACTTCTGCATCCAAAGTAGTTGTCCGGTTTCTTTTTTATTACTGTGTGTGTGCCGCTTCTCTTAGCCTTCTCTTTTCCCTTTGTATATCTGTTATTTTCCTTCTGATGGTGAATAAGAAGTTGGCTTATTGGGATGTAAGAATTGTACCTAACATAGAAGTAAATAAGCCCCGAGCGATGACCAGAGGGTGGGTAAAATGCACAATTTTGTGTACATGCTCTGTAAGATTCCTTTTTTGGAATCTTACCTCTTGTCTGACCTCTTGTCTTCCTATTTAATCATGGTTGTGTTCTGGATAGCAGAGTTTTGCAGATAACTGATCCTCAGACAAATGCAATATTAATCTACACAGGATACAGTATTATGCTGAGTAAGGGGTCGAAGGGAGAGCTTTCATGTAAAATATTGCATGAGGAGGAGGTTGTAGAAGTGTTTCTGGGAAAGTCCTCTTATTGTACATAATAGATTAGTTAAGCAAGAGCTCCAGGTGAGTGGGGACTAGATAAACCAGACTGTAGCATTGAGTCATCTAACGTAGGAGACAGAGGTGTTGAAGGCTCAGGGCTTGGAAATTGAATGTCCTAGATATCCATCTGTACCCATTTGAAACATCGCTTGCCTGTCCTTGGAGCAAGAGTTTGGGGTTAGTCATTGCCTCTCTTCATCGTTTTCATATTTTGTGGGTAGAGTAAAAAGAATGTTCCTTTATTCTCTGAATGTTTTGCATATTATATCCAATTTTCATTAAGTCATTTAATTGTTTTACCAAAATTATTTTTAGTAACCTAGATATTTTTGAGAATGGCACAACAAAATGCATGGACAATATAACACAATATGACCTTAAGGAATTCATTTTTAGTATCATGAACTAGGATAACTGAAATCAGTTTAGTTTTATAAGTGGATCAATGTAGTTCAGTACACTTGAGAAGTGAAGTAAGATTATCCAGATAATAAGGGATATATAGTCTGTAATGAAGAAATAAATCCTTGACATTTTTTTTTTTTGGCCAAAAAAAGTGTTACCCAACATATTACTTGCACAGTCAGTGAAGAATTTATTAAGAGTATTTTAAAATGTTACAAAATTTAGACCACTCTTCCCACCTCTTTGGGCGTATTATTTTCCCATTTTAATAATTTACAATTGAGCTTGTTGATGCTTCTGCCAAGTTAATTAATGAAATGGAGTGTTTGGAACCCTGACGTATTTATTCCTCAGAAAACAAACCGTTTATGTTTGTTTCTGAAATTTTTCCCCACGCTTCTACCGTCTTGGTCCCTATCAAGTTCTATCCAAGAGATAAATGCATCTTTCTTGTAAAAAATGGGCTTCATAATGGGTGATTATTGCATTGTTAATGGGCTTCTTCAATTTACTTCAATTTACTTTGAGGTCATATAATCACTACATTATCCCAACTATAAATAAATTGCTTAAATTGAGGTCAAAGGTAGCCTAAGGAAGAAACCTTCTTCAGTGAGCCACCTGAGCCCACTCCCAGAATTCATTGACTTGCATACCCAACACATGCTGGGTATCGATTCAACATGCCCTCCAGTGAATCAGCCGCCTTCTACTTTTTTCTAACCTCATCATTCAGAGAGCTTGGAAGCTATCAAGACTGTCTTCACTGATAAATGGCAGCAAGGCTTACACTGGGGATGAGAGCTAGGAAAGAGGACTGAATTTTTGCTCATGGAGAACATGAAGTGAAAGAAAGACTTCTCTCCGCTGTACCAAAAGGTGAGGGAGGAGGTGGTTCTTCTCAGAAAAACTGCAATATTTTAATATACTTTTCTTTCTTCTGGCCATGGAAGAACCTATATATTTACCATCTGGGATTTTCTAAGTCTCCACTTAAGTAAGTTGTCTTTATAAGAAGACTAAAATATGTAGAGACCTAGGAAGACATTTTTAAGCAGGGGGATATTTTTGGGTTTTCCATGCCTATCTAATGACCCTATTCAAAAATGAAGAGTTGATAGAAGTTTCACCAAATTTATGATTCACATTTCTATTTTATACAGAGCATTATAGGAAAAATTTTGAGACTTTTACAGTGATCTCATGTCTATTGATGAGCAAGAAGAGATGCTTGAACCTGTTTCAAAATTAATGTAGGTTAAGAGGCAGTTCACTCAATTCTGTATTTTGTGTAACTTTTTTTGGTAGCCATTGGGGGTGGGGGGAAAGAGCCAAAAACCAAACACTCAGTAATAGACACATTAACCATTGTTAAGACTCTTCATGAAGGAGAGAGAGCATTTTTCTCCTCTTGGACATAGGTTGTAAATGCCAAGAAGACATGATTATATATTCTAAAACATGTAACAGTATCATATAGATGATTTCAATAGATTAATTTCAGTTTGAATTGATGAAGAGCTGAAAAGATACAACACTCTAAGATAAGCACTTAGATTCATTATCAGTGAAGGTTGTGTTTGGATTTATTATCTTGCCCTGCGTATTAAAGACTTGTTTTTGTTCTATGTGGGGTGTGTGTGTGTGATACACATGTTAGACACAAACTAGTATTATCTTACTATTTGTAGGGGGTTCTTTCCCTAAATGAGGCATTTCTTTCTTTCCCTCAGAAAAGTATAGATAGGATAATTTCATTTGCTAGATAGATAGTAATTTACTGCATACAAAGTTTTAATAGTAAGTTAAAATGATTTGAAATAAATCATTTGCCAAAACAATGCTTTTGTATCTGTGTCAGATGGTGTTTTCCAAAGATGTCTAAAGATAACTCTAGTCCTACATTATCTTCTACAATATTATTTTTATACTTTCTTACCAAGAGGTGGTTTATTTCTCTATTTTCTTATACAGTATTTGGATAAGCCCTGTGATTGCTCTGACATATGGTATACAGTGGAAGTGACACTGTGCTAGTCCTGGTATAGCCATTAACTCCATTTTATTTATCTTCTCTGCTTTTATACTATCTCCCTCTTAGAGCTGCCATGCTATGTATGTAAGCCCAAGGCAAAGTCAACATAGAAAAGCCATGTGCAGGTACTCTAGTTAGCAGCCCCAGCTGATCCCCCAGTGAAGTTGCTATCAGCCATTTGAGTGTGCCAGTGAAGTCGCTATCAGCCATTTGAGTGTGCCATCTTGGATGTCCAGCCCAAGTGAGCATTTAGATCACAGTATCCTTAGTTGATCTCTAACTACCACTGAATGAGAGATCCCAAGGAAGAACCACCCCACTGAACCCAGCTAATCCATAGAACCATGAGACAAGGTACTTTACTTTATTGAAACCGTGGATACACATCATAGAAATGTGTATCCTAGATTGTAAGTTTCTCTAGGTAAGGAAATAAGACTATTTAGCTTTAAAAAAAAGACTATTTAGCTTTGACTCTCTAGCATTCAACAGTGTTTTGTATTTAGTAGGTATTCAACAAACATTTGTTAACTGAATAACTCTTCCCTTTAATATTACCCTCAATCCAATTCTTCTACTCATTAATATATGTCTTCAATTGCAGTGAGTTATTTTATATAGTGAATTTATAGTCCTATCCCATGATTGCCAAAGAATGTGATTCTGATGAGTTGACAAGTTCCAGCACATTTTTGTGAGGTGATTAGTAATGTTGATATTTATATAAGATTTTATTGATGTTATATACATGCACATGAGTTTATATCAGTATTTATATATAAAGCAGTCTAAATATTTAAAATTTTTTGACCCTATTGATTCAAACAGGATGGTGAAGTTCATTTTTTATAGTAACTAAATAAAGTATTTAACTAAGATTATGGGTGTGTGATTTATCTTCTTATGATAATATTCTCAAATATTTTAGATGCATTGTTAACTAACAAAATGATAATTTGTAGTATTTACTAATTCATAAAAAATGATAATAGACTGTCTTAGCATTTTCTTTCAGGTAGGTAACTATACTTTAAATCATATACAACAATAAAACATTATTGGACTGAGCATGGTTTTACAGGCAAGCATTGACTTGATAATCTCAGTGAACCTGGATGCTAATGTAAACAAGCTCTACCCCTTACTGCTTGGTGATCACACCCTAATTAGTCAACCTCTCTGCTCATTTTCTTCAAATCTCCTAGAGTTTGCAAAGTGCCTGCATTGACATGATAGATGATCAAAAAAATCCCTTTGCTTCCCTCTGTTGGTGTAGGATCAGTCCAGTTCTAGTATTTTTCCCTTTCACACAGCCTCCATGTTGGTATTCTTAATAGGTTAGGGTCAAAAAAAAAAAAAGTGGCTACCACGAGCTTGGAGTCTTTACAATGATCTCAGTTACATCTGTCAACTTATTCTTGACTCTTTCCTTCTTTGTTTCTTCTAATTTCAGTCCTAGTTCTACTCTTGTGGCATTACTAAGTTGAATTATTCCTTCCTCCCTTCCTTCCTCTCAGAAACTGAATAAAGTGGGCAACACCAAAGTTGTAGAGCACCAAAGTGACAAAATTTCATGAAGGTCTGTGGTGAAGTGAGGGAGAGGCTCACTGCCCATTTTGTGTTATGTTCACCTAACAAAGAGATTGCTCCCAAGAATGTAAACTCTCTGAAGGTAGTTGGAACCACAGGTGGCCACGTTCCAGTAAGAGTTCCTGTGAAGTAGAGAAACCGGCTTGCAGAGTGAGAGAATAAAAAGTACTTGTAGAATCAAAAGCAGAAATGAGACCCTAACAGCTTTCCAGGCAGTTTCCAGCCTTGTGGGTCTGGCTCCATTCCTGCCCTTGGGGTTGCATAAGATATTTCTGAAACCTTACAATAAATCCCTCGTGCTTTTGTGCTTGAGGTAGTTCAAATTGGATTGTGTTGAGGACATCATAGAGTCTTGATCAGTTATTATCCCTTCCAATGCCTAAGAGATGTATAATAAATTTTAAAAGCAAATATATGAAAGGAGGATGTGATGTTTAATTTCATATGTCAATTTGAGTGGACTAAAGATGTCCAGACTGTACAACATTACTTCTGGATATGTCTGTGTGAGTGTATCTGGAAGAAATTAGTATTGGATTCAGTAGAATGAGTAGAGATCTGTCCTCACCGATGTGTGTAGGCTTTATCTAATCTACTGGGGACCTGAATAGAATGAAAAGGTGGAGGAAGGGTGAATTCTCTCTCTCTTCAAGAGCTGAGACATTCATCTTCTCCTGCCCTTGCATATTGGGGCTGCTGCTTCTTAGGCCTTCAGAGTCTTGGACTTATACCAGCTGTTCCCCATTTCTCAGACCTTTGGACTCAGACTAAATTCCACCACTGGCTCTCCTAGTTTTCTAGCTTGCAGATGGCAGATTGTGGGCCTTTCAAACTCCATAACTGCATGAGCAAATTTCTATTACAAATTCCCTTCCCTCACCCCACATCCCTGACATTTGAACAACATGGGGCCTGGAGGTCCCAACTGCCAACACAGTAAAAAATCCACATATAACTTTGCCCCAAAACTTAACTACTAATAGCTTACTATTGACTGAAAGCTTTGCTAATAACATAGGCAGTTGTGAACACATATTTTGTATATGTATTATATTCCATTTTCTTAAAGTAAGCTAGATAAAATATTAAGAAAATCCTAAGTAGACCCATGTACTACTGTGTTCAAACCTGTGTTGTTTAAAGGTCAACTGTTGTGTTTTTACATATACATCTACATATATATGTGTGTATACACAGACACATGTATATACATACACAGTTGGTTATATACACATTGTATCTGTACCTATCTATATTTATATATGTACATGTTGTTATATATTATATATTCCATTGGTTCTATTTCAGGGAGAACCTTGACTGATACAGAGGATATGGGATTAATCTATGCCACTACTTTTTTTCGTAAATATCTCCAGTATTGCCCTGCATTTTTATAACTCCATTCTGTGTTTTTATTAGCTATGTACAATTTTTTTCACTTGTCCCTCCTTCACTGTTTACTTCTTTGTCACTTTCTTCTTCCCAGTTCTGTTATTTTTATAGTCCTTTTCAACATCTTTTCATTAACTTTTGTCCATGTTGCTTTTTTATTGAGCGTCTGTGTGCAATTTCTCACATTTGTCTCCTCTCACTTATTACCTTTGAAAAAATTGTAAGATCAGAGAGTGGAAAGACTTGTTCAACCACCAGGCTAGGCTGCCTTCCTTTTGCCATTTTCTACTGCAAGCAGTTCTGAAGAGTTCAAAATGCTATCCCTGGCCTAGTCTGAACAATTGGAAGGGATCTGCAGACAAGAGCTAAGGTTACGTTGTAAGCACTGCAGGGACCTGTCTCCAAACACTCTATGTGCAACCCAGTCAATGAAAACATTTTAGAGTGTCCTTTCCCAAAGCTGGATACTCTACTGGGACTCTTACTTGCTGAAGTGCATAATACACGACCAGAAATCTGCAATAATTTCTCTGGTAGCAGCTTTTCTTCAGAGTTCTTCCTGTCCTCAGGCCACTCTTCATCCCTAAGGTTCTGTCCAGGGCAAATAGTTGTTTGCAGGTCATCATTACTCTCAGTTAGGGCCTTACAGAGTTTATGCTGAGATTTCTGGGGCATTACCATCAGGAGGCAAGCAGGAGTCATGTGGTATGCGCAACTTTTGCATTTGGTCTCACTCATTTTTCTAGAAGCCCTGGTACCAAGTTCATCCCCCTTATGGATATGTCTAACTTAGGTGTCTTTGGAACTTTGACCCAGACCTAGATTCTGGAACGTTCATAGGGGCATAAATGCAAATTTAGTTCTAGGAATAGCTCAAGGGTTTGCCACTTCCCCAAAATGAACATATCTTCCTTTCCTCCCAGCTCCCCAAATAAACTTTCACCTATTTCCCAACCTCCAAATGTCAACCAAATTTCCAATTTGACAGAAAACTCAGAATCTTATATTTTGTGCCATCCCAAGTTATTTGACTACTCTTTCCTTTTTATTCCCAAGATGGAGGATGAACATTCATGGCTCAGAATGTATCCCTTGTACTTAGAATGAGCAAATGAATAGATCTCTCCATAGTCCTTACTGCACAAATCACCAACAATGTATTAATGGCATTGTTATTTGACAGCTCAGAAGAAAATCTTGCTAGAAAATAAATTTATTGTCCTTGGCAGTGGTTACTACCTTGCTGCTTCCTGTGTAAAGGCTTTGAAAGCCTTTTGTGGCATCAAGTAGCACTATTTCCCTTGGCATTGCCAAATTATTTTATTTTTTATTGATGTATAATTGACATATAATATTCTATTAGTTTGAGGTGTGTATGATAGCGATTCAAAATTTTTACGTTATGAAATGATCCCCATAAGTCTAGTTACCATCTCTCACCATATAAAGTTATTACAGTATTATTGACTATATTCCCTATGCTGTATATTTCATCCCTATGACTCTTTTACTTTGTGACTCTCAATCTCCCTCACCTATTTTGCCTGCCCTCCCAGCCCCTTCCCCTCTCTGGTAACCAACAGTTAGTTTCCTGTATCTGTAAGTCTGATTTTATTTTGTATTTTAGTTTCCATGTAAGAAATCATATGATATTTGTCTTTCTCTACGTGACTTATTTCATTTAGCATAATAACCACTAGGTTCATACATGCTGTCACAAATCACAAGATTTCATTCTTTGTATGACTAAGTAATGCTCCCTTGTATGTATGTATATACCACATTCTACTTGATCTGCTCATTTATTGATGAGCACTTGGGTTGCTTCCACGTCATTGCTATTGTAAATAATGGTGCACTGAACATAGGGGTGCATATATCTCTTTGAATTGTTGTTTTTGTTTTTGTTCAGATAAATAGAAGTGGAATTTCTGGATCTTGTGGTGGTTCTATTTTCAATTATTTTTTTTCATTTTATTTATTTTAGAGAAAGATAGATTTGGAGGAGAAGGGCAGAGAGAGAGAGAGAGAGGATCTTAAACAGGATCCATGCTCAATATGGCACCTGACGTAGGGCTCATCCTACTACTATGGGATTATGACCTGAGCCAAAACTAAGTGTCAGACACTTAACTGACTGAGCCACTCAGAAACCACTTTAATTTTTTTGAGGAACTTCTATATTGTTTTCCATAGTGGCTGCACCAATTTATATTCCCACCAATAGTGTATAAAGGTTCCCTTTTCTGCACATCTTGGTCAACACTTTTTTTTTTTTTTTTTTTTTTTTTGCAACAGCCAGTTTGATAGGTGCAATGCTGTATCTCGTGGTGGTTTTCATTTACATTTTTATGATGGTCAGTGATGTTGAGCACTTTTCATGTACCTCTTGGTCATCTATATGTCTTCTTTGAAAAAGTTTTCTGTTCATTTTGATTTTTTTTTAGGGGGTCCTGGGTGACTCGGTTGGGCATCAGACTCTTGGTTTCAGCTCAGGTCATGATACCAAGGTTTGTGAGTTTAAGCCCCCGTATCTGGCTCTGCGCTGACAGTGTGGGGCTTTCTTGGGATTCTGTCTCTCTCTCCCTCTCTCTCTGCTCCTCTTCCACTCACTCTTTATCTCTCTCAAAAAAATAAACTTAAAACAATTTAAAAAAATTAAATATTAAGATGAGTGAGTTATTTCTGTATTTTGGATATTAACTCTTTATCAGGTGTATTATTTGCAAAAGTCTTCTCCTATTTAGTGGGTTGCCTTTTTGTTTTATTCATGGTGTCTTTTGCTATGCAAAAATTTTTTAATTTGATGTACTTCCATTTCTTCATTTTAGCGTTGGTTGTCTTTGACTGAGGATACTTGTCCAAAAAAATACTGCTAAGACAGATGTCAAAGAGAAAGGGGGAACCTCTTACACTGTTAGTGGAATGCAAACTGGTGCAGCCACTCTGGAAAACATTATGGAGATTCCTCAAAAAGTTAAAAATAGAGATACTCTAAGATCCAGCAATTGCACTATTAGGTATTTACCCAAAGGATACAGAAATACAGATTTGAAGGGGTACATGCACCTGATGTTTATAGCAGCATTATCAACAATAGCCAAACTATGGAAAGAGCCCAAATGTACATGAACTGATGAATGGATAAAGAAGATGTGGTGTAAGTACATATATATACACACACACACACAATGGAATATTACTCAGTCATCAAAAAGAACGAAATCTTGCCATTTGCAATGATGTGGATGGAGCTAGAGGTGCTAAACCAAATAAGTCAGATGATAAATACCATATAATTTCACTCATATGTAGAATTTAAAAAACAAAACAGATGAATATAAGGGAAGGGGGACAAAGAGAGAGGGAAGCAAACCATGAGACTCAACTGTAGAGAACAAACTGAGGGTTGATGGAGGGAGGTGGGTGGGAGATAGGCTAAATGGCTGAAGGGTATTAAGGAGGGCACTTATTATGATGAGCACTGGGTGTATATGTAAGTGATGAATCACTAAATTCTCCTGAAACTAAAATAATATTATATGTTAACTAAGTAGAATTTAAATAAAAATTTGGGAGGAAAAAAAAAAAAGCTCTCCTCACAGAACTTACTGCCTAGGTTTTCTTCTAGGAGTGTTATGGTTTCAGGTGTTAAATTAGTAGTCTTTAATCTATTTTGGTATTATTTTTCTCTATGCTTTAAGATAGTGTCCTAATTCTTTTTTTTTTTTTTTTTTTGGCATATAGGTGTTCAGTTTTCTCAACATCATTTATTGGAGAGACTCTTTCTCCCCCATTGTATATTTTTGCTTCACTTCTCACAGATTAATTGACCCTACATGCATGGGTTTGTTTTGGGGCTCTCTAATTTGTTCCATTGATCCGTGGGTCTACTTTTATGCCAATACCACACTGTTTTGATCACTATAGTTTTGTATTATAGTTTGAAATCAGGGATTGTGATATCTC
Organism: Panthera onca; assembly: GCF_046562875.1. NCBI lineage: Eukaryota > Metazoa > Chordata > Mammalia > Carnivora > Felidae > Panthera > Panthera onca. Next base: position 79,300,486 of record NC_138339.1, read on the forward strand.
CAGGTTTGTTCTTCTTCTCCAAGATTGCTTTGGATATTTGGGGTGTTGTGTGGTTCCGTACATGTTTTAAGATTATTTGTTCTAGTTTTGTGAAAATTGCCACTGATAAATTGCTTTAAAATGCATTGAATCTGTAGATTGCTTTGGTTAGGATGAATGTTTAACAATATCCTTTCAGTCCATGAACACAGAATATCTTTCCATTTATCTGTGTTGTCCTTCAACTGCTCTCATCAATGTCTTACAGTTTTTAGCATATAAGACTTTCAAGTTTGTGGTTTAATTTGTTACGAGGTTCATCTTTATTTTTTGGTAGCTCATGTTTTATTTTGTTTAAGTACAATTAACAGTTTTATATCAGTTTCATGTGTACAGCATAATGAATCAATAATTCTATACATTAGTTCTCACCACAATAAGGGTGTTGACATCTGTCACCATACAATGTTATTACAATATCATTGACTATATTCTTGATGCTGTACTTTTCATCTCTGTGATCTCCTTATTTGATAACTGGAAGTTTGCACCTCTGAAACCTCTTTATTTCACCCATCCTGCCACCTGTCTCCCCTCCTGTGACAACCAGTTTTTTTCTTTTATTTAAGAGTCTGGTGTTTTTTTATTTTGTTTTGTTTGCCTCTTTCTTCTTTGTTTTGTTTCATATATTCCATGTGTGAGTGAAGCCATATGGTATTTGTCTTTCTCTGACTTATTTCATTTAGAATAATAGCTGCTAGGTTCATCCATGTTGTTGTGAAATGTGAAGATCTCATTCTTTTTTACAGCTGAGTAATACTCTATTGTGTATATATACCACATATTCTTTATTCATCTGTGGATGAACACTTGGGTCACTTCCATATTGTGGCTATTGTAAATAAATAATGCTGCAATAAACCTAGCAGTGCATCTATATTTTTGAATTAGTGTTGTTTCTATCTTTAGGTAAATACTCAGTAGTGGAATTATCGGATCATGTGGTATTTCCGTTTTTAATTTTTTTTTCCCATTTAAAAATTTTTGAGAAACCTCCATACTGTTTTCCATAGAGGCTTAATCAACTTACATTCTTACCAGTGGTGCATGAGAGTTCCTTTTTCTTTACTACCTTACCAAAACTTATAATTTCTTGTCTTTTGAGTTTAGTCATTAAGATAGGTGTAATGTGATATCTCTGTGATTTTGATTTGCTTTTCTTTCATGGTTAGTGATGTTAAGCATCTTTTCATGAATCTGTTGGCCATCTGGGTGCCTTCTTTAGAAAAACATCTATTCAGGTCCTCTGCCTGTTTTCTTTTGCCCTAGAGCCTACTGTGGCTTAATCCTGTGGCAGCCACCAATATTTTAAGATAAGTTGGTCTCCAGGTTTATTACTGAAACACCATGGCAATATCAGTAAATTGCCAGGGTGGATTTCCCTGCGGTCACACATTTATTTAGTCAAACAAATCGCGTTGGTTCCAGTAAGTAGCAGATGTTATCAGTTGTGGGATTTTTAATTGGATTATTTGTTTTTTTGTGTGTGTGTTGAGCTGTATTAGTTCTTTACATATTTTGGATATTAATCTCTTATTGAATATATCATCTGCACCTATCTTCTCCCATTTGGTAAGTTGCCTTTACATTTTTTCAATTGTTCACATCGTTATGCAAAACCTTTTTATTATGGTATAGTCCCAGTAGTTTATTTTTCCTTTTGTTTCCTTTGCCTGAGGAGGGATATCTAGAAAAATATTGTTATGGCCAATGTCAAAGAAGTGTTTTCTTCTAGGAGTTTTATAGTTTCCAGTTTCACATTTAGCTCTTTAGTCCATTTTGAATTTATTTTTGTGCATGGTGTAAGACAGTGGTCCAGTTTCATTCTTTTGCATGCAGCTCTACAGTTTTTCTGGCACCATTTGTTGAAGAGCCTTTGTCCTATTGTATATTGCTGCCTCCTTTGTTGTAGATTAATTGACCACATTAAGTGTGGATTTCTTATTAAGGCTTTGTATTCTGTTCTTTGGTTCTGTGTGTCCATTAAAAAAATTTTTTTTTTTAATTTTTTAACGTTTATTTATTTTTGAAACAGAGAGAGACAGAGCATGAACGGGGAAAGGTCAGAGAGAGAGGGAGACACGGAATCTGAAGCAGGCTCCAGGCTCTGAGCTGTCAGCACAGAGCCCGACGCGGGGCTCAAACTCACAGACCGCGAGATCATGACCTGAGCTGAAGTCAGATGCCTAACCAACTGAGCCACCCAGGCGCCCCTAAAAAAATTTTTTTTAATGTTTATTTACATGAGAGAGAGAGAGAGAGAGAGAGAGAGAGAGAGAGAGAGAGAGAGAGAAAGGCAGTGCGTGAGCAGGGGAGGGGCAGAGAGACAAAGACAGAATCTGAAGCAGGTTCCAGGCTCTGAGCCAACAGCCCAGAGCCCCACACGGGGCTTATACTCAGGAGCCGTGAGATCATGATCTAAGCCGAAGCCAGACACTTAACAGCTGAGCCACCCCGGCGCCCCCTATGTGTCTCTTTTTGTGACAGTGCCATACAGTTTTGATTACTAGCTTTGCAGTATATCTTGAAATCAGGGATGGTGAGACCTCTAGATTTGTTTTTCTTCCTCAAGATTGCTTTGGCTATTCAGGATCTTTTGTGGTTTCATACACATTTCAGAATCATGTGTTCTAGTTCTGTGAAACGTGCGTTGGTATTTTGATAGTGAGTGCATTGACTCCATAGATTGCTTTAGATGGCATGCACATTTTAACAATAGTCTTCCTATCCAGGAGCATGGAATATCTTTCCATTATTTTGTGTGTCATCTTCAATATCTTTCATTGTTGTTTTATAGTTTTCAGATTACAGGTCTTTCACTTCCTTGGTTAAGTTTATTCCTAGATTTTTTATTCTTTTTGGTGGAATTGTAAATGGGATTTTCTTAATTTTTTTTTTTTTTTCTGATAGCTCATTATTAGTGTATAGAAATGCAGCCAATTTCTGTTTGTCCATTTTTTTCCTGTGACTTTACTGGATTTGTTTTTTCTAATAGTTTTTTTTTTTTTTTTTTTGGTGGGGTCTTTAGTGTTTCCTGTATATATTATCATGTCATCTGTAAATAGTGGTACTTTTTCTTTTTCCTTGCCAATTTTCCTTTTATTTCTTTTTCTTGATTAATTGCTATGGCTAGAATGAAAGTTCCTGATCTTAGAGGAAAAGATTTCAGCTTTTTATTATTTAGTATGATGTTAGCTATGGGTTTCTCATAAATGGCCTTCATTTTCTTGAGGTACATTACTTTTATAACAACTTTGTTGAGAGTATTTATCACAAATGAATGTTGAATTTTGAAACATTTTTTTCTGCATCTATTGAGATGGTCATAGAATTTTTATTCTTTTTGTTATTGTGGAGTATCATGTTGATTTGCAGATGTTGAACCATCCTTGCATCCCTGAGATAAATCCCACTTGATCATGGTATATGACTCTTTTAATGTATCGTTGAATTTGGTTTAGTAATATTTTGTTCGGTATTTTACATCTATGTTCATCAGGAATATTGTCCTACAGTTTTCTATTTTGTGGTGTCTTTGCCTGGTTTTGGTATCAGGATAATGCTAGTCTTGCAAAATGAGTTTGGGAGCATTTTTCCCTATTCACTTTTTTTTTGGGAATAATTTGAGAATGATAGGTACTAACACTTACTTAAATATTTGGTAGAATTCACCTGTGAAGCTGTCTGGTCCTAAAATGTTATTTTTTAGGAGTTTTATTTCTATTTTTTTTTAGAAGCAGAGAAAGCATGAGTGGGGGAGAGGGGCATGAGGTAGGAGGCAGAGAGAGAGATAAAAAGAGAGAGAGAGAGAGAGAGAGAGAGAGACAGAGACAGAGACAGAGAATCCTAAGCAGGCTCCATACCCATTGCAGAGCCTGACATGTGGTTTGACCTCATGACCATGAGATCATGACCTAAGCTGAAATTAAGAGTCAGATTTCTCAACTGACTGAGCCATCCAGGTGCCCCAGAAGTTTTAAAAGTAGTGATTTAATTTCATTTCTTGCATGAGTTTATTCCTATTTTTTTGTGATTCATTCTTGGAAGTTTTGTAGAAATGAACCATTTGTTTCTAGATTTTCCAGTTTTCTGGCATGTAATTAATAATTGTAGTAATCTTTCTTGATCCTCTGTATCAGTTGTAACTTCTTTCATTTTTATTTTATTTATTTGGGCCCTCTCTTTTTTTCTTGATGAGTCTGGCTAGAGGTTTATCAATTTTGTTTATCTTTTCAATGAACGAGCTTTTAGTTTCATTGATATTTCTATTTTTTAAATCTATATTTTATTTATTTCCACTCTGATCTTTATGACTTCCTTTTTTTAAAGTTTTTTTTTTTTTTTAAATTAATGTTTATTTATTTTGAGAGAGAGACAGAGAGCGAGTAGTGGAGGGACAGAGAGAGAGGGAGACACAGAATCCAAAGCAGGTTGTAGGCTCCACGCTCTGAGCTGTTAGCACAGAGCTCAACGTGGGGCTCAAACCCACAAACTGTGAGGTCATGGCCTGAGCAGAAGTCGAACGCTTAACCGACTGAGCCACCCAGGCGCCCCTATGATTTCCTTCCTTTTACTAACTTTGAGCTTTACTCTTTTCCTAGTTCCTTTAGGTATAAAGTTAGATAATTTGAGATTTTTCTTGATTGTTGGGTGGGCCTGTATTACTATGAACTTAGAATTGCTTTTACTACATTCCATAGATTTTGGTAAGTTGTTTCCATTTTCATTTATCTCAAGGTATCAATTTCCTCTTTGATTTCTTCACTGACACTTTGGTTGTTCAGTTACACGTTCAATATCCATGTATTTGTGTTTTTTGCCAGTTTCTATCTTGTAATTGATTTCTGGTTTCATACTGTTACGGTCAGAAAAGATTCTTGACATGATTTCAATCTTCTTGAATGCATTGAGACTTGTTTTGTGGCCTAACATGTAATCTTTTCATGGCGTGTTCCACATGCACTTGAAAAGTACCGTCTATTCTGCAGTTTGGGATGCAATGTTCTATATGTATCAGTTAAATTCATCTGGTCAAATGTGTCATTTAAGGCCAATATTTCCTTACTAATTTCCTGTCTGGGTGATTTATCCATTGATGTAAGTGGGTATTAAAGTCCCCTAATATTACTATACTACTGTCAAGTTTCCATTGACATCTGTTAATATTTGCTTTATATATTTAAGTGCAAGGGCTACATTAGTGATTGAGATAATCATGTTTTAAAAATTATGTCATTTATGGCAAGTGCAATTCCTACTTGATTAATTTGTGTATGGTTCGGTCTTGTGTATTCCATTTGGTAGCAGTGCTTACTTTTTTTTCTTTTTCTGTAGTTGGACTTTTCATTACTGTAATAATAATAATAAGTGTCATAGAACTGTCATCCATGATGAGCTGTCAGTTAGAAAACTTGGCCCTGTTGCTTTCTTCTTGCTGGAGTTTGGTATACTGACTGTAATATATTTTAGCTGACCAGCCTGGTGGGTTCACTTGGTTTGAACAACACTGTAACCAGGCAGGGTGCACATTCCATCTGTGTTGGATCTGTTAGAGTATTTCCTAGGCTGTGGCTGCCCCACTCTGTTTATAAATATACACACTGCTCACAAGAGAGAGGAAACACAAACTTCTGCACTCCCAGCACATACTTCATATTTTGGGTACAAAGGACTAAATATTTAGTTGATACTATTTAGTTGATGTTATTTAGTTGATAGTGTCAAACATTTGCTTATTTGGTGAAGGTAGAGTAATAAGTTCAGAGACAAATATTCTTGAAATAATAATATTGTGATATGGCTTATCCGTTTGGAAGACAGAAAGGGAATGGAAGGAGAAAAATATGGTGAGCTTAGGCAGTCAAGTAATAACGAACTGTGAACTGCTTCCTCTTTTTTTTTAATGTCTTAGATTCTCTGAGGCAGGGAGATAGTCCTTAAGACACATACAAAGAAACTGCTAGATTTTTTCTTGCTGTTCCCCTAAAGTATATTTGCTCAGAAAGGACCGCAGCAATCCAAGACTCTGGTATTCCAGCTGATCTCAGGCAATAGAATACTAAATGTGGCTACAAAAACAAACAAACCCCCAAAAGACAACAAAATTCCAGTAACTAACAGGATGCTTAATGTTTGTTAAAGTCACGGTTTCCTGTGTAAAACAATAAAGACCTCCTTGTTAGGTTTTTGGACAGTTCCTTAAATTTCAATTCCTGAAAAGCTGGGGGTCTGGATTTAGAGTATACAGAAAGAGAAATTTTGACTTGTAAGTATAGACTTCATTGTGATGTGGTTTATTTCTTAGTGTTCATTTAGTGTAGGCTTATGTATTAGGTTCTCAGTGGCTGTATCACAGTCATCTTATTTTGTGTTTCAGAGGATTTTTGTTGTTGTTCTGAACTACACTTAAACACTATGTATAAGGATTGAGTCTTCTATTTAAGAAATGATTATGTAGGTTTCCCTGAGTTGGAATTTGTCCCATTTAGTATTTGACTTAGTAATTGATTTCCTTTGCTTTCAGTTTGGGTTTAATTTCTTTTTCAAGTTTTTCTACCCTTCGGCATGTTTCTTGAACAAAGAACAAGTTGAGATCTTGTGATCTCTTTTTAGAACATCCAAGAAATAGGGATTTACAAGTTCCCAAAGCCAAAAAATCCTGCCCCCAAGTCCTTCCCACCAGAAGTTCCCATCCATGCTATCTTAAAAGCACCACAGGGCAGGTCCCATGTCTGCCAAGGGACCAAAACTATTACTAAAGACAGACCTTTAGGATCATACCAGTGGCCTAGTTTTACAGATTCTTACTTGAAATTGCTTAAAATTGAAAAATGAAAAGCTACAGTAAAGATGTAGTTTAGAAAACACGCAAGTTTGTGGACAGTTTTGGATTGTCAGTAATCAGAGGATTTTGCACAAACACCCCCTCACTCCCTTTCTTCCCCTCCTGTGTTCTGCAGCTCTTCCAGCAGGTGTCACTATAATCACAGAACAAACATTCCACAGCATGGTATGTAACTTTATTTTTCTAGCATAATAATTTAAAGTATTTACACACTGCACACTCACTGTTTTACACAGATACTTATCCATATACCTATGAACCACATCTAAAGGTTTCTTTGCAAAGACTCGACACACTGGGAATTTCCAAGCATTAACAAAGGGAAGAAAAGGACAAAAAAATGTTTTGAGTCTTTTAAAGACAGCCATGTGGAGCATCTGTGAAAACCAGTGTTTTCCCTCAAGTTTTAACCTCCCCCAGGAGACCTTTGAATAGCTACATCTTATCCATGTGGTGGGATCACCTGAAACTCTTGGTTAAGGAAGATTCCAAGAACCAAAATGTACAAGTACTATTTTCTCTAAAAGTCCTAGAAAAGAAATGGAAAATAAGCTGGCCCTTCTCTAGAGAAGCATCTGTATTTCTGAGTCATCTGTGGGGACTGTAAATGTTGTAGGAGGACACTGATTATAAAGGGAAAATAGCCAAACACACTGGCACAAATGCTAGTGAAACAGAATGCTTAGAGGCATCCTTCCCAGCTAGGATATGGCAGAGCAACCTGTTTCTTTCCCCAACTATTAGTAGAGGTGGTGATTTTGCTTTCCCTAAAGAGGACAAAGGTAATATGAACCATATACACTCTAAAGCCAGACACTGTAGAAACTTCTATTGCTTTTACCTCACTTTTATACTGTTCACACAAGAATAGTGGTTATACTCTAAATATTTTTCCTCCTTTGTTCTACTCAATTACCTAACAAAATTACTAGCTAACTATAGCTTCTGAACTGGTACATGTTCTGTAGGTGAACAGAAATAGCCACAGTTCAGAGCTCATGGTAGGTAGGCCCCCGCGTCTTTATAGAAGGGTAACAAGTTCAGTTTCACTTCTCTGGTATTGCGTCTTTTTATCAAGTAAGAAGTAGGGTGCCTTTGTGATTTTCCCAGACTTCCCAAGACTATCCTCTCCTAGATCAGAAAAAGAGCGGTTTCCCACCTCTAGATGAACCCACAGCTCCATGCTGTAATTGGATCATCAGTTCACTAAGAAATAGAATTTCACGAACCAAAATCCTCTTCTCCTGCCAGTTTGGGCCTCTGGCCGTGACCCTAATCAATGGGGCATGGCAAAAGGCAGGCCCCAGGTTTAGATACCTGGCTATCTAAAATTCAGCACAAGTTGGATCCTAATTGCTGTGGTATATAAAATTAACTTTCTTCTTGCATTTATGTAAATCTGAGTAAGGTAAGGTACAAATTATTTCGTTTCTCCTTGGAACCAAACATTTACATAGATACAATAGAAATCCACCTGCCCTAGGTAGAACTCACTTCCTCATTGTTCTTGCATTTTGTGGGTGGTGCTTTCCTTTTGCAAGGGCGTGCCAACAGGTGAAATGGAAGGAGGTATTTTACTTTATAGGAATTTTACCAAGTTACATGAGCACTCACTAGTATATTATCACTATAGATGTTACAAAGGAGCATATCTAATTAAAGAAAGAGAGACCACCTGGGAAGCAACGTTGCTCAGTGAGAAGGTCTGGGTTCACCAGAGCCCATTTTGCCACTTACTGGCTCAGGCCCTCAAAGTTTTCCTGTCATTTAACACCCTATCCTTTCCCTCATGCATACAGACACGTCAGCGCCAGCGACTGTGAAGGCCACGGTGTGGGCGGCAAGGAAGAGTGGCACACCTTGTGATGGGATCTGGGCCTCGACATGAAGAGAGAATCTAACAAGGCCTAGTCTCTGGGTTCATCAGGTGAGGTTGAGGAGGGTTTACGGGGGGTGGAGACAGGGAGCAGTGTGTCTCTGGGCATAAACAGCCAAGGAAAGAAGGCTTAGAACTTGGGCTTGCACAAATGATACAGAGAAGAGCAAGGCGTGATACGGTTTAAACAGGAACACGGGAGGAGGAAATGTCTGAGAGCTCCTGGCGTCTAGTAAAATGCCTGGTATTTATCTATGAAATTGCCATCACCAGCCCCTTCTGACCTAATAGAAACAGCAGTTTCATATGGCTCAACCTCACATTCCCTAAGTGCTCAGAACAATCCTAATTAATGAAACCTGTAGTAATACACTCCCTGCCCTTTGAAAAAGTGACAGTTGTGAAGGAGGGCGAGGGTTTCTTAGAGATGCATGTTTCACAAGAGCCAAAGTGCCTGTCGGGGAGTTAGTTAGCTGTCCTTCCACACGGAGTGAGAGTAAGGACCTCCTCGCTCAAGGGACGCAGCTCCGCCAGCAGGAGGCCAGTGAAAGCTGCGCACCCAATGTGGCAGATCAGTAGCAAAGGGAGAAGGCAGGGACGGACAGCCAGGGACAGCCACGAGCACCATCACTGGTCCTCTTCAGCGGGAACGCTGCGATGGCATCTGTGTATATGTACTATACGTACTAACCAGGTACACACATAAATATTTAATATATAAAAAATAAAGTGCTTTCTAACAGGTCCCCCGGCAGGGACATTATAAAATATTTCACAAAACTGCAAAACAAAATCAATACAGTCGAAGAACACTACATCCAACATACTTGGAACAGTCACGCACATTATGTACAGTCTGGTGGGTGCCCCGGGACAAACATCCTGTCATATACATGGTATATACATATATACTCTTTTACTCAATATATTATGACAATATATATTTTAAAATTCTGTTATAGACAAAAAATAAAAAAACAAAAGACAATCCCTACAAAAACACAGTAAAGATCAAGCATGTGAGTCCCAGACTGACAGACAAATGGCCGCCTCCACGGGGTGTCCCGTGGCTACTGCTTGGGAAGATGTGCCAGCGTTCCTTCCTCGGGTGCAGCGCCTCCACGTCCTCCAAGGCACTGTGAGCAGCGGCGGTGAAGTTGGCATCCCCAGTGGTGAGCAGGTCGAAGACACAGGACTGGAAGTAGATGTCCTTCACTGGCATCTTCTCGTGGCACTGAGCATTGGCAGCCTCCAGTGTGTAGCCAGGCCAGGCCTGCGCCAATGAGGTGCGAGGCATGCTGTGCCCCAGGATGGCAGACACCTGGCCCTGCCCATCATCAATGCGCTCGCTCAGGGGGCAGCCATTCACACACAGCTGCAGGTCCTGGCTTTCCTCATAGGACATGGCCAGGTCTTCAGGCATGCGGATGGCGAGGGTCAGGTAGCGACCCAGCTGCCGCACAAATACCGTGGTCCCTATGTAGCGGGCGTGCATTTCCACGTAGCGGCCGCTCTCCCTCTCCACGATAAGCAGGCTCTTGGTGTCGCCATCCCCACCGCTGGTGCTGCCATCCACAAAGGCGGACGGCAGGTCATCTGTCACAGCTTGGTACACTTTCTGATCTGTGCACTCACGGTGAGCTTTGAAGATGATGGTTATCTGTGGGGAGGAATGCATACAAATTTAAACAGGGTGGAAGGGAAACAGAAGTGTTCTCTTCTAGGCTGGAGTTGAATGGCTGGAGACAGGATCTCCAGACTCAGGCCCAAGTGCTCCTGCCTCACAAATGAAAGGTGCCACTGTTAAGGGGGAGAAAAAGTCCTCTAGGCTTAAGTAGAAAAATTTAATGCAAATCCAGGAAATGTGCATCAAGAAAAACTTTACTTTCCTCAGACAGAACCACGTTGCTGTTCGGATACAGGTAATTTTTTCTGATAACTTGGTATCTTCTTCCCCAAACAGCTGACTGGTGGTATAGCTCTGAGAAAAAAAAGACTCCTTTCTAAGTTATGTAGAAACTTATGGGGCTTAATTAATAATATACCCACCAGAACTTTGATTTCTAAAAAGATTCCTCACTGGATCATAAATCCAGCCCCCATGGCTCATCATTACAAACATTTTTACAAACACTCAAGAGACAAAGCAGAGTTGAGGATGGGGCCATCCTGCCAAGAGCCACCAATAGTGCCTCAGCTAAGATTTCTTTAAGTCTCTTAATCAAATGTTTTACATGACTGGCTAATCCCTGGGACTGGGAAATCACTTGGCAAACACAGGTCCCGGGCACTGGCAGAGAATAAATACCCTCAACCTAGTTACAGCAAATGTTTTCCCCAAACAGCACAATGGCCCTTGAACTTCTCAGAAATTTTTTCTGGAGCCAAGTCTAAATTCTCCATATTAAGCAGACAAAATGGATAATACAAAAGCTTTCCTTTAGTAAACCCATTTTCCTTCCTTATTTAGAACAATTACAAGACACTGAACCTTCACCTCCAACACACTCAGCATGTCTGGTACACGTGGTGTAAGAGGAGGACTATCAAGAGAGACAGGGCCTTCTGGGTCACACAAGGTAGGAAAAGCTTCCTGAAGAAAAGGAAAGACAATAGCCTGCCATTTCTGTTGTCAGGACCTGAAGTAATGGCGTATTTTTCTTTCTTCTTGAAGAAGAAAACACAAACAAAAACAGGTGACCTCAGTCCAGGAGGAAGGTAGACCGGCCACACTACAAACTTCTCTGGAGAGAGGAAAACTCCCCTCTCCTGCAAGGGAGCTAATGCAAACAACAGACCCTTGTTACAAGGGCCAGAAAATGCCCTGCTTGCCCCCCTCCCCACCTCTCTTCTACACATCCTCACCACCACCCTCTAGTTTGTCTGAATTTTTTTTCCTCAACCTGGCCAGCATTTACTCACACTATTTAATTCCACACGTTCCCACTGGTGTTACTTGACTGGAATTTTCCAGCCATTTCATTTTACTTCAGCCAGTTAGTTATAAAGCCAGATCTGAACCATCTGCACCGTAGCAACTGGTTAAACTCATATCCGTTGTTTGCAGCTGCAACTAAAAGCCAGACAATGTACTATGAAAATGCTTGGTGTTCTCCCTTCCTAATTACCCTGACCCACAATTTAATTTCACTACCGGCCTTCTCACATTTCAACACCTTCTTAACAACCCAAAGGAGGTGTACCAGAGATGACTGCAGGAAATTTGTTGTGCATCCAACCATAGGACCTTCCAGAGTGAATGGGATTCTGAGCTAGATATCTAATGGGACTATAAAATAGATTTATTTGGTGGCTCTGAAGACAGTTTGACAAGTGCCTTTTTTAACACAAGCCAGGATCCTTTGGAGGTGAAAAGATTAATTCAAGTAAATTCTGCACCTCACAGAGTTGAAAGCTAATACAGATGGCTCCAATAAGGGTGAGTAAAACTTTTCATATAATCACTGTCCTCATTTTTACCCGGAGCATTCACACACTCAAGGACTAAACCAATGATTCTACAAGAGCTAAGTAATTTGTCTTTCTAGTCTAACCAACCTCAAATTTAAGTGAACATTATTTGCAAGAATCAAGTACCATTTTGTTCATCTTAGGAAAAACAAAGAGGAATTAGTTTTGTTGAGACAATCAGAGACCCAATTCCAGTCAAGTTCCTAAACGGGCAAGCAAGAGTCAACATTAAGAGGAGTGGAATAGTTCCACATGTCTTACCAAGCCTAGTGTTTTCTTTAAGCACACCAATTCCAACTCAGGAGTCATTTCAAACACCTCATGCAGTATTGTCCTCTGCTATGCCTGCTCCACTAAGAGTAACTCCCATAACCCTAGATCAAATAACACTCAAGCTTGACTTCTGCACTAAGATCTACATTTACCAAATATCCCAGTCTTTCTAACAGATTTTTGTCCAATTTTCCAGGAGTCATTTTCTCTATGAGACAGCAAAACTGATATTTCTCTTTTGGGCAAAATAATTCTCACAGTGCAAATGTACAGAATTAGCCCTTGAATCAAAATCTTGGGACTCCTGGGTGGCTCGGTCAGTTGAACATCCGACTTTTGATTTCGGCTCAGGTCATGATCCTGGGGTTGTGGGATTGAGACCCATAATCAGTGTGGGCCCTGCTGAAGATTCATTCTCTTTCTCCTTCTTCCCCTCTCCCCAGCTCACATTCTCTCGCTCTCTAGAGAGGTTTCCTGAGTGGTTCCCTGTAGTTTGAGTATGTACTGAAGAGGTACCTAGAGATATAATCAACGTGAGTGAAGAAAACACCAGGCAACAGTTGTACGTGACTTATATTTTGTAATGTAACTTCATTCCTTATACAATTACAACTCAAGCTCTTAAAAAAGGCACTCAGCTGTAAGAAGCCAGAAATTAATTTTCAGATTCTATCTTGTTTTTAGAAAAACAAAATTTTTTTATTCTTATTTTTTAAAAATATTTTTAATGTTTATTTTTGAGAGAGACAGAGTGTGGGCAGGGAAGTGTCAGAGAGAGAGACAGGGAGACACAGAATTTGGAGCAGGCTCCAGGCTCTGAGCTATGAGCACAGAGCCTGATATGGGGCTCGAACTCATGGACTGCAAGATCATGACCTGAGCCCAAGTCGGACACTAAACTGACTGAGCCACCCAGGCGCCCAATTCTTATTCTTAAAAAAAAAACAAAAAAACAAAACAACAAAAAAAAACCAAACACCTCAGAATTTTTGGACATTCCAAATGTTTTCAACTGCCAACTAGCAGCTATTAGAGGGTGAAAACAGGATATTCAAAACTGTATTCTAAAGCTCTCAAACAGAGAATTTAAAAACACCAGCTATAGTGCTTACTTTTCCCCATCCATGAACTGATCCATATGCTGTAATAACTCAATTTGGCACATCTATTCTACGCCACACCATTTATTATTGATGGATGACATTTCTGTGCATTTAAAACATCAATGCCTTTTGTTAAACCTTTCCCACCAAGTCCCTCTCAACCCCTACCTCAGACAAACTACTCCAGTACTCCTCATTCATTTTTAATGTTGCACTCCCTAAGATCTTTACCACCCACAAGGTCTATTAGGAAGACAGAGATAGCAGCTACAAATCAACCTTTCTACATGTGATATATGGATTTAAGGTTTGCTGTGAAAAATCGAACTTTAGGGGCACCTGCCTCTCTTTTCCACCACGAAAAGAAAATGCATTAAAAGAAAATGAGGTAACCAACAAAGGAAAACCCAGGCCCAGCTTTGCCAAGATAGAGAAAGAGCTCCACCAGGCTCAACAGCTTTGCGAAGTGCTGTGCATAGGTTTTCAAACAGCAGAATTCCCTTAAGGCTGTACACTTAACTACTTGTGCTTATTGTATTTTGGAAGAAACAACCATCAGCGTTTAGTCAGGCTATTCAGCACTGTAAGTGCAGGACCTTACCAGAATCTTCAAATTCCAGAACTGGACTCTCAGATCAAGGGACTCCTATCTCTTGGATTAAGATGGGCCAACAAACGAAACTGAAATAGTCCCAGAAATTAGGAAAGAACACAGAGAAACACAATTTTGATAAGTACCTGGTTAAAATTCTGTTTGTGTTAAAGGAAGCTAAGATTAATTCTATTTTGCATCATCAGCTGATATGTCTGCTTCATTAGATCCTCTGGGTGCAATTATAGGTTGGAAAAAAAAAAGGCACCTATAAGGGAGGATAAGAGAACCACTGCTCACATCCCCTTTTACCCTTACTTAGATAAACTGGCACACAGCCTCTACATTAAGTCCTCTGGTGTGAGCAAAAATAAACCACTCCAATAAGGGTACATGCTTCAAAGGAAAACATTCACAAGCTCTATCTCTAGGTCCAAAATATCTACTCTTTATTTCTCAGGGTCAATTTCCTCTCAGATCAGGAATAAAATAAGGATGTCCACTCTTGCCACAGCAATCAGACAAGAAAGATAAGTCATTCTTAATTCGTAAGGTGGAAGTAAAACTGTCACTATTTGCAGATGACAATGATACTATGTATAGAAAACCCTAAGGATCTCACGAAAAACCTATTAGAATAATTAAATCCAATAAAGTTGCAGGATACAAAATTAATATACAGAGATCCGTTGCCTTTGTATATACTACTAAGAAGCTCTCAAAATGAGAAATTAAGAAAACTATCCCATTTGTAATTGCATCAAAATTAATAAAATACCTAGGAATAAATTTAACCGAGTGACACACCTCTATTCTGAAAACTGTAAAACAATGATGAAAGAAATTGAAGACAACAAGTAAATACACAGTAAGATATACTATGCTCATGGAGTAGAAGAATACTGTTAACATGTCTATACTACCCAAAGCAATCTACAGATTAAATGGAATCTCTACCAAAATACCAACAGCATTTTACACAGAATTAGGATTAAAATCTGTATGAAATCACAAAAGACCCTGGGTAGCTAAAGCAGTCTTGAAAAAGAACAAAGTTGGAGGCATCACAATCCCTGATTTCAAACTATAACACAGAGCTGTAGTAATCAAAACAGTATGGCACTGGCACAAAAACAGACACGCAAATAAATCGAACAGAAAAAAAAGTTCAGAAAGAAACCCATGCTTATATGGACAATTAATGTATATATGGACAATTAATGTATAACAAAGTGGCACAAGAACATACAATGGAAAAAACAGTCTCTCCAATAAATGGTGTTGGGAAGAGCGGACCACTTTTTACACCATAAAAATAAAATCAAAATAGATTGAAGACCTACATGTGAGCCTGGAAACCATTAAAGCTCCTAGAAGAAAACATAGACCACAATCTCTTGAATGTTGGCCTTAGCAACATTTTTCTCCGTAGGTCTTCTTGGGCAAGGGAAACAAAACCAAAATAAACTATTGGGACTCCATCGAACTAAAAAGGTTTTCCACAGTGAAGGAAACCAACAAAATGAAAAGGCAATCTACTGTAAGGGAAAAGATATTTGCAAACGGTGTTTCTAGTAAGAGAATAATTTTCAAAAACATATAAAGAACTTATAGAAGTCAATACCAAAAACAAAATCCTATTAAAAAATGGGCAGACGACCTGAATACGCATTTTTCCAAAGACGACGTACAGATGGCCAACTGACACATAACAAGATGCTCAACATCACTAATCATCAGGCAAATGCAAATGAAAACCACAATCAGAGATTACCTTACACCAGGTAGAATGGCTAGTATCACAAAGACAGAGCTAACAAGTATTAGTGAGTAGGAGAGAAAAGGGTGGGAACGTAAACTGGTGGAGCCAGGTGCCACAGCCACTGTGGAAAAACGGTATAAAGGTTCCTCAAAAAATTAAAAATAAAAGATTATACCATCTGGTAATTCCACTGCTGGGTATTTACTCCAGAAAAATGGAAACTAATTTAAAGAGATACATGCACCCCTATGTTTACTGCAGCATTGTTTACAATAAACAAGATTTGGAAGTGACCCAAGTGTCTACTGACAGTAGAATGGATAAAGAGGGTGTTACCCTAAGTCAGATAAGTCAGAGAAAGAAACACTGGATAACTTCACTTATACCTGTAATATAAGAAACAAACAGACTCAAAATACAAAGAACAAACTGGTGGTTGCTGGGGGCGGGGTGGTGGTAGCAGTGGAAGGATGGGTGAAATATAAAGGAGATTAAGAGGTATAAACTTCCAGTTATAAAATAAGTAACTCATGGAGATGAAAAGTACAACAAAGAGATTACAGTCAATAAGGATGTAATAACGTCGTACAGTTACAGATAGTGACTATACTTATCGTGGTGAGCACTGTATAATGTATAGAGTTGTCAAATCACTATGTTGTATACCTGAAAGCAATATGACATTGTATGTGAAGTATACTTGAATTAAAAAAGACACAGTAGAGTATTATATACAGTATTTAGAGGAAACTGTTGAGATGGTCAGTAACTGATATGTAATTCTAAAATGACGACTTAACCTATACATCAAGTATCTACATACAAGAAAGCTGAACCTAAGACCTACAAAAGTGTATTTTTTTAGGTACTAGCAGAAAGACAGTATACATGTGTAAGAGGAGGGTGGCGGACTCCTCTTTTAGGGCTGGAATGAGGTCTCTTACCTTCAAAAGAGGTATCAAAATAGGTTTCTCTACCCTCGGAATCTCTTTCCACAGAGCTCTGTTCTAGGCGCACTTCCAGGATTCCAGAGAAATGGAATGGATCAGACTTATTTATTCTTCAGTGTTGCCCCAGGTAATACATGCAGGAACAAGGGCTGCCTTGGCTGCTGGAGGGGTTCTTGGCAGCGGATGGAGAAAGAAGAAACCAAACCAGAGGCGAAGGACACCCACAGCTGAGGCTGCTAGGGTGGTCCAGGGGAGAAGCGTTAATCTCAGTGGCTGGAAAGAATACGCAAGAGTGAAAGGGAAGCAGGCCCAGGGATGACACATAAGAGGCACAAAAATGTAGACTTCCAAAGAGTAACTTCTGTGTACTTAAAACAAGGAAGGCTCTAAGTATAAATAGGCTCCTAGACAGTGAAATAGGCCAGCTTCCTGGTACAGAGCAGAGCAAGGCTAGGCTGGGCATGAGGAGGGAGGGCATCTAGTCCTCAAGTCTTAGCCACTCAGAGGACTCAACATGGCACTTGTTGGTTGCTGTATTCAGATTTTGCATTATGATGAGGCCACCAAGTGTAAGAAGTCATGTTTCTAGATGTGAAGTTAAGCATGTGTGGACAGTGTTACAGGCCTCCACTGCCACTGTGCTTCAGACCAGAGGCCAGAAGTATTCTGAAAGGTGAGAGCCAGGGCTGGAGGCGTAACTCTAGGGGCAGGAATCTGCCCTAGCAGGTCTTGCCTTTGGGGATTGCCCTCCAAAGAGGCGGAGGGGGCAGTGCCATAGATCCTGAGGCCCTAGAGCAGAACCTCTGGCCAATGCCCTAGGGCTTGGTTCAGCAGAGTTATTGCCCAAACCTATGGGGATTAGGAAATCACAGCTTCCGATCATTTTTCACTTCTGAGAAATGATTTGAAAACTAAAAGGGTCTGAAGGTCTTTACAATACACTCACTCTCTACCACTTCTAGGTTCAATTTCAAGTTCCCAGGGCTATTAAAAAAAAGAAAGAAAAAGCCCATTCACGAAAGAGGTGGCTGGAGGTGATGACCATGTATTTCAAGAAGTCAGTTAACTGAAATGCTACAAGCAATAGCCTTGGTCTTCATGTGCGTGAGGCAGGAGAGAGGAAGTCAGCAACACCACTGAGCGCAAACTTGGACACGCGGGCACACTTGAACGTACCTTTAGGTATAAAGATTAAACCCTGACCCCTCATTTCAGGAGGAAATGCAGAGCTGAGGAGCATTTAGTGTTTAAATGCCATCATTATCAATCTACCGTAGCACACATGCAACGTTCTAACACTCACAGAACCCCACCAGAATTAGCCATTCTTTTAGCTTCAACTCTTAAAATAACTGGCTCACTAGGACACAAAGAACTCGTCTTGCCAGAGACCCAGTTTCACCAAAAGCTCTTTCTACAATCAACAGCACTGTGTTTTCACTGGAAGCCTGTCCAGTTCAGTTCTGTACCTCAGATGTGTGCTGCTATGCTTGTTAGTTATCGCTTAAGTTGAGCATTTTACAAAGTCCTGAAGTTACCCCGCCCAGGAGAACACAAAATTCAAAACAGTGGAAGAGCAAGTTCTACTGCAGTCAAAACAAAGACAAGATGGGTAAGGTAGATTTTTCATTGTTCGGCACTGTAGAGTAACTCTTTTTATGTGCCACATTCCACATAGGCAGAAACTGTTTGGGTAGCATTAATTGAAGCCAACAAAAAAGTACCAACCACCCGGTGTTTCCTTCTCGCCCCTTCCTCTCAAAATGTTGACCCAAAGAAAATTTAACAGGGCAGCTAGAAATGTGACAGTAAAAGAAGTTCTGTCAGTTGTGTATCAGACTTGGCCTCTCATTTAAGTTGTGGAGGATCGTGGATCTGTTTGAAAGGAGCAGAGGCCCATAAGCAGTGCAGGGAGTCCTGCCCAGCTAGCACAGGACTTGTGTTCATCTCATTTACAAATGGAGGATATTTTGAAGGTCTGCTCCTCCTAAACCACAGCTGGGACAGAGGGAGGGGCACAGAGAAGGATGACTCAAAATACAGGGCTTAATAGATATGCAGGTACAAACTTTATACAATTTTAGATGGTTTCTACTAACATCTTCTAAGTCTCTTCATTCTACAGAACAGAGATGGTAAAAGATTAGGACCCAGAGGATTTTAATGCACAGAACAATAGGATGATGTAGCTTGTATGGCAAGAATGGCATAAAGAACCACCAAGGCAGGCCCATTCATCTTACAGAATGATCTTTTACACTAAAAGATAAACCATACAGCTAATAATTTCTTCTCCTTCTTCTTTTCCCCCTTACATATATTTGGAAATCCGTTTCTCTCCAAGAAATTCGCTGAACCCGTATGAAGCAAAGTTGAGTAGCTCCTGGGCCTAAGACCTTATAATCCAGTACAAACAGGAGCTAGGCAGGAAACAGAAAAGGACAAAGGAAGAACACAACCACCTGGAATTATAGCTGACTTCTCTTCTAAAAACTATTTACTGTTTTCATCTTCTTAAAAAAAAAAAAAAAGTTTATTTTGAGATGGAGAGCAAGACAGGGGCAGAGAGAAAGAGAGAGGGAGGGAGGGAGGGAGGGAGGGAGGGAGGGAGGGGATCCCAAGCAGGCTCCACACTATCAGCGCAGAGCCCGATGCAGGGCTTGAATTCATGAACCGTGAGATCATGACCTGAGCCCAAATCAAGAATAAGACATCTAACTGACAGCCAGGCACCCTGTTTATTGTTTCAATCTTGTTTCTACAAGTAGTAAATAAAGTCAGGGAGGAGAAGGTTATCTAAGATATGCTTTCATGGGTTTTAAAGAGGAGATGGGACCCAGAAAAATGAATTTAAGAATTGGTGACTCTGATGTCAAATTCTGGAAAGTTATTAAAAAAACTCTGGAAAGTTATTTTGGTTATTAAAGACCAACAACCTTCAAAAGTGGCAGCCAGGGTTCTAGATCCTTCTAGGGTATAAGGGAATAAGGAAATGCAGGTTCAAGAGAGGGGCCACGTTGACCATAGTGGGTGGAAAGGGAGACTGTGCCAAATACCAGGAGTAGAACCGGTGACCTGTGACAGTGACCAGGGGAAGGGGTATGCCCTGGGTACAGCGAGCAGCCCACCTCTCTGGCCCTTCTTGACACCTGTGACAACTTGCTAAGTAGGAACATCTGCAACCAGCTTATGAATGTGGGCCACTGATGTTCTAGAAAGAAACCCTGAGTGGCTAGTTCTACACACAAGCCCCACAATTCTCCACCAACGGCTGATGTGCTATGTGCTTACACCCAGACAGAGACTGATACCACTTCTGCATCTCCCTCACCACCCCATGGTAGGCCCCGTAAAGCTCGGTGGTTCAAATGCAGCGCCAAGTTAATCATACACTTTAGGAGAGAAATGATTACACTGAGCAGGGAGCTACAACTGCAAACTTCTTTCCCATCTGTTCCCCAATATGCTTCAATCACTCTTACTCCGCCCCCCCACCCCCAGCATTTCTGCAAATGCTAGGACAAGGAGCAATCTTAAAGAGATGGCAAGAATTACCTGCATAAAAGATAATCACAACAAAATAAAGAGCAATTTCAGCCTTTAAAAGTTAGTCACCTGCAAGGAAGTTTCTGATCTCTGGAAGCAAAGGCTTCTATATTCTCAAAGAAAATGCCACTGTCCCCTCTAATAATGCAGCCAGCATGCAAGAACAGTGTCCATATATTCAAAATACAATCCTGCCTATGGGAGTATGAGGTATCTTCCTTAGTCAATAAAAATAAGAATGATCATTATTGTTTAGCTCAGACTATCTCTGTAAAGATACTAAAAACATAATGGGGTGGGGTCGGGGGCAAAAACTTGGCTACAAAGATGTACTAGGCCTGGGTTCAAAAGAGGACAGTCTTCCTGACCTTGATCCAGAGATATGTTTAACATGACAGCTGAAAGCCTTTGAAATGCAGGCACATCTCGCTTTGATTTTGTAACCAACAGAAAATGATCCAGAACACTGGTTTACGTGCCCACGTACTGCTGTGCAACAACAGCTACATGTGAATGGGCGTCAGAGAGGAGGAGAGGACCCAAACCATGCTCTAGGGCCCCACAAGCAAGTATGTTTTACCTCAATGATGCACCTTGGGTTATAGTTTGAAGGAGACAGAAAGCAAGAATGAACCCAACAATCTAAGTCTTCCTATATCTCTAGTATCATCAACCAGTGGAAGTTTTTAGGAATTTCCCAGAAAGTAGCTGGAATTTGAGAATTAGGGATAATTATGGACTTTAATAAATAAGTAGCTGCTGGGCATGGCCTCTTCCTCTCATGCTTTGGATAGGCTCTAAGTACTACTGCCAACAGGATTACCAGGAGCTGGAAGCCCACGGAACGTACAAGGCACCTCAGGGTGCTCACCCACCTGGCCAACAGTCACCTGGCTTGGCCAAGACGAAGAACATACCTCTTTCCCAAATGCAAACACCTTAAGGTAAACTGCCTTCTCTCACTAAAGGAGGAAGCATGGAAAATTCTGTAGCAGTCTATAAAGGCACTTGCCGTCATCCCCAATCTCCCCTCCTACTTACAATTTTGTTTTATTGAGACTGAAGGACAGGATGACAAAGCCAGAGTGATGCACAAAGACAAGATTACATTAAAATAAATTGAAAAATAGAGCTAAGGTATCCAAAGTACTTGTAAGAAATCATTTAAAAAAGTATTCCCATTGTTTAGGCTACTAGGAATACATTTGTAAAGTAAAGAATCTTTTCATCAAATTTACTCCAAAATTGCCTTCTGTAACCATGGCACAAAGCCTAAGTCCACTTAAACAGAGATACACAGATACACAGAGTGAAGTGAACAGGAGATGAAGGAGCTGGCAAAGAGAATGGGCAAGAGATGGTACTGAACAGAATTCTCTCCAGATGATCCGGCGTATTTGTCTGAGGCCCAGGAGAGCTATGCACATGTGTCCTTTTTGGAGCCTAAATAGTGTGGCCGCCTCTTCCCCCAAAACAAAAACTGCTTTCCGCCCCCCCCCCCCTCCCTATTTAGCCAATTCTGCCAGTTCTAAGCCTGTCCCTCTCATCTCTCTTCTCCAGGGCCTGCAGGCCTGAAGCCGCCTCTCACAGCCAAAGGTGGGAAAGACAGCTCTGAGCTGGTGTGGATCTCAGCCAAGGCATGCAGCTGTGCCAGAAACCCCTCAAGCCCCTGGGTGGGGATAAAAAGCTAGCCCTGGCCTCCCCTTTAGCGACACACACACCTACCTGGCAAGGTAGCGACCGCACAAGACTCCTCTGAAGAGAGGGAGACGGGCTGGTGGAGGGCCTAACAAGAGTGGCCTGGAGGAGGCATATCTGTGCCCATCATGATCAACTGGAAAACCACGCTAAGTTTCCCAGGGAAGGAGGACAGAAAGTAGATGACGGTGGATGAGGCCACATTGTTGAGTACTGCAAGTCTAGCTGCCCTAAACTCAATGCTTGCTATGTGGACAAAGAAAAAGGCTTAGCTAATAAATGACCCCTTGAATAGAGATGACTTCACTTTCATTGCGTTTAGATTTTTTCCCCCTACATTTTGTCTTTCTGTGAGGATGGAAAGGTACTAAGGGGCAGGTAGAGATCACAAAGATGACTACCAGATGGCTTGCTCAAGAAGCCAGGTTCCCAGGACTGAGGAAATTATCTCTAGGCCCTCACTGAGCATAACACTGGGGTCAGTGCTTCAGTTCATAGCTGAAGACAGTGAAATGAATGAGTGCTTACATACAACAATTTCATCAGCACAGTTGGCTAGCCTCTACCATAGCATTGGTCAGCGGTTAAATCTAGTGACACTGTGCACATACGTCATTAAAAATGCTTGACCCCAAGGATGATACAGTAACTCCAATGTGCAGTGCTAAGTTATTAAGGAGCTGGTCTATGTACCTCTTTGAGGTCTCAGTAAAGCTGAGACTCATGCAAAAAAATCTTCTGAAAGATTTTTTAAGAAAGTATTACAGTAGACATCAGGAAAAAAAAACAATCAGATCTTTTTTGGAACTTATTTCCTACGTTCTTTTTGCTTCAGAGCATTTTTATTACCATCATTTTTTCGTTGCTTAAAAATTTTTAAAGGTTTTATTTTGGCCCTGGGTAGGTAAAAGGAAATTGTGCTGCAAAATTTTAGGCCCTTCGTTGTGTTTCACCAGCACAGATCATATCAGTATTGAGACAGATCTTCAGCAGTAACCTTCCAGATATTTTGGGGGGCTTTGCAGAGAGTTGAAAAAAGTAGAAGGGAAACAAAACAAAACAACACAACAGAACTACCAGAGGTCGCAAAGCCATGGAGTCATCTGCTGCTGAAAAGCATGGTCACCAGATGTGGGGAACTACTTTCCAGCAGTGCACGTAAAGACCACACGTTCTCATTGCCCGCTTGAATTTAAGTCAGAGGATGGTTTTTCTCCTACATCCTTTTTGGAATGGGTGAAACTTCTGATCATTACAAAACTGAGGGAGAAAGCAAAGTTGTACTTTTTATTTATTTGCTAAAAACTATGACAGATTCAATCACAACTGAAATGGAATGACCTAAAATACTTCAGTGTCAATTGTTCCATTTATGTAATATTAATACTCATAACAAAATTCATTGTCCCCAAATATTTCACCACAATCAGTAAAAAGTATAGAATTTTGAAAGGCTAAGTAACAAGTAGACGTGACACGTGATTGGATGGAAGGCATGGAAAATTAAATTTAGGGCTTGTGAAAAGAACCAATATTTTCTTGTGCACAAAGCACTTACTAATCTCAAAGGTATTGTGAAGGCCCTCTAAACCCTCAATTATCTACACGATCAATGATGACTCTCTCCATTCCCAGTGGAAGTGCCTTCTTGAATCTTCAGCCTCATATTTTCCCAAAGACTATCCCCAGGTTTTATGCACTATGACTCTGCAGCAATGATGGATTTTTGGCCATGATTTGTGTTATAAGTTCATAATTGTGTACCTGTCTACCATAACTTACAGCATTTTAATATATAGACAAGAAAAATTATTTGCATGCTTATAAAAACCAGAGGAGGTAAAGTTTACTTGCAGGATTTGGAAAGGCAAGCCTGGGCTTTTATTGGGAGTTAAAGCATAAACATTTTTGAGTCCACCTAAAATGTTTGGACTAATGTAACAGACTTCTTTGTTCAGAGCAATGACTTCTAATCTTAGATTTGTGACACCCCTGGGTGTCTCCAGCTATCTCTGGAGGGGTTGTAAAATTACCTCCACAAAATGCCAAGTAAAATCATTTAAATTCACTTAAATATACGCCACACGTGTTTAGAGGCAAGGGAGGGTGTCCTGGAATCAAAAGAGCCGTCATAACTATTACAAAAGCTTGATCCTTGTCAACTATCTTTCAGTCCAAACCAACTGATGAACAGATAAAGGAAAATGAACAAGATGAGATAGCCTGTATGTGTGATTCTGTAGTTGGGAGAGACAGGGAAGGAGCTGGTTATTTGGGACAGTCTTTTTTTCTGGAAAACCTTTTTTGACCTCTGTATTTACTTACTAATGCCTGAATTAGCACTGACTGCCAACTGGGAATCCAGTTCATAGCCCTTTACCTAGTTGCACTGACAGTGGTGCCTTAAAGTTGGTTCAGATGATCTCCATTTGGCATTAGCTTCTTTAACGCAAGTACACACGCGCGCGCGCACACACACACACACACACACACACACACACACACAAACACAGACAAGGGCAGCTATGCAGGGTAAGCTTAACTTAATTTTGTCAGTTTTCCCCTCAGCTTAATTAAAATGTTATCCTGAGATTACGACAGGGATTATACATCACTGCTCCACAATAGCCAATTCTAAAATTCCTTGGTCACGGCAACATTAATAACTAAAACACAATTGTGGCTTTGCCACTGGGAAGCTGGCTTACAGCCATTACATTTTACTATAGCTTCCAAATTTCCAATAAAATATGTTTCCTGATGGGTTATTGCCCCAGGTTTGATAGCTTTCTTTACTTGGAACACCCACTTTGGTCATCTGATAAATAGGAACATGGATTTCTTCAACAAGAGTCACACTCAAAAGACTTCACAGAAAAAAAAAAGTATACATTTTCCCATTAAACAGGCCTGCCTTTTCTATAGAGAACTCAACTTCGGTGTTTTTTGTTTTTGTTTTGTTTTTTGCATATCACTGCTTAGTTGTACTAAGACCCACATTTTACATAAGCCTAGAATTCCAGAGAAATTCTTTACTAAATGATTTTCATTTAATCTTTCATTCACCCTGTTAATTGCATGCCAAGAACAAGAAAACGTTCCTTTTAAACTGTCTTTTGTATCATACTTCAAAAATTGTCTGAAGAATCAAACATCTGCAAGTTATAAGAAAGAAAAAAGTATACTTGCCTTATTTGTAGCAGTAGCACTGGATCCAGGGACCACGGGCACATTTGTCACTTGAACTGAAAGATAATTATTATCTATGAGTGGCCAGGCTCCTTCCACTTTGCATGTCTGAAAGTGATCCTTGAAAGTTCTAAGGTGAGGATCTCCGAACAAGCCACAAAAAAGGTAACTGGGAGGGTTCAGGTCCCCTCCCCTGTGTTCTCTGGCTCCTGCATGGCTGTGATAGTTACAAGGGTCATGGGTCACTTCAGGGTTGGTAGAAGATGTGGGTCCATCCTTAGAACAGTTCCTCTGGCTCATGAGGTCACTGATACCCAACACAGCAGAATGGTACACCAGGTTACCACGGCAGGCTTTTGAAGTTCGCTGGGTGCAGCCAGCATAGGCACGCAGGGCCTTGCAAAACTCAGAGTCAAAGCCGTCAATGGCAGAGTTCAGGTGTGAAGTGAGGGACACAAAGTCCGTGGTACATTTCTGGATTCGACATTGGGCTGGCTGTTGGCAGTCACCTATGAGAAAAAAGATAACACCAAACGTTTTTTAAACGCTTCACAACTTCCTGAGCTACATGAGAAAATGACACTGTCCTTTGGGAACAGTTTGTTCTATTCCATACACTCCTATTTTAAGAAAGCCTTCAGAACTAGGGTTGCATTGTGCTTCTTTTTCCCTCACAAATTAAGCCACCGGGAGAAAAACTGCACGCAATCAGTTACCTTAAAACTTTAAATCATGAACCACTATTAGGGAACATGAGTCTGAGCCCAGTATTCTCATGTTAAAATTAAACGGAGTATTTGATCACTTTGCTATTGTTTATAGATTTTGAGAAAGATTCCTCTGCTCTAAGGCCAAGTTAAAGATGTGAACTTTGTTTTGATTTTGCTAAGTGTATAACTCATTCGCTTTGGAAAGCACAAAACCATGATTAAGGTTCCACACATTAGGTAGGGATCCCTAAATTTATAGCATTAGTTAAAACACCTTTACTTGATTCTAGTACAGCTATAGGGTAAGAATATCAAGAGAAAATCCAGGTACTAAGTTATTCTGCATTTCCTTAAGGATGTTTATTGACAAACTGTATATAAACCTACAATCTCCTGGATGCTACAAAGTGTAAATGTTCTCTTAAAAAAAATAAAGTCAAGGGGCACCAGAGTGACTCAGTCAGTTGAGCATTCGACTTTGGCTCAGGTCATGATCTCACGGTCAGGGAGTTCTAGCCCCTGAGTTCGAGCCCTGCATCGGGCTCTGTGCTGACAGCTCAGAGCCTGGAGCCTGCTTTGGATTCTGTGTCTCCCTTTCTTCTCTGCTCCTCCCCCACTTGTGCTGTCTCTGTCTCTCAAAAATGAATAAATGTTAAAATAAATAAATAAATAAATAAATAAATAAATAAATAAATAAATAAAGTTGATCGTTTAACCAAGCTGCAGATTTACTTCTCCCTTAACACCCGTCACCATTGGATCCCAGATCCCAAGCAGCTCATCAGGAAGGGTACACTGAATCAAAAAGGACACCACACTGAAATCATGCTGCACAGGCAGATGACTGCACCAAGTGTGTTTTATCAGAACCAAGGAAACATAGCACACAGAATTCTTAGAACATACATAAATGACTTTTTTCCTTAGGTCGACAGTTCCAATATACCTAATGACTTAGGCAAAGTTAAAATGAAGTAATGAAAAACCACCTACTACTGCCCTACTATTTGACAGTTTTCAAATGATGTTTTGCCACTAGCTTCTCATATAAAAAAATAAAAACCTCTCAAAGCATAAAAAGATGTAAGAATTGCCAATACTAGGTCAGTTGTATGTGCCAAACAGTTTAATATTCTGGTCCTTAAAGTGGGAACTCTAGAATTACTGAAAAGGAAAGTACTTTTCTTAAATCATCCACCTCAAGTTTTATGGAAACTAACTAAGACATATTTTGTGTTACTTCCACATTCTTTTTAGGTCATTGCACTGGAGGAAGTTTCAATCCTTTCAAGTCTTAGGTACCTCAGCTGAGAAATGAGGAGACTGTTCTAAAAAGAACTTCATGATCTTTTACAGGCATAAAATATTTTACAATTCCTATTCTAGATGTGGGGGGGAAAAAGAGTATCATTAAGTATATAATTATTTTAAGACGTGGACACAAACTTCAGGATACTATCAAGATTTAGGACTTCATCTGATGAAGACTTAAAACTAACCCTAGTAACGTTCCAGAAAGATACTTTAATCTTTTCAGTATTAAAGTACTTTTAAGCCTGAATGAAACAGCCTGTAATCTGTTTCTAGCTTGAATTCAGCAGAAAAGACTGCAAGATGACAACCTCTCAAGCCACCTCCCCACCATTTTTAAATTTCAAAGACCAAGAAGAGAAAAATGTAGTCTAGATAGGGCATTTACTTTAACCTGAATTAAAAAAAAAAAACAAAACAGTATTTTAATATTTTGGAGCTATGGACTTACAGCTATCACTAAATCACACTCAAAAAAAAAAAAAAATCACAAGCACACCTTCATGTGTTTGGCATATTTCATGTTTACTCATTCCAGAGTTGGTAAAAAGCAGCTCCTGTATTTATACATTTCCTCTCTCCAAAGTAGATCAAGTCAAGTCATTTTCAACTGTTTTTACTCAAAAAAACCCAAGCAACTCAAAAGCATTAAAGCGATTTTACAGTTAGGAAATTCAGGACAAAGGGAAACTACAGGCCTTGTCCTGGCTGGATCACAAATGGGTAGAGCAAAGCCCAGGGCGCAATGCCTTTCCTCAAATCCCGTTTTCGTTCCTCATATCACATCTCCTCCACATTCCTGAGTCTCACACAACAGTAGCTGATGGCTTAAAGACTTGAGCAACTACTGTATCAATTACGTTTTTCTTTTTAAATCAGAGTCATAGCAAGCAGAAAGCAAGGAAATGAAAACTGGGCCAAGATCACTCAATAATGAAGAGCTCCTGGACTACAATTTAAATGACAGCACAAGAACTTTCCGCTAAACTTCCAGTGCCTATTTGTTCTTTTTATGGTCTATAAAATCTATCCGAGCATACACTTACTTATAATTATTTCAAATAGTCATAAAATATTCCAAAGTAAGAGCATGAAATGCAAATGCAACTGTTCAGAAAATAATTTAGATTCCCACCTCCTTTTTCCTTCCTCCCCCAGGCCGCCCACCCCCAACTCCTTCCCTTTTTTATAGCAGGCAGGTGCTGATTCTTTTGAGAAATGACACATAAAACAGAACTCCTTGGGTTCTTTTGTTTGGGATGAGGTTTCTAACAGCCTTTCAAATAGAGATGATGGGAAAGAGGAGGGCTAACTAGAGAGTGCATCTGGGTCAGCAGTTTCAGCCCCACTGCAGGCTCCCGTATAATGACTAATTTGCAGCATACACCCAGAAATATCCAGGCTTCATGAATTTATAATGACAGTGCACACTTTGCCTGTTATAGGAGGTAAAGTAAGCTTCCTGTCAAAATGCCAAGAAAATGCAGAGCAGAAACAATCTCAAGGATGTAGCCAACAAGGCCATGAAGTGTATGAGTAAGCAAGTAACTCCCATATTGGATCTCCATTCAGGAATTGTAGAGATTTGCTTAAAGTGGGGGATGGGGGGGGGGGGGGGTAGGGAGCAAAGTATAAAAGTTCTTTTTTCATTTCCTAAGGGCAGAAATCAAAACCTGCAGTTACAGATCTCTTCATTTTTGGAGCCAGGTCATCTATGATTGGTGTGGTACTATTTTCATTCCAGTTAATGAAAGTGCTAAAGGATTTGTGGGTCTAGCGCTCTGATTAATGATTCAAAGACTTCACCATTCAAGACCCATTTCCTTGATGCCAGGACTGCACGTGTGAACTTGCCACACAATCACCAGTTTATAATAAAAGAAATAAGATATGCTGAAGCTGAATTAAGTAAAATGCAGGGACATATGGGGTGCTGTGGCAAATTATATGGATCCAGGCATAAAACATATGGTAGCCCATCTGCAAAGAGCACTCGGCTAGGCTCCCTTCTCTGAGAAACAATCCTTGTATGATCAAGAGAAAAATGCTTCAAAGCTATCTTTCAAAAGGAGCCCTTTCTTCCATAACCAAATTAATCACCCAACCCCAACAAGTTGTCCATAGATATCACTCACCACAGAAACTCTAGGTAGAATATAGCAGTGACTTTAAGTGAGGGCACATTAAGATACTGAGAGGAGTTTCACATTCCAAGTTTTTGAAATAAGGCACCTTAATTTTCAAAAACATTAAAACAACTTCTTAGGGCTTTCATTATTGGCCAGAAAAATCTTCAAGGACCACATTCCAGTTCTGTAATAGAACTCTCTGGCAACTAAGGGAAACAATATTCCAAGCAGTCAAGAGGGACACACAGTCCTACCCAGTACTTCAATTTCCATTTCAAGAAACCTACACTTTGACATTATGAACATATAGTCTTCACACAAAACACTTATGAATGTAACTTTTGACACATCATGAAAATTTTCTTGGAACCATAAGCAGATTGACATTATTTTCTAAGGTTCTAAAGTCAGTCATTTAAAGCCTTAATCATTGTAAAACTTACTATTACACTCTATGTTTCCCCAAGTGAGTGTTAAAATGCAGCTGTTCCATCACAATGCAAAGTTACCAAAAGTAAATTAAGTCTCCTCAAATGCCACATTTTTTTTTTTTTCCATTACTTAAAAGACCTCCCAGATTTTTAGAAAGGCTGGTATGACTTAATAAATAAATACTACTCCACACAGTTGGGTGGCATTACAGTTCACGATTCTCCAGATCACAGCGTTGAGACTGCTGTCATAAAATACAGGACAAAAAGATCTCAAAGGAAAACTTATCTAATGCTCTAGTTGGTTCTCAAATTAAGAGAATTTAGCTTCAATTTGGCACTAAAGAAATTTTTTAGACAAACTCCTAGACGTAGCACTTATTTATAAAGAGCATCCTAGATACCCCCTCCCTTGAGATACAAACGACATAACACTCTATTAGTGAAACTTATTTCACAACAAAAATAACTATCACCTGCTAGAAGGCTCATCTGTAGGTCTACCTGGCTAAGGACAGAGAACTCACTCCGCTTCCACAGGGGAAGCGCCGACCTCCAGAAAGCAGGGAGATGTGTCAACCCCTCCGGGAACCCGAAAACACGCGGCTTAACCACAAAGCACCAGTTTTTCCACAGAGGTTGAAAACTGAACTAAAAGCAGTTTTGGCAAATACGAAGAAATCCCTGTTTAAAGACGTTTAAGTTACTTCGAGATTAACCCCCCAGGTTTTCAAATTCCGGTGAAAATCTTTACATCTGGTGCGATTTCTTCCCCTCGTCGCCACCCCCAACTCCAGAGAAGCAGCACAAGGCTCCTTGTCTCGCTTCGAAGGGGGCGGCGGCGGTGGAAACCTGATCCCAGCCTGACTTTCAGTAAACACCAATGCAGCGAGCAATAAAGCATCCGGAACGTTTGTCTCGGGGGCGCAGCCCCCGCCGCCCCCGCCCGCTAAATCTTCGATAAGCGACTGTTGGGAAGATTTATCAACGGTCCGAGCCGAAGGCGGGGAAACGCGAGAGGGAGGGGGAGGAGGCCTCTCCTCTGCGCCCAGGGCGCGCCGCACGACCTGCGGGTGCGTTCCTGCCGCTGCGCCGTGAGCCCGGCAGAGGTGCAGGGCTGGAACCCATGAGGCCTCTACCGTCTCACCACGCCACGCCGCCCTTCTGCCCCAACGTGTGCCTTCGGGAGTGTTTGGGAACAAAGCACTTGGACCTGCAGCTGGTTACCCTCGCGCGCGCGCCTCATACCTGCGTGGAGCAGCCCGAGGCTGAGCAGCAGCAGCAGCAGCAACGCCAGGGACGGCGGGCAGAGCTGGGGGCGGTGGCGCTGCTCAGCCCCGGCGGCAGCGGCGGAGGCGGCGGCGGCGGCGCAGGAAGGTGCTGCTCTCAAGCCCATGCCCGTCCATGCAGGTCTCGTGGGCTCCGGCGAGGGCGGCGGCACGGGCGCCGTGGCGGGTTCGGGGCCGTGGCTGCGGCATGGACTGGGGGACGTGCCTCGCTTTCTCTTCTTCCTCCTTCAGGCCCGCGTCGGATACGGGCCGCCGCCACCGCCGCAGCGAAAAGCGCGCCGCGGGCGGAGCGAGGCGGCGGCGGCGGCGGCAACGGGGCGCAGCGGCATCGCGGCGGCAGGCGGGGCAGAGGGGGCGGGAGAAAAGACACAAAGACGGTGAGCTTAGTGCCGAGCCCGGCCCCCAAAGCGCGGGCGCCCTGGTCCCGGCCAGCGTGGGTTCAGCGGGCGTGGACCCACTGGAGGCGCGCCCAGCCCTAGCGAGCAGCCGCCTGCAGCCCGGATATCTCTGTGCCGCGACCCCGCGGTCAATCAATCTGAGCCTTGCACTGCCGCCCCGCCCTCCTCACGCGCGCCAATCCGCGTCCTCTCCACCCCCGACCTAGCCCCTCCCTCTCACCCCATTGGCTGCAAGCGCTGGTCCACTGGGCTCAGCTGGCCACTCGCAGGGGACAAAGCGCCCGCCCCCGCTCCTGCTCCCACCCTCAGATTGCTCATTGTAATTTGAGTTCCGCGTCCGCCTGTTGAGA
Source organism: Panthera onca (assembly GCF_046562875.1). NCBI lineage: Eukaryota > Metazoa > Chordata > Mammalia > Carnivora > Felidae > Panthera > Panthera onca. The sequence continues at coordinate 79,332,447 of NC_138339.1, forward strand.
GTCCTGTCCGCCGCGCCCGGGCCCAACCTCCTTCGCGCTCCCTCCTCTTCTATTCCCTTCACCCCTTTCCGCGATTTACTGTTTCCTCCTGTCCTACAGAAATTGGCAACGGCTACTCTCTCTTGCCGGCGTTACAAAGGAAGCGGCCTTTGACTTTCCTTTTAATTAATGTGATTGGGTTCGGCTTCCCTGTAAGGTGTTGTGTGCGTATGTGTTTTAAGTCACCCCCAGTCTGTCACTCCCGCTCCAGCTCCTGCTCCTGAGAGGAAGTGGGCGCTTTTACCAGGCGCCTGGCGGCAGGTCTCTTCGCAGCCAATCACCTCTGCGGAACCGTGTTCCGAGCCCTTTCCGGACGTTTGGTAAAACTAGCACCCCACCGCGTTGAAAATCCGATTGTAACTCGCGGTCCGGAACAGATCGGATGGGCTGGGAAGGTACCCACCAGCTCCCGGTGGAATTCGCTAGCAGCTGTTCGAGGCTCTGGCGTTATTGTTCCTCTGACATTTCCCTTCCTGAATGCAGCGGGGAGGAGTCTGAGAGTGGGCGAACTTCAATGTGTTGTTACAGTGTAATTAGATTAATGAGGATAGTGAGTTTTTAATGCAGTGTAGAGTAATTATGCCATGATTTCTTGTTGCTTGGTGGCTTTTCCACACATTTTCGTGGTCTTAGTATATTAATTTAATGGCAGATCGGTTTCCACTTTTGCCACTTGGATGTATCCATAAATGAGGAAGAAACCCCAACTGTGTGCCACAAAAGAGGTTGGCAAGTGGAGACACAAGAAAGCATGTTGTGAGGTTGATGATAGGTTCCAATCTGTTATCAGTAGGTGTGAAGTGGTATCTAATCTAAAAGATGGCTTCAAAGGCTCGGAGTTACTTCGACTGCCCTTGCCTTTGCCTTTCCTCCAAAGGGCTCAGGGCTGCCATTTTAAATTCACTTATAGTCAAATTGTAGCTTGCAATTCTACCCGCTCGCTACTCATAATCTCTAATTGGTAATTTCGTATCAACCACGGACACGTTAATATTCCACATGTTACAATGTGCTAATCAATGGACTAGGATAATTGAGGGCAAACCTTACATCATTCCGGCTTACTCATTAGACACATTATGAACTGTACAAACCACTAGGTCCCTAAAGAAGAATGCCTATTTTTACCGTAACTTTTCATTACTTATTACATACTATGATGACTCAAGTGGTAAACACACCTTTCACTGCCCAAGATATAATCCAAGCCTTGTGTATATCCATAATATGCTTAATAATAGCTTCAGAGTTGCCTGGAGAAATGACTTTTTTTGCAGGAGGAGTTATCTGATACGATTTTTAGATAATATTATGGAGTAAATACTATGGGACTAAAAATTTACTCCCTTGCAATTACTACATAAATCAAAGAACTAAAGTTAATGAAATACTGGTCAACATATTTTTTTTTAAAGTAATCAAATGTGAACAGTTTTGCAAAATATGTTGCCAACAAAGACTACTAACAGTAAGATGGTTCTTTTTCCTTAACCCAAGATTTAATTTGACCCTTATGAAAAAAGCATGACAATTTATTCACCATACTTCAGAACACATAACCAAAAGTTAGGGATCAAATTCAGTTTAGTTGGGGTCTTTTCGCTGTCATTACTTGCTATGATTCCACCCTGCCCCCAGCCTCCACTTTCCCCACCTCCATATCCTGTTCCTTAGACACACACTGCTCTAAACTATCTTATCAATAGAGGGCGTCCTCGAGTCACCACAAATTCGGCATCGGAATGGAACTGTTCTTTAGAGGGAAAACTTCATTTTCTCTAAGGTGCTTTATTGCTCATCTGTTGTAAAATTTGACAAGCTCAAGATTTATACGCCTAACAATTCATTTTTTATTACCACATAAGTGTTCAGCCGACTAGAGTAAAATGTTAATTTTCACAATTAAACCGCAAGGTGGTTCCTGTTTTCAAGACTTAAGGTCAGTTGACACACTCGCAGGGTTAATTCGGACTGGTTAGCAAGATCCCCCGAATTGGCTTGGAAAGTAAGAGCGTGGTGAATGGTCGCTTATAGCGCATCCACTCCTCCAGCTCGAATGCTGCAAGTTAGGAGAATTTTAAGATTACACAAAGAAAAATCTGGGTATTCCCCCCCCCCCCCCCGTAAAATCAATGACTTATAAAAGTTTTACATTTTAATCAGGAAAAAAAATCGTGAAGTGACAGCTCGCACAACTCACAAACGCACCCTATTCCTTGCCATCTCTAGTCTTTCTCCCTTCATCTTTTTCAGGAAGAAAAGATGAGACCAGAACAGCACAATTAGGGGTCACAGCAAAACGTCCCATGGTATGAACGTGCGAATGGATAGAATTAAAACACATGCCAGCAACATTAATGGGTTCTAAATAAGAATTACAGGTTTATTTACCTGAACCCATACATGATGTCTTAACTATTCCCATTAATATATCTCCATTTCCATAAATCTAACACGAGGGTCTCTCTGCTTAACAGATCACCTAGGACAGAGGAGCTACCAGGGTAGCCATTTGTTCAACCCATTCTAGAGTAAAGGCCCCCTCGCTGCTCCCCAGTCCAGGGTGGACGCAAAGCTGGGGCTAAAATAGCCCTGAGTCCCACAGCCCAGCAGAAAGCAGCTAGTGGATTGTACTTACATCATTCTTAACCCTTCCGCTCCTGGAGGGGGCTTGGCGGGATCAGGGGGCCCCTGAGCTCCTGAGCACGCAGGACCTGGGTGTGAGAGAAGACCCCAAAGCCTGGCGTGAGCGCTGCGCCCCCGGAAGGAGAGGGCCCGGGGCCTGAGTGGGGCTCATCACCCAAGCGTACACAACCGGCCCCCACGATCCCTGCGGGCTCTGCAGCGGATCGCACCGCTCAAAGCGGCAGGTGCAAAAAGCATTTGGTAGCCGCTTGCCAGCGCGCGGAGGTAATGCGCTTCCTGTCCATTTATCTCAGGAAACCAGCGCAGCCTTCCCTTCCAAACAAAATTAACCTCTCATTAGCCAGCCACTCACTCCGGAGAAGGCCTTAAAAGCTTTACCAGCTCGCTAATGTATTTAGGCTTTTCTTCCAGGCAAACGCAGCCGCGGTGGTGACTGTCATCATCAGCCCTGGGGGATTCCTCTGGGCTCCCCTGGGAGCCAAGCGCTTACCGACCCCCAGCCTCAAGTCTGGGAAACTCTGGCCAACCTGGATCTGTTTGCGGTACTAGTAGACCCGACACGCCTGAACGGACTTCGTGCCATAAGTAGCCCAAACAAGTTCCCACTAGTTTGAAGAGCGCCCCTCCTATTAAACAGCTCTCCTATCCTCAAGAAATGGGGAGGGGTACCCGGGAAGAACTTCTACGGCCAGCTGTCCCTGGGCCATGGGCGCTGACCGTCCTTTACAGCGCAAGCCCTGTCCGCAGCGGGTACGTGAAGCAGTGATTAGAGGTATGGGGCGTAGTGTAAGCTAGGATCTAGCCGATTCCAGGAGTGGAAAATTCAAATGTAGTTCTGGGTCTGCAAGTGGCAAAAAAGAGGCCTTTTGGAGCCCTGGGGTTTTCTCACCCTGGCCCCCTGCCGCCCTGAGGCTGGCAGATTTATACCACACAGGTGGAGCAAGACCTAAACAAAATAGTCCCGGCTGCTGCCTGCCGCTCGCCCCCCACGTCCCCCTGGCCCACCGCAAACTTCGACAAAATAAACAACTCACCACAGGCATTCCCTTGTCTGCAGCGCGACGCTTGCCAGCTGGGAAAATAAGCCGCAAGCCACGCGGCGGGGGCGCAGAGGGAGGGCAGCGCGGCGCCCGCCTCTCTCCCCTAGGTCGGGGCAGCGATACCCGGGGGCAGGAGGGAGGCTCCGCCTCGGGGGCCGCTCTCTTGCCTCCTAGACTGCGGAGTGAGCGCCCGGAGAGGGGATGCACCCTTCCAGCCAGCGCGATGTCTCCGCCACCCAGGGGAGGGGGCGGGGAGACAAATCTCTCAATTCCGTCCCGCTTTCTCCAAGCGTCTCTCTCCCCCCTCAGGTCTCAAAGAAGACCAAACCCGGGGGCCTTCACCTCACCCCCTCCGGTGTCACACCGCCCCCTGCTGGCACTACCCGGATCTTTCCAGCGCGGCTGAGGAGTGGCGGGTGGCGGCGTCCCCGAGCCCCAGCCTCCAGGCCCGGGCTCAGCTCTCGCCGTTCTCACCGCCTCCTCACCCCAAGTCCCGCACAAAGAGGCCTTTCATGCCGCCAGCGCCACCCTCCGCGCCGCCCTCCACCCGGTCGTGTTGCCTTTGCCCACCCTCGGCACCAACCGATTCCCGGTTGGCGATCGTGCCAGCCGTCTCGGGGCCGGGCGGCAGCGGACACGTGCAGGCTGTTCCCGCTCTGCGCCTCGGCACAGGCACGGATGCGGTCCCGCGCCCGCCTTTCCAGGATTTTCGGTAACTGTGCACCAGCAGCCACAAAAATGCACCCCTTCTTCTCCATAAATGATCTCTGAGGGTCTTCCTAGCGTGTATAAATAGTGGGTATGTGTGGGGGCGGGGGCGGGGGTTGGTGTAAGGCGTTGGGGTAGTGGCAGGAACGGCCCTCTGGACTTTCGCTGAAATAAGGAATCTAGAGATCTTTCCTGTCCACCTGAGGTGCCAAAGTGGCAAAGTTTACAGCTTACGAATACCCAGGATAATGATTTGCGAATTGTGAGGGGACGGAGAATTTAAAGAGGCACCTAAGACACAGGTGAGGACTTGTGTTATAGAGAACAAGCCCACAAAGATGTTTGAGGAAGGACAGTTACTTGAATCCCAGTAGAAGGTGTGGAGGGCAAGAGGGAAGCGATTAGCTTTCTTCCCCTAGGCTGATCTTCCAATGTTGAAAATGAGCATCAGAGGTATTCAGCGCTAGCTATCGCTCTGTGCGTTCACTGCCTGGCACGAGCAGGCTGCTTCTTCTTGTCCAGGCAAAGGTTCAAGCATCTTGACTTAAGTAAATCACTTAAGTACCTTTGCCCTCTCCAGCTTTCTTCTATTCTCCTGTCCTCAATATCCCTTAAAGTTTCCTGATCTAACGCTAGAGGCAGCATAGGGCAGTATAAAGAGGACAGAGTGAAAATCCAAGGAGGAGGGTCCTGTCATGACTTTCTGAGTGGGAGTCTTGGGCGACTGATCTGTCTTTGAACCTTGGAGTCACTATCAAGAAACTGTGTTAGGGGCAATGGTCCCTCTGGTTCTTAAATCACGTGACAAGGGAAGCCTCCTCACACTCTGTTTAGGTTCCCTTTTAAAGAGTTTTCTCACCTTGCTTTTTCCTGTCAAAGTGCCAATCAAATTGAAAAATAAATATTAGGGATATTTTAAGGTAAATGTAAGATACATTGAAAAATCCTTTTATTGCTACTTAGAATAATAATAATAATAATAATAATAATAATAAAACCCAAACCAAAAAACTAAAAAGCCTCTCAGCTCCTGGTTCATAGAAACAAGGAATTTTAATGTCCCCCACTCGCTTTGCCTTTGAAAAGCCACACCAACAATCAGCAGCATAGAGCTTTGATTTAGAACCTAAAGGCCAGTCTTATGTTTTTCTTTTTCCTTTTCCTTCCACCAACACAAAGACAAGCTGACACATAGTGGTGAAAAAGAGTTCAAAGCAAGCCTCACGAACCCAGAGAATGTTTCCTAATGCAGACCCAGTCCTTGCTCACTCCCTTGCTAAGGTTGTTTTGGACATTACAGAAATAGTAGGCACAAGCTGCCAGAATCCCCTTCTCCCCACTCCTTCCCATAAATATTGGGCAGTGAACCTGGATGCTAACTTGTCGATCATCATGTACATGCATTCATTAAATCAATACCTTTTCTCTAGCTTCATGATACTTTCCAGGATTTTCGATTCACTACCCACTTTGGAACACGGAGCCTTAGTTCTCCCTCTGGGCAACCTTAGCTGTTTGTTTTCTGTGGAATCTTTTCTGAAACCAAGACAAAAGAGGGTGAAATTTCATAATGAAGTATTAATTCTTGACCTAAAAATCTCTTGCTTCTTCAATTTCATAAAAATTTCAGAATTGCTTAGCTTTCATAGCAATGCACACTTTAAAAAATTATCCACTAAAGAAAACTCTTTAGTATACCTTCACTGGGGGAAAAAAGTTCTTTAAACAATAGTGGTGGAAAAATATTTTGAACTTATCTAATTTGGTTGCTTTCATATGTATTAGTCACCCCTGCCCATGGTCCCATTCATACAAGCTAAAACTGGTTATATTTCTGATTGGACCTTGGATGTTCCATTAGTAAAAGGACATAGCTTTTTTTCTCCCAAAATTCTATCTTGTTCAATGCTCCACGACTTTTTTTTCTCTTACCTCACTTTAATCTTCCTTTTTTTTTCTCATACCAACCAAAATAAACCAAAGATGGGAATAGAAAAGGCACAAGAAATCACTTTTTAGTAAAATTGACTTACCATTTCTGTGCTGTTAAAAAACCTTCTGATGATGCAATGTGTATTTGCACCACCTTCTGATTTTCCACTTAAATGTGATGGAACTTCAGCTTTTAAAATGTTCAGCTAATGTATACATCCAACTCTCCAGTTGTTAAGGTCATAGCTTGTTTACTTTTGATATTTCTCATTTTTTCCTTTTGCAAATTGGGGGAATCATCTCAAATATCAAGTAGCATATGAATCTGTTTTCTAGTATTTCTTGTTTTGGTTTTCTTGCATATTTAGTTGAAAGTCTTCTCTAGTTTCGGACTGATTCTCAATTTGATAATTCCTTTATGTACTCATCATGTTTGAGAATTATTATTATTGCTAATAAATTACACTATTTTAAATATTAATAGTAATTATAATAATATTGGTAAGAAACGGAATATTTATAAAATAATGCTAGGAGAAATGCTACTTTCTACATGTGGTTAATAAAAATACCTTCTGTAGTTAAATATTATTGAAGTTCCTCAAGATCTCTTTTTTATTTTGGAGGATCATTGTTTAAATTGAGTAATAACATAAAGGATCCAAGACCTACTTTTACTTTTAAAAGGGTGAGAATTTGCTATGCCTTTTTCCCTCTATATAAAGATGTAAGACAGCTGTCTTGAACCATCAGCACATATGATGGTTAAGGTAAAGAATTCAGGTAAATTGTAAATTTTAAAAATGGAACCTCTGGACACATAGCTGTTGAATAAATAAAAGAATATCAGAATGTGAAAACTATTTTGTTCTTTCAGCAATGTAAGCCTAACTTTCTAGAAAAATCCTGCAGTTCTAAAATACTCCTACATATGTGCATAATAAAACAGGTAAATGAATGCATATTAAATTTATAAAGTCAATATTCATGAAAAAAATATGTGATAAACAAATAGACCATAATCTCCTGGAAGTGCCAGGAGAAAAGCCATATTTTTTGGTCGGCTTGGCATTAGAAAATCTTTTGTCATGAACCATTTAGCCATTCAGCACAGTGTAAAACAGTAGACATGAAGCTACAGGGACTGGCCTTTTTCCTATTGTATTTGTTGATTATTTCACTTGCAGTCATTATACACACATGCTATCTTTTCTGGGTCTTGTAATATGAGTTTTAAGAGGCTAAATATATATACCCCCCAAATATTCACTCTTTTTCATTACATTTGCTCTATAAAAAAAATAAACTTCCAGCAGTTGGAAAATAGTCTTTTTAGAAAGGTAAACAAATGCAAAGTTATTCTTCTGTGAACTGGTTTAGATCTATGGTGGCAATTCATAGTTTCTTTCATTGGCAAAATCTCTATTCAGACACTCACCTGTATACACAGTGGCAAGAAGGTTATGAAAACATTACAGAATGGAATATACTACAATCCTTCAAATTCCATGAAATCTAAGATATATGGGAAATTGGATACCATGTATTCTAATAGTCAATACTACCAATTAAGAATTTTAAGTGCTGTGTTCTAATATAATAGATGATATATGCTTATACTTTACCAATATTAGAGAAAATTCCCCAAGCATACATTTTAATTCAATTTAGTAGATTGGAACAATAATGGGACCAAAGGAATCTGTTCAAATAATCACAAGTACAAAAATAGTAAGTATTCTTTTCCTTCTTCTCTTCTCATATTTCATCATCCCATCATTTCAAATTGTCCAAGCCACATAAAGAGGCTCGGGTCGTGTTTGCGCCAGAAACAAGGCTAGACTCAAGCCTGAGAATGAACCCAGGGATGAAAACTGCATGTTTGTCAGAAGCTTGAGTGAAATAAATCTGGCTGAATTCAGGAGTGGGGTTTGTTTCAAAAGAAGAGGATCCTTTAGGAGTAGGAAAGGATTCTCAGAGGTCAGTCTCTTGCTGCTGAGTTGTTAATATGCTCTTCAGCTGTCCCAGTTGGGACTGTCCATCAACAAAGAATGTGAGGAATGTATGAGTGATACAGGCATCTATGCGAAATAGATGAAGTTCCCTTTCCCCTGCCTCTCGGGGAGGGTTCCATGGGGGAGATGGGAATGCAAGCCCCAGCCCCTGGTAAGCAATCAGCACCCAGGATACTTGCTCCTCCTTAAAGAAAGGATACTAACTAAATACAAATCCTTTTAATTCTTCCATTAAGCAGCTGATTTTTGAGCACTCACTAATGAGCTTGGCAATCTTCTAAGTCCTCTGGATACTGCTATAAACAATTCAGACAAGGCTCTTTAGAAAGTACATTCTGGTGGTGGAGGGAGAATAAAGGGTTAAATAAGTTAATAAACAAAATAGCTTTAATAATGCTGTAGAGTTTGAGGAACAGGGTGCTATGATAGAGAGTAATAAACGTGGGAAGGAGCCACCATTGAGGGAAGGGACTTTCTAAGATATCACACCTGTAATGAAGGCCTGTAATGAAATGGGGCAAAGGATTCCAGGCAGAGGTCAAAGTTTCAAGGTATGATCAATCTTGGAGTGTTCAAGGAACAGAAAAACCTATGGCAGAAAGTACCTTAACCTGGGAGAATTTTAGAAATTTAAACAGAATTCTTTAATTCCCAATTGGCATTTGAATGAGGGGAGATTTCTTGTTTGGTTCTAAACCTCAGGAAGAGAAAAAAACAAAAACAACAACAAAAAAACAACAACAAAAAAGCCCCGGAGATAGTGTTTATTTAATTACTAGTATGAGCGACATCTAGTATTTGGAGCTCTAACTGCACTGTCACAACCTCTGTCTGAAGCACAGATCATTGTTTTAATTTTCTAGATGAGGAACTACGTTAAAAGATTTAAAAGCGTGGCCAAAGATACGTAATGAATGATTGGTACAGGATTTGAACTGAATCTTTCTGATTCTAAAAGCCAGTTGTTTCCATTGGATTTCATTGTTCTATATTATTTACTGGACAGTCTTCAGAGATTGATCCTAAAGTTTTGGAGCCACTGACAAAATGAATATAGTTAGTAGGCGAATTGAAAATGAACTGGCTGGGAAAAAAACCTTAAGAATTATTTTTAAAAAATTTTAATTTTTTTTAACGTTTTATTTATTTTTTAGACAGAGACAGAGCATGAATGGGGGAGGGTCAGAGAGAGGGAGACACAGAATCCGAAACAGGCTCCGGGCTCCGAGCTGTCAGCACAGGGGCCCGATGCGGGGCTCGAACTCACGGACCGCGAGATCGTGACCTGAGCCGAAGTCGGCGCTCAACCGACTGAGCCACCCAGGCGCCCCTATTTTTAAAAAATTTTAAATAAAACCTGTGGTCCTCTTCCAGCCCAATCAAGAATCTCTCCTTCTCTCCTCAAATAGAGAAGAGAGCTGGAGTCTCTTTTTCCCCACCTCACATCCTGCCACTCTGTACAGCTCTTATCAAAACTTGAATGAACATTCTTGGCTTGATTAAATGCCCAGTAGCCTATGGTTTTATCTTGGAAGTACAGGTTTTGATACACATTCCTTTAATGGGAGGTCTGTATGTTTCTTTCTATGTTTTTAATGTTTATTTATTTATTTTTGATGAGGGGAGGGGGAGTGTCAGAGAGAGAGAGAGAGGGAGAGAGAGAATCCTAAGCAGACTCCAGGCTCCGCCCAGAGCCCCACTCAGGGCTTGATCTCACAAACTATGAGATCATGACCTGAGCCCAAATCAAGAGTCAGACCCTTAACTGACTGAGCCACCCAGGTGCCCCAAGGTCTCTAAGTTTCTAGTGAATTCACAAACAGAATTATCTTATGAGCATACTCTTGCCTGATTCACAACTTAGCTTACGCCATTTCCTTATTATTTAGGACTGTGTGGCTATGGTAATGCATAAGTAGTGTCCATGTTGCCAGATACACAATAATACTAGTGTTTCTTACCACATTCAGAACCTGGAAAGAGAACTAGGGGTAATGATGTGGAAACTTAAAACAGAATCATAATGAAAATAATCCAGGTCATCAGTGCACAGCTTCATCACTGCACTCATTATTACTATAGACAGATAGCTAGTATTGTTATGTCCACTTATTCATTCAATCAGTGAAGTTAATTACCTGGCCAATCAATCTTTCAACAAATACTTACTGAACTGCCTACTATGTGCCAATGCTTTTCTAGGTATTAGGAATATATCAATGAAAAAGAAAATAGGTAGGGACTAAGAAGTACATCAATGAATAAAACATAAAAATGTTTCTCCTTCCTAGAGAGAGAGAGAGAGAGAGAATAAACATAGGTATGAAGATATTCTAGAGTGAATTAAGAGAAGTAAAGTGCTCTGGGAAAAACAGAACATGGTAGTGAGATGTGGAAAGCTGGTTTGCACGCAAAACTTAAAAAAAAAATGTTTATTTTTGAGACAGAGTGAGTAGGGGAGGAGCAGAGAGAGAGAGGGAGGCAGAGAATCCCAAGCAGCCTCCACACCACCAGCACAGAGCCCTACACAAGGCTCAAACCCACAAACCATGGGATCACAACCTGAGGCAAAATCAAGAGTCGGAAGCTTAACCAACTAAGCCCACCAGGCGCCCCTGTTTGCACAATTTTTAAAGGGTGGTTAAGGTGGGCTTCACTGAGAAAGTGACATTTGCACAAACATTTGGAGGAGCCTACTGAATGGCTTATGTAGCTACCTGAAGGAAGGGAGCTCAAGGCAGATGCAATGGCCAATGCAAAGATTCTGAGGCAGGAGCATGCTTGGCTTATTCAAGAAAGAGAAAAGAGGCCGGTTTTGTCAGAATGGAGTGAGCAGGGGAGAATGGTCAGAGATATTACGGGGGCCTGGTTCGCAGAGAACTTGTAGGCCACTGTAAGGATTCTGACTGAATATAAGAAGCTTTGGAGAACCTTTGGAGAACCTATGATCTAAATTTCAGGAATTCACTCATGTTGTTTGGTTGAGAATATACAATAGCCAGGCAAAGTGGAAGCTGAAAGTCCAGTGGGATGGTTATTTTAATAATCTATGTAAGAGATGCTGGTGGCTCAGATCAATGATAGTGAAGAAATTATTCAGAAGTGACTAGATTCTGGATATGTTTTGATGTTTAAATCAAAAGGATTTCTTGATAAATCAGACAGGGATCTTTGAGAGAAAGAGAGGAGTCAGGGATGACTCTAAGACTTGTAGCCTGAGCCACCATCAGGATGGATTACTATCAACTGAGCCAAGAGTTGGAACCGGTTTTTGGTGTGTGAAAGAGAAAATGCACCAGACAATTAGGGAGAGGATTTTATTCAGTCTGTTGCAATATGGAGAAAGATTATTAATGAGGACCATCTCAAAGAAAAGAGAGGGGCTTTGAAGGAGAGGCAGGTAAGGCAAGGGAATCATCAGGTTGTCTTATGGGAGTCATGAGCAAAGATGGAGAAGACTGCTACCTGAGTCCTTGAGGAAGGGTGGAGGTGATTATCTTGGAATATTTTTTTGTTTTATTTTATTAAAAACATTTTTTTTATGTTTTTATTTATTTTTGACAGAGAGAGAGAGAGAGAGTGCGCGCGCACACGAGTGGGGGAGGGGCTGAGAGAGAGGGAGACAGAATCTGAAGCAGGATCCAGGCTCTGAGCTGTCAGCACAAAGCCTGATGCAGGGCTAGAACTCATGAACCATGAGATCATGACCTGAGCTGAAGTCTGACACTTTACCGACTGGGCCACTCAGGCACCCCTAATTATCTTGGAATATTTGAGTGCAGGGTGGTTACCCATTTTTTTTGAATGCAAAAGGGTGGAAGCAGAGGGCTCAGGTAAAGTTAAATTTTGTCTGGGGGATTTAGTTTTGGATTTATTAGCTTCGAGATTTTTGTTAGACTTCCTAGTGAAAATCTCTTCAATATTTTCATGCCTGACATCAAGATATTTGCTGTATCTAACCCTGAATTCTCAAGTCACATGTAAAAATATGTGTTTGAATAATCAATTTTATTTCAGAATGCAGGTGAGGTCTCTGAACTGTTTTTTCTTATGTAAGCATTTTCATAACAGCTTCCATATTACTAAATGATCTATTTTAATGAAATTGGAGCCAAGTTTTTCTTCATCTGACACCTTAGATATTCTAGGTCTCAGTGACAGGATTCGTGAATCATGAAAGACTTCTGAGTGCTCATCAGAATTGATTTCATATTCACTGCCCCCCCCCCCCCCCACCATGTATCATATTCTCTCCCCTGTGGGCACTTAGGTGTCCAGTGAATTAGAAAAACCATGCCTTTCTTTAGTAAAATCTCCTAAAGATACGTGAAAACCTTTCTGATAACTATATACAATAAAATACATGAAATGGTTAATTTTTTTTATAGTGTTAGAAATTATTCATTTAGATTTTCACCAAATGTCCTACCCCTCATAGAGTGCCTCACATTTCCTATGAAATTCAGGACAGCCAACATTTGATCGATGTGGTTAGGGAAGTGACAAGAAATGTAGGCCTTTTGGGAAAGACACTGGAAATAGTAGACTTCAAATTATATGTATGAAGAATGAGAAAAGAGTGAGGATATAAAGGTTTTAGGTAGGAAATAACACATTAAGTTTAGAAATCTTAGAAGTTAAGTTTAAGGCACAAAAGATAAAAAGAGTGAGAGCAAACTGTAGCCCCAAGGACAAAAGGTGCTTGTGAAATACAATAAAATATTTTAAACAAGCTTTGTTTGCAAGTTTGGGAATCTGATTTAGATCATTCCCTTTATTTTGGGGAAAAAATGACTTGGTTTTAAAATAACCCACAGTTGGGATGTAGTCTAGTATTTCCTGTTTTTCACTTTAGAAAAGCATTACTGTAGGGGCACCTGGATGGCTCAGTCAGTTAAGTGTCTGACTCTTGATTTCAGCTCAGGTCATAATCTCACGGTTCATAGCAATAGAACCCCACACTCTGTCAGTGCAGAGCCTGCTTGGGATGCTCTCTCTCTCCATACTCTCTGCCCCTCCTCTGCTCATGTGGGCTCTCTCTCAAATTAAATAAATAAACTTAAAAAAATAGAAAAACATTACTGTAACTAAATTATCTTAATTAACAACAAAAAAATGAGACCAATGTAAACTCTCCAGAATATATTATTTCACTTATTCTTATAAGAACCCTACAAACCTAGATATTATTATTTTCTACATTTTACAGATCAGGAAATTTAGAGGGTGAGGTAACTTACCAAGTCATGTTCTCTTTCCTGCGGATAGTAGGGCTGAAGAGGTAGGATTCAAGTCCATGTCTCTGCTTATAAAGTCTCTTAACCATCACAACTAGTACAATTTTCCATTTATATATTATTCAATACTTTTTTTCATTTTCACTTTGTCTTTTTTTTTCTGGACTAACAAATTGCTGTAATCTTCGTATTGAAGGTACTTCTTTCTTAACCTACGAATTCTTCTGTTCTCTTTGAAATGATATAATCTGTGTCTCTTTTATTACGTAATATTTCTAGAATGAATTTCACTTGGTGCCAAACCAGAGCAATGCAAATAGAATTCGCTCAATTGTGTTAAATACTGTATTTAATGAAGGGTAAAATGTATCATAGAATTTTTGTGTTAGTGACACATTATTGACATTTTTCACTTTTCTCATGCTCTTTGGCGTTCTGTTCTCATTAATGTTTTGTAGGAATCTGTTGTCTGTGTGAACCACTTCATTTTTTTCTTTTATCAAATGAACTATTGCTGTTATTTTTAACCTGTTTCTCCAACTTCTCAGGTTCATATTCTATTTTAATCCTAATTTTCAAAACAAAAGTAATTCTTCTAATCATTTGTAAGTTTGATTATTATTAACATTTTCATCTGAGCTTTTAATGAAAGCATTAAATAATACTAGCTTCTAAAAGACTTGTGTGAAACTCTAGGTAGTGTTTTCTCCCAATCAGGATATCTTACATTTATAATTACTTTCTGGGCTTTTTTCTGAAATGGCTCCTTTTTTTTTTTTTTTTTTTTTTTTAAAGCAATGTTATCTCCCCAGTAGTTTAATTTTAGTTTATCCCATCTCCTGTCACAGAAGAAATTACACATATTGGCTTGAATAATAATTCATAGGTAGAGCTATTTTAGCTACAGTGGCTTTCGGTCATTTCGCCTTCCCCACTGCCAAAATGCTAATTGCTTTCAGAGGTTTCCACTCAGGGCTAACTAACTTAAGAAACATATCGGGCTGTGTATACCTGCAATACTCATAACGTGGTGACTTCAACAATGCAGTTCCAGCCATGCAACTAGAGCTAGTCAACACTGGGTAATCCACTAAGTGACTCAATAATGAAATCATGAAGCTGGTTGCACGCTATAGCTCAAATTTATGAGAAAGAGATAATTCAAAATTTAGCATGTCATTGAATTCACGCCTGAAATTTACCTTTCTAACATGTCTTACAAGGAATCTGAGTCTTGGTATATTCTCTGGTTTTTCTATACTTCTTTGCAAGACACTCCATGTTAACTCACTGATTTTCTTTAACTGTTAAGACTGATGGCAAGCAAAATGTCAATCAAATGCCATATTCTAACTTGAAACTTCTAGTTTCTGTTTGGGTTTCTGCCAGAATAGATTTATTATGAGTAAGTTCTCAAGTCAATCTTTCTCTTCTCTTTTCTTAAAAATAATAAAACACAATTTGAAGAGAGTGTTCTGTTTCTTTTTCTCTTTCTTTCTTTCTATTCTTCAGAGATTGTTTCTAATCAGAAGGTTGAAAATAATTGGACATTTTAAATCCAGTGGGAGAAGGATCTCCAATAGGTACCTTTTATTACTGTGTTTGAAGAATATCAGGTAATTGGTAGAACACTTAGAGATATCTAATTATCCACCTCCCATATCTGCCTGGTTTGACAATATGCACTTTGAATCTTCATACTATAATTTACAGCTATAAGAATCCATGCTATTTTGAGGTGAATTGTACCATAATTGTTTTAGGGTTTTTTAAAGACTTTGATGATATCATAACATACATTTATTTATTTATTTATTTATTTATTTTTAGAGACAGCAGGGAAAAAAGACGGGGGGTGGAGAGAGAGAAAGAGAGAGCGAGAGAGGGACAGAGAGAGAATCTTAAGTAGGCTCCACACTCAGGGCAGAGCCTGATGCAGGGCTCGGTCCCACGATCCTGGGATCAGGACCTAAGCCAAAATCAAGAGTCAGATGCTCAACCCACTATACCACTCAGGTACCCCTGAATTTTTAACTGATTCAAGAAGAGTGCTAAGCTTGGTAGTTTTTATATCTACATTATAGACAGTTAATCATTATTTTGTAGTTCCTGGACATCAATGAACATTTTATTTATTGAGTAAATAATTATTTATAACAGGAAAATACAAACTTTCTGGTTTGTTAAACACAGTTTATTAATAAAATTGTTTAAATAATAACTCCTAGGATGATAAACAGCAAAAGGAAATGAATGGTGTCATATCAGAAATACATATATATGTATATATATATAAGTATATATATACATATATATATGACAGATGAAGTGTGATATATCTATCAATGTTTGATATGCAGATGAGCCTGAAGGAAATATATTACTCAGAAACATGTTTACTGAGAAACACTTGGTGCTGGGAGAACAATTCACTTTATTTTCTATTTATGATACTTAACTCCCTACTCTTTGGCATATATTTTTATTAGTTTGTATTATGCAGCATGTTCACAGGAAAGAGACACGAAGACTCACTGAAACAAAGGAAACAAGAAAGTGAACAGGCAGATACACAGTGAAAACAAAAGAATTCAGAATATTCAAGATCTTATTAAGTAGAGAAACTGGTTACATGCTATAGCTAAAATCTATGAGAAGCAGACAATTCAAAATTTAACATAAGCTTTTCTTATGAAACATATCAGGGCTGGCTTCAATGTTCCTGATCAATTTCCCTCTTACCAAAGCACATTTGCTGGCTTGTCATTGTCATATTTTTTCTTCCTGAAATAAATTGACTTTTAGCTAGCATTTTCCTGTTGAGACTATACATAACTATGTGCCCAGATGGAATTCAGGGGAGAATGAAAAAAGATGAAAAGTTTTCTGGGTAATGAAAATCAAAATTATAAAGTCTGTGCTCTGAATATCAGAGCCTACAGTTTATGTGTTTCCTTCTCACTGGAGAGCCCAGTAGATCTCAAAATGTTGTCCCTGAACCAGCAGCATCAACATCAACAGGGAACTTGTTAAAAATACGGATTCTTAGGCCTTACCCTACCAACTCAGATTCTCTGAGGATTGGGTCCAGGAACCTGTGTCTTAACAAACTCTCCAAATGATTCTTGCACATGGTATGAGAATTTTGGGATTAAACTCTTGCTACTCACAGTGTGGTTCTTAAGCCAGCAGCAAAAGTATATTGGCAGCTATTAAAAAATACAGACCTCAGACCCATGAAATCAGAACATACATTTTAACTAGATCTTCAGATGATTCCTCTGTTCCTTAAAGTTTAGGAAGCACAAGGCTAGCCATTCTGTCCTGATGTTCAGCCTTGGATGTACAATGAAACCACCTGGGGATATTTAAAAGACTACCTTCAGACATTCTGATTTAATTGATCTGGGATGATGTCAGGACACCAGGGATTTTTTTTTCAAAGCTTCCCAGGTAATTCTAGTGGGCAGGCAAGGTTAAGAACCACTGCTCTGAGCCCTCAAGCAGAGTTTATTTACTTTTTTTTTTTTTTTTCCTAATAAGCTTCCTTATATGATTTCCAATCTTGTAGGAAAACAATCTTCAGCTAAATTAATAGAAGATCCCAGAGTATTTCACCTTATTCTGAATGATAGATCACTCTCAAAGCACTGCCTTCCCCTCTGGGTTCCCTTCTAGAGAAGAATGTAGAAAAACTAGAGCTTGTTTAGAGGGGTGGGACCAAGAGAAGCAATGCAAATCATTCCTGTGAGAAATGGTTACAGGAATTTGTGAAGTTTAGGCAGCCAGAATGTTCTTTTAATCACAAATCAGATGTTATCACTCTCATGCCTGTCACGTGCCATTGCATTTGGAAAGAAATCTAAGCCTCTTACCAAGTCCCTACTTGATCTGTGCTTCCTACCTCTTCCACCTTATCTCATATTCCCTGCTCCACCCATTTCTCACTCTCTCCAGTAACGGTTGCCTCCACTGTGTTCCTTCATGATTTTGAAAGTTTTCTTATTTAAGAGTGAATTCACATTCTGTTCCTTTTGCCTAAAATGCTTTTCCCTTGACTTTCGCAATGGGTGGAGCTTCAACTTCCATATCTACTCAGATTCATTGCCTTCTCTATGTACTCAGACCCTCTCAGTACCTTTTCTTGAACAAAAACCTACTTAGGTTCTTCCTGATACCTGCTGTGATCTATAATTATCTTGTTTATTTATTTTCTTGTTTATTATCTTCCCCATTTCAATGTGAGTTTGATGAGGACAGAGACCTTATTGGTCTTACTCATTACTGTATTAATAGTATCTAGAGCAGTGCCCAGCACAAAGTAGCGGGGGAGGGGGTGGTGGTAAATAATGGTATATTGACTGAATGAAAAATGAAGGAAAAGAGAAGACTGTGGGTACTATGATAGTCATTTTTAAAGATTTCAAGAATTGTGACTGGAAAGGTGTTTATATTTGAATGACTTTAAGGACTATCCCTAAAACCAAAATGTTAACATTGTAAGGGAACTAACAGAAACTCGCATAATTGAAAGGAATAGACAGACGAGGGAGAAGTTGTCATAAGTGTATGGGTACAAGTTTCAGCTGAATGGCATTTGACAGAGGTGTCAATGGGGTGACTTGAGCATTGAGAAGGTGATTGGTTTCAATGATCACTGACATCTTACTCTCATGACTCTAAGAGAATGAAAACGGAATGGGGTTGCTATGGAAAGATGTACTGTCAATATTGAGAAGACAGAGCACATAGCTGTACTGCCATGGAGAAAGGCAAAACACTTCAAAACTCAAGGACAAGACCTGAAAAGGATTATAATAGAGCCTGATTTTGTGTGTGTTAGAGCAAACAGCTCTATGCTCATCTGTGGAGTTTTAAGGTCACCACTGTGTCATTGCACAATATTGTGATTCATATTTTCATAGTAACATTTATATTTTCCTTTTTTAAAGAAGCATGACATGTTCCTTATAATTTTTATTTTGTAAAAATTATGTAAATGTTGCATATTTTATCATTTACCTATACTATTTTGACGGTGTTTGAGTATACATCCTGTAAATAATTATGTGTGAAACCAACCTTATATCAATATCCTTGTAGTAAAATGTTGGGCACCTTTAAGACTGACTATGCTACAAAAACAAAGTCCTAGTAATGAAAATATTAATTTAAAGGGTATTTAAATACCTAAGACTTTAGGGGCACCTGGGTGGTTCAGTTGGTTAAGTGTCTGACTCTTGATTTCTGCTCAGTTCATGATCTTAAGGTTGCGAGATCCAGCCCCATGATGGGCTCCAGCTCCGCATAGGGCTCTGGGCTCCCATTGGGCATGGAGCCTGCTTAAGATTCTCTCTCCTGTACCTCTGCCCCTCCTCTGCTTGTGCTCTCTCTTACTCTCTCTCTCAAAAAAAAAAAAAAAAAAAAAAAAGACTTTAATAATTGTTGGAGCTCCTGGATGGTTCAGTCAGTTAAACATTCGACTTGGTTTTGGCTCAGGTTATAATCTCACAGTTCATGAGTTCAAGCCCTGCATCGGTGCTGTGCTGACAGTGCAGAGCCTGTTTGGAGTTCCTTCTCTCTTCCTCTCTCTCCACCCTTTATCCACTCTCTGTCTCAAAATATATACAAATAAACTAAAAAAAACAAAACAAAAAAACACTTTAGTAATTGTTATTTATAATGATAAACTTGAGTCATTAATATTCTTTGTATAAGGAGTCAGGCAAATAAGAAATTTATTTTGTAAAGAATCCCACCCAAATAGTTAAATAAAAGAGTTTGGATATATAAAATTAAGAAATCAACTTTCAAAAAAAAGAATTCACTAAGGGTCCCATAGCCAAGATGCTATGGGACACTCTTTGTCCCATATGGGACACTCTTTGTCTAAATTTGTGTACATAGATCTATATTACTTGAATAGACATGGTTAATACTAGAGATAATCCACATATAATCTCATTGGCCTTATTGGCACTGTCCAGTCTGTCAGCAAAAATGCATTATCATACTTAAGCTTTGCTCTTTTCTAGTAATGAAAAAGAGATTCGTGGGCTGATATTTCACTATTGATGTGTACAGTATCTATGTGTCAAATATATGTTTCAACCTCCACTTCATTCTGATAGTTAGATCTGCCATTTCCAGTCAGCAAATTTCATCAGAAAGGTTCAGTAGAAATTCCATAGAAAGGCCTGAAACTTTAATTAGTGAGAGAAGGGTACTAAGTATTAAGGAAATTTCTATAAGGTAGCTCTACCCCATTTTGGATATTCAGCTGTTTCTTTTTTGCTGTTGCCATATGCTTTGTTATCATTAAATTGTTTATCAATGAGCTCAATGCTTACAACTAATTTGGGCAATTAATTACTGGAATGGCTGATGGAGGCCCTAACAGAGAACTGGAGTCTGACTAATTAACGTGTACACAGCACTTGAATTATAGTTTACCATTGCTACTGCCAGTTACATTACTAGAGCTCTGGAGGAGGATTTCTTTCTTAACCAGCTGATAACATGCTCTGTGCTTTTTTTCTGCACCATAATGAATCATCAGTGGTCCCTCTGAGTCCCCAAATCTTCTAGGTTACATTTAATTATCTGTGTACTTCGTTCTATTTAGTCCTTTGCCCAAATTTGTTGATTTTACTTTAGCTCCTAAATTCGGTCTTCTTTTTCCCTGTAACTATAGTCCTCGGTTACATTCTCATTATTGCTTGCTTGAATTATCAAGTTTATTGGAAGTGGAATTAAAAAACCAGTAATTATTGAGGACTTTCTGTAAGCTAGGCATCATAGAAACATGTTTCAAACATTGTTTACTTTTCAGAACAATCATGAACGTTATATTATTATTCCTATTTTACATACAGGGGAAACTGAGATGCCACGATATTCTGTACTGTAGTTAAGTAGCCAGTTGGGAGCTCGTTGGACTTCTTTCCAGCTCTCTCTGCAGCACCACACATGCTATGTCTACAATTACTCTGAGTACCTACCATGTTCCAGAAATTAAATTATGTAGGCGCTATGAATATGAAATGAATAAGACATAATCCCTTACCTGGGAGAGCTCATACTTCAGAAAGGAAACAGGCCTACACACAAATAAGTCAATTCTGGAACACAAGCACAAGTATTTGGAAAAAGGTAGAATGAGTAAACTCACAGAAAATAAAGAGGATGGTTGTGAGGACCAGGAATCACGCACGGACAAGGGAAGAAAAGAGGAAGGGGTATATCAGTAAGAACTGACAAGAGCATAGAAAATTAAAGATTGTGTGATATGGGGGGGAAATACTATGGCTCCCTTTGCTGAAAGCTGTGTTTCAAAATAACCCTGTGAGGCAGACACACATGGTGCAGCTGGATTCAGGGGCTCAATCTGGAGCTGGGGTTTCTCTCATCTCTGCATTGTTTTGGTTGACTTTGACCCTGCGAGGGCTCTCCCCTCATGATCAGCAGCAGCTGTTAATCCGTAGCGGTGTGGTCTTCAAATCTCAAATGCAAAATAGTGATTCTGTCCCCTGATTCTTTTTTTTTCATTTCTTAAAATATTTATTTATTTTTGAGAGAGAGAGACAAAGAGACAGAGACACAGAGACAGAATGTGAGCAGGGGAGGGGAAGAGAGAGAGGGAGACACAGAATCCAAAGCAGGCTCCAGGCTCTGAGTGTCAGCATGGAGCCCCACGCGGGGCCATGGTCAAGAACTTTGAGATCATGGCCTGAGCCGAAGTCTGATGCTTAATCGACTGAGCCACCCAGGCACCCCTACCCTGATTCTTAGAAGTATCTTTGTCTCTAATTGTGTCAGGCGCCCATCACTGAACTAACTGATGCTGCCCAGGGTAATGTGCTATGCTGACTGGCTTCGGTTTTTATCACATGCTATTCCTAAGCTATCTTTGGGGGCTCACTTGGAACCTATGTGCTAAGAGGGAGAGGAACTACCTCAGGGCACTGTTACCAGGAGAAACACAAATGGGCACTGGGTGGTAAAAACAGTCATTTACTGATGTCATTGTTCTCCACACATGTTCGCTTTTCTTGTGTTCCCTTTTCATTTCAGATCCAGGTAAATGCACCAATGCCTTCTTAATTTAAGTCCATTCAACAATTAATCACTGAATGCCTGTTTGATGCCTGGCCTTCTGTTGGTCCCTGGAGAAACAGTTGAAAAAGACATGGATCCTACTTTCAAGAAGCCCATAGGCAAGAAATAATCTGTCTTATCTTTAAATAACTAAACAGGGGTGCCTGGGTGGCACAGTCGGTTAAGCGTCCGACTTCAGCCAGGTCACGATCTCGCGGTCCGTGAGTTCGAGCCCCGCGTCAGGCTCTGGGCTGATGGCTCGGAGCCTGGAGCCTGTTTCCGATTCTGTGTCTCCCTCTCTCTCTGCCCCTCCCCCGTTCATGCTCTGTCTCTCTCTGTCCCAAAAATAAATTAAAAACGTTGAAAAAAAAATTTTAATAAATAACTAAACATTTTTTTTGCATTTTCTTGACATAATTTAATCTTCTGACCTTATCAGTATTGTCTTCCTTAGATACTAGGCTTTTTGGAACCTGCTCTTTTTAGCTTGTTTTGTACTAGTTCTCAGTTTTGCAGACAACTGCTTTTCTTTGAAGAGTATGTCAATAGAAATTACTTTCCCAAGGGAGAAGAGAACATTGGGAATTTAGTAAGTTTATCCATTTAGTGTTAAGTACTGTCACACACGTTGGTGAGAGATCAAAGTAATGAGAAGGAATTCAACAACCTTCATTATGAACTGCATTACTATTTAACTACTTTGTTCTTAAAGCACAAAAGTATCTAATTTTTAAAGAAAATCTGTCATATTAATTGTCAGATTTTACATATTTTTGTATTGCAGCTCATTTTATCTTAAAAATTAAATAAATCTTCCATCAGAGCAAATACCTCCTGATGCAATCCAACTACCTTTATTTTTTTTTTTTAAAGATGCTTCAGGAGACACTTTAGAGCCAATGGTTTTGTCTGTTTTAATGTTGATAACCTATTCACTTATGAAATAGTCAAGAATTTAACTTATTTTCTATTTGACTTAAATAATGCAAGGTCCCAAAGGAAATGTATTTTTTATTTATTTTAATTATTATGTGTAACTCCCTGGTTCTAGATCTTTGTAATTAGTTCTTTCTTTCTCTTTAATGTCCATCATGACTTTCATGGTTTATCCTCTGTCGTCATTTATCCATTTCCTTTTGTAGAGGCTTTTGTACCTGATGATACCTGAATTTTTGCGGTGGATCTTTTGTTTTTCTTCTTTTTTCTCATCTTGTGTCTGTTAATACTCATATGTATACATATACACATGCATACTTACATACACATATATATGTATATGTATACAGATGTACATATATATGTACACATGTACATCAGTATATATTTGTTTAGTTAAAAACACTGAGTTTAGTAAGATGAGCATGAACACCACCATTTTACAAAAAGGGAGCAGAGTATAACTGATTGATTTGAGGTCTTTTACTTAGTTCCCTGGGAAGTAGTACAAAAAAGTTCTTGTTGTATGTTCCTAATAAAGGTAATTAAAAGTTTTTGCTCTTTCGGGCGCCTGGGTGGCGCAGTCGGTTAAGCGTCCGACTTCAGCCAGGTCACGATCTCGCGGTCCGTGAGTTCGAGCCCCGCGTCGGGCTCTGGGCTGATGGCTCGGAGCCTGGAGCCTGTTTCCGATTCTGTGTCTCCCTCTCTCTCTGCCCCTCCCCCGTTCATGCTCTGTCTCTCTGTCCCAAAAATAAATAAAAAAAAACGATGAAAAAAAAAAATTAAAAAAAAAAAAGTTTTTGCTCTTTATGTTTATACCTATACTATTAGGTGCATACAAATTCATGAATATTACTTCCTCTTGGTGGATTGTTTATTATTATATAGATTTCTTCACCTTGGCTAATGACTTTTGACCTTATTTTGCCTGATGTTAATGTTGTTACTCAAGCTTTTTACAAGAATAGTATTTTTGACAATATCTCTGCTTCTTTCCCTTTATTTTCAATTTTAAGTTTGGCTTTTTCTTTTAGTTAGGTTTTTTGAAAGCAGTGTTTAAGTTGGAATTAAAGAAAAAATCAACTGATAATTGCTGTAATTAGAACTATTGTAGTTTTTATTTGTGGCAATTCATGTATTGGGTTTATTTCTTCTATTTTAAGTTTGTGTTTTGTGGTTCTCTTTTTTGTTCTCTTTTTTACCTTCTTTCCTTTCTTTACATTGATGAAATTTCTTTTGTTTCTCTTATTCAAAAGCTATAACTTCTGTTTTTATTATTTTAGTGTTACTCTTAAAATATAAAGATACATTTTTAATTATAACTTTTCCTTAACAGGGCTCCCATTATTCAGTATTTCCATCCTTTTCCTAAACATAAAAAGGTATTAATATGTTTTAAGTGTGCATTGGGGATCTTTCTGCAATATTATTATTATTTAGATTTTTATTTTTACCACTCTAACTCTACAGATTTGGCATTTTTATTTTATTATTACTATTAAAATAGCTGACATATTATCAACTTCTGTGGTTTATATTTCTTTAACAGTTCTTTTATTGCAGGTGCATGGATGGTAAGCTCTCATCGTCTTTGAATGTCTGAAAAGTTGTTTTTTTTTTTTTTTTACTTTCACTGCTAAATATTCATTTCAACTATTTAAAAAATTCTAAATTGATACTTTGTTTTTTTGTCTAATTGGTACATCAATTACTAAGAGAGGTATTAAAATCTCCAACTAAGATGGTGCACTATTCTATTTCTCTTTTCCATTCTGTCAATTTTTGCTTTATATATTTTGAAGGACTGTTATTGTGTCTTTATGATGAATTAAACCTTTTATCATCATGAAATTTACTTTCCTCTTTAGCTCTTGTAGGAGTCTTTTTCTTGTTTTCTCTTTTATCTGATAATATAAACCCTTCAGCTTTCTTGGGTGTACTGTTTGCATGGTACATCTTTTTCCATTCATTTACTTTCATTTTACGTGTTTACATCTTACTTTTCATCTTCATTTTTTAGCATAACATACATCTCTTTAGATTGCATATTATTTTTTAATCCATTCTAAAAATCTCTGCCTTTTAATTGGAGGGTTTAATATATTAATAATTAATGAAAATATTGTTATGGTAGATGTAGGTGTACCATTTTATTATTTTTTTGTTGGTTCCTTCTGCTTTTTTGTTTGTTTCTGTCCCTCCTTTATCACCTTATATGGGATCATTTGAATATTTTAGAATTCCATCTTAATTGATCTATTTTTTACATTTATAACTTTGCATTGCTTCTTTTTTTTGAGAGAGAGAGAGAGAGAGAGAGAGATTAAGTATGTGAGTGAAGGACAAAGAGAGAGAAAGAGAATCTCATGAGGGGCAGAGAGAGAGGGAGAGAAGGAGAGAGAGAGAGAGAGAGAGAGAGAAGCAGGGCTCACTCCGGGGTCATGTTTTACCCGAAGCAGGGCTCATGCTCACTGGATGAGGGACTTGGACTCAGGAACCGTGAGATCATGACCTGAGCTGAAGTCAGATGCTTAAAAGACTGAGCCACCCACACATCCGTACTTCTTCTTTTAATAGGTGCTCTATTATTACATTCTTAATTTTTCAATTTCCTCAGAGTTAATATTATACCACTTCACATGAAATAAAGAAAGCTTTCAATACTATAGGCCTATTTACCCCTGTTGTTTATGCAACAGTTGTCATATATATTTCATTATACTTTTCAAACCCACAAGACTATGCTATAATTTTGGCTTTAAATAATCCTGTGTTTTAAAGAAATTAAAAAGAAATACGTATATTTACCCAGATATTTACCATTTCTTGTATTCTTCATTCTTACCTGAAGATTTAAGTTTCTATCTGCTATCATTTCTCTTCGGTCTGAGGAACTTCTTTTAGTACTTCCTGTAGTACAGGCCTGCTGGCAATATGTATTTTTTGTTTTCGTTTCTTTTATGTAAAAATGTCCTTATTTTGCCTTCATATATGGGGATATTTTCACTGGATGTGGTATACTGAGTTGAGAGTTATGTTTTCTCCCCAGCATTTTAAAGATGTTGTTCCACTCTTTCCGGCTGCCAGAAGCCTTAATAAGGTAACGGTAGCTCTAAATGTTGTTGCCCTGTGCATACGTATCATTTTTCTCTAGCTGCTTTCAAGATTTACCTGTCATCTTTGGTTTTCTGTGGTTTGACTATCATGTACTCATATATACTTTTCTTCATAGTAGCCCTGCTTGGGGATCTTTGAGATTTCTGAATCTTTAATGTGAAATTTTTATCAAACTTGGGAAATTTTCAATAATTTTTATTCAAATATTTTTTCTGTTTCCTTTTCTTGTGTGTTTCTGCGACTCCCCTTCTGTGTATGTCTGTTAGGCCTTTTCATATTGTCTAAAAGTTCCCTGAAGTTCTTTTTTTTTTCAATTTTGTATTTTCTGTTCTTCAGGTTGAATTATTTCTGTTGACCTAACTTAAAGTTCATTAACTTGCTTCTGCCATCTTCCTTCTGCTATTAAATCCATCCAAATATATTTTTAATAATTTTAGATATTATATTTTTCAGTTCTAGAATTTCCATCATCTTTTAATACATTTCTCTTCTGAAATTTATTTATTTATTTTTATTTATTTTTGTTTTGAGAAATAGAGAGAGGACACAAGTGAGCAAGGGGCAGAGAGAGAGAGAGAGAGGGAGAGAGAGAGAGAGAGAGAAGCAGGGCTCACCCAAAGCGGGGCTCGTATTTACCAGAAGCAGGGCTCAAACTCACCCAATATGGGTCTCAAACTCGGGAACCATGAGATCTCGACCTGAGCTGAAGTCAGATGTTTAACGATTGAGCCACCCAGATGCTCTCTGCTGAAATTTATTTATTGTGTACATATTTTCCTTTATGTACTTGAGCATAGTTATAATAGGTGCTTTAAAGTCCTTGCCTGCTACTTCCAATTTATGATCGCCAAGGATTGGTCACTGCTTATTATATTTTTCTCTTGAAAATGGATCATATTTCCTGGTAATTTTGGATTTTATCCTAGATATTGTGAAATGTTACGTCGTGGAAACTCTGTTATATTCCTCCAAAGAGTGTTGTCTTTTGTATTTTAGCAGACATTACTTTGGTTGGATTCAAAATACAAACTGAGCATTGGCAAACAGCTCAAATCTTATTTGGGTTCTTTAATCTTTAGTGGAGTCTGTGCATTGCATGCATGTTTAGGGAATTAGAAATTTGTACAGAGTCTATATCAAAATTTGGGGATTTCCTTGTCTGTGGTTTTGTTTTGTTTTGTTTTGCCCACAGAATTATCCTTCTCCCAACTTTCCATTGTTTGTGATTCATTTGAACTCTGTATTCTGGTTCTTCAGGTGAAAAAGATTGTGGTTTTTCCTACTGGAATCTTAGCCACATTGTATAGCATCAACTTTTACTTGCTTTCAGGCTAAAAGCTGTAAAAAATGGGGATCTCAAACCTTGCTTTGGTTCTCTCTTTGGTGCCTTCAGGTTGTTGCTTTTTGTATTTTGTTCAGAGTTTATAGTTGTTATCTGCAAGAGAGTAAGTTGTGGTAGGAACTTACACACCTACATTATCATTTTAATATCAACTTGTTCTTATATCCTTTCTGCCTATATTGGTTTCATGATGTCATATTATTTCTCAATGGATATTGTACCTACATTTCTTTTTGAAATCTTCCATACATTATTTCAAGCTAATTTTTATGCTCTATAAAATAAATTCCACCTCCAGGTTAATCTTTTCCTCAATAGGTTTTTTTTTTTTTTTTTGTTTTTTTTTTTTTTTTTTTTTTCAGTTTCTCTCTCTCTCTCTCTTTTTAGAATTTGCAGGCTTATTTTGAATGCTTTTGTTTGTTTTTGTTTTCTCTATCTCCCTGTACTATTGACCTGTTTTATGGTTACCTCCACTTAGTTCTTTGGGCTCCCGGTCAAAAACCAGGATTATAATCTGCTCCACTGATACATAGGAGTATGGACAACCCAGTAGTCAGTGGAGCTGTGCTCCTAGCACCAACATCATATTTCTCTTTAGGCTCACTGTTACTGATGAAGCCAAAGTCCCCATCAGCAGGTCTGCCACCTTTTCTCTTAGCTTCCTTGTCCATGTGAGAGAACTCACGTAAGGCCCAGATTTTCAGCAGTGACGCTACTGTTCCTGTCTTGCATGAAACACTTGCAGCATCCCCTCCTCCCCAGGAGTCAAAATCCTGCTGGTCAATGGCTCCCTACTGACCTAGGTGGCGGCACACTTGACACTTCGGCCCCTACCTACTCTTTGGACAGTATGGATATTATCTTTTATACGAATCTGAGTGCATCTTATTTGGTTTCTCTTAGTATTCCACCCACTTGCTACGTGTTTTGAGTAGATGGTGTGCATAAAGCAGGACCCCACTGTGCAAGTTGTCCATGAAGACAAGTTTTTCTATCCTGCCTACTACATACAGCAATGCCTCTCTATATTCTTTTGCTCGCTCCTTTCTGTGTCTATCAGAAAATACATTAAATTTTCCTTTCCATTGTTTTGTGTAATCTAGATGATGCAGTCTTACTTGTATGTAGCCAGGCCTCCTGATTTTAGAATTAAGGCGAAGAAGATGGAATTAGTGAGTATTTATATGTAAGGTAGGATACTAAGGGGAGGAAGGGATAGTATTTGTGAAGAGAACACATTATAATTTTGGGGTTAAGATAACAGACTGTGAAGTCTAAGTGTGTGGCCTACAATCCTGGCTCCACTGTGTACTAGCTCTGTGGTATTGAAAAGTCTCATATTCAACAAGCTGGCAATAGACTTCCTATTAGGGAGAAACCTTTTAATTTTGATTCAGAAAAAAGACTTTGATAGGCAATTGGTACAGATGATGAAACTCTTAAGGTATAACTAATCATATTGCTCCAGGACAAAATAATAGGGTAGTAAACTTCTCTTTAGGAAAAAATAAAATTCATTTTTTTTGCTCCTGAAAGGAAATGGGTATGGAGTATGGTGTTGTGACACTGAGGCCTGATGGAGGAGGACTAAGCACTGAAAGTCCTTCAATGGTGGTGTGGCTAAAGGACATCTCAAGAAAGGAATGCATATTGCTTACTGTAAAGTTGCTTGTTTTCCTGAACTATGATCCTGTCCTATTTCGCAGCCCCCAAATTTCAGGTGGTATCACTAACCTCATCAATGGCTTATATGAGATATTTTTTTCAATTTTTATTTTTAGAAAGAGAGAGAGCACATGAGTGAGGGAGAGGGGCAGAAGGAAAGAGAGAGAGAGAGAGAGAGAATATATATATATACATACACATATGTGTGTGTGTGTGTGTGTATATTCCCCCCACCCCCCACCCCGAGAGAGTAGGGAAGGTACAGGAGAGAAGGAAAGAGAGAATCCTAAGCAGGCACCACAGTATCAGCATGGAGCCGTATGTGGGGTTCCATGCCATGACCCTGGGTTCATGACCTAAGCTGAAATCAAGAGTCAGATGCTGAGTGGACTGAGCCACCCAGGTGCCCAAGATTTTTATGTGTTTATAATTTTTAATGGAAATCTGCTGAGGCAGTCCATAGACTGAATGAAATCTTCAGAACCAGTGGAATGAACCCCAGAAGTGAACAAGAATTTATATTTATTTAAATCTATATTTCCGTATTTATAGAATCCCAAGAAGGGTTTCAGATTTTAATTAGAAGATCCCAAGTTAACAAGTGATCACAAAAAATGAGGAATGGATGGAAGGCAAAGTGAGCAGAAGAACTCTTGGTTGAGTGGGGGAGGTTAAAGATCAACTGAAGGCATCTCATACCCATCATTTGATCATTCCTACACTAATTCTGACCATAAGTACTTATAGAAGATTCTCATTTATGATAGAGGTGTTCTCTAAAGTTGCCACAAACACTGAATTAATGAATACTGAACTAAGGGAAAACAGAGTTGATCAATGTTATGACTGATCAATACATAACCTGCTTTTAGGTGTGTTCCCATTTAGAGACACCTTATTTAACATAGACTTGACACATTAACATTGAATTCATGGCCACCAGCTCCCTAACGAACTCCTGAAAGAAGTTTCTCTCACACATAGACTTTTTGTGTGAAGCACATCAAGCTTTCCTGTGCTTAGGAACACTAGACAGAACTGTATTACTTTGCTTTGGGGCTATTTTAAACAGTGGAATGACCAACAGAAAGCACAACAATGTGAGAAACACGTGACACTAAAACAGACCACAGAAAGAACACTTGTTTATAGGACAGAACCTGAAACAAGAAGGCAGAGGGTCATCTTGTTCAACTTCAGCTAGGAATGTGGCCATCAGATAACTCTTTTTTTTTTTCTGCTCTGTACATGTCTGTGAGTGACCTCAACAGCACAGCAAGTATTGATTTTGGGGTTACAAATAACTTTTGGTGAGTACTCAAATTAACAAGTACAGAGTCCCTAAATAATGAAGATTGCCTGCATTTTTATTTTGACAGGTGTCAATATGTGCTTAGGACTTGGAAGCCACAGGAAAATCTTCAGTTCTGTTTCTCATATTCCAAATGAACAGAAAAAAATAGAACATGATCTTTAATTATGTACTCCTATTTAAAACCCGGTTAGAGAAAATAGGACGAGTTCAGCAACTCTGCTTCTTTTAGAGGTTCTGCTTTCATACAACATGTGCATTTCCTCCAGAAAATTAATGAAATAAATTCCTAAAAATTTAAAACCCAGAAGTTTACAGACTTAGGAGTTCTTTCTAATGAGTAAAAACCGTAGAAAAATTTGAAGGTAATTTGATACATTAAAATTAGTTTTATTCTATATTTCCAAAGTCCCAATGGCTTTTTAAATTTGAACACTTAGAAACATTTATGAAACCACAACCATTACTAACAGAATGTATAAAAATTTGCAATTATTAAAGGTTCCTCTCTGACATCCTCAATGTCAAAGTAAGTCAAACAGGTATTTAACTCCACAATTCAAACCACATTGACTAAATCAAAAATATAACATTCACATAAAAAAAAACAAAAAACAAAAACAACTTACTGAGCCTCCTGGGTGGCCCAGTCCGTTAAGACTCCAACTCTTGATTTAGGCTCAGGTCACGAGTTCGAGCCTAGCATAAGGCTCTGTGCTAAGAGCTTACAGCATGGAGGAGACTTGCTTGGGATTCTCTGTCTCTGTCTCTCTGTCTCTGTCTCTGTCTCTGTCTCTCTCTCTCTGACCCTTCTCTGTGCACGTGCACTCTCTCACTCAAAAATAAATAAACATTAAAAAAAACATTTTAAAGACATTAGTGATAAAAAATATAGTATTGGGTGTCTGACTTCAGAGAAAGAATCATATTTTTAAAACTTCGGCAACCAGGGTCTATCAACCATTCTGGTACTTCTTTCTCTTTCTCTCCTTCCCGTTTATTACTCTTGGGCAGCCAAGATTCATCCAATATGAAAATTATTTACAGCAACAGGAAATACTCTTACTTTATTAAAACTATTTATATGTGGTGTTCATGAGGGTAAGCTGTAAGGAAGGATATAATAAAGCCTCTGTTTAAATGGTGTCATCATAAGAGTAAGACAAGTGAATAGGGTTAGAAATGAAACTCCTAGGTCCCGCTACATGTACCACTATCAGAATGTGGCAGTTAGTCAAAAAATTTTAATCTGAATAAAGCTTTAAAAAGCTCAGACTTATAGGTACCTAATTAGTGATCAGAATTTCTCTATCAGATGTGTGCAGGGGGAAAACTTGATGGTATGGTAGTCAGTAGATGATTTGTGTCTTTCCCTAAAGGGGTACTAGCTCACCTTTTGTAGGTTCATGCCTTCATTCTTTTGTCTAATGGAGCCATAATATCTTCCTTGGTTTTCCTGTTCTGCAAGAAAAGGATAACTTTAATTTTGTAGTGCCAGGGTTCGGTAAATACTCTGTGCCCAGATAATAGATTTATATTAAATGGATCATTTGAAGCTTGATTTTACAAATGCGGTCCCACCAGCACCATGTTTAACCTGAATAAACTAAATGTGGCACCTAATATTTTTGTCTGCACATGGTAAGAAATGTAAGCAATAAGTGTTTGTTGATATTGCCTGAACTAAAATGGACACAATATATAGATTTAAAAAAAAACCAAACCTTATTTGTCTTTTTATTTATTTACCACTATTTGGATAACTAGATACCAGAGTAGGTGACCAATGAACGGCATTAGCCACGTGAAGAGGTTAGATACTAATTGCTTTAGGATTTTTCCGCCTGTTGGGAGACAGGATCCCACAGTAATATGGCGGTATGATCCCATTTTACAGATGGAGGTAAATATATATATATATATATATATATTTATACATATATTTATATATATATTTATATATATTTATATGTATTTATATATATGTATATATATATTTATATGTATTTATATGTATTTATATATATGTATATATATATTTATATGTATTTATATATATGTATATATATATTTATATGTATTTATATATATTTATATATATTTATATACATATATATGGAGACACTAGGTGACATATCTATGAGAAATGAGCTTAGTCAGAAATAGAAATTGATATAAAATATACACAGCAACAATGATTAACTCCTTTACCTTATTATTTGCCTAACTCCTTTGTTTGTAGTTCAGGAAGTGAAGTTTTGTTTATTTTTAAGGATTCCGGTTGGAGCCTATCAAAACTAACTGGACCAAGGGCTCTAGGGTCTGTTAACAAATAGTAAAAATACATGCTCTGACTTGGTTAGAAATTGCTTAAAACATTAATCACACTCATATCATTTAACTAAGTTGTCTACCTCCCTGTTTTATTTCAATCTCCATTCAGTCGTCAATGAACAGAAAGCATCCTGTGGTACAGTTTCTTTTCTACTTGCCTGACTTCTCTTAATGCTTTGTTTTGTCTTTGAAAGATAAATGCAGAAATTTGCAATGATTTAAAGGAATAGAGAAACTTTCAGGCCAGATTCTATACTTTCCCGTGTGACCTAGAAAGAAGGCAAACCCATTAATGCAGGATTTGATTTTCTAGGAGAAGCACTGGACTTATCAAAGCAGATGTTTGTAAGCAGTCCATTTACTCATATAATAGGTAACTCTCCTCCCTCTGGACCCTCACACACAAATGGCAAGAATAGTTTAACTTTCTTACTTACAGTCAGATATGATCTATATTTCCTGATCATGCTCAGCATGGACTAATGGTTTCATCTGTCTACAGAGATGAAGATCATAGAAAGGGATGGACCCAACATACTATATTGAGTATTTACCATGTGACAGGTTGTATATTAGAACATTCTAAGCACATTATCATATCTTATCCTCCCAACAACCTATAGAAGTAAATACTATTCACATTTTATGGTGAGAGCTTGAAACATAAACAAGTTAATGATATGGTTAGTAAGTGGAGATGGTTGCTAAATTTGGGCACAAAACAAAATTAGAAGCTTGGTGTAAAGAGGGCCTAGGAAGAAAGCAAAGGATACATATAACACCTGTGAGGAATAAAATCTGCTTCGAGTACTTTTGGGGAGTTCAGGCACTCCTTTTGCAGAATCAGATGAGTAGCACAGTTATCTATGTCCTTGTTCTTTTTACTAAATTCATCCCCCTCTCACAACAGGGGAAGTTTTTGTTCATTTAGAGTGCATGTTTTTAAAGCTATTGACCTAGAGTTGTCATCACACTCTTCCTACTTCAAATAGTCTGAGTATTAAGATAAATATATTCTCCATCACTTTACTGCTAACCAAACAGACCCTTCAAGCATAGGGG
Organism: Panthera onca; assembly: GCF_046562875.1. Lineage (NCBI taxonomy): Eukaryota > Metazoa > Chordata > Mammalia > Carnivora > Felidae > Panthera > Panthera onca. Next base: position 79,365,929 of record NC_138339.1, read on the forward strand.
AAGAGCCAACTCATGAAAAATAATATATAATACTTGCCTCCTCTCTAAAATATACATGGATTGGAATATCACCACTCTGGAATAGAAGTAGACCATATAAGAAGGCAGGCATCTAGAAACATATATAAAAAAATGTAAAGAAGTACATTAAACACAATGGATAAGTAGAAAAAAGGCATAATAAGGCAGCTGGGTTTGGGAGAGGGAGAGCAGTGGAAAATCCCCCTTAGACATTTTTTTCAACACATGCTAGAAGAAAAGAAACTCAGCAGAAAGGGCTTCTCTTAATGTGGAGCTATTTCTCCATCCCAAGGCTGGTCTTCCTATTTCACGTTTCTCAGTGGTCAAGTTTCATGCTCTAATTCCTTAGTACTTCTAGGTTGTGTGGTCTGGCCTGCAGTGACTGTTTAGGAAGCCAGCCTCTGCAGATTCAGTGTGGTGTTTCATGCAGAAGTGGAGAGGGTGACAGCAATAAGGGGCATGACTGGGCCACAGGGCCCTGCAGGCACAAAGATTCACCCAGAGCTCCAGCTAGCTTGAAGAACTTATCCATGGCACCAGTATAAGGCAGCTGCAGAGTGGTCCAGCCAGTGACTGTTATCTTTGGAAAGAATGAGATAATCAGACATTCTGAGAAGGCACAAAGGTTTGTGTCCAATAAGCAGGGCTGCCATAGTCTCCCTGAGGGTCATCTCCTTTCTAGCCAGCCAGAAGAGAGAACATAGAGGTGTGTATCTGGGACCTTTTCATGGGATAAAACCTCCAAGGCACACATCACTTCTGTTCACATTTTATTGATTACAACTCAGCCACATGGCCACATTTAATTGTAAGGGAAGCTAGGAAATGTAGTTCAGTTGTGCATCTAGAAAGAAGAGGGAAACATGGGTTTTGAGGGGCATCAACTGTATATTTTAAAAAGTGTAGCCTAGTGAAATTGAGTGCCTTGCCAAAAGTCACACAACTTAGAATCCAAGTTCTCCCTACAATGATATGCTTCTTACTTTTTGCCTCCAAAGCTATCTGCAAGTCTGTGGATATGAGCATTCATACTGTGTTCCAGACAGAAGGGTGGACACTTTGGTTTTGAAAGAAAAGCACAGCATTTAGAAGATACATTTAATAGGCCTAGCCATATCTCACCTCTTTTGATATTTTAAAAGAAAATCTGAAATTATGGGGAAATATTTAATTTCATGACATTAAAATTAAAGTTTAGCAAAAATTGGTTGTTTTAACTAATAAAAAAATTCTTGTTTGACATTTCTGTGAATCATTGAACCAAAAGAATCAAATCATGGCCCCTCTGTGAGACTAAAATGTAGGTAGATCATTTTTTTCCAATCTTTGAAGAACAACAAGGCATTCTGGTTTAGTAAATGTTAGACTAAGCCAAAATATGGGGCCACAAACAAATGTTATAAACAAAATATTTCAAGTACCATGTAACATAAAGTAAATAGGATAGTAAAGTAAATAGTTCAGAACATTGGCTAAATCTCAAAGTTGAGGCCATTGGATGATAAGTACTTCATGGTCTGAATCGATGGACTAGATATATCTTTGCAGCACACACTTAATATGCGATCATATAGATCTGTGAACATCACTCAACTCTAGTCTATATTAAAAAGGGCTAGAGGAGAAGTTGGGTGGTTCAGTCGGTTAAGCATCTGACTCTTGATTTTGGCTCAGGTCCTGATCTCATGGTTCATGAGTTTGGTCTGTGAGATTAAGCCCTGTGGCAGGCTCTGCACTATCAGTGGGATTCTCTTCTCTCTCTCTCTGCCCCTCCCCCACTCTCATGAGTGTGAGTTCTCTTCCTTCTCTCTCTCTCTTATCTCTCTCTCAAAATAAATAGAAGTAAACTTAAAAAAAGGGCTAGAAATGTATCAGCTGAGCTCTTTAAAGAGAATTTTTAGGAGTGGGGAGTACTGTGGCATTTTTTTCCCTCTCACTCATGGGAAGGAAAAGGATAGGAGAGGGTAGTTCCTTCCCACTTCCTCAAGGCAAGTGGGGGGAGGGGGACACAAAAGAACCATCCATTAAATCAAAGCTGTTTGCAACATGAGGAGACTTGTGCTCACCTCCTGTTCAGAAAATACTGAAGGCAGGAGTCAGGCTGGTGTGTTTCCTCGGCTGGTGAGGCAAGGATTGAGGGGCCAGCAGTTAGCTGTGCTCCGTAATTTGGTGAGAGTCAAACATTCAAGAGCCTTCCTAAAGGGCAAATGGGCACATGAAGAAGATAGACAGGCTTAAGTTTTCTCAGGACCCAGTCCAATGGGGCTGAATGTTGGGGCAAGAGAAACACAGCAGAGGGTCCTGAGTCAGGGGAGTGTACTGGGCTATGGGAACTCCCCAGTGTACCTCATAGAGGTCATTGTTATCAGATCTTTATCCCTACCTCTTGGAAAACGTCCTTGGATTTCACATTCTGTTCTGCTAAGCTCTCATTTCCGGCAGCTCTCATCCATCTCTCTCTTTCCAGTTGCCTCTCTGCCTTGCTTCCACTGTCTGTGGAGCTGAAAGTAAAGGTAAAAATGTAAGAAGTCTTCCAGGTAATTCTGGTGCTATTTAATTGCAAAAAGCAGGTGATCTTCACACAGGCTTTCTAATTTTCTTTTACCAAGTTGATTAACCTTTTAGTGTGTTCTTGATTTTCCCCTTTTAGGATTCAGTTTTGCTAAGCATTTGCAGTGGGTTCAATTATTTTTGGTAAGTCACTACATGAGTCTTTCCTGCTTAATTTTAAGTGAGAGAAAACCAAATTGTAATTTAGGGAGTACTTTTGGCTTCTGGTGTGTTATGATCTATTGTGGGGAAAAGGGTTTCAAATCTAGAAGGACATTGTATATCCTCTGTGTTGTCACGCTTTCTCCTCGCCAGACCACATCCTTCAGATTGGGGGGGGAGGGTATTGGTGAGATTTTTAAAAATATATTTGGGACTTTTTTCTTCTCAGTGTTGCTTGGGGGAATAGGAGAAGGACATACATCATTCCCAAGGGCCTTCACTTTTTAAATATAATAGAGGACAATCATAAAGATTGACATTTTAATTAATTAATTAATTTTTATTTTTTTATTAAATTTTTTTTTAATGTTTATTTATTTCTGAGACAGAGAGAGGCAGAGCATGAGTGGGGGAGGGGCAGAGAGAGAGGGAGACACAGAATCTGAAGCAGGCTCCAGGCTCTGAGATGTCAGCACAGAGCCCGACACGGGGCTCGAACTCACGGATCGTGAGATCATGACCTGAGCCGAAGTCAGACACTTAACCGACTGAGCCACCCAGGCGCCCCAAGATTGACATTTTTAGATTTACAACAGCACTTGTAAACAATTGTTCCACATTTAATGATTGGGAAAAAGGCAAACTAAATCCAATAAAAATTCAATCATTTTCTTGTCTTTTTAAGAGTAGTAGATGTAAAAAGAACAATTTAAGTCTAAAATTATTTAACTTGATGAATTAATAACATAGTGAAGACTATGCGCAGATTTAAAATGTTCTTTTCAGAAAATACAATTTAAACAATTACAACATTAAAATAAAGAATATTCTTGTGGCACCTGAGTAGCTCAGTCGGTTAAGTGTCCGATTTCGGCTCAGGTCATGATCTCACAATTTGTGAGTTTGAGCCCTGCGTCAGGCTCTGTGCTGACAGCTCAGAGCCTGGAGCCTGCTTCAGATTCTCTGTCTCCCTCTGTCTGTCTTTCCACCACTTGCACTCTGTCTCTTGCATTGTCTCAAAAATAAATAAACATTAAAAAAAATTAAAAAAAAAGAATATTCTTGTTGAATTCTGGTGAATATACCAGCTGAAAAACAAAACTAAACACCTTTCTTTCTTTTTGAAATGTTCTCTTTGGTAAAGAAAATCAGATATTTAAGATTTTCTCCCTCTTTAGTTCTTTTAATAATGTATCATGAAAGAATATAGAAATCGTATTGTACAGAGATTCTTTGTATACCTTGAAAATAAAAAAGAGATTTACATAAGTTTTTAGGAAGAATGCTAGGAAGATGCCTGAGAAGAACGAACAGGTTTTATCTGATTGTTAAACTCTCTATACTGTAATAGGCCACAGGATAGAGCCACTGAATTTTACAACTTTTGGAGGCACCAGTGACATCATAGTCCATATCAATGTCATCCCATGGAGTTGCATGGTATTGTGTGGTATGCAGTCTAAGCCACATGGCTGTAGGTGGAGACCCTGCCTCTTTTTTATATTACCTTTAGAATAATAACAACAATAACAAAAACTTCTTCTAATGTCTAGTAAATTTTAGCTTATTCCCACTGAAGTATACTGAAGTCAAGTTAGGTAGGAAATCTCAAAAGACTGCATCTCAGATACAGCAAGGAGAGCTGTCCGGAGGGCTGGTTGGCTTGGAAAAATAACTGGGGGAAGCAAATGAGACGTGTGTGCCTGGCAGGAGAAGAAACAATACTGCCTGCGCCAACACAATGACAGCTGGCATTCCATGGGCTTTTGCTATGGATGAGAGTGCTCAAAATTGGGCAACTTCAATATTTTCAATTACGGGTGGCAGCTTTAATGGTCAGCTGCTGGTCATTCTTGACCAGATCCTCAACAGGTATACATTGTTCACTATTATGTTTTAGATGCACTCTTTCCCCTCTCCCCTCTCTCTCCACAGTCCTGACAGTTCATTTTGAAATATGGACAAGAATACATTAAGTTACCTACAGTTGGCCAGATTGGTTTTTCCTATTCAGCTTTCATGTTGGTATGAGGATGAGGGAAGAAAAGTTTAAACAGACTTGCTTTGATGTTATGAAATGGTGGTGGTGTAAATTCAAAATGTAAAGTATCAACCTTAGATAAATAACTTAAGATTTAATATAATGTTTTCCATTTGCAAAATGTCCAAGACAAGCAGACTTTGGTTTATGAAAATTTTATTTGTCTTATTTTTCTTCTGTGGCTCAGATTGAGTCTCCCTGCTTATGGTTTAGTTTTTAATAGTTTTTGCTACTGGAGTCTCTTCAGCAATGTCAATCCTCATGGTGTCTCTCTCCTCATACAGTGTTCTCTCAAAGATCTCTGAGGAAGGTGAGTTGGGAATATAGGAATAATCTTCCGCTTCATGGGTTCATATTATTGCCAGTCTTAGCTATATTTCTTCATAGGAAGTTTGTATCCTAGAAAAGCCTGTTTATTTTGCTTGATGATATATGCAAGATGGGGTTTTGGTTGTGATAGATTTAAACAATATAAACAAGTATGTCTTTTGAGCTACTTTCCCAGGGGAGATGATGCATTTTTTTTTTTTTAAACAGATTACATTTATTCTCAGTTGCATTTCTCTGTTACCAGTAGAATGTGTCTGTTAGATAGCTGGGTCCATGAGAGTCTACTAGAACTCTTGGCATTATTCTCAGTGTCACTGCTTTTGATAGGTGACCTTGATTCTCTTTGGTTTTACTACTTTCAGGATTTTGGATTTCATCTGACTGCCATTGTAGCTCAATGGTTCCTCCACTTAGAACTTAAGAACTCTGTAATACTTCGCTATTTGGATTCTTAGTGGAAATATCTATCACAGTCTGTCTCATGGTTATAGAGTGTTCTGTGTCATTTTTTTCCTGTTCTTAGTCCCAGTCCTAGCCTGTGCCTAGATCTCTCTTACGGAGTATAAAATTTCCTATAAAGGGAAGTAACTGTGCCCTCCTTAAGTGGGACTTCCCTGCTGCTTGACATAAATGTTATAGTGATGCAGACCACATCCCCCGCCCCCACTCCTCATCCCCCTACTTCTTTTTTGTGTTTTCTAGATAGGGAATGATATACAATATCCTATAAGAGATGACCAAAAAATCATTCGAAGTGGTCATTTAGAAAATAAATCAGCAGGAACAGCTGGGCAACAGGGACTCAAAATGTAGGAGAAACATTTTAGTCCACAAGAAAATTAAATAATGGTAACTATAGATGATTTGGAATATTTTCTTTTTGTTTGATGTTTTTGCTAAGAGAAGTTCAAAATAATTTACAGGCATATATTAATAAGTAGTTCTCTACGCACCCCCATTTTTCAATGCTTAAATCAAGGCAGATGGCTAATGATTGATTTATTCAAAGCACTCAGCATGTCAGTGGTTGAATTTTGTTGAGATCCCTTTCACTGTAGACCACACCGCTTCTAATGACCTATGTATAATTCATCTCAGCTCCATCCGAATTAGGAGCTGACATTTTTTGGTAACACAAATCATAGCTTCTTGTCAGTAAAAGAACGCCAGTGTGGGAAACTCAGACAGCTAGGGAGCTCAGTATGTTGCTAACTTTGTTGTTTTTGTACAGATTTGAGAGAATCTAATAGTTTGCCACCTTTATGTTGGCACATGCATACATATGTTTATTGATGAAGTTGACTTTTCTTCAACCCAGGTATTTCCTGGGCAAGCAGAAATGGAGATCATTCTGAGGATTTTCTACCAGGTGGTTCAACATGAATTAACAATAAAAATACATTAAACATGCTTTTGGTTCAATAATTTTTCAGTAATGATCTTAGAATGATAATTAGTAGCCTCAAAAACAGAATCACGTGGTTTTGTTTCGTGTTTTCAACATATATTTGGAATTTTCAAAAAGCTTTTCCTTCTGCAGCTGTATGACCCTGTTCTCTTTTAGTTTCTCCCTGTTGTGAGTGTGAATACTTGTGATCCAAGGCCCAAATTTGCTTCCTTAGTGTTCAGAAGTCCTTGATTTCAAGACCATTTGAGATCAGCTGATCCATGCACATAAAAGGGGAAGAGAGCAAGATCCAGAAAAGACCAAGTGATCCTGGAAGATGTATTTGAATTTTGATTCTCAATGTTAACCAGAGATTTTCCCTTATCTTTCTACGGCATATGAAATAAATTTACTTATTACATCTTGACATGGATAAAATAGAAATACTCTCTTTGAAGGCTTTGGCTGATTTGTTAACATTTTTTTTTAATAGAATAATTTTTTATTTAATAGCATGAGAAATAGCCTTGGTTAAATTCCATTTAAGTTTAGGAGTCTTTATAGATACTGTCTAATTAATTATAGTTGTTTTACTTATTACAAAACTAGAAGTAAATGAAACTAACACAGTGCAGGTTTATTCATATGCAGTTTCTTTTAAGAAGACATTGGTTTTATCTAGCCAGAATTGTTAATGAACGGGAGTTTAAAAGTATAACTGTCTTTTTCTGGCAAAGAATCAAGTCAACAAAGCTGATGTCAGAAAGCTAAATTAAGCCGGAAGATGGCAGCGTAGGAGGACGCGGGGCTCACAACGCGTCCTGCCGATCACTTAGATTCCACCTACACCCGCCTAAAGAACCCAGAAAACCGCCAGAGGATTAGCAGAAGGGAGTCTCCGGAGTCAAGCGCAGACTAGAGGCCCACGGAAGAGGGTAGGAAGGGCGGCGAGGCGGTGCGCGCTTCACGGACTGGCGAGAGGGAGCCGGGGCGGAGGGGCGGCTCGCCGGCCAAGCAGAGCCCCCGAGTCTGGCTGGCAAAAGCGGAGGGGCCGGACAGACTGTGTTCCAACAGCAAGCGCGACTTAGCGTCTGGGAGGTCAGAAGTTAACAGCTCTGCTCGGAAAGCGGGAAGGCTGGAGGACAAAGGGAGGGAGAGCTGCTGAGCCCCCGGACGGCAGAGCTCAGCTTGGCGGGGAACAAAGGCGCCAGCGCCATCTCCCCCGCCCATCCCCCAGCCAAAATCCCAAAGGGAACCAGTTCCTGCCAGGGAACTTGCTCCGCGCAAACACCCAACTCTGTGCTTCTGCGGAGCCAAACCTCCGGCAGCGGATCTGACTCCCTCCCGCTGCCACAGGGCTCCTCCTGAAGTGGATCACCTAAGGAGAAGCGAGCTAAGCCTGCCCCTCCAGCCCCCGTGCACCTTGCCTACCCACCCCAGCTAATACGCCAGATCCCCGGCAACACAAGCCTGGCAGTGTGCAAGTAGCCCAGACGGGACACGCCACCCCACAGTGAATCCCGCCCCTAGGAGAGGGGAAGAGAAGGCACACACCAGTCTGACTGTGACCCCAGCGGTGGGCTGGGGGCAGACATCGGGTCGGACTGCGGCCCCGCCCACTAACTCCAGTTATACACCACAGCACAGGGGAAGTGCCCTGCAGGTCCTCACCACGCCAGGGACTCTCCAAAATGACCAAACGGAAGAATTCCCCTCAGAAGAATCTCCAGGAAATAACAACAGCTAATGAACTGATCAAAAAGGATTTAAATAATATAACAGAAAGTGAATTTAGAATAATAGTCATAAAATTAATCGCTGGGCTTGAAAACAGTATACAGGACAGCAGAGAATCTCTTGCCACAAAGATCGAGGGACTAAGGAACAGTCACGAGGAGCTGAAAAACGCTTTAAACGAAATGCAAAACAAAATGGAATCCACGATGGCTCGGCTTGAAGAGGCAGAGGAGAGAATAGGTGAACTAGAAGATAAAGTTATGGAGAAAGAGGAAGCTGAAAGAAAGAGAGATAAAAAAATCCAGGAGTATGAGGGGAAAATTAGAGAACTAAGTGATACACTAAAAAAAAATAATATACGCATAATTGGTATCCCAGAGGAGGAAGAGAGAGGGAAAGGTGCTGAAGGGGTACTTGAACAAATTATAGCTGAGAACTTCCCTGAACTGGGGAAGGAAAAAGGCATTGAAATCCAAGAGGAACAGAGAACTCCCTTCAGACGTAACTTGAATCGATCTTCTGCACGACATATCATAGTGAAACTGGCAAAATACAAGGATAAAGAGAAAATTCTGAAAGCAGCAAGGGATAAACGTGCCCTCACATATAAAGGGAGACCTATAAGACTCGTGACTGATCTCTCCTTTGAAACTTGGCAGGCCAGAAAGGCTTGGCACGATATCTACAGTGTGCTAAACAGAAAAAATATGCAGCCGAGAATCCTTTATCCAGCAAGTCTGTCATTTAGAATAGAAGGAGAGATAAAGGTCTTCCCAAACAAACAAAAACTGAAGGAATTTGTCACCACGAAACCAGCCCTACAAGAGATCCTAAGGGGGATCCTGTGAGACAAAGTACCAGAGACATCACTACAAGCATAAAACATACAGACATCACAATGACTCTAAACCCATATCTTTCTATAATAACACTGAATGTAAATGGATTAAATGCACCAACTAAAAGACATAGGGTATCAGAATGGATAAAAAAACAAGACCCATCTATTTGCTGTCTACAAGAGACTCATTTTAGATCTGAGGACACCTTTAGATTGAGAGTGAGGGGATGGAGAACTATTTATCATGCTCCTGGAAGCCAAAAGAAAGCTGGAGTAGCCATACTTATATCAGACAAACTAGACTTTAAATTAAAGGCCGTAACAAGAGATGAAGAAGGGCATTATATAATAATCACAGGGTCTATCCACCAGGAAGAGCTAACTATTATAAATGTCTATGCGCCAAATACCCGAGCCCCCAGATATATAAAACAATTACTCATAAACATAAGCAACCTTATTGATAAGAATGTGGTCATTGCAGGGGACTTTAACACCCCACTTACAGAAATGGATAGATCATCTAGACACACAGTCAATAAAGAAACAAGGGCCCTGAATGATACATTGGATCAGATGGGCTTGACAGATATATTTAGAACTCTGCATCCCAAAGCAACAGAATATACTTTCTTCTCGAGTGCACATGGAACATTCTCCAAGATAGATCATATACTGGGTCACAAAACAGCCCTTCATAAGTTTACAAGAATTGAAATTATACCATGCATACTTTCAGACCACAATGCTATGAAGCTTGAAATCAACCACAGGAAAAAGTCTGGAAAACCTCCAAAAGCATGGAGGTTAAAGAACACCCTACTAACGAATGAGTGGGTCAACCAGGCAATTAGAGAAGAAATTAAAACATATATGGAAACAAACGAAAATGAAAATACAACAATCCAAACGCTCTGGGATGCAGCAAAGGCAGTCCTGAGAGGAAAATACATTGCAATCCAGGCCTATCTCAAGAAACAAGAAAAATCCCAAATACAAAATCTAACAGCACACCTAAAGGAAATAGAAGCAGAACAGCAAAGGCAGCCTAAACCCAGCAGAAGAAGAGAAATCATAAAGATCAGAGCAGAAATAAACAATATAGAATCTAAAAAAACTGTAGAGCAGATCAACGAAACCAAGAGTTGGTTTTTTGAAAAAATAAACAAAATTGACAAACCTCTAGCCAGGCTTCTCAAAAAGAAAAGGGAGATGACCCAAATAGATAAAATCATGAATGAAAATGGAATGATTACAACCAATCCCTCAGAGATACAAACAATTATCAGGGAATACTATGAAAAATTATATGCCAGCAAATTGGACAACCTGGAAGAAATGGACAAATTTCTAAACACCCACACTCTTCCAAAACTCAATCAGGAGGAAATAGAAAGCTTGAACAGACCCATAACCAGCGAAGAAATTGAATCGGTTATCAAAAATCTCCCAACAAATAAGAGTCCAGGACCAGATGGCTTCCCAGGGGAGTTCTACCAGACATTTAAAGCAGAGATAATACCTATCCTTCTCAAGCTATTCCAAGAAATAGAAAGGGAAGGAAAACTTCCAGACTCATTCTATGAAGCCAGTATTACTTTGATTCCTAAACCAGACAGAGACCCAGTAAAAAAAGAGAACTACAGGCCAATATCCCTGATGAATATGGATGCAAAAATTCTTAATAAGATACTAGCAAATCGAATTCAACAGCATATAAAAAGAATTATTCACCATGATCAAGTGGGATTCATTCCTGGGATGCAGGGCTGGTTCAACATTCGCAAATCGATCAACGTGATACATCACATTAACAAAAAAAAAGAGAAGAACCATATGATCCTGTCAATCGATGCAGAAAAGGCCTTTGACAAAATCCAGCACCCTTTCTTAATAAAAACCCTTGAGAAAGTCGGGATAGAAGGAACATACTTAAAGATCATAAAGGCCATTTATGAAAAGCCCACAGCTAACATCATCCTCAACGGGGAAAAACTGAGAGCTTTTTCCCTGAGATCAGGAACACGACAGGGATGCCCACTGTCACCGCTCTTGTTTAACATAGTGCTGGAAGTTCTAGCATCAGCAATCAGACAACAAAAGGAAATCAAAGGCATCAAAATTGGCAAAGATGAAGTCAAGCTTTCGCTTTTTGCAGATGACATGATATTATACATGGAAAATCCGATAGACTCCACCAAAAGTCTGCTAGAACTGATACATGAATTCAGCGAAGTTGCAGGATACAAAATCAATGTGCAGAAATCAGTTGCATTCTTATACACTAACAATGAAGCAACAGAAAGACAAATGAAGAAACTGATCCCATTCACAATTGCACCAAGAAGCATAAAATACCTAGGAATAAATCTAACCAAAGATGTAAAAGATCTGTATGCTGAAAACTATAGAAAGCTTATGCAGGTAATTGAAGAAGATATAAAGAAATGGAAAGACATTCCCTGCTCATGGATTGGAAGAATAAATATTGTCAAAATGTCAATACTACCCAAAGCTATCTACACATTCAATGCAATCCCAATCAAAATTGCACCAGCATTCTTCTCGAAACTAGAACAAGCAATCCTAAAATTCATATGGAACCACAAAAGGCCCCGAATAGCCAAAGTAATTTTGAAGAAGAAGACCAAAGCAGGAGGCATCACAATCCCAGACTTTAGCCTCTACTACAAAGCTGTCATCATCAAGTCAGCATGGTATTGGCATAAAAACAGACACATAGACCAATGGAATAGAATAGAAACCCCAGAACTAGACCCACAAACGTATGGCCAACTCATCTTTGACAAAGCAGGAAAGAACATCCAATGGAAAAAAGACAGTCTCTTTAACAAATGGTGCTGGGAGAACTGGACAGCAACATGCAGAAGGTTGAAACTAGACCACTTTCTCACACCATTCACAAAAATAAACTCAAAATGGATAAAGGACCTGAATGTGAGACAGGAAACCATCAAAACCTTAGAGGAGAAAGCAGGAAAAGACCTCTCTGACCTCAGCCGTAGCAATCTCTTACTCGGCACATCCCCAAAGGCAAGGGAATTAAAAGCAAAAGTGAATTACTGGGACCTTATGAAGATAAAAAGCTTCTGCACAGCAAAGGAAACAACCAACAAAACTAAAAGGCAACCAACGGAATGGGAAAAGATATTTGCAAATGACACATCGGACAAAGGGCTAGTATCCAAAATCTATAAAGAGCTCATCAAACTCCACACCCGAAAAACAAATAACCCAGTGAAGAAATGGGCAGAAAACATGAATAGACACTTCTCTAAAGAAGACATCCGGATGGCCAACAGGCACATGAAAAGATGTTCAACGTCGCTCCTTATCAGGGAAATACAAATCAAAACCACACTCAGATACCACCTCACGCCAGTCAGAGTGGCCAAAATGAAGAAATCAGGAGACTATAGATGCTGGAGAGGATGTGGAGAAACAGGAACCCTCTTGCACTGTTGGTGGGAATGCAAATTGGTGCAGCCGCTCTGGAAAGCAGTGTGGAGGTTCCTCAGAAAATTAAAAATAGACCTACCCTATGACCCAGCAATAGCACTGCTAGGAATTTATCCAAGGGATACAGGAGTACTGATGCATAGGGGCACCTGTACCCCAATGTTTATAGCGGCACTCTCAACAATAGCCAAATTATGGAAAGAGCCTAAATGTCCATCAACTGATGAATGGATAAAGAAATTGTGGTTTATATACACAATGGAATACTACGTGGCAATGAGAAAAAATGAAATTTGCCCTTTTGTAGCAACATGGATGGAACTGGAGAGTGTGATGCTAAGTGAAATAAGCCATACAGAGAAAGACAGATACCATATGGTTTCACTCTTATGTGGATCCTGAGAAACATAACAGAAACCCATGGGGGAGGGGAAGGAAAAAAAAAAAAAAAAAAAAAAGAGGTTAGAGTGGGAGAGAGCCAAAGCAATAGAGACTGTTAAAAACTGAGAACAAACTGAGGGTTGATGGGGGGTGGGAGGGAGGGCAGGGTGGGTGATGGGTATTGAGGAGGGCACCTTTTGGGATGAGCACTGGGTGTTGTATGAAACCAATTTGACAGTAAATTTCATATATTAAAAAATAAAAAAAAAATAAAAATAAATAAAAAAAAAAATAAAAAAAAATAAAAAAAAAAAAGAAAGCTAAATTAAAAAGTCACCCTAGAATGTTTGCCTTACTCAGGACATGTCCAGTACTTCTATAAGATCAGCACATGTCTACACCTTCTATATCTGTCATCCTCTATAAAGTCATTGATGTTGACAGAGATAACCTAGGTGGCCTAAAACATGCAAAATCAAAAGAAAGATTATATGATATTTATTACATTCTATTGACTATTACATTCTATTAACATTAATGTTAATACATTTTCTAAAGATTTTAAATAATAATGGTTGAAATAAGAACAAGGGGAAGGGGGCCTAGGTTAAGACTAAAATAATTAGAAAATCATCTATTACCTTAAGAGTAAGAAAAAATGAATATCGGTGTTTGCCAGAAATTTTTATTATCTTTTAGGTCTCTAACTTAATATACATGAAGTTAGGACAAATCAATAAGACAGGCTTATCTATTTCTCCTGGAGTCATATAAATGGCCTCCAAAATGGTCCCAGCCAACAGCAAGAAAAAAAAATTAATGAATTCAGTCAGGATCATCTGGTATATTACTTACAGAATGGGAATTAGCATTCAAAATCTATGTTCCTTAATAGAACTTTTTCCAAGAGATGTTGGGAATGCTACCATTTTGATATCTAAATACACATTAAAAGTTATAAACCAATATTTAGGAATCAAAATCAAATGCCAGCACAATGACCCCCTATGAAACTGTACAAATTATTTATTGCACTGGAATTTTACTATTGCTTGAAATAAGATGGCTGGAGCTTAAAATATTTGTCAATAGTGCAGAGATTATTGAACTCACTAAGGGATATAATAATTATAAATAGATATTTAATGCCTCACATATTTTCAAAGATGAATGATATATACATATACATATCTAGATATATATATATGTATATGTATATGTATATACATGTATATATATCTCTAGATATGTATATGTATACATATATCTAGATATATATGTAATCTATCCAACCATGCACCATTTCATCTATCTGCCCAGTACTTTAATATCAATACACATATTTTAATACCAAAAGGATTATAAATGCTGAGGTAAGCATCCAACATAATTCTACCAATTATATTTTATGTTTACTCTGTGCTAGGCACTGGGCTTAGTTAGAATTAGGTATATCATAATAAGCACAAAACAACCCAGACAATTTCAAGGCAAAAAACTTTAAATTCATTTCATGTAGAAACAGGGAACTGATGCAAGAGATTCATTACTGATGTCCATGACAAGAATAATTAATCCAAAGATCTGTATGATTTTTCTATTGGTTAAATAAAAAGATAAATTGTTCCATTTTATGCAGCTGAAGAGAAGTCCTCAAAACAACCTCATGATTTATGTATTGTGTTTGTGGCCCTAATTTAGCCAAGTAATTCTGGTAGTTGAATAGATACATAGGAAATTCTGCATAAATTGGCTGTCTCCATAATTTTATTAAACCTTCTATGGAGAGACAGGGATGAGCGTAGTTGACAGAGAGGACAGTATAAATTACATCTCAAAATGCTTAACAAAGCAGCATTTTTGCAAGATAATATTTGATGACTGTCTTTTCCCAGATGTTTTACATTTCTAAAATATAACTTAATTATTAACATTGATTTAAAATTTTTTTAATGTTTATTTAGTTTTAACATTGATTTTAAATTACACAAGACAATCAAAAGGAAAGTGCTGGCAATTATTTTTGTAGGTCTTCTTTATACTCATAATTAAAGATTTGTGAGTGATAATTAAAGTAAAATATAAAATGGTTTACTGGTAGGTCTGGTTGTCATTGCCTTTTGTATTTCACCACAAAAAGTATATTGATCATTTCATAAAATATTTAGAAGTGGAAAGCTTCAAATAATTTTTATTTTGCAGCATGAACAAACATGATATCAACCATGAAGATATAACGATTGCTGCAAGTTAAACAGGCAAATCAAATTAATATATATTTATCACAGACCTTCTACATATGAAAGAATCTATATATACTGGGTACAAGTCAGTCCTGATTTTTTTATGTTGGCAAAGGGTTTTCAAGTGACCATGGATCTAAGGTAAATAGCACATGCAAAACCAGTATTAAACCAATGTATAATGTAGTGGAAAGAATAATAGGCTCACTTAAACTTTGTACCAAATTATTTTTGGGATGATGAAACTTGCCATTTCTCAGTTTCTCCAATTATAAAAGAAGGAGTTTATAACACCCAATGTCTCTTTGATCAACATTTTACAAGTATGGCCTAAAGTCAGAAATATAGCTATAATATCATAAGGTCTATCAAATTTTCCTTCATTTGGCCTTAACCCATAAAAGATGGATATTATACTTCTTGTCCAATATTCTCTGCATACACTTTAAAAAAATTTTTTATTAAAATTTTTTTTAATGTTTATTTATTTTTGAGAGTCAGAGAGAGACAGAGCTCAAGCAGGGGAGGAGCAGAGAGAGAGGGAGACACAGAATGTAAAGCAGGCCCCAGGCTCTGAGCTGTCAGCACAGAGCCCGGTGCCAGTCTTGAACCCACGAACCATAAGATCATGATCTGAGCTGAAGTCGGATGCTTAACCGGCTGAACCACCCAGGTGCCCCTCTGCATACACTTTTATAGAAACTCGGGCAAACTGGATCATCTTATATTTCACTAGGAAATACAAACATTGCTTAAAAGTGACTGGATGTGCATAGAGCATCTGTACTCAATTTTAGTATTTCACAGATAAAAATTATACCTGATATTCCACAATTTCATTTAAATACTTGGTGATCATTGTAGTGAATAAAATTATGATTAAGTGGTAGCAGCATAAAATAGCAAGTAGAAAGGAAAATTGTGCCATTTATGATTAGCCCTGGTGCTACTTATCTTTTTTTTATGGATTTTTTTTTTTTTTGACAGAGAGAGAGAGAATGAGAGAACAAGTGGGGGAGGGGCAGAGAGAGAGAGAGAGAGAGGGAGAGAGAATCTTATGTAGGCTCTATGCCCATCATGGAACTGATGTAGGGCTCCATCTCATGACCTGAGCCAAAATCAAGAGTCAGATGCTTAACTGACCAGGCGCCCCATGGTGCTACTTATCTTAATTGTTTTTCATCAAAATGAGTAATGCATGGGATGGGTGTATCTAAAACCTAATCTATACCAAGAGTTATCAAAGATTTTGAGGAGTGTTTGTTTTTATTTCCATGAAGATTTGAAATCTCCTCTCAAGGGAATAAGAAGAGAGGTGCTAAATAGTTGGGCAGTTGGGAAAGTAGGTAGTGAAATTCTTAAGTAGAATGGTATAAAAGGTGCCTGAGTGGGTTCTTTCTCTGTCTACTGTCAAATGACACCAAGAATGGTACCTCGCTGGAGATCAACAAGGTAAGTCTTCAAGATTTATCTTCAGAATCTTATTTACTTGTTGGAAATTTTTGTCTCATGCTATGGTATATCGTCTTTTTGGCAATATTTTATTTCTAACACAATATCCTATGCATGAGAAGTATGTTGAGCACATTTTATTAAATTCATATTAAACTCACCTTTCCTTCCTTTCCTTCCTTCCTTCCTTCTTCCTTCCTTCCTTCCTCCTTTTCTTCCTTCCTTCCTTCCTTCCACTGTCATTTATTGGGAATCTATTTTGTTCAGGAGGCACTGAGCTCCAAAGCATTCAGAAAGATCTAAAGGACATTGTTCATGTCCTATGGGGGAATGGCTATGCAAATACCTGTGGCACACTGTGCTGGCATTATTATCACTTCATTAGCATAAAACTCCACAAGGATTCAGTGGTTAGAGGGATCCTTTCTAGCTGTAGTGATCAGGAATCAGGCATTTCTCCAAGGAATCTGTATTTGTTTTAGTGCATCATGGTATTATGTATAAACTCATCTAATGTGGATGTTGCTACTTGTTGTTAGTACCTCTCAGTGGATGGAGTTAGGGAATCTATGTATAAATATAAATATAAAATGTGCACTAAGCACATTTTTAATCTCTTCTTTAGTATCTATATGCATATGTTTAAAATCATAAGTTTATATTGATATCTCCAATTCCAGTTCAAACTCAAGGCTTCTTTCTAGATTTCTCACTTTCTTATTATAACTTCCTTCCCTAACACTGAGAAACTTGGCTCTCATTGTCATTAATATTATTAGATCGGTGTCCTCTGTATATAATCAGTCTTGCTTTGTATAATGTGTCGCAATAGCACATGTGTATAGTTATCATAGAGCAGCATATTGTCACCAGAAAGCAGCTTCCTGTACTGCTAACAATTCTAGGCTTTGTTTCTCCATTAAAATCACTTTCTGTTAGTGTCAAGCTCCAGTTTAGTTACTTCATTCCAGACAACAGAAAATGAAGTATGCAGAAACATTTTGGATGATGAGGTTTGAAAAGGCCCAGGATCAATGAAGAGGAAGAAACAGAATTTTCTGTTGACATTTTAAACTGACTCGTTTAATAATTTAATTCTCCCTGGCTTGTAGAAAAACAAACAAAAAGCCCTCCCAAACCCACACCAAACATATGAGGTGTTTGAAGACACAATGTAAAAGAATGCAAAGGGTATGGAGAGGAGAGTAAAGAGATTTTTTAAAAAAGCTTTGGTTAATTCATGGTATTTCCTAGCCATACCTTCATATCGATATGGAAAGAGAAAAAAGTGAGAAAGAATTTATTCTTAATTAATTTTGTAGAGTTTAAATTAGGCAAAAGTGCTGTGCTATGGAAAAAAATAGTAGGAAATTAAAATGTATTTAAACATTTTTATATTGTATTTTTTTAAACTAAATTATGATATAGGAAAGATAGCCTAACATAGGTTGCAATCATATACTAATAACAATTAATCACCATCTGTAAACCACAGCAATATGGATCAGCGTATGTTACTAGTGAAATGTCAATGCCTTGGTAATGTCCAGTAGACTGATGTCAATTCATTGTGGGCAAAGGAGTCTATGATTGTTGATCTTTCATGGGTTTCCCCATAAGCCTGTTCCTTGCGCTGGAAGACTCAGTTTGCTTGAAGTATCATTATTAGTAGCACCTTTTTTTAATTCTGGAAAATATTCAGCTTGGGTGATAAATTATATGGTCATCATAACTTTAGATAGAACTTAGAGAAAGCTGAGGGATCTCTCAGCTCTTCTTGTCATTTGACCCACAGGAAACAGGCCTAAGTAAAGGCACGTAAGCCTAGTTGCACTCTGGACTAAATATGAATGCAAATTGGACCAATCAGCTGCATTTTACACCAGCTGTAGCTTCTGGGTGGTCTTCAAAGAAAACCCCATTTAGAGTGTATTTCAATGATGCAAAGGAAATTTCACAGACTGCTAAAATGAGGGTGGGAGGTATGTAGTTGAAAGAGAGGTTTTCAATCACTGTATTATGGACAGCAGAGAAAAGCTTTTTAGCTACAGATGTCCCCTGAAACTTCAGCCACGAGTCACTCACTAATATACATTGTTCATAGCATTCTACTATTTCCCCATAATATTGAGATGACTTCTGAGCACCATGTTATTCAAGGTGATGTCATGGATTAAAAATGTAATTTAGCACTTTTTGTTCACAGTATTCAATGTTGACAAAATACGCTGTCAATGCTGTCTTTTGTGTAATGAAGGGAAAACAAGTTTTAATAGGATTTCATACTTCAGTTGTGTGATTCGATACTAATATAGTATGTTCAGGTGCAAAATTATTAGTAATATAATACTTTCACCTTGAGTATTAAGATAGGAATGAGATTTTTGTCTGTCAAGATTAACTGAAAAATTCAAGACTTGATTGTGAAATATAGTATAAAGTCTTAAAGCCCACCTTGTTTGATCAAGTCTACTGAAAGACAATTCTATGTACACAAATAAGAAATATTTGATGCAAAAATCCTTGATTATTAATATGCTATGAAAGCTTTAATCCATTTTGGATGAAGTGAGGAAAACATGTGATGATGAGGTGGTGTCAAAACGTGAAGAATGAAAAAATAAGTTCAAAAGAGGAGAGGAAGAAAAAGCAAGGAAGAAAGAAAATAGGAGTCTCCAAGGATGAAATAAAAAAGGAAACCAGCAAAAAATTTGAATCAACACCACCCTTGCATTTAAAAAATACAGATTCTCAATGGTCACGGACTTCTCTTATCCTAGGCATACAACCTGTAACTTGCTTGATAAAAAGCAAATGATCAATGAGCTGTGGAAGATTCTGTACAGTCATTCCCCACTTCCAAAACAATAATTCGAAAGGAATGTCCAGTCTTGGGCCAGTGGTATTATCCTCACAAACAAAAGGACAGCTTATTAATCATTAATTATGCTGCTGTGAAAGCTGCAGAGTGGTTTTCAAAGAATACACTATTCTTCCTCCTTGATCCTTGATCATATTATTCTCGCATTAGAAGTTGCTCTGACCTCATTTCTGGGCATGAGTTAGCTCAGATATAGTAGCCAGGACAGGAAGGGTAGAGTGAAAGATAAGGATATAAGAGGTGTTGAGTTTTAAGAAATAGGATACAACATTGTCTTTCCTTTTGAACCTTCCCTCAGTAACATTAACTCTTCTACGAAGAAGGAATCATGAGCAAAGAAGTCTTAGCTCCAAGTGCTGTACTTCTGAATCTACCTATCCCAAGGAAGAATTTTTCCATTTTGAATCTATTTTAAAATGTTGACGGTACGGATTGGAACAGAAGGTCTGAAGAACAGGTCAAGGACCCTGGAATTTCTAAAAGCCCTTGTGTGATGGAGTAGGATCAATGGATTATCATGGTGAAGCGGGGGAGAGTGGGGAGGAAGGACAAGAAAAGGGTAGGAAGTAGCAGAAGACAGGGGGAGTCCTGATGGTAGAATTCAGGAACGTTATGCTTGGAATGAAAGTAAAGATTTCAGTGTTCATACCAGATGTTACACAAATAGGATAAGAAATTTAAAAATCAGAATTTAAATGCAGGCAGTGCTGTATGGTTGAGATTGGATTATGATTCTCAAGAGTTAGTTTGAACATAACCAGACAAGACCACTGTCTTCCCTTCCATAGAAGATATGATATGTTTTCTGATTTCTTTTTGTTTCTCAAAATTTGTTTGGATGTTGGTTAATTCAATTCTTTTTCCTGAACTTAATTTTAATCAATATTATATTTTTAAAATGACAACAAAGATCATCTTTTACCTCATAAATGATGGACAAATTTGCATAAAATTGTTTTTCACAAGTCCTTTAAAATTTGTAGTAGGTCTTGCCTTTCAACTTCTGTGGATTAAAATATGTCATGAATGCATAAGGTCCCCCAACACAACAACTTATAATCAAAGCCTGTTATCACATCTTTTGCCTATTCTAGGATCTTAATTCTATTTACCACATACACTTTAAGCACTAATAAAATAATTTCATTTGGTTTTAGAATAAAATCTAAATCATTAAATAAAATAGAGATTAGGTAATATACAGGCTAAAGTGTATAATACATATAATATATAATCAAGAAATTAAAAACTGCAATGTTAAATAAGCAATAGTATCTTTTAGGAAACAGTGTCATCTCTATTGATTTTACTCTCTACAAGACAGGAAAAGACCCACTGTTCTCTTTGTCCCATTCATTCATTCATTCATTCAGTTTTGGTTGAGGATATACATTGTGCAAGCTATGTGCCAAGTGCTTAAAAAAGGTGCCAGGAGAAATTGCAAATGTTTTGGCAAAACCACTATTAAATCATGCTTTGGTACATTATTAAAGTTTGGTAAATATTATTTGAATGAATAATGAATTTTCAAGATTTTCTTCATATAAACTTCCTCTTACAACTTAATTTATCCTCCCACTTATTTTTCTTCCCAAGTATCTGAGAACGAACCAGATAGAAACAAAATACAATGATTAGTCTAACATATTATATTTTACTTGTATTGGTCTATGCTCTGGATAAATCATAAAAGATACTGATTTTTTTTTCTAAACATAAAGGATTTTGCATTCTTCTAAGACCAGTTTTGCTTTAACACTAATCAGACTTACCAGCCAACACAGTAACATGAAAATATGTTTAAAACTCAGTTGCCCTAAATTTTCACTTTGTTCTGTTTCTTTAAACAGACAATAAACTGTAGAATAAACACTCTTCCCCTTTTTTGCTGGGCATAAATTGGCCCTTAGTCTGCTTATTGGTAAGTTATTTTAGGTGCAGAGATAAATAATTGTAATTACACAACAACCTGCTATAATAATAATAATAATAATAATAATAGATTTCCCAATAATATATTACATATAAACTGGTTTAAGTTTTACTTTCATATATTCTCGAGACTTTTTTGGGGAAAGAAAATATCAGGAAATCAAATCTTGTAACAGTGTTTCAACAATTCATTAAACAGATTTTAACACTAAGATGCAAAGGCCTTTGTTCAAGTATCCTCTAGATTTCATAGCAATTTGAAAAATCTATTGTCTTAAGTCATCTTACAAGGCAACCTTTCCATTAAGTATATGAGGATTCTCTTAAAGATCACAATAGTGATGACTTTTCTTCCCAAATAATGACTGATTTAAGAATAGATTGTAAAAACCGGCATTGCTGTTAGTAATGGATTTCAGTTGGCATTTCTCATTGCTAATGAGTCAGATTGGGCCATTACTGATTCTGGAGTTCTGACCTCCCTGCTGTTGTCTTTTTAATTGCCGACTCCTCATAGGATCCAGAGGGATTACACAAATTTCTCCAACCATAGTTGTGCTTGGAAAGAGTAAAGCCTCCCTAATTTCAAGGTATGGAGACTTTTTAGTTGAGAAAACTTCAGTTGTAAGTTGTTTTGAATTTACTTGGCACCTTGTAGGTCTTACTGCAGTTTACTCTTTTGTTTTTCCATTTTCAAAATAACTGAACTAAAGGAGTACAATTTAGGGAGAGTTCAAGCCATGGAAGTAAAAGGAAAATTTGTCTTAAGTTCTCCAAAGACATCTTGTTCAGGAAAATGGGAAATCTTGTACCTTGGGGTGCAAATAATTGATGCCCCCTAGGGGACTACAAAACAAGAGAAGGGAAAGTGTACTTAATGGGAATTGACTCAAGGGTCTTGCATTTTCATCCACTATGTGCAATCCACAGTTCTTTTCTTCAGGGGTTCCTTTTGGCATGCTCTCAGGAAGTGCTTTGAGACTTCTCTCAGGAGACCTTTCCACATTCTTTCATTTCCATGCTGAGTCTGCAGTGTTCCCACACAGAAACCTATGCAAACCCTTCAATGAATGATTGCTCAGCTTTATCAGCCTTGTGGGTCTCTCCAGGATGTGAGCAAACAACAGTGAGGAAAGACATTTCACACCTTCCAGTTCCTAAGCCTCTATCTTTATACAAAGCCAACATATTGTGTATGCTTCAAGCTTTTGCATGAACAATGCAAGTAGCCTGGCACCACCATATCAGCATTTTCTCAAATCCTTGTCTAGGGAAACAGTTATCCGTTATCACAGGAACAAGAGTAAATTTATTTTTGCTGCTGAAAAGAAAAAAAAAATTGTTCAACTTAAAGGATTAACAGATATTAAAATAATATTTGTGTAAGGTTAAGCCCACAGACTGGCAAACAGTGAGCTCTCTTGAACATTAATAATCTGGAGATAATACCTGTTATACTTCAAAGACTTTAAAGGGAGCCTCTCAGTAGCATGGGAATTAATATGGATGATCAAGAATTCATGGTACAGTCCCAATTTTTAGCTGAATGATCAGAGGCCAATGTTCAATCACTATGTTTCATAGCTATTTGAAAATCTGTAATCAAGAAACATCCTTTAAAGGAAAACTCCTATTTAAGTTGCTCAGCTTGAATGGAGAACATCTCATGTTAAATTTCACAAAATTTGTCATCCAAAATAAAGAACTCTTTGGGTCATGTTTGATGCATTACTGGAAGGTATGAGGGTCAAGTTTATTATATAACCATTACAAATCACACACTGCATTATACTACATTTCAAAGTATCTACAAGCAATATTTCAGATAGTAATGCACAGAATTGGCAAAAATAATAAAGGGTAGGAAAGGGATTAGAGGAAACGTAGGGTCTGAGCCTGAGTCATTAGAAATCAGAGCTGGAGATAAGAGCTTGTTTTTTTGGGGAGGTGATCTAGGGAGATAGGAGGGTAGGACAGGGGGAACAAAACAGGGGAAAGAGAGAGAGTCAAAGCCAATTCCAAATGGTGTGTTATCTAGTTGATCAATACTATGGTCAACTCTGCTTGATCCTCTAGGGATGTTCTGAGGAGCTATATGGATTACATCACAGAACTTATCCCTTGCTCTACCAGGGACAGAAAATAGCAGATGTCACTGACAATCTCTCTCCCCTCATTGGAAAAGAGTTGTCCTATGGAGTATCAATTTCTTTGCATACATATTGTACATATATGATTACTAGTGGTCTTGTATCATAGATCTACATTATAGAGTTAGAGAATCAGTTGGTGATTCAGTGGATAAACTGTATTTTGAAGAATATGCCCCAATTCTGAAGGGTGTTGCTCCCAATCCAATCTCTTACCTGAGCTTGTACCAGCCCATTCCATTGCTGTTTCAAGAGTGGCATGGTATATGCTGGGGCAGGTGGATCCTGTGGTTACTTTCCCATTCTTGCACTTTTTTTTTTGGTCCCAAAACGTTCTAAATTGGTTTGAGGCAATATTGTGTGAGATTCCACACAAACCAGTCAGGTATTCTCTAAGTCTCTGGAGGGTGGTGTTGGTGGGAGTTCCTGGGAAGGTAAAGCCATGTGTGGAGTAGGTATTATTTCTGTTAAAGGTAAATTTCTCTCCTCTCCAGGATGGAAAAGTCTAAAGTAATCACCTGTCAGTTAGTAGGGCTTACTGCAGTTTCCCTTTATCACATCATCCTGTTTATTTCCTTCAAAATACTTTTTCCATTCTGAAATTATGTTGTTTTGTAATCCCAATAAGAATGAAAACTCCTTGAGGTTAGAAGTGCTGCCTCTTTTATATAGTATCATATACTCAGGAGTCCTGGAACATAGTATGGACTGGATAAATACTCCTCTTTTCACTTTGAATTAGTACTCAGTCTTTGGTAATTTATTTCCTTTGGGTGCTGGTCAGAAGGGAACATGCAATTTATTGAATTCTTTTTATATGCCGGACAACTTATGTACATTACATATGATGGGGGTGTTGCCATTCTCCCCATTTTATATTTGAAGAACCAGTTGATAGTCAACTTGATTAGAGTCATACAACTATCCAGATAGGCCTTGGGATCCTAATTCAGGTTTGTTTTGCTCTGAAACTACTGTATCAGGAGACCCCATGGGATGACAATTTGGCACCAATTCCTTGTTATCTCTTTTTGTGGTGATGTGTCAGACTTCTAATGTTCCAGACACCACCAAAAACAATAGACCATCTTTCCCAATAGTTTATTTCCCACTGAGGTTAATGGCACCATTCATTAGGTCTAAGCAGATAAATAGAGGTGATTTCTAACTTCTCCCTCTTTCTCACCTCTCCCCAAATCTTTCTTTTAGTAGCTATATCTGTCAAACACAATGCCAGATGCAGCTATGTTTTTGGGATTTGGCTTTTCCTATTTACACAATTTCTATTCTTGACAGAAAATTCAAATGCCATACCATCTTGTTCAAAACTGGTTACCCACAATCCTATGGGGCACTTGTCAAGTCCTATCAATTTGCTTTCTAAATATCTCCTAGATCTGTTCTTTTCTTTAACCAATGATTCCCCAAATAAATTCATGTCCTTGTCAGTATCCACCTAGCTGCTAAACCATAGTGGACATTTGTTATTTCTGTCTATACAAAATCTCTTCCCACTTTCTGCATATAGTACCCATCTTTCCTTTAGGTAACAGATCCTTACATATTACCTTTCTAGGGGTTTTTGGTTTGCCTATCATAGTCTTCTGCCCCCATGGCCATGGAGACGAGCACCCACACCTGGTCAATTAGAATGCTCCATCCTTGTAACCACAATGCTTCATGAAAAAGCACAAGACCCAGCCAGGCCATCTGCCTCCAGAATTTTCTGAATTGAAGGTAGAGTGGGACCTTCTTTTACTTATGTTTTCTGAGCTCACAAGAAATGATCCTGAGAATGCCAAGTTCCTCAACACACAAAGAAGCCTGACAAGGTGAGTTCAACACATGGGCAGATGTAGAGGGGAAGGATTGAGTTCTGATGACATGCTTTGATGATATTTGTTCAATCTTGAGTAAATCCAGTTTCATCCTTGCCTTTCCAGTATAACTGTCAATAAATTAGGTGCTTTTCTTCCAAGTTTAAAATGGGCTGATTTGAGTTTATCTAATTGCAAATTAAAACATCCAGTAATGAACTTGTTTTCTTGCCTAACCCTTGGCAAGGCCCACACACCCTGCTTTGGCATAGCTCTTCTCATGGTTTTACCCACTAATTCATTTTCCATCTTGCTTACAGAGTGGGCAGTCTAAAATGAAAACCTATTGAAGTTACTCCTTGTTTAATCCTCCAGAAGTTTCCTTTAACTTTATGAGAGTAGACTTCAGTTCAAACTCCTTAATTTATCACATAAGACTAATCTTTCTACTTTCAAATCTCATCTCCTCCACTCTCTACTCTCCTTTCCTCTATCCACAGGCAATTTCTCAAATCCACCAAAGTACTCATACCTCTACAGCACTGTATATGTCGATACCACTGCCTGGAACACCAATTTCTCCTTTTCATCCAGTTGCTTGATACTTCAAGCACCATGGCACCCAGGATATCTTTCTTGAATCTCAGCATAGACATATTGTTTTGTAATTATTGTTTTGTTTGTTTTTTCCAAGAGACTCAACTTTAGGAAGGCAGATGGGATGGGTTCTCTTTATATTTTCTGTGCCTGTAACAATACCTGGAGTAAAATATGTGCCTAGTAAATGTTGGTAAATGAAGGAATGGAGTTACTCAGGTACGGGACCCTTGATGGTATGCCTTAATTATATACCAATTAAAACATATAGACCTTAATAACACTGGGACAAATTCTCAGACAATTTAGTTAAAGTAAGATATTAGCTTCCAAAAATAGAATTCAAAATGAAAATCATCATCAAACAAAGAATACTTTCCTTCTTTTCTCTTTCAAAAAATTGCTCCTTACTTTTTGAAAGACTAAGACATAACAGGGTCAAAGTCTGTCTATGTCATGAAATATTCATTCCTGAAATGAACTATTTGATTTTGAAGTATAAAAAATTATTGTAATGATGATGACTCTATCTGTATATAATTAGGTCAGATGTTATACCAGACCTTTATTGACAAGAGGCATAGTTGCTAGAAAAGTTCTCATTCAGTTTTTCCACAAAGCTGACACGGTTTAGGAGAATGGAAAATTTGATGGGAATGCAGAGGCAAAAGAAATGATGAAGAAACTATTTCTCTTTAGTTTTTTAGTTTCAAGTGATTAACTGTATTGAAGAGATGAATTTCTTCAAGAATACCTGATTCAAACAATATTAGTTTTTTTTTCCCCACAAATGTTAGTTAACATTCTGCCCATGACACATTTGTTCTCTTTGATAAAAGTGGCATCTCAAAGTCTTTCACTAAAGAGAAGTGTCCAAAAATTATTTTGGTCACCATTTCCTGTGTTAAATTTTAGTGAAATTTCAATGTGTATTTGTGAGTGAGTCTGTGTGTGTGTGTGTGTGTGTGTGTGTGTGTGTGTGTAAGTGTGCATACATGCATGAGTACATGTGTGCTGAAGGAGAAGGACTTTCTCTCCAAAGAGAGAGAAATCTTCATGTTACATCTCTTTAAACTGACTAGCTTCCTCAGGACATATCTATTTCTTCCTAGGTCTCTAACTTAACCATCTTTCATTCCAGGTCACTATGGAACTTTCTTATATTATATCCTTCAGTAGAAAGAATCTTCTTTTTTCAAGGTATATTCAGCTTTATTTGCAATTTCTTTCCTACGTATTAACTGAGTTCTGATCTGCCAAAGTTTCTGACATATATTACTCACATTGCCTCTTCTTTGTTTTTGAAATGCAGCATCTTACTATACTATCCCAGGTTGACTGCTCTCTTACTTCAATTCTTATTCTATTTTCCTTCAAATAGCTTTAAAATTGGATTAAACTATCCCCTAAAAGCTCCAAGTTTTTTTCTGAACTTCATTCTCCAGAACCCCTACCTTCATCTAGAATCATCTCTGCAAACTCTGTCCCCCACTCCACTCATCTTGCCAATCCTTCAACTCCTTATACACTAATTTTCCCATACCTTCATGTAACAGTCCTTTGTCATCCTTTAAGATAGCCATCTATGATTAACATCTCTACAACTTACGGTTCAATTTCTCTGTTCTAATGCAGACTGGGGAAGGCTTCCATATTTCTGGCTGTATTTATCTCAAAAGAATAAAACCTACTAACATTGTTTGACATTGAAAATATGGAGTCACTAACAGCTCTGTAAAAGAAGTTTTGAATGCATGTTTCTTTTATATTATGAAAGATAGTAGTCCATTATCCATGCCCTGTAACAATAATCTGTGTCTGGTATGTGGAAAGCAAAGAATGAGAGACACTTTCTTTTATCCCTGTGAATGTGTTCCCAGTGCTAATAAAGAAGTCTAGACTGATGTGCAGAATGAAGCCTTTACTCTGAGGCTTTGTTGGTTTCCAGAAGCAGGGCTTCTTCATCCGGCAGACAGTATCTATATTTAATTACAGAATCCTCTACTTAATTAGACTGGCTCTTTAAGCAAATTTCTTCTTAAATAGCATTCTCTCTTTGTATTTTCACATCATAGATCAGAACAACTGTGCTCTTAGTTCTTGTTGTTCAAAAGGGCGTTAGCAAGTTGTCCCTGGGGACTAGTTAGGATGGACAAAAACATCAACTTGAATCTATCAGAGCCCACACAAGATAATGAAAATTGTATGGCAAACTAACTTTTCTTATTGATGATAAAAATAAAAAAAATCAATAAACATGAATTAAAGTTATTAAATAATAGATTCTTAGAAATTTCACAAGATGTTATTTGTTGGTGGGGGTTTTATGAAAGTATAGCATTCAAGAATTTTTTAGGGGGGAGGGAGAATGTTTAGGTTTGAGTTAAATTTAATTAGGAACATTTTCATAAAAACATTGTATTCCCCTGTTTTTATATGCTTAGAATAAAAAGTTAGCCATTAAAATTGGAAGAATGTCTGCAGTAATTTGTGAATATAAACATTATGTATATAAGGCCTATTTCCCTTCTTGTATTTACTAACAGATACTATTAATTTTTTTTAATGTTTATTTATTTTTGAGAGAGAGAGAGAGGGAGAGAGAGAAAGAAAGAGAGAGAGAGAGAGAGAGAGAGAGAGACAGAGTGTGAGTGGGAGAGGGGCAAAGAGAGAGGGAGACAGAATCTAAAGCAGGCTCCAGGCTCTGAGCTGTCAGCACATAGCCTAATGTGGGGCTTGAACTCACAAAAAATGAGATCATGGCCTGAGCTGAAGTTGAAAGCTAAACTGACTAAGCCACCCAGGCACCCCTACCAATAGAAACTATTAAGAAAACTACTTGGGGTGTGTGGGTGACTCAGTTGGTTAAGTGTCTGACTCTTGATTTTGGTTCAGGTCATGATCGCGGTTCATAAGTTTGAGCCCCACGTCAGGCTCTGCACTGACAGTGCAGAGTCTGCTTGAGATTCTCTCTCTCCTTCTTTCTCTGCCCCTCCGCCTCCCACCCACCCCTCCCCCAATAAATAAATAAACTCAAGAAAAAAAAAGAAAACTACTCATTAAGATAGCTACATATAAGATAATGATACAAAAAAAAGAAAAATACATTTTCAATGTAATCACTATTTTAACTCATTATTTTAACCAATAGGTAGTTTGTCTGTCTATAGTAATTTGGTTTCCAAATTCAAAGATCATATCACTAATGGGGGAAAATAATTAAAATAAAGGATATTTTTTCCAGTGTGAGTTCTCTTTATAATTTCCAGTACTTGTTGGCACATAAATTTCAAGTAAATTTGCTCTGCCGAGATTTTCTTAGTAAATTTAGGCAACCGATCAATATTGCAGGCTTCTGTGCTGCTTGTCACAGGAAGCACCTGGATCTTTTATCTGTCCATACTATGGAGATTTCGCAGGTAATTTCCAGCTTAAGTCTCTTTGGTTGCCTAGAGCAGGTAAAACACATTGGATAGCTGGAGCAATAATTTTGACAATAAAAGTTACTACATAAGGAAAATGAAGTTTCTAATTGGGCCCAGGTGTTCCTGTTTGACGTTCCTTGTTTGGAGGCCATGAAGAGTGATGAGTTCACCTCAGCTTCATTCTGCCAGGTAAAACTGGGGACCTTAGGCTACAACTGCTTTAAGAAGAATTTCATCCATGGAGTTCTGTCTACAACCACCTTATTAATTTGCGTGGACTGTAATATTTTGGTGGGTTGCCTGAAAATGTTTACTTCATAATTGAAAATAAAACTATTTGATTTCATGGCCTGAAGGGTTAGCTCCTCTCAGAGGGACACCATATTTTGATGGTGTCCTACAGTGACTTCTCTACAATCATGGCAGCAGCTAGCAATCTTTCTGAAGATAGTGTCCAGGTATGAGGATGTGCTAATCATAGCAGACAAAGCTTGCAGGCCCAGGCTGAACTGGCAAGTCAGTTTCTGTTTCTAATTCTGTAAGAGCATCTTCAAAGCCACCTGCAGAAGGCAGTCTTCTCAGCTGTCTCTCAAATCAATCCATATTTCCTGAGCTTCTGTGTTCTGGAAACCATATCGCTCTCAGAGAAGGAGGAGACTTAGAGATCATTACTCAGAGCCCCACCCCTCTCACCTCCTATTTTATAAATTGAATTGAGGTCTTGAAAGGGTAAATGAATTGTCCAGACTACACAGTTACCTGATGGCTTTGCTGAGACTAGAGCCCCATATTCTGCGTCCCAGTCACAGTTCAGTGCTATGCTGGTAAATTCTGTCTCTCTGCTCTGTTGTAATCACTATTTTCCATAGACTCTCTAGATCTGAAATGTTCTTTTCTATATGAATTCCATTTTGGCTCCCAATTCTGGTTTATTATCTTGATTCGTCAAACCATTGCTATACAAGGCCCATGCTAAAAGTTCCCATCCTGGCCCTCCCTTCACCAGAAACTTTTCTCCTCATTAGAAATCGCAAAGAGAGAAATATGCAGTTTTTCTTTCAAGACTGTGCTTTCTAGTTCCACTTCAAACATCAACTTTACCTTTTCTGACCCTCTGCTACAACTAAGTGATAACTGCCCTTCCACTAAAATGCTATGGAGATTTGTATCTTACTTGTGGAATAATTGCTCCTGTGTACTTATCTTAGGCTATTTATGAGTTATATGAGGACAGTGAGCATGTATATCGTCTTCAGATTAAAAGTGAAAGCTTATTATAAATCATCACAGTTGGCATAGTATTAAAAATGCTATTTTAGGGGTGCCTGAGTGGCTCAGTCAGTTAAGCATCTGACTTTGGTTCAGGTCATGATCTCATGGTTCATGGGTTCAAGCCCCACCTCTGGCTCTCTGCTGACAGTGTGGAGCCTACTTCGGATCCTCTGTCTCCCTTGCTTTCTGCCCCTCTCCCACTCTCTCAAAAAAATAAACATTAAAAAATAAAATAAAATACTTTATAAAAAAATGCTATTTTGGGGATGTTATTATGAATGTAGTAATTTTTCAAGGAGTACATACTCTCTAGGAATATTTAATCCAGTATTAGCATATTACCTTCTTTCTGCCCACTGTCAAAGGCCGGGTTCTTGTGTTTTTAGCTCTCCTTAGTAGTGAGATTTCTACCTTCACATGGGCCAGGTCATCCTCAACATAAAGATTCAGATAAAGAGAGCCCAGAATTTTGGATTGCTTGTGTACCCACTACCTCAGATGGATTCCTATCTTGGATTCCTATCTCTCTCCTGTGCCTGAGATGTCTCCCCACTAACCAAGAGGCATATCTGCATATGGGTCCTTCCCTTTATTGTCCGTATCATTTGGCTTCTGAGTCTGGCAAAGTTTCTCTTGCAGTGAATAACAGATTCTTCATTAAATATGACACTTGCATTCTTAACACGTTTTTATGTGATGATGCCGGTCCAGACACCAATAAAGAAACAAGGGCCCTGAATGATACATTGGATCAGATGGGCTTGACAGATATATTTAGAACTCTGCATCCCAAAGCAACAGAATATACTTTCTTCTCGAGTGCACATGGAACATTCTCCAAGATAGATCATATACTGGGTCACAAAACAGCCCTTCATAAGTTTACAAGAATTGAAATTATACCATGCATACTTTCAGACCACAATGCTATGAAGCTTGAAATCAACCACAGGAAAAAGTCTGGAAAACCTCCAAAAGCATGGAGGTTAAAGAACACCCTACTAACGAATGAGTGGGTCAACCAGGCAATTAGAGAAGAAATTAAAACATATATGGAAACAAACGAAAATGAAAATACAACAATCCAAACGCTCTGGGATGCAGCAAAGGCAGTCCTGAGAGGAAAATACATTGCAATCCAGGCCTATCTCAAGAAACAAGAAAAATCCCAAATACAAAATCTAACAGCACACCTAAAGGAAATAGAAGCAGAACAGCAAAGGCAGCCTAAACCCAGCAGAAGAAGAGAAATCATAAAGATCAGAGCAGAAATAAACAATATAGAATCTAAAAAAACTGTAGAGCAGATCAACGAAACCAAGAGTTGGTTTTTTGAAAAAATAAACAAAATTGACAAACCTCTAGCCAGGCTTCTCAAAAAGAAAAGGGAGATGACCCAAATAGATAAAATCATGAATGAAAATGGAATGATTACAACCAATCCCTCAGAGATACAAACAATTATCAGGGAATACTATGAAAAATTATATGCCAGCAAATTGGACAACCTGGAAGAAATGGACAAATTTCTAAACACCCACACTCTTCCAAAACTCAATCAGGAGGAAATAGAAAGCTTGAACAGACCCATAACCAGCGAAGAAATTGAATCGGTTATCAAAAATCTCCCAACAAATAAGAGTCCAGGACCAGATGGCTTCCCAGGGGAGTTCTACCAGACATTTAAAGCAGAGATAATACCTATCCTTCTCAAGCTATTCCAAGAAATAGAAAGGGAAGGAAAACTTCCAGACTCATTCTATGAAGCCAGTATTACTTTGATTCCTAAACCAGACAGAGACCCAGTAAAAAAAGAGAACTACAGGCCAATATCCCTGATGAATATGGATGCAAAAATTCTTAATAAGATACTAGCAAATCGAATTCAACAGCATATAAAAAGAATTATTCACCATGATCAAGTGGGATTCATTCCTGGGATGCAGGGCTGGTTCAACATTCGCAAATCGATCAACGTGATACATCACATTAACAAAAAAAAAGAGAAGAACCATATGATCCTGTCAATCGATGCAGAAAAGGCCTTTGACAAAATCCAGCACCCTTTCTTAATAAAAACCCTTGAGAAAGTCGGGATAGAAGGAACATACTTAAAGATCATAAAGGCCATTTATGAAAAGCCCACAGCTAACATCATCCTCAACGGGGAAAAACTGAGAGCTTTTTCCCTGAGATCAGGAACACGACAGGGATGCCCACTGTCACCGCTCTTGTTTAACATAGTGCTGGAAGTTCTAGCATCAGCAATCAGACAACAAAAGGAAATCAAAGGCATCAAAATTGGCAAAGATGAAGTCAAGCTTTCGCTTTTTGCAGATGACATGATATTATACATGGAAAATCCGATAGACTCCACCAAAAGTCTGCTAGAACTGATACATGAATTCAGCGAAGTTGCAGGATACAAAATCAATGTGCAGAAATCAGTTGCATTCTTATACACTAACAATGAAGCAACAGAAAGACAAATGAAGAAACTGATCCCATTCACAATTGCACCAAGTAGCATAAAATACCTAGGAATAAATCTAACCAAAGATGTAAAAGATCTGTATGCTGAAAACTATAGAAAGCTTATGCAGGTAATTGAAGAAGATATAAAGAAATGGAAAGACATTCCCTGCTCATGGATTGGAAGAATAAATATTGTCAAAATGTCAATACTACCCAAAGCTATCTACACATTCAATGCAATCCCAATCAAAATTGCACCAGCATTCTTCTCGAAACTAGAACAAGCAATCCTAAAATTCATATGGAACCACAAAAGGCCCCGAATAGCCAAAGTAATTTTGAAGAAGAAGACCAAAGCAGGAGGCATCACAATCCCAGACTTTAGCCTCTACTACAAAGCTGTCATCATCAAGACAGCATGGTATTGGCATAAAAACAGACACATAGACCAATGGAATAGAATAGAAACCCCAGAACTAGACCCACAAACGTATGGCCAACTCATCTTTGACAAAGCAGGAAAGAACATCCAATGGAAAAAAGACAGTCTCTTTAACAAATGGTGCTGGGAGAACTGGACAGCAACATGCAGAAGGTTGAAACTAGACCACTTTCTCACACCATTCACAAAAATAAACTCAAAATGGATAAAGGACCTGAATGTGAGACAGGAAACCATCAAAACCTTAGAGGAGAAAGCAGGAAAAGACCTCTCTGACCTCAGCCGTAGCAATCTCTTACTCGGCACATCCCCAAAGGCAAGGGAATTAAAAGCAAAAGTGAATTACTGGGACCTTATGAAGATAAAAAGCTTCTGCACAGCAAAGGAAACAACCAACAAAACTAAAAGGCAACCAACGGAATGGGAAAAGATATTTGCAAATGACACATCGGACAAAGGGCTAGTATCCAAAATCTATAAAGAGCTCATCAAACTCCACACCCGAAAAACAAATAACCCAGTGAAGAAATGGGCAGAAAACATGAATAGACACTTCTCTAAAGAAGACATCCGGATGGCCAACAGGCACATGAAAAGATGTTCAACGTCGCTCCTTATCAGGGAAATACAAATCAAAACCACACTCAGATACCACCTCACGCCAGTCAGAGTGGCCAAAATGAAGAAATCAGGAGACTATAGATGCTGGAGAGGATGTGGAGAAACAGGAACCCTCTTGCACTGTTGGTGGGAATGCAAATTGGTGCAGCCGCTCTGGAAAGCAGTGTGGAGGTTCCTCAGAAAATTAAAAATAGACCTACCCTATGACCCAGCAATAGCACTGCTAGGAATTTATCCAAGGGATACAGGAGTACTGATGCATAGGGGCACCTGTACCCCAATGTTTATAGCGGCACTCTCAACAATAGCCAAATTATGGAAAGAGCCTAAATGTCCATCAACTGATGAATGGATAAAGAAATTGTGGTTTATATACACAATGGAATACTACGTGGCAATGAGAAAAAATGAAATTTGCCCTTTTGTAGCAACATGGATGGAACTGGAGAGTGTGATGCTAAGTGAAATAAGCCATACAGAGAAAGACAGATACCATATGGTTTCACTCTTATGTGGATCCTGAGAAACATAACAGAAACCCATGGGGGAGGGGAAGGAAAAAAAAAAAAAAAAAAAAAAAAAAAGAGGTTAGAGTGGGAGAGAGCCAAAGCAATAGAGACTGTTAAAAACTGAGAACAAACTGAGGGTTGATGGGGGGTGGGAGGGAGGGCAGGGTGGGAGGGAGGGCAGGGTGGGTGATGGGTATTGAGGAGGGCACCTTTTGGGATGAGCACTGGGGTTGTATGGAAACCAATTTGACAGTAAATTTCATATATTAAAAAAAAAAAAAAAAGACAAAAAAAAAAAAAGAAACTTCATTGGGGCGCCTGGGTGGCTCAATTGGTTAAGTGTCTGACTTTGGCTCAGGTCATGATTTCACAGTTCGTGAGTTCGAGTCCCATGTCGGGCTCTGTGCTGATAGCTCAGAGCCTGGGGTCTACTTTGGATTCTGTATCTCCCTCTCTCTCTGCCTGTCCCTGTTCATGCTCTGTCTCTCTCAAAAACAAATAAAACATTAAAAAAAAAAGAAATTTTATTAATCTACAAAATCGTCCACAGTCTTTTCTCTCACTCAGTAGTGTCAGGGTCTGATTCCAGTGAATATCGCAGGCTTTGAGAAGTCTACTACAGTGACCGAGGATAATAGTTTTAATTTTCATGAAACAATTTATCTTCCTGGGATGTGATCTATTTTAGGCATGCCCCAATTTCTTTCAAGCCTTAGGCCCAAGTGTCTGTGATGATTTGCAACACTTGGTGCAATAACCTGGTGTTCTCCACATTCAGTGTAGGATTACTGCTTCTAATTTTGCAGACAGAAAACCAAGGGACATAATAAAGTGAAAAATGGCACCAGAAGTCAGCAGAATAGCTAGATTAGACTTCAATCATTTAATTCACTCTCAAGTTAGAAACTCTCTCACTTGTTAACTTCTTATTCAGTCTGATTTCCATCCCAATGCATGGGTCTCTTCATCTATTCCATGCATGAAGCTTCATTTACTTCAAAGTCTCTCCTATATACAGGAGAAAGAATGAGTACCTGGCCTGATTGGTATTCTGCCTTGAGCTTTGTAAGGATGTTTGTTGAAGACTAATGGTTGATGTGGACTCCATGAAGAAGACTCAAACCTTGACCTGTTGTTTAAAATGATATGTTACACAATACAAACCTGATGGTTAAAACTATTAGCCATCAGAATCCATCTATTGGCCTTTAAAGCCAAATAATTTTGCATGATAATTTGCCCAATACCGACAGGAGACTTTATGTTGAGGGGTATCTGCCATATGATTTTAATAACTCCTCTTATCCCTTAGTAGTCTTCTACTCCTCCTGATATGCTGATCAATTTGTCAGTATTCAGAGGCAAAAATCCATTTTAATGTTGATTCTGGTGACCTATCATCCAAAACATAAAACTACCACTCCTCCCTAATGCCTCCTCACACTATTTCAGATAATTTAAGTGAAATAAAAATGACATCTGTTTTTACTTTCAGAAACTTACTTCTATCCCTGCTGCCCTGTCATTGATGATCACCCCTAACTGGAAGCTGACTTTGGGTTTCTCTGTATTCATGTTTTCCTTTTCCCTCTAGTGTGCTCTAAGTGAACTGTGCCCATTCAGTACCACTCCTGAGGCCCCTCCCCCCCCATTATTATATTCATATAATAAGCATGAACTGATAAAGGAACAGCTGCTATAAAATTTTGCGCACATATTTATAAAGACAAAGATCAAAGATGCTGACTTTGAAGCAGATAAGGAAACAAAGGATAATATTCCCTTTATGTCCAGGGCCTCACGCTGACCACTCTGCTGGTGGGGAAGCCACTTAAACACCACTTAAGAAATAGAGTTTTAGGCAGGAAGAATTCTCATGGAAAACAGACACATTCAACTTCTACACAGTAAGAAGATCTCCATTTGGAATGACCTGTTATTCTCCCTTATTATCGCTCAGCATTCCAAAGCAATGTGGATGAACAATAATGCTGTGGTTGTTGGGACTCATAAAAGCATTGAGCGGTTGGGGCTTGCCCAATAAAATCCAATTTAGTGCTTAGTTGAAGGGAGACTTGTAGAGTAAAATGGCATATTGCACTTTAGGATCACCCTGCTAATTCTATCTGCTCTTCTACTGATTTGACTGCTGCTGCCCTGTTGTGTTGTTGCTCTAGGCTGTGTGAATAAAGAGCTTTAGAGGAAATCATAAATACTTGATTTAATTAAGACCATTACCAACACCACGTCTAGCCTCCTTTCTCCAAGTGCCAAGGTATGGATTACTTTTGAACAAAAGTGATGCAATAAATACGTAGGGACGAAATGCAGTTCCTGTTTTGTGGTTTGTAAAAAAGAGTGCATCACAACAAGATGCCCTGTAGCAATGAAAGATTTTCTGGTCAGCAGTTTCCTTTGGAGTAGAGGTTTCCAGGGCTAGAGGCTAGGGGGATACACAGTCAAACCTTTTCACATCAGTCAAAAAAGAAAAGGAAAAAAAAAAGCAGCTCTAGTTCAGCCATTTGATCCTATGCTGAGATATCCAGTGCTGTTATTTTAAAGCCACAAGCCACAGGGATTGTGCTATTTTCTGCTCCAGCTGGACAATTTTGACTTTCATGCAAATCTCTGCATTAATGTGAAGAACCATGTCAATCCTGTTCATCCACTGACCCTTGTATTTTGCTTGAAGAATTCATTATATTTATCCAGATGCTATTACTAATATTGATAATCATTGAATAGCGTGAATAAATTTTATACACTCTGGATCTTTCCTGGGGTTAAATATATTCCTTCTTTTTAATTTTTTTTTTTTTATGGATAACTAGCTCATCCTGGTTTGCCTGGGGCTTTCCTGGTTTTAAAACTGAAATTTCTGCTCGTTGAGAAACTGCTTAGTCCAGTTGGTAACTGTTTCTTTTCTCTGTTTTCAGTTCTGCACTGTGCCTTGTAAATTACCATCAGAATGTTTTTTACATACTTTAAAGTCTTATGCCACAAGTTCTATGGCCTCAGCTAGCTCTAAAACAAAACAAATTTTGACTGGGATTACATTGAATGTGTAGATGGTTTATATACACAATGGAATACTACGTGGCAATGAGAAAGAATGAAATATGGCCTTTTGTAGCAACGTGGATGGAACTGGAGAGTGTGATGCTAAGTGAAATAAGTCATACAGAGAAAGACAGATACAATATGTTTTCACTCTTATGTGGATCCTGAGAAACTTAACAGAAGACCATAGGGGAGGGGAAGGAAAAAAAAAGTTAGAGAGGGAGGGAGGCAAACCAAAAAATACTCTTAAAAACTGAGAACAATCTGAGGGTTGATGGGGGTGGGAGGGAAGGGGTGGGTGGGTGATGGGTATTGAGGAGGACACCTTTTGGGATGAGCACTGGGTGTTGTATGAAAACCAATTTGACAATAAATTTCATATTAAAAAAATAAAACAAAACAAAAAACAAAACAAAAACAAAACACAACCCATTGAAAATTAACAGTAGCATACCTTATCCTTGAGCACAAACGATTTCAAGAACTAAAGCTACTTCATTTTAGTTCTGCTCCTCACACTTCCATAGGAGAGAAAAGAAAAAAAAAAAAGCACAAGAAACACATTACCACATCTATTGGTAATCCTAATTATGAGTGACTTTCAAATTCTACTATTTGATTCTTCCCTTTTGGAAATTTCCTTTTGTGAAAGAGGCTAAATGTAGCTAACTTTTACTGAGTGCCTTAATATATACCAAGTACTGTCTAAGTCCTTTAAATGAATTTGCTTTTTTTAATCCCCTCAAATTCCAGTGAAGAGAGTCTAATTATGGAGTTGCACAAGATGTGTGCTACACAATTCCAGGGGGCACCAATTACATAGATGAGGTAGTTGTGCTGAAAAAGTAGATATTATTATTACTCCATTTGTTAGATGAAAAAACAGCAGCACAGAGAGATCAAATAACGTGCCTATGACCAAACAGCTAGTAAGTGGTAAATAGGTTTACATTGGCAGTCTTGTTTCAGGGCTCCCAATGGGGCCTATTTCTAATAACACTTGCAATAGCAAATCCTTACTTCTATTTGAAATGCGTACTTACATATGTGTTGTTTTTCTGCCTTTATTTACCCAAAGCTGTCCTGAAATTGTTCCATTTGTAGAGCCTAATCCAACTACATTGCTTAACTATGTCTTTTAAAATTTATTTATTGTTTTTCTATTTCCTCATAATTATTGTTGGGCAAAATGGAACCTAAAAATATGTGTACCTTTCCTGGTTCATTATGAAAATATAACTTAAAGAACAATACTGCCCAACAGAATTTTCTGTGATGATGGAAGTGTCATATATCTATGCTGTCCAATTTTAGGAAACACTAGCCATGTGTTGCTATTGAGTACTTGAAAAGTAGCTAGTGCTGCTGAAGAACTAAATTTTAAATTTTATTTAATTTTAATTAATTTTATATTAAATTTAAATAGCTGCATGTGGCTGGGGGCTACCATATTGGGCAACATAGGTCTTAAGCCATTCACTTATTAAGGTCATCTTAATATTTATTATGAATATTATACTCATTGCTTCATTAGTTAGAAATATACCTGTCCACTGGCTCCTACATGACTATATTTAAAGGACAGGTAAGAATGGGCAGGAAGGAGAGAGAAATCACACCAGGGGGATCCATACTTTCAATCTCCTGTGCTTGTTTTATTCAGCAATGTTTGTAAGAGTGCAACGATAATCACAGAGTAGATTACTTGGGGGGCCATAAAACCCATATTTAGGCATTTTTACAGGCACTGGACACAGTAGGGTTTTGAGTCATCAAGATGAAGATAAACATAAGAATCATGGCTTTATAGGAAAATTATAAAAATTACCTCTGAACTATCAATTAGCCTTCGTTATCGCCTGTCTCCTTCCCCCATCTCTCTATATTCATCCACAATTTTATGTATCACACGTGTAATAGGAATGCAGTTTGTTTTCTGCTATTTTAATACCCTTTTAACACAAGATGTATCTGAGATTTGTGATAAAAGACTCTTGGGAAATTTCTTCAAAATAAAGTCAGCTTCAAGTCATAAACTTTGACTTTTTTGACTTTGTTCCTTTGAATGATTGGGTAGAACAGAGACCCCTAAAAAAAGAAGGGGTGATTATGAAAACAAGCTGGATGACTAGTTTCTCCATTTAAGGTCTTTTCCTGGCTTTGCTTGACTACTATAGTCGCACATCATTAGTCTTGAAAAGAATGTTCACAGGGAAACCACCTTACGGTGCAAACGCATTTGGAGCAGGTGCGCGTGCTTTATTACATGCCCATGAGCACCAGTGAGGCCTTTGTTGTTGGCCACCCCTCTCCCCAGGGCTTGGCCTCTCTCCAGAGTCTCCTTTCACTTACTTTGCCAGCCAAATCTCCCTTTGCTTGCAGGAAGAAAGTATCTGTAGCGGCACTATGTGCTACTTGACTTTTAGCTTGTAGTATCAGCTGCTGCCATCAGTTCCTTCATCTGCAGTCTCACTTGTCCACTTAAAGTGACGTCGTCTGGTAGTAATGCCCGCTACAACACACAACGCTCAGTTAAATTTGGATGTCAGATAAATAATGAGTACATTTTTAGTAGAAGTATGTTTCAAAATTTGTATGGAACATAATTTTTAAGTCTATCTCCAATCTTGCATGAGACATACTAAAAAAATATTTGTTGTTTATCTGAAATTCAAATTTAACTAAGCATCCTTTATTTTTATTTGCTAAATCCAGCAATCCTACATCAGGAGCATTCTCTTCATCATAACAGCAAGGAAAGAGCTGATGCAACTCAAACTTTGTGGGAAGGCATCACAAGTCATTTGAACAGTGTGTTCACCTTTCAGAAATACCAGATATGCTCTTCTTGGAGTGACTAACACTTTAATAATGGCAATAGTCACTGAATCTGAATCTTAGCTATGACAAAAGAGTGTTGAGAGGACTAATGACTTATTGACTGGCTCTGGCTGAGCACCTCATGGAGCTTCATTTGATCACCAGAATAGAACAGCAGTTTAAAGTACAGACGGTCAGTGACTAATTCAGAGTTGGGAACTTTATTTTTTTATTTATTTTATTTTATTTTATTTTTTTGTGCTTTTTTGCTTTTCTCTCCTATGGAAGTGTGAAGAGCAGAACCAAATGAAATAGCTTTAGTTCTGGAAATCGTTTGTGCTCAAGGATAAGTCATGCTACTGTTAATTTTCAGTAGGTTGTTTTTGTTTGTTTTGTTTTGTTTTGTTTTACAGCTAGCTGAGGTGATAGAACTTGTGGCATTAGCCTTCAAAGTATAAAAACATTCTGATGGTGATTTACAATGCACAGTGAAGAACTGAAAAAAAGAGCAGAGAATGTGCCATAATAAAATTTGTATTATATAAAATCAATGATACAGACATCAATGGCATTGTTCACCATCTTGCTAATGACAGGGGGGACAGGGCCAAGAAGACAGCATGACTTTGCAGCCCACCTAGCAACTTCTGGCTCTATCAGAGGTAATCCTAAACTAGAGGCGAAGCCACCACGCTCAGTCCCAAACATAGCTCTTTTATAGCTGTCTGAATTTGTTTCATCTCCCCTTTATTCTTGGATTAGTGGCTTTAAAATGGAAATGCTGGATTCATTTCAGTTATTAGACTGATGTAAGCATTGTAATTCTCTCTCTTGAATTCTTAAATGTGTTGATTGTACTCTGGGAATTTTATGGTTCTTTTAAAAATACCGAAAGTGCTTTGCTCCATTTTTCTGATGTAATTGCTTGTACTATTTAATTCCCAACTCTATTATATTTGAACTTTTGCAGAGGAATCAAAGAAACACAAAAGACATTCTAAATGATAAATTTTCATTTCTTCTTTCAAAATACAAATAAAACTAGTTTGTCATAAATTGGAGGAAAAGAAAATTGCGTTAAGGTGAAACTTATTCAGAGTCAGAAGTCTTGTTTTTTTAAAGGAAATACTAGGGGCGCCTGGGTGGCGCAGTCGGTTAAGCGTCCGACTTCAGCCAGGTCACGATCTCGCGGTCCGTGAGTTCGAGCCCCGCGTCAGGCTCTGGGCTGATGGCTCGGAGCCTGGAGCCTGTTTCCGATTCTGTGTCTCCCTCTCTCTCTGCCCCTCCCCCGTTCATGCTATGTCTCTCTCTGTCCCAAAAATAAAAAAAAAAAAAAAAAAAAAATTTAAAGGAAATACTCTGGTGACCAAAACAAATGGTGGCGAGTTGGTGACACAATAATAATTGGCAGTCTCTGGTGTCCAAAGCCATTTGCTTGAATTATTTATGTCTCAAAACTGACAGGAATTTCATAAAAGCAAATAAGGCAAGTCCAGCGGGTGTCGTTTACATGATGCAATCACACATCTGATTGACTGCAGGTCTCATCTGCCAGAGCTGATGCCTTAAAAACCCAGGGGAGGAGTTTATTTCAAGACAGTCCCATACCCATCAAGGTTTGATTAGTTCTTCACCAGCTTGATTCCATTGATTGTCAAAAGCAGGTTGACAGAGAAGAACAATGCAGCTACTGTTGTTTGCTTTAAAGCACCTCAGCCCGCAGGAATTGCCACTGAATTGTACCCTTAGACTTTGAAATGATCGTTCAGTCCCCTAAAAATACTTTCAAAAATTAACAGTAACCAACTGAATTATGATTTGTTGCTTTATAGTACCTGAGATGTGGCTGTTACAGTCTGGCAACCTCCTTGGATGGTTTTTCAGCTTTGTCTCTGGGACTCAGCTGGTCCTTAATGTCTTCTCTCACTCCTCATTAACTTGGTTTTCTCCCACTGCAGTTCCCTTCTGGCAAGGTGGATGGAGATAGGGCCATGGTTCCATTGTACTGGCCTTTGGAGTTGGAATAGTAAGTGAGAAAAATGAAATTGCCCCAAGACAATTTACATAGTCTTCATTACAAACAGATGAGTGGCTCTTCCTACCCATTTTAATGTGAACTTTGGAGTAATGCTCATGGAGTTTATGATCCTTAAAATTTAAGTTTATCTTATACATTTTAAGAAAGAGATTTTAATGTGCAAAGAGAGCAACATATTTATGAAATTTTCATTTAAGTTTGTATTTACTTTTGCCTTGGACATTACAACAAACTTTGGGAATTAAATGAATGACTTATAATACTCTTCAGATTTTTTGTATCTATGGAATATTTTATATTCCATATTTTTAGATATTTTGAATATTTATTTCATCAAAACTGTGGAAATAAATTGTTCAGAATATTATGTCATTGTTCATAATTGCTAAAGTCATTGCCATGTCAGTTGATGTCAATGACAAGTCATTTCCTTTGAATACTGCCATTTGTGACAACATGGATGAAACTTGAGGGCATTATACTAGGATAAGTCAGACAGAGAAAGACAAATATTGTATGTTCTCACTTATACATGGAATCTAAAAAAACAAACTCAGAGAATCAAGGAGTAGAATGTTGGCTGCCAGGAGCGGGAGGGGTGGGGGAAATGAGGAGGTGTTGGTCACAGGCTACAAGCTTCCAGCTATAAGATGAATAAATTCTGAGGATCTAATGTACAATATGGTAACCATAGTTAACAATACCGTATTGTGTACTTGAAAGTTGTTAAGAGAGTAGATCTTAAGTGTTCTTACCACAGAAAAAAATGTTAATTATGTGACATGATGGAGGATGTTAGGTAACACAATACGTAAGTGTTGCATAGTATGTGTATGAAGTCAACACATTGGATGATTTGAACTTATGCAATGTTAAATGTCAATTGTATCTCAATAAAGCTGGAAAAAAAAGTTCTGGAGATGGATGGTAGTGATGGCTGCACAACAGTGTCAGTACACTTAATGCATTCAAACTGCCCACTTAAAAACAGTTAAAATGGGAAATTTTATGTTATGTATATTTCACCACAATAAAAAAAGAAATATAAAAAATTATTTTCTTTGGACATCCAGGATGTAAAATACATCCATGATTTTATGTTATGCATATTTCACTACAATAAAAAAAGAAATAAAAAAAATTATTTTCTTTGGACATCCATGATGTAAAATGAAGATCTGCTGATAAAGGTTTCTGAAAAACAAACACTGCCCTATTCATAAGTAAAAGTTCTGGGGCAAGGCATTCAACATTTGCTCTTTGGTGGGTTTGGGACAGTGGAGAACTCTGAAAGATGAAGGGGAGAGTTAGCTCATCCAAGGGCCAGTTTTAACAGGAAAGAATGGCTGACTTGTCCCTAGAAGAGAACGCATTTGTTTCAAAAATATTCCACTGGGGGGCCTCTGGGTGGTTCAGTCGGTTAGGCTTCTGACTTCACTCAGGTCATGATCTCACAGTTCGGGAGTTTGAGCCCCACATTGGGCTCTCTGCTGCCAGCATGGAGCCTGCTTCGGATCCTCTGACCCCTCTCTCTCTGCCCCTCCCCCACTTGCGCGCCTGTGTGCTCTCTGTCTCTCTCTCTCTCTCTCAAAAATAAATAAACATAAAAAAAATTCCACTAGAGGCAAAAAGGCCTATTTCATATCCTAACCCATTTCTCTGTTCCTTCTAATTACCTTTTCCCAAGTCAGTGGTATAGTGTTTCTTCTCTTTTATGCTGAATACAAATATAAAAGTTCTCATTG
Source organism: Panthera onca (assembly GCF_046562875.1). Taxonomy (NCBI): domain Eukaryota; kingdom Metazoa; phylum Chordata; class Mammalia; order Carnivora; family Felidae; genus Panthera; species Panthera onca. The sequence continues at coordinate 79,410,338 of NC_138339.1, forward strand.
TTATACACCCAGGTGTCCAGGTATATAATTGCATCAGCAGGAAAAGAAAAGATTTCTTCTTCCAACGGGACACTTAGAATAAAAGCTAGAGCTAGAAAAGCTTTTATTAAGCAGATTATCTTTTCAGTGGTACCTAGCTTTCCTGACCTTCCTAGAATGTCCCACACTCAAGTTCCAACTGGGTAGAGGAAACTGCTTCTCCTGCCACTTCATCTACTTTAAATGTTTGTGGTCCTGGTGTGAGAGGGGACCGTCTCCAGAAATCACGCTGGGATTTGTTCAGACTTTTCAGAGCTCTCCTGTTCCAGGCACATGTGAAAAGGTTTAAGTCATGCAAATATCACGAATAAATGAGTCGTATTCATCTCCAACTCGTGTTTACAAAGATGTGCTGGACACCTGGGAAAGCAGTCAAACCTCAGTCAACACTTGACATTAAGTTTAACCTCCTCCTAAGGAAATAAGCACTTAAAATTTGCTGAGTCATCCGACTCTCACACTTTTCATGGGAACCGTGGACTAGGAGGTTTCAGATATATCCTTCCACTGGGTGTGCTCACAGTTGGAAAATATCTATTATTTTTTTACTGCTCAGCCTGGTGTTTTTGGAACATGGCTCCTTCTTGTAAACATACTAAGATACTTTAAATTCTAAGCTTTCCTTCTGTTAGCCAGTCTGCCCTTCTCATCCTCCTCCCAAGGTCTCTCAACTCCTCTGTCTTGTTCAGAGAACAGCAAGAGATGACACACTGGTCACATTCACATCAGCAAAGGCAGGCAGATGACTATTCTTAAAAAATAGGCAAGTATTATTTCTCCTTAAAGTGGCAGGATATTTTACATCATTAGGATACTTATTAAGGAGTACCTTTAATTGCATTGTTTTTAGGCAATTAATGAGCATTGTCTCAGCACCCACAGATAATGAATGGGTTAGTGAATGAGGATCTAGGAGACTGGACATAGTCTCTGCTATCAACGAACATATAATAGATGATCATCATAACAAATACCCAATAGAAATATGCACAAGTGAAAAACCCTAACTATGAACCAGGAAGAACACTTACTTTTGAAACAGAGTGTTGATGTTAGTAAGGAAAAGTTTCCAAACAGCTTTATTGCTACAGAGTGAATATGAATTCATTTAAATATGATGGGAGAAGGTTATGAATATTCAGAATTTATCCATTTCTGAGCTATATCCATCAAAGAACTGACAACTGCATAACTATCTCACATTTTGGGTATGTGAGATACATTGGAGAAATTAATAATTTTTACTATGGAGAAAATACCCATCTCCTCCAGACACGTTGTACTCTACCCTTCCCTAACTTGTTCTGTTTGCTTTGGCAGACTTAATAGTATCTTTGCAGTATTTTGCACGGGAGAGTGCCTGGGGAGAGGACAACCCCCTCCCCCTTTTCCCTCTTACTACTAGATAGCAGCTCATTCAAGAAATGTGAAAAAATGGTATAGCTGAATTGTAGACCGAGGTACCACTATACAGATTCTAGCATAAATATATGTTAGCAGAGAGTAAAGAAAGTTGGTTGACAGAGAATGTTCCAATTGCTTTGGTGGAGGTATGAGGATTTTGCTAAGTAAGGACAATATTCTATTCCTCACTTTTTTTTTTCTTTAGAGGATAAAGTGTAGTTAAATCAATATCAGAAGAATATAGTTGGAGATTACAGAGAGGAAAAAATCTGGATGCCCTAAAGATGTTACATTTCTTTAAGCTACTATGGGTTTGTGAACTGTAGTCACTTCTTGTTCCATATTTTATTGTGAAATGTTACAGGAGATATGATTGATTTAAACTTTGGGGGGCGCCTGGGTGGCTCAGTCGGTTGAGCGTCCGACTTCAGCTCAGGTCACGATCTCACGGTTCGTGAGTTCGAGTCCCGCATCAGGCTCTGGGCTGATGGCTCAGAGCCTGGAGCCTGCTTCCGATTCTGTGTCTCCCTCTCTCTCTGCCCCTCCCCATTCATGCTCTATCTCTCTCTGTCTCAAAAATAAATAAACATTAAAAAAAAATTAAACTTTGGTTGTATATTATTTCAAAATGTTAGATTAAATCACAAGTAACAAGTGAGTAATAAGGATAATAATTTGCTTTCATTTGACCTGTGTTAAATTCCTGAGATTTAATTTGAATTTTTAAAAACAAGTAGTTATTTCTAAAACCAGCTGCTATGAACAAGTCATGGATAATGCTAAAACATAGTGGTGAAGCTGAGGGCTTGCTTCAACTGGTAAGATGGCATATTCAGTGCCCAATACTTAATGTAGTCCTACCTTAAGATCTGCTATAGATGGGATGCTTACATCCCCCCCCAAATTCATATGTTGAAGTCCTAACCTTCATTGTGGTAGTTTTGGGAGGTGAAGGTTTGGGGAGGTAAGTAGGTCCTAAGGTAAGAACCCTCATGAATGGTATTGGTACCTTTATCAAAGAGACCCCACAGAGTTCCCTGGTCCTCCTAACATGTGAGGTTATAGAGAGAAGATGGTTGTCTCAGAACCAGGAAGCAAGTTCTCAAACACTGAATGTGCCAGTGCTTTGATCTTGGACTATCCAGAATCCAGAGCTATGAGAAAAAATTCCGTTGTTTAGTTCTAAACTACCCAGTCTTTTCTCTCTCTCCGTCTCTCTCTGCCCATCCCCTGCACTTGCTCACACACATTCTGTCTCTCTCTCAAAATAAATAAACTTAAAAAACAAACAAACTACCCAGTCTATGGTATTTTGTTATAGCAGCACGAACAGACTTAGTTTCTTTTTCTAGTTGGATTTCATATGGAGTAGCTACAAGTTGATATAAATGCTTTTGTGTCAATAAGCAGAAGGATTCTGAGGTTGAGGCAAGCAAACCTATTTTTCTGAGTAGCACATAGCCAATTCAGGTAGCATTGGTTTTGCTATATTAGCCATGTAAATAAAAATAGGTAATAATATTTTCTTATAAGTATATAGACATTTCCAAAGTACCTCCTATCCAATTTTCACATAAGTTATTTCATCATGTACAATATTCTTGGGAAGAAGGGATATCAATGTCACTATTTACTAAATAGGAAAAGTTATGGACTCTAAGAGTTCAACTCACTAAGAAAACAATTTTCCTAAAACCAATTTGCTGAAAGCTAATTTTCCAATAAGCCGAATCACTAAATGATAATTCAGTAACAAAAATTTGAATTTAATAATAAGAATAATATGTTCATGGCCATTAAATGAATTTTAAAAATGTTCCTTAAGACATATTTGGTAAACTAGTGAATTTTATGAATTTTTCATTTGGCAAATTGATTGTTTAGTACTTTGGCTTGCTTTCAAACTGACAAATTCATTCATTTAATACTAAAATAATGCATTTAATGAGCACATACTGTATGTCAGGGATTGGATGTTTCCTACTGAATGAGGTAGTAGTACATACATTATAGTTAGTGGAAGAGAGAGTCGAGAACATTGTCACAGAACAGAGTGCTATAATAGTCATGTTATGGGAATACAGAGGAAGACCATAGGGAGAAACAGCCATTCCATCTGGTCACAGGAGGGTTCTAAGAGGAGGTGATACTTGAGCTGAGATTTAGAGGCTGAAAGTGATTTACCTAGGGGATGAGCAAGTGATCAGAATGTAGGTCAAGGGATCAGAATATGCTTAAGGCAGTGTTTTTCAAACACTGGCGACAGTGTTCATGAAATAAATGTCAAATAAAAATAAAGTCAAGATTGACATTTTAAAAAGTAAAACAGAATGGAACAAGAAAATACCAGGAGGCACTGGATGGGATCAGGTAAGTATTATTTTGTGTAAATCTGTTTTAAATAGGTATATGTCATATGTATGTCATATTATCACAGTCAATAGATAAATAAGGCACATAAGATAGGGAGAATATGTTTATAAGGGTGCTACATGTAGACTGTTAAAGTGGGGAGAAAAAATTCAATGTGAGAGACTGTAGGCAGAAATGCCTGGACAAATAGAGACCAGATTATGGAGTCTATAGGCATTCTATGAGAATTGAACTTTATCCTGAAGATAAAAGGAGTCACTGAAATGATTCATGGCTTCAGTAAACCAATTTTCTTTTAGTCAAGAAGTTTGAAAACTCCAAAAGGGATAGAAGAATGACTATAAGAAAGAAAATTTTGTTTTCTAATTCTACTACTTACCCTCAACCCAAGCTTTTATTTCTTAGAAGCTATAGCTACTATTATTTTCTGTTTTTGTAAAAGTGTACACAATAAATATTTCCTGATTTTTCTGCTTCAGATGAGATCATTTAATTACTTACTGAAAACGATGAAGAACCTACCGTAACCACACAGCCTACTACCTTCCCTTTCCCTTCTACCTTATGAATTGTGTTAGATGTTTTCTCTTTTTTTGGGTGGTTGCATTATAATTTGAACTACTATACTTAACTCTTGATATTTCAGATATATAGCATATTTATTGACTCTTTATTATGGAAATATGGAATTAATATTGTAAATGTTTGATAGAAAACTGTAGATTGAAACAATCTGTTAGTCCTAGAAATTTCCAATTTAATGGGTAGAGAAGATATTTCTCTCAATCTCTCTCTTGTCTGTCTACCATGTATATCTTTGTCTACGTATCTTTATATAATAACCCTACAATATCCCTTAGAAATCAAGAAGATGCCAAACATAAAACTGTGGGAAGAGAGAAAGCAAATGTAATCATTTTATAAACCCCTCAAAATAGAGAAGGAGTACTGGGCATTCTATAAATCATGACCTAATTCCTTCTTTAAATAGATGACTTTATTACACACGTTCCCTGTTGGTTTCTTTGGGACAAGAAATCTTTATCTTTTCCTTCTTTTCTTTACCTTCATTTTGAGTACTGAATGATTTTGAACTGAAAACATTAATAATTGCTTCTACAGCCATTAAAGTTGGCAACTACATGTTCTTGAATTGACAAAGCACTTCCACACGTTTCTAATTAAATCATGACAGCCTGAAAGATAGGTGTGCCAGACATTATTATTGTTCAAATTTTATATAGATAAGAACCAGAAATATTATGTTACTTGTCCAGAGTAATGTGGATGGCATGTGGTGGCCCAATAGTACTAATAATTGGAACGGTAATGAACACTATTTGGAAGCTTACTAAATTGCGAAGTTCCATTCTATTATTACAATGTTTGCAATTGCTAATATAATGCCTTGGGAAAATTCAACTTCTCCACGTTCCTTACCTATGAAATGGGAAGATCAGTAATGATCTACTTCATAGGCTATTCTGAAGGATAAGGTTGTCATGTAGGTAAAGTGCTTAGCACAATGCTTGGAATATGGTTAGTTCTTAATAAATGTTAGCAATTATTATTGGCTGCATTTTACTACATCCACCACTTCCTAACTATGTAACCTCGAATATGTTACTTAACCTCTGTGGGCTTCAAAGCCTCCTTGTTAATCAAATGGAATAACTGGTGCTTAGGGAGTCTAAAGATTTCACTGAAAATCACACAGCTAGGAAATGATGTATTTAGGACTTGAACTCATCTCCTAGTACATGTATTTAACCATTAGATACCATCTAAAAGACGTCCCATGAAATTTGTATATAGGATTCTTGTGTGGCCGTTAATGACAGTTAACTTAGAATGTAATTGATATTGCCATTTATTAGAAATTATGTTTCACAGTTATGACAAATCTGTGACAAATCTATACATATGACATAATTGAGAAGATTAATTTCAGTGAAGAGTAGAAGGTAAGTTCCAGTATAGATTCTTGGTGTTTCTCAATTTTCTTTGAGTGCTTTGTTTAAATAATCAAGCCAACAATCATCTGTTAGTTGCTCCCACAGTGGGTTATCTTTGAGTTCAAAATTCTGTTTGAGTTTTTGGAGGAACTATCTTTGTGTAAGATAGGTGATAGAAAAGTAGATTTGTTGTTGTTGTTTTTTAATGTTTATTTTTGAGAGAGAAAGACACAGACAGAGCATGAGCAGGGAAGGGGCAGAGAGAGGCAAAGACACAGAATCTGAAGCAGGCTCCAGGCTCCGAGTTGTCAGCCCAGAGCCAGATGCAGGGCTCGAACCCACAAGCTGTGAGATCCTGACCTGAGCTGAAGTCAGGCAGTTAACCAACTGAGCCCCTCAGGTGCCCCATGGTTTTGTTTTTGCTTTTAGAGTTCAGAAAATAAAACAATGTCATCCAGAATAAGGTATAAAGTATATAAGTGTCCTATATGAGCCACCCCTTTTATCTGGCATCATTAGGTGATAAAATCTACATATACGACTTTTTTCAGATATGCCCATCTTATTCCTGTAAATAACAGTAACAAAAAATCTCTTAGATTACTTTTAAAATGGATTAAGAACCATCTAACTTCACCATTCTAAAATCACACCACATTACTTTGTTTTCATGACTTAGAGAAGATGCTAATTAAGGTATGAGCTTTGCTTTCTTTAATCTGTAAAATGAGGGGGAGTTTGTAACAATGATGTCTGTCCTACTTACTTCTCAGGGATCTTCTGAAGTGCTCTGCGATATTATAGTATAAGTATTATTATGATCCAGTCTCTTCAGTTTAAATATACAAACATAATCATCATAGCTAACCTTTTCATATTGCCTATCATGTGCTAGGCACTGTTCAAAGCATGTTACGTATATTAAATCATAGACCTATCACAATAATCTTATGAAGTAGATATGGCACTTATGCCCCATTTTACATTTGAGAAAACTGAGACCTGAGGCACCAGAAGTCAAACCCAGGCCGTGTATCTCAGAGTTTGTGCAATTAATGACAATGCTATATTGCATTCTAGGAGACCCCAGGATTTTTGTGTCTAGTATTCCCCCCACCCCCAACCTCTAACTACATTAGACATCATTTAAATGCAATGAAAAGACCATAAGCTTTTGGAGTTTTTGATAATTCTCATACCCTTCCCATATCAATCTGTGATGGGTCACTTCTCTCTGTTGTCCATGTGCCTGCTTCTGTGAATCTTTCTTCCTGTCCCCATTTTTGTTGCTTCTAATAATTACTGAGGGGCCCAAGGCTCAGTTTAGGTGGATACTAAGCTCTATTTCTTACACAAAACACTTCTGACACCAAATGTGTGGTTTTATTTTTTCTCCCACACTGGCCAGTTCTCCAACTCTTTAGGTACTAACTTGGTGTCTTACAAAAGCAGTTCTGACACTATTCAGGAGTCAGTGCAAACCCCACAGGTTACGGGCTCAGTCATGTAAGATTGCCTACTCTTCAGATACCAGTTGCAAGTCTGGGCCACTAGTATTTCTGACCAACTAGCTATAAATGAATTATAACAAAAGGTGATCCTATTATTCCTATCATTCAGGAAATTAACAAGGGTTTTAGGAGACATAAGCCAGGAATAGGGGATAAGACCAAATATTTATTTCTTATTATATATCACTATATCACATTAGACTGTTGGGTCTAAAATAATTGAAATGATCATGGAAGAAGCCTGAGGAATAATAATGAGTGAGTACTGGACTATTCTTACATAGACTTGGTGATATCCAGATTTATTTTGCTGTTTTTCTTTGACTTTGTTCTGTGTAGCCAGATTTAGTAGCTATGATGACCATAATGCCTGGATTTCAAGCAGTTGGTCTCATAGTTAGAAATAATATCAGCCCACATTTTTCAATTTTGGCTAAAAGCTTTTGTCCCTATACAAATGAGGGACTTCCAGAGTAGAGAAACATTTACATCAACAAGAAAATCAGGGCTCTAGATATCAAATCATATAGGTTTTTCTGTAGTTACTAGTAGTTTTCAGCTTAATAATAATAAGAACACAGTTCCAGAAAGAATACAGGAATTGGAGAAGAAGAGGCCCATTTGGTTGGGTTTGGCCAGCCCCTTTCTGACTGTGCCAGTGGCCCCCAGAGCCAGTTGCAGTCTGGTTTTAAATGAGTCAATCGGCAAAATTTCTTAGGCTTTCCTTTCGGGAGAGTCTACAGCCTAATGACTATCACATCCAGGAATGTTTTCCTGACTTTTAGCACAGACATCATTCTGGAAGACACTCATGGCTCTGGTAATGCTAACCCAGGATAGCAATAGTTCTTGGTTTTTATGGGTCCTCATACATCAGATGAAGTACTTGTTAATTATGTAAATACCTTGAATGGATTCCAGACTGAAAGTCTACAAAAAGCAAACAGATTAATCATACCCTAAAAGAAGGCACAGGACCCACTGTACTCTTTATTAGACAAACAGGCCATCCCTGAGCAATATCTTATTCTGAAAGAAATGCCCGAGCAGGAGAAAAATCAGTGAAGTTTGCAGGGAAGTTCCAAAAGTTTCTGTTTTCTCCAGATTCTAGATGTTCCTCTTTCACCCTCTCCAAACTTCCTTCCCAAAGTCAGTCAACCACAGATATCCGAGTAACAAATGTTCACCTACACACAAGTATACTTTAAGCATATGTTCACTCATACACACTGTACTTTTGCACTCAGTTCTTAAATATTCCCATGAGTCCTGTGCTCAAGGCTTTTGTCTATGTTCAAAGCATTTGTTGCTCTATAATTTATTTATGATATTTTGCAAACTGGGCTAAGAAAACTGTCCAGAAAGTGTCCTGAGTATTCTTGTGGATTTTTAGGTCCAGTAGGAGAGCCACTGGCTACAGCTCCTTTTGGGTCTTTATTAAATATTTTTCTCCAGGAATACTCAAGGAGCCATAAGTCCTAAAGCCTGTTAAATTTGAATTATTCAAACACATAAGCAAATAAACAGACTTAAAATCTATGTAACACCAAGAAGAAGAAGAAACAAACAATAAATAACTGTTTCATCTTGAATGAAGATCTATGAAATGTATTGTTCTTAATTAGGTTATTAACTACTTCCTAAGATTTTTAATCTTTAGCTTTTCAGGGCCTGGTTGTAATGTTCAAGAGCTTTAAAATCCAGGTATATTTGTATGGTTCTGTGAGCATCTCTATCATATCTCCTGATTACTTAAGCTTGGAATCAAAGAAGTGTATCAAGATCATTCTCACATGCAGCATCTATGTTCTTGCTCTATTAGCGGGTTATCAAGAAGGTTTAGAGATGATACAATGTAAAATATAGAGCACTTTTTCTCCTGTTCTTAATTAAATTCTGGTGGGAGAATCCCTGGCATTATTTTGCCTTTCTTAGCAAGCAACAAGAATCTAAAAATGCCAGAATAAGATCCACACATACTTTTCTTTGAAGGTAAAGACACTAGCACCCATAGGTTACCTGCCTCTGAAATGGAAAAAAAACCTCACAACCAAACAAAAGAATAATGTGGGTGGGGTTGGCAAAATGGACTGCAACTAACCAGGACACAGACTCCACGAATGCAGCTGAAGCAGAAGAACCAACTTTCTGATGTCATTTTAGCTCAAGACCTCATTTTTGGAACTAAATAGAAAATTGTAAGGAGGCTCAATTAATATGCAAATCAGTACCATCATCAAAGAGAGATGGGAACCTACTCAGTTTCTCATTACATACAATAGACCTATTGATTAATCTTAGTCTTATCAATAATAATAAAAATAGCAAACATTAAATATTTATTATGTGCTAGTCATTATAATAAATGCATTAAGTGCATTATCTCATATATTACTCACAAAAACTCTGTGAAGTAGGTACTATTTATCCCAACTTTATATTATTTATTTATTTCTAAAAATAAATTTTCGTGAGGTATAATTTAGGTGCAATAAATTTAGTGAGTTTTGAGAGCTCTATATTCTTGTGAAACCACACCATAATCCTGATACTGAACAATTCTGTCACTTGTAAAAATGTCTGTGTCCCTTTGCTGTTCATTCTTCCTTCTTCCCTTAGTCCAAGACAACCACTGCTTTGCTTTCTGTTACTAGAGATTGGTTTCCATTTTCTAGAATTTTATATAAATTTTATATAAACGGAATCATACTGTATGGGTCTGGCTTCTTTCAGTCAACATAATGATTTTGCGATTTATACATACAGTTGTGTGTAACAGGAGTTAATTAGTCAATCAATTAGTTATTGATGTGTACAAATGTTGTGTTTTGTTTATCCATTCACTTGTCGATGGTCATTTTTTCCCCCCACTGTTTGACTTTTGATCAGTTTTTATTGGGCCATCTGTCTTCTTACATAGAGTTATAGATGTTCTTTATATGTTCTGGATATAAATCCTTTATCATGCAAATGTATTGTAAATATTTTCTTTCAGTCTCTGCCTTGAATTTTGGTTTAACAGTGATTTTCAGAGAGCAAAAATGTTTAATTTTGATGAAGTATAATTTATCAATTTTTTATCAATTATTTGTGTGTATTTAACATATCTTTGCATACTTTCAAGTTACAAAGACTTTTCTCTTTGGTTTCTTCTAGAAGTTTGATACTTTTTAGTTTGACATTGAAGTCTATGATTCATTTATGGTTAATTTTTGGTAGGGTGTGATGTCTATTTTTTCCCACATAGATACCCAGTTGTTCCAGTACCAGTTTGTTGAAAAGAGTTTCTTTGTTGTTGAATTGCCCTGGTACCCTTGTCAAAATCAATTGATCATGAGTCTATTTCTGAGTACTCTTCTGTTCCACTGATTTATAGGTCTACTCATTCACCAATACCACTGTGTCTTGATTATTGTAGTTTTATAGAAAGCACTGAAATCTGGTAAAATGAGTCTTCCAATGGAGTTGGAGTTATCCTTTGAGTTATCCTTTTTAAAAAAAATGACCAGCTACTTTAGATTCTTTGTATTTCTGTATAAATTTTAAAAACAACTTGACCATTTCTACAAAGAGCCTCCTGGGATTTCTGATCGGGATGGCATAGAATCTATAGATCGGTTTAAGGGAGAACTGATATCTTAACAATATCGAGTCTTTTAATCCATCAATTCATGAAATTTTAAATTTATTTAGGTTTTAATTTCTCCCAGAAATATTTTATACTTTTTAGTGTAGAGGTCTTGGGTTAGATTTATTAAACCACCTTTTGTTAATTTTTTTACAATTTTTTTATAATATTTATTCTTAAATATTTTTTTGATGTTGTAAATAGAAATATTTTATCTTATATCTTAATTGTCTGCTGATATAATTGATTTTTGTATATTAACCTTATATCTTATGGTTTTGAAAAATTCACTTGCTAGTTCTATTAGTTGTTTTGCTGATTCCTTTGGACTTTTTATGGATAGCAAGAAAAATCAGAAACTTACTACATGCTGGTTATTTACTTAAAATTTCAACTTTTCTCCAAAATCTCTAAAGTCTTCAAGTAGTTGTCTTCTGTATTTTTTTTTCCAGTACCTATAGGTATTATCTGTGTAGAAAGCATAATTCTTTATTATTATTATTATTATTATTATTTTATAATGAGGAAACTGAGACCATGAGAAATTAATTGACTTGCCCAGTGTCACACCACAGCAAGTGGGAGCCATATTTTAATTCTAGGTCTTTCTTAATTTAGAGCTTTTACTATACATGCATCTATAAAATTTACCACAGTGCCAAATGAATGCCCACTAAATATTAACTGATAAATTCAAAATGATGTTTTCCTATATACTGTTGAATTACTTGAATTTTGATATTTCAGTGAGAATGAGAAAGTACTATTTGATTGAATGTCATTTGTTTTTGTTCTGTTTGTTTTGTTTGTTTTTGTTCATTTTGTCCTTCACCTGGTAGGAACATGGTCAAGAGATAGTAATTGGGTCTTTGCCCCACTTGTCGATATTCAGTGCCATTTGCTGAAATAGAGAAAAACATTTCACTTTACCAAGGGAAAAGAGAAAAATAATTTATCACTTAACCTTAAAACGCAAAAAATGGATTTTTTCCAGGAAACAATTTTCACAGATGTATTTAACATGAAGATGAAAGATAGGATTCCAAATAAGTGTTCAGGTATTTTTACTTTTTCAGGCTTAGGATATGACAAAAGCATAAGTAACACACACGTCTTTTCAATACCAGTATTCTTTTGAGCCTAGGTGGGTAATGGGGACAGGTATACCTTTGCTTCTTTTTCTAGGAGAGTGAATGTATTAAAAACATTGGAAATCCATTTAGTTCTTAGCTTTAATCATTAAATGAGCTTGATTAGACTTAATTACACTTGTCAGAAGTTTCTTTAGGTTATTGGTCTTTTCAAAGGGCTAGCTTTAGATTCCTGATTTTTGCTACTAATTTAAGACTATTTTGGTTATGTCTACACTTACGTTTTCTTTTTCATTAATTTTTGATTTGATCTTTATTAAATCTCTTTTTTGGCACTTTCTTTGGGTTTACTTGGTTGTTCCTTCTGTAGCTTTAAAAATATTTTTTTTTACATTTATTTACTTATTTTTGAGAGACAGAGAGAGACAGAGCACAGCAGGGGATGGACAGAGAGAGAAGGAGACACAGAATCTGAAGCAGGCTCCAGGCTCTGAGCTGTCAGCACAGAGCCCGACTTGGGGCTCAAACCCACAAACCGCGAGATCATGACCTGAGCCGAAATCAGACGCTCAACTGACTGAGCCACCCAGGAGTCCCCCTTCGCTAGCTTTTTGAAATAAAAGCTTAATTTATTTTCATTCTCTATTGTTACCTCACATATGTACTTAAGGCTACAGATTTTCTTCTGAGTTCTTTTTTGTCCATCTCCTACCATTTTTGATATATAGTGTTCTTATTTATGTTCATTTCTAAATAGATGCTAATTGCAGTTTTGATTTACATTTTAGTCTGGATTTCCTTGAAAGTGGTGCCTGAGACAAAATAGTTTGGGAATGTGACTGTAGGTATCAGGTGTGTGGGGCAGTGGGAATGAATAGGGAAGAAAGAAATGTCAAGATCAGGTTGCATCATCAAGACAGGCAAAAGGCTCAAACTCATGGGAACTTTGGAGGGGTATTTTGAAATATGTCTTAGAATTGTCCACCTGGAGATAAAATGGGGATATGCTCACCTATTAGCTCCCAATCTTCAATAGTCCAAGGGTAGTTCTATGGGTCTTAAGTCCCTTGCACTTCAAGAACGAACATACCCAAGTATAGAAGAGGTCCCCATGTGTGTCCTGTGCCAAAATATAGAAAAGTCCCAGGGCAGGAAGAGAAATGAATAGTTCATGACCCAAGGCCAGGGTGCTCCCAAGTGCTTATACATAACTATACTCAAAGCTTCTGTGACACAGATTACCACAGGTACGGCTGCAGTAAGAGAGGGTGCAGAGAGACTATGAAAGTACATAAGCTAATACAATTTCCTTTTTAACTAAAGAGCTTATTAGGGGCGTATTCTTTAAAAAATGTTCATAGATTTAGGTTGTACTCTACTTTGCTGTTAGTTTTACATTCTGCCCATCTGTTTTTTAGGACAAATTCCATATGTTCTGTGGATTGCATCTCTCCTAAAAATCTAACCATTCTTGACATGGAAGAGATGATTTTTTGAGGAGAAAGTCTTATTTACCAGAAGGAAATATAGAGTCAAATTTACTTACTCTAAGACCCAATAGCTAATAATATCCATAAAGTTTCTCAAAATCCTCCCTATCTTACCTAATAAACCAGTATTTATAGTGCATTGTGACCACAGACCATTTCTCTGTGTACTACAGAGAAATGTACAAAGGGCAATGGGAGGAGAAGAGAGTAAAAAAAAAGGAAACTAGACTGGGTTGTTTAGGAAGGAGTCAAAGATGATATGACTTTTGAATGTGGCCTTTATGAGTAGGTAAAATTTTCCTGGCATAAGGTATAGTATGTGCAGAGGCACAGATATTTGAATGAATTCTTCACAGAGAGTGTGTGGTGCCTACTTCAGTAAGAAACCAGCTTATCTTGTCTGTTCACTCTGGGCCCCAGAATTTTTCCCATAATTTCCATGTGAGGTCTACTTGGTCTAATCATCTACCTAAAACAATTACTAAAATGACTTTATTATACGTAATTTATGAATGCAACAGAAGATTAATTAAAAGTAATTAAAAATATTGTGGAATGAGAAATATAGAAGTTTATTGTATAATCCAACTATATATAGTACATGTATGTATGTAATACATGTGACATATATACACATATAGTACATATGAAGCTAGTATTAATTTTTAGTTTATTTTGCTAGAGAATTGGCAAAAGCTTAACCTAGGTATGATCAAGGAAAATGTCTCTCCTCTGCTCTAATTTTTTATACAGTTGGTTTTAAACACTGTGTTTTTTGGCTATTTTGAAGGTTCCAGGTTGGTGCTCTCTGAAATGACTGCTTATTTATATTGATGTCTTTTATAGAAGTTCTAGAACTTGAGATCACATAAATTTGATTTTGCTAAGAACAGTTTTATCAGCTATATTTCCAGGGTGTTACTAGCCCCCAACATAATTTATAAATATCTGCCTCAAGTTTCTTATTACCCAGAAAAGAGCTTCCCTCTTTATGTCATAGTTCTGTAGCTCTGTATGTCTGTCCATTCAATTAGAGCTCTCTACTGTTTCCATTCTTACTGTAGCAAGTCAGAGGAAAGGGGATTGATAACTATTTTTGCTTTTTCGAAAGTCAGAAAACTTCCAAACACAGCCCAAGTTAAGCCAGGATAGATAGGATGGGACGTATTCAAGAGATATTTAAAATACACATTGACCTGGACCTAAGGAACAGATTAGATTTGGAAGATGAGAGACACAGAGGAGACATATATTCTGGGGAAAATAACTCCAAGATTAAAAACATGAAGTTATTTTCTATTATTTGACAAAAGTTAATTTACCTGCAGAGGCTGTTTAATCATTTAAGTTACCAAATAAATTACTTCAGTTTTACACTTTAAAATGGCGAAAAAATCTCAGTGATATGCATGACAAAGTACTAAATTTCAGAAACAGGATTCAGCAAATCAAAGGGTTTTGTATGCGCCTTATTACTGTATTTCTTTATTTTGTAAAATAATAAAGGGCTGAGGAGAGGTTATATGGAGAAAAATAGACTCAGAGCTAGCTCAAAGGTAGGAAACGTTACAAGGAGACCACATCTCTGGCAGGACTGTAGTATGTGCTGAGAGAGATTATCCAGAACAATCAACTCTGTTTAGTGAAAAAACAAAAACAGAAACAAAAACACAACCAATTCCTTCTCATGCTTTAAAAATACTTAAAAGTGATTAATGAAAACTAGGTTTTCCAAAATCAGAAAAGATTTTTCTATTTGTCATGAATAAAAAAGAGTTGAGAAAACATCATTTGTTCCTTGGATCTTTTAGTGAAGGGCCACTGGGAAGTTATGAATTAATATAGCTTTCACTATTAAAGTTTAATTTGACTTCATGACAACGCTAGTGTCCACCATTGTTTTCATCCCCTATCCTTTTTGCTCTCTTTCCCTGCATCATTTTCTCTTCTCCACAAATGTCCATAGGGGCAAATTGGTCTAGGTTTGCTAATAAATGCTTCACAGACAGAAGAAATTGAGGTAAATTGTCCACAAAATATCTCCCCATCATGAAGATTCTTTTACTTATCCTAATATGGTGATGATATTTCTTTGGAAAAAGGCTTCATATACCATGAGATATTTTGTGTGTATGGGATCAGAGCCTGAGCCTGGTGGGGAGGACACGTATGCACGGGTGAGCTTCACACCGTGGTTGAGGCTGACCACAAGTAGGAGAATGTCTATATGAGGTGGCAGCTCAGAGCAAGTCGTGAAGCCCAAAAGGGGTGAGGAGAACTCCCATGCAAGGGAGGAGTCCACAGTGGTGATGAGCAACTGGTTAATTATGGGGGAATTGATCAAACGAATATGTATGTTAAGGTTAACACAAACCAAGTTTCTTGCTGCCAGAGGAGGGAGTTACAAATACAAAATGGGAAGAAACTAGAATGAACCTTATGGCATTCAATTGGAATAGGTGTGAAAAAAAAACAGTTAATGCATGGGATTCAGTATGTAGACAGATATGGAAATAAACATCACTGTAAGTGAATGCACACTCATGCACGCATGCACGTATTCCCTAGATTTGTCCACAAAGTGGATTTGGGAGCAGCAAGTCCCTAATGGACAGTGGGCACATCTAATGTGCAGACCTTGATTTCTAAATACCATTTATTTAAAGGACTGACATGAAAGGTAGAAATCATTAATTTCAGGTCTTGAATGGGGTGGGGGGGAATAACAGATGATGTTGGACATGGACGTTATGCCATAAACTAAGGAAATGCTCAAAGAATGACGGGCATATCAGAGGAGGGAGAATGCAGCTGAAAGAGGTTGACACTCACTAAATTTGGGATAAATTGAACATCAACACAGATAATAATTAGAATGCATAAATATATAAATGAATACATTGAAAATATGATGAGAAATGTGATTTTCACATAGCTTAAAAGAAGTTTCTCACAAAATTAATTACTAATTTCAAAGGAAAAAGGAGTTACAGCCTCATTTTTGTGATATCCTGCCAAAGATGCATAATCTAATGTAATCATGAGGAGAAATCTTCAAAAATTTCCAGTTAAGGGACTTTTGGTAAAGTAACTGGCCTATAATCTTCAAAGCCATCAAGATCATGAAGCCCAAAGTGAGACTGAGGAATGGTTCCAGACTGAAAGACATTGAAATAACATAAGTAAATATGATGTGTGATTTTTTTAATATATAAGATATTGAGACAATTGGAAAAACATGAATAGGTTATGAGGATGAGATGGCAGTGGTATATCCATGTAATTTCCCAAGTTTGGTGGTTATATTGTGATTATCTAGTGGAAAAATGTCTTTCCTAGTGGGCACTACCCACTGGAGTATCTTACTGTTCGATGGCTCTGGAAAAGTTCTTAGTGATTATTTGCAGCTTTTATGTAAGCTTGAGAATATTTCAAGATAAACATCCTGAAAAAAAAAGTAACTTGAATGACAATATAGTTCATGGTTCATGACTGGGTAAGCCCACCTATTTTAGGAGAAAATACAACAGCATTCTGAAGTTTACTTTTCTTTTCCCTTGAGCTTTGACTCAGCTTTTCAAATGTCATTTTATCCGATAAAACAAAGTCCTTAGGAAGCTTTTTTCCTCATAAACTTATTAGCAGTTAATATTGCCCAGATCAAAGTATTATCAACTAGCTAAAATACTTCCAAAAGCCTTGCAAAGGGTATATAGATATCTTACTCTCAGGTTTTTCCTGTTACATTACAAAGGAAAGCTTTCTCGCAGGCCCTCTGTTCCATGTAATTTTAAGAAGTCCTTCCATGTCAAGCTTCACCTAATCCTTTGAGGCAATTTTTATATCTCAGAATTGTGAACTGCAGCTAATTACTGCCAGTCATCTATCTGGTGCTGAGCCTGAGCAACAACTTGTTAACACCTATGCACCTTGGCCTGTTTGTTTCTCCCTGATATTTTAATTCACAGCAGTGATAAATTGTGAAATAAAACATAATTTTGAAAATCTCCCATGAGTGAAAGTTCCAAGAAAGGAGAGCACTGAAAACTGCAAAGACAAGTGTACTTAAATCAGTTTAGTTCCCCAGAAAGATGGTAACTTGAAGGGATTTTGGTAAGTTTTTCTCATCATACTTTCTGCACAGATCTATCGAAGTATGAAATGGCTCACCTTTTTTAGAGCGTGCTATAGAAAATGCCGCTTCACTATATGTAGATAGACTTAGTTTATTTTATTTGTGTGTGTAAACTGTTTTTGTAACTTTGGTCAACATGGTACAGAATTATTGTTCTGAAAATTAACAAAGAATTTCAAAAAATATTTGCTGGAGTAAGCATACCCATATACTCCAATTTGTGATGAATCACGTGTGGAACAAGTCCTACTGATTAGCAGAATAATTAGCAACATACATGTATATCTGGCTTACCTGAAAATACTTAGACTCTTAGTTTTATCTTGTAAAATGTTAAAGCATTTCCTTATTTATTACATCATATTTACTGAATACTGATTATGTGCAAGAACTGTCTTGTATGACCAGACAGTATGCACTTCTAATACTTATTGGGGATATTTTATCTGGTTTATAGGCAAAAAAAAAATGCACATTCATTTTACTTGTTCATTAAAAAGATAATTAAAATATAAATTAGTTGGGTGAAAAAACAAAATCTATGAAATTTTCATTATTCTCATAGACAAAGATCAATAATAATGAATGATTGAAAATTGTGAAGTGATAGTTGGGCATTAACTGTGTCTGTTTTTCTTATTATATCCTAAAAGCTAGAGAAGTTAGAGGCTTTGGAAAGCAGTGGGGTCTTACTCATCCTCCTTAGTTTTAGTGACAAGGGAGATAAGAGAATATTGATCCAGAAGAGGAGGGCTGTTTTTTTGACTAGAATGGGAATTTATATTTGTATATATTTTGTTATATCTTCCCCACTGTTTTCCATGTTTTGATAAGAACATTTATATTTCTTTTTTCTAATTCCTTTCCCACATCCCACATCATTAGTTTTAAAATAGTAATCATGGTTGCATCAGCACAGGGTTCTTGGAGATTTTGAGACTGTTGATTTAGTAGAGTCTATTCTCTCCACATCAGGGAAGACAAAAGGTCTAGAAATGTAGATAAAGGAAAGAAAGACTAGGCTACTGTGGAAATCATAGGTACCATTTCTATGCCTCTATTGGACTTTGGTAGTCTAATAGCAAATGAAAAATCTGTCCTTATATCAAAACTGAGTACTGACAGTTGCCCAAGTTTTCAATATAATCCAAATTGCTGTTAACATTCTCATAGATGAAGTGAAGATTCATAAACTCTTTCATTTACTCCACACTGCCAGGCACTTTGCAGGGGAATGAGGATATAATTTTGTCCCAAATTAGCCAGGATTCCTGCCCTCATGGAGTTTATAGTCTCATAGTGGACACAAAGAGTAAATAAGTGAAAGCCAAGCAATCATTACATTGTGATCATGTTTTGAAAAATGACAGAAATAAAGGGGAAATATAGAGGTGGCTATTACCCAGAAGAAATAAGCAGAGAAAATAACTTTTCTAGATGGGCCGTGAAGGAATGGTATTGGGTGTAGTGAATGTTTCTTCGAGCATATGAATATATAGGGCCTCCAGACAGATAGGACCAGGTTCACTCTAAGGGAACAGGGGTTATAAATAAGAGAGCGAGAATGTGGCAGTGAGGATAGGCTTTGTCCTCCTTGTTTTTTGAAGGAAGAGTGTAAGAGTTTTTTTAATGTTTATTTACTTTTGAGAGAGAGAGAGCGCAAACAGGGAACAGGTGGGTACGGAAGATCTGAAGCGGGCCTTGTACTGACAGTAGAGAGCCTGATGTAAGGCTCAAACTCACAAACCATGAGATCTTGACCTGAGCGCAAGTCAGATACTTAACTGACTGAGCCACTCACGTGCCCTGGAGTACAAGAGTTTCTGAAGTTCATACTCTATCCCAACATTTAAAAATGGACAAATAGCTTCTGTTAAAAAAACTGTCCTATAATTCCCTATGACATTTGAATATGTTCCAACTTCCTTACCATGGCTTTCCAGGCTCTGAATCAGGCCCCCAACTATTTCTTTGATCTATCTCCTCTCGTGTCTGTCTCTTCCTCACTATACTTTGGAAACATTAGGCACTGTATACTTCTCTAAAGATGCCAAGCTCTTTCCTGCTGCAGGCTCTTTGCACGCACTGTGTCTCCAGTCTGAAACTTCTGCCCCCTTTCTGCACATGGCTGTCTTCTTATCATCTTTACATTTATTTTAAATAAAATATTTACATATTTATTTTAAATAAAATATTTACATATTTATTTTAAATAAAATATTTTAAATATTTACATATTTATTTTAAATAAAATATTACATATTTATTTTAAATATCATGTGTTCTGGGAAGCCTTTCCAAATTGTGTTTTGCAAAGCAGGACCTTCCTGCCTCTCACAGCTTCATTTCTATTGTAGCTTTTGTGTTTTTATTCCATAATACTTTATAATTTGAAATTATTTTCTTTATTTTTTTCTGTTTCCTATTTGTTTTTTCTTCATTCGTCTACTCCAGTAGAGGTTGGGAAGTCAGGGTCCTTCCAGTTCACCAGGCAGTGTTTGCCACATACACCACAATTAAACAACAGGATTAAGCGGTAAATGAATGAAAGGAGCCAAAGAACTCTCTGATCAGGGTTGCTGTTCCCATAACTAAAGCACACTGCTATCGTGCTGGTAAACTCTTTGATATAAAGTAAATCTCATGTACATAAACGCCTAGATGACCCAAGTGAAATGCATCAATTATTTTCTAGTAGAAAGAACTTCACAAGTCACATTTTGACAAGTTTCAGATGACTCATCAATATTTTCACCTGAGTGAGTTTATCAATATGATGCATTTGTTAGATTTGGTTTAAAAAAAAATCCCAAAGATTTGTTCATTGCTCTGGGGTCTTTCTATTTGCTTGGAAGAAGTGAATTTGATATTAGGAAAATCAATTATTGCAATTATTGGTGAGAGAAAGACGTATTCGGAGGGGCAGAAGTAGGCATACTACCTGCAGGGGATTTTGGATACCTGAAATCCACAGGATGGGAGGGTGATCATAGTCAAACATCATTTATCCTCAACATCTCAGTATTTCCACAGTGAAATACAACTAATACAGATTGTTTATGCCATATTAGCTTTTTGCTCTCTGTGCATTGTCACTGAAAATGTTTCAGGTTACATTTTTCCCTTACAAATACATGGCATCCTTTATTAGATTCTCGCATAAGGTTAGCTCCCATAAAGGATTCTGCTGTTAATTTTGCCTTCTCTTTGAACTGCATCTGAAATAAAGCTCTTTGAAATATATTGATATTCTTGCTGGTTGGATTCTGAAGGAAAAATAGAAATTGTCTCTGTGTTGGGAGGGAATGTTTGTTTTTTTTTTTTTAATTTTATTTTCAGTACAAGGAGAGCCAGATATTCAAAAATTATATTTTTGCTTCCAGACTTGGACTTGATAGTTAATTACTAAAAATAATTACCTTTTATTATACGTTAGTCACTCTATACAAGAATTCTATTCTATTTCCTTGTAATATAATCATCATTCTGTTTTCTATGTTCTTCTATTAACAATTTTTTAAATGCCATGCAATTCATGACTAATATATTTTAAATGTGGCCTCTTAAGACAACAATGCCAACATCATGTAAGACTTATTTATTTATGCCAATAGAAACTAAAAAGTAGGGTTATTTGGATGGGTGGAAGGAAAATTGTTGATAGGTTTATAACTTTCCTGAGGTTAATTGTCATGATTTCTGCTTTGAGTTTTCTCCAAATAAGAGATGCCTCTGGCAGAATTAAACAGTTGTATCACAGACTTCTTTGAATTCATGCCTTTAATATTTTCCTTATACTTAAATTATTACACCAAGCATGTATATATATGAATGAATGTACATTCCCACATGGTGGTTTTTAATTTTTAGTATGGTGTGGTAGCTCTTTGTAAAATTGCAGACATTCAGTCCCCAACTTCAGAGTCAGATGGAGTAGTTGGAGGGTCAGGCTTCTAAAAATATGCACCCTGGGTGATGCTGAGGCCAGTGACTCATAGTCCATTTTGAGAAACCCTGCCGTAGGTGTTACTTTTGGAAGCAAAAAAAAAAAAAAAAAAAAAAAAAGGAATCCTGACCTTTTGATGCTACTACATGGGGTCCCTGGGAATTGGACCCAGGAAGTTAGAAAACTGCTTTCAGAGAACTCTGTGCTCCCAAGTTTGACTTTGTTCCAGATACTCTCCCTCCCCAGAACTTGTCTCTAGGATTAATGCAAGACTGCAGCATTATATATACTGTCAAGACAATAGCTGCCAACTGGCTTTTGGGGAACTAATTGAAGAGCCTGACTTAGGGGCTTCAAAAAGATAGTTATATCCTTCCATATCTAATATAAAAGAGTTTATTTGTCCAGATGTCATGAAAAACTATGCATGCCGAAATTAAAATAGCCTCCAGAGATACTCTGATTGTGAGAATTAGAATTGTGAGTAGATTCATCAAGGCAGAAATGTTTGCTTTCTTTGTCTCTGTGTCCGGTGCCCCAGTGTTGCAGGAGCACTTAACGCCTGCTGACTCTGCCTAGAGATTTATCTAGCCCTTTCCTAACTGGACATCCCATTTGTTCTAAAGTTCTACCTATTCATTCAACAAGTCGAAAAGTTGTGGTGTAGGCATCGGCGTCACAGACCGCAACAGAGCAGGGGAAAGCCAGAATGTGTGGCCTGGAGAAGTGCTGGTCAATTCAGTGGGGGTGAAGTTTGGGATGGGAGATGGATGAAGCCAGTTGGGGCCTCAAGCTCCTATTGAACACTTTTATCTGAGAGTAAAACAATGAAAGTGAAGAATAAGAATGCCTATTTTCTCTAATTCCTTTTTCTTTTCATTTGAGAAACTTGAGTTTAATTTTTCAATATTAGAAAGCAATTGGGGGGGGGGGTGCCTGGCCTGCTCAGTCAATACAGCATGGGACTCTTTTTTTTTTTTTTTTTTAAGTTTATTTATTTATTTTCAGAGAGAGAGAAAGCGAGTGCATGAGCAGGGTAGGGGCACAGAGAGAGGGAGAGAGAGAATCCTAAGCAGACTGTGCACTGCCAGCACAGAGCCTGACATGGGGCTCGAACTCACAAACCATGAGATCATGACCTGAGCCAAAACCAAGAGTCTGACATTTAACCAATGGAGCCACCCAGGCACCCCAAGTGGGGGACTCTTGATCTTGGGGTTGTGAGTTCAAGCCTCACATTGGGTGTGGAGACTGCCTAAAAATAAAGTACTAAAAAAAAAAAAGAAGAAAGAAAGCAACTGGGAGACAAAAAGTAATGACTAGAAGAATAAAAGGACCCCACAAAGTAATGTTTTCCTAACCTGTTGCAACCGTATCTGACAGCCTTCTGGAAAAAAGAGAAACCATAGCTCACTTCTCTTTTTGGATTCGGTTCACCATTTGTCTTATGTTTAAACTCTAAGAGGTACATTTTTGCTCTTTAAGTGCAAAAGTATATGTATTCACTATTCCTACAGGATTTTTGAAGGTAAGCAAAGTGTTAAATGAGGCGTTGAAACTATAAAGGAACATAGGCTTTTCAGTTCTCATTTAAAACCTACTCCATTGAAGTACAGACTCTTCTTTTCTACATTCACTACAACATAAAGGGCAGAGATGAACTATTTCAGTTGTCTGGCAATATTGGCAGGGAAGTTGGAGTTTTAAAGAAAAGGAAGTAATAGACTTTCAGCTGAAATTTTACTGCTAGAGGATGGCCCAGAAGAGTGTTTCCTCTCTTTTGAGCACAGAGAGCTAGGATTTAATTGCATTATAAACCATTTCATCAACATATCCTTGAAATAACAGGCATCCACACCCTTTGTTCTCTTCTTACCATAATATGTCAGAGAGTCAGTTAAAATTAAAGGGGAAAAAAAGGATTTTGAGACAAAGAGGCAACCAGCAAGTTAATTAATATTCCTAGAGAAATAGAAAGAGACAATCATAAATAGGATCAGAGCTTTCTCTCTTTTGTCCTTTTCTCATAGGGAGGAACTTGTTACAGAAATGAGATTGGGTCTTTTGTGGGATCTTCAACAAGCTCTAAAAGGATAAATAGAGCGAAGGGTACTAATGCCTCACTACCTCAAACTAAATCCAGTGTATTAGAGAAAAATGGAAGAAAATCTTCTAGATGGACAGGAATTTGGAGTTGGGCTCTGGACTAAACACTTGGCTTAGAAGGGAGAAATTGAGGCCTGTGCTTTCTCATTCAACTCAAGAGCAATCTGCAACAAATGTACAACTCCCATTCCCCTCCTTCCTGACCCCTAAAAGGAAGTCTCTTTGGAGGAGTGTGTTCACTTATGTTGTTATCACAGCAGAAATAGATCTAGTTCTTCCTGCAGGCCTTTTATCCCTATCATGAAGGATGCTCGACGAGTACTGTCTTTTTAATATACAAAGTCTCATCTCCGTTCTTTGTGGATCTTCATTGTTTAGGTGGAAAAATATAGTGGTTAAAGCTCAGGTTGTTCAGCAAGAAAATTCAGTGGTCAGAGATCTTTGCAGATCATGCCACCTAGCAGCTGTGCACCCTACTTCTGTTAATGGCATCCTGGATTACTGTACCCTTGGCTCCAAGGCTTTAACCTTGCTTAGATGCCCGTGATTCCTTCAGGGGCAGGCTTTGACTGAATCACAATGAAAAGATTTCATGAGACTTTTCCTAGGACTGCTAGGCCAGAGACAGTAGTGATTTCCTGCCGGTCTTGGGTAAGCCTGGCTATGAGGCCAGATCTGTTGGAGACATTCTGACAAAACAACAGGAAAGCATGTTTGAGGATGGAGCCAACACAGAGGCATCAGAATAAGGATGAAGACAGGGAAACTGTAGGCTGATGACATGGTATGAGTTGCTCGTTACATTCCTTCTGGGCAGTTAGCCCCTGTCCAGCTATTGGACGTTTTAGTTATAGAAACTCATACATTCCCTTTTTCCTTAAACTGTTTGTGTCTGGGTTTTCTGTCATTTGCCAAAGAATAAAGCCTAGCCAATACAAATGAGTTCTAATCCCAGTTCAGTCACTTTCTACTAGGTCACTTTGGACAAGTAACCCTTCTTCTCTCAGTATTACTCCCACTACTTGAAAAAAAAAGCTACACTAAAATCACCCACCTGATAGTTTTTTCTGAAGATTAAGTGAGGATGTGCTTGTCAAGTGCCTGACTATAGTAAATGCTCAATAAATATTAAATATTGCTACCATGCAGAAAATAAAGTGTACCACAACCCTAATATCCAGGATAAAAAAATATCTCCAAAGAACTTTAAAATTCAAGTGTCCTTCTTTTGCCATTGTTACACAATTTCTTACAATGCTGAAGTGTCATTCTAGTTCGAATTTCATTCTTTCTCCCTCCTTATGTTTGATGGAGTTAAATTCCTTAGGCCCAATAACTGCTATTTCCTAACTTCCTAGCATACCCAATATGTGATGCTGACTTACCTGAAGTTTGTGATAACAGAGAAATGTGCTAATAGAGAGGATCTGGAGAAATAAGAGATTTTTCAAAACGATAGTATTAGAGGTTGACCAGTAATAAAATGAAGACAGCAAATATCCAAGGTCACTGATCAGAGTACATCCAGAAAAGGTAAATTTCAACCTTGGTTGTTCTCAACAGATGACCTAAACTAATGAAAGAAAATCAAGTGGTAGAGGTGTTCTCTACTCAGAGTTCTTTCTTCCACCATCTTGTCTTTATTCTTTCTCAGCTCTTACTTTTAGGCAGATGACTCCCAGGTGTACTTCTCTAGGCTTGACCAATTTCTCAGCCCAGCATGTCACACCTTCAGTCTCTTCCAAGTCTCTGCTGGCTCTTTTCCACCTCTCTGTTGGAATCCCAGTGGCTCAGCCTCTTGACCCAAAATATAATCTTAGCTTGTACTTTTAAACAATTGCCAGTCTTGTAGAGTCTATCCCTTGTATCTGTTGCTTTCTTTCAATTCTCTATGTCAATGTCCTGGATTAGGTCCTCATTGCTTCTTGCCATAGATTTCTAACTACTTTCCTTATATCCTACCATGAGCTGTGGAATTTATTGCCTTCTGTCCTTCCTTTTTCTCTTTTCCCTTTCTTTTCTCTTTTAATGTTACTACTTCCACAATTATTGTTCTTAAAGAACAATTCTGATGACATTATCTCCCTTCCCAGGAGCCACATTACCTTTGGAAGTAGTCCCCAAATCTTGGATCACATGGGCCAAGTAAAATAAAAATATATTAGGGATCCCAAAATAGTGTCAGTTCTCATCTTGCCAAGTAAGAGCATTAGAACCTCCTACCAAACTGCCATCTAGTCTTATCATCATTTCATAAAGGCAATTGCATTTGATTCCAAATGTAGGAAAGATACAATCCAACAATAAAGGAAAGACTTTTGAACAGAATGCATTTTGTTTCATTAAAAAAAAAAAAAAAACAACTTACACATTGTCTTTATTTTCTTCATTTCTCCCCAGTCTGGTGAAAACTTAGACTTAAACCACCACCGGCCCATGACCGGTTTTTAGGAATCACTGGCCCTACGGGGTAAAGTAAGAATTCTCAGCATAGCATTTAAGACCCAATCCATCTGGCCTATAGGAGGCTTTAGCTTGTGTAGGCAAAATGTAATTCTTTATTATTTCACAAATGCATTTTGAAAATTCCCTCTTCCCTGCCTTGCCCATTCTCTTTTGTCTAAATTGAAAGCTTCTTAATTTACTCCCCACTCCTTCCCCCTCAGTTCTCCAGGCATCCTTTTAAAGAACTAGCTCACATGCTGTTTTTCTCCCCATAGTGGTAATTCTCCTATTCATAATTAATCTCCCCTTTTGTTCTGTGCTCCATCACACTTGGACCTTTTTTACCTTTCAGAATCCACTTGCCATGTGTCACAGTGTTACTACTTATGCACAATTTCTCTATTAGTCGGAACTATGTCTTATATCCATTAATATGCTGCATAGTAAGAATCTGTGGAATCTGGGTAGAGTTTGGGAATATTATTTTTATAGGAAATGTAGTTTTTAGGAGATAGAAAAATAGTATTATTCATAGTTTCAATGGTCTAGTGATGGAAAACATTCCTCTGCCAAAGGAGCAAGATACTATAGGACTGAAGAATCCCAAAGAGCCAACAGAAAGGGGTGGGGAGAGGGAGAGTGACCCATCCAAAGGAAGGGCAAGTTTAGAATCCTGTGGTTATTTCTGTCTGGTTGGCAGTGGATAATATGAGCTGATGGTTGGTGAGAAAGTCCTAGCAGGAAGGCAGGTGGCCAGGTTTACCTAAACTGACTTGCAGGCTGACATTCCTATGCAGTCCTGCTCACTGATTAGGAGAAATGCCAAGGTAAGTGTAGGAGGCCGACAGGAAGACAAACAAGAGTCAAGCCATGTGCAATGGAATTAAAACAGAACAAAGCACAACACCCTTTTCTGGCAATGCATTTGATTCCAACATATTTATTCCAAAGAGAAAAGTGCTTTGTCAGTCTGACTAGGAAAGAATTAGCAGGCTAGAAATGTGTGAATTATATTCCTCTAAATATGATATTTCTTGACTTTGATCTGGTTCACAGGTAACACCGTAGTGACGTACAGAAGTAGGGTGAAAGAAAAAAAAATGTGTGTATCCAAAAGGAAATAAATTCAGAGTTAAGCCAATTTTCCCTGTGACACATACACATGAAACACAAGGTTTCCAAGTGCCATTGAATTGGAAGTCTGGTAGATTAATAAAAAGGTCTATCTATCTATCTATCTATCCATATATCATCTACCTTTCATCTATCTATTTAATTACATGCTTGGTAAATGATTTGCACTTTCAGCCAACTTGCTATCCCTCACCCTGAAATTCTATGAGATCAGGAAGCTGCCACTATATTCATCTGGACAAAATGTTTCTTGTGGAATACTCTTAATTTGGCACCTGCTAATAGATATTGTGGCTGCTAATAGATATTCTAGATTTGTTGCATAGATGCTTACAGGTGTATCTGCCTGACTGGCCTGCTACTGCATGAAGTACAAAGAATACATTTAAGAAAATCCATAGCATTTATCTTGATTCACCATTGTGGGAGCAGAAGGCTGTGTAACAGTAATGTTTACAGGCTATGGTTTCAAATACTGTGGTATGCTTCATTGTGCTGGTGAAAAATATCGACCGTGAACATAATGAGTTGAGTAGGATCTGAACCATGTCAGACAATTGAGATTCTAACAGAGCACATGTTTTTTACAGAGGC
The DNA here is from genome assembly GCF_046562875.1 of Panthera onca. Lineage (NCBI taxonomy): Eukaryota > Metazoa > Chordata > Mammalia > Carnivora > Felidae > Panthera > Panthera onca. Next base: position 79,438,189 of record NC_138339.1, read on the forward strand.
TGCAAAGCTTTGTGTCTAGATATCTTCCTTTTTATGAATCAACAAACTGTACATAATGCACATGTTTACTCTTAGACTTGTTTTTCCACATAAATCATGCAATGATTTGGCGTAATTAAAAAAAATACAAACTACATTTCTAGAAAATGCCACTACTGATCATTTTTTACTCTGTTATTTGGAATTTGTATGCTAATCTCTAAGTGTATAAATATACGTGTGCCTAGATTACAGCAACTGATTAGATTTATGCTTTTTTTTTTTTTTTTCTATCATACTACGTGAACGTAGGACATAGCCCAGGCAGAGTGAAGGTATCCACTAGGGGCTGATGAATTTATCCAGTCTGATCAAAGTTGTCTTCCCAAAGACACAGGCAGGGCTTCATTGTTTTGCTTAAATTTTTGCTTTAGTTCTTTGATACAATCCCCTCTCAGGGGCCACCTATCATTCAACCAGTTAGCTAAGTCTGATGCGAACAATGAAGAATTTCTCTTCTTTAATCTTCTGTCCGTATGAAGTCTACAGTGCGTGTGATATTGCAGGTTTTTTAAAGGGGAAATTTCAGAGTTGAGAGGTTCCTATTTGTTAGCATTTTAATGAACTTGGAATAATTTTCTTTTGGAAATACACTAAGTTACCTTTTATTAAAGACTGAATGTTTGTGTCCTCCCCTGCCAAGTCATATGTTGAAGCTTTAACCTCCATTGTGACTGTATTTGGAGATGGGACCTCTAAGAAAGTAATTACAGTTAAATGAGGTCATCAGGGTGGGGTTCTTGTCTGAGAGGTTTAGATAAAATCAGTGTCTTTATAAGAAGAGACATTGGAGCTCTCTTTCTTTCTTTTCTCTCTCTCTCTCTCTCTCTCTCTCTCTCTCTCTCTCTCTCTCTCTGTAAATGCAGAACGAAGAGGTCATATGAGCACAGAGCAAAATGGCAACCACCTATAGACCAAGAGAAAAGGCTTCAGAAGAAAACCTACCTTGCTGGCACTTTGATCTTGGATTTCACAGCCTCCAAGACTGTGAGAAATAAATTTATGTTGTTTAAGCTACTCAGTCTATGATATTTTGTTATGGTACCCCAGGTGGACTAACATCCCTGTAAACTTGTACGAAATGTGAGAAAACATGAACGTTAGGGACAAGGGTGGCTGTGGCACATTATCAGTGTGGCAATTAAGATCTCAGAAACTAGAGTCAGTCAGAACAGCTTTCCTGTTATCTTTGTTTGGTCACCTCACAAGACTTTAGTTTCCTCATTTGTATAATTGGAACAGTAATGGATTCTACTTAATGAGATAAATACAAAGATCATAGGAGTAAAAGAATCACAGCAGGCCTTAAGTGCTCAGTTAATATTAGTTATTATTACTATTATTATGACATGAAAATAGGCAAAACATTGTGTCAACTTCATGTACTGAAAATGAACAAATGTGTTTATTATCTTTTATAAACTAAAATCACAAACAGTATACTCATAAAAGATTTGGTACAATTCTGATTTAATAGTGCAAATGAAACTGAGTTTTTCTTTTTATTTTGGAAGTGTATTGGTGGTAGAACTATTTTATTTTTCTGAAAATTTTTAATGGTATACTAAAATGATTTTTTTTCAGGGTAGGTCAGATAGTGTGTTAAATACCTAATAACCTATTCCTTATTCTGAAGAATAATTACCTGTTTTATAGCCAGATATTCACAATCTCATTGAAAACAGCTTCTCAAAAGTGACACTGAAGTCACACAGCAAGTCTGTAAACACTGAGGCCTGTGGTGAATACCTGTGTTACAGTCAAAGCCATTGGAACACTGATGTCACATTAAAGAGAAATGGGACAGAACTAGAAGAAAGGGCTCCTCCAGTCAGTCCAGCCCTGCTGGAAAAGAGAAGCCTGCAAAGGTTCAGAGTGTGGTACATAAACTAAATAGTGGCCAATCTCGAATTTTGAAGGAATGCGCCTAACAAAACTCTGTATGTCTGTCTACTTGGAAATTCAGTTTTTTGCTTCACAACTTGGCAAAATTCTATTTACTGTTAATAGAATTAAGAAGTGCAAAGGCAGTAAAAGAGAAAGAACAGAAAGTGCATCTTTTCCAGGTTTGTGGAAGATTTGTGGTTAATGGTTAATCGAACCCCACAAAAAAAGTTTCTGATGTGGGGCAGTGGCAGGAGTCTTGCTTGAAATTGTGGCAATATTTCCACAAAAGTTTGTTACAGAATGCCCTTTCCTAAGAAACAAATGAATTAAGGAAAAGCCAGGCAAATAACCCGCTATCCTTTAGAATATTTAGAAGGGGAAATACTGCAGTGAATGGGGTTCCTTAAGTGAGGGTCTGGGCACAGCCCGAAGACTAATGAATTACTTAGTCTCTTTCACTCTGGAGACACTACTTTGATTAGCGTCTGGGGCTGTTGTGAAGGGACTCACAGTTTATGGCTTTGTCTCTTCCAGAGCTTTATAAGAGGTAAGACACATTGGTCAGTATTTCTCACCAACTGAGTATATCTCCTCCAATGATCACAACTACAATTGACACCAAGCAATTTAGAGGAGAAACTAATTTAACCTTCAGGCTTTTCAAGGTGCTTTTTAAACTGCTTAATGTAGATCTCGAAATCACAATGATTGACAAAGTATTATCAGTGTCACCATAGGAACCAGAAGTGTTTTACATAGTCCCAAAAGGACCTGACACATTTTTCAAAAGACAGACCCCACTGATACCACCTGCTGTTAAGAGGTTTCAGTTCTTTGGTGTCTCTTATCTCTAGCAATCCTTGATCTTCATATTTTAAGATTTGTTTCACCAGTGAGAGGAAGAAAGACCCTTTTCTATTATTCAATAGTTTCATTGTTTATCTCAGCCTTACAAATGACAGTTGAGGTGACTGCTGATTCCATTTGGTTTCTGGTATGGCTGTAGTTCATGACCCTTTGAATACTAACAGGCTAGCTAGAATGCTGCCTGTGAGCCCAGGACGCTTCGTGTAGATCAGGCACTGAAGGGCAGATTAGAATTGAAAGCCAGAGTCCTATTGTAAATACAGATGCTCCCTTTATGATGAACTCTGGGCAGTTGGGACCTGCACAACATTTTTCTTAAACCTTGAGAGCAGAATCTCCAGGATAGAAAGCAAAGGGCCTATGTTTCCTGGAGGCCATGATTTAGGATTCCAAAATGTATATTTGTTTTCCCCTGATATTCCCCACAATGAAATTTGCAGGATCAGCCATGCCCTCCTCTGAATCCTGTTACAAAAGGCAGATATTTTTCTTAGGGTGAGTAAATAAACATAAAAAATCTGAGCAAATATCACTTCATAATTCCTTTGGTGCTAAATCCCATGTGCTCTGAAGCTCTTTCTTGGGTTTGGATAGAGAAGTTTACATTTTTGCCAGGCATTTTTTTTTTAAGTGAATTAAGGCAAGAAAATGAGCTAGACTGAAGTTGGACGAAGCTATTGAGTCTACAGCCCTTCTACAGTGTGACTTAGGCATTCTTGCCTAATCAATGCTGTTAATTAGTCTCATTTGGTGACCAGTGTGGGCAAACATTCCCCTGATGTGGGAAGTGACTGTGAGGTCAGAATTATTCAGACTATGTTGTTCCCAACCTTTTGTTTTGAAAAATTGCAAGCCTGAAGAAATGTTGAAAGAATAACACAATGAACACCCACATACACATACACTCATATGTAAATACATATAAATAAATACATTCACTTATATTCACAAATGGTTAAATTTTATAACATTTGTGTGCTCTTTATTATCTATCTACCTTCTATCTATGTATCTATGTATCTATCTATGTAAATATATATCCTTTCCAGTTTCTTTTTTTCCTTTTAGCCACTTGATTTAAAATTTTTTTTAATGTTTATTTATTTTTGAGAGAGAATGTGAGTGGGGGAGACACAGAATCTAAACCAGGCTCCAGGCTCCAAGCTTTCAGCACAGAGCCTGACACAGCACTCGAACTCACAAACCGTGATATCATCACCTGACCCAAAGTTGGACACTTAACCGACTCAGCCACCCAGAGCCACTTGAAAATAAAGTATAACATCATGTTACTTCTCCTCTAAATACCTCAGTATTTACCACCCAAGAATAAAGATATTTTCCTACATTATCACAATGCCATTTTCACTCTCAAGAATTTAAAAAGTGGTATAATATACAATAATATCTAATAGCACATATTAAAAATTTTAATTGTTCTTTAAATATCCTTCATAGTTTTTTAAAAAATCCAATCAAGGTTCATGTTTTACATTTAGTTGTGATATGTTTTCAGTCTTCCTTAATTTGGAAACAATTTTTGTCTTTTATGACAGAAACATGTTGAAGAGTGTAGTCCAGTTATCTTTGAATGTCTCACAGTTTGGATTTTACTGGCTGTTTCCTCATGATTAGATTCTAGAAATGTTGACAATACTACATAGGTGGCATTGTATACTTCCCATTTCATCATCTCTGGAGCCACAAACACTAAACTTAATCACTTGGCTAAAGTAGTTTATGAAAGCTCTCTTTCACAAAGGCACTCTTTATCCTTTTAGAAATTAACTAACTTATGAGGTAATTCTTTGGTATCATATAAATAATAAGAATATTCTGTTTTCCGGCAAACTTTCACCAAATGATTTAGCATGAATGGCTTCATCAAGGATGGAGATACACACACACACACACACACACACACACACACACACACACGTAAATGCAAAACTCATTTTTCTACTTACAATGGGGGGGGGGGTGGTGAATAATGAAGACTTAAAAGAAGAGAATACACTCTCTTACTTGCTTGCACTTGCAATTTCTACAGAATCACCTTCCATCCATTTCTCACTAGGCACCAACTCTGTAAAAATTACATAGATTAACCAAAGGGGCAATTTTATTAACATAAATTTATTTTGTAATTTCAAATGTATAGCATTTGCTTATTATTAATTCAGTTTGTGAGATCTATGAGCCTGTTTTAATGAATGTAATGACTTGATATTGGGGTCTCTGGATGGTATTTGCAGTCATGTAAGTTTCAACACCCAACTTACAGTTGGATTCTGTTTGATTGTTCAGTAGAAAAAAATACCAATTTTGTAAAACATAGCAGCTTATTGTGAAGTCTCAAGATTTTTTTTAATGTTTATTTATTTTTGAGAGAGAGAGAGAGAGAGAGAGAATGAGTAGGGGGAGGGGCAGAGAGAGAGGGAGACAGAATCTGAAGCAGGCTCCAGGCTCTGAGCTGTCAGCACAGAGCCCGACCCAGGACTTGAAGTCAGGGACAGTGAGATCATGATCTGAGCTGAAGTAGGATGCTTGACTGACTAAGCCACCCAGGTGCCCCTCAAGGTGTTTTTAATAACCTTCTCTGGAAGCCTGAGAGGATGTAAATGGAATTTTTTAAATTTTGAGTTGCATGGAACAACAATATTTAAAAATTGCTTGTATTCTTAATCAATAAGCAGAAGTCTGATTAGAAGTCATTTAAACCTAAAGTGATGGTTAGAGCTAATCACAATTTAACATTACCAATATGTTATGGATTTGCTTGTTGTTGGAAAAGTGACAAACAGATGTACCTAAGTCTTGCCTGGCATGTAATTTAACTTTAACCACATTTGTTGTCATAAAAATGTATATAGTTTTTGTTCGAGTGGACTGGTACAGGCCTGATTTTGAACAAGTTAGGTTAGAAATAAAATATTCTTGTTCAGTACCATATTCGAATGTGCATGAAGAGAATACAAATGAGCTTCACATAAAAGTACTGGACCACATAGCACTGATCAAGGGTTTAAAGTTTTCCATTGTGTTAAAAGCCAGAGATCTGTGATGGCCTACAGGCCTCTGTTCCTCTGGCTTCTTCTCTTTCGATTTCCCTCCAGTCTTAGGGCCTTCGCATCTGCTATCGTCTGGCTGCCTCTCCACTCCCTTGAAGTCTTTATTAAACCACGTCTTCTCAGACAGATGTATTCTAATCTCCTGATTGATTCTGTAGCTCCTGCTTAATTTTCCTTTGTTACCCTTATACAATATTTGTATGTTATATAATTTACCTTTTTTGTTTCTTTTTAATTTTTTTTTCTACCATGACTGGAATATAAATTTAATGGAGGGCAAGGATTTTTGACTGTTTCTGTTCATTCCTGAATTCTGAGACTTGAGGACTCTTCCCGACATATAATATGCACTCCATGAATATTTGTTAAATAAGCAAACACTGTAAAATAAAGATATACATGTTTGTATATAAAATATGTAATGTTTACTTCGAAAAGTGAAATTCAGATCAAATGTTTGCAAGCTCTCCGAAGGGCTACATAGAATTCTAGGGTTTTCCAGGCCCAGTCTGAAATCAACTAAATACTGTGTTCTTCCCCTTATTTCTAGAAACTGAAAGCTGTGTAGGAAGCCCAGGAGTGAGGAGGGGAAGCACACTCAAATGGTTTCTTTCAACAAAAGGTATCACAATGCATCACTGCTACTTTCCAACGTTCTTACCTGTTTGATTCAGTTCTGAATATAAATAAAAATTTTATAACCACCTATTTCTCCCTCTAATACAACTTAAAGCTACATCATTAAGAAATTACGAGACTAGTTTTCTCTTCCTAAGCTTACATAGATTGTTAGACCTGGATTGGCTTTTAGTCATCATCAAATACAAATGCCTCACTTCCAGGTGAGACATCAGGCCTCAAGAAGTTGCATCTTGCCCCAAATCATCTAGCTGATTCGTACAAACCAGCAGAGATTAAAACCAGGTCTTCTGCTGCCCAGTTGAGTTCTCTCTTCAATGTGTGCATGAAATGACATGCTCTGTTTTTATACAATATGGAGTCATTTAGAAATCGAACAATAGCTCAATAGCTCATCCTTCATAAAAAGGGATGGTTTAGAGAGAAGACCACATTTAAAGGACATGCTCACTGTCCTCTTGCACTGAAAGGCCAGTCTTCTATCCAGTTGTTCAGATGAGGAGTCTAAGAACCCACTCAAATGCTATTTTCATCACCATTGCATTTAGGTTCACATAAGAACTTGGCATTCTTTAAAAGAAATTTTTTTTTGCCAAGGAACAGAGAAGTACACAAAACTTGTAATAAGAATTGAACTTAAAAAGGGGAATATCATGCAATTTTCTTTCTGTTGCACTAATGAAAGCAATACTGACAAAAAGAATTAACAGCATGTCAGCCGATAAGCTCTCCAATATCCTCCAATAAATTGTTTGTGCTGTGGTAGAGAGCTTCAAAGCAGGTAAAAATGTGGAGGAGATCTGAATATAATTATGTTTACGTGTAGTTTTCAAGATTAAATACTCTCTGGTTTCCAGAGTCTCATTAGTTTCATTTTCAAAATATGTAGGAAAAGAAATATAAATTTGGTTTTTTTAGGAGTGAAAAATCACTATGAAGTTTTAGTTGGGAAGAAAATCAGTTTTTTATTTTTTATATTTTTTATTTTTTAAGTTTATTTATTTAAGAGAAAGAGCATGCACACGTGCGTGCATGAGTGAGGGAGGGGCAGAGAGAAAGGGAGGAGAGAATCCCAAGCAGGCTCTGTGCTGTCAGCCCAGAGCCTGATGTGGGGCTCAAACACATGAAACATGAGGTCATGACCTGAGCCAAAACCAAAAGTCATGTACTTAACCAACTGAGCCACCCAGGCACCCTGAAAATCAGTTAAAAAAAAAAACCAAACATTCAGATCCATATACTTACTTAATGTTCTAAAACCTGTATCTAAATATCCAAATAATTTGTAGAAAAGCTAAAATAAAAAACTTCAAATGAAGTATAAGTTTGTGAAGATGTGTCCTCATATCTTATCCTGACACAAGTCTCTCTCTGGGGTGTGAAGGAAAGCCTCAGACTGGGAGGGCTGTGGGAGGATGCAATTATACCCGGATTTGTGGAGTACATACCTGCACTTAGCTTTCTTTTTGTGTCATCAGCCAAGATCCTGTCAAGTAAAGATAAAAATGCATTTTTTCTCATATACACTTAAGTAATTTTAATGTTTTCAAGTTTGTTCATTTAAAGTCCTATTTTTATTTTACCATTCTATCTTTTTTCCCAATTTCTTTTCCTTGGAAATAAAAACAATACACAAGAATATATTAGAGATATAAAGAGTGTAACAATATTGGAGAATATGGAGTGAACCAGATACCTCCTTCTGGATTCTGCTTTCTGTCCAACCCCACCCCTCTCCTCAAACCTCTCCATTCTCACTTTATGCTCAGAAGCAAATCTCTGTAATGGTTTTGTTTTTCTTCCAGGGGCTGAATTTTAAAATGGAAGGGAGAATGGAGAAATATTAAAACAGACTATTAAAAGTCTAAATACACATAGATGCTTAGTATCCCCACTGGAAATATTGCACTGCCATTAGAAGTACAAAATCATAAAACTACTTTGGAAAGCCATATAATATAATTTACTGAAGTTGACTTAGCCATACCCTATAAAACTTTTGGGATTAGAAATGAGACAAGAATTCTTGCACTCACCACTTCTATTTAACTTCATACTATACTTCTTGCCAGAGTCATAAGGTTTAAAAAAGAAAGTATGATTGGAAAATAATAAATAAAATTGTCATTATTAGTATGTGATACATTTCTTCATGTAGAAATCCCAGGAGTCTACAGATATGGTCGGTATAAAAACAACCAATTTTATTTCTAACTAACAAAGACTATAAAATTAAAAAAAAATTAAAAAACAATTTAAACGCCCTTTATAAATAGCATCAAAAGTTTCAAGTACTTAGGCAAATCCCCAAAAAAGAAAACTAGAAAACATTATTGAGACAATCATAGACTTAAATAAATGGAGGGATGTTCACTGATGAAAAGTTTCAACATTTTAAAGATACCAGTTTTACCTAAATGGATCTATAAATTCATCGTCTTTCCACACGAAAGCTCAGTGTTTTATCTTTGTGGAAATGAAACAGCTGATTCTAAAATTTATATGGAGAATCAGAGGGCCCAAAAGAGCCAAGACAATTTTTAAGAATGACAAAGTTGAGAGATACAAACTACTGAATATCAAGCTTTAATATGAAGTTAGAACAATTAAGACACCGATATTGTACAAAGTATAAATGAAAACCCAGGAGGAAACTCCTAAGTGGATGATTTGTGATACAGCCAGCACTGCATAGCAGTGGGGAAAGAACAATTCTTTCAATTAATGGTGTGGGTGTATTCAGTGTCTTCACGCAGTGGGGGCAGGAACTTGACAACCTCCCCTCTTCTCACCCTACTCAGCACACAAAGCAATTCCAGATGGATGGTCATTATAAAAGTGAAAGGCAAGAAACAAGGCATTTACAAGATAACATATGGGAGTACCTTTTTGACCTCAGGATAATCAAAGATACCTTTTTTTTTTTTTAATATTTATTTTACTTTATTTTAGACAGAGAGAGAGCGAACAGGAGAGAGGGGCAAAGGGAGAGAGGAGATAATCTCAAGCAGGCTCCAAGCTCAGTGCGGAGCCCCACATGGGGCTGGTTCTATCCCACGACCCTGAGATAATGACCTGAGCTGAAATCAAGAGTCTGACGTTCAACCCTCTGACCCACCCAGGTGCCCCATAGATGAATCAAAGATTTCTTAAACACAACTGCAAAAATCACTAACTATAAAGGATAAGATTGAGAAATTAAAATATATTAAAAGTAGAAACATCCATCAAAACATCTTTTTATCTTTTTTTTTTTTTTTTTTTTTTTTTTTTTTTTTTTTAGAGATAGAGACATGAATAGGGGAGAGAGGCAGAGGATGAGAGAGACAGAGAGAGAAAGAGAGAGAATCTCAAGCAGATTCCATGGAGTCTGATGTGGGGCTCAATCCCAAGATCCTGAGATCATGACCTGAGTGGAAACCAGAGTCTGATGCTCAACTGACTGAGTCACCCAGGCACCCACAAAACATCCCTTGAATAGACTGAACAGGTAAGCCATTGTCTATGGTTTTAAAAAACAATAACTATGAATGTTTTTATTCCATCAACACCTATTTTGCTTATATTTTTAGCTAGGATCATCCCTGACATTTATTTTCAAAGGTTAATTAAGCTGATTTTTATTTTTTTTTAATTAAAAAAAAATTTTTTTTAACGTTTATTTATTTTTGAGACAGAGAGAGACAGAACATGAACGGAGGAGGGTCAGAGAGAGAGGGAGACACAGAATCTGAAACAGGCTCCAGGCTCTGAGCTGTCAGCACAGAGTCCAACGCAGGGCTCGAACTCACGGACCGTGAGATCATGACCTGAGCTGAAGTCGGATGCTTAACCGACCAAGCCACGCAGGTGCCCCAAATTAAGCTGATTTTTAAATGTTTTCTATTTTTTCACAGATTATCATTTTTCGGTTTTCAGAGTTTCTTCCTTTCACTGTTTGGTTTTTGGAAATGTTATGATTATTGCTTGTTCATTTCACACTGGTATTTAAACTTCCTATTTTCCCATTTGTGTACGAAGTTTCTGATTAGAGCAACTTCCCTCCAGTTATCGTATAAGAGGGTTAGTTTGTGCCTTTAGGGTGCGAAGTGCAGGGAATATGTCTTCAGTTTGTGAGTTCCTCTTGCTCTTGGTAAATACCATGAACCTGGGGCTTTCCTCTGCCTCTGAAAACCGTTTCCTGCATTCAATGCTTTAGTCCAGAAATAAATGTTTCTCTTATTTCTCAACTATTGCTCAGCATAAGCAGAAGTGGAAGAGGGGGCTGACCTACCATGTTGCTACATGTGTCTTCTCCAGCTCTCCTGGTGATCACCACCAAGTCCTATCCACTTTTTGGATCTATTTACTCTTCATTTGGAGCACCATTCAAACTCCATAGAATTCTTCTCCTTTCCATGTTTCAGCCTATGTTTTCTCCAGTCTTCACAGCTGTTTTCAGGGGCATGTTATCTAAGCAGTCCCCTAGGGCCTAGCACTTAGAAGAGCCCAATACTTGGTTTAATGTTGCCGTCTTGAAATTCTTAATAATTTTTAAACAATGGTGCTGGATTTTTATTTTGCACTGGGCCTTCCCAATCATGAAGCTGAGCCTGTCTAATATGGCTTTCAATACAATCTGGATTCCTTAATTGCTTTTAGGGTTCCTTAAACGTTTTATTATGCTATAATATTTTTTCCTATATCTAATGCAATTATACATTTTTATTTTTTATTTTGTAAGCTTTATTGAGGTATAAAAATCACTTATTGTAAGTGTACAGTACAACTGATTATTACTCAGTTTATAGAGTTATGTGACCATCACAACAATCAAGTTCTAAAATATTTCCATCACACCAAACAGGTTTCATGTGCCCATTTCTAGTCACTCCCTGTTCTCATCACCAGCTCCAGCACTTTTTATATTTTAAAGGAACTTTTAAAAAATATATAAATTCTTAGTGTGTGTGTGTGTGTGTGTGTGTGTGTGTGTGTATGCTAAATTTCTCCTCAAGGAAGATGAAGAACTTTGAAGGGAATGATAATCTTCAAAAAGGGACCTGAGTAGCCAGTCAACTTTCTCCTCTTTTCCTCTCTAATAGGTAGTTAGTAAGAGACCATTTTGTGTGAATTCAAGTCTGATGACAAGATAGTGAATAGAATCTGTTTACAGTTAGGAACTTCTACTTAAAGAAAACCTATTTGTTCTTGTTTTCTTTTGGATTAAAAAAAATTATTTGAAATAATATAAACATACTACTTAAAATCATAAACTGTTTCATTGGTAAACTCAATAAAACAATAATTAGAGAGAGATATATTATACCAAGCAGACATTTATATCATTCTTCTTTTGGTTTTATATGTATAAAAATGTTTACTTTTTCTGATTATAAAACTCCTAAATGGTTATATTTATTGATATGCACAATATAGAGAAAAACAAAATATCCAATTATCCTATACTGTATCACATTTTTCCTAATATTTTTCTTTGCATATATGTGTTTATCTAGTGGGTTTTTATTTTTGTTTCAATATGGGATCATAACTCATATACAATTTTCTCCTTGTTGTTTCCTATGTACATGATCATATATACATATCCATAACTATTTGTCAAAAACATAATTTATCTGTGAGTGACAGCTAACGTTGGCCAAAGAAAGAGCTGAGAGGCAAGGTGTTAAATACTGGACTGAATGTGAGAGTAATTTGGCACATATTTGTGATTCAGATCTTTCTAGACGGCTCTGTAGCAAGATGACTGACTCAAGGTGATAAAAATTCTTTTGTAGGCCACCCCATTATAGAACTCTAATAAAGGAGCAAGCTAAAAAAGGTAGAAGATGCTTTTAACTAATTTACTCAGGCAATCCCCATTTCATAAATATGATTTCTTTCTACATATTTCTTTCCTTTCCGTTCTCTCCTTTTTTTAAATATTATTCCATTTATTTGAAATGTCCATAATAAGCAAATCCATAGAGACAGAAAGTAGATTAGTAGTTTCCAGAGGCAAGGGGATGGAGAATGATTGCTAATAGATAACAGTTTAATTTGGGGATGATGAAAATGTTCTAGAACTAGATGGTTGCACATTGTGAATAAACTCAAAAATCACTGAGTTGTACATTTTTAAAAGATGAATTTTTGGAATATGAATTATATATATATTTCTTAATATATTTACATTATAGTATTTATTTGTATGTTTCTGCTTCATCATTATTCCTAAAGATTAGATCTATACTTAATGCAGTTCTTAACACATAGCAGGTGTTCAGTTAAAAGTTTACTGGTGAAACAATGAGGAAGAGATGAAAACAAAGTCCTTTTTTGTTCTTAATCACGATTTAGGCCACCGAATAAGCTAATCTCCCTGGATGCAGAAAGCAGAAAGATATATAGTATAATTAGATAAGTCCTATAAAGACATATAACAGCACTTGGCAAGGTGCCTGGCACATAATGAGAATATCATTACTAATAAAAATAATCTGCTTCCCTAATAGTGAGAAGCCTGAGCACCCAACACGGGAGGTCAGGAACAAGTCTTGGATGCAAATGGCTAGCAATTGTGACTCACACACCCAGGGGTGGGGACAGGCATAGGCCTTCTCTGCTTTGGTTTGTCCAATTGGAAACTTCCTTGGAGAACCCCTCGGGCCACCCTTCTTTTCATCTGCAGATATATTATTGAACATTGTAGCTCAGTCCTGTCAGTTGAAATTACATTAGAAGGATTAGGAGATGCTCTGTAAGGAGAAAACAGGATTTGGCAATTTGATTTCAGGAAGACTTGAAAGGTCAGAGATGGAAGGCCAAGGTGGAAGAAAAAGGGCTTTGAGCTTTGGCAGTGAGAACCAACAATCAGCAAGAATATAGCAGTTACGGAAGTATAGGAGTAATGTCTTCTCTAAGAATCATCAACATGATAGAATTTTGTTTTTTTGAAAAGGTGGGAGATCCACTGAATTGTCTAAAAGAAATGGTTTTGGGTGATTTTGCTGTTGTCATATGATTTCTAATTAAAATAGTCTTTTTAGCTCATCAAAACAATTTTCCTTACTTAGTAAAACTAAAAAGTTATTTTATTGTCCCCTTAGTGTTTTTCATTACAGTTTTGTCAAATTGTATCCAAAGCTGCTTTTAAAAACAGTGCTAAAATTTTTATGCTTTAAATAAAATCTGTTGCCTTTTTATAAGCAATTGGCAATTATGTAAGAATTGAACCAAATAAATATACATACGTGGGGTTTTCTAGAATACAATTTTTTACACCCAGTCACTTGTTTGTTTTACAACTAGTTATCATATCATATTTTGTTGGTTGTTTGCAGAGGAAAAGTTTTTTTTTTTTTAAACCAAATATGGTTCTAAATAAACAGACACATAAGCCTGCAATAAAACCCTGTAATCTTGTTCATTAAGTGTTTATTATGTGTTTCGTGTCTGACCCTGGACGGGTTACCCAACATTCTGAGCTGTAATTTCCTATAAAATATATAAAGTGAAAATAAGAGTATCCTGTTTTCAGAGGTCTTATGAGGATTAAATGAGAAAATGAACTTCAGTGTCAAGCATAGGACTTGGCGCATAGTAAATGCTCAATAAATAGTTTTTAGAAAATTACTTGAGTGTGTGAATGTGAGAAACAGTCCAGCAGGCATTGTTTTCCTGACAGATTGTGTTTATAGGACTGCACAGGAAGATTATAAACATCTGTGCCTTGGTTACCATTTTCCTGATTTATTTAACCATGTGGATTTTGTCATTTGCAACTAATCAGACACAGGCAGTGCCATCTACACTGTACAGATGGTTTCTTCAATCCATCAGCAATGCCTGGGTGTGGCAATGCCTGGGACAGGGAACATTAAAAGTTAGCAGCAAGAAAATTTGACCTTTTGAATTTTGAGACTCCTGGAATATTTTTAAACTCCTACATGCTTCACCTCTGATACTGGAAGAGTTGATCTTTCTATATATATATTACATAAATATACACACACACATACATATATGTAATATATATACATATATGTAATATATATATGCACACATATATTTATTATTTGTTATTATATATTTATTATTTATTATTATTATTATTTTTACAGAGTTAGCATAATCAGGGCTGCCTGACTCATTAGGGAATGTTCTGTGATAGGAAGGAAGCAAGTAGGAAAGGTTGAGACAGTTAAAAAACACAATTTAATGTCTGCTTTATTGCTCATTTTAATTACTATAATATTAAGAAAATGTAGAGGTAAGAGCAGAATTTTTTTGAAATAGTCTACCTGCAAAAGTGTTATATTCTCGTTGTAGACAAATCAGAAAACACAGAGAACAGGAAAAAAAATTCTTATAATCCTTCCATCTAAAGATGACTACCCTTGACATTTTGATAATATCCTTCATTATGATTATTTATGTACATATATACACGCATGAGCATGTATATACATGCATACACATACATGTATATTTTGCAAAAAGTGGAATCACGTCGGAAAGGATTTTGTCACTTGATTTTCCCACTTAGTGAAATATTCCTAAAATTCTTTCACATGATTTTAATGTTCTTCTTCATGATTCTTTTAAATAGATGTTAATAATTCACTGCAGAAACAAAATGTTATTTCCTGAATGTCCTAATTTTTGAGAGTTAGTTTCCAATTTTATTGCTATTGTTAAACAATCACTATTAAACAGTTTTTAGCTAAACGAGAAAATTTTGAAAGGAATTGAGTGAGTAACATATACAAGCTCTATATTCTAGCAAGATTATCCCCATAAAATTATTATATGTGAAATCACTTACCAGCATTAGAGAACAACACAGGGGAATAAAAACAAGCTTCTAAGACAAAATACATTTAAACAGAAGCTACAACCTCCATAGAATAGACAGAGAAGGAAATATGGATTCATGCTGAGTTTCTCAGTACAGGCAATTCTCGCTTTGAACAGGAGTGCAGGACTATGAAAACAGCCATGCTGATTGCAACCATACAAAGTAATACTCATAATGAATGAGAAAATGTAAGATTGTTCCATGACCTTTAAAAATTTCTACCAAAAATTGAAAATTCTCTATCTGTTATAAAGGTACTATTGGGGCACCTGAGTGGCTTAATCAGTTAAGCATCCACTTCAGCTCAGGTCATGATCTCAAGGTTGGTGAGTTAGAGCCCCGCACTGGGCTCTGCGCTGACAATGAGGAGCCTGCGTGGGATTCAATCTCTCTCCTTCTTTCTCTATGCCCCTTCCCCACTTGCACTCTCTCAAAATAAATAAATAAACTTAAAACATATAAAAGTACTTGTATAATGAAATTAAAAAGAATAACAAAAGTAATGCTTATTTAGTACATTGTAATGTAACATATTACAGATATTGAGAATTCCATGTTTTATTTCCTTATAAAAAAGTCATCAAAAGTTGTTTGAACAATGCTTGCCTTCTTCTTGTAAATAACTTACGATGTATTCAAGGCATCTTTTCGTTGCCTTGGCAAATTTTGATCAGCTTCTAACATTTAATCATTGGCTCTTTCAATGTGCGGTATTACCGCTGAGAGTGCCTTTCACATGAAGGGTTTTGCCAACATCGGGCATTTCCTCTGGGACACCTGCATCCTGTTTGTCACCATTTTCCTCATTTATGTCCATATGTTTGCCTTCCCTAAACTCCTCTGACTGCACACCTAGAGCATGTCCATCAGTGGTAGTATCAAGATTACCACCACTACCTATTTCTCCTATAACTCCATAATGTTAGATTTCATTTTCAGCAGTATTACTTTTCATTTCTTTGCTGTACTTTCGTCTTCATTGGCCAAGTCCTTCTCTTAATTACCCATTATTGTAAAATTTCACGTGGATATATCATTGGGAGGCAAAGAGGCAAAACTATATGCTTTGCTGCCTGTACATGAATTGAATAACATAGACAGTAACCAACCAATCACTGACAAATTTTGAAAGAAATGACATGATTGACCATTGATCAGGATATGCCTCTGTTATTCACACAGTGATTTGTGGACTAAAAAATTAGCTGCAAAATTTGTACTTTATACAAATTACTCACAGTTAATTGTACTGTGGTAATAGAAATGTGAACCAGGTTGTCAGGGATCAGAGCAATTTAGCTATGCCATGGTAACTGAAAGGTGTATATTGGAAATGTGCAAAGAAAGGACTGCCTGTATGTATTTACAAATGATGAATGAAGGGGATGGCTTTCCAAATGGATTTTGATAGGCTGCGAAAGGCAGCTCCCTCTATCCCGAGCTATTTAGGGGGCAACAGTGGTTTTATGGGACCTGAAGTATATGATGCACCTAGGTTTCTAACTATTGCAGCAGCTATAAAGGGGAGAATTGTGCTGATCAGGTGACTTGTTGCAATTTGTAGAAAGTGTACTTCTTCCTCCTCTGATGTCACAGCACAGCAGAGCTCAGTGAGGATTTCACCTCAACATGGGGATCTGATTGTTTCCTATAATTCTCACACTCCCACACTGCCCACACACCCTTCATGGATGGTGACAAACAAACAAACACACACACACCTCAAGTCCTAAAGGGCCAAGTCTCTGACAGTCCCAAGAGGATACATCTTTGAAGTCAAGGTCAGGTCAGTGGTGTTAAACATGGGGGAAGGGGCATGTGGGTGGAGGGACAAGGAACCAAGAAAGTTGAGGAATTTACAGGGAAGTCTGTAAACAAAGAAGATTGATGTTAGCTGAAGACAAAGGAAGGACTCACTGGAAAGAAGGTGAGATTCCCCACAGGGTCTTGATATGTCATCTCAATTATCTTTGCATCACGGTGTCTGTCATGTAAAAAGCTCTTAAAATGTTTGTTAAATGAAGCAAGAAGTATTGCTGGGACTTTGGAGAAATAATATTTTAATAAAACCTAAATTAAATTTGACTACATAGGGAACACAAATAAAGTGGACTAAAGACTAAAGTTAAGATGGTTTGTGCTCCTTGGGGGCGCCTGGATGGCTCAGTCAGTTGAGAGTCCGACTTTGGCTCATGTCATGATCTCACCGTTCATGGGTTCGAGCCAGGCGTCGGGCTCTGTGCTGACAACTCAGAGCCTGGAGCCTGCTCAGATTCTGTGTCTCCCTCTCTCTCTGCCTCTCCCTGGCTCATGTTCTGTCTCTCTGTCTCTCAAAAATAAATAAAACATTAAAAATAATAATAATAAAAAAAGGTTTGTGCTCCTCTGCACTGTCCTCCAGGTATTCAGAGTGATCTGTTGGAAATGTAATTCATACTGTATAGTTTCTTGCTTAAAATTTTTCAGTGGCATCCAATGTACAAAGAATGAAATCTAAAATGTTTATCAGGGTTCACAAAGCCTACATAATCTGATCTCTAACAAATTCTCAGATGTTACCTCTTACCACTCTCCTCCACCACTTTCCACTACCCTCCCATATTCTTTAGTTACATTGGCCTTTTTTTTCTATTCTACAAATGTGGCAAGTTCATTGTGGTATTAGGATCTTTGCTCTTGCTGTTACCTCTGTATGACAAGCTCTATCTGTAGATTTTCACATGGAAAAATTTTAACACAGTTTTTTTTTTTAGTAAAAGATGTGTGATAACGACACTCCCTATAGGAAAAATTATGGAAGATGTATCATTTGCATCAGTCAGGATAAATTGGTTATGGTGCAGTAGCAAACAACCCCTCAGATCTCAGAGGCTTAAAACAACAGGTATGTATTTTTTGCTCATGCTACATAGCCAGTGTGGATTGGCAAGAAGGTTCTACTCATTATAGAGATGCTAATATTTTATGATACCACCAACTCAACATGAGGTTTTGGGGTTTGCCATGTCAGAAGAAAAGATAGATAGTAGAGCATTGCCAATTAAATGATTTATCCCAGAAAGGACACAAATCATTGCTCAGATTTTATTGACTGTAAGTCTGGATCTGGATCTGCTGTTTTCTATCTGTACTCCCATGTTCTTATTAGGCCTTGTTGACAGGCACAAAATGTTTTTATTGGGATTTTCAAAATAATTTGAAGTACTTTTAACAATTTATATATTTGAGGTAGATAGAGATACAGATGCAAATTGATGTTAAGGACAAGGTAGATACTTTGAGAGCTGGTTGAATTATTTTTGAAAAAAAAAAACCCAGAAAATATTGTTAACAGATATTACAAAACAAATTATTTTGGTCATTTTAGCATTATGCAATTTTTTTCAATGTGTTTCTTTTTTTTCTTCAAATTTTTATTTAAATTCTAGTTAGTTAACCTATCGTATAACATTGGTTTCAGGAGTAGAATTTAGTGATTCATCACTTATGTATAACAGCCAGGGCTCATCACAATAAATGCCCTCCTTAATATTCCCTACCCATTTAGCTCATCTCCTGCCTACCTGAAGTACTGTCAACATTTTAGATTCTTGGGTCCCACCCTTCAAGATCTGATTTAGTTAGTCTGGGCTGGGGAGTGGTCATTAGTTTGTCTGCATTACTTCCAGTAAGTCAGTTGCAGCTGGTTCGGAGACACACCTCCAGAGTCTAGAACAATGGTTGGTCTATTGTGAGTGCTTAATAAATATTGTTTTGATTGTACAATTAGGGTTCCTTTATGAATAAGGGTTTAAAGGAATGGATCAGTGGTTTAAGTGAAAAGAATCTGTATAGGCCAAGTTACTTTAGGAGGGAGAGAAAAGCCCAGTAGTCTATTAAAAATAACTTCCAACTTCTGAAGGAGGTAATGCTGGAACTTTCTTTCATTTTGTGCATGTCACTAGATTGACCCACACATTCCAGCTATGTCATATATCTTGTTCAGAAAGGCACAAGTCTAATTATATTTAAAAAAAAGAATGGATGAATTCTTTGACTCATTCGATTTGTAATGAACTATGGAGAAAGCAAATCCAATCTCATGTAATTAGAAGTTACTTTAATTGTGTGAAGTGCAGCCTACATTTCTTTGACAATGACAGATAATAATTTCCTTTTTATGTTGTATTCAAAATCTAATAGCCAATAACTTTACAACTCTAAGTCACTGGCAACTGAACTCTCTTGTCACTTATTCTGTATTATTTTCATACTCTGGTTGCAGAATAACAATGCTAGGAGTAAAGATCATAATGATGCCATATAAAGAGAACCATAAATGTATACTTTTCAAGTAAAGCTAATGTTCCATTATGATAGAGTACCCATCCGTTGACAATTTCAACTATTTAAAAGCTGGATCGCTAAATTTTCAATATTCAGACTCTTTTCTGAAAGGAAGCTCCAGGCTAGAGGTCTCCATTGGTAAGTATTCATAAGGATTATGTTTTGGTAAAATAAAATCTGAAGGCTTCTAAAATATTAAACTTTCACGTAAAACATGTAGGAAAAAAAGACCAAAAAAAAAAGCTGATGCTTAAAATATCCATTAGTTGTTTTAAAAATTAATTTGCAGTAGGATTCTATTTTTACAATTGCTGTGAAGTCTTGCTTTAATAATATCACTATTTCCTCCTCTTCTGGACAAGTTATTCATAATGTTAGACTATCTTAAAGGCCTTGGATGAATATGGGCACTTACACCTTGGACTGTGGGCTAAATTTTAAGATAACAAGAGAATATTTGTCTTGCTGCAAAAAACAGTATATTTCTTTAATATATATATTCTGACTAGTGAATCTAAATTTCTCGGCTGGGAAATAAATGCACTGTAATAGGTAATTTTGCTTTTGCCTGAAAGTTGCTCAAGTTTAGCTGATACTTCTCTAATAGATGCTAGCAAACTAAAAGAGCTCAAAGAAATTCAAGAAAATCACATGGATTCAAAGACTTGCTTCTTTCTATTTCTGCACGAAAGTGGCGCTTTTCCTGTATCACATCTGAGAATTCAGTGTGTATAGCAGAGGCATAGTCTCCTCTCCTACAAGTGACTCTGTAGTATTGTAATAAAATGGCTTTGTGTATTTAAAACATACCATGAACAATGATAGTTATGAACATGCATAGCAAGGAGATTGTTTGTGATGTGCTGGTTCACAGTCCTTATATCTTAATAAAGCACAGAATAGGATTAAAACTGGAAGCCAAAAGTTCCAAGCTGTCTATATTGCTTGGGACATTAGTGGGGCACACACATACACACACACACACACACACACACACACACACACACACACACAGAGCTAATTGCATCCCTCATCTTACAGCTCATTATAATTAATATTCCTGGGGAAGCCTCTCCGTCTCCTTATCTTGTTCCCATTTTCCATGCCTATTTCTTTCTTTCCTCCAAAAAATAACCTAATGTGTTTGTTATGTATCTTTGTATGTGCTCTTGTCAAATGTGTATTGTTTTGTGTCCTTGCATTTTTAATTTTCATAAGTGGGGCTAGGTTATAAATCTCAATCAGCTTTTTTCTGTTTCACTCAGGTTCTATTTATGTTGCTGGCTGTTTTTCTACTTCTCTAGGCTGTTCACTGTTATATCACTTATTAGGATCAGTGTAGTATTCACACTTGCTTTTCAAAAGCATAATTTTGGTTGTCTTCCCTGATATTTGCCATTTAGTAACGTGTTCATTCTCTGTCTCCATATTTTTAATAATCAAAAAATGGTTTGTAAATGAAAATCTTAACATAGTAGCATGAGGGAAAACAGCAGCCTTTAATAACATTTTCCACTGAAGCTCTGTAATGGCATAGGAACCTCACAGCTCTCTGACCAAAGAGAGGGCCTCCTTTATTAGATGAAGACATAATATACATGAAATACCCCATAGTACTCTTCCAGTCTCCCCATGCTTTAATCTAAATATAGACCAACTGATGTTAGAGAGCTATCCTTTAGAACGCTCATTTACATTGAAACCTAGAAGCTGCTTGTGCAGATGTGGGATCAGGGATACATGAAGAAATATATAAATTTAAAATAACATAAAGCCAGAAGGTGCTGGAATCAGACCTGCTTATGACATTGGCTTGCTCAGACACCATGCATGGTAATTAAGTGACTCTACCTTTTTTCTCTTGATAGATCTTAGCCAATAACTCAGAGTCTTGAATTTCTTAAGGAAAAGCGATTATTACTATTAAGTAGAAACATTTCCTGTACTCTTTTTAAGATCTTTGGGTCCTAATGAGGAATGTGGGCCAGCCTGATGAGGACCTGCTCCTGAGAGCAGCCAGGCTGTACCTCTATCCCCTGGAACTGTGCCAGGAGGCTGTGTGCCTAATCTGCTCAGAAATCGTTCCTTTCTGTCTGTCACTGAAGCCTGAACACACTCCAGGAATTAGGCACTAATTAATGTCAACACATTATAAATGAAGAAAGAAGGGAAATTGCTTGGACTCATTTCTGAGGAAATTTTCAGCAATTCGCTTCAGTTAAAGTTAATGTGTACCTCAGGGCAGCACTGAACCAAATCATAAAATGCTGCTCATGTGGATGAGTGACCTGGAGGTGACCCGTGTGAGCCTCTTGACCGATATTTGTTTCCATATCGTGTCTCTTTTGTTAGGATGCTGCTTATAGCATTTGATGACCTGGTTGGTAGCATCAGACAGGCTAGGAATCTTAACTATGGCCTCACGAGCAGTAAATTCTAGGTTACGGACACAAAATTCTAGGAAATGACTTTCAAAATGGCACTTTCTTGATATTAATATATTGCTGCTTTATGGGCTTCAGTGAAGAGTTTTTTGAGGAGTGGAACAAATGGATCATTACATGGATCTTAGGAAGTCTTCCTCTTAACTGGAAGCCGATTCTAATATGTTTTTATGTCTATAAAATTAGGAAATGGATACTAAAATCCAAATCGTTGTTTTGGGTAATCAGGATAAAAAAATGTGTACCAGTATGTCACGTTTGATCTAAAGTTATGAGATTGAGTCCAATATGTCTGTAGTCAGGAATGGGAGACTCATTTTGCAGAAAAAGCAGTTGATACGGCAGTACACCAAAAGGGGGTTCAATTTTGTGTTCATTGTTCTTCAGGCTTCCTTATAACATGTTTTTCCCCTTTAGGATGCCCTTGATGTGCGCTCTACTGAATTTTGCCTGAGTAAGAATGCCTGAGCTTAGACAGGTAAGCACCTTGCTGGCTTTGCTTAGACCTCGAGCTCACTAGAGAAGACTCTATGCCAGTCACTCCCTCCACCTCCAGTGCTCAGCACAACACGTGGCGCATAGGATGGGACAAGATAACTGAACAGGGGTGCCTGGGCAAAGGACCCCGTTGGCCAAGCATGCAGCTCTGGCTCATGCCATGATCTCATGGTTTGTGGGTTCAGGCCCTGCATTGGGCTCTATGCTGACAGTTTGGAGCCTCTAAGCCTGCTTTGGATTCTGTGTCTCTCTCTTTCTGTCCCTCCCTTGCTCTTGTCTCTCTCTTTCTCAAAAACAAATAAATAAACTTAAAAAAAGAGTAACTGACTGAAGACTAATGTAGGCATACCTATAATGTCAAACCAAGTTTTTGACCATAGTAATAAACCATTGGATAATCCATTTTAGTGCATAGATCTTAAGGTTAAAAAAAAAAAATAGATCCAGTCCTGAAAACTTGTATGGCCATGGGTAAGTACCCTTTAAGTCTCAACTTCCTCATCTGTTTATTAGGGTTAAATCTGTAAATAATGGATCTGTGGCAAAAAGGAAAGAGGTCTAGAGTGAAGATTTGTTTGACCACATCAACCCCAATGCTTTTACTAAAGATCTGGAAAATTTGATTCTTAATCAAAAATTGCTTTGATTGTATTCTAATATGTGTTTTCCTAAATCTTAACATGATAACATGAAGTGATTCAAGAGGAAGCATTTTTCTTTGTTTTCCCAAGCACTTAGCACAGATTACACATAAGTTTTACTCTGTGTTCTTTCTACAAACCACAGGGTGTAGGGGATGGATATGGAAAAACATACAAATAAAAGTCAAGACAAATGTGGCTTATTAAGAAAAATCTGTTGGAAACTTCCTGATTCTATCCATGAGTTAGTATTCCTGAAAATAATGTGTGTGATTTTCATTGTGTTTTGGTAAATTGCTGGAAGAGAAACAGGAGGATAGGAGCAATGACCTGTGGGACTTGTTCTAGGAGAGTAACAGGCAGACCAGGACCAGACAGAAAAGTCACCCAGGGGGATTCATTCATTTCTAACAGTGCTGGTATTGGAGCAAGAGGCTTTTGTACAAAGGTGAGAACCCAAGATGTGCTTTGAAACATTTAAAAGCTGAAAGAAATAGATGTTTTGTCTCTTTTAAAATTTAATAGAATGATAGCACACACTTTCCAAATGTCTTGCAGAGCACCCATTCAAATGAAAGATATATATTAAGCACACTAGAATGGCTATCTGGGTGGGGGAGAGAAAATGGAGCCAAAAGGGAATAAGTACATATATTTGAGGGGCTTCATCCAGACCACTGGTGATCAAATCAAGTCTCTGCACCTGGGGTCCAACAGAAACCAACCACCATCACCCAAACAACGATGAACCTGAAACATGCAGTGTGAGTGTATAGGGTTCTTAGGGAAGCCCTTTTCAATTCATACACTGGGGAATGATGCTTTAGGCTATGAAGTGCCTAGGATTCCCAGGTACAGGTATGAGTGAGTGAGTGAGTGAGTGAGTGTGGGTGTGTCTGTGTGTGCTTTCTTGAGACTGAATTTTCATGAAGACAAATAGAGCCTGAGAAAACTGCTGGGTTTTGAACACTTTGGCTTTCTTGAGTCAGGATATTCCCTGCCCAAACAAAACCGTTCCTTTCAATAGGAGCTCTCCTTAACTTTCCCATGGTGTTGTATGTGGGGTGTGTGCCTTTGGAGTTTGTAAATAACAACAGCACACCAATTCAAGATGCACTCACTGTAAGGGTTAAAAGGGTTAAAACTGTGTCCCAGCCCAAATACCCAACAATAATGTGCGGCCCATTAAAATGCAATTAGATAAACAGTTGCTACAAGCTTGAAAAATCTCCTTTCACTACCAGGGTGAATGGGTTGGAATCTATCCACAGTTAATAAAAAGGAAAGGATGCAGGAACTTGGCTGAAATGTAAGACAAAGGGAAATAAAATACTATTTTTCAAAAAGAAATGTGGAGGTGTGCCGATGCAGGTACTCAACTGGAAATATGGATCCTTAGCTTAAAAATCAGAAGACTTCATTTTTATAAATCTGTGTGTCTGTTACCCTCTGTCAAAGGGACAATAAGATCATGGTCATAAAATATCTCAGTTACTGCACTATATTTTCTGTGTTCTTTATTCTTGACCATTTAGCAACCTACCAGTTAATTTCATGTCTGATCAGGTTAAGGTAACTCCACAAACACTCATAGAGGCATGCCTATGTTGGTGAGCTCATACCCTCAGTGTTTCTGCGTCACCTTATGACCAAGTTTCCCTTCTACTGTTCACTTACTGAGAGATTCAAAAGTTTAAAAAAAGAAGCATTATCCCCAAATGATTGTGCTAAAGACTGTGATCCATCCGAACTCACATGCAAAACAAAGCTGGGCCTCATCTGTGCATCTTTGGGCATCAGGCAACAGCTGCTTGTCATCTACCTTCACTGGAGTGTTTTCTCATTGATTGCATTCCTTCTTGTGACTCTTTCATCATAAAAGAGAGATTGAGAAGAAGAAAGAAAGGGGGAGAGAGAAAGAGGGAAAGGGAGGGGGAGAGGGAGAAGGAGGGGAAGGGGGGAAGAGGGAGATGGAGGGGAAGGGGGGAGAGAGAGAAAGAGAGAGAGAGAGAGAGAAGGGGGTCATCATTAAGACCACAGCCACCTCACACCACCTATATAGACTTGCAAACATTCACGGCAGAGAAGGCACACCCCACGACCAAAGCCAAAACTCACCTGCCTGTTCACTTCTGTGTGTATATAACCAATGCCAAGTGAGCATTGGTAGTTTTGTCAAAGTGTGCATTTTTGGCTCCATTCTACTGGCTCAGGTAGCTTAAAGAAGAGAGACATCTTTAGATGCAGCCTTTAGTGTAGGAAATGAGAAGTGACACAGCAGCAGTGAAAGCTTTACAAATCCAAGGGGACTTTGTGAGTGTGGAAAGTCAGGATATTAAGGCAAAGAGTAAAATCATATCAACAAGGCTGAAATAGGTACATTCTTAAACTGTAACTTCCAGTTTGCCTTCATTCAGTATAAGAATAAAAGGCTAGGTCTAGATGTTGTTTTCATCATTCTGCTTATAATGCAGGACTAGACATAAGTGGTCAATTTCTTGAAAAAAGTGTCCTAGTAAAATATGAGCATAAAAGCTTTCATAAATAGTTATACTTAAAGAAATATTGAGCTAGAAATACAAATTGGTACAGGATAGACTTTCTGAAAGACCATATGACAACAGCTTTCAAAAACCTTTGAAATTGTCTTATCTCAAAGCAATCACTTGAACATCAGCCTTACCAACATTTTTCTGGATCTGTCTCTTTAGGCAAGAGAAACAAAAGCAAAATTAAACTATAGAGACTACAACAAACTAAGAAGCTTTTGCACAGTGATAGAAGCCATCAGCAAAACATACAGGTCACCTACCAAATTGGAGAAGATATTTGCAAATGATATATTTGATAAGGGGTTAATATCCAAAATATAGAAAGAATGCATACAACTCAACACCAGAAGAACCCCAAGTAATTTGATTAAAAATGAACAGAGGCTCTGCAGAGACATTTTTTCCAAAAAAAGACAATATAGATGGCCAAAAGACACATAAAAAGATGCTCAACATCACTCATCACCAGGGAAATGCAAATCAAAATCACAGTGACATACCACCTCAAATCAGTCAGGTAGCTAGTATCCAAACCACAAGAAGCAACAGGTGTTGGTGAGGATACAGAGAAAAAGGAACTGTTGGTGCACTGTTGGTGGGAATTTAAACTGGAGCAGCTACTACGGTAAACAGCACGGAGGTTCCTCAAAAAATTAAAAATAGAATTGTCATATGATTATCCAAAGAAAAGGAAAACACTAATTCAAAAAGATATTTGCGCCCCCCCCCCCACCATGTTTATCACAGCATTATTTACAATAGACAAGGTATGGAAGCAATCTAAGCATACATTGATACATAAATGGATAAAGAAGATATGGTATATATATGTATATGTGCACATGTATATATATGTGTGTGTATATACATAAATAGATATACATATGTATATATACACAATGTTATATATATACACACACACACACACACACACACACACACCAGAATATTACTCTACTATAAAAAAGAATGAAATCTTGCCATTTGTGACAACATGGATGGACTTGGAGGGTACTATGCCAAGTGAAATAAGTCAGGCAGAGAAAAACACATACCATATGATTTCATTTATATGTTAAATCTGGAAAAAGAAAACAAATAAAAACAAAAACAGATTCCCACTTACAGAGAACAGACTAGTGGTTGCCCAAGGGGAGGGAGGTCGGGGGATGGGAAAAATAGATGACAGGGATTAAGAAGTATAAACTTCTAGTTTTAAAATAAATAAGTCACAGGGATGAAAAGTGCAGCACAGGGTATACAGTCAATAATATTGTAATAACTTCGTATGGTGACAGATGGTAACTATACTCATTGTGGTAAGCATTGTGTATAGAATTATTGTACACCTGAAACTAATATAACATTGTATGTCAATTAGACTTCAATAAAAAAGTTGCTTGCCAAAGAACCAGAAGTTTATTTCTAAAAAAAGTTATTCTAAAAAAATGAAAGTTTGTACAATGTAGACTTATTTATAATAGGACTTTTTTTTTAAAGTCCAAAAATGGGAGAGTAAACAAATAATTTTGTATTCATACAATGAAATATGTACCTTTAAAGAACCATGTCATAAAAACATATTTATTCTTGGGGAAAAATGGTCATAAACTATTAACAACTGGAAGATGTAGCCTATAAGCTGTTTCAATAGTATGTCTATCATGTAAAATAGAAATGTGGAAGCATCCAGAAGGGTAGGAAGGACATTTAACAAAATGTAAAACATTATTTTTCTTTCCATGTTTTTTTATATTTTCCAAGTTTTTTTTGAGTGTTTTCTTATGTGATTAGATATAATCCCGTAATTATTATTAATAAAGACTCATTAATATTTAAAGGCCTTCTCTGAGTCCAGTAATTTACTTGAACTCAGAGGTTGTGTCACATGTGATAGATACACTGTGAGCACTAGGATAGGTGCATTCAACAGAAAGACCCTCACAGCTGTCTCAGGCTTGCACCATTTGGCGATTGTCCGTGTAAAATGATAAATTAGAACATACTGCAATTCTAGGGAAGAATGGTTCTCCCCAGGTTTTCCATCTTGCTGTCACCCATAACCAGATGCTCATACTATAATAGAAACAGTAAGAAATTATGAGTTCATGAAATGAAAGGCACTATTATATCACTGATAGTGAGAAGAGGGGGTCCAAGTTTAAATTGCTTTGGCAATCCCAACCCTGTATTTCCTGATTCTGATGCAACTGAAACCTCAACTTTCTCATATTTCAATGGTTTATATAATATATTTATAGATACACATAGAATTTTATGATAAAACAGTGCTTTATGGTTGGAGTAAGTAAGCAGCTGGATACCACTTTGTTTGATTTGTATAGAAGAGTGGAAGTTCAAACATAAAATGAAATGACTACCCCTTTGTTTAGCTATCATAGACTGTTTCTTTATCACAGTCACATGCAATCTATTGGAAAATGTAGAGGCAATAACAAACACAGTACCCAATACCCAGCTCCATTATAACAAGTACTGCTTCAGTGTATAATCCCTATATTGGTATCTCTGCACTCAAGGTAAGGGGAACAGCTTCCTATGGTCCACTTTCTGTCTTCCTGCATAGGGATTGCGTAAGGCACATTTAAAATAAACACTCATAGGAACACTCACATACCAAAGCTTTCTACTTACAACCGTTCTGGCTACGATGATGAATAATCTCTGACAAATCTCTACTCCCCACACTTTACTAAGCAACCCTGAAAACCAGGGTTTACTAACAGCATGCATCCTCTGTGTGTTGCCTTACATTTGACAAGAACAAATGACCAAAATTATAAAACAAATTTAAGTCTTGGATCCACATCACATTTCCTTTTGTAAAATGAAGTAAAAATGTGTTTTTACAAAACAATTTCTATCCTATTGATACTTGAGAGAAACCTTTGCTACTGTTGATAAAACCTTTTCTACCTTTGTGAACATGGTCAGTCATGACAGAGTGCTTCCAATAAAGAGATTAAGAGAATCAAACAAGAACCTCAGTGAAACACCAGGAACTGTTGAGATTTCAGACTTTTTTCATCACATCTCTGATTTCACACAATAAAAAGCATGACTCTACTCAAGTTAAATATCCTAGCATTGATTGCTAGATATCAGAGAATGGCTGTTAAGTGTTATCAGATTACCAAACACTTGCAATGTTTGCTTGATTGACAATTTTACAGCTGGCATACTGAAATACATTCTGCTTAGCAACTAATGTTAAGCAGAAGAAAACTTTCCGGCTATGTCATGGTTGTGAAAACAGGTGCAGGGTATCTGGAAAAAATTTTACTCTGAAAGGAAGACAAAAGTGGTCTTCAAATGAACAGCTTGAACCTGAAGTATGTTATTTCATCTAATAATAAAGGCAAAAAAACCTTTACATTTCTAAAAGTTACATGTATTCCAACAAAAATAAACAGTGTTTAGCTACCAGGGCAAACTCAATCAAACTAAGTGAATTAGAATAATTTTTTCTTCCAAGATTGTTTTTTAAGTCTAAGGACACTTTTTTTTTATCATTACAGTAATCTGTGTTATATTTTGATTCCTCCATACTAGTGGTGATAAACTGGTTTGTACAGTCTTTTGAAATGTTACCCAAACATAAACTATAGGACAGAGTTAAGATAAATTGGAAGACATTTTTACCTTTCTTTTGTTTTTCAGATTTTGATTTTTTTGCATGTTAGACTCTTTAATTTTAGACCATTTAATGAACAAAGTCAATAATGGTCATATACTCAAAATAACTAGAAACAGGAGATTCTGGGATTTTTCATGATGATCTCTAATAGGTACTGGAAGCCTGAGTTAGGATAAGTGGCCGTGTAAGCTCCAGGCTTCAGATGGTATGGACCTTGTTAGTGGTGGTTCCTGTGATTAGGATTTCAGCTTATTCTTCTACTTTTAACCCAATGAAAATTATCATTTCTCACATCACATCTACTCTTTTATTGCTTCTGATTGATTCTGGAAGCAATGGACTTTAGTATAAAATAGGGTGTTTTTGTTTTTTGTTTTTTAGCTAAAAAGAAAACACACTCTGGGGTAGCAATACAAAAACCTACCTTTTGTTAGCCTGGAAATATTGGAAAAATGTCTTTTTACCATTTACACAACCCTAGAAGTCATCAAATGACTCTACTCTAAGTTAATCACCAATAAATAAAAATAAAATGCTATTTTTAAAATTGTATTAAAAATTTTTTTTATTAGTTTTTTTTTTTTTACTTTTTGAGAGGCAGAGAGAGACAGAGTGCATGTGGGGGAGGGGCAGAGAGAGAAGAAGACACAGAATCCAAAGCAGGCTCCAGGCTCTGAGTTGTCAGCACAGAGCCCAATGCGGGGCTCAAACTCACGAACCATGAGATCATGATCTGAACCGAAGTCAGATGCTCAACCCACTGAGCCACCCAGGCCTCCAAAATAAAATGCTAGTTTGTTTTTTTCCCCTAGTATCTTCTAGCTAACATTTTTCAGATTCTTTTCCTCCTAAAGTTATTTAGTTTTGACTCAAATAGTTATCAGCCTGGTACAGCCACTCCCCAAGAATGATTCATTCATTCAGTGGCTTCTTGTTTCTTCCAGGCAATCTGTGAGGAACAATCATTTGGCCTCTTTTCTATGCTCTTCCTAACCTTCTCAGTTTAGTGTGAGAACACAAGGAGGAAGATGCGTCTGGGGTACATCTTCGCCCACTCAGAGGAGTACAGCTGGGAAGGGAGGCAGAAACGTTGTGCTCACAGACCACACAAAGTACTCCCCACCAGGCTGCAGCTGTGACAACCCAGCAATTCTTCCCTCGACACCTACGGCACATATTTCATAGTCTAAGAATAGATGTGCTTACATTGATCAAGTGGGGGAGGCTGACAGAGTTAGCCTCATATGGCTAGGTCTCAGATGCATAAAGATGTCAAGAGATCTGGTTTTAATTGAAATGCAAGCATTTGCCATGTGGTATTCTACACACGGGGTGATTTTGCCTTATATGGTCAGTAACACGTTTTGGCAATACAAAAATGAAAAACAAAATAAAAACAAGTGAAGCATGAGTTGTAACAATAACTTATTACGGACCAGAGAAAAGAATTATATCCAGTGAACATTATGTAAAAACATGATATTTATATTTTTGATTGTTATATAGATTTAACATGCTAACTAAAAAAAAAAATAATCCAGTTGATTGCTGTTTTATTCACTTGTAGAAGGTGATTTTCCTGCAGACAGATTTTCTGGTGGTTGATATGTTAACAACAGAACACTTTGGTGTTTTTGATTACTCATTTGGCATTAGGATCACTTCTTTGAGAAAGTCTGAAGAGTAAAACAGAACTGCTGCAATATTTTTGTTATCATGATACTATAATGTAAACACTGAGAACTGACTCACCGTTCAACTGATGTAGAGAGATCAAAGGAGAGCCATATCATAATTTAACCTTAAGTGAAGGTTTGTGTGGAGATAAAAATTAGGGTGGCAGGTCAATCCTAAAATAAAATTTATTTAGTCTATTTCTCCCTTTCAAGATTTGAAACATAAAACCTATATTGGCCAATTGGTCCAGATGTCAACTTATAATAAAAGCCAAGTTCCATTAGGAAATGATACTTGCTTTTCATTTCTAAGAGGTGTCTACCCTTTTCTCGTCAAAATGTGAGAACTCCATACTTGTATATTCACTGTGGCATTTGGAACTGAACTGAAACTTGGTAGTTCTGTTTTTATCTTTATGTGACCTCTTAGTAAGAACATTTTTTAGGAAAGCATAGAGCAAGGTAAAATGTAAATACATTTTTTGTAGAGTGAAAAACTTCTGGCTTCATTATTATTGGTAAAGAAATAGACCCTTAAATAAAGCACATTATGGCTATGCCCCAACAAGAGGTAGAATTTATAATTGAGGCAATGTCCTTTCTTACCTTGTACTGCTTAAATCTCACTGAACCTGTGGCCACCCACTTTGCTTAGACGTAAAACAGCGTATATAAAGAGAGAAGGTGATAGATGTGCCAAATAACTATCCTAACTATCTGCATATTGTTGACTAATTTGTTGATTAATTAAAAGCTATGTACAGGGATCATTGTGATCCAAGTCTGGATGAACTTGATATTCAGCTTCTGGGAGGTTGTGAGAACATGTTCTAGATTGTTCTCACACCAGATGTCAGGTGCTTCCTGAGAAACTTTATTGTTGGCCCCGTAGAATTCAGGGCAGCTTCAGGAAGTGATGTCTCACCTGACACTTGTCAGATTGCCTCCTAGGACAGCAGAGAGTGGTATAGATCTATAGTTACTGCCCCCAAAGTATTATAAAATCTAAGTCTTTCTTAAGCTTTGTCACTGTGTGACTTAGTTATAGTCACCTTTGCTTCCTTTGTCCCAGGAAGAAGTGAAGACCCTAAGTGTCAGAACTTGCCATGGAGTAAAGCAAAAGGATCACCTGATAGAGGCCAGTAAAACCCAGCTCCAACCAAACCACCTTCCGTCATGGCTAATGCAGAGCTTTGGGACAGCACCTCTCACTCCAGTTATTCTCTGATGCCACAAAGGCCTCAATACTACCTAATTCTCTCCGTCACCTCACTTTTAGGTACCTGGATTTTGTTTCTGGAATCTGGTCCCCTTCAATCACTGGATTCTTATCTTAAAAATTCACTCTTGAAGTCATTGATTCCCTGTCACCAACTCCCTTTTGACCAGACCACTTCATCTGAGAATCCTATCCCTGGATCCTTTTCTGGCTGCTTTCTTTCGAAAATTCCATTTCTCACTGACTGCCACATAATCTGGCACTACCAAACAAGAGTTAGAGCCTCCACAGGGAACTCCCATGCAGGCCAAGTCCTTGTTTGCACCTTTGGCTGGGTGTTGATAGGATGTCTCAAACCATGTGTGGATCACTTTTATTGAAAAAAAGGAATGTGCGTGGACAAGTTGAGCCTCCAACAGCAGGCCACATCGGCCACATCGGGAAGGGGATGTTCTGAGGGTGTGTGACAGGGAAGACTATGTGTGTTGACTATGAATGTGTTTGCGTGTGAGAGTGAAGAAGTACGTGAATGGCTCTGAGCACATGTGAGTGCGTGTGAGCGTGTAAGTGTGTGTGCAAGTGGGAAATAAATACAACAGGAAAGCCTTCACTGGTAGCAAGGTCTGAGAGATGTCGTATGCCAGAGGATCTCTTGGCTCAAATTGACCCAGGCTCTAGTTTGGCTTCTGTTACCAGCTCAGCTTGTGTGATCCTGAGAAGCCACTTTCTTGTCTCTTGGATCACAGTTTTTAAACTTGAAAGATGAGTATATGAAAAGTACTATAAATTCTTTGTACCACAAAAAGTACCACAAAATTGCTGTTATGATTCTCTTTCATCTGCCCTACTATACATTAGAAGGTGAATATACAGCCGGAAAAAGGAGGCTATGGTTAAGAAATGCAAAGGTAGGCTCAAGCCCCCTCATCACACACTTTTTAGGTTATGGTTAAAATAGTACAGGGACAGAGACTGAAAGATGACTGGCCCCACCCTGGGGGAGAAGAGGACATCTCCAGTGTGATGATAAGAGGAACACAAGCCCCCTATGTTCCTCTGCTGGTCCCTCAGACTGGAACATCTCCCTCTTAAATCCTTCTGAGACCCAGACATGGAAATAAACCCATCTGCCTTGCCTATTGATTTTAAAAGTGCCTCAATTCTTTAATGCAAAGAAGTGGGTGAGCTGGAGATGTTGCGTGCTATCTTAATTTGAGAGTAAATGTTACATGCCCCTGAGTGGCCTCCATTAATTATAACCAAGAAAACAACCTTGGCGTGCCTCACTTCTCTCATTGACTGTATCGATGGCTTTCCCAGACTTCTACATTGAAGGCAGGCCCAAAAAGCAACAAACATTAGGCAGTCCTCTCTTTTCCAGCTGCTAAAAATAAATAAGTTTATCTGCAGCACTGCCTAAGGAATGACTCAAGCCAAAACTAGAGATAAATGTAAATGTCACTTCTTTTAATAAGAAAACATTGATAAATTCATACATGCGTCTCCATTCTAACTCAGGCTGGGTAATGGTATGATCAATTCATAAGCAACATACATGAAAGAGAGAAGCAGATTTATAAAGCAAATGTACTGGAAAGCCATAACCCAATATCCCTGTCAATTGAAACTGAGACCAGAAAAACAAGGAAGGATTCTAAACATGAACCAGAATAACTAACATGAAGATCTACAAGACTGAGGCCCAGAGAGGTAATGTGGCTGCCACAGGATTGCCAGCAGTTTAGGACTGAGTATCATTTTCTGTTTCCCAGATTGACACCTTTGCCACTACTAGCTGCTATTTGCTATGTCCTTATGCTTTAGAAAAGTCAAATACTTTTCCAAGGTTGAGTTTTGAAGTAGAAATTACTGTGGCACTTTCAGTGTTCCTTTTCAAAGTTCCCTCCTTGGGTTCGACATCTATTTTCCATCTGCCCTCTCCTCCTGACCACAGACTTGCACACTGACACAGCCCCCTACATCCTACCTTCCTCTTCCTCAGCCTTCTTCTTCCTGAACATCTTGCTTTGTTCTCTACCTTAGTGTCTGCTCGCTCCGTTTTCTCTCTGATGTCACATGGTAGCATCTCTACTTCCTGAAATCTCCACAGCACATCTCAAACATTCTAACTTCCAGAGTAATCTACATCTGTGGTTTTCAAAGTGTGGTCTGCAAAACAGCAGCATCACATCACCTGGAAACTTGATAGAAATGCAGATTCTCAGGTCTCAGACTGGACTTCCTGTCCCAGAAACTCTGATAGTCAGACCCAGCAATCTGTGTTTTAATGAGCCCTCCACACGACTTTGAGCTCTCCCCAAGTCTGAGAATCACCAACCTACCTTATCTTTTGGTAGCTTGAGTTCCAAAGCAAGAGTTCTGTGGAGTACTGTTTGTGTTCAGATTCAGCTTTCCGGCTGTATACTCAGGATAAATTACACCCTCTCTGCCTCATACTCCTCATCTGTGAAATGGAGATAGTAATAGATTTTGCTTTAGATATTTGCTGTTGGTCGATGAAATGATACAAGGTATGTACATAATGTACTTAGCACAGAGCAAAACCTAGGAAATGCTAAAAAAAAAGTTAGCATTATTCTTTCATAAGATAGTTCTACTCTACTTCACTTTTCTTTCCATATCATACTCTTACGAAACTTGTAAACAAATGTTAATCAATAGCGAAACCATGTTACTTAAGAATGTAAATTACGTTCTGAATCAGGTCTTGATATTATCAATCTTTATGAAACCATTTTCATGTTTGTATTTAAAGTAGTTATATGAATATTTAGTTTCTGTATTTCAACAGTTAATAAAAATGATGACACAGTACCACTCAAAAGAATCAGTTTAGAGAAAGCTATTTCAAGCTATTTCACTGCCACATAGGAGTACACCCAGAAAAAGCTTTGCAAGTTTGTTCTTGCAGCAGCTGATATCCTTAAAGGAAAACACACATAGGTTTGTTGCTAATAATAAGGCACCCTGGTCTTTCGGTCTAGGACAACTGTAAACTTGTCTGTGCAGAATGTCCCTCAGGCATAAAAGCAAGCTCAACAGATGGGACAGGACCCCACAAGCAACTCTTCAAATCTGAATCATGCATTTTTCTTGCATGTAAATATCATTTCATATTAATTGATATTACTAAACAGCACTTATAATTGCAGCAATTCTTGCAATTATCA
The DNA here is from genome assembly GCF_046562875.1 of Panthera onca. NCBI lineage: Eukaryota > Metazoa > Chordata > Mammalia > Carnivora > Felidae > Panthera > Panthera onca. The sequence goes on from NC_138339.1 coordinate 79,473,739, forward strand.
TAGAGAAATGAATTCATACTATTTCACATATAAAATGGCTCTTATGTATGTATTTCAAACAATATAGCAAAAGTTGTGAAATCTCTTCACCCGGTGTGCTAAAGTGTAATTCATGTCTCTCCCATGCAAATCTCAAACCCTTTTTAAATATTGTATACTTGTAATTAAAAAAATCAAACTAATAGAAACATCATTGCTCTTACTCCAGTGAGTAGTGCCACCAATTAGCAAAGAGCTTTATAGGTGATATCTACTTTTTAAATTAGCTGTTACTTTCCGGTATAGCTACTTAGTTAATGGATATTACGATTGTTAAACTCGTGTTACTTGGAACATACGTACAGTGTATGATCCCAGTGAAATGGCTCACGCCAACAGCAAAAACAAAAAGCCTGCCCAGAAGGGACCTTTTGTAAGGCAGGCCAAAACTGTATGTGCATAGCATTTTCTGGCAAGTCACTGGCAAAGTCCTCAGCTGTGAATATCCTGGACATAAGGTTGTGCAATTGTGGTTAGGGAAATATGGTGGTTGTTAGTTTAATTCCTAGCTGACCCAATTTCTATTCATATAAAATATGCTTTGGGACAGTCATCAGGAGACCACTTGGACTTTGGTTTACGTGGAATTTCCTTGCCTTTTATGACATTTCACATTTTCACTAAGAGATAGAAGAATTCTATAAAACGAATCGCTTAAGCCGGTAGAAAAATATGTACATAGAAAAATGTGTAGGTAAAGCTTTTCAGCGTATCAACAAAGGTTCATATGCAGCAGTTAAGTACAAGGAATTCTAGGACAAGGAAATGAACTCAATGGAGTGGAGCCATAGAAAACTGGGTCTAAAAATCAGACATGAATGGGAGGTGCTCCATTTGGAGGCCACACTTACAAGCATAGTTTTCTGAGTTCTTTTTTGAGCATCACAATTTTGGCCCTGAAGCCATGTTGTTTAGTGCTAGGGAGGAGATCTGGAAATCAGAAATCCTCATTCCGTTCCCGAGGCGCTTGTAAGATGTCCACAATTCTCTTTGGCCCAATGTTCTTTCATGGGATTAATGATGGTTCATCTTCTTAATACCCATCTTGGAATAAGGAATCTGTATTTGAGTCGCCATTATGAAAGCAATCCTTTAAAAAAAATAACAGAACCACTGTTAAGATTGAAACACTGAGGGGAGAATGGAATCAAAAAGCTAAAAGAGCTCTCCTATAGAAGAATAGGTTTACAAACACAAATAGTGCCAGAGAGTCTCGATAGCATTCTCAATAGAATTAAAAACAGTGAGCACAGTGAATGTACCTTAACACACATGTATTTATATTTTTGTAATGCATTTGATACAGTATCTCAATAAATCTTATTTGCCAACCTAATTAGCATTGGCTTTGCTGTGTGCTCTGTCACATGGACTGAGAACTGGCTGGAGGACAAGTCCTAATGACTCAGGGCAACGTGTTGACTATAGGGTCACCGTGAGGTCTGGTTTTGTTTAATGTCTTTATTAACGATCTGGAAGAAAGAGCAAATAATTCTTGAATGAAATAATATCTGAGTGACAGGCACATGGGCTAACTGGAAAACATAATTAAGTAGAAGTGTGTAAGCGCCAGTCCTAGGCTTGCTACTGATTTGAAGGAGGCAGTCACTCGATCTTTCTGGGCCTGTTTCCCCTTGTGGAAAATGGAGATAATGGGTACTCCTGTGAGAAAACAGAGATAAGATTTTATGATTTCAAATACAAAGTATGATAATACTCCCTCTGATAATATTTAGTGCTTATCTACTGCTTAGAAGTCACTTTAACATGGCAGAACTGAGGGTAGGGCCTGTGTCAGGGAGGAACAAAATGACACTGTCAAAGGACAGCATGTTGGGAGGACTCATGGCTAAAACACCCTGCAAAAGGGGTTTGTTAATAGGTGGAGGAAGCTTAGAATAGGAAGTTCAAGAATACCAACAGACTCTTTAGTGGAAAACTGCATAGGAGGGTAAAGATAAAAGAGGGTAAATCTGTCTTGCTGTGTTTGAAGATGGGGCAGAGGGATGAGATGGAACCACAGGAAGACCTCCCACACGTCCTGCTTTTTTTTTTTTTTTTTTTTTTTTCTGGTCCATGGAGAGTATGCACGGAGAAGATCTATTCACATCCAAGTACTCATTAATTGCTGTTCACTTTTTATATCAAAATTGAGCTGTTGAAATTCACAGGCAGAAGTCGGTAGATGATTTCAGGTAAAGCCTTCAATGTGATTATCTTGGCAGAGTCACTTCTATCTAGTCTGACATGGTGGAGTCCTAGGCACCGCTTTCTCAGTTTTCAAAGGGGGAAATTAGCTATGGGGGGCAGGGGTAAGTGGGTGGATGGTGCTCATTTATACAAACAAAGCTAAAAATGACTTACCAAGTTTTGTTTTTTTTCCCCATTGAGAAATACGATTTTCAAACTGATCAGAATTTTTGTGACAGCTGAGACGTCACTAATTCTTTTTAGTAGTAAAGAGACTCAGGAACCAAATTAACATTAGTAAGGTTACTGGATCTTGTAATATAAAGCAGGGTTGCTCAAACTAACTTGATCCTAAGTATTTTCTAGGAATGCTTTTAAAAAATACAGATCTGGGGGCACCTGGGTGGCTCAGTCAGTTAAGCGTCTGACTCTTGATTTTGGCTTGGGTCATGATCTCACAGTTCATGAGATCAAGCCCCGCATCAGGCTCTGCACTGACAGTTGGAGTCTATTTGCTTTCTCTCTCTCAAAATAAATACGCTTAAAAAAAATTTACAGATCTCAACGTTTCAGCCCAGACCCACCAAAGCAGAATCTCCAAAGAAGTCAAAGTAATTGTTATCATCAGGCAAGTGTGAACAATCCCAGGTTGAGTTAAAGGATTTATATTGTTCTAAAGAGTTGTCTAATCAACATACGATGGTCTGATGTACTCATATCTACTAAAGCTGGAGTTCATTCCAAGCCAAGTCAGAATATTTGTGTTGTTTTATTTGGGCTTTTATTTTTTTCCTACATAAAATCAAAGATTACATAGAAGATAGACGAGTTCATTGTTTTTTTCAGTTTTTCTTACCAATTAGCAAAGCGTATGTTAATACTTTAGAATGTCATTTTACAATTTCTAAGAGTGTGGCTTATTTCTCATGAGTTATTTGCTTTGAATTCATTTATAATTTATAATCTACCCATTCCTAAAAAACAGTGAGGATTTTATTTCAAATTGTGTGTCTAGTGAAAGTTGAGAAAAAAACTTCAGAGTCCCTGATGTGACTGGAGGGGGTCTCATCAGCAACATTCTTAAAGAAATCAGACTAAAATTCACCCTACCCTCTTCCTTAAAGCAGTGTTCTTTATGCTAAGCCACAGATTTTTTATTTGGGAGACAGGTGAAGCAATGCAAAATAGGGTAAAAATTTGATAGAACATTTCCTATGTGTTCTGATTCAATTGTAAAATCAGTAGAAACTTTAGAGGAAGACCAAACAGGCTCCCCAGCAAGAACATTAGGATCCTCGTTACATAGGAATCCCTTTCTGGTGGTATTGGGCTCATGGAAACCAGAACTATCACTAATACAGTGCTCTTAGCCATTACCCATGCCATTTCTAGAATTAGATTTCAATATTAATTTGATGTTTATTAAGGAAACATAAGACACAACTTAAATTAATGTATGTGGGATGATAGGTTGGAGGAGAAGATCCCAGAAAAATATTCAGAAAAAAAAAAAAAAAACCAAAAACTCACTGAGGGGAAAAAAAACCCTGCACTTTGGAATAACATGGAAAAGAACCAAGATTAAAAACAAACACTTTAGAGCCCACTAATAAATAAGTTACAAAATCATGAAAACATTCTTTGAAAAAGTAAATCTACCATAAGCGATCACTTGTGGCCTAATTTTGCTTTGACTAAATATCATGGTTGTTTTAAAATATTTTTTTTTAAGTTTACTTATTTAGTTTGAGAGAGATAGGGAACACGAACGAGTTGGGGAGGGGCAGAAAGAGAGAAGGGAGAAAGAATCCCAAGCAGGCTCCTGTTGTGAGTGCAGAGCCTGATGAGGTGTTGGATCTGACCAACTGTGAGGTTAAAATCTCACCAACCTGAGCTGAAATCTAGAGTCAGATGTTTAACTGACTGAGCCACCCAGGTGCCCCTGTTTTAAAATATTTTATGGGGCGCCTGGGTGGCTCAGGCAGTTGAGTAACCAAATTCGGCTTAAGTCATGATCTTGTCATTGCTGAGTTGGAGCCTTGCATTGGGCTCAGTCTCGCTGCTGTCAGCACAGAGCCAACTTCGGATGTCAGTTGCCCTCTCTCTCTGCCCCTCCATGGCTTGTGCACTGTCTCTCAAAAATAAATAAACCTTTCAAAATATAAAATAAAATCTTTTTTGATGTGTATTTTTTGTCTGAGATGATTTTGCCATTTCAATCTATTTTCTCTAAGGATAGCTAACATTTTATTTTGCTCTCTTCCTTTCCTAATGGGCTATGGCTTGTGTGTCCTGATTAATCTGTCTTCCTCTTCATTTTTTAGATATTTTTAAATTTTAAATAGCAAAAAAAAAATCCATCAAAGAGAGTTCAGTTGTGTTGCATATTGGTACTGGGTAAATTCTATCCCAGTGGCATGGGCAGGAACACGGTTTTCCCTTTCAGTCGGATTCAGGTTACATGTATTTGAGGCCACTAATCTGGTGTGATTCTGTAGCTCCCTCTCCACCTCTTCTTTCCTCCATGAATAATCTCACATTAATTGTGCACTAACACATCTTTACATCCCAGGGGAGCCTCAGAGGAGAGTAAGAATCTCTTTCTGACCAGGGCTTACCTCTTCACTGGGGAAGCTAAGAGCTTCTTTTTCTTCATTTCCTCTTCTACTGATGTATACATGTATGTGTGTATGAATTTATTGATTTATTTTATGATTTGGTTTTTATAGCAGAGGCGCACGTGAATGCAAGGCTGCATGAGTGGTAATAGCTTCCTCTTATCACAAACGTTTGGAAGTAGTCTTTCTCCAGCCGCTCCTCTGCCTGTGTTTAACAGAGCTCTCAGCACGTTTAAGGAAGGAATCAGAATCTTGACACACTTAGGACAGCCCTGAATTAACTCTCCCTGTGACTAAATTTGCCTAAGGCATATGAAACACTTGTTTTTACAACAGCATACTCTCACGACGTTCATTAATTACGCTAGTATTTTTATTTTCTAGTGCTGTTTTTGCTATTGTTGATGACATTTCCCAGCAAAACCAGTAATTAAATACATATTTGGAGAAACAGTGCAACTGATTAATTTCTGTGTTACCATTTGTTTATTAAAAATTAAACAGCATCTTATTCATTAATTTACCTGTCCAGCAAATGAAGTACTTGTCAAAGAGACAGTTCCTGCACCAGTGCACCTACCATAGCTGTGTAGCAGTACGCTGACCTCTTTGTAGCCACTAGCCATATTTGGTTAACTGAGCATTTGAAACATGCCTAGTGTGTTTGAGGAACTGAATATTAAATTTTATTTAATTTGAATTACTTTAAATTTTAATACACAAACAGTATAAAATAATTTATCGTTAAACACAACTTTTTTTTTATATGTATAATATCTCAGGAATAATTTTTATATTGTTGCATGTTAAAATAATATTTTAGATATATTAGGTTAAGTTAAATTAAAATATATTATTAAAATTTGGGGCACCTGGGTGGCTCAGTTAAGCCTCCGACTCATGATTTCAACACAGGTCACGGTCGCATGGGTTTGTGAGTTTGAGCCCCACTTTGGGCTCTGTGCTATCAGTGCGGAGCCTGCTTAAGATTCTCCCTCCCTGCCCCTCTCCCATGCTCTCTCTAGCTCAAAATAAATAAATAAACTTTAAACATGTATACATTTTTAAAATTAAATTCACTTATTTCTTTTTACCTTGTTTTAGTGGGGCTACTGAGAAATGACATATGTGGTATGCATTTTATTTCAATTGGCTAACACTGGCACAGGCAACCCAACATCTGTCAACTAGAAGCAAGTACAAAATAATATTGAAAAAACATGTGAAGAGTATGACTGGTTAGTCGAGATTTTAGGAATTTATTTTTAAAAGGTTAATCATGATTTAGAAAGAGTTAGAAATGAATCACCTAAACACATGCATTCATGTAAGCTGACAGTTGAAGACACTGTCTGTTGAGCAAGAGAAAAACAATGACCCAAAACCCAGGTGTGACGAAATGATTAATCCAGCTGAAAGGAATTAGCATGGAAAATTGATATTATAAGATATTAGAGTTGGAAGGAGTTAAATATTCTTGTCTAAACTCTTACCCTGTGCAGAAAACTCTTTATTCAGTAAATCTTCAAGAATTATTTATTGCAGGCTGGTGACGTGCTAGGTATCGTTCTAATCTGGAGACACAACGGCAAGTAAGCCAGACAAATCCTTACTCTTGTCACATTCTAGTTGAGAAAGACAGATGATAGACAATTTATAAATCCATGGGCAAGAGAAAGGACAATTTCAGATTTTGATAGTGCTAGGAAGCAAATAAAATGATGATAGTTATGGAGAGATGGAGGGTAAAGGAAGTTACCTTCGGCTAATTTAGCTGGAGTGCTCAAGAATGGCCTCATGGAGGAAGTGACATGGGAGCTGGAAGGTGGAAAATAGGACAGTGTCAACCAAACCAAAGTCTGGGAGCAGAGCATTCAGCAGATGAACTGACAAATGGAAAAGCTTGAGGATGAGTGAGCTTGGTATGTTCGAGAAACAGAAACACTGCTCTGGCTAGGGCACATGAGGGAGAGAATAGAGGCAGAAGCCAGATCACATCTGACCTTAGAAGCTAACATGATGGCTCTGGGTTTATAATATGTGCAATGAAAACCTGTTGAAGAGTTTTGATCATAAATGTAATATGAACTGATTTTCTGCTGCTCTGTGGAGAATGGATTGTAGAGGAGAATACTTGTCCAATATCCATGAACTGAAAGTCATGCCTCCTTCCTTTGCATTCCTATACAAAATTATCTGTATGTCTCCTAGGGCACTTTTCCTTTCTTACCTTGTATTCTAATTATTCAGTTCAAGTCGTAGCTCCACTACTGGGGAAGAATTCAGTCTGATTCATCTTTGCCTTTCCTGTAGTCTCAGCACAGTGCCTTGAACATAATAAGCCCTCCATGAATATTTATTAAATGAATGAATCATGGAATGGATGATAATTCAGACTCTGCTTGAATACTTTCAATGACAAGAAGGGCATTGCTTTATAAAGCAACCCTTTCCCTTGTTAGAAGGTTCTATATGGTTTTAAAATGCTTTAAAATTGTTAGAAAATGAATATTTTTTATTTTCATTTATTCAACTTTATTCTTTCATTTGTCTGTAGAAGAGCAGAGAGAAATAAATTTCTTCTGCCAAAAGATTATCTTTAACTATTGGTGATAGTGATTATTTTCAAAAATGTTTAATTTTTTGCCATCTTCAATCTTTTCAATATTTTTAGTTACATTTTTACTTATTCTCCTTACCACCTCCCTCAGTTTATACTTTAGTGTTTCATAGTCTCCTTAAAATATAATGCCCCAAATCGAATATAATATACCACATCAATCTGAAGAGTCAGAAAATATTGAGTCTATTACTAACCTTTGTAGAGATTCATACATGGATAAATGCTAAACATTTTTTTTTTTTTTGAGAGAGAGAGAGAGGGAGTGTGCAAGTGGGGAGAGGGGCAGAAAGAGAGAAGGACAGAAGATCAAAGCAGGCTCTGCATGGACAGCAAAGAGCCCAATGTGGGGCTCGAACTCAGAAACCGTGAGATCATGACCTGAGCTGATGGCAGATGTTTAACCAACTGAGCCACCCAGGTGCCCCTATGACTAAACATTTTTAATACCTTCGTCAAAATAATGGATCATAGTGAAATATTTAATCACATTTTTAAGATGTTTCAACTGGTTGGAAGTGATGAGTAGGTACTTATATAATCCATTGCACTGGGCTTGTCAGTAGCTCACTGAAGTAAATTGCTAAATTGATAATGAGCTCTATCTTTCTAAATCAAAGGTATGCATTTAGCAGGGATCTTAATTCTCTTAATCTCCTGCTTCTCAATTTAGGTTTTATGAATCACTAAATAGTAGATGGCTTGCACAGTGTAGACCACGTCTGGGGAAAAGGAAATTTTGGAGTAGTAGAAAGCTATTTGGAACAGAAAGTCTTTCCTCGTACCACATTTCATAGATAGGTGATAATTGCACTTGCCTTCCTGAGTTGCCTGACTCACAGAATTGTAATGTTGGAAGTAATCATAAAGAGCACCTGCCAATCTATTGAGGAATTTCTTTTTTCAAACTGTAAGAAATTAACCATGAGCATTAGGTCTACTTCCATTCATTAATTCAATAATACCGTAAAGGATGAAGAGAAGAATAAATAAAACCTGTGTGTTTTTTGTCTGAATAAAGCATGATCCTTAGAGCCTGCATCACTTCCTCCTAGTTTTATCTAATTATCTGCCTTTTCTTCTTTGCCTTAATAGATTTTACTCTTTCAAAATGCACTTTTAGTTTCTATTAATGTAAGTTATCCCGAATCTTTTTTGGAATGAAGCATGATTATTTATAATAGGTCATGAGACTGAAGGATAACTTAAGACTTTACCTTTCTCTTGATAGAAAAAAAAAAAATTCCTGCAGCAGTGATCTGTCAACCTAGAAAATTCTAGCTGGCCTAGAATCATTCTATTTCTTTTGATTGTTCTGAAAGGAATATTTCATACTGCTGATTTAGAAATAATAATTATTAGCAGTTTGCCATTTTGTCTCAATTCTTGATACAATGTTTACTAATGTTTCTGCTGATTTTTTTGATTTGCATGTTTTCATTATAAATTAATTATATCTCATTATGGTCTAATTGACTGGATTCTTGAATATAATGCTGTCAAAAATGCAACTACAAGTTGATCTTTAGCCACATTAAAAAATGTAGAACATGTAAAATTTTGACAGTAAAGTCAATACAACAAAACCTTGGATTGTGAGTAACTTGTTCTGCGAGTGTTCTGCAAGATGAAAAAACATTTCTAATAAATTTCAACTTAATAAATGAGTGATGTCTTGAAATATGAGTAGTACATGACACCAACTATCACATGATCATATCTGAGCCAACGGTTCTTTCTCTCTCTCTCTCTTGCTACAAAGAAGGAGGAGAAAAAGGCGGAGGAATCCTTCACTTTAAATGAGATTACGAAGATTTGTAAAATGTGGGAAACAGCATAAATTTTATAGAAAAGCACCACCCAAATAAGGCTGTAGCAGTGCAAGCAATGAATCTGTTTAACAACAATGCAATGTCACATTTCCACAAAAATCCTCAAAAGGAGGCAAAAGCAACTGTCAGTGGATGGGTTCCCTGTTTAAATTGCATGAAAAGAAAAAGATTCTGTTGAGCCAATAGATAGCAGTGATTCTGTTAGTGATAGTGAAAGTTGTCCTACACAATAACCCTCCTCTCTCTTGTCTCCCTCACACCAGCCACAAAAGTTTTCAAAGGAAAGTGCAGGTTAATCTGTTTATTTTTCTTTATTATTTTGTATTGTATTACAGTATGGTAATCTTTTTATGTGAATATTTTTGGGTTGTGGAATGAATCATCTGAATTTCCATAATTTCTTAAGGGGAAATTTGCTTGATATACAAGTGATTTGGATTACAAGCATGTTTCCAGAATGAATTATGCTTGCAAACCAAGGTTTTACTGTATTCTCAAATGTTTCTAACTCATTTGATATGTTCACAATTAAAAATAGACCTGTTAATTAAGAAAATATGTGAATGAAAAGGAAAACATTTTAAATAGAAACAGATCCTCTTGTGCCTACAAATAAACTGAATATTTACCTTTTTTTGTTTCCAAAAATGTTAGGCAATGTTCTTTCAGTGAAAGTGGGGACAAAAAACTACTTAAATAACCAAACATAAAATTAAAAGCTATTGGGTAGAATGGAATGGCTGTGGCCAACCAAGGCTAGGGTGAATGGATAAAATATAAAACAAAAACTAACTAAGTGAACAAATCAAATATAAATCAATCTATTAAAGGTGGCATCTAGGTCACTCAGTAAGTTGAGCATCCCACTTTGGCTCAGGTCATGATCTTGAGGTTCGTGGGTTTGAGCCCTGCATCAGCTCTGTGCTGACAGCTCAAGTTAGAACCTGTTTCAGATTCTGTCTCTCTCTCTCTCTCTCTCTCAAAAATAAAATAAAAACTTAAACAAATTCAAAAAATTAATCTATTAAAGGCATCTGAGGGGCGCTTGGGTGGCTCAGTCAGTTAAGTCTGACTTTGGCTTAGGTCATGATCTCACAGTTTGTGAGTTCAAGCCCCATGTTGGCCTCTGTGCTGACACCTTGGAGCCTGGAGCTTGCTTTCCTCTCTCTCTGTTCCTCCCCTGCTCACATTCTGTTTTTCTATCCCTCTCAAAAATAAATAAAGATTAAAAAATATTTTTTAAAGGCATATGAGAACTGCTGAAGAAACAGGAACTAGAAGAGTTAATACTCAAAAAAAGGGAAAATAATGGAGAGAAAAGTCCGATATTCTGTATTCTATAGCTGTGTGCATATGATAATTCTTAGTGTAGGCACAAAGATGAATACACTGGTTATGCACAGACAGAAAATTGATGTCAGAAAGACCAGCAGAGCTTCTGGTAGACTGAAATATAGAGTGATAAAATTGGAGATTAGAGGAGCTTCAAATACAGAGCTGTTTCGATCTCAAGTTATTTACCAAATTCTGAAACTATGTAATTATTGAGGCTAAAAACACAAGCAAAGAACTCTAAAAAGTAGAGCAAAACTTGTGTTAGTCTCTACTGTCAAGCAGACAATGATTAATTAGAATTTTAGACTTTCCAGGGAGAGAGGTCACAGCAAATGCACCACACTATCAGATGATAGCCCTGCAGGACTATGTCCTAAGAACAGAATTATATTAAACTTTTCCAAAGCTGAAAACCCAGCTCAACTCTCTGTGTTCAGTCAATGAGGACTTGAATGTTATGAATTAAAATCAAGAGAAAAAATGGAAAATAAAACAGACTCAAAATAACCCAGATATTGTAATTAGTAGATAAGGACTTTAGAGTAATGATGACTCAGGTTCAAGAAACAGAAAGAGATAAAAAAGAAGAAAAGGTAAAAAACAAAACAAAACAAAACAATTTTATTAGAGAATTCGAATCTGCAAAATGAATCAACTGGAAATAGTCAAACTGAGAGGCACAATATGGCAAACAAGAACTCAGTAGTGGGACTGGACATCTGGGGAAGATGGTGGAGTAGGAGGACCTTGTCCCATGGCTGTAACTAGGTAACACCCATATCAGTATAAATGCCCCAAGAAATGCTCAGAAAACTGGCAGAACAGACTCTCCACAGCCAAATGTACAGAAGAGACCACATTTAAGAGGGTAGGAAGGGCAGAGATGTAGTTGGTAGCTAAACAGACACGTGGGACTATCCCCAAGAGGGAAATATGCCTCAGGTGTAAGAATACCTATAAAAATCAGTCAAAGGATTAAAAAAATAAAAGAATGTAAAGTATGACACCACATACCTAAAACTTGGGGGGACAGAGAGAGGAGTAAAGAATGGGTTCAAACTTAAGTGACCATAAATTTTAATATAGACTGCTATAAGCATAAGATATTATATACACACCTAATGATAACCACAGATCAAAAATCAGTAATAGATAGGCAAAAAATAAAGACAAAGGAATCCAAGTATCTCACTAAAGAAAGCCAGCAAACTATGAGAGAAGAGAGAAAAAGAACAAAGGAACAGAGAACCGCAAAAACAACCATAAAACAAGTAACAAAGGGACAATCAATACATCCCTATCAATATTTACTTTCAATGTAAATTTACTAAATTCTCCAAACAAAAGACATAGGGTGACTCAATGGATAAAAAAGCAAGAGTCATCTATATGCTGCTTACAAAAGACTCACTTCAGACCCAAAGACACACACAGATTGAAAGGGATGCAAAGCATTTACCATGCAAATGGAAGTAAAAAGAAAGCTGGGGTGGCAATACTTATATTGGACAAAGTAGATTTTAAAACAAAGATTGTAACCAGAGACACAGAAGAACACTATAATCATAAAGGGAACAATCCAACAAGAAGATAAAACAATTGTAAATATTTATGAACCCAATATGAAGGCACCCAAATACATAAAGCAGCTAACAACAAACATAAAGGAAGTAATTGATAGTGATACAATAATAGTAGGGGACATGTACACCCCATTTACATCAATGGATAGACCATCCAAATAGAACATCAACAAGGAAACAGTGACTTTGAATGACAAACTGGAGCATATGGACCTAAGATATATAGTACAAACATTCTATCCTAAAACAGCATAATACACATTCTTTTAAAGTGCACATCGGACATTCTCCAGAATAGATCACATATTAGACCACAAAATAAGCTCTCAACAAATTAAAAAAGATAGAAGTTATACCATGTATCTTTTCTAACTACAACACAATGAAACTTGAAGTCAACCACAAAAGCCTAGAAAGAACCCAAATAAATAGAGGCTAAATAACATGCAACGAAACAATGAATAGGTCAACCAAGAAATCAAACAAGAAATAAAAAAAATACATACACACAAATGAAAATGAAAACACAACAGTCCAAAATGTTTGGGATACAGCAGAAGCTGTTCTAAGAGGCAAGTTTATAGCAATACTGGTCTACCTCACGAAGCAAGAAAAATCTCAAATAAACAACTTACACTTACACCTAAAGGAGTTAGAAAAAGAACAAACAAAACCCCAAACCAGTAGAAAGAGGAAATGATAAATATTAGAGTGGAAATAAGACATAAACTAAAAAAAACCAGTAGAACAGATCAATGAAACCAGGAGCTGGTTCTTTGAAAAGATAAAAAAAAAAAAATGATAATCTTTAGTCAGACTCATCAAAAAGAGTGGGGGACTCAAATAAATAAAATTATAAGTGAAAGCAGAAAAATAACAATTGACACCACAGAAATATAAAGGATTATAAGAGAATTTTATATGAATAAATTATATGCCAACAAATTGGAGAACCTAGAAGAAATAGATAAATTCCTAGAAACACATAACTTTACAAAACTGACTCTGGAAGAAATAGAAAGTTTGAACAGACCAATTACCAGCAATGAAATTGAATCAGTAATCAAAAACAAAAAACAAAAGTCCAGGACCAGATGGCTTCATGAGTGAATTCTACCAAACATTTAAAGAAGAGTTAATACCTATTCTTCTCAAACTATTCCAAAAAATTGAAGAGGAGGGAAAACTTCCAAATTCATTCTATGAGGCCAGCATTACCTTGATACCAAAACCAGATAAAGACACCACATAAAAAGAGAACTACAGGTCAGTATCTCTGATAAACATAGATGCAAAAATCCACAACAAAATATTAGAAAATTGAATCCAACAACACAATAAAAAAATCATTCACCACAATCAAATGGGGTTTATTCCCAGGATGCAAAGGTGGTTCAACATTTGCAAATCAATCAATATGATATAACATGTCAATAAGAAAAATGATAAAAACCATATGATCATTTCAATAATGCAGAAAAAATACTTGAGAAAGTACAACATCCATTCATGATAAAAAGCCTCAACAAAGTAGGTTTAGAGCGACATACCTCAACATAATAAGGAAAAACATATATGAAAATCTCACAGCAAACATGCTGAATGGGGAAAAACTGAGAGACAAGGATGCCTACTGTTATCACTTTTATTCCACATAATACTGGAAGTCCTAGCCATCTAGTCCTGGTCCAGCTGTCAGAAAAGAAAAAGAAATAAAAGGCATCCAAATTGGTGAGGAAGAAGTACAATTTTCACTACTTGCAGATGACATGATACTATATAGAAAACCCTAAGGACTCCATGAAAAAAATACTAACAATGATAAATGAATTCAGTAAGGATGCAGGATACAAAATCAGCATACAGAAATCTGTTGCATTTCTATACACAAATAATAAAATAGCAGAAAAAGAAATTAAAGAAAGAATTCCGGTTACAATTACACCAAAAAAAAAAAAAAATACCTAGAAATAACCTTAATCAAGGAGGTGGAAAAAGCTGTACTCTGAGAATTATAAAACACTGATGAAAGAAATTGAAAATGACAAACCAATGGAAAGATATTCCATGTTCATGGATTAGAAAAACAAATATTGTTAAAATGTCTATACTATCCAAAGCAGTCTACAGGTTTAATGCAATTCCTATGCCAATAGCATTTTTCACAGAACTGGAACAAATAATCCTATAATTTACATGGAACTGCAAAAGACCCCAAATAGCCAAAGCAATCCTGAAAAAGAACAACACTGGAAATACCATAACCCCAGATTTCAAGATATACTACAATATTTACTTACTGTAGTAATCAAAACATAATGGTACTGGCACAAATATAGACACATGAATCAATGGAATAGAATAAAGAGCCCAAAAATAAACCCATGCTTGTATGGTCAATTAATCTTTGACAAAGGAAGAAAGAATATCCAGTGAGAAAAAGACAGTCTCTTAAACAAATAGCGCTAGGAAAACTAGGATAGAATTGCAAAAAAAAAAAAAAAACCCCAAAAAACTGGACCACTTTCTTACACCATGCACAAAAACAAGCTCAAAATGGAATAAGGACCTAAACGTGAGACATAAAACCATAAAAATCCTTGAAGAGAACATAGGAAGTAACTTCTTTGACATCTGCCATAGCAACTTCTTTATAGATGTGTCTCCTGAGGCAAGGGAAACAAAAACAAAAATAAACTAATTGGACTTCATCAAAATAAAAATTTTCTGCACAGCAAAGGAAACAATCAATAAAACTAAAAGGCAACCTATGGAATGGGAGATTATATTTGCAAATGACATATTTGATAAAGGGGTTAGTATTAAAAATGTATAGAGAACTTATCAAACTCAATACCCACAAAATAAATAATTAAATTAAAAAATGGACAGAAGACATGAACAGACATTTCTCCAAAGAGGACATCTAGATGGCCAACAGACACAAGAAAAATGCTCATCATCACTTACCATCGGTGAAATGCAAATCAAAACTACAATGAGATATCATCTCACACATGTCAGAATGGCTAAAATCAACAAATAAGAAACAACAGGTATTGGGGAGGATATAGAGAAAAAGGAACCCTCTTGCATTGTTGGTGAGAATGCAAACTGGTGTAGCCACTGTGGAAAACAATATGGGGGGGAGGTTCTCAAAAAGTTAAAAATAGAACTACCCTATGATACAGTAATCACACTACTGTGTATTTACCCAAAGAATACAAAAACACTAATTTAAAGGGATACATGCACCCCTGTGTTTATAGCAGCTTTACAATAGCCAAGATATGGAAGCAGCCCAAGTGTCTATTGATTAATGAATGGATAAAGAAGAGTGGTATATATATATATATATATATATATATATATATATATATATATGATGACTAAGATTATCTATCTATCTATCTATCTATCTATCTATCTATCTATCTATTATTCAGCCACAACAAAGAATGAAAATCTTGCTTAGTTGGTTGAGTGTCCGACTTCGGCTCAGGTCATGATCTCCCAGTTTGTGAGTTCGAGCCCTGCGTCGGGCTCTGTGCTGACAGCTCAGGGCCTGGAGCCTGCTTCTGATTCTGTGTCTCCTTCTCCCTCTGCCCCTCCCATGCTCATGCTCTGTCTCTCTCTGTCTCTCAATAATAAATACACGTTAAGAATAAAAAAAGATCAGATCTTCAAAAGAGCAAAAATAACAAGAGAAACAGGAGATATAGGAGTGACAGCTCTAAAGTGCTTAAAGAATAAACCAAACAAGCAAAATTTCCAACCCAGAATTCTATCCTAGGGAAAATATCTTTAAAAATAAAAATATTTTTTAGAAGTTAAGCTTGAGAAAATTAGTCATTAGCAGGCATGTCTTAAAAGAAATATCTGGGGTGCCTGGGTGGCTCAGCTGGCTGAGTGTCCATCTTCGGCTCAGGTCATGATCTCACGGTCCGTGAGTTCAAGCCCCGTGTCAGGATCTGTGCTGTCAGCTCAGAGCCTGCAGACTGCTTCAGGTTCTGTGTCTCCCTCTGTCTCTGCCCCTCCCCCACCCATGCACACTCTCTCTCTCTCTCTCTCAAAAATAAATGAACATTAAAAAAATAAAAAAAAAAGAAGTATCAACAGAAGTTCTTTATGCAGAAAGGAAATTATTTTAGACAGAAACATGGGAATGGGAGGTATAGGAGCCCAGGAAATAATGAATAGATGGATAAATATAATTGAATATTGATTGTTCAATATGATAATAATGTCTTTGGTATTTAAAAATATGTACAATTAAAATGCATGAGAGTAATAACAAAATATGGGAGGAATAAATATAATTAAACCGTTGAAGATATTAGGATTATCAGGAAAGCCAAAAAAATTGTAATAACTTGAAAATCAGTCAATGGTACTGATGTATTTTGGCCTATAATCACCCAAAGAATTTATAAGTAATGCATAATTGACTTAATATGGAGAAAATGTAAAAATTTTTGATTAATCCAAATAGAGGCAAGAACAGAGAGAAAGGTGATATATAAAAACAGTCGAATTAAGTGGAAAATGAGTAAGATATAAAGATAATCATGTGGCAATGTCATTACAGGTAAATGGACTCAATTCTCCAAGTAGAAGACTAAGTAAGATTATCAGACTAGTTAAACAAACAGAGGAACTTATCTATATGCTTTTTATAATAGATAAACCATAAATATAAGGACAGAATTGTTTAAAAATAAAACAAAGGAACTAGATGTACTTTGCAATCAATAACAAAAAAATTGTGTACTAATATAAGACAAAGTAAGCATTAATAAAAATGCATTTGTAGAGATAAAGTGGGATATTTACAAGTGACAAAAGGGTAAAAGGAACGTATAAGATATACAGAAAGGTATAAGGCCCTAAATCTTTACTCATCCAATTTTATAGCTTCAACATACATAAAACACACATTTACAGAGCTAAAGAGAGACATAGAGAAATCCACAATCATCCCTGGGGACTAAAGCAGCTCTCTAGATATGTAATAAAATAAACGAAAAAAAAAATCCGTAAAGATTTAGATCTGAAAGCCGATGAACACAATGGATCTTTTTGACGTAACATAGAAGACTACACCTAATAAGAACAGAATAAAAATACCTTCCAAGTGAAAATATAATATTTACAAAAATTGACCATGTGATAAGTGATGAAGCAAATTTCAAAAGATTGAAATAATTAGGAGTATGTATTTTTACCTCAGTGGAATTAACCTAGATATCAGTAACAAGAAATAAACTAGAAAATCACGAACTGCTTGAAATATAAGCCATATACTCATATACTTATAAATATAGCACAATGATAAAAAATAGGAAATATTTCAAAGTAAATCATAATGAAGATGCAACATTTCATAACAAATGATGATTCCATGAAAGAACACTGATGATTCTCACAAGCATTATGCTGAGCAAAAGAAGACAGACAGACACAAAAGAACACTGTGTGGTTTCATTTACATAAACATAAAAGTTCATAAACAGGCTAAACTCATCACTGATGTTAGAATTTAGAATGGCTCTCTCCTGGGGTGGGGAGTGGGTGTTTACAAGGCATTACTAGGAAAGCTGTTGGGAAGCTGGTAATATTCTATTTCTTGATTTAGATGCTGGATGTTTTCACTTTGTGAAAATTCAAGTTATACATTTAGAATGTGTGCACTTAAATTTTTTTTAATGTTTCTTTATTTTTGAGAGAAAGAGACAGAGCACAAATGGGGGAGGAGCAGAGAGAGAGGGAGACACAGAATCTGAAGCAAGCTGCAGGCTCTGAGCTGACAGCACAGAGCCTGACACAGGGCTCGAAGACACAGGGCTCGAACTCACCAACCGAGAGATCATGAACTGAGCGGATGTGGGACTCTTAACCGACTGAGCCACCCAGGCGCACCTAGAATGCGTGCACTTTTAAAATCCATATTTTACTTCATTTAGAACCTTGTTTTTTTTTAAAAAAAGCACAGTCAACTTCAAGGTGAATGTAGTCTCATTGAGTGCATTCTTGTATTTAAGAGTCATCAATACTTTCAGTTAAGTTTGAAGGGAAGGAGCTACAAAATGCCACAGCCAGTAGAAACTGTGGCCCTGAAGTAAATGGGTAATTGTTTCAATTCTGTGCCTAAATGGAGACATATAACTGTAAGACATCCCCCAGAAAGCAGTTATTCTGTCTTAGTAACTATCTATGTTTTATACAATCTCTAAAATAGTCCTTCATTGTCAAATGGGAGAACAGATGCATGTATACACATTGGATTACCATGGTTTTAACTGAGACACAAAGGTTGAGGAACATTTTTTCCTTCTCCTGCAAATATCTAAAATGTTTCACTTTGAACTTAACCAAAGGAGGTTTAACAAATGATGGGAAAAGAAGTGTTATTATATCTGATCTAAGAATTACTGATAATATTGACCATAAAGTAGAATATGTTGTTATACTTCCACTAAAATTTTAAAATTAACTCTCACTTAAGAATAACAGTATGTTTTTAAACAGGGCTGCTTAGGCTGAATAATCATGCCCATATCCATTTGGTGATACCAAATATTGACCTGGTCACTAATATAGATGGAATCAAGCTATCATTCTTTCCCTAGTGAAGATGGCTATTTTATTTGCCATATTTATCCTCCACCTGTGTTAAACAAATACATGTTTATTAATTAATTCCAATGCCTATTATGTACCTTGCCATGTTTGGTGCTGGAAATATAATAAAGAATAGGATAGGGGCACCTGGGTGGTTCAGTTGGTTGGGCATACAACTCTTTCTCAGTTTTGGCTCAGGTCATGAACTCACAGTTTGTGGGTTTGGCCCTGTGTCCAGCTGAACACCAATAGTACACAGCCTGCTTGGGATTCTCTCTCTCCCTGTCTCTGCCTTCCCCTGTTCTCTCGCTCTGTCTCTCTCTCAAAGTAAATAAATAAACTTAAATTGAAAAAAAATAGGATAGATACCGCTCTAATCCTCACAAAAGTTATAATCCAGTCTGACAGAGACACAAGAAATTTATCATATACATTGAAAAATAGGAAATTTTGTTTATCAACCAGATGTTATACTCAAACCCTCAGCTCTGTGTCCTCTCTTACAGGTGAGAGATGTTGTGTACTCTGCTGTTAAATATAAGATTTGTGAGTTCACAGTCAAAACTATGAAGTCCTTGGGCATCTGGGTGGCTCAGTTGGCTGAGCATCTGACTCTTGATTTCAGCTCAGGTCATGATCTCAGGATCATGGGATCAAGCCCCACATTGAGCTCTGTGCTGAGGGTAGAGCCTGCTTAAGATTCTCTCTCTGTCCCTCTGCCCCTCTCCCCTGTTCATGCACGTGCTCTCTCTTCCTCTCTGAAAGAAAAACAAAACAAAACAACTCTCCCCCAACAAAAAAACCCAAAACAAAACAAAACAAAAAAACCCTATGAGGTCCTTTACTATGAAAAGAGTAGTAAGGGAGTACCTAGGTGGCTCAGTCAGTTAAGTGGCCAACTTTGACTCAGGTCATGATCTCATGGCTTCTGAGTTCGAGTGCTGCATCAGGTCTGTGCTGACAGTTCAGAGCCTGAAGCCTGGTTTGGATTCTGTGACTCTGTCTCTCTCTTCCCCTACCCCACTTGCGCTCTGTCTCTGTCTCTCTCTCTCAAAAATAAACATAAAATTTTTTTTTAATTAAAAAAAAAAAGAGTCGTAAGATATCTGGAGACTCCTAGTAAATAGTGGACATGGGCCATTGACCATTAAGTATGTTTTAAGGAGTTAATTGCTTTTTTAAAAAATGTATTTTTATTTTATCATAGTTTTATATAAGCATAGTTTCAAGGTGAATAGTTCCATACAGTTTATTATAAAAAATATTCTCCCACCAGCCTTCTTCTCTCCCACTACATCTTTCCTGCTGCTTTTGGGCAATGATTTTAAATTATTAAGCTCTTTATTGCTTTTTTCTTATTTAGTTATTATTAATTATTATTATTATTATTATTATTATTATTATTATATCTTGTATCTTTGTTTATAGGGTTAAAAATTGCAGATACATTTGAGGCTCTAGAATATTCCTTTCCAAACCCATTCTTCTCCCTGTCTCCCCAGATTTAATTGCCACCATGTATTTTACGCTTACTGTTTTCTTGCAAATTTGTATGATTTTGCTCTATAACTATATATGCCATAAAGAATATATATTATAGTTTTATAAGAGTGTTATATTATTTGCTGTAACACTGCAATACTGTAATTTTTCCAGCTATATCTAAGTACAGTTGACATGTAACATTGTGTAAGTTTAAGGTATATAGTGTGTTGATTTGATTTACTCATATATTGCAGAATGAATTACCACCATAGCCTTACCTAACACTTCTATCATGTCACATAATTGCCATTTCCTTTTTGTGCTGGAAACATTGAACATGACTCACTTGGCAACTTTCAAGTATATAGTACGGGATTTTAGCTATGATCATCATGTTGTACAATAGATCCCCAGAATATATTTCTCGTATACCTGAAAGTTTGTACCCTTTGACTAACATCTTTTACATTTCTTCACCTCCACCCCCCAACCCCAGCCCCTGGTAACCACCACTCTGCTCTCTGTTGCTAAGAGTTTGGCTTTTTTAGATTTCACTTATCATTGATTTCACACAGTATCTGTCTTTCTCTGTATGACTTATTTCACTTAGCATGACGCCTTCAAGTTTCATCCAAGTTGTTGCAAATGGTAGGATTTCCTTCTTTCTCATGTTTGGATAATATATATATATATATACACACACACTATATAGTATATACTATATATACTATATATAACTATATATATATACACTATATAGTATATACTATATATACTATATATAACTATATATATATACACACTATATAGTATATATATACTGTAAATACTATATATACTATATATATACTATATAGTATATACTATATATAGTATATACTATATATATACTATAAATACTATATATACTATATATATACTATATAGTATATACTATATAGTATATATATAGTTGTATATATATATACATATATATATACATACCTATATATATATATATATGTATATATACACACACACACACACACACACACACACACACACATAAGCCATATCTTCTTTATTGGTTCATCCACTGGTGGACACAGTTTATTTACATATCTTAGTTTTTGTGAATAATGCTGCAAAATGTGGCAGTACAGATGACTTTTTCAGATCCTGTTTTCATTTCTTTTGGATATATAATCAGAATTGAGATTGCTGGACATATGGTAGTTCTATTCTTAAATTTTTGAGGAAACTCCATACTCTTTTCTATAGTGGCCACATCAATCTACATCCCCACCAACAGTGCACAAGAGTTCCCTTTTTTCCACAACCTTGCCAACATGTATTATCTCTGACTTTTTGATATTAGCCATTCTAACAGGTGGGAGGTGATATCTCACTGTGGTTTCAGTTTGCATTTCACTGATGATTAGTGATGTTGAACAGCCTTTCCTGTACCTGTTGGGCACTTGTATGTCTTCTTTGGGAACATGTTTATTGAGTTCCTCTGCCATTTTGAAATTAAATTGTTTGGTGTTTTGCTATTGAGTTGTAGGAGTTCTTTATATATATTGGATATTAAGTAGAAACTTTTTGGTTTGATGTAGTCCCACTTGTTTATTTTTGCTTGTATTGCCTTTGCATTTGGTGTCATTAACTGTGTGAAAATAAATAAAAACCTGAATTTCAAATGCTTCTTTCATTACATTGCCTTTCTGGAAGAAAATTTCATTCTTTAAAAATGTTTATTTATTTATTTATTTATTTATTTATTTATTTAGAGAGAGTGAGCAGGGGAGGTGCAGAGAGAGGGAAAGAGAGAGAAAATCCCAAGCAGGCTCCGCGCCATCAGCACAGGCTCAATCCCACGAACCCTGAGATCATGACCTGAGCTCAAACCAGGAGTTGGACACCTAACCGACTGAGCCACCCAGGCGCTTCTCCTTTTTTTCTAAGTCAATTATTTGGATAAACTTAAATAAATCAATTTTTCCAATACAGTATCATAAATATTTGACTACTAATATTGCAACACCAATCATTGCTCAAAATGGTTATAATAATTTATGATTGCTTATGCTGCCAGACATGTTCCACTAAGATTCTAAAAAAGAAGAAGCCTGGAAACAATTTCAGAATAGATTATATATTGTGAATATCATTAATAATGGTAAGAATGAAAAACAAATTGTGTTGTGAAGACATGGTTCTTTCCTTTTATGGTCAACATGTAAAACTTTCTGGTGCTGCACCAGGTTAACATTAAGCCCATTATTGCACATTAAAAATAAGAAATTTCTCCCTGCTAGCACATAAGCACCTGCAAGGGCACAGCCAAGGCTTTGTGTTGTTTATCAGCAGGAGAGACTCTCTTCACAGAACAGCTGCCTGACATGCAATACAAACTGTGCCTCCCTTGTGCTTTGAAAAAGATGATGTCTGTGCTGCAAGGACAGGCACACAATGACGGGAGTTTGGGCTTGCGGTTGCTTTGGCCAAATGACAGATCTTCACTGGTGAAAAATGGATATACCCAACCTGCTCTGTATCATAAATAAACTCAGAAAACTGTGTTTGAGATGCATAGGTTGACATTCTGCTTAGTTTTTATTTGCTTCAGTGGAAAATATGACACTCAATGCTGTTTTGTTTTTATTGACCAAATTGAGATTTTCCATCCTGCTATCCGTTTTCTCCTCCCTCTTCTCTCCCAAGGACAAATTTAAGCAAATTTCTCAGTGATTTATATTACTGTATGGTCTACAGTACTGCTCCATGGAAATATTTTTATATATGTGAAGTTTTTATTTGTTGTTGTTTACTTGTTTTCACTATCTCCAGAATGTGAAATTGACTGTCATGGAACTGAGAAGATTTAATTTAATGTCCAGAAAGGTCTAGTCAAGTTGAGACAACCTCATGGGTAGGAGTTTGAAAATCTATCTTTTACTCTAGTACATTGAACTCATTTTTGAAGAAGCATTAAAGAAGTATAAAGCTTTACTGATCATACAAATTCTCTTCTTAGTTTCTGATTTCTATTTTAAAAATATGGAGAAAGTGTCTTTTATTAAAATACATATGATGTAAGGTTTTGTTTGTTTCTGTTTTGTTTTAGGACAGACTCATAGACTTTTTTCCCAAATTTCTAATAACTGGTAGAATTCATAAACACCAGAGATATCAGTCTCCAAAGCTTAAATTACAAGCATTCTGACTCTAGGGTTGTTAGATAAAATACAGAGAATCCAGTAAAATTTGAATTTCAGATAAATAATGAACATTTTTTAGTATAAGTACATTCCAAACATTACATTTTTTATCTGCAAAATCTGTCAACCCTACTCTGTGACACTGTTTTTAACAAAAGATATCTTGGGTGTCAATGGCTCAAATACTATTAACTACAACTTTCAGAAGCACAAAAAACACAGTTATTTATGTGTCTCAAAAGAAACTTTAAAACTTTGGTAAGGTCTTTCATTTTGTTTGTCTTGCACTTTACTGCTTCAAATCTACATTTTATTCAGCACGCCACACTAGTAGTTTATGGGGCCATCATAAAGAAAAATAGGTGGGTGTGCTGATAGGCAGTCTGGTGCAAGATTCAGTATAATTATAGCTGCATGGTTTATGAAATCAGCTTCTATTTAACATATGTCTTTTCTTTCACATGTTAATGATGAAGATGAACAATGATTAAGGAAAAACTGTTATCGTTAAGAAGATAATCTACTACACTGATATTGGAACCAATGGATCTGGGTTTTAATCCCAGCTCTAACATATTTTAACTATATTGCTTTGGAGGAGTTACTTAACCTCCCCATGCCTCTGTTCCCACCTGTTAAATGAAGGTGAAAATGGTGCTTGTCTCATATGTAATTACCTCATAAGATTTGATATGCTAATGTATACAAATGCTCATAGACCTATATGCAACATAGAGTTGATGCTATGCAAGTGTTTGTTGTTGATATTTTTTTTTGCTTTCTATGTGCAATTAGTGTATCAAGATTTTTATACAAATATTACCAAATTTAATCTTTAGAACAATCATCCAAAGTTAATTTTATTAACACATTTAATAACATTGTATAATTTGCCTAGTTAATAAAGACAGGACTCAATCAGAATGTTATCTTATAATCTGTTGATCACACACACACACCCACACACACACTTCTCCCAGGATATGAGGGTCTCTTTGCAGGCCATGTTCTACTAGTGACCTAACTAAGTCTGTAAAATGAATGCTATTTACTAAGTCATAGTATTGACTGATTCTACTGCCTTTTTCTTCCCTTTGTCAAAGCAAAATTTATGAAATCCCAAGATCCTGCAACCTACCTTTTCCTGGGCTACTGCTTTTGCTTGGTATATTTACCAAGTAATCACATTTGCAGTTCTGTTACTTAGAAAGTGCTGAGACTTCTCTTAATAATGAATAATCCTTAATTAATGCTTCCTGACATTTGACCGGGGCTACTTTTGGCTATATGCCAATTTACTTTATCATTCATGGATGCACATTCAGAAGCATGAATGCAAACGTGCACATGCATGTATATGTTAAATTTATTGTTCAATTTAGCAAGAAACTGCTTACAAGTTATCTGATGACATAGATTTCAAGAAAACAGCAAAAGAGAAATGTACACTCACATGTTGGATGGTGAAGTGATGACGAATATGGAGAAAACATTTGGGAGAATTCAGCGAGCAGAGATAGATAAGGGAGTTGCATATTAGTCAAATGAAAATAAAGGAAGTTATTGAAACTGTGCAAACACAATGAAGCACATTGAAGCCTAGTTTTAGAAGGATGAGAAACTCAATTTTTTTTAAAGATAGGTTTATTTGCAAATTGCCTGCTTTTGCAGTATGCTTTGAGTTTCTCAAAACACTGTGAGGAAGACATGTGATCCTTAGTGATATTTCATGAAGATTCATTTCTTCTTATCTCCACTTACTTAATCTCTTATAGATGTTTCCATTGCTTCTCTCTACTTCAAAACAATAGCACTTACCACCTCCTTGCTCTGGATAAAACTACCCCTCCCAACTTTCTCCCTGGCCCTTTAAATCTCCTCTCTCTTTACTGCAGCCAGTATTCCTTTGTTAACACCCTCCCCCCCACCCCGTCCCAGCCTCTAGTTTATGCATAACACTCAGTAATGTCCTATCATACCCAGTCCTCAGTGGACACAAGATGGGGGGAGAAACTGTACAGGCAAAATGAGGACCGTCTTGAAGAAGGGGAGGGAAGAAAGGCCAGGAACATTCAGATACTAATTCTTCCTTTGCTTTTCTTTTCTGCTGCTACACTTGAAACACTTTGAAGACACGTCTAAGGCAAAATTATTTCAAGTATCATTGCAGAAATGAAGTAAATACAATTTATATTTTTATCCACTCTACTAAGTGGCTATATTTGTTATACTGAATCCACCCAAGTATCAGCTATTTATGACACTGATCCTTTTTCTTAGTCTCTCTTTCTCTGTCTCCTTTTCCCTCTTATTTCTCTCTTTCTCTGTCTCCTTTTCCCTCTTATTTCTCTCTTTCTCTCTCTCCTCCCACTCTCTCTCACAGACACACAGACACATAGACACACAAACAGATCACACACACACACACACACACACACACACACACACACAGTTCTCTTCTGGTTTACATTTGAAGCTAACCAATGCGCCCAATTTATTTTTCATTGTTGATCACAGACAAATGATCTCTTAACCAGTTTTAATCTTTCATTTGTAGGAAGGTTGCTGTCTGAAGAATAGTATCAAATCACCAACTATAATAGAGATATTGCAAGAGGGTCAAATATGGGATTTATAATGATGTATTTCTTATAGTTTAATATTTAGTGATGGCTTGAAATAAAAGATGCGCAATATAATAAAGAATTTATTTTTTATACTTTTATGGTAAACAACAGCTCAACACTAGTAAATTAAAGATTTAATGTTTGTAATGTGGGATACAAGAAAAGTAAGTGGAGAAATTTTGATGGACAGAGAGGGTTATAAAATATAAATATTAATAATAACAATAATAGCCACTGTTTATTGAGTACTGGCTTTCTGCTGGAAACTGGGAAAAGCTTTAAGCATACAGTATCTAATTTAACCTTAAATCAATACTGATAGAGGAACTGTTATCCCATTTATAGAGGGAGGATCTGAGGTTTATATGGATTAGCTGCCCATCATCTATCAAAGAGTGAAATTGCAGAACTAGAATTCAAATTCATTTCTACCTAATCTATTATTGTGCTTTAAACTTTATGGTAAGTGTGCATGTGAGTGTGTGTGGGTGATATATGTATACATACTTATGTATATGCAAAGACACATAGTAATTTCTCCCATAGGCAGTTTGTGATTTCAGATAAGATGTTCAGGAGGTGAGGACAGCTTTCTGCAAGGGTATGGGATAGATGGTCATAGCATAACTAGTCACAGAAATGTGTTTGGAGGCTGGAGGATTAAAGAGTAAAGGAAGGGCAACTTCACAGTGGATTCTCTCATGTGTAGCAGTTCATCGTTATCTTTGCTATCCTTTCCCTGATGCCTTCTCTTACGGTTTCATCTACTTATTTCCTGTGAGTATATTATTTTAATTTTCATTGATTCATACTTGAGTTCTCCTTTTTCCCTCTCTTCACATCTGCCTTCAGTGTTGAGTGTCTTCATTAACTGCTATGTCTGCCCATCAATGGATTGTGGTAAAACAGAAGGATATGTGCAGGAAAGTAAACATCATTTCACAAGTGGTCTCACCTTTGAAGGTCTGTGCAGAGTATCACAAAATTCCCAGACACTGAGGACTGGTGCCTGTGGTTTATGCACAGCCTAAGAGACCCTCATTCCTGAAAGAATGAAATAGGGGAGCAGGCTGGTCATGCTTTAACACAAACCTTGTCTAACACTATTTGGTACTATGAATAGTGCCTGATTTTCATTAGTCTCGGACGCCTCTTATATGAACATCAAATAGCTGAATGTGTCCCTAAACTTCTGACATGAGGATGGGCCTATAATTCTATATTATACATTCTCTTGGAGGTATGTCCAGGGGCCAAAGCACTGCATGGAAAGTTAGGCACATTGGTTTAGGTTTCCAGCTTGGTGCACAAATGATGGGATTATGGAATCACTCAGGGTTTTGACTTCCCACTGATAATAGGAAAACATCAGCATGACATCCCACATATGCTGAGTACCCAGAAGTCATTACAGGATGCAGTGGGTTTTACAGCATTTAGACATGGTCACTAGTCTTCCAAATGTACTATTTAGTGGGGAGACAGGCCGACCACTGGAGAGGTGGAACGCTATAAATGGGTATGCTAGGGGTTCCCATCAGTTGCAATCCTGAGAAGGGCTTGATGGCAGGGATAATTTACATTGTTGTCACAAACTTCATTCCATACAATGGGGCCTATTTTATCTTGCATAGAGAGCTTTCCTGCAGTCTGGAAAGCATCCTAATGATTACACAGAACATGTTTGTTATTTTCAATAATGTTCCAATACGTAGTGTTGTAAACATAATAGAATATCCAATATAACAAGTATTGTTTTCTCATTTGCTTATTTCATGGCTGAAGGTATCAATAGAGAAGAATCAAAACTACACATCAATTCTACAACTCTGGCTCTTCCTTTGTTTTATCTCCAGTGTGTAGGCCAACTTAGCCCTGACAAAGTGAATTACACAGGGAGAAACAGAAATTCTAGAATAAGGGCTGTTGAACCTCAGTGGGCATTAGCATCGCTTGGAGGGCTTTATACACACAGTTCTCTATGCTCCACCCCAAGAATTTCTGTTCCCATAGACCCAGAGTCAAAGCCCACAGTCTGTAATTCTAACAACTTCCTGGGAGATAGTGGTGTTGCTTTTCTGGGAACTATCCTTGAAGAACTATTGCCTTTAAATATATGAAGAAAATGGAAAAGATGCTTTCGTGCTGGAATGTTCTGCCTTCTTTCCAAAAAAGTGAATAAAGAGGAAGGAACAAATGTCCAATTTAGAAAAGAATTCTTTGTTCTTTTAGGGCAATATTAACTATGATGGGAAATCAGAGTTCGGAATTATTTCCTTTGAAGATATCCTCTAGTGCTTATGTTTACTTATTCAGAAAGAAGTGTTTCATTTTTTCCTTTTCAACTAACTCATTTTTACTATAGTGACGTATTTTAAGGAAAGTGATAGATATCATAACACGTCATACATACTAAATTACATATCTATAAATGTGTAAGAACACTAAAATTATTATACCTGAGAAAGTTAACAGTAATTACTTCTTATAACCTAATCTTTGTCCCAAATTCAAAAATTTTATTTATTTATTTAAAAATTTTTAACGTTTATTTATTTATTTTTTTAACTTTTTTTTTTTTTTTTTTTTTTTTTTTTTTTTTTCAGACAGAGAAAGACACAGCATGAACGGGGGAGGGGCAGAGAGAGAGGGAAACACAGAATCGGAAACAGGCTCCAGGCTCTGAGCCATCAGCCCAGAGCCCGAGGCGGGGCTCCAACCCGCTGACCGCGAGATCGTGACCTGAGCCGAAGTCCGACGCCTAACCGACTGAGCCACCCAGGCGCCCCTATTTATTTTTGAGACAGGGAGAGACAGAGCATGAACGGGGGAGGGTCAGAGAGAGGGAGACACAGAATCCGAAACAGGCTCCAGGCTCTGAGCTGTCAGCACAGAGCCCAACGTGGGGCTCGAACTCACGGACCACGAGATCGTGACCTGAGCTGAAGTCGGCCACTCAACCGACTGAGCCACCCAGGCACCCCCCAAATTCAAAATTTTTAATATTATCCCTAAAATGTCCTTTTCAGCTGGTTTGTCAATAGTAGGATCTAATCCAGGACAACATATTTCATTTCAGAGTTGTGTCATTTAATTTTTTTTTTTAGTTTAAAAGAGTTTTCTTTTTCATGACACTGACTTGCCAAAAGTAAAGGATCATTTATCCTGTAGAATATGCTATTTTTCTGAATTTGTCTTGCATGCTTTTGGAAAGGCTTGGTTAAATCACAGTAAACAATTTGGTAGGAGTAAATACTAGCTTTTGTCATGTATCCCATACTGTATTACATCATGGGACACACATTTGGGTTTCTGGCCAATTACATTGCTTTGACTGTATATATTAGTGACTTCCTAGTCATTCATTATAATATTGCATTTCTCTTTGCTTCCAGAAAGTAATCTGTATGCTGGTAGTTTGGTGCTACAAGGATGTCTGATCCCTCAATACATTTTTACCTTATGGTTTTAATACCACTTTGATAATTCTTGACAAAATCAACAATTTCATTAAAGCTTACAAAGTGATAATTTGTTAATTCTATCACTCCTTCTACATATATTAGCTGGAATTCTTTTTACAACTAGAGCTTTTGCTTTCAACTGAGGCTTCTTGACCACCTTAAGATGTATGCTCCACTGGAAAGCTTAATATTTCTCATAATACGCCAATTTTCAAAGCAAGTAACTGGTTTAATTAAATATCTTAAATATTGACAAGTCAGACATTCAAGTTCCTCTGGAAAGCATCACTAAAAATGCATTGATTTTCACAGAGTAAATGTGATTCAGTTGCCTACCATTATTTTGAAAATGTATTCACCTGACAGGAGTAAGCTGTCAAGAAGTAGTGAGCTGAAGACCAAAAGGACAATTTATTATGACAGGAAACAGGTGACCACTCTGCCAAGAAAACTCAAGGCCTCAGATTTTCTTGTTAGTGATTTCTGAGTAAAGCATTCAAGGAAGATGCACCCAACCAGTAAAGTGCTGACAAGCAAGAAGCCTTTGCTTTGAAAGGCATTCATTTCTACATGAATTAATAAAGCCAATCCAGATTGGGGAAGAGTAGTCAATAATTCTTATTAATAGAAATAGTAAAAAATAAAAAGTGTCAGGGAAATAAGAAAGCTTTAAAGAGGATATAATCTTTGCACTGTTTGAGCCTATTTTGGGAATGGTGATGGTGGAAGAAATGCTGTTCTTTATTGTACTTATAACCATGCTGAGTTTGCGAAAGGAAAACAGACTAAAGTCATTAGATGAATGTAGCAAGGCACTTAAATGTAAACACAAGGGGGGGAATGATTTATAGGGAAGGCTTCAGCATTTTATTCTATCTCATGGAATTTATTTTTAAAACACCCTAAAAAACAAGCAAACAAACAAACAAACAAAAAACTCAAAAACTGAAAAAACCCAGCACTGCAGAATTAGAAACCATTTCCTGTTACTTCATGTTAAAATAAAATTAAGTGTCATGTTATTTTGGTAAGGCCGCTGGTGATAGTCATAGTCATAGTTTTTAACTATGTAGGCCCAAGTAGTTGAACTTCTAGTAGATGTTTTAGAGTTGTCTCTCTTGGATGTTGTCACCTCTTCTTTTTGTACAAGTCTTGGTCAAAGACATTTACATCTTTGTAAAGAGATTTCTGTGCCCTGATAGTCTGAAAATAGTTACCATGGGATGTGTCGATGTAAACATAGAGTCCTCCCTCTCCCTTTCTCCCTCTGCTGAAGAGCCACGTATTCCCTGGGAAGTCACACAGAACTCTGGACTGGATGAGGTTTTAATAGAAAATGCCATTAGCTTGGATCATATGCATTTCTAGACCATTGGCCTTGAACTCCTCCTGCTATATTGCCCTTAAACCCAAGCCATGCTGATATCTTTCATTTCTTCTAATGTTCTCATGTCTGTTCTCTAGTTCTGAAGTGAGTACCATTTTTCCAGAAATATGTGCAAAAGTAATACCCTCAGAATTTTCTAGGTTGAACTTCCTGAACACACAAGTTTTGTCAGTGTAAAGAGTTGACAGACAATGGTATCTTGCAGAAGAATAGTAAAGATAACATTATTTCTTATTCCACAAATATTTACTCAATACTTACTATGCAGCATGAAACAATAATGCTTAAACAGTCAAAAACGTTGTCTGTTCTCTACTACCTGTCTTATTCACAGATCATGACCATCTAAAGCAATTAAGTTGATAAAGATAGAAGAATGTTTTTGCTCTTGTAGGTGGGGTTTTCCATTTAACCTTTGTCACATTCAAAGAGTAAGATCTAAAATGTTTCCAAGTCTCAGCTTATTGTCAGTTATATAGGCCTTTTGAATCTTTGTATCATTCACATTTTTATACTTATTTATAGCAAAGAACTTATGATATGGCATAATTTCATTATAAAAAATCTAGTGATTCATGTTGTTCCTTGTTAAATTCAGTTCCTTGGTTATGCTTTATCTTTCATTCAAGGTTCACATTTGCCTTTGAGACTATTACCTTTGGTTTGAAGACAAGAGAAAAAGAAAATAGGAGACACTTTGTGCCTTTGTGCAAAGGATTCTTTGAGTACAATAATAAATTGATAATTTTGAACCCTGCAGTTGTTTTAAGAACAATTTTTTCTCAGGTCTATAAAAATAAGAAAAAGAAGTGTTACCCCTGGTAAGATTTTGAAATCAATTAGTTGTATCTTACAGCCAATGATGTTTTTTGTTGGAGGTTTTGATGTGTGAGTTATGTCAACTTCAAAAGGAAACTTCTGTAGTGTGGGATGAAATATCATTTTAAGAATTTTAATTCTCTTTCAGTTCAGAACCAGAGGCAATTGTACTTAATATTCTCTGCATTGGCAAAGTCTTTGGTTTTAGACAGCCATGACTGTTAAAATTAAGAAAGTTTAAATGAGAGTTGGAATTGTATAGGGTTTTTTACACAAAGATTGTGATCTTCCTAAATTCTTGTTCCTTCATTAAAAAGGGGGAAAGTTTCAACATTTTCTAAACCTTGGGTAAAAAGCAATATACAGTTAAAAAGGAGTTAAGATGGCAGAGTAGTAGGAAAACCTTATTCCTCCTTCATCCCTCGAACACAGCTAGGTAATTATTAAATGATTCTGAACACCCAGGAAATCAATCTAAGGACTGACAGAACACACTACACAACTAGAGGGAGAAAAGAGGCCATCTCACGGAAGTTATAGGGTACAAAGACATGATTTGGGGAAGAAAAGAATCATGGGTACTGTGGAAAGGAGAAAGCCTTGATCACAGAGACAGTAGAGAGATAGAGAAAGAAAGAGAGAGAAGGAGGGAGAGGAAGCAGTACACAGGGGATTGCACAAGAAAAACACTTTCCAAAACCATTGGCTGGGAAAATAAGAGGGGATGATTATTGCAAGTTTTTACAAGTAGTGGAGCTGAAAGTCTGAATATGTAGAACTCCGTGTCATCGCCTGGGTTGAGCCTGGCAGGCATAGTGGTACTCCTGTGTAGAAGGAGGGCAGAGGCCGAGGAGTGGACAGCATGCTCTGAGGATCCCCTGGTCTGTGCGGGGAGAGACAGTTCACCTTTTTGGAGTGCATTTGGTAGAGGTGGCACTGTCTCTCAGGGGACAAAAGAGCCAGCAGGCTACATTGGGCTGCCCTGTTCATTAGCATATGAGCAGAGACACCTGCTGAGGGCAGGTAACCTGGATGCCACCTTTTTGTTAAACTTTACCATAAAATCCAAGCTCCCGTGCTGTCGTGAGATTTTTTTTTCTGGTACAAATTAGTACTAGCCACAGCTAGTGAGACCCTCTTCCAGGGGTTCAGTGCGTGTTTGTGCCACATCTCATCTCTAAAATTTGGAGTTTTGAAATCCAGCCATGTGTCTGATATAACACACAGGAGCACTGTGCTGCTAGGCCTGCAGACCACTCAGACACAGATAGGGTGAAGGCAGGGATCAACAGAAGCCTGGTCACAAGAGGGAAGATTGTTCCTTCTTCTGTGAGAGCTTCCTGAACAGTGCAGAGGTCCCCTTTCCAGGGAAGAGAGTAGGTTGATGCCATTTTTCACCCCTCCCATCAGCATGGACAGACTTCAGCAAGCAGCATAGCACACACAGTGAAGGCTTGAGTACACACATGAAGCTCTGTCCCTCTGTGCTGTGCAAGTGCCTTTTTTACTAGGGCAAGTGTGATTGAGAGACAGAGAAGCAGCAGACCCCTCCCCCAGAAGACCAGTGCAAACCCCCTGAATGCACCAGATCTACTCATCATAGAGTGCTTCAAGTCTTCAGCTTTACTGGAAATAGGGCCAGGCACATGCTTTCCTAACACACAAAAGACAAAGTTCCAGATAAAATGCCAACATGGAGGAATTCATCCCAAAAGAAAGAATAAGAAGAGATCATGGCCAGGGAGCATGCCAGAACCAGAAATGAAAACAACAATCATAAGGATACTAGCAGGCTTGAGAAAAGCTTAGAAGAAACCAGAGAGATCCCTACCGTAGAGATAAAAGTCCTATAAAACAGTCAGGCCAAAATAAAAAAGGCTATAATGAAGATGCAAACCTGACTGAATGTCATGACCACAAGGATGGATGAAACAGGAACAAATCAGTGGTTAAGAAGATAAAATTATGGAAAATAATGAAGCTGAAAAGAACAGGGAATGAAAACTATTAGATCATGAATGTAGAGTTAAAGAATTCAGTGATTCCATAAAGCATAACAATATATGTAGCATAGGAGTCCAAGAAAAAGAGAGAGATAAAGGGGCAGAAGCCTTATTTGAGAAAATTATAGCTGAAAACTTCCCTAATCTGGAGAAAGAAACAGGCATTCAAATTCAGGAGGCACAGAGAACTCCTTTCAAAATCAATAAAAGTTGCCAATACCAAGACATAGCATAGTAAAATTTGCAAAATACAGAGATAAGGAAAGAATCTGAAAGCAGCAAGGAAAAAGAAATCCCTAACACACAAAGGAAGACAAATCAGGTTAGCAGCAGATGTCTCCACAGACACCTGGCAGGCCAGAAGGAAATGGCATGATATATTAAACCCGTTGAATGGGAAAAATATGTAGCCAAGAATGCTTTATCCAGCAAGGCTGTTATCCAGAATAGAAGAAGAAATAAAGAGTTTCCTAGACAAACAAAAATGAAAGGAGTTCATAATCACTAAACACCCCTGCAAGAAATATTAAAGGGGACTCTCTGAGTGCGAAAGAAAGACCAAAAGCAACAAAAACTAGACAGGAACTAGAAAGGATAAGAGAAAATCTTCAGAAACATTGATTTTAGAGGGAATACAATTCATACCTATCAATAATTAAATGTAGATGGACTAAATGTTCCAATCAAAAGACATAGGGTGTCAGAATGGATTAAAAAAAACAATACCCATCAATATGCTGTCTATAAAAGACTCATTTTAGACTTAAAGACACCTGCATATGGAAAGTGAGGGGATGGAGAACCATCTATAATGCTAATGGATGTCCAAAGAAAGCCAGAGGAGCCATACTTAATCAGACAAACTAGAGAGATAGAGACAGAGCACAAGTAGAGGAGGGGCAGAGAGAGAAAGAGACACAGAATCCAAAGCAGGCTCCAGGCTCAGAGTTGCCAGCACAGAGCCCAACACGGGGCTTGAACCCACAAACAGTGAGATCATGATCTGAGCCAAAGTCAGATGCTCAACTGACTGAGCCACCCAGGTGACTCAGTGCCAAAAAATAGAAATGGAAGGAAAACTTGCAAACTCATTCTACGAGGCCAGCATTACCTTGATTCCAAAACCAGACAAAGACACCAATTGAGAAGAATTATAAGCCAATATCCTTGATGAATATGGAGGCAAAAATTCTCAACAAGATACTAGCAAATCTAATCCAACAGTACATTAAAAGAATTAGTCACCACACTCAAGTGGGATTTATTCCTGCAGGGATGGTTCAATATTTGCAAATAAAGCAAGATGATACATCACATTAATAAAAGAAAGGATAAGAACTATATGATCCTGTCAATAGGTGCAGAAGATTCCACCAAGAAAATTGCTAGAACTGGTACTCAAATTCCACAAAGTCACAGGATATAAAATTAACATATAGAAGTCAATTGCATTTCTATACATCAATAATGAAAAAGCAGAAAGAGAAATAAAAGGAATCAATTCCACTTACAGCTGCACCAAAAACCATAAGATACTTAGAGGAATAAACCTAACCAAAGAGGTAACAGATCTGTACTCTAAAAACTATAGAACTTGAAAGAAAGAAATTGAAAGATGAAAGAAATTGAAGATGACATAGAAATGGAAAAACATTCCATGCCCATGGGTTGGAAAAACAAATATTTGTTAAAATGCCTACATTACCCAAAGCAATCTACATATTCAGTACAATCCTATCAAAATCCACCAGCATTTTTCACAGAGCTAGAATCAACAATCCTAAAATTTGTATGGGGTCACAAAATACCCCAAATAACTAAAGCAATTGTGGAAAAGAAAAACAAAGCTGGAGGCATCACAGTCCTGGATTTCAAGCTATATTACAAAGCTGTAGTCATCAGAACAGTATGGTACTGACAAAAATGAAAAAAACAAAGACACATAGATCAATGGAACAACACAGAAAATGCAGAAATGGACCCACAACTATATGGTCAACTAATCTCTAACAAAGCAGGAAATAATATCCAATGGAAAAAAGTATTTTCAACAAATGGCATTGGGAAAACTAGACAGCAACATGAAGATGAATGTAACTGAACCACTTCTAACATAATACACAAAAATAAATTCAAAATGGACAAAAGACCTAAATTTGAGACAGGAAATCATTAAATTTCTTTGACCTCAGCTGTAGTAACTTCTTACTAGACATTCCAGAGGCGGTAATAGCAAAATGAACAGCAAAAATGAACTATTGGGACTTAATCAAGATAAAAATCTTCTACACAGCAAAGGAAACAATCAACAAAACTAAAAGGCAACCTACAGAATGGGAGAAAATATTTGTAAATTAAATGACTGATAAAGGGTTAGTATCCAAAATCTATAAAGAACTTATTGAACTCAACACCCAAAAACAAATAATCCAGTGATGAAATGGGAAAACATGAATAGATATTTTCCAAAGAAGACATCCAGGTGGCTAACAGACTTATGAAAAGATGCTCAGCATCACTCATTGTCAGGGAAATATAAATCAAAATCATGAGCTACCACCTCACACCTGTCAGAATGGCTAAAATTAACAACACAGGAAATAACAGATGGTGGTGAGGAAGCAGAGAAAGGGAATCCCTCTTACACTATTGGTAGGAATGCAAACTGGTGTAGCCACTCTGGGAAACAGTATGGAAGTTGCTCAAAAAAGTGAAAAATAGAACTACCCCATGACCCAGCAATTGTGCTACTAGGTATTTACCCAAATAATACAAAAATACTTATTTGAAGGGGTACATGTATCCTGATGTTTATGACAGCATTATTAATAACATCCAATTATAGAAAGAGCCCAAATGTCCATTGACTGATGAATGGAAAAAGAAGATGTGGTATGTATGTACAATGGATTATTACTCAGCCAGTAAAAAGAATGAAATCTTGCCATTTGCAACAATGTGGATGGAGCTAGAGTGTATTATGCTAAGCGAGATAAGTCAGTCAGAAAAAGACAAATACCATATGATTTTACTCATTTGTGGAATTTAAGAAACAAAATGTATGAACATGGAGGAAGGGGGAAAAAAAGAGAGAAAAGCAAACCATAAGAGACTCTTTAATTATAAAGAACAAACTGAAGCTTGCTGGAGGGGAGGTGGGAGTGGGGATGGGCTAAATGGGTGATGGGTAATAAGGAGGGCACCTGTGTTGAGCACTGTTGTGTTGTGTGTAAGTGATGGACCACTAAATTCTATTCCTGAAATCAATATTACACTACATGTTAACTACCTAAAATTTAAAAGACGTTGAAAAAAAAAAAGTAGACACTAGAATAGGAAAGGTTTGAACTGCGCTGGCCCACTTATAACACGGATTTTTTTTTTCAATAAATATAGTACAGAAATGTATATGTATTTTCTCTTCCTTGCAATTTTCTTGCATTTTCTTTTTTCCTGGTTTACGTTATTGTAAGAATATAGTATATATGGGGTGCCTGGGTGGCTCAGTTGGTTGTGTCCAACTTCGGTTGAGGTCATGATCTCACGGTTTGTGAGTTCCAGCCCCGCATTGAGCTTTCTGGTGTCAGCACAGATCCACTTCGGATCCTCTATCTCTCTGCCCCTCTTCTGCTCTCTCTCTCTCTCTCTTTCTCTCTAACTCTCAGAAATACACATTAAAAAAAGAATATAGCATATATAACAGATAATGTGCAAAACATATGTTAATCAACTATTTAGTGGTAAGGCTTCCAATCAACAGTATGTTATTGGTAGTTAAGTTTTTGGGGAGTCATAAATTATACACAGATTTTCACCTGTGTGGGGAATTGATGCCTCTAACCCCTACAATGTTCAATTGTCTACCATATTGTAAATGAAAGAATCATTTTGCCTGATTTTATTGTATCTGTTCAGAAAATTTGAGATTGTTTGCAAGGTACTAAATATGGGGAGGAATGATCAGTCAAAAAGTCTTCCAGATACTTCCAGAGGTTATATAGGCCCTTTAATGTCTCCTAGGAAGGAATTCTTACCATACTGCAGAGACAATAAAATGCAGTGATGTGAGCCACAAAAGGCAATCTCACTTTCCTGGATGCCTTGCTTATGAACTTTCCCTAAAGACTCACTCTGGCTCCTGACTTGCCTTGTTCCCTAGGATCTGGGGCACAATGGGATATTTATTCATTCATTCTCTAACCTTTAGTCTGATGCTAGGGGAAAATGCACAGTGCCCCTCATAAACAGATACTGTTGTGCCCTGTATCTGCTGGAGGGTAGCTCAGAGTGTCCAGGTGGAGAAGATATTATGGCTTCAGAACATGAGCCCATACTAAGGTTGAACAAAGTTGAGAATCACAGAATTCCAGGCTTGGGAAGGTCTTTTAAGTTTAATAATTTATCCCTCCCCTTACCCACACTAATTTCTAATGTGTGGTTTATGTTCCAACCTGACTTCATATAGCTCTGCTACATTTTTGAATCCACTCTGAGAAAAATTTCTGCGTTTCCTTTAGTTTCCCCCCATTGGTCCTACTTGGAAAAATCAGATAATTATTTCAGCCTTGATAGTTTGTATTTCCATAATGCTGAGGGCCTTGACTTAGTGATGTCTGTCTTCAAGTGAGAGTGGTTCAGGGGGACCCCATGGTCATGGGACATAGTAACTTATTCAACATTTATGGAATGCCTAGTAGGTGCCAGAAAATTTTTTAGGTGCTAGACAGACAGAAGTAAACAGAAAAAAACCCTGCTCTCATAGAACTCACATTGTAGTAGGAGAAGAGAAGACAGATTAAAGGAAAAACTTAAAAAGTATGGTCTGTTAGGTGGCGATATGTACTACAGGAAAAGAAATAAAGCTCGGTAGGCAGATTGTAATTTAAAATTGAGTGGTCAGGAAAGCCTCACTGAAGATGGTGATTTTGAATATAACCTGAAGGAGGTAGAAGTGAGAAAAGCTCATCAGATATTTCAGAGAAGAGCATTTCAGGCAGATGATACAGCAAGTTCAAAGGCCCCAAGCCAGGGTTACTGAGGAGTGGCAAGGAGGTTGGACGTAAGAGCAGCCAGATTGGGTAGGGTCTTATATAGCCAACTGTAGTAATAAGGCTTTTATCCATATTGAGCTAGGATTTCACTGGATATCTTTCAAAAGAGGACTGATGCACTTGAACTTACCTTTTCTGTATTAAAGGCAGACCAGCCAGGGCCATGAGCAGAAGCTGGGAAGGCAGTTTGGAGGAAAGTATCTAATAACACGGATGGGATGTGCAGGGCACTTAGAGAAAGCTGGCAATAGATAGAGGAGGTGGTGAGAATGACTCAGACTTCAAATATATTTTGAAAGAAGAGCAGATAGAGTCTGCTGAAAGCTTAGATACTGGGTGTGAGACAAAAAGAGGACTCAGAGGTGAATTCAAGTTTTTTGGCCTGAGCAAATGGAAAGGTGAAATTGTGGCCTATTGATGTGGAGAGAGACCTCTATTAATTAGAATTCCTGTCAATTACTCAGAATGTGACTTTGAGAACACAGCTTAACCACTCTGTGCCCTCACCCCTTGTTTTCATGTATAAAATGGGCTAGCCTTATCTACTTTGAGGTGGATACAAGAAGTAGAGATAATGTATTAAAAGCCCTTGCAGTGCCTGATACTGGTGGGTACTCAACAATAACTGGACCTCTTATCGATACTATTCCTTAGCAACAAAAGAACAAATCTTGGTTTCCCTGCATGATAGGCCTTCAGA
Source organism: Panthera onca (assembly GCF_046562875.1). Classification (NCBI taxonomy): domain Eukaryota; kingdom Metazoa; phylum Chordata; class Mammalia; order Carnivora; family Felidae; genus Panthera; species Panthera onca. Next base: position 79,513,313 of record NC_138339.1, read on the forward strand.
TATTTGGAGATAACATGTTCCTCTGAATCTTCTCAGAATGAATTCCATAGTCTTTGTGGGGGCTGGCTGGTTTCTAGGACTCTCTTTGGTACATGTAGGTTCAAACTACTCTCCTTGTTTATCAAAGGAATGGAAAACAGAAAAGAACTTTACACATTTTTCAATGGTGGGCTAAATGATCAGAAATCCATGTGTTAGCAGACGATGTTTTCCATCTTCCACCCTCCAATAATAATTGTGAATGGAGAAGCTCTATTTTGATGCAGTTGACACAAATATAAGTCAAGATAATTGGAGTCATTATTGACATGTATTTTCTTTTGTCCTTAATTCTTCATCATATCCCAATGCCACAATGCATAAATTTTAGTCCAAATAAACTTTAATACCTCCAAGTTACAAAATCCTTTCCAGCCAGCCACAATTAGAAATAGCTGTGGTTCTAAGTATGCCAGTATGATCCTCCATGGCTGCCAGTTCTAAAAAGACTGGTGGCTTTTCTAGCCTCTCAGTCCTGTGAGCTGGCTACATAGCCCACAAGTTCTAGAAAGGACAAGAACAGTACATGAGTTCTATTTGGCTGGGAACCATGCTGAAAGCAAAAAATGAATACATAAGGAAATATGGAAGACCATACAAAATCAATATGTCTTTGGTCCTCATTCTTTTTTTTTTTTTTCAATTAAAAATTAGGGGGTTGGATTAAACAGGTCTTAAAGTTGTGTCTAACACTAATACCTTATGTTCTATTTTCTTCCTTCTGGTGCCCTCTCAATTACAGTAAATCAATGTTAACATTCTGAAATCTTTTCATGGATCAGCCTCATTGGTTACACTGTACTCAGCAGATAGGCATGGTCCAAATTTTAAGCTCTGTTGGCAAAGCAAAGCAAGGAATTAAGACTTCCTATGTAGAGAAGACAAATTAGAGATTCTCTTAGATATAGGCTGGATCCTCATAGTCAGCTACAAATGTCAATGTTCTTTATCCAGAAAAAAAATACTTACTGATTTATTTAAATAATTTAACAAACTGTATGATGCTTCTAAATCATTTAGCACAATGTCTGGAATATAGTAGACATCTAACCAGTCATTCTGTAATAGTAATAATGTAGTATTTTAATTTTTTTTGTGTCTGTCCAGTGCAACACTACTCTATATTCATTGAGATTGGCCAGTCTATTAGATCCCTCAAAATGCACAGCAACACTGACTTAACTTGTTAATAAACTGGAACTTCACACCTGCTCCCACCAGTCCCCAAGAGACCTTGTGAAGTAGAAACAGCTGAAATGGCCCAGGGATTGCTGGCTGATTTTTAGATCCTCAGCATTTGTATTGGTCACACATATATTCTCACTGCCAAATGAAATATACCTTTGTGCAAGAGCAAAGAAGTTGAGTTAAGCTGGTAGCTTGGCTCAGAGATACTTTTATGCCTTTATGCTTTTCACTTTTGCCTCCCTTAATTGCTACTTAAATCCAGAAAGGTATTTGTGACTCTCCATATCCATATGGACATGGACTCCCCATATCAATATATCTATATCTATATCTATATCTATATCTATATCTATATCTTTATCTATATATATATCTATATCGGACCCAACAATTTCAAGTGAGTCTGGTGTAGATTTGTAGCAAATGGTTGTCCTGGAGGCTGGGGAGCAGGCATGTGCACACATCCAGCGGTGTATACCCTGGGTACATGCTCTGTGCCTGTTTGCTGAATCACATGTTTTCTCTTGGTGCTGCTTTTCTGATGGGTGGATTGAGATTTATGTTCATCACTAGGAATTTCTCTCTTACTGATTGGTATTTAATTTTTTTTAAAGTAATGTCTACACCCAACATGGGGCTAGAACTCAACACCCCAAGATCAAGAGTCACACACTCTTCTGACTTAGCCAGCCAGGTGCCCCTAAAAATTTTAATCTCAGTAAGAATGGATAAATTTTTAGTCTATATGAAAGTCTCTAAAGTAATACTCTAAAAACATTCTAGAAAAATCTAAAGCAAGTCCTCCGAATTAAAATAACAAAAACCAATTGTTCTAGCTATTGTAAAATTTTCATTTTATGTTTCCTGATTTTATATGACTATAGAAGTACATTAATATATATATTTATATTAATATATATATATATATTAATGCCCTTGTGTGTATTTATACATAATCTTTATTCCCCAGGAAGTGGCTGAGACTCTTCATCAATTTTCATTTTGCTCTCTTAATATGATGACCAAGGGTCTCTTTTTTCCACCAAAATGTAAGATTCATGAGGAAGGAACTTGTCCATTTATTCTCTACTGTATCTCCAATATCTATAAAAGCATATATTAAATACCGTATCGAGTATAGAAGAAACCTAAAGAGTAGAAGTGGAGCAAACATGAAGTAAAGAATAACTGCTTTTAAAGGACAATAGAGACAATGTATATTGTTCTTAAATTTGAATGTGCATTAGAAGAAGAACTAGGAGTGTGTCAAGAACTCAGATTCTTAGTAGGTCCTCAGAGATTTTGGTTGTCTATCTGGGGTACAGCCCAAGATTATGTCAAGCAGCACCCTGCCCCACTCTCTTTCCCACAAATGATTCTGAGAAAGGTGGTCTGTTGAACCACACTTTGAGAAACACTGCCTTAATATCTGCTTGTTATTTATATGTACTGAATAACTAATATTCTAAGCTTAATGACTTTGTTTCTTTACCCATTCTATGCTAACTTTCCTCACCAAAAGTACATTAATGGAAGGACTTTTAGTTTTTTTTTTTTTCACCTCTTTATTCCTTATATTAGAAACACAAGGGTTTGGCAAACAATCATAAAAAAGAGCTTGCCATGTATCAACAGAAGATTAAGAGGAGTTGGGGCTGACTGACATCAGGAAATGATACCAGGACACAATGTGACTGGCCAGGTTTGGGAGAGAAAGAGAACTAGAGAATCTGCTTAGAAACAGTAAAGAGAGAGGAAATGAGATTTGAATTAAGAGCAGAAGGGGACAGGAATTGGTGGAAATAGACCTGGGCTGTGTGCTAAGAGGCATTCAGGAGAGGGTCTGATGACAAAACAACAAAAGGAGAAGCCATCAGTTTAGGGGCTTCAGGTTGAGGCAAAGAAGTAAAGCTGTGCCTTGAGTTTAGGGCGTTGCACTTGGGATTTAGCCAGAAAGGATCTGGCATCCCCAAGGAATTGGAAATAAGGGAAATAGCTGGGCTAGCCTGAGTATGAAACAGGTTGGAACTAAAAAACAGGCTTGCACATTACCATTTGCCAAGTTGGACTCTGTGACTAAGCTGCATAGTTATAAGTGATCTGCCTGTGGGCTCTTGGGCTCTGAAATCTCTCACCCTCTAGAAGAGAACTGTTTGCATTTTATTTTGATTTATTTATTTTTACTTTAAAATGGCTGGCTGACAAGGAATAAAGTATACAGACCAAGAGTGTGGAGGCAAGATTGTTGGAATCAAGATTGTGATTGAAAGGCTGCCTTATAAAAAGAAGAAAAAAATTAATCTCCTTTGACCTTGGGAGTGAAACTGATAAGTACAGAACACACGGAAATTTTGTGTGTGTGCCTCAGGTACTTTAGCACACAGCTCTCAAGAGGTGCTCATTGAATGGCTGAATGGATAACTGGTAGTTTCAGGACACTCTTGCCTAGAACAGTGGGGGTGGGGGTACACAAGGTCACTTTTCAAAATGATAGACTTATATTTTCTGCCCATTCCAGTCACAACTGAAATAGTCTAGGTGATTCTGGTAACTAAATGTGTGAAGTTGCATAAGAAACCTAACTTCTTAGCATATCTTTTTCTTTTTTTCATTTTATAGAAAAGCATATAGCCTTTACACGGGGAGAAACTAATATCCATACCAAAATCACAAGAATACATTCTAGCTCAAAAGAATTCAATGTCTAAATAGATTGTAAATTTAAATGAAAGGCACTTGTAACAGAAACATTTATTTAGGCATACAAGACATGATGGCTAAGAGTTTGTGCCCTTGAGGGCTTAGAGTCAAAGAAAACAAGATAAATCCCAAACTTTGTTATAACTCAAGAGTCTAGAACCAAGACTTAAAGTTATTCTGTGTAACATTTTAAAGAGAAGAAAGAGAAAATCTCTTGGACTAGATTCCTAAGTAAGGGACTGAAAAAACACATGAAATGGATGAACATGTTTCCACTGGACACACGTGTAGGATGGGAAAAGTAGGGAATAATAATTCAATTATAAAACAATCCTAAACAAGTGCACCTCTGTGTGGCTTGAGCATTGAAAACAGCTAGAGATAACTTACAGGAAGTTAATACATTTAGCATCTTCCTATTCCCCTTACGAGTTGTAAAATCTCTCTTCATTTATTGTGCAAGTGACCACTGTTTTCTGCTATGTGCTGTGCAAGTGAGAAAAGGAGGATAAATTAGATGGGATTCCTACCTTCAGAGAGTTGAAATGTAGAAAGTATGCTGTGAGGTAGAAAGCTTGAAGGTCCTTACAGAGATTCTGGTATGGTGGTATGAGGGTTCACAGGGAGGCTATACCACATCCAGCTAGGCAGTCAGGAATGGCTTCCTGGAAGAGGTGGGGGATTTGAATTGGACCTGAGGATAGACAGAATTGGACAGAGTTTAGGGACCTGGCCTGAGTTCTAGATACAGAAATTCCAGTAGGATTGAAGACAGTGAAAATAGCAGGTCATATTTGGGACTGACCAATAAGTAATCTGGTTTGCTTGGGACAAATGGATCTAAGGAAAGGCACAGCTGGAGAGAGAAGTTGATGGAATATTTGAATAAGTAAATTGAACAATCTTTGTTTATTTACTTAACCTAGAATCTTGACAAGCAGTACAACGAGGTGAGAGAGCATGCCGGAGAGGATTTTGTAAAAAGATTGCTGAGTTTTTCTCTGTGGAGTGGGAGTTGCAAATTAAACTGTCTCAGAGAGGCTAGCAAGTACTGTAGATGAGTGAACTGAGCCAGGGGTAGGAAAAATAGCAACTGAAGGGAGATGATCAATGTCAATAGATCCTTGGCCCACATGTCAGGAGGTGATTTGGACCGGGCTTAAATGCGGCTAAGTAGGTGGAACACATTATTTCTGAAGAGGACAGCTGCTATGCAACTCCAGACACTTGCTGCCTTATGGTAATTGAGGTTCAGTATGACCAATTATTCAAGAGAAACTAGACGCTCGTATTTTATGTTGGCAAGGAATTCAATTTTTTTTTTTTTAAGAAAGTGGACCTTACCATTGTGTGGGCCAAATAAAATAGATCTGTAGGCAGCAAGTTTGAGACCTCTGATGATTAAAGGTGCCCTTAAAGAAAGGTGGAATAGGGAAAGGACTCACACGTTAAAAGCAATGAAAGCACAGCATTGCTAGGAATAGCAGGAATAGCAAAGAGCCATTTTGGAAAACCCACAGCTTGTTTGATTATTTGTTCAGTGTCTGTCTCAGCAGACTATAAACACCTTGAGAGTGGAGGCCCTCCCTGTTTAGCTCCCCAACACCTAGCAGAGTGCCTAACATAACATGGGCATGAAAATAAATGTTTATTGAATGGACATTATTCTTAGAAATTTATTCTTAAAGCTAATGAGAAGAGCTCGATTCTGATTTTGGTTTTTTGTTTGTTTTACTTTAGATGAGGGAGGAGTGTATTGATATGTGAATAATTATATTAATGACTTGTAATTTAATCACATCAATATGTTATTAAACACATCATTTTTGTTTTCAGCAGAATTCTTTCATATACACTAATATAAAACCCTCAGAGTTTATAACCTATGTGGAATCTTTAAAATAACTGTGATCATTACCTTTCTCTAATCAAAAATGCTTCTATGATTTCCTATCACCTACTGAATAAAGCCTAAACTCAACGTGATTGAAAAATTACTTCCATGATCTGGTTCTTGAATGTTCCCTCAGTTCTATCTTTTCCTTCTATTTCCCAATCTTCGGATAAGTGAGTAGGTAAGTGGCTCTTGGTTGCTGAGAACTACTTCAAATAATTATTAGGGACACCTGTTCATATTTTATAGCTCTCACAGAGACGCACTGAACACCAGGGCATAGGATATCGTTACCAGTTGCCAAATATTCATGTGAAATGGGGAAGGACTTGTGAATGGGTTCAAGGCTACCATCTTTGCTTCCTCTGTATCATTTGCATTCTAAAACTGAGTTTTGCTTAGTTGCCCTTTGTACATATAAAACCTAAGAGATAGAGACAAACAATTTGAAATGATTTGTTAATACCCAGAGTTTGCTTTATCAAACACTTTTTCCCCCCTGGTTTTCCGGTTAAATATTCTGTTTTTGAATGTTATGAGGAGTACTCACACAATGAGGAGGAAGGCTGCAAACTTTATAAAACTGCTTTCTTTCCCCTAGATGTTCTTTTACCCATTTTATTCTATGTGTTAGAGTAATGTTTCTCAAACTGCAGACTAAGGAACACTTAGGTTAGAACAACCTAGAATGTTTGTTGAAAAGAGAATTCTGGAACATACATCGGTACATGCTGAATATAAATCTCTTGGGCAGGGGCGCAAGGTTCTGCATTTTTATAAAGCTGCTCAAGTGATCTTGGTGCATATGAAATTTAAGAACCACTCTTTGAGGGTATGTGGTCAACCAAGAAGTGGCACCATTTATTTAGTATCAGTGGGTGGTCTCCTTTTTTTTTTCTTCCCCTCTACTAGCGTGGAGCCAGCTCCACAAAAATGCTACCCCCTGGAAGTTTGGCTGGGGAGACTCAGTGCAAACACCTGCATACCAGATGGGCACATCTGTACAGCTTGTACTCCTGATCCAACTTTGCATGTGTCACGCACCACTTGCTGAATTCAGAATGAATCGAAAGGGAGATGCGGATTTCACACCGATGTCTTGAGCACATCAGTCATTTTCCTTTCTTTTTTGTCTTTTCTTTTTCCCTCCCTACTTCTCTTCATTTGCAGTCAATTTCTTTTTCATGAACAAGAATTGCAGGGGTATTGAGCACCAAAAAGAAAATAACTCCTCTAGCTGAAGGCACTGCTTTTGTGAATGTAAGTCGCTTTATACAGAAAGCCTAAAGAAAGTGGTGCTACTATCTGCAGAGATAGACTTGTTTGGGTTTTTTTTAATGGGTCCAGGTTTCTATTAAAACCACCTAACAATTTAAGGTTTATCAATTACTGAGTGTAATAGTATGCACAGCTACACTAAAATAAGATCTGAAGACAAAATCTGTAATTTTTTTCTTTTTTTCCCTAATGCAAGTGACCTATGCATCATAAATAGATGGCTAATCTCAACTATCAAAATGAGAAACCAGGAGAAGTTCATAGCATGAGATACATCTAGCTTTCTTTCCAGTGTCTTTTTTTTTTTCACCTGTGCTTTCCCCTCTTATATTCTTTTTTCCTGCTAGATACAGAGGAAAGAATACTGCATTGCAAGATACAAAGAAATAATAACAGTCTGTTGTTAGAGTCACAGGGAGCCAGGAAACACTCCATTAGAAATGGGCCAGAAGTCATAGCTCATGGGTAGAGGGAAGGGAACTTGTGGCATGTTGCTTAGCACTAAAGAAAAAGCTGACTACTGTTTCAATACAGGGGGAGACGAAGTTTCCACAAGGTTTTTAAAAAAGACCATCATAAAACTTCCTGATGAGAACAAATGATTACAATAACAGCATACACACACACACACACACACACACACACACACACACAGAGAGAGAGAGAGAGAGAGAGAGAGAGAGAGTGTGTGTTTAGAGCTTTTCCTATACTATTCAAGGCATTCTGCTAAGTGATATGACTGCATCAGCACATTGAACTGCATAAAAACCCTACAAGGCAGTTGGGGTTCCTGGGTGGCTCAGTTGGTTGAGCATCCGACTTTGGCTCAGGTCATGATCTCACGGTCCTTGAGTTCGAGCCCCACGTCAAGCTCTGGGCTGACAGCTCGGAGCCTGGAGCCTGCTTCGGATTCTGTGTCTCCCTTTCTCTCTGCCCCTCCCCTGCTCATGCTCTGTCTCTCTCTGTCTCAAAAATAAAAATAAATTAAAAAAAAAAAAACCCTACAAGGCAGGATGCTTCCTAATTTATAGATGAGTAAACTGATAGGTTAATTATCTCGCCCAAGATTACACAGTGGCAGAGCCATAATACGAATTCAAGTAGTCTTGCTTCAAACTTCACAGACTTTATACACTCACCACCACTCACCACTCCCCTGTAACTTCTGGAAGGTGCAGCATGGAGAAGCACTAGTTGTTAGGGGTTAGTGAATTCTGCTAAAGAAAAAAGACTTGGAAACATCCCAAAGAAAAAGCAGTTTAACTGCTAATCCCGATTGGCCCAATCTGGATTGGCATAAAAAAAATAAAAAGAAAAGCTCTGCATTATACTATCATTTGGTTAAATCTACCCTTTGCTAGAGGGTGTGGGAGGGTGGGAAAAAGCAGAAACAGTCAAATGACTTGCATGATATCTATGCTGGTTTTGTCAAACAGTGTTACTTTACAGCTCAGTTGGCAGAAGAATGTGCTGAATAAAGCTGAATAAACCTGAAAGATATCCACCAAGTCTGTCTGCCATTAAAACTCAGCAGAATATGGTTACAGTTCATTCTCCCTTCCTTGGTAAACCAGGATGAAAACGCTAAGCATTTTCCAGTCACTTGGAAAATGCCTCTTAAAGCTGACTGACCTCTTGTCCCTTCCAGTGCACTGCTGTCCAAGTGCAGAACTCCGCCTATTTATTCTTCCACTCCCAGCATTATCACCCTCTACCGCGGCGAGGTCGTTGTGGCTTTGGAACTGTGGCAAAGGAGCAGAGGTATTAAGTGAGCAGTTAGCCATTCTTCAATGCTGTGTTGCTTAAGCTGATTTTGAAGTCTTTACAATAGACTCAGCTACAGAGCATCAGCAGGAATTTCCTGTTTGGAATCCTTTTATTCTTGTCACAGCAAAACCTCTCAGAAATCTGTCCCCGTGGCTGCCAGGTATGGTGAGATTAAATAATGCCAGGCTGACACTGTATTCCTTGAAGTTCCCATCAAAGGATTTTATTATTTCCCACCATTGATTGTGGAAACACATCTGCTCATATCAGGCACACACATAGTTTCGTCTGGTTCCTTCGCTAGGGACAGGCATGTCTTTTGAGAATATGCTTTAACAGTAGTTTTGAGGATGAGAAATAGCATCCTTCATTTTTCTTTCCCAGATTTTTCTGTTGACTCCTTTCCCAACATTTTCTTGACCTCTTCCCCTTTCCTTTTCCACCCCTGCCCCCATTTCCTTCTCTTTGGATATCAGAGGTTTGGAACAACAGAAAAAAAAAAAAAATCTATGGCATTTCACAGAAACCCAGGAATCATTCTCTGTGGAAAACATTTTTTAAGAATGAGAGTTGAGTTTTCGTTATTCAGTCATCAGAGTTGTATGTTGAGTTCATCCGTGTCAGGAAACCTTTAATAAAATAAATGGAATTGTTTCTGTGCCACCGGATGTTACAAGGAATAAATGGAATTGTGCATGGGAAAGCATAAACCTCAGTATTTAGCACAGAGGAGGTGTTCAAGAAATGTTACTTCCCTTTCTCTTTTTTGTGTCTTACAACTCCTGAAGGAATTATTCTGTTTTGATCCTTTATAAACAGTAAATTGAGAACAGAATGCTCAATTCTTTTCTATGAAAAGAATTACATAGAGTTTATCAGAGTTGACATAAACATGAATATATAGAGCAGCTTACAAATAGAAATCTATAATTGCAGCTTGGTGCTGTGTTAACAGGCATATCTCCTTATCAGAGCCTTCGTGACCCTTAGGGCTAGGTGGTTGCTAAGGTTTTACATGTTGTTTGACCATAGAGCTAACCAGGGATTCATTTTCCGTCTTAGAAAAAGTCTCATGGATTCTGTAAAAGCCAAACCTGAATCCCTATGCTGGAGAAAGAGGTGATGGGAAGGCAAGGGAAACAGGAAGGGAAAAGAACCCTGGTTTTGCATCATCTTCCATATCTGCTTCTGGTGGTAGGAGCATGCTTTCATGGTTCTCAACACAAATGCCACTAGGACCTATAAGCCAATCATAGCTCCTTGGTTTGTCTTTTCTGCTATTATAGAAAGTTCTCATAATAACTCCTTGGAGGAGATAAAGATCTTCATGGAGTCCAAACCAGAATCTAGAGGTCTGAACTATGTGTCATTCTTGAATGAAAATGAAAACTTAAACTGAAACTAGTTTGTTGAATTATTGGCTCATGTAATTTAAAGTAGGTAAAGCAGTCATACACAGTATATAAACAATTGGGTGTGGCTGTTGTTCTAATAAGCCTTTATTTACAAAATCATTTGGCAAGTCAGCTTTGGCCCAGAGGCTGTGATTTGGGACTCCTGCTCCAGCTACTGTCACATGGCATGGAGAACAGTTACATTGGACTGTTGTCCTCTATCCAGTGTAGCACAAGTAGTTCTGTTGCATTTGCCATAGCCCAGTGACTCTATAAATGATCTAGCACAGAAATAGCAAATGAGCTCTATCTCATCTGTCACTTTTAAACACTGGTGGAGAATGCTTGTACAATTGTGCTCAGAAGGATTCTGAGACTGTGTCTCTGCTACACAGAAAAATATGTCGTAATCAATTAGCAACGTTTAAAACAGTCACTGAGGAAGACGGAGTAGCATACCTCATGTTTTCATCATTTGTCTTATAACATACAGGACCAACATGGCCTGATCCTTCAGGTACTGAAACTTTTTCACTCTAGAGCCTCCAAAGGTTTTTCTAGCTTGATTTTTTTCAAGAGCCTAACAAAGATCCAAGTTTGGCTCAGGAGTCACCCAATGCAATTGCCCATTTTTTCAAAAATTTTGATTAAGTTTAGTATAGAAATGATAAGATCATTTAACATATTTTATCAGATGGAATTAAGCAGGATTTCAGAGCCAACTCATTTTATGAAATACTCAGATGAGATACCTATTACTCTTTGGCGTTCTGGGAGAGGATGGCAATGTAGGATTACAGTTTTTAAAAGTCTTCCTTTAGCTCCCAGTTCTTCTGCACATAGATTTACCTAGTTAGTGGTGTACTCTCATGAACCTTTCTAATTATTAGTTTCTCCCTTCCTAGAGAAGGCCAGAGCCATTTTGAAAGCCACCAGGAGAAGCGACGATACCAATAGCCGTTTGAGACACCTGCCCACAGATGATCAAGTACTACCCACAGCTGTGCAATAAATTAAGTGGTGCTTGCAGAAAACATAGTCATTGGGGGGCAGTAAGCAAATGTTAAAACTGGATCACCATTGCTCACAAGTCAGAGGGAAGGGGATTTTAGGCATTGGTTTCTCCAACTTAATACTTAATTACCCTCAGAAGCAAAGTAAGAAATTTCTTTTCAGAATTTCTTGCGAGTAAAGTTTCACAAAACAAGTTTATTACGGTTGTCTTATTTGCATGAGCAGAGGGTGCAGAGGAAATAAATCCATAGTTCCTTTTGGTTGGAGTTTGGTTTTAACCAGCTCTAGAATCAGTTATTTCATTGACCCTTTTATTAAAAAGTAAATACATTTGGGGCGCCTGGGTGGCTCAGTCGGTTGGGCGGCCAACTTCAGCTCAGGTCATGATCTCGCTGTCCGTGAGATCGAGCCCCGCGTCGGGCTCTGTGCTGACCGCCCAGAGCCTGGAGCCTGTTTCGCATTCTGTCTCCCTCTCTCTCTCTGACCCTCCCCCGTTCATGCTCTGTCTCAAAAATAAATAAACGTTAAAAAAAAAATTAAAAAAAAAAGTAAATACATTTTAAAAAGGTATCTATTTAAAAATATTTGTGAACACTTTCTTCTAAATTAGATTAGAATGTTCTTTCTTATCAAAGAATGCGGTGTGAAAGAACGGGAATCAGGATGGAGATGGAAAAAAGACAAAGAAGAGCAAATGTTAAGACAGGGGTTCTTATCCTAGGCTGGCCTCACAGAGAATTTTGTAAATTACCTGACACTGTATGCAAAATTTTACATTTGTGTGTGTTTGTGTGTGCATGCATACATACGTGCGAAGTTTATTTTGGGGGAAAATATTAGCACTTCAGTTGAAAATCACTGTTATATAGATTGAATCCTTATCCAAAGAGGGTATCCTGAGTAAGTTCAGGAATTGCTGAGTCTGGCCTGAGGCCTGAGAAAGGTAGGGGCCAAGGAAAAATGGATATTAATTAAGAAATATATTATGTACTTCCCTAGCTTGCCCAAGGGAGGCCCTGATCCTAGCTACACAATTATCCATCCCGGAACCAAGGTGGAATTATGGCAGCAGCCAAGGCAGGCTTTTCTTGGGAATCAGTGACCTATGACTGCTTCCCTCCTTCTCCGTTGTTAAGATAACAGCTGGTGCGCCCTGGAGAGGCCCTGACAGTGAACGATCGCCCAAGGACAAGGCACCAGCTGAAAGCCAGCTTGGCTGCAAATTAGACTATAATGGCACAGTGGCTTCTGCTGAGAAGCGATTTGCATCAGAACCCACCAACAATGCACATTCTGTTGGGCGGGCATTTATAAGAGAAGGAAACCAGAAATACTTCATTTCTAAATAACTTGGGAGAAGATTCACCAAAGGAAGAGGGGCAGATAAGGAAACTGTAATATCTGTTTTTAGGTTATACTACATAGAATACTCATTTTGCTACTCAAAGGGGTAGATCTGTATCAAATTCACCCCCTATAGTTGCAGGTTGGCCTTCCTTCTGTACTCCCATAGTACTTTGCTTATAACTCTATTATAGAACCGTATAAAAACTGTGTTTAAACATGTATTTCACTAAATTGTGTGTTTATAACGCTTAGGTATATTTTCCCAAAGGTCAGCTTACTGTGGTTTTCATATCAATACTCCAGCTTTCTAAGACCCCTTTACATATATAAATACACATAATATACATATATATATATATGCACACACATACATATTTTTAAGAAACAATGACTGAAACTTGGGGAAGAACCCTAATAATGTGAAACATCAGAGGAGAGATCCAATAAGAACTAAATGAAATTGTCTGATAATGAAGACAAAATGCTGAAAAAAGGAAACAGTTGGAGAGGGAAGAAAACAGAAACAGAATAGGATTCATGAAATACTAATCAACTAATAATCAGCAGGGAGGAACATGACATAGGAACATATGTTATAGCTATCAGCAAGATAATACGTTATATTGGGTATAAGATAAACATATCAAATGAACGGTACTATTTTGTTAATGTAACTATGAAGATTGCCTAGAATGGCATACAGATACTTGTACATTTTGATGGTTGGTATACTCAGTTTGTCTTTTCCATCTGATGAAGAGTCTCATGGGAATAGAGTCTGTATCTTATGTGTTTTATAATCTCCAGGGCTTAGTTCAACACTTTACCAGAGTGTGCTGGATAAATATTTGTTAAAAGAAAAAGGAAAAAAAGTTGGTCTGGTACATAAGTCTGATCTTTTTGTAATCAGTCTGATCTTGTCCATAGTTCCTAACTTTACATTTCTCCCTATTCATACTCTTGCCTTACTCCTCACTGCCTCTTGAAGCCATGTTAGAATGCTTTCTCCTCTTTTCTTTGCCTTTCCCAATCTGCTTTATAGTCCCTTATGCTTCAGCACAGTTTACATCCCACACGAGGTCTCATCTGTCTGCTCTTTTTATATTGATTTCCTTCTCCTCTAGGTTAGAACTCATATGTTCATTTTCCGTTGACTATTTCATGTGTTCAAAGCTCATTTCCTTGCCTAGACTACACACTCTTTGTCAGAAGGAACCATAATTCAAAGAAGGTAAGTGTTGGTATTTCCCATGTCACCAAGGACACATCAGACACTTTGAGATAGATACATGCTTGCCAAGTAGAGAGCATTTCTGGGAAGGAGGAGGAATCTAATGTCATGGCAGAAGTGATGCATAAAGGATCTGAGCATGGCAGGTGGGTGGGGATCTAGACTCCGAGGTTTCCCCAGACTTTGGGGTAGGTTCACCATTTGCAGTAGCTCACATCTCTGAAGATTTGATAAAGCAGGAGGCTGGGCCCTTGGATCTAGTGTGCTTACTGGGGATCACGCACTTGGCTAAGCTTTCCATTCATTTCCTATTTCAGCAGCTGTAGTCTCAGAGTCTACATACTGAAATTAGATGGTTTTCTTTTATGTGGTTACAACCATTAGCTGTTCTTTCTCTCTAGGGTAGAAGTTAGTAGCAGGTAAGTAAATAGCGGCATAGAGATTTGGTCAGTTTTCTATCATTAGCAAACTCATCTTTTATTGTGTCTGTTTTTAGGTAGAGCTTAAAATAATAAAATTGTTCCCATATTTTCATCTGGCATTTGCTGATTTGACAGCGTTTTTCAGTACATGAAATAAAAAAATAACAACTCTGATCTATGTATTGTGCTAACTAACTTTTTAGGTTTTTCCTATGGTTTTTTAAAGTAATTCAGTTACACCAGTCAATAGATTAGTGTTCAGCAAAAAGAGAGAAAAAATGCATTCTTATCTTTGCCAATTAAGAAAAAAAAAAACAACTAAAAATGTGCTCTATAAATTCTAACCTTTCTGTCTTTGTGAACTCTCCTTGAGGAATAAGGAAGACTTTACTCTCCTGAAGTTGTAGTGTATTTTTGTATAGCTAAGCAATGGTGTTGTGTTCTTTAACCTTGTTTTCCATAAAAACATCTAATAGCCTATTGGAAGAATAAAGAAAGGCAAGATTCAAGATCTATCTCAGTCTGATAGGATTGTTCTATGTGGTGGTGGCTTACTAATAGCTTTATTATTCAACCATGTAAGCAGAAGAAAGCACTGCAGCTTAGAGAGAACTCAGACAGATCTGCTTTCAGCATGTAACTAAACCAGTGTGTAGAAACAAGTAATTAAAAGGACACAAAGCCCGTAATCAATTGCGTACCGGTTATCTTTGATTGCTCTTGCAAAGGACAAATTACACACAAGGCTCTTGCAAGCCTGAAGAAAAAGAGGTTCTATTATCTTCTTTTTGAAATCATTTCTCTGCGAAGACAAGGGCGTCCCTATTCCAGATCTCTTGGTTTAATTAAAAGGACACAAACATCAGATGATGTTGCAGCATATCGTATGTTTCCCTGTCAGGGCAATGGAGTGAAAGGAGAGCAGGGGGTGGGGTGGGGGAGAAAAGGGAAGTGGGGAATGGGTGGGGGTGGGTTGGAAGAATTTCTTTTCCATAAAGACTGGCCTTTTTCCCTCTGACCATCTGTTTTCTCATGGTGAAAAGCCCCATTGCTGGTATCCTGGCATAGCTTTGCATGTCTTTGTGCTTGAGGGACATTCAATCTTGCATCTGATACACGATGATCTGTGACACTTCCTAACAAATGAGGCTTTGTTCAAACAAAGAGACTCCCTGATAGGAACTGTAAACTTGGAGCTTGATATCCTGTAGGAAAGGCAGGCTATGGCTGAGCTGGCACAGGAAATTCCCTCTGCAATGCAACAGAGCCGAGGGAGGTCACACCCCCGTGCACGCATATGCCCTTTCAGATCTTCCCAGAAGTCCTCTCATCTCTGTCTTCTCTTCAGAGATGGCAGCTCTTGGAGCACAGCTGCGTTTGGACCCGAGAATGGGCCCCCTCTCCATTATGGGCTGAAGCTCACCCTCAGTGATAATGGTACTTGTTTGGACAGCTTCTGCATTTTACAAAGCACTTTCATCATCATTAACGCATTTGATACAATAACCTCATAAGACCCGGTCTTATGAGGCCCGGTCTTGGGTGATCACACCCAAGAGAACAATTTTGTAAATGTTAATGCCAGTTCTTCTTTGTCTCCCTTTTCTACCTTCTCTAGCCTCTCTCGCTTTTCTTGTTTCCCTTCTTATTTCCCCAAATCATGACCTTGAATTTGAGGTTCCTAACTTTAAAACCACCTGTCTTTTCACCCTCTGATGTTTCTGTGGTCCCTTACTACTTAGACTTAGGCTGTGCAAATTTGAAAATGTATAATGAGCTGCTGAATATGACTTTGATCTGGAGCATGTGGAGAAGGCCTCAGCTCAGGAAAACACTACTTACTCTTTCCAGCCAAGACTTAGAATCTTGTTAGAATGTAATTAAATATGCTTAGAAAGCACATCACCTTTTTTTTCCCCCCTTCAATGTGTTGTTTCCTCTCCTTGGCAAACTCCTACACACTTACTTAAGACCAGGGAAGAGGGGGCTTCTACCACAGCCAGTGCTTCCTTTCTCTGGACTGTTAATTAGCATTTCCTTTGTGTTTTCTCACCCTCCTTTACGTCCAACCCAGCCTCAGTGTGTGACACATTGTAGCCTTAGCTGTTTGTTTATGTATCTATCTCCCCTCCTAAGCTGTGAACCACAGGACTGGGATAGTGTATTTATTATTCATCCTTGTATATTTCCAGTATTTTATGAAGTGCCCGACCCATAATAGACTCCCAGTAACAGTATGTTGAATAAATAAATTTGGTTGGTTAAACACTGATATAGCTGGGAGGAAAGAAACAGGAAAATAAGGCAAAACAGGGAAAACTGACTTCATTACACACATCCATAAATTTTTCTTTGGCCTGGACCCTGCATTTGGTGTTCTACTTCTTACCACTCCAACAATGTGAAGCAGTGTGTGATTTCAGGAATTATTTTAGACCTAGTTTCTCACTCTTCTGAATCAGTACTTTTTTTTTTTTTTACAAAGATGCTTGGATTGCAGAGAACTTAAGTAACCTTTCAAAAATTCTGTCTTTGATTACTTAGTGGACCTATTACCAAATATAAAGATTTTGGCCCAGTAAATCCATGGAGTTAAAGGAAAGAAAACTCGTCCAGTGGAATACATTAACACGAAAATTTCTTAGGGAGGGCGGAGAGCATCAGAAGGGTGAGTGGCTACATGTTCCTTCAATCTCACTTTTCAACTGGCTTGTTCAGTCTCTTAGAAGTTCTTTAATGTTTCTGAACCATGATTTCTCTAGCTATGAAATGAGAATATTAACTCTAGTATGCCTCAATGGGATTTTATGAGGATTAGCTAAATGTGATTGTAAAACATTTTGGGGGTATAAAGTACTGGATAAAATAATTGATATTCATAATTTTGAGACTGGATAGGGTTTCCAAAGGTAATGGTGGGAGGCAAGTCGCATTTGTATTACATTTTTAAAGGGGGTGGCTCAAATTCATTTTGTTCCTTTTCTAACCTCCTTTCCTTATATGCTGGTAAAAATATAACAGAAACCTGATTGGGGTATCTGTGTGGCTCAGTTGGTTGAGTGCTAGACTTCAGCTCAGGTCATGATCTCCCAGTTCATGGGTTCGAGCCACACATTGGGCTCACTGTTGTCTACATGGAGCCTGCATCAGATCTTCTGTTCCCTTCTCTCTCTGCCTGTCCCCTGTTCACGTGCTGTCTCTCAAAAAATAAAATCAAATAAAAACTTAAAAAATAATAACATAAACCTGCTTAGTTAAAGTTTGGTAGCATATTGGAATTCATTTGAAAATAACTTCTAAGAGTAATAGCAGTCAGTAGTCAAAGGGTAGAGTAAAGGTACTTGATTTGTCTTGCAACCAGTTTGAATGTTCCCCTGGAAAACACAGGAAAGGTTCACAAAGACAGTAGGGACAAACCCCTTGGCTGTTGGCATCTAGTTACTTATTCAGTCAAAGGTAACCAAGAGCTGAATCCGTAAGTGATTATCAAAAATTTAGGTAGCTTTTGTTGCTGTTGTTATTTAAAATGAGGTAGCAAATGGTAGTAACACTTGGCGTGAGTATAGCATTATATAGAGAGATGCTGAATCACTGTGTTGTATACCTGAAACTAATGAAATATTGTGGGTCAACTATACTCAATTATTTTTTAATTTAAAAAAGGAAAAGAAAGTGAGGTAGCAAAGGAATCAACTCTGTTGGCAGAGCAATGGGTACAACATATGAACTTAGAATTTGGGGTTCAACTTATTGAAGTTCCAGAAACAACTTCCAAAGGTGTTTTTAAGGATTACACCGTGAATCACAAAATTATCCCAGGGGAGAGGGAATCTAAGTTTAATGCAAAGTTAGTAAGCTGGATTCTTAAAGTAATGGCTCACATGAATAGAGTGCTGCCTTTTCATTTGAGTTCTTTATCCTGTATTACTGCATTTGATGCTCCTACACCCTCTATGAAGGAGATAGGAGAAGTCTGGGGTTATTACTAAGCAACCCACCCTGGACGACTCTTTGCCTTGGTATCAATGCAGCTCTATGTTCTGATGAAGCTTGTCAAATTCTCTGCATGTGTTTATCCTGTGGAAGTTTTGGGCGTTTTTTTGGGTTTTGTTGTTGTTGTTGTTTAATTTAATGAATGGGCTATGGAAGCAATTTTCCTAGTGTTTTCAAAAAGAAATGTTGATTTTCCTTTCAAACTATTTTTCATATTCCTTTCCTCTTTTCCATTTTCACTGTCAGACCTGAAGATCAAATCCTCATGACTTACTAGAGCAATAGTTCTCAGTCTCACAATACAATCTCTCTGGAAATTTTAAAAATACTGACATCTGAATTGGAATCCCAGAGAATCCTGATGTGATTTATTTGGGATGTGCCCTCAGTGTCGGGATACTGAGAGTGCCCCAGGTGATTGATTCTACAGTGTGGCCAGGGAGTGGAACCAGTGACCAATGGCCATGAGCTCTCCTCTGTCCCGTCCATCCTGCAAACCACTCACTCAGATTTAACGTGATAACCACTACAGTGACTGGTTCCTCCTGGGTCTTACTAAAAGTGCATCTCATCTCCTCTTCTCCTTTCCTTATCCCCTAATCCTCGTATAGATATTTCCTCTTGTATAGTTTAAAACTAGAAGTGGAATCAATGATAAATATAATAAAATCACAGGGCTAGGTAATATTTCCCCAACAGTGCTTTAATCATTTTTCTTATTAAAGAATTCTAAAACTTCAACATTGCTAAGTTCTAAAACTCTTTGACCTAGCGTTTAATATTCTTCCACATTTTTAAAGTTTTTATTTGAATTCCAGTTAGTTAATATACAGTGTTATATTAGTTTCAGGTGTATGATATAGTGATTCAACACTTCCATACATTGCCTGGTTATTCTTCATGTTACCTCTCCAGTTTCACCAGCTACTACTACTGTTCCTTAGCCCATACCTTACCAAACTGACTACTTGCTCATCCTACAACGTGCCTCATACCCTGCCATACACCTCTGCTCTTACTTTTCTTTCTACTCATAATGCCTTGAATCAGCTCCAATTCTTCCAATATAAACTATCCTCAATATGCCAGTCAATAGGCCACTTTAATAATAAGACTTTTCAGTTTTGATGAAAATGGGTGTTATTCCTCCTTTTTTCAACTTCATAACGCTTTTACTTTTCCATCTGATAGTTTGCTCTATGACTATTTATATATTTAATTTTATTTCCTTCCTTTCTTCCAGTATGTTGACAGGCCCTCAAGGACCAAAGTAAAATATAAATAGAGCTGCTTTAGAGCAGGACAGCCTATTCTAAATCCAGGTTCTACTTCTTACTAGACGTGTGACTTTTAGCAAATTATTTTCCTCTGGGAGATACGATACCACCTTCTTAGAGGGTTGTGGGAAAAATCCAATCAATGAATCCCCATTAGAACAGTGCCCTGGACAAGGCGAGCACCCAGGAAATGTTAGCTATTGTCAATCACTTGCTTTATCTTGATAGAGACTGGCTCACCTTATTGCACATTTTAGACACTTAAAATATTTGTCAAATGTACTAAAATCTTTGGAGCTTGAAAAGATACCAAATACCCAAACTATGAATATTTGATAACTTATCATCTTTAAGTCATTTTTATAGCTACTTGAAGGAGCATGTGGGCCCAAGTAACCTGATATTTTGTTTGAAAAAAATGGAAAACATAATTTCTGACAGGTTTGGTACCTTGTGTTGAAACCCTCAGTCCCATAGTTAGTGCCAGAGAATCACCTCTGTGAAATGCCAAAACTGTCAATCATAGTGATTTATTGCATACTCGATTCCACAGACATTTAAAAAGAATAGTTGAATATCCAGAGCCATTGAAATTCTTTAGCTTCAAACAAGTATGTGCAAAGAAACTAAATAGGTAAATTATGTATTCTGAGAGCAAAACTTCTGAGTATAGATTCCATTTAATAATATACACTTCACAGGTCTTTGGAGATAAGACTATAAATATGAGTGTCAGACTTAACCAATAAATATTTTAACACCAGCCCACCCTAACCTCATATGCATTTATACCTCAGATGCCATAAAACAGAAATGACCTTTTGTTTTTCAAGACAGAAAAAAAAGAATAAATAAAATGATGAAGTCAATGTCAAGTGTGACTATACAACCAGTTATTGGGGCTTTCCCTCTCCTGTGCTGACTTTTGAAGTGTTTGAAGTAACTTTTTTTTTAAATTAATAATTAATCTTTCCGATGTGTTTTTTTTTTTCAGGCAGTGAGGGCAGTCAATGTTAAAGGAAAAAAAGATAAGAATAGAGGCCAAGTCCTGCCTGACTGAGGCAAGGTGTTTCCAAGGGAGTAAGACACAGACTGGAATGGACCACTTAGGACTGCACAGTACTCCTACATGTTAATGTGGCCTTCATCTTCAGCCATTTTCCAGGAAAATTTGTCAAAGAACTAACTCTGGGCATGATATCTATGCATGGGAAGCAGTGATAAAGGTTTGAAGTAACAGTCTTTAGCTCCAAAGAGAGGGAGGGAAAGAGGAAGGGAAGGACTGGAGAAAGGGAGAGAGAAAGTGAGGTAATAGAGTCAAGAGAGTCATTTCAGAGCAGTGCTGAAGACAGTTTATCTTCCAGGAGCCACTTACTGAGGATGGCACTTGGGATTCTTTTGTTTTTGTTTTTTTCTTTGTTTTTTGTAACTAGAATTTCTGCCTATTGTCAAACGTTCAAGTTCTATTTGTTCAAAAACTTATGCGTGATACTACATTTAGATCAATGGAAGACCCAGCATTCATACTCCTAGATGGGACTGCATTTCTTTGTCAGCTCCTTATACAGAGCTCATTATCTACTAGGCACTGTGTTCTAAGTTTTGCATGTAATTACTAATTAATCCTCAGAAGGGTCCTATAAGGTAGATACTCTTATTATGCCCATTATACACATGACGTGATTGAGGCCCAGAAAGATTTAAACACCTTGCCCAAGGTCACAGAATAGGGCCAGGGACTGAACTCAGGCTGTCGGAGGGAGTGCAGGCTTGTATCTACTGATTCATGCTGTTTCAGAAGGAAATGCAGACATCACAACAACAATCGGAGCGTGTTGCCCCCACTGTGTCAGCATTTTGCTGTTGTTATGTAACGTGAAGCAGTACTCCCTTCTGAGGAGTACCGAGAGATAATGGTGGCGACCTGACAAAGGAAAGGGATTAATCCAAAAATGGACAAAGAACACCAGGAATTTGAATGGACTGTAAAGTTAGTGCAGAAACCTCCAAGTGTTTTGGCCTGGAGCCTGCATTGATCTACTGGCCGAGCGAGATGCTGGTGGCTCAGGGAAAGGCAGACAGTGAGTGTTGAGGGGTAGTTTTATAAGAAAGTGGCAAAAGTACAGGTAGAAGAGACAGCACTAAAGGCCAGAAGGGTATGAATTCAGGAAGGCCACTCTGTCATATCAGACAATGGTTTCACAAATTCTAAAGAGCATGCCTCCACTCTAGCCTTTTCCGAAGCAGGAAAATATTGTAAGGATATTTTGCAGGAGTCAGTGGTCTGGAAGTCTCAGGTTAAACCACCATTCCACAACTAACTGCCTTTAAGACTTTGGTCCACTGTTTATATTTTTCTTAATCACAGTTTCCCATTGGTGAGACAGGGTTAATACTAGCACCTACCTCAGGGTTATTGTGAACCTTCCATGAAATCATTTTTACGAAGTACTTAGTAATAGTTCCCAACACAGTGAGTACTTCATAATACTTTTTGTCTTTTTCTCTCCTCCATGACACTTGATGGGTAACAATTTTGAATTCCAAAAATATTTATTCCGCTTCTATTGGCAGGGTGCTGGGATATACAAAAGTGAACAATATATAGTACCTGTCCTGGGGAGCTTAAAATATATTCATGAACCAGACCCAAAAGCCAATAAATGCACATATTTGTAATAATATATATTATATAAGCTTGTACCAATAAATAAGTGAATTACAAATATTGAAATAGTTTTGAATCAATTTTCCAGAGGAAAAAGAATAAAGTTGTTTTTTTTTTTTTTTTGTAAATTTTTTTTTTAATGTTTATTCATTTTTGAGACAGAGAGAGACAGAGCATGAACGGGGGAGGGGCAGAGAGAGAGGGAGACACAGAATCGGAAGCAGGCTCCAGGCTCTGAGCCATCAGCCCAGAGCCTGACGTGGGGCTCGAACTCACGGACCGCGAGATCGTGACCTGGGCTGAAGTCGGACGCTTAACCGACTGAGCCACCCAGGCGCCCCAAGAATAAAGTTTTGAAGATACATAAGAACATGATAAAATGCACTAACTGCTGTCTGCCAGTGTCTCTGGGACATTACTGGCAGCTTGGTGGATATTGCCAGATGGAGGGTTCTGTGCCCATAGTGTGTGCGCTGAATGTCTTACAGGGTGGGCACTGGTGGAGTTTGTCCTTGAGACCAGCAAAGGTCTTTGTCCTTGGTTATGCCCAAAGGGATCAAAATCCATTTCTAAAGAGGAGGCATGCTGGTGAGAAAGGGTTTACACCTTTTCCTTAATTACAATAACATACGGTATCTAAAGTTTATAAGGCCTGTATCATAATTTCTGGGTAACACATCACAAAGTTTCTTTGAACTGTACATTTTTCAAAAAACTCTCAGGTTGTGAGGCCAATATGCTATATGCTGCATAATAAGATATGAAAAATTAATTTTAGATATTTAATATGTAAAGTAAAACCTTGGATCATGAGTAACTTGTTCTGCTAGTGTTCTGCGATACGAGCAAACATTTCTAATAATTTTTAACTTGATAAATGAACGATGTCTTGCATTACAGCAAGAACACAATGCTGAATATCACATGATCACAACTGAGCCAATGGTTCTTTCTCTCTCTCTTTTGCTGTGGGATTGTGGATGATTTTCTCCCATGCCTGGATGCTTGGTCTCAGGCTGTGGTGTTTGGCAGAAATCAGTGATTTTTCAGAACCCACAACTGGCACTAGTATATTTATTGTCACTTCAAAGCACCTTTGCTTTTCCATACAGGAGTAAGCTTAGGAATGCTTTGCTTCTTCTAGGTCAGGCTGCCTGCAGATATACACCCTCTCCTCTGCTGCCTTATTGCCAGTTACATTAAATACAGTATTATGACACTAGTTCATTAATACTCTACTATAGTCAACATCTGTGCGAGCGTATACTATGGCCCCCATGCAGAAAAAGTTTGAAAAGAAAGCCGGTAAGAAGAAGGAGATGATTATGGTGGAAGTTAAGAAGGAAATCATGGAGAAGTATGAATGAGGTATGAGAGTAGCCGAAATTGCAAGATTTTATAAGAAGTCTATGTCTATATCTCAGATGCAGAGGAGGAGGAGAAAAAGGCAGAGGAATCCCTCACTTCAAATGAGATTAGGAAGATGTATAAAATGTGGGAAACAACACAAAATTTTGTAGAAAAGCACCACTGGAATAAGGCTGTAGCATTGCGAGCGATGAATCTGTTTAATGACAATGCAATGTCACATTTCCTCAAAATCTTCAAAAGGAGGGAAAAGCAAGTACCATTGGATAGGTTCCTTGTTAAAGTTGTATGAAAAGAAAAAAATCCATTGAGCAAATAGATAGCAGTGATTCTATTAGTGATAGTGAAAGTCGTTCTACACAATAACCCTCCTCTGTCCTGTCTCCCTCACACTAGCCATGGTTTTCAAACATAAGTTCAGGTTCATTTGTTTATTTTTCTTTATGTTTTGCACTTTCTTTATTATTTTGTATTGTCTTACAGTATTGAAATAATTTTTATATGAATATTTTTGGGTTGTGGAACAAATCATCACAGTTTCCATTATTTCTTATGGGTAAATTTGCTTGGATATACAGTTGCTTTGAATGACAAACATGTTTCCGAAACGAATTATGCTTGCTAACCAAGGTGTTAGCATATTACCAAATTTATAGTGTAGCATATACTTCTGTTGCCTCACGTCCCATCCTTCAGACCATCTCTGATTTTAGCCACAGCTGTAGGGCATACTGTTATGGGATCTTAGCTTCATACTGACAACATCCTGCATCAAAGCCTTCCCATGTTTCTCCTCATTTTCTGTCGGGGACCCTCTCCAAAGCCACAGCTCATGCTCAGCCCATGGACAAAACCAGTTCAAGAATATACTGAGTGTTAATGCTCCAGGTGAGCTACTGGGTGTCCTCAGACTTCTGTCCTTCTAATGGAACAACAGCGGCACACATTCTGCATGCCTCTCAGACATCTGGCTAAATTGTACCCAATATATTTTTATGTTAATTCTTTTTCATCCTTCCCTGTTTTCATCCACCTCATTCTCTCACTCCTGTTTTTGAAGTTACCCCTAAGTAAATAGCCTGCATCCAAGTCCTTGTCTTAAGTTTTGCATGGAGAGAATTCATATTGAGACACACAATCCCAACACCTACGTGAATTAATAGTCTCAGACCTGTTAAATAAACTGAGTAAAGGGAAATGGGTAGATTAGGAAATCTGAGTTTTTCACTTAGTAAGTGAGGCCATGAGATTGAGGCAATCAGTGGAACCTTCAGTCAGATCAGTTAACGTCATAGCTCTGTGCACGGTAGCTCTCATAAGAAAAATTAATTCAGAGCATTACAACTAGGGGAAAAAAACCCTCTAAAAGAACTCATCATTCTGAGAGTTGTTCAGTGGCTGCATATTTCTGTAATAAGAACAGGAACACTACATTTTAAACACATGAAAGGAAAAATTAACACTCATATCTTTCTTCCAAAGAAACAGTTTTAAGTCATAACTGAAGTTGTGCTAAAAGGACTCAAAGACATATGGGCCACTTTCACTTAGTTTAAATCAATAAGAACAACATAATGGCCTCATTCTTCTTTGGCTGGTTTATGACAGCTGCTTGTGTTAGTATGTCAATGAAAGCCTGCGACAGCAATATAAAAGCTATCCTATTGATTGTGTCATAAGCTTTGAGCTGATTAGAAGAAAAGTACATGGTGCAAAGTATCATTCTTATCATTTTATTATCATTATAAAAAGACCACAGTGATTATCACCAGCAAAGGTGTTTACATCATGGTGTGTGAAACTGACAAGTATATACCCCAAACTGATGCAAATAACAGAAATTAAACATAGAGCAAATACACCTGCTCTGAATGAAGAGAGCAATAAAATGACAGGATCTTTTGGAAAAATGGCCTACGTACTTTTCCACCCCAAAATTTGTGATTCTTAATGAACATGATTATAACTTCAGGTTTAAGTTACTATAGGTGAGCTGAAGAATTTCATTTTAGATCCATTTACTGGTTTTCTCTCTTTCAGCTGTAGTAATATATCAGTCCTGATACACATAAAGCATTTAAAATTACCTATGACTCTAAGTAAGCCCCATGCCAACTTTTAGAAAAACAATCACCCTAGAAATGATAACCAGTCCTTTTGATATTCCAGGTTTATAGGAACAGTATCAGAGCAAAGTTAAGGAGAGTCCAAATAATTTGACATCATGAAATTTCTCCTGGAATATAGTCAGAAACTGGGTTTGCCCCCAAAAAGCCACTGAAGCCTCTTGAAGTAAATTAGCAGAAGAGATGTTCCCGGGCTCTTCTGGGGAAATCTGGTCAGTGTCATGAAGCTGTCATTCCTCTGAAAAGTTGCCGGAGAACTATGTTCTCCATATTTGGTAGCTATTCGAGAATTTATGTCAGTGTTGTTTATGAAATGGCAAGGTTTGAGGTAGTGAAGTTGACAGAAAATTGCTATGTGACAAATGATCTGAGAATTGTTAACTGTTGCAGTTCAGTTCACTTCAGATGTCTGCTGCAAACAAATGGTGTTCTGTGGGGCATTGCTCTCAAATGAGCAAGTCAATTTGTCTTGTAGGATATGATGGATATTACTCACTAATATTGCTTCAATCCTTCTGGAAGCATGGGGGGGAGTTGCATGTCTTTGCCCCATTAAAGTTAGACAAAAGTTTAGACAGAGAAGCGTCTACATGATTCTCTTTGTTCTCTTCACCCTAATTAAACCTTAAGGCTCTTATGAAATAGCAGCTCACAGGAAGGCAGAAACTTTGTCCACCTGGGTCTCTGAGTGACCATCGTAAACCAAGCTTGACCATATGGGTTATGTGCTATGTATGAGGGACAGACATTCGCTGTGGTAAGTCACAGAAAGGATGGTGTTTTTTGTTATAGCACATGAATTAGCCTGTCCTAACTAATACATAACATTTGCTGTAAAAGGTACTATTTATATGAATTGGCCATCTGGGATTGGAAATACCTGTAATATATAAAATACATGTTTGCAATATTTGACCAACTGTAACTCTACCTTTATTAATACTGCATGTGATCTCCATGCTTATGGTAAAATAATATTCCAGGAAAGAATAAAATGTACCTTAGTGGCTCTTTTGGTGATAAGAACATAGGAGGTAGTCAGAAAATATTCTTTCAATTGGATTAGGTTACATGAGAAAGTAAGTGTGCAAGGAAGGAGGTTTTTGTCCACATACCATCTCATCACACAGAAAAAGGAATGTGGGGGGACAGGGAAACAAAATCATGAGGAGATAAGGAAAGGCATCATAGACTGCAGGAGTTACACATACTAGTGATAATATGAGTAGGGTTAGAACAGAAAAATGGGAACGCAATGATTTGGACCTAGCTCAAAGTTTGAGGGAAGATAAAGCTAGTTGTGCAGGTTTCAAAGGACTTTTAAGAACTGAAGCTGTGTCTACCTGATATCAAAAGTTTGATCAAGTTCCATATTGGTTTTACAGGCTTGATTTTTCTTGTATCAGCCTGACTAATTTGTGTTATGTAGATAGAGTGATAATACATTATATCTAACCACATGCCTTAACTCATGCAGGTTAGTGGTAATTCCTTTTATGCTTAAAGGACTTTTGTTTTCAATATCAACTCTTATAAAATCCAGAATAATATAAAACCTTTTAAACTTTTATATTTCCCTTTCCCCCTTGTAATTTTTTAATATTTGTATTCCCTAAAGGACTGACGCTCCACGAGGGCAGGAAGGATACTAGCCTCTTCACTACAGAATCTCCCCTAGCACAATGTTACTGCTATGTACTATGTACTAAGATAGTAGATGCTAATTATCTTTGAATGAATGTATTAATACATATATCAAGCTTTTAAGCTCCCTTTGAAATAGTGTGGCCTTATCTATTTGGTTTCATTCCCCTTAGACTCCTCCACATACTCCATACTTCACTCTGGGCAAACGGATCTGTGTGTAAGCTCCATCCCATCTTTGTTCTCTGACTTACTGTATTGCTTTCCTCAAAATGTCCCCATCTCTCTGCCTAACACTAACAGATAACTTTTATGGCTAAGCACTTTGCATATATCTTGCCATTATCCCAAACAAAATAAAACAAAACTGTGAGACAGGTGCTATTATTGTTAACACCATGATACAGATGAGGTATATAAGACTTGGAAAGTTAAGCCATCTTACTTCTCAGAGACCCACACCTCCCCACCACAGGGCTGCTAAGGTCAGCCTCCTTAGAGAAGCATTAGTCCTAACCACCTTGCTGACTGCTAGCCCCTGTTCACCCCTCAAGCCTCAGTTCAAACACTGCTTCCTCCATAAAGCTTTCTTTTATTGCATTGATCTTTACCAATCTCTCTTTTGGTTCCAAACACCTGTTACTCTTAAACTCAGCGACCTGTGGTTCACCCTTACTCATTCAGTGTATATTTCATGCATATTCATTTTATCTCTCCCATGATACCTTGAAGTCTCAGATAGGAAGTGATCACTACATACTTTGTATATTCCAGTATCTAGCATATTAGAAATGACCAAGAAAAGCTTGTCAATAGATTGATAAAGAATAAAATAGTGTTACATTTGCAATATTTTCCCTAGAATTCCCATTCAGAAATTCCCCTCAAGTCTGAAGACTGACAAAGAGCTAGCTTTTGCTTTTGATAACTTTTATTAAAAAAAAAAAAAAAGCTTAGTTCACTTCCTGCCACTCAGAAATTTAAAATTATATGTTCAGATTTGGAATTGTTAGAAAGTTTGGATGAAATAGGATGCTTTTTAAAGATGAGGCTAAAATTGTTATTTCCAGTCATTAAAAATGTTTAGGAACAAAGGAATCATCTGACAACTTGTGACTGGTGCAATCAGAGAAGCCGGAGATTGGGATGTTTATTTTTACACATTGGGAAGGAAGAAGCAAGGATCAGCCTCCAAGTTTGACACCTTGGATGAGCTCAGTGGCTTTGCATCATATCACATGAACATAATGCCTCTCTTCACACCCCCACAGAATTAGGCAGAGGCACACATGAAAGCCCCATGCCAGAGCAATGAACATAAACTAGATCTAAGCCTTGGTAACTGAATCTGACCATATAAACAACCCAGAACAAGTGAAGAAGTGTCCTTTGAGTTTCCTTGTAAGTTAAAAATAAACTGAAACAATTATGTATTCAGATTATGGAAAGGTAATGGAATTGAAGCTGATTTAGGTAAATGATTCATGTTTCCCTAACACCTACAACTACTACAAAATTACATTTAGCTGTGGAAAAGTAAAAAAAAAAAAAATAAATGGAGCCCTTGGTTAGAACTGATATCCTTTAAATTTATTTCGAAATATTTCACAATAAATCACCTTAAATCATAGATTCATCATCATATGATTTAAGTCACCTTAAATTATAGATTAAAATTTCAGGAGCAAACAACAGTTATTACCTGAAGGCTCTTCTATAAACCCAACTCACAATTTAAGTTCATTCCCAATGCAGAAATGTCCATTGCAACTGCTGGTGCTTTAAGCTGAGGACACAAATAATTTACAAATTGAGGGAGAGTATAAACTTCTTCTGTGTGGGCACCTTTATAATGGGAAACAAAAAAAATGTTTTCTTATTATAAATTGACTTCAAAATAGAGACTGACAAAGGATCATAGAGTTTGTGTTGCACATATATAGCAAATGAAAATTGCTAAACCGAGCCAGAAGCCAGAAGCCAGAAGATAGTTGGACAGAACTACCTAACAACACTTCTAAGATCATGCAATGGGGGAATTAGCATGGCTTTACTGTTAACAATTTTTTGCCATTCATTATCTTGCCAAAACATTTTGGGGATTGTTATACTTTTGTCACTACTATCTGCAATTTTTAAAATTTATGTTAAGTGCAACACCTGCCATTTTTACCACCTTTTTTGACTCCCTAGATACCAAGATAGGGATCCTTACTTGTGTTGAGGGTCTTCTCTATGAGATCCGTTCTAGTCTTATACCTCCCTCCTCCCTTCTGTCTTTTTCTTTATTCTTTCTTTCTGACCCACTGTTGAGATTCAGATAAACTTATAGCCAAGGCAGCTTGTATTAGAGAATTTATCACAGCAACTCTTGGGCTATACGGTCTTAATATCTTCACATGTTACTAATTTAGTAGTCTCTAAGACTCTTGTTCTAAGATGCAGTGAGAGCAGCTTCTGAGATGCACTTGTTACCAAGCTGGGGAGAGGCCCCTCAGCATCTCCTGCAGGGGAGGA
This sequence comes from Panthera onca, assembly GCF_046562875.1. NCBI lineage: Eukaryota > Metazoa > Chordata > Mammalia > Carnivora > Felidae > Panthera > Panthera onca. The sequence goes on from NC_138339.1 coordinate 79,543,180, forward strand.
GGGCCATTTCTTAATGGCCAGGTGGTTGTATCTGCAACTACATAGTCACAGAGCCTTGATATTTAGGGCCATCTACCCAGTTCTTCCCATCCCTTATCTCAGTGGCCTAAATCTTCTCAACCTGGCCCTGACCTTAGCATAACAGACTTTCCAGAGCTCATCTTTTAAATGATTCTGGGGCTTGGCAATCCTAAATCCTAGGGCCTGTGGCCCCTGGGCAGCTGTGTCTGCCTTTCCACCACGTACACGTGCTCATGCGCGCACGCACGCGCACACACACACACACATATACATAATGAAGACCTCTTCAAAAAAAAATGCCCTCTGGCTCTCATAGTTAGCATTTAATTATTTGTTAACTGACTTGATTTTCAAATTGTCTTTCTGCAGGGTATCAATACAATTTAGTATAACCAGCCAATTTCACTGTCTTTATTTGCATTTTTCTCACTATACATTTCAAATGCTTGAATCATTGCACCAGCACAATTTTTCCCTTCTGCTGGGCCATTTTTCAGAGGACGAGTGGTGAAATTTTCAGCAGTTGGGCTCTCTCTTTGTACCAGAGACTATGTGTACCTCCTTCTAGGTGGGCAGTAATGGATATAATCCCCAGACCTCATCTTACCATGTTTTTTTGGATCACTTCTGGTACCAACTGTGTCAGCCTGGGAAGCAGATGCCAATATAGAAATAGATGTGTGAGAGTTTTATTTGGAGAATGGTCCACAGAAAATAAAGGGGAGAGGGACCAGATGAGGCTAGAGAACCATGACCAGGATTATGCAGGAGTGTGATGCACATTTGACATCTGTAAATGGATATAAGAAAACAGTAGGGTGGGATGGACAAAGCCTTACAATGTGATACACTTCTGAGAAGGCATTGGGAGGGTTGATAGGTAGCCCCAGAGAAAAGATAGCCTGTTAGAGGAGCCCCACTTGGGGCAGGAGTGGCATAGATCTAGAACAACCTCTGCGATCTGTCACTGGCCATGAACAATCTAGGAATAGCATGGCTATTATATGGATTATATGGTGCAACACCACAGGCTGTCCATAGAATATACTCCTCCCAGGAGATTCTCTTTTGAAAGGAGATCTGCCAGCACACTTCAATGACTGCCACAGTTGAATTTCAGGTGTGGACACACCATAGTTTTAAATGAGGAAAATAATGATTTCTTGACTAAAATTGCCTAATTGCCCTCATCAATGTTTGGTTTATTTTTAAAAACCATGGCAACCTAATGCAAACAATTTCCACACATCCTAAGTCTTTTTTCTTGGTCATAACTATTAGCTCAGAAGTCTTTGTTTTGTACTTAAAGCTTGCATTATTTATGGCTAAATACATTACCTTGCTTTTTCTCATATTGAGATTTATCTAACCACTTTTCTACCTACTGTTCTAACTTAAATCATCTTTTCACAGTGCCCCTACTGCTAGAATTTCTGTAACAGGGACTTCCCACCTATAATGGATATTTGCAAGTTTTGACAAATATTTCTTCAATTTCATGCCTAAGTATCTCTGGGGATTTATCTATTGATTCACTTCAGATGCTTTTGAGATCCGTGAGCAGAATCTTCTGAGGACACTCCTTTTACATGGCAACAGGGGACCCATTCTCTATGTCAGCCTTGCATCCCTGTACTGAGACTAATTGAGTACCCACAAGACTGAAGAGCCTACGAAGTACATGTCAACTCTCAAGGGTGGAATTTCCTGTATACAGGGTCATGGCTTAAGCAGCAAATTTTGCAGGTGAAAGCTGTCTTGCTACCCCAGGCACACTTAACTGTACCACAGATAAAAAGGCAACAATGCCAGGTTATCCATGTGGTTGATCAACTGCCTTTGGTGACTCTGCTAATATTCTAGATGAACATGGAGAAAGTTGGTCCCTTAAGTCCAGGCTTCTATTAAACAACTGCATTCTTTCTATATAATCTTTTATGAGTAGCATTACTACCTGCCTCATGAGGTAGTTTCTCAACTTATTCCAGATTGTGTGGGTGCTAGCAGTATGATCTATAGCACTAACCTGTGTAGGTCTCTCTTTAATGCTAAGAAGTTTGACCAGCTTGATTAGTTTTGCTTGGCTGTATAATTTCTATTTGTATCTAGGCCACTATGCCTTTCCCATTCTCTCTCTGGACTGTGTTTACATATTTTTGAAAATTCCTCTTCTCTAACTCTTCTTTTCTACTTAGGGAGGAAACTTGTTCTGGTGCATGCTTTTTCATCCTTCGGCCACATTTAGTTTCTGATTTTCTGATTCATTCAATAATTCGGATGCCCACCAATCCCTGCTTTTCCTCCAGGGTAGAATTACCACTGGAAGTACCTGCTTCGTCAGAGACTATATTTCCCAGCTACCTTTGTGGCTAATTCTTGATAATGGAATGGAATGGAAATGACATGTGCCACCCTCCTTTCTGCTGGCTGGATGCAAATCATGATAAAGCCCTCAGAGATAACATCCCAACATGGATGGTACACAGGTCTCTGACTTCCACACAAAGAAAAGTTGCTCATCAGTAGAAACTGGGTAGACGTAGGGAGAAATTCATTTCTATTGTATTACATAACTGAAATTTCAGGGTTTGTCATAGTTACTGGCATTAACCTAATGAATGCAAGACTTTTCAGGCAAGGAAAGATCCTCGGTGTATTTGTAGAAAATATCACCACATTTACCTTGAGCTTAGGAACATCTCTGAGCATGTGTAGGCAGAGTTTGTAATGTTCTATGCAAGAGATAAAAAGAGATGAAAATTTTATATAAAAACAATGAAATAGGATTGGAATCTCTTTGTATAGAAATATCACTTTTATAAATAAAAATGGGTAAGAATATATTATAGGCCAACAAACCAAAATAGTGTGACTGAGGTTCCAATAACAACAAAAAAGGTATTTTGGTAAGCAGGAAAATCAGGTCAATTTATAAATTGGAAAGATTCATTTAACAGGAGATGGACTTGTAGAATGTTATATCAGCCCCAGGGTAAGGGAAGGATTTTGGAGAAGATGGAGGAATTGTGTCAAGAAAAGATGTTTAAGCAGGAACAAGTCCAGAAGGGGACAGTAGGTCAACCAGCAAGAAATGGCAACCATAAATCAATAAATCAACGTCTTAAATATAGAAAGTAAGCACCACAGATAATGTCCATTTTTATCTACTACATGTCAGTGGAATATAGCTGCTAGAATCCAAGTCCATGACTCAAATAAAACTTTTTTTTTTTTTTTTTGGCTAACTTTTGTAGCTGCCTGTTGTAGGGAAAGGTGTGATGGACATGTAGGTCTCATACAAATGTGAAGAACCACCTACAAAACTCATGGCCATCCTAACATTTGCCTTGATGATGCCAAGATATTAGTGGACTCAATTTTTTATTTATAGAGCTCAGGACTAAATTAGCATGAACTATGGAGAAAGCTCTGCACAGGCATAAAAAAATAAGCATTGAGAGCTCTTTCTAACTGGATTAGCTGCATGTGCCAAAAGTCTTTGGTAACTGGCTTCCCAGCTTTTTGAATTAAAATAATTTGAAATAATGTCATTTGAAGGACAGTATAATAAGCCTTACTTTAAAAAACTAATGCTTTACAGTTTTAAAACATTTGTTCTATTTTTCCCCACTTATCCTACAAATTCATTATCTGTTTTGAAAGTATAGGGAGTGTAGAGGATGTGAATGTAGAATTTAGTCACTTTCCTCAAGGAGCTTTGAATTCACTGGAGGATCCAGACAAATGAATGGATATGACATTACCATGGAATCAAGTTCTGTGATGCATTTATTTCAGGGAAATATATGTGTTGACTCTAAAACCATAATAAAAATAGTCAAACTCATGGGGAGTCATCCAAAGTTTTATGAGTAAGTCATTACTGAATCATTTAGTTTTGGTGACAGGAAGCTAGACAAAAGCAGTTCGAATTCTGATTTTTCCCTCCAGTTTTCTGATAGCCACCTCTTTTGCCTTTAATTCTCTTTCCTCTCTTCTCCCCATGCAATCCATTCTTATTCTCTCTTCCTCTATTTTTTAAGCTAATCTTGCACATCTGGTTGAACTGAACCTCACTTCCATGAGGCACAATGATAGTTTTAATATTACAGCCTTTGGAGTCAGACTGTTGGGGCTCACATCTAGCCTTGACACTTACTGCTTGTGTCCCTGTTTACTTACAATTTCTGTGTCTTACTCTTTTTGCCTAAACATTGGTGTTCATCCTATAAGGCTTTTTTTGTGAAGACTTAATGAGTTTATATACATAAAGTGCTTAGTGCCTGACACATGGTAAGTGCTCTATGGTTGAGTATTATTTTCCTATTGTGGCTGTAACAAATTACTACATATTTCATGATCTCAAAGAACACTCATTTACTATCTCTCAGTTCTATAGCTCAGAGTCTGGATAAATTCTACTGGGTTCTCTGCTGGGGGACTTACAAAGCTGAAAAAAAGGTGTTGGCTGGCCTAGGCTCTTAGCGGAGACTATGAAGGAGAATCTGATTCCAGGTTTATTCAGCTGAGTGGCAAAATCAATTGTTTATTATTGCGGGACTGAGGTCCCTGTTTCTTTGACATTTGTGCCTCTCCACAGTAAGCCAGCAATGGTACATTGACTCTGTCTTGTGCTTTGAATCTCTTGTGCTTTGGAATCTTCTTCTAACACATCTCTCTATTTTGCCTTCCTCTTCTGCCTTTTAGGGACCGTGTGAATACACTGTGTGTACCCAGATACTCCTGGATAATCTCCCTATTTTAAGGTCAGATGATTAGTAACTTTAATTACATCTGTAAAGTCTCTTTTGCCATGAAACACAATGTATTTACAGTCATACGTGAGGAGGTGTAGGTTATAGGAACCTAAATTGTGTCTACCACAGGTTATTACTATTATTATTGTTATTGTTTAAATGAGTGAAGGACTAGCATGGGTAGGGAACAGAATGTTCTGGACAATAAAGTTTTCTAGTGAATTGGAAGTTATTTCATTTAGAGTTAAATTTTGGGGGAAAAATAATTACAGCACTGATTAACCAACTGAAATTCAGAATTCTTATCTGTGTGCACATATATAATACCAATCTCCATATATTTTAAATGTAACACTCTGTTATCTCTAAACCTTAACACAAATCTGCCAATACACTTTCAAAAATATTTATGAAATTGCCATGTTAAAGCCACCTCTGATTTAAAAAAACTGAATACAATAGTGAGAAAACTTTTTACAAAATTTAACTTGAGGGAAGTTTCAGAAATCTGAAAAACTATAGATCTTTCACATATATGTCTTGTTCTGAAAAATGATTAGGATTAATTCCTGATAATACAATAAAAATGAGACATTTATTAAATAATTAGGCTTCAACATAAAATGAAAACATTTAAATTATAATTATCTCTAAATATTTCACTGCCAGAATAAACCTAAACTAGATCTTGCTAGAAATGATAAACAGAAAGCTTCAAAAAGTCATGAAAAAGAAAATAAAAATAAAACAAAATATGGTGTTTAACATCTTTTGCATGCCTGTAATATAAAGCTGGATAACTGTCATTCACATGGGTAAACTGTAAAGCTTTTCTTTTCTTTTGGTTTATGGACTTGTGATAGGCAGCTTGTGAGTATAGATATTTGAATCTTCTGGGCATGCTAAGTTCTCTCTCGCATCTGTTCAAAACTAAGAATCTCACCGTGAGGCTAATTATTTGTATTTGAGGCTGCAAGTGGCCTAGTACAGAAGCCACTTCACATTTTGCTCTGGACAGTAGATCTGTGTACACATGCATGTGCATATACACATGGGCACGTGTTCTCACACTTATACACACACACATATTGATGTATGTGACCAATTAACGACTTGGGTTGTTTTTCAAACATACTTTTTTTTTTTTTTTTTTACTTTAGTGTGTAATCTATATACTAGAGTCAGCGCAACATCAGCGATCTTTAAACAGAGACATGTCACTGGGAAAGAAGTGGACAGAGATAGGCAATGAGTATTTCTAGACCTTCTGAGTTATACCATAACTTGCAATGTTCTTTCTATTTTCCTCTCATTTCCTGTTCCTATTTTTTTCTCATCCATTTTTAGATCTAACTTGCCAAAGTCTCCTTCTAAGCCTGTTTACTCATGCAGTTACTGTTTTCTCTCACTTGCCTCACATTAACCAGATTTTGGCCCAGTACAGACTTAGAATAGGGTGATTTAGATCAAAATTCAACCTCCTGTTTCACATGAACAAGATGACATTTAAGTCTCTAAGGGTTTATTTATGCAAATATCAAATATAAGGAGGACTATGAGTCACTATGAAATTTCCTAAATCTCCTTTTAGCTATAGTTAATAATTTACAGGTTGAAGGATGCATGCTGGATTATAATCAAATCCTTCAGAAGAGAGGATGCTGGGACGATAGCCTTTCACTATTTAGCATCTATTTATATGATATCACTGAGACTTTTGGCATAGTTTTCATGCCCAAAATGTTTTTAACATCTGTGTGGCTGTTCTTTTTTTAAGACTGAGGATTCAGTATTCATTAATCTCTCAAACCCCAACTGGCCTTCAGAAGCAACTCAATGCTCTCTTTGAGGACTGCACAAAATATAATCTCAAAATAAATCACAAGAAGTGTAAGGTAATGGTTTTTAGTTCTAGGAAATTCAAGAGTTCCTGGTATGCTTAGGGAGTTAAGTTTAATGTGGTGAAATATTTTATGTGGCTTTGCATTATCTTTCACTTAAATCTGCCATGCGAAAAGCAAAGAAAGTTGAAAATCTCAGCAACAATAGAGGATTAGATTTAGGAGGGAATGAATTGATGCCCATTTTTATGATATATCAACCTAAAGCAGGTTTCCAGATTCTATGCTATTCAGAAACCCATAATATTCACGATGGTGAATGTATTAAAATTGCTTTTGGAAAATGAGGATGACATTCGTTTGACACAGAGGGTGTTTAATCTCTGTAGGCAAATCAGATGGGGAAAAAGAGTTTTTTTCATTTGAGTTGCATTCATTATCATTTCTGCACCTTTGATAAGATGGTCAAAATGAACAGATCAGTCAAGCTGTAGGCAGTCAGAAGCCTATGCTCATAGGCATGAAATGAACAGTTACTGACAGGGTTTTTGAGAGAAATGGAATATACGGAGGTGAACCTAACCAGAATGCTAATATGGAAACTGCCTACAGATGGTTTAGTAGGAGAAATTTTATTTTGGGTGAAACAGAAATGCAAAATATACAACTCCACAATTTAACATTTAGATTATTGTTATTTGGGAAAACAATTATTTCTAAATTTGTTGGACACCGAATATCCTTAACATTTTTACAAACAAAATTATTCCAAACAGAATTTTTATGGCCTTTCAGAAAAGTGCATTTGAAATTAGTCTTATAGTGATGGGGAGACTGAAGGAAACATTTGGCCTCAAAGAAATGACCAAGAAGTGTTATTTTCAAGTGCATTATTATCATCCCTATAGGATAATTTAGAAACTTTGTGAATAACTACATGATTAGATAGGAAGCTCCATCCTTGTTAGAAGACATATGCTTGTATAATCAATTGTACATGATTACTTTTAAGTTCATGGTTTCCTTGGATGCAGCTTGCCAATAAATGTCTCTTTGATATAATATGAGAAAGAATTAATAAGAAGCAATAATGAAACTAACTTGAAAACAGTTGAAAATATAAATAGTGCCTTTGATTTTTAAAGAGAAGATGCTTGCCAGAGTAACACAGATCCAGATAATAGAGAACTCAGGAAGCAAAGTTCTGACAGTTTATAGTTTCTTGCTGGCACAGCTAAACCACTTTGGAAATATGCTTTAACTCTTAAATTTCTGAATAAGCTGGTGTGCTCCTTCCTGGCTGAATGTTGCTTTCTCTCATTTTAGCCCCATATTCTTTTTTATTTTTATCAAAGTTATACATGTACATATACTAAAAAGTCAAAAAGTTGTATAAGGGTTGCAAGAAAAACAGTACTCCTTACCACGCTCCCTGAGGAAACCACTTTTAGCTGATGTTTTGGGACTTCTCTCCCTGTTGCTAGTAATGTACTTATAATGCTACATCTTGATTTTTCAGTGTCAGGTTAGAATCTATTGACTTCCCACTACTAAAAAGTTTTTGTTCACATCACTGCTCCCTATACTTCTAGAAAAGTTATATAGATCAATAATCATTGTTTATGTTATTTTGATTATGTAAACACTTATCACAGCTGCTCCATTTAGTAAACTGTATTACTTTTCCTTTCAGGCACAAGTTTAAATTTTTCTTCCCTGTGCTCTTTCCTATTTTTTATGCCCTTCTTTCTTTCCTGCTCCCCTCCCTTCCCTTCCCCTCGGTTCTCTCCTCTCCTTTTGTAAAGCATAGCCACCTAGGAGCTCCAAGAAAGGATGTGTGTGGCGGGGAAACTTATGAGGCTTTGTGTTGTGTGAAAGTGTCATTACTTTCATTCTATTTCACTGATAGTTGATCTTGATATAGAATTCTCTACCAACTTTCCATCAGAAATCGGAAGGTACTTCTCTTTTGGCTTTCAATGTTCCCAGTTTCCAAAGCTGCTGCTGACAAAAATTTGAAGCCACTTTAATTCTTAATCCTTTTTTTTAGGTGAAGTCTTTTCTCTCTCTCTCACTCTCACCCCTCTAGAAGCTTCTTGTATTTTCTTTTTGTCCTCAGTATTCTGAAGTATGACAAAGATATGGTATGACACAAGTCTGTTTGCATGTGTTACGTTAGGCATGTAATGGGTGTTTCAACCTGGAGACTTAATGTTCTTTGGGTTTTCGAATTTTTTAAAAATTTATTTTACTTTTCTTCTTTTTTTCCAGTTTCCCAATTCTGGAACACATTTTCTTTCTCTTTCTACTTCTTCTTTTCCTTCTCCTTCTCTCCCCTCCGACCCTTCCTCCTCCCCTGTTCTTCTTCTCCTCTTTTTTCTCCTTCTCCTTCTTTCCCTTCTGCTTCTTCCCATTCTTCTCCTTCTTCCTCCCCTTCTCCTTTCTTCTTTTTTCTTTCTTCTTCTCCTCCTCCTCCCCTTCTTCCTCCTTCATCTCCCGCTTCTTTTTTTTCTCTTTCTTCTTTCTTCTCCTCTTTCTCTTCCTCCTTTTCCCCCTCCTTTTTCTTTTGGGAATATACCTTCTGGACTGATTTTCTTTCTTTTTTTTTGTTATTTTTGTTTTCTTGAAATAAATTTATTTCTTGCTATTCTTGTTTCTGTTATGCCATATGAAGTCAATGTTTTCTTTGTATTCTTGCCTTTGATAATTTCTTTTTATTTCTATTACTTGTTAGGTTTTAATTTGATATAACATTATTAGACCTATGTTTTTCAATTTACCACTTCAAATGCATCACCTCCTTCCAAGTCAAATGATCTGGAAATTCTTACCATCTACTTAACACTTTGTTCTACTTTTTTTTGGTCATAGAGATTGTTTAACCTATGTTCTATCATATTTTGAATATGCTAGAGCTCTTTTAGTTCTCAGGATGTTTCTTTTATTATAACATCCTGTTGTTTTTTTCCCACAGTTGCAATATCTCCTTTTACATCTCTCTGGACATTAATAATACATTTGTCTTTAAAGCTCTCACCTCTTTGCACAGTCTGTTCCTTTCAAGTTGCTTCTTCTATTTTTTCTTACTTTTCATGTTGTAGGCTTTCCTCAAATATATGGTAATTCCAGGAGACCAAAAGAGTTTATTGGAAGTCCTGAGACATGAGTGGATCTTGTCATCGGTGAACATCGCAGTAGGGTGATGTAGCTGAGCGTTTTGTTTCATGCCCTTTAGACATGTTATTCTGAAGGAATCAGAATCCTAGAGAAAGTGTTTCCAGTACTCTGACTAGTGGGTGAGGGCCTAACTGCTAGTTACCAGGAAACCCACTAGGAAAGGAGAGCTGGAGGTCTCGGTCATCAGTGCTTGTACTTGACGCCCCTCTTTTTGTCATGTTACCTTTGTCTTCAACACTGAGAAGTATTTAACGTCCTCCCTGTTTCCTTCCTAGAAGAAAACATGCCTCCACTGTTGGGCAAAGCATTTGGAAGGTGCTGTCATTTGGCTCCCCAAACCTGGGGAGGGGAATCTAGAGATTTGACTCCTATTTAAAATCCTCCTTATTTTAGCTCTTTCCTCCTACTCACTTATAATGGTATCTGACGCTACAATATCCTTAGCCCTTGGGGAATTCTGGGTTAGAAATGTGATGAGTTTTAAGCTTTTCCCCTTCGCTAATTTAAGATTCAGTTTTCTGGGTTCTCTTAAGTCTTTTGCCAGTTGAACATCTGCTTTCCAGCTTCTAAAATTTTGTTGCTGTTGCTTCTTTTTTTTTTTTTTTTTCATTCTCCCTGTGCTGGTGGGTTTATGCCTTGGGTGGGAGTCAATTTATTATTGTTTGAGTGAAATTTTTGGAGGGAACAAAATTAGATGTATGTGTTCAATCTGTGGCAGATTGTGTTTTCTGAAGATGATCACAATATCTCCTATCCCTTATCTTCTTTCTTCAATGTGACTATGACATTTCTTTTAGGAGATTGGCCCTGTTTTCTCTTCTCTTGAATCTTGATGATTATGGTGGAAGTGGTGCTTTATGGCTTCTGAAACTAGGTCATAAAGGGATATAGAGCCTCTGCTGGTTCTCTAGGGAATCTAGCCACTATACTGCGTTCAGAACATAGTGAGAAATGTGGAGAGTAGTAAAAGCCATGGTGGAGGAGAGAGGGAGAGGCTTTGTTTTTACTGGACATGAGTCACAAAATCTGTTCTTCAATTCCAGCTCTTTCAGGTAACTATGTGACTTTAGAAGTGTCAATTTCTTCATCAACAAAAGGGATCTGACATAAGATGGATTTTAAGCTTCTAGTTCTAATGTCCTACAGTTTTATGGCATTCTAAATAATCTGGGACCAGAGTGCTGTTTAGCTCCAGAGGGTTTATTCAAACAGACTGCGGTAAGAATGATGTACTCAAGTTGTAGAAGATGGCAGTTACAGCATTTTAGCTATGGAACAGTATAATTAGATTTGCAAAGGATTCACTTGACTATAACCTTCCTCTGGGTGTCTTGTGATGGAAAGTTAAGACCATTTCTATGACACGGTCGTCTCTGCCTATTAGTTTATTAGGAAAAAAAAGCAGAAGCACACACTGATATTGAACAATAATATAGTCAAAAACAACAAATTTAAACCTATGAAAATGTCTCAGATTAATACATAATTAATTGTCAAATCGCTTGTTTACATTCTGCCCACTATTCTCTACTTCCTTCTTGCTACCTCACAGATAGTTACAAATCCCATGTTCTTTCCCATATCTTTGCTTTAGAACTTCTGAGCTCTTTGGAAATTCTGAGAACTTCTTAAAATAGTTTTACAAGTTTTCCAAGAGTCCTTGTTTATAGACGCATTAAAATCAACTTTTCTTTGCAAGAATTTTTATCCACGTTCTCCCTCTATTGTAAACTGTTTGTATCCTTTCCCCATGGAATTCCTAAGTTTCTATATACATTATTATGCAAAACCAGGGCTCCTGAGGAAAAGGGAGATATCTTTTACACATGGAAAAAACCCAAATGTCTGTATTTGCTTTGGACAATCTTTAATGCTTGTGAGAGGAAGATGCACCATGTTGTGCTGGAGCTTGTCTTCATTCCTAAACTACTCCAGTCCTCTCATGGATCGTCTACCCTGAACATGGACAATTAAAAGAAAATTCCACACTCTCATTAACCTTTGGGAGGAAACATAGCAACAAGATCTTTTCCCCTCTACCCAGGAGATCTCTGAGAGTTTGGGGCAAGTCATGCAAACACTTGATTGACTGTTCAATTTGTTTCAAAATTCTACTTTACCCTTCCCTGCAGAATACTCCTCAGCTGTCCCTGAGAAGCTCACATATGTTTGGTTAGCAAAATAGGTAAGGAGAGGTAAAAATCTGAGTCATTGTTGTGATGAAAGCAACCCTGAACAAACTCTTTATTAAGTAAGTTCAGGTTTTTAAAAAGGACAAAAACATACATGAACCACTGAAGTGCCCCAGCTAAAAATAATCTTTTAACCAATAAAATGTTCTTTAGGTGAGGATTTCTCTATTACTCTGGGGCAGTGGAACTCAAACCTTATGAGTGTGAGAATTATCTGAAGGGCTTGATAAAACACAGCTTGGTGGGCTCTACCTTCATATTTTCTGATTCAGTAGGTGTGGAGTGAAGCCTAAGAATTTACATTTCTGAAAATTTTCTAGGTGACGCTGATGCTACTGGTCTAGGGAAACACCTTTTAAAAACCACTACAGTAGGGAGGCTGGATACTGAGGGTCCCTATTTAATGGATAATAAACACTTCTTTTTAAGATTCCACAATAAGTAAGATCATATTTATCTTTCTCTGACTGACTTATTTCACTTAGTCTAATACCCTCAATATCTATTCATGTTGAAAGTCACTAAGAAAGTAGATCTTAAAAGTTCTTTTCAAAGGAAAAAAACTATAAATAAATGTGGTCAGGAATGTTAACTAGATTTACTGTGGAGATTATTTTGCAATATATATGTAAATTGAAACATGTTCTACACCGGAAACTAATATAATGTTATATGTCAATTATATCTTAATTAAAAAAAAGACATTTTTGGAAGTTTTGATGCTTGCAATAGCAACAAAGCCTTCCTTACTTTGTGATTTAGTTCTGTTGTGGTTTTTGGTCCTTTGAATAAACAGCTGGAGTCTCGGCATCACCCAGCATTTTGTGGCTGAACGTGTTACCATCTTACAAGAAGGAGGTTCCATGAGCCAAACAGTAATTTATATTATTGTAATGCATCATGATGATGCAGAAGGTGACATCCAGAAAGCACTCCAATGTTAGGATTCTATTGTCAAATACAATACCTTATATCACTGGGTATTAGATTTGCTCTACAGTAGTTGACTATTTTCAAAATTAAAACTGTGTTAAGTATGAATATTGGCCAATGTGTGTGAAATATCACTTTTCTTAATTTTATTTAAATATTCCAGGTCTGTGTCTGAGTCCTCCACTTTGAGGGGATGGCAGAAAATTTAGTTTCTCAGTATTAGGTCCTACCACCCTTCAGGCTCTGCAAGGGCTTCTGTTATCTTAACAACTCTCTGGACATTGGCCATTGGTCACCACCTAAAAGTCTTGGTGGGCTGTTCTGTAGGTTTGGTACACCAATTATCTTAATAATTTTGTTCACTAGGCAAATATTTATTGAGTGCTTATTATGTGTTTTTTAAAATTACATTTTAGCATATAATATTTGAGAACTACAAAAGAAAACCACAACACATATGTGTATTATGAAAAATAAAAATAAAATGAATACCCATGAATAATTCCCCAGCAATAACTAGGACTTATCATTACTGTTTTACCTGTCTGTGTGTTCCCTTTTTTTTTTTAATGCTTATTTATTTTGAGAGAGAGGGAGAGAGAGGGAGAAGGAGAGAGAGAGAGAGAGAGAGAGAGAGAGAGAGAACACACAATCAGGGGAGGGGCCGAGAGAAAGAATCCCAAGCAGGCTGTGCAGTCAGTGCAAAGTCTGAAGCAGTGCTTGATCTAACAACCCTAAGACCATGACCTGAGCTGAAGTCCAGAGTGAGACACTTAACTGACTGAGCCACCCAGGTGCCTCTGTGGGTTCCTTTTTTCTTTCAGTGTCCTTGCCTTCCCTGGCCACCCTAAATTTTGTGTTTACCATCCCCTTATTTCTTAAAAATAGTTTCATCATGTAATTATGTATCCTAACCTAGAATATTTAACTTTGCCAATATTCAAATCTTATAAAAATGGTTTTATACTGTATGTGGTTTTCTGAAACGTGACTTTTTGGACTAAATGTTGTGTTTCTAAGATTCACCTGTGTTGCTGTGTGAGGTAATATTTATTTTAGTTTCATTGTTGAAGAGTTTCTCTTTGTGTGACTATGTTAAGACTATCATTCTCTTGTTGATGGACTTTTAGGTAGGGTTGTTATGAGTAAGGCTTTTATGTGCACAATTTTTTCTAGGATTTTTTTTTTGTCTTGAGTGAGCAATACACTGATGCTATAGAAAAGAAGGTGATATTATAATACATGTTGAATATCTTCTATTTCCCTTAAATGTTAATGATTTTATCAAGTATGTTTTATGGAAAATTAAATATATTAACCACACTATCAAATTGTATCCCATGGTCAAATAATACTGATTAAGTACTGTATTCTGTGCCCCTCCTTTGGATAGCCATGGTAACATTAGCATATCAATAGCTCTGAAAATTTCTGCAATAAAGGAAGTGTTTAATTTTATTGAACCCAGTGGTTCCCATGGGTTTTGATCACAGAATCCTTTTTGTTCATTATATCCATTAATATTTCATGGTACCAATATTCTATTGAACACATTTTGGAAATATTTATTGCACCAACACTATAGCACTACATAGAGTTTTTTATTGTGTCCTTTTGACACATAAAAAATTATATATCATCTATATTCTAGAATAGGCAGGAAATCGATCATTAATTCTGTGGGTACCTGGGCGGCTAAGTCAATTAAGCATCCAACTCTAGATTTTGGATTGAGTCATCATCTTACAGTCCTGAGATCAAGCCCCATGTCAGCTTCCAAGCTAGGTGTGGAGCCTGCTTAAGACTCTCCCTCTCTCTCTCTCTCTCTCTCTCACTCTCTCTCTCTTCCTCCCCCCAGTCATGTTCATGTTCTCTCTCTCTCTCTCTCTCTCTCAAACAAAAAAAAAGAAACAAAAAAAAAAAAAGAAGGCTCTGACTCTTATTTAAAAAAAGATCAGGGGTGCCTGGGTGGCTTTGTCGGTTAAGCATCTGACTTCAGTTCAGGTCATGATATCATGGCCTGTGGGTTTGAGTCTCTCATTGGACTCTGTGCTGACAGCTTGGAGGCTGGAGCCTGCTTGGGATTCTGTGTCTCCCTGTATCTCTGCCCCTCTCCCTCTTACACCTCTCTCTCTCTCTCTCTTTCTCTCAAAAGTAAATAAACATTAAAAAAAATTAAAAAAAAGAGATCATTAATTCTGTCTGAATATGTGATCATTGTGATTGATTGCCATTCACTGCCTTGTCCTGGTCTCAGTTCCATTTTTCATAGCAGGATCATCAGCCCTAATCCTACACACAGTAGGAACTGTGAAAACGGTTTTGGGACAGCTCTTGTTCAATGTGGCATTTGGGTTTAAAAATAAATTCTGGCTTCTCTATGGCCAGGAGTGGAAATATTCCTTGAGCATGACCCTAGCATGTTTGAGGGGTTGGGATGCCTCCTGGATCCACTCATGGACAGTCAGGGCTATCTTCCTGGTTACATCAAGACTTCAGACATTCCAGAAAAATCCACAGTTGCTCTACTCTCACTGGAACAGAAAGTAACTTTTGCATTTTACTAGCCTCCACTCAAAACCTTTGCTTTGTATCTTTTTTATCTTTGGCTCAGTTTTTGAATTCTCCTTCTCTCCTTTAACTGATGAAATTGTTGGCTTATTTTGATGGTATGCCCAAAGTTTTGTTTTAACATTTCCTCAGAATTCAACTCTAGTATTTTCTTTTCAACTCTTTTCAAGCTAACACATGGAAAGTAAAATCTTATCCCTGAGTCTCTTGGAACTAAAAATTCTAGAATGTTACAACTCAGGGTCAACTCTCAAGGTCCAATTAGCTAAAAAATTAGGTTCCAGGTATCAGAGTTTCTATGTCTTCTTTCTACCCAAATAGCCCCTAGAGTTTCAAGTATGAAACCCTGCTTTCAATCACATTGGCTAAAGCCTGCTTTCCTGCTTTATCCTATTTGCCAGATTCTGTATGTATTCTGATTTTCCTCTTTCTTAGATTTTGTGAGTTTTTTAGGATGCCCTTTTTATGACACATGTTATCTCTCTGCCCTGTGGCACACAGGCTGTAGTGAACCACAGCAGCTTTTAGTGTTTTTTTTTTAAGTTTATTTATTTTGAGAGAGAGAGAGAGAGAGAGAGCAAGCATGGGAGGGGCAGAGAGAGAGGGAAAGATAGATAATCCCAAGCAAGCTCTGCACTGTCAGCAGAGAGCCTGATGTGGGGCTCGAACTCACAAACTGTGATCATGATCTGAGCCTAAACCAAGAGTCGACTGAGACACCCAGGCACCTCGAGTATTTTTTTTTTTTTAATATTCTACAAGGCCTCAATTTCATTGTCCTTTAATAATTATGAATGACCAAGCTAGGTGATGTAAATTACTTCCACAATTCTTAGTCTTTGAATGTATTTCTTGAAAGATACTTTCTTGAGTGAGCTCACCTCTCTGGGAAATCTGTAGGCCATACTACTAACTCTTCAAATACAACATGGATGTAGTTCTTTGGGCAGGACTAATTGTGTCTGAAGTATACCACATGCTCTACAGAACATACCATAAATCTCTCTTCCTGAAAAGTGTTGGCAGAATTCCCACAGGCAGACATTTTGCATAGATGCAGCCAATATGGATGGGCTTTCACTGCCACAATCCATTCTTTATTTGACTTCGGTGAATTTCCTTTTCCTTACCACCTAATTATTCACTAATCAACTCGAACCATTTATTTGACTCCATCCTAACCACTCTAGTTGGATAACTTTGTCTCTTCATTCATCATAAAATCTCGTGATGAATCTTCAACCTCTTGCTGTTTCCATCTTTTACCTTATTCTTAGTCTGATAGGATGAGAAGGTCTTCTCCATTGAAACCCTGTTCATCCCTTCGGTCCCTATTCTTCTGCCTTGTTAGATATTTGCTTTGCTAATTACTACCCCTCTCTACTTCATTCTCTAGCCATTCATGTCAAGGCTTAAATATAAATGCCTCAGAGGAGATTTTCCTTTTGTAAACCTAGAATAACCCAACTGGCACTCTCCATCCATTTTATTGTTTTTCATAGCTATTATTATCACCTAGTATTCCTTATTATGTGTTATTTGTAGACTTTTTTACTTCCTTAAGAAAAAAGATTCACCCTTATTTATTCTCAGTGCCTAGAATAATGCTTGGAACATAGGAGGAGTTCAGTAAATATAGTTAAATAAAAGAGTAAATGTATCCTCCAATATCTTCATTTCTATATATTCTTTCCTTTCAGCCTATAAATATGTGCATTACTTTCCCATCTTAAAAATAACAAATGTAGGGTGCCTGGGTAGCTCAGTCAGTTAAGGGTCTGACTCTTGATTTCAGCTCAGGTCATGATCTCAGTCTCACAGTTCATGAGTTCGAACCCCACATTGGGCTTTCTGCTGTCAGTGTGGAGCCCGCTTCTAATCCTCTGTCTCCCTCTCTCTGCACCTCCTCAGCTCATGTGTGGGCTCTCTCAATCACACTCTCTCTCTCTCTCTCAAAAATAAACATTAAAAAATAACAAACACAAATAAAAGAAAAAAATTTCCTTCATTCTAACAGAAATTGTCTAACCCAGGAATTGGCAAATTATAGTTCACCAGGAGACTGCCTGTTTTCATAAAGTTTTGTTGGGAAGAGCCATGGACATGCATTTATATACTTGCCTATGGGTGCTTTTTGCCCTACAATGGTATAGTTACATATCTGCCATAGAGACCGTGTGCCCACAAGCTGAAAATATTACTATGTGGTCTTTTCAGAAAATGTTTACCAACCTCAGGATCTAACTGATGTTTTTTACATCTAGCATTCTCCAAAGTAGTACTATTCCAAAAATTTCTTGCATTCTTTCAAATCTCATTTCCTCTTTATCTTCCTTCAGTCTGATTCCATCTTTAGGACTACACTATACTGCTTTCTCTAAGGTTAAAAACGGTGCCCTAATTGTAAAACCCAGTACGTGTTTTTGAGTCTTTATATTTTGGGGATACTATTATCCATCTGACTCTCTTAAAGCTCTCTACTCCTTTGGTTTCCATGGCACTTACCCTTCTCTTCCTTTTCATACCTTCCTGACTGTATCTTTTCTTAATGGGCACTTCTTCAGCCTGCCCCTTTAGAATTTGTATATCCCAGGATTCTGTCCTCAGTCAAAATTTCTCAGTCTGTGTACTTTTTCCTACATAAACTAATTTAAACCTGACTGGTTTCAATCTCACTGATAAGTTCAGGACATATCATTTTTCTGGTTGACCTTTGCAGCAGCTTCCTGAGTGGCCTTCCTGCATCCAACCTTACTCCACCAAAACCACCTTCTGCCCAGTTGCCAGAATGTCAGTTTAAGGTAGTGGTTCCCAAACTTTATTATTTATTGGGCATCAGACTCACTTGGAGTGTTGATTAAAATATAGATTGCTAGGTCTCATTCATGGAGTTGTTACCAAGTAAGTGTCCTGTGGGACCTGAGAATTTGCATTTCTGTGTTCCCAGGTGATGCTGATGCCACTGTTCTAGACTGCACATTGAAAAACACTGGTTTTAAAAAAGTTTGTATTGCATCTACCCCTTCCTTAAAACCACACAATGGTTTCCCATAACCTGTAGGATTAGACCTATGTTTCTTATTATGTTATATAACGTTGTCCAAATCTTATGATTCTTACTTCACCAGGATTCTCTCTTCCATTCTCTGACTCCCACTTGATTCTCCTATAAACGCAAACTGCATTATCTCACCACATGCCCTGCCATTTCAACCCTCTGTGTTCTTGATCATGCCCATAATTTCCATTCCCTCTTCACACATCTTTCTTCTCCTCACTCTTTAAAGAGGTATTTCAAGTGCTGTTCCCCTTTCTAAGCTTCCATAATGATCAGGACACATTTCCTTCACCACCTAGTTCCTCTATGCACAACTGTTTTATTTATATTTGTGTTTATTTTGTCTTCCCTGAGCTGCTAGCAGAGTGCTATGGTTTTTTTTTCTCCCATTGCAAAATGAAGGTTCATTTTAATGTATCAACTTAATATATTTCCCACTAAGGGTGAAAGCACAGGAAAATTAGTGCTCCCATACATTACTAATCACACTGTAAACTGACCCATCCTTTCCAAAAGTAAGTTGGCAGAATCCATGAAGACTGTGAAACAAAAACAAATAACAGAACAAAACAAAACAAAACAAAACAAAAAAACCAATAAACCTTCATATTCTTGGTCTTAAGTGATTCTACTCCAGGGAATCTGATCTAAGAAAATAATTCAAAATATGCCCAGAGATGGCTATCACCCATTGCCTATAAATAGCAAAACAAAGGAAAACACCGAGTATTCAACACTAGGGAGTAATTAAGTGCAGTGCATCTAATTGATGAAATATCACATATTTAAATGATGATTTTGAAGTGCACATGGCAAGCATATTTCTGTTGCAATGTTAAGTAAAAAATAAGAATACCAAATATTAATATAAATTGTGATTCCAATTATGCAACAATATTTTTGAAAAAAAAGTCTGGAAGGAAAAGCACTTAAATTCTAAGTTAGGATGATAAGCTTATGACATGACTTTTTAATGTGATTGCATTTTAAGAAAATAAAAATACTTATTTCAACCACCTATGCCATTTCATATTTATGCAATTTTTCCTTTTAAAATTGTAAGGATGGGTGGGCTTGGGTGGCTCAGTCAGTTAAGCATCTGATTTTGGCTCAGGTCATAATCTTGTGGTCCATGAATTCGATCCCCATGTAGGGCTCTGTGCTGACAGCTGAGAGCCTGGAACCTGCTTCGGATTCTGTGTCTCCCTTTCTCTCCACCCCTCCTCTGCTCTCTCTCTCTCTCTCTCTCTCTCAAAAATAAACATTAAAAAACAAACAAACAAAAAAACACAAAAAAAACACCCCAAGTAACTTTGTGCAAGTTTTTAACTTCTTTAAGTATGCTTTCTCACCTATAAAATAAGGGTAGCAATATTTTCTTATGGTACTACTTGCTGCTGATTGCCTACCCATAGCTACCCTATTGTCCTCTCCAGCTTGCTTCCCTCCACACAGCACATGCCACCTTTCTTTTTTATACACATGGAGTGTGAGGCAGGGCTCTATCTTATGACCCTGAGAAGAAATCAGGAGTTGGTCACTCAACTGATTGAACCACCAAGGCACCCCTACACACACATTTTCTATCAGAGTCTGTCTTTCCCTCTACAGTCTCCAAATATCAGATCATGTTCTCGGCCTCCTTTAGTCAGACTAGTCCTGGTCACTTGGACTTAGGGAAATACCAGAATATCTTCTGGGAAAGGTCATCTCCCCTCCAAAATATACTCATGGACAAAAATACTGGTCTTGTTTGCTTGGTATGGTCATTCCCAAGCGTGATGTCTGCAATTGCTTAGGTCATCTGACCATGAGGGGAGGGATCACTGACCCACAGAGTATAACAGAGCAGAAAGATGGACAGTCTGAACCTTTGATGACATCACCAACCTGGAAAATTTCTTTTATATGAGATCATACATATATATATTGTTTAAATCAGTTTTAGTTGTCTAGTTGAGTACTTGCAGTTGAAACCACCACAATGTTTTATACTAAATGAGATAATATGGCCTAGGTCAAGAGTACAGAAATTGGAGTCAGATGGAGTTTAAAATAGTGGTAGCCATGTAACCTTGAATAAACTGCTTAAACTCTCTGTCTCAATTTCCTCATTTGTGAAATGGAGATAATAGTACCTACCTCAAAGGGTTTGTGTAAGGAATAAATGAAATATGTAAAGAACCTATGAAAACAGCTGGTACCTATACAAATTCTTATATTAAAAATTAGATGTTAATAGTAGTATAATAAAGGTTCAATAAATGACAGTTACTGCTGTTACAGATTGGTCGTTAATAAGTGACCTTAAATACCACCTAGTTATTTTATAAACAAGCTAGTGTGACTGAGTTTAGATTAAACAATCAAGTCACCTACTTTTTAATTCAGGGCACTTTTCCCTGTACTATATTGTCATTATCTTTTTAGCAAAATTGAAACACTGTTTATCACTTTTAAAAAACTTTTTACATGTTATTTATTTTTGAGAGACAGAGAGAGACAGAGTGTGAGCAGAGGAGGGGCAGAGAGAGAGGGAGACACAGAATCTGAAGCAGGCTCCAGGCTCTGAGCTGTCTGCGTAGAGCTTGATGTGGGGCTGGAACCATGAACTGCGAGATCGTGACCTGAGCTGAAGTCGGATGCTTAACCGACTGAGCCACCCAGGCAACCCTTTCACTTTTTAATAAGCATTTTGATATTTTAATATGTGTTACAAAGGTAGATTTAATGGATAGACATAAAAATACCTCGGCATTTAATTTGGGTAAGTTGGACTCTTTACTTGGACACATTGTATTCCTGACATGTTTATATAATTACTATTTTAAAAAATAAGGTTAAACTTCTCAAGCAAGCTGGACATGTAGTAGATTTTGGGTGACTTCTCTGAAGCTTTCTTTCTTTCGGAGTTAGACAGTTCATATCCTGACCCTCTCATGCTCTATACATTCTGCAGAACCTACATTTTTAGAAAGTAAAAACACATAGTTCATGTGGCAACTTCTGCTATTGTTAAACATGTGTTTAATGCTCAAAATGGAATGGAAGGTAATATTCATGGTTAACCCCTTTGATAGGAAAGGGAGAATCTATTGTGTGAATATTTGAGGACATAGGAACAGAATTTTTGTTTCTTCTCCTCAGAGATAAGCACAACCTTATTTCCCTTGTGATTTATTTCAGTTCTGTCTTACAGTAACTGATGTCATACTCAAAGCATGGTATTGGCTGAAGTTCTGGGGTATAGAAATGAAGGTTTTCCCTTAAGGAATTCACAGTCTAGCAAAAGAAGACAAGTAAATACATAAATATCTATAAAGTGAGTAAGTCTCTCTGGTACTTAAAATGAGTGCTCACTAATATCCAGTCATCTTCTCTCCTTTAGACCTATTTGCACTAGGTGGGATCACATGCACTGAGCACTTTTGGGTAGAGGCATGCAAAGTTCCTGCACAGTGTTCCAGTTTCTTCTTCCCTCTTGAAATGACTGAGGAAGCCTCATGTTGCCATGGCAGACACACAAGAAGCATGGTGACTGATGAAGTCATTTGATGTAGAACAGCTACTCTGCGAAGTTACCAGACTTACATTAGGTTTTTTAAAGAAAGAAACAAACTTTGCCGGGATAACGGCTAAGATTTCAGGCCCTATTGTTACCACATCATGACAAAGACTATCCTGTATTATCTGCTTTAAATGAAGTATATGAGAAGTATTCCGAGACACAGGAGAAAACAATAGCAACAACAACAACAAATTCTAACTGGTAAATTAAAGATGTTTCCACAGAAGAAGTAATATTTTAATTTTGTGTAAAAGATGAAGAATACTTCAATAGAAAGATTAGGGGATGAAGTTGTATAAGAATCAGTAGGGTGTCATAGGAAATATATCAACTTGATACAGCATTTTGTGCTATATGTTTATAGCATGTATCAACTTGAATGATAGCATTTTGTGTAAGTAAAAAGAAAATACATTTGAAATACAGAAAATAAAGTCATGTGACTAAAATGTCTTGTTATTACTGGAAAAGTGGTAGGCAGGTATAAGGCCAATGTAGAGGTAAATATGAAAAAATAGATTGGGGCCACTTACTTATTAAGGATTTTGATAAACCTATGTTCCTGGAACTTGATTTTGTATAATCTGAGAGAGTTATTAAAAGCTAGGAGACATTTCCTGGCAATCACTGAAGGACATGTATTGAACAGACTGTAACAACTATTATACAGTGTCTGCCCTGTGTTGCTTGCAAACTACCATCAGAGAGATTACATGGTTTTGACATCATTTGTGTAGGTCACTTGAAGTGTAGATTCCATGAGTGCAAATACTCAGTTTTAGAGATATGAGGCAACCTCACAGTGGAAGTCACATTTGCTCTGAGTCTTCAATGATCAACCAGGTAGTGAAGACATGCTGCAGGAGGTAAGAAGGGAGGAGGGGAAGGACTTACTATATGAAATGCGATCTGTGACTGCATGCAGCCTACGCCTAGGAAGACAATTCAGTAATTGTTCAGGAGAGATAATACAGGCTCAGCTGAAACGTAGTAGTAGGCATAACTTGGAGATGGATTGAATGGGTTGAGAGACCTTGCATGTGTCCAGGAAATGAGTGATGTGTATCATTAGTTGTGATTAGTGAGATAAGAGAAGTAGCATGTTTGAAACACCATAAAGGATTATCTGACCTGTTTCAGCCTGGGTCTGTAATATAGCCTTGGTCTGGTGGAGCCAGTGAACTTGAGTGAGAAAACAGCCTTACTTCTGATGATAATGCTTATGTTTATATTGAATTTTCTTCAGAAACATGAAAGATCTTAAGACAGGGGTGCCTGGGTGACTCGGTTAGTTAAGTGGCTGGCTCTTGGTTTTGGCTCTGGTTGTGATCAGGTGGTGATCTTGCAGTTTGTGAGTTTGAGCTCCATATAGGGCTCCCCACTAGCAGTGTGGAGACTGCTTGGAATTCTCTCTCTCTCCCTCTCTCTGCCCCTCCTCCCCTTGCACTCTCTCTCTCAAAAAATAAACTTTTAAAAAATATTAAAACAGACAAAAATGAATTCTCTGAAAATAGTATTAGTGCTCTTGAGAATTAAAGGGGAAAAGTAAAATTAGGAGGTGGATATTTTATAATACTTGCAAATTCTTATGGGTATAAATCTCATTATTATGAAATAAATATTATCTTTTCAAGTGTATATAGATGTTGATGTTATACATAAAATATATATCATTACAACATGATACTGGACCCTCGTAATGTTTTGCCATCATGGTAAGCCTTTAATAACCTGATAATAAAAATATAAGTATTATCATAAGCAGTTTGCAGTTTTTTTATATTAAAAAGAAAATCCTATGGAAAGGTGAGAACCTCTGTTCTATTTCCTGGAGAATTACTTATATCACTGCTATATAGGACCTATATGTCTGGGAGAATCTGAAAATAACAAAATAGAAATTCATTGTTTGACTCTGAATGTAGAGTAAAAGGATTAGAGGTATAAATGATCTTGCTTTGAAATAATCGATAATATAAAATCTGCACACCTAGAAAGGAAAACTGCTCCGAGGAGTCTTGAGGAAGTTCCCAGAACATCAGGTCTTGGGCAGAGATTTTAGTAATTTTTAAAGATTCCAATGCTTCA
Source organism: Panthera onca (assembly GCF_046562875.1). Classification (NCBI taxonomy): domain Eukaryota; kingdom Metazoa; phylum Chordata; class Mammalia; order Carnivora; family Felidae; genus Panthera; species Panthera onca. Next base: position 79,567,386 of record NC_138339.1, read on the forward strand.
TTTGCGTGTGTGTGTTAGGAGCGTGGGGTTAGTGGTAGGAGGCTTAGGAAGGCAGAAACACTACAACGGCCTCCTCGGCCTGTGCCTCTTGAGGAATCAGAAAGTTTGCCAGCTGTTCACACTATTTTCAGTTACATTCTTCATGTGAAACCTGTGGATTCTATGCTTCATTTTGCTTACGGAAGCATCTGTTACAAAGCATATTGAAAATGGTTGGTTACTTTTTCCATATGTGAGGACTTTGATCCTTTGTGAGAAATTAGTTTATTGCAAATATAGAGTGACTTTGCTGAAAGCATTTTGTTCAACTTAAATACCAGAAGGTGATGCCTTTTATTGTTATTGCACTGAAAAGTCAAGGAGGGTTTAAGTAAATGTTTTCCTAGTAAATTGTAGAGGGAATCTGTAATTCCGCTCAGTGGAAAATCTAAAACAAGCAATTAGCAAAGGCACTGTTTCAGAAAGACATTTCCCTGGAAGTCAGTTGTTAACTATCAGCGTGGAAGTGTGCCCACTGCTTGTGACCCTCTCTCTTGACTTGGAAATCCGTTAACACCAAGTAGCTGCTGATTTCATTTTGCAAAGTTTTCTTTGTTAATATCTCCAGATACTGTATAAGGCTTTCCACTGGCATCAACATTTAATTAAGTATAGTCAGCTTGTCTTTGCTTTGACTTTGATGATTTGAATTTCAACTGCCTTTAGGGAGAAAAATACGGAAGTATATTACTCACCATTTCACATCTGTTGCAGTTTAAAAGACTCAGTTGCCAAGAATTTTATGAAGCATCACTTAGTAATGATTCAGGAAATGATTAGTCAATGCATCTTATGCACAAAGTGGAGGGCACCCTCTGTTGTCCATCTTGCTATGATGCTTCTCTCCTGTGTCCTCAAAACATAGAAGCAGGCTATGAATTTGCAATTTCTTCTTCAGTGGACACTGATAATTGATAAATACATATAAGAAGATTGTTTAAGGTTTTAATCAGAGTGTGAAATCACAGAAATGGGGTGGTCTAAAAAGACCCTCGTGCTAATAATTAAAAAAAAAAACTGCCTTCATTCTCAACTTGGATTTCCAACGTCACTTGATACCTCTGTGTGTCAGCTTTCTCCTTTGAAAAATGAGAACATTAATAATTGCACAATGTACATTTGTAAAGGTTTTATTGTTGTGGTTATTTAAATGTAAAGTGCAAATGAAATTTCTGGCACTTTTTGTTTGGTTTTTGCAATTTTAAGATATAAGCCCATGGAACTGATGACTACATCTTGAATATTTAGGTCTTTGGCTGAAAACTGATACATCATGAAGTTTGCTTCTTTAAACTTTCTTTTTAAATTACCCCTGTGATCTTATTACTTCTCTTACTCCTCTGAAATTGCAATGGATCTTCTTTATTAGCATTTATCCATGTTTTGATTCTTCCTTTTAACATTCTGTTATGCTTATTTATTTATTTATATTGAAATAGTTAACATACAGTATTATATTAGTTTCAGGTGTACAATATAATGATCCCGCATTTCTATATATTACTCAGTGCTCATCACAATAACTGTACTCTTAATCCCCTTTATCTATTTCACATATCTCCCAACCACCTCCATGTTTGATTCTTGATTTCTAATGGTTCGTACCTTAGACCTGTGCTATTTCTCTTAACATACAACTCATTAATTTCTATTGTCTCAAGTACCACACCATAAAAATGACCCTCAAATATTTATTCTAGTTTTATAAAGCCTTCAGTATCATATTTTCATATAGTTACTATGCTCTTCTTCTTATGTAGCACACAGCATGTCAAAGACGAACTCAAAACATTTATTCCAAATCTACTCCAGGTTTGATTCTTTGGCGAGACTATAGATGGGTATTCTGTTTTTCCATTGGGGGGCATACAATATTTGGTTTGCTCACTGCAGGTGGGTAGATTATCATTTCTAGAGCTTTTCAGTGGATGGAATTAATATAATCATTTTAGTGGACAGAGCTAATACATTTTGTATATATTATATACATGTATGTATATGTATATTGCATATGTCATGTAAGTGCATATTAAAGATAAAATATCTCATGAACTCATAGTAATATTTGCTATAAAATTTTAGAGTACAGCTTTTACTTATTTTGTTTTACATTTCATCTGTTTCTTCTTTCACGTTCTTCTTGGAAACACTAGTTCTCAAGGATGCAAGGGATCTTAGAATTAGAGTATCCCATAATTTCTCATTTCTTTTATTCCATATCATCTGCATTATTGTCTTAAGATGACAATTCTGATAATGTTACTACCAACATTATTTATAAAAGCAATTATTGCTTTTTTTCGTTTGTTCTCCCCATTCTTTTATCCTTTTAAAATATAATTGTCCTGTATCTACATTGTCAAACATATAGTATTATACACTATAATGTCTCCTTTTGAACCCTCATTTAGTATTCTATAAGTAATTATGCATTTAATGCTCACCACCAGGCCTGGCAAAAGAATATATTTTATATATATATATATATTGATCATAAATACCGAATGGGTGAATCCATTCATAGAGATGAATCCTTAATCTATTTCCTATTCAAGTACTCCTGTTTTACTTTTATGAAGCAGTAAGACATTTAAAAAGCTACTTTAAGTATTTGTGAAGACAACAGATAATCAGGAGATTAAAGTGTTAGTATAAGTACAACGTATTAATTTGTTAAATCACTGATCAATATTAGTCAATTCTTATATATTATCCAAAGTAGACACCCATATAAATATTTGTGAGAATTCAGGTTTATGCAGAATTATATATTTACCTTTCTTTACATAAGAATATTTTCAATTACTGGAATCAACTTCTATGTGTTCGACTGTTATTGAAAAGATCATTGGTGAATAATAAGGCACACCATATCAACTATTGTCCAAAAGTAGATATTTTATTAACATATCAATTTATTTGTACTACAGAAATGCTCAGACAAGTTTAGAGAGGTCAAACATTTCTGCATAAAGCTTATTAAGAATAGACTTTGCTAACTCATTTCTACCTGCAAAAACTGATACTAAAATCTTATTTTGAAAATACAACGTATTTTCCTACAGCAATTCATTCTTCAGATTTAGTTCTAAAAAAATATGTTTTAAAGAGCATCATTATGTAGAAAGTTATATAGTTTTACTACATAGATGTTAAAATAGGAATAGTCTTCTGTTACTCAGCATGTAAATATAAAAGAGAATTGAATTAGAGACCATTCAGCTGTTAAAAGATAAATTGAGGAATATAAAATTTTTAAGAGTTTATTTGAGCAAAAATTGACTGGAATGAGGTATCACCAAACTGGAAGTGGTCCGGATCCCTCCACCTTCGGGAGTGAGGGGTAAGACTTTTCTACTGCAGAGGTGGAACAAAGCTTATTTGATACGGTTTAAGAGTGACATTATTTGGAAAAGCTAAGTTGGCTGTTTGTGACTGGTTGTCCTTAGGTTTTGGTTTTTTAAACTTGAGGCACTTATAGGCTTAGGTTTTGGTTTGTTTTCATAGGCTACTAAGGTATTAAAACCATCTTAGTCTACTGGCCACATTGTTTAATTAATTTATCAGACCTTACGTGAATGTTCCAATAAGTTAAATGAGTTGAATGTATATATTTGGTGCCAAAACACTTTTTTCTTTGTCACAGAAGTTCTATAGCCAATAGATAGGAAAATGAGAGAAATATTTCTGTTTCTTTTTGTTAGTTTACCTAACACACTATGATTTACCCATTCTTTCTAATTATTTTAATTGAAAAAAAAAGGATTTTAAAAAAAGAAAAAAAAACATCAATATCACTCAATAAAGACTGATTATTTTACATTATATAAGTCACTTCAAAACCAGTATGTATTAATCTTCACCACTTCCACCCACTGTTTTTTGTGTCTCCTAATGTGCGTTATGAACAACTGCATCTTTGGAGCAATGGTGACCACCTCAGTATTTTCATTCAGGTAACTTGAGTTACCATTGCAGGCAGCTGTGCTGGACTTTTTGAATGTGTTTCTAAACCATTATGATACATGAAAATAAGTGCAACAAAATTAATTAAGAAAATAAAAATTTAGGATATAAGCTTTGCTATCAGATTTGAGTTCCAATAATGCAAAAAACAGATGTTTAATAATACTTGGTGAATGAATGAAATAATCAGTCATTCAGACATTCAATAAATCCTAGTTCTAATCCTTATAGAGTAACATTGGGCAGGTTATTTGGAAAACTGAAACATAGAAATGTTATTTATAAGACAGGGAATAGCTCACAGACTTGGAGTGAGGACAAATGACATATTGTATGCAAACATCTGAAAAGTGTCTCGAGAATAATAATTGGTCAATAAATGTTCCTTTGTCTTTTATCTTTCCTGAAGACTTTTGTGCTGTTTTTAGCAATATGCTGTCAAGAAGGCTGTCAACCTCTGTGTGACTTTAAATAAGGGTTTTTATTTATGCAGTACCATAGAACTGGGTTTCTAACCAGACAAAGGTGCTCACTCTATCCAAGGCTTAATCTGGAAAATAGCTTGAAGTTTATCAGACCATAAAGTTGCTTGGAGAATTTTAGCACTCTAAATGGATATCTAGGAAAACATTTCTTGAACATCTTGAATGAAACATAACTTGGAATCTTTCAAGAGGACTGTTACCAGAAAATTCACAGGAATGAAGAAAACTCTTTTCATTAGATAGGTTTTCTCATATGAAAGGAACATATTGCTGAGCCAATTTAATTAATCTTCTTTTCTAGGTTTTAGCATTTTTACTTCTTGTGTTGGATGAAATCAGATCAGAGTAGGAGATTAGTAATGGCAGGTGAATTTTTTAATAGAACAAGAACATGTTCTTTTGCAGCCTATTATTTTGTTTCTTAGCATATTGACTTCCCCTTTTGTTTCTCTGATTTCAACAATGATCACTTTTGGCTAAATGCAATTCTCAATTTTATTCTATTTTCTCTCCTAGTAAACAGTAACATTAAAAAAGTAATCATATTTATGCCAAATCCAATGTCCTTTTCTTATTCTTTAAAGTTAAATTTTCTGCAGATATTACATCTGCTGTGTTTCTCTTCTTTCTTGAATCTTGGCTTTCAAAGAGTACCTGTATTCCAGTGATCTTACACTTCCAGAAACCTTTGCTCTATTTTCACCCTTCACCATCCAGTTCCATCAATACAGGCTTTCCTACAATATTACGTGCTCACCCATCCTGGTAGATATGTGATGTGCCACCACGAACACCTTTAGAGTAAGAAGTAATTATAACTCCTGCTGGGTGTGCACTGCCAGAAGACAGACCCCCACTACTAGCACCTTTAAGGAGTTACCTCAGTTGAAGAGGGACACCTAGCCAAGGGTCATGCCTAGTTCCCTGGGCAGTCATTTCCAATGGCTGATTGGTACAGAGGTGTAAGGCCCAGCCTCTGCTCCATCTTGGGATGGAGAATAAAGGGTCATACCATCTTCGGAAAACCCTGGAGGATTAGCTGAAGTTTCTGTTGTAACTTGATCCTACCTTGAATGCAAATTGTGTAGCCACTCTGGAGAACAGTATGGAGGGTCCTCAAAAAGTTAAAAATAGACCTACTTTATAATCCAGCAATGGCACTACTAGGTAGTACTTTTGTACTACTTTTGGATTTTTGCTACTCAAGGGATACAAAAATACATATTCAAAGGGGTACATACACCCAAATGTTTATAGCAGCATCAACAGCCAAGCTATAGAGAGAGCCCAAATGTCCATCCATTGACCAAAAAGAAGATGTGAGATACACACACACACACACACACACAATGGAATGTTGTTCAGTCATCAAAAAAGAATGAAATCTTGCCATTTGCAATGACATGGATAGAGCTAGAGTGTATTATGCTAAGCAAAATCAGTCAGGTAGAGAAAGACAAATGCCATATGATTTCACTCATTTGTGGAATTTAAGACACAAAACAGATGGACATATGGGAGGGGGAAAAAGAGGGAAACAAATCACAGACTTTTAGAGAGAGAACTAACTGAGGGTTGATGGAGGGAGGTTGGTGGGGGATAGTCTAGATGGGTGATGGGCATTAAGGAGGGCACTTGTTATTTTTTTTTTAATGTTTTATTTATTTTTGACAGAGAGACACAGACAGCATGAGCGGGGGAGGGGTAGAGAGAGAGGGAGATACAGAATCTGAAGCAGGCTACAGGCTCTGAGCTGTCAGCACAGAGCCGGACATGGGGCTTGAACTCACAGACTGAGAGATCATGACCTGAGCCAGAGTCAGACGCTCAACCGACTGAGCCACCCAGGTGCCCCAAGGAGGGCACTTGTTATGATGAGCATTTGTTTTATGTGTGTTGTATGTAAGTGATGAATCACTGAATTCTACTCTTGAAACCAATGTTACACTGTATATTAACTAACTAGAATTTAAATAAAAATTTGAAAAGAAAAAAAAAAAAGGAAAGCATATCCCATCTTGACCTCTCCTTTTCCCCAATGTATTGATCCCAAACATACTCCCTAATAAACATCACACTGACTAATCTCCATCTCAGAGCCTGCTTCCTTGGGAACTCAACTTGTGAAAGTCATCTTTTTATTCTCATGCTATATACTCCTTTCTGATGTAATCTTGAGCTCTCTGTAACTCAACTAACATCAGATGATATCCAACTCTTTCTCTTGCTCTGGGTTCTTTTCCAGACTTCAAATACTGATTTCATACCTAGTGTAGTACATCTTTATTAAGGTATCAGCTCAAACTCAATATGCTGTCAGATGTTGTCAATCTTTCACTCTCTCACCATCCACCATAACCACCTTCTCATCTTAGTTCCACATCTCAGTTAATGGCAACAAAAGTTACCCTCATAGTTACCTTGAAACCCTGGAATCATTACTTTTTCCTATCTCTCCTTCACTTTCCAAATCAATTTCTTCTCAAATCACGTATGTGTTATTTAGGTAATGACTCTTAACTCTATCTCTATTGTCACTTAGTTACATTTTTTTTCATTCATTCACAAGGGTTTACTATGTCTCAGACCCAGGATGAAGCATTTATTGCCCCTAACATGGAAAATTGTCTTTATTGTAGTTGATTCTCCCTTTCTTCTCTTCCCAGCCCAACTTATCACAGCTAAAACCTAAACACAGCTAAACATACCTAAACATATGTAAAACACCGCTATGATCATGGAATAGTTATATTCAAAACCCTTAAATGGTTCCTCCTTTTTCATTGAGTATAACCCATATTCTTCAGCTTGCCATTCTAGCTATTTTAAATCTATCCCTGAAACCATTTCTGAAACACTTCTCTCTCCCTCTACTCTTCTCTTCAATCAGTCTTCACTCAGTCTTTTCCCAGTCATGACACCCATATGTTTTCAGATCTCCATGATAAGTATGTCCTGTGTGCTCTGCTTAGAACACTGTTTTATTTTTTATGCAGGGTGTTCTAAACTCATCTTTTAAATCTCAGCCCCAATTTTGTCCTTGGGTGGACTTCCCTGAACTTTAGGTAAAATTTATCCCTCTTTCCATGTTCTGTTACTGGTTTCTCTTATAGGATTCTGACTTCCTCTATGCCAGGAGCCACATCTTCCTCATGATATATATTAATATCAAATATTTTAAAAGCTACCTTTTGTGGAAGCAAATGAGGTTCCTACTTATATTAATGAGTAACCAACCAAACAATATATTTTTTTTCAGTTTATTGATTTGACTGCATGTTTTTTTACATTTTAGCAGTGTCATCTACATAATATTTGGCTTCAAAAAGTTGAATTGACTTTATAATTAAAAAAAAAAAAAACAAAACATGAGTAACTGCACATTCTCTACTCCAACTTACCCAATAAAATATAGCTGCACAGTTGAGGCATTGATTAAGGTTTGCACACACACACACATACAGGGGGAAAGACTATAGACACATATATACATAAGAGTGTGTGTGTGTGTGTGTGTGTGTGTGTGTGTGTAGTGCTACTAAAGACTAATATGAGACTTTTGGTTCCATGAAGGCAGAAACATGTTTGTGCATCGCAGTATCACAGCTGCAGCTCTAGCATCAAGTAAAATGTTTGAAATTACTAGGACATGAGTATTTACTAATGAAAACATAATTTAAATCCCATCCTGAGTACTAAATTCTTGCTTTTTCCAATCCAAATCAGGAGCAGGCATTATTTTATCCTAAATCCTTAATTGATATTCCTCTTGGCAACAACTAGGTAAATTAGTCCTTGCGCTTTTTAGACTGTGGTTGAAATTGAAATGGCACATGGGGTTAATCTCATTTGTGTGTAATCTTGTAACCCAAAGGGTGTCTTGATGCTGAAACAATACATAAGCATCAGGTACTTCTGGCATTGGTTGCCTCTTTGGTACTCCTCTAATGTAGCAGTTTTCAAGTCATTTCGACTCACCTGTGTCCCCAAATGTCCCAGTTATACTCTAATTATTCTGACTGGATCGAAACCAACACTGCCTTTAAATTATGAGAGTATTTTAAGGGTACTTTTGTTAAGTCTATGGCATAAAATGGGTTATTTTCCTCCTCTAAATATTGCACAAAGGTGGAAAAATATATTGATCTCAAGTAGGCTTTTATTTTTAAATAGAGCTTTGTGACAATAAAATTAAATTCTTCTGACTTTGACATATTCCACTGCCTCATTCTACTAATGAATATTTTTCAAAACTTACTCCTGCTAAATTTTAAGTCATTGCACTGCATATTTTGTCCCTCATTTAAGAGAGCTTCTTAACTGAGGCCTTAATAAAGAGTAACTGCTTACTTAATTTTTTCTACTTTCTCATACCCAGTTTAGGCCTTTCACCAAATGTATGTGTGTGTGATTATCTGTATAAATTTTCCTTGTAACTTGACTATTACCTTATTCCAGAGAAGATTTAAGAAGATTGTTTATGGAGATTATACTTTGGGTATATACATGTGTTTAGATATACATCAATTTCATAACCATTTCACCTTTATTTCAATACTTATCATTGGTTAAATGTCCAAAATTGAGATTAAAATATCTGTCACATGTACCAAATTACATAAATGTGTATAATTTGTCTTCCTGTCATAACAGATAAAGGGCAACTAGTCAATGACCCAAGACCCATTCCCATTGATTGGGATCAAAAAGTTAACAGGAGAGCACGTGGGTGGCTCAGTTGGTTGAGCATCTGACTTTGGCTTAGGTTATGATGTCAGGGTTTGTGAGTTCGAGCCCCTCATTGGGATCTATGCTGACAGCTCAGAGCCTGGAGCCTGCTTCGGATTCCGTGTCTTTCTCTCTCTCTCTGCTCCTACTCTGCTCTCTGTCTGTCTCTCTTTCTCAAAAATAAATAAACATTAAAAAGTTTTCAAAAAAATTTAAACAGGAACCAAGGTGGGAGGGTGAACTGTTCTCTAATTAATGAAAGAATCATAAGAATATTATTAGTAAGTCTCCTGTGTGTGAATAGCTTCTTGACACATCTATAAAATACTTCAGGGTTAAGATCAGCAGCATAATTAAGATTTATTTTTCCTTCTGCATCTTTTTTTTTTTTAAGTAAACTCTAAGCCACATATAAGGCCCGAACTCACAACCCCAAAATTAAGAGTTGCATGCTCTAGGGGTGGCTGGGTGTCTCAGTGAGTTAAGTTATGGACTCTTGGTTTTGGCTCAGATCATTATCTCACAGTTTCTGGGATTGAGCCCTGTGAAGGGCTCCACACTGACAGTGTAGAGCCTGCTTGGAATTCTCTCTCTCTGCCCCTCCCGTGCTCATGTGCTCTCTGTCTCTCTCAAAATAAATAAATTTTAAATCCAAAAAAAAAAAAAAAGGAGTTGCATGTTCTACTTACTAAGCTAACTAAGCACCCCTACCCCTTCCATCTTATAAGTACTTTTTAAAAAATAATTGACAAGGATGGACTTAGATAATTACAGATAACTCGGAGGTAAGAAACAAACTTGGATCAAATAAATGGTGTCACAACTTGCACATGTAGTACCAAGTTAATGCTGAATATGATTTGACATATTTTCTTTAAAAATCTATTGTTAGAGTTGGTGAATATTTAGCTAGTCAAGAGTTCTCCATTTCCCCTGGTGGTAAAGATTTGATTTCATGTTTGGGATTTAACTAATCTCTGCAAGCAAAATTATAACCAAAAGATTTTGGGGGCTGAGCCTCTGGGTTATAATAATTATTTTTCTTATTTTATAGAAGAGTCTCAACATCATGGCTGTGTTCAATTGCACAGAAAGAATTTAAAGAAGATAACTGGTAGGAAAGTGAAGGTACTAGGGAGCTCAGCCTAAAGCCACATTTGCTTAAAAAGACTGCGATTTCTGTTTGGATTGTTTGTTCACTTGATTTGGCTAGGGAGGAGACCTCCTAGAAATCATAGGGGATATTTTTCTATATCACTTTCCCACTGTCAAACCACTCCTTGCCACTAATACTAGTTCTCAATTAATGTACATTTACTGGTTGATTAAAGCCCAACCATTATTCAATATTTTTCTAGAAATCAAATGCAAATGTATTCTTATATTATCTTACATTTCCTCCATTATAGAACTATCATATACACTATGATAGTAGTGTACTACATCATATAGTAATGCCTGTTAATTTCTAGCTGTTCCCCCATCCCTAATTCTGACTGTAAGCTCAATGAGTCAGGAGTGACATTTCAATCCTTACTGCAGCCCCAGAGCTATCCAAGGGTCAGACACATAAAATAGATATGCCCAATTGATGTTGAATGAAACAACCATGAGAAGATCATCTTATAAGTATTTTCTAAGGCTGTTAGACCCAGAATGAACTTCAAAAACTTACTTAACATTTCCCTAAGTAAAAGACAAATGTATCAACAGTGCATAGCATTTTCAGAACTGGAATTTCTCCTGGCAATAGTCATTTTTTTTAAAAAACTGGGATTTGAAAGAAAGCCTTGAAGCTACTCAGTCACTAATGGACTGCTTTCCCTACCATGTTTGGTGTTAAGCAAGGCAACAGGCAAATGAGCTTTTTTCTGTTTCATTTTTTGAAATGTGCATACAGGATTGTGAGGGGGCAATTTTTGAGTGTGGGCTTAGGGTGACCAACTTTCAGCTTGTAAACAGGTTAGGTATATCCAAAAAGCCATCGATGGAGTAAAATGTTGTATTTCATTCTTTGAGCTAGTTGTGATATTGTCCACATATTTGGATTGACATTTATTTGCAGTGGAATAAAGTACAGAAATACCTAGAAAACTTTTGTGTGTGAACAAAAAGGTGACCCTGGCCAAGGAAACTTCTAAATCTTCAGAATATTCATTTAACAATAACAAGAGCTTCTATTTACTAAAAGCTCATTATGTATCAGCTCTTTCATATGCATCAGTTTTTTTTTTTAATTTTTTTAAAGATTTATTTATTTTTTAGAGAGAGACAGACTGAGTATGAGAAGAGGAGGGGCAGAGAGAGAGAGGGAGACACAGAATCCGAAGCAGGCTCTGAGCTCTGAGCTGTCAGCACAGAACCTGCCTGGGGCTCAAACTCATGAATTGTGAGATCATGATCTGAGCTGAATTTGGACACTCAACCGACTGAGCCACCCAGTTACCCCCATCAGCTCTTTTTATATTACTTAATCCTCAGAAAAGAAAAATGAATTTAGAATTATTAATATCATCCCTTTAAAGATGATACAACTAAAACTGAGAGAGGTTAAGTAACATTCCCAAAGTGACACAATTTATAAAACATGAGTGAGATTTATTATTATTTTTAAAACAGTTTTTCTTTTAATTTATTTTGAGAGAGAGGGAGAGGGAGAATATTAAGCAGGCTCCTCACTGTCAACACAGAGCCTCATGCAGGGCTTGAACTCACGAACCATGAGACCATGACCTGAGCTGAAACCAAGATTTGGACACTTAACCAACTGAACCACCCAGGAGCCCCTTGAGTGAATTGAAACTCAAATCAGCTCTCAGACTTGAGTTTTTAATCACTATGTTTATTATATTGTACTTAATTTCAGATGATGCTGAAGTGGGGCGTCTGGGTGGCTCAGCCGGTTAAATGCCTGACTCTTGATTTTGGCTTAGATCATGATCTCATGGTTTGGTCAAGCCCTGGGTTGGGCTCTGCACTCATAGCAGAGATTCTGTCTCTCCCTCTCTCTCTCTCTGCCCTTCCTCGGCTCATGCTTTCTGTCTCTCAAAATAAATAAAGAATAAACATTTTAAAAAAATTAATGAAATAAGATGCTGAAGTAGAATATAATAAATGTGAATTTTTATACTATAATACCAAGAGCTAACTAACTTCAGTAGAATTACTGACATGCTATCGTGCTATGAAAGATTTCAAGAATTGTATGAGGTAAATAGATAATAAACATACTCATCTTTAGCACCAGTTTCACAGTTTCTTGTGGAAAATTAATTGCATGCCTTTTTTCTTCCCTACGGCATTTAACTTTTTTTTTTTTTTTTTTTAATCCATTTGCCAAGCTCTGGTTTGGAGCCTGGAATATTAAACTGTCATCTCCCAACCAAAAAAGGACAAGAGTGAAATGAAAATGGATCGCATCCCAAATAACTAAAAGTTTTTTTGGCATTGTTTAATATTTGGAGGGAAATAAGTGAACTGTAATATAACAGAGCAGAAAGCTCCTCGCTGTCATGGTTTGACTACTGCTTTTAACCTCAGAATTAAACAGAACAGAACAAAACACATTTCTTCAGCCCACAATATTCAGTCTCACAGCACCATTTTTGGAGTCAAGTACCCTATCTTTAAATCTACTCTTTTTCTTTTCTAAGCCTCTGAACAGGACACCTCGTATGGTTTTTTCACAGAGCTATCATTCTGTTATTTAAAGATTATTTCCTTTGTATTGGAGGGCTCTACATCCCTGTTCCGTTAAAATTATAAAGTGAAGATGTTCATAAGGTCTATTTTGTTTGGAGGAGTAATGTTTTAAAAGACAGAATCTAGAGTAACGTTTCAAAAGATGGAATTTAAAGAGTTGTAGATGAACATTATCTACAGGGAGCATACTGTGCAACCTACTGTATAGAGATGTTTTTGCCACCTGTTTTGCAGGGGTTGTTTTTTTGTTTTGTTGAGTTTAAAGATATTGCTTCCGAAGTCTCCTACCCTTCACGCTGTGTTTCCTTCCCCGCCCCCCTCTTTAGTTTGCATTTCAAGATACATTTGCATGAAAAAAGTCCTGTCCTTTAGAAAGCTTTATCTGTTCTGACTTTGGGCGGATTGACCTCCTGGCCATAATTAGTGATGAGAGAGCTTCAAAAGGCTGCAATCCCCCATTCTTTATCTCAGGTTCCTTTCCCTTTATTTAATAAATTCCCTGCCCCTAATCTCAATGGCAGTCCTTCCTTTCACAAACCCTCTACCTTTCCTTTGGCCTTTGGTCAGGAAACTCATTTTCCCACTGTATTTGTGAGATTTTTACTTAAAGTGCTAGCATCAGCATCACTGCCTGATGTTCCCACTTGTCACTGCCTCCATTTTGCACCTCACTGCAAAAACATGCTTCCTGAGTAGTGGCAGTTCCAAGCTTCTGCTGCACGATGGCACCTACTAACTCCTAATCATCCTTGATCACTGACTTTGGACTCTCTTGACCCTCCTAATCTGGGGAGGTGTCCCTGCCTTGTACTACCATACCATTCTGTGCTTCCACTGGCATAACATCTATCATATTGTTGCAATTGTGTATTTATGTATCTATAAAGTCCATGGAAATGAGGACCACATTAATTTTGTCTATATCCTCTATCTCCTAACATAGCGTCTCACACTTAAAAGGTGCTCAGTACACATATATGAATGAAAGAGTAAATGAATATTGTCCAGCTGCTCTTTGTGCAGTGCTTTGTTAAGCTTTGTTGGGAGGGGGTCCACTAAAGGCAGAGATGGGGGTATAACCTTTGGCAAGTTGTTATTGGCATTTCTGGAGTGTTCAGCCCTTGATACCCATCCACCAGGCTGCTCCACAAATAACTGAGCAGGTGAGGAGCTGGAGAGGTGGGGGCAGGTAACTCTGAAGAATAAACATCATGAACAAAGGCACAGAGGTGGGAAAATGACAAAGAACATACGAGAGGGTCTGAGGTGGTTTCCAGGCCACATCAGCCCTAAACCATTTCCATCTTCCCTGCCAGTCCCAGGCTTTGGAAGCTTCCAAGTTTTATTTCACATGCCACTTATTTCATAATGCTTTTCATGTTCCCAAGAAAGCTAGATCTTTTAAGTTCCTTTAGAGTCTTATAATTTTTTTAGTGGAAGGGACCTATTTCGAACTATAGTCATTTGTGTGCATGCCATCATATCTCACCTGCTCAAAGGCAAACTCTCTGAGGGGAAGGTCTGTTCCTTACTCATCCCCTCGTCTTCTGCCCAGCATAGAAATTGAGCAGATCGTAGGCATTTCTATTATTATTATTATTATTATTACTATTACTATTATTATTTCACCCTTAGACTTTAGGGTGAATGTCTTTATCGGTGGTACATGATATGTAATAAATGAAGAAACCTATGTTCTTTGGGCTTTGTCTACCTAACAACCTGTTGTGAACCTATGTGGCTTTATGGACTACTAACATATCTGGCCACTGGTAACTTACCCCTGGGCCATAAGTCTTGTGTATGAAGTTTAGATATTGCAGAAGCAAGGTAATGTTTTCCATTACTTTTAAATTAGGAACAAACTAGTTAAATTTTAACCTTTAAGCTAGTTGGGAAAACCATCATTTGAATCAGAAAAACTTTGACCATAGAAATAGATTTGTGTTCCTTCTTGTTTTGCTATTTCCGCCAACTGGAAAAGCAGAGATAGTCATGAAGGAGACGTGACATATCTGGCAGCACAGTTTCTCATTAAAACAGTACATCTAGGCTATCTATGTCTATGGGTCTATGCTGGTAAGTGTCCTGCTCTGCTCTGTTCGATGAAACAGTTGAGAAGCTAAGTTTCTGTTTCTCAGAGCATAGATATATGACCTTGGATAAGCCTGTTAGTTTGCAGATCATAGTTCCATAATTTTTAAAACAATGCAGGTCAATCACGTGATCTTGAAGGTCCCTTCTGGCTTCACATTTGTAGGATTTTCTGACATTTTAGGAAAAGCAAGGAGAGAAATGATTGACTTACAACTTTTCTTTCCATCTTACGCTTGAGGCTGTTCTTACTGCAGAGGGACCTATTATGGCTGAGCCTTCCATAATGTAAAATGCTAGAAAATGCATAGGCATTACTTCTCTTTCAGCTTCTACTTTATTCTACTGGGTAAAATTTTGCTAGGTTCTGTAGGTTGCATGCATTGCCCAGCAATGATATATATGCTAATAGAGGTAAGAGTCAATAGGCCCAGACAAGCTCTTCCTTCTTTCAAATGGCAATAGATTCTATTACAATTTTCAGCATATTTTAAAACAACTCAAACTCAATTCCTTAAGTTATTTAACTAAAAGTTATATCCTTTTTTAATAGGAGGAGAATGTAATGGATTTATAATTTGTTTGGATATATAACACCACTATTTAACTCTTCATTTCTTTTTTCTTTTTTTTTTTTTAATGTTTTATTTATTTTTGAGACAGAGAGAGACAGAGCATGAACGGGGGAGGGTCAGAGTGAGAGTGAGACACAGAATCCAAGCAGGCTCCAGGCTCTGAGCTGTCAGCACAGAGCCCAATGCGGGGCTCGAACTCATGGACCGTGAGATCATGACCTGAGCCGAAGTTGGATGCTTAACCGACTGAGCCACCCAGGCGTCCCTTACCTCTTCATTTCTAAAGGTACTGAATGATATTAATTCATTTTAGGGAGTGGGGAGGTAATACAAAGTGTTTGGCCTCTGAAATTGTTACGGTATCCTTTTTAGGGGAATTTTAAGACACCTGAGAAGCCTATGAAAAAAGAAATGAAAATCCACTATAAATCTTGTACTTAGAAGAAAACATTTAAGCACTGAAAGGGGTGAACCAGCAGAGGCAGGCATATAAAGAAAACGGGATGGTAGAAGGGAAAAATATGTTAGCTTTTTCATTTAAAAATTTTGAAAATCAATCGATTGAATTTTTATTTTGCAAAGTAGTTGATTCTGTTTAGTTTTCAAAATATTGTTATCACATTTTGAATGATTTTAAACTTTACAGATCTTGGAAAATGTCAAATTTGAGTTCTGTTGAGTGGAATTGGATTTAAAATATGTACTTAATGCCATCTGCAATTGCTAAAACTGAAATAATGTTAACATTTTTATAACACCATAGAATAAATAATTAATTCTCACTAATTTAAATTTATATTTATATCATTTTTCATAGAACTCTTAACAAATTCACTCCTCCATTTCTACCGTTAAAGAAAAAAACACCACTTCTATCCAGTAACTTTTATCTATTGTTAATTTTTCTCTATTTGAGGTTATTTATATAACACCAATGGAAAAACAGTTCAATCACCAATAAGATTCTAGTAGCTAATTCTCCAAAGTTTAGTTCCATTTGTTTTTACATAACTACCTTGCCTTGTAAATATTTAATGTGAAATTAGTCACAGTGGTTATATAATTTGTTTAAAAAAATTACCGCTGTCAAGAGTGGCTTTTCCCTACAGCCCCTTGTTTTGTGACAATAAAATAAAATAGGTAAAAGAGATAAAAGAATGAATTTGGGCACTGATGAGGATTTTTGACTTTAACCTGCCAAGCAGCCAAAAGAATTTCAGGCTTCCACAATGATCAGTCTACATTTTATACTGTATGAAGAGCACGCTGTGCTGAGCCTAGCCCCATAGACACTTTGATTTAAAGACTTAGTTAATCTTAACTCTTACCTGTGCATCCTGAAATGGCCCCAAGTCCCATCCTCAGATAGTACATTTCCTCTTGGGAAGCCTTGGGATAAAAGAGAACTTATGATACTCTAGTAAGAAGTTACATATGCAAGAAAGCAAGGTAAGATCAAACAGACAATGTAGACCAGGACTTGAGATGCTTTAAACTTGCTGAGAATGTCCTCTTGAGCAGAAATAGTTTTGGGGCAGAAGACTTCAAGGCCCGAAAGACACAGGCTTCAAGTCATTTCTGCCAGGTCAGAAGAGCTGATCACAGATGGGAAAAGACATTTTCATTTTCAACCACAAAATTGCTCTTTATTCCTCCAAAACAATGAAACTGGAAGCAAGACAGCACTTTGCTGGTTTTCTTTTGGGTGTGAATTTGTTCACATAGCTCTAAATTCAGAACATGATGTTATATTTTGGCAACATCATGGTATATTGTTAGGGGATGTAGTGTCACACTGAGGAATGTTCATTTCACAAAAGGGATTTTAGTGCTAAAATGCAACCAAATACTATGTATGTGTACTACATACATACATACTCTATATGTAGTATAAAGTAGTATATGTAGTATATGTAATATATATGGCCTGAGTTTTGGATCTATTTTAAAGAGGGGAAGAGAAAAAAAAAATATTGTTTTAAAAAAACCCCACCAAAATTAGAATGCTAAATACCTTCGTTTTTATTTAGAGGCAGAATTTCTCTGATACTTGATTCACCTCTAGTGCAGAAGAGAAAGATTTAAATTATTCCCTGTGAATTTTTCCCCCTTCTATGACTATTCAGATTAATCATTAGGGTGGAATGTGTCTATATTTGCAACAAGGACTGCATTTCTGAGCTTAGAGTATGGCATAAATGGTTTTGTCAAAAGTGATGGAAACATGAGGCAGTCCCTGTTGCATGCTGGTTGCATCTATTCATGTTTCATTAATGCCTCCAAGTCCTACAGATAACAGTCTCCATAGCATACTCTCTTCTTTCAGAGAGTTGTAGGGTAGAGAAAGTGTGGACTGGGTGCAAAGAAGTGGTGCTTAACACCCTGACTTGAAATGAGTGCACTCCTTTGTAGCACCCGGATGCCACTTCATTCCTACTGGTTTGTTCTTTCCAGCTGAGTTGAAAATTATTCCTGAAATGAACAGGAATGTTTTTATGTTTTTTTATATTTTTCTCGCTTTTTCAGAACATTGAGGTTATCTCTGCCAGTAGCAGGCATTGAAGTATATTATTAATAATTAAGGGTATCATTTCACTGTTGAAACACTGTATATTGTGTGCTGATCATTGTGGAAGCCTGAAATTCTTTTGGCTGCTTGGCTGGCTCCTGCTAAGAAAGCCTCAGGGATTCTTGGGCCTGTGACCTGTATGTGGTTCTGGAAGAAACAGCTTGAGCCTATCGGTCTGAGCCCAGAGAGGGGGTGAAATTACCTTTGGACCACCAACTCCAGAACTCAGCTAGCCCTGGGCAATACCAAGTTACAATTTGGTCTTCTCAACCCTTAAAGAATAAGAAATACAGAATGAAATGTCATTTTCAGTTTGAAAGACATTGCTACAATACTTGCTGGTGATGTTTCTTGAAGAAAGAATAAATCTTGTTCCCATTTTGAAAGCAAAGGGGCTGCTGATTCATTTTTGACAACCGAGCACTTCTCCAGCTCTTGGCATTTCCTTAGGCCAGTCTTTCCTCTTGTCTTTCCCCTGTGAAGCAATCTTTCTCTGACCTGGGTTAACAGAGGTTACAGATGTAGTATGGGGAGGGCACTTACCTGGTTTACAGGCTGAATGGAGAAGGGGAAAAAAAAATCTAATTTCTACCTGGGAATGTGCAGGGGTCTTTGAAGATTATGTGTAGGTGACACTGAGGAAATACTCTCAACAGATCTTAGCAACAATACCTTTGAGAGGCACAACACAAAGCAGTCATCTATTTTCTTTTTTTTTTTTAAACGTTTATTAATTTATTTCGAGAGAGGGGTTGGGGGAGAGAAACAGAGAACACGAGCTGGTGGAGGGGCAGACAGAGGAGACAGACAATCCCAAGCAAGATACATACTGTCAGCGCAGAGCCCGACACAGAGCTGCATCTCATGAACGTGAGATCATGACCTGAGCCGAAATCAAGAGTCAGATGCTTAATCGATTGAACCACCCAGGTCAGGTGCCCCTCATCTATTTTCTTTTCTTTTTTGTTTAAAAAAAATTTTTTTAATGTTTATTTATTTTTGAGAGGGACAGAGACAGAATGCGAATGGGCTAGGGGCAGAGAGAGAGGGAGACACAGAATCCAAAGCAGGCTCCAGGCTCCGAGCTGTCAGCACAGAGCCCAACGCGGGGCTGGAACTCACAAGCCATGAGATGGTGACCTGAGCTGAAGTCAGATGTTTAACTGACTGAGCAACCCAGGAGCCCCTTTATAAGATTTTTTTTACGTTTATTTATTTTTGAGAGAGACAGAGACAGAATGCGACTGGGTTAGGGGCAGAGAGAGAGGGAGACACAGAATCCAAAGCAGGCTCCAGGCTCTGAGCTGTCAGCACAGAGCCTGATGCAGGGCGCGAACTGACAAGCTGTGAGATCATGACCTGACCTGAAGTTGGACACTCAACTGCCTGAGCCACTCAGGCGCCCCTCCTCATCTATTTTCTTAATGTAAGTTCAGTACTTTTGTTCTGAGGTGATTCATAAATTCTGTCACTTCACAAACCCCTTTTGATATTTTCTTTATGTTTGTAATGTCACCAGTTTTTATTTTATTTTTATTTTATTTTTTTAAAATTTTTATTTATTTAAGTATACTCTGCACCCAGTGTGGGGCTAAAAACTACAACCCTGAGATCAAGAGTCACATGCTCTACCAACTGAACCAGCCAGGTGCCCCTGAATGTCAGCAGTTTTTAGATTAAAATGTCATAAAACACTGACTTTGTAGTTCCTCACTTGCATATTTTGACCATCCATTCTTCTGGAATGTAACCTAAAAAATCCTGCAAAGCCTCATTCAGTTGAGTAGTATATTCAAAAGCTAATTAAAGAAGATAATGAATCAGTTGTTTTTATAAGGACACTTCATTGGTAGGTATAATCCATCCACCAACTAGGGGGAGTGCCTGTCTTCTACACAGCTGGCAGTGCTATTCTGCAAGACTTTAAAATCTCCCTTTTGGTATACATTAGTGGAGGCGAAAATCAAAGGAGTGTCATCTTTAGAAGGCATTGGGACTATAGTTTAGCTGATCAATTTTGCTGATCTAGGATAAATTCTTAATGCAAATTAATCCACCATTACCTATTCCAGAAATTGACACCGGCCTTAATTTAAATGGGATTCCTTTTATACCTTGAGGCCAGCATAGTTTAGATGCAAAAGAGGCATCTGACAATGTTCAGGCCCTTGCGCTGGGGGAATTCACTGGGGTTATTTGATGAACAGTTATTTGATGGAGAGTGATGAAGGTGATGGTTTGCAGAGTTCCTAGCGGAAATTCTGCATTGTAGCCTATACCATTGTTTCTGAAAATTTGGTGTGCATCAGAATGACCTGAAGGGCTTATTAAAACACAGATTACTGGACCTCAATTCCAGAGTTTTGGTTTCAATAGGTGAGATATAAAGAATGTGTATTTCTAACAGTTCCTGGGTGATATTGCTGGTCTTGGGACCACAGCATGAGAACCACTGGCTTAGAATGTATCCTAACTCCACTAGCGATCCCTCTAGCCCCTTGACAGAGTGGGAAAAATTAAAGGAAAAAAGTAATGGAGTTAAACAGGATGGAGAGGAACAGAGAGGCTTGGGTTTGAGTGGTCAGGCCACACACAGAAATGAAGGAAACTATGAAATCTATAGACTTCTTTCAGTGCTACTGGGATTTATCTCTGCTTAGCTCCATAAGTGAAAGCAAAATTGACATTTATATGATGGCAAACTGTAAGGCACCCGCTGCCAGCACGAGCAGCTCTGACTACCCACTGTTATTTTTAAATGTTTCAGACACCCTGGGAGCAAGTGCAAAAAAACAGACTCATGATCTCAACAATCTGAGGAAAAGGATTCCAGATAGCACACTTCACACAAAGACATTCCTTTCTTCTAAAACAGGTTTGAAGACATGGTGTAATGCAGCAGCAATTATTTTAGGGAGAAAAAAAATACATAAAGGGCCTTTTCATGACTATTTCCAGACCTAAATATCCTTACCACTATTTACCAATGCAGCTGAAAGGTGGGTTATTTCGTTTGGGAACATTTCTTACTCGCCAAGGAAAGGGAAAAAATGGCATGTACAATATGTGGATTTCATAATGAATTATCTTTGTTCCAAACATGTAAACTATTTGTCCCCACTTTCACAGACCTTCAGCAATCACAGATGATCATCTTTGTGCCCCAGGTAAGATGCACATAAGAACATTTGGGTTGTGTTTTTTGGGCACCCTAAGTCCAAAAAGAGAACTCTGATTTACAGTCAACAGTTTCAACAAGTGACCCTTGGCAGAAAGGGTCTGCTTTTTCAGCTGGCGCTGTTGTTGAAGTTCAGAGAAATAGCTCATCTGTCTCTATTTCAGGCGTCTGGCAAATGGAGAACTGTTTCAGTATTCTCCATCCCACTAAACGCTTACAGATGACTTCCATATTCTGGAGCATCTGCTGGTTATCTCATTTCTCTCATTTCGGGTTATTTTCCCTGTTGTGTTTTGGAAAGACTCTCGCTCTCTGGCCTTTATTTTGTAAGTGCACTCACTATTGTTGCTATCATCATTTTGGGAGAAATCACAGATGTGTCTGGTGTTACCCATGAGATAGGCCAAACCTGGGAATAATCTGAAAACAGAAATGGTGATTTTTTAAAAAAGGAAACCAAAAAAATTAATAAATAAATCAGTTAAAAGCCCAGCTGAATCTCAATTGTAAAATATCTTCAGGAAATGATTCATGGACTGAAAGTAAACAGTCATCAATAATTTGGGGATCCTTTTTGGAAGGTTTTTATAAACAACACAGTACTCAGAGAAATTCTATACACATGCAGTTGTTATGTGTGATACCTATATGTAATATAAATGTTATTCATAACTTATTGTAAATGAATGTAGTCATTCTTATCCTTACTGATGCTAAAACAGCCAAATATCTGGAATCTTCCTGAGGGGATTTTTGTTCATTTCCATAAAAGACAGACACATAGAACTCATAATATATTTATTCCAGCTTCTTCATTTGCTTTTTAGAGCACATGAATGGTGTTCTGCATATATTAAGGCTTGTCTAACTTCCAGTTAATCAGATATATGGGGCACTTTCACATGAATTTGAATATTAATGTATTTATTTAAAAGCAGGGTGACTGGTGACATTAAAATTGTGATCTTGAATTGATTAATACCCAATGAAAATTTCTTTGATGCAAACTGCTAATTGGACAGCAAGGATGGGTGTTTTAATTGCAATCATCTCCTTCAAAAAGAGACAGCACAATGGGCATGTGATTAGCTAATAGTCCTGTTTTCTTAATTTTTTGAGATCTTAAGATACAGAAAAAAATGAAAGAACATTAAAAAACATCCATCATGACATACAATATTAAAAACATACCACTAGTTATAGTTGCCCGAACATTTTTTAAAGAAACAAAACATTACAAATTTAGTTGGTCTCCTATGAAAACTCCCTGCTATTCCATTAGTTTCTCTCCTTTCCCAAAGACAACTTCTGTCATGAAGTGGATGAACACTCCAATCCATTTCTTATATCTTACATACATTTACTACAAATTAACCCAAGGCACTATTTTTCACCAGCATTACAAAAACAAAACAAAATAAAACACTTAAAAAAACACTAAACCCTGTATCTGCTATTTTACAAGGGATTAAACACACATTTTCTATTACTAGAGCCATGGAAAACCCAAAGATTTAAGAAGACATAGTGCTCTATGGTCTGAAGGCTCATGTCTCTCCAAAATTCATATGTTGAAACCCTAACCCTCAAGGAGGGTGGGTGGAACCTTTGGGAGGGCATGAGGGTACGGCCCTCATGAATGGAATCTCTTTTATATAAATGACCAGAGAGAGATCCCTCATTCCTTCCACCATGAGAAGACACAAAGAAAAGTCTGGGACCTGAAAAAGATTCCTCACACTTTCATGCTGGCACCCTGATCTTTTGAATTCCCGCCTCCAAATCTGAGAAATGAATTTATGTTGTTTATAAGCCACCTGGTCTGTGATATTTTGTTATAGCAGCCCAAATAGACTAGGACATGTAGCTTTTCTCATCTTTGCAATTTTTAATACAACACATGACAGTAATGACCTCAGGAACACCTGTGTCCACTTGCCTTGTGATTGCCCACTGCATGCAAAGATTAATTTGAGAGGTTGGTCTATTGCTTGGGCACAGATCAGAAGACAAAGGGTGAAAGCCTGTCACACGTGAGAGTGTTGTCAGGGAAACGAAACCATCATGTTCTTTGTTTGTGAAAATTAGGCAAAATGGATTTCAGCAGCTGCTTGAGGAAATACTTTTTGCCATCTTCAGAAGGAAGATTCAGATATTATATTGATATTGCTTCCTGCTCAGAAGATACTGATTTCTGTCCTTTGTTTCAGAAGATGCCACCATTATGGCAATCTCTATCTTTGTTTAATAATGAAATAGAAAGCACTAAAGTGAGGCCAACTGTCCTTGCCATATTTTGTCTTTTATGTTATTGCCACATAGTGTCTACAGCTTCTATTTAGCCTAAATAAGAAAGCTCTCTTACGTATCTAATTGCACTGTGTATTATTCACTACTGTTGGTCCCTGAATATTTTCAAGGAATTGACACTTCTGGTAAATTAGATACATTATTTCATGCCACCTAATGGAACTCCTTATACAGAGGCTTACCTGGAGATTTCTGTGATAGAAACTGCTCGGCCAATGGACTTCCAGCCTCCCAATATCTCCTTTGGTAGTGATTAGGCCTACTATTAAGTATGCGTTGTATGAGTGATGAAAAAAAATTGAGGGGTTTATAGCAATAGATGAGGAATAAAAACCAAATGCCTCAGTGGGGCCAACACCACAAACAATGATATGACCCAATAACAAACATACTTGTACAGTGACCTACCTTGTCATGTTTAGAAAACCGAAAAAGACGAAAAGTGCACATGTTTATTATCTCTTCTGTAAATAAAGCTTATAGTTAAAGGATTTCTTTTGACTACTCATGCATGGTAGCTGTAAAGAATATTCTTTAAATATTACCCATGCATGTTTATATAGCCCCATATTTTACTATAACATCCCAAACTGCAAGAAAATAACTTGCCAACAAGCTATAGGTGCATCGCAAATTTAAGTTAGAAAAATGACATTATGGGTGTTTGATGACAGTTCTAGGTTCATAAAAATGTTGTATATTCTAAAGATATATTTAGGTTTATTAATTAAACAGAACCATGTTTTTAATCCAAGGCAAAAAGCTTCAAAAACAGTAGTGAAGGGTGGTGGGGAGGTGAATGTAGGTATATTTAAAATCCTCCAGTGAAGAAACTTACCTATTCATTTATATGATTCTTTTTCTCCAACTGTGCTGAATCCAACTTACTTAGCATGCTTAAAAATATTACATTGAGGTGTGATGCTACTGAGAAAATATTTTTATAAGTCTGTAAAACTTTGGTCTCAGATTTTCTGGGTAATTCATGATTGAGGACTTCAATATAGTACATTTTGGTACCGAGGTTTTATTCATGTTAAGCCTCTCTTGGCTTGGCTCAATAAAAGATCACCTTGTGGCTGATTTGTATTCTTATCATAGCTGTGGAAATGGTAAATCTAATGTTCACAAATACCTGGAAGTTGAACTTCTTGCAAAACTCTTAAATAGAGATGGCCTTGTATTTTTATTTTATGTGTTTTGTTTATTAGCAAGGAAAACTGAGAACTCCAAACTGTAGAACTATAGCTCCTGATGGAATAGGCTGTCAATGTAGACTACTACCTTCTGGTATGATCTCTGTGAGATCGAGCCCTGTGTTGGGCTTTGTGCTGTCAGCAACGGAGCCTGCTTGGGACTCTCTCTCTCTCCTTCTCCCTCTACCCCTCCCATGCTCTCTCTCTCTCAAAATAAATAGATAAACTTTAATTAAAAAAAAAAAAAACCCTCTAGTGTTCCATTCTAGCCCAATTAAACCAGAATTGGCAGAAGGAGGGTGCTGTACACTTTACTTAAAGAAAAAAATTAAGTGATTCCAAAACGTCACTAGGTTTCAGAACTTCAGACTTAGTATTTTAGACTTCATTATATTATTTATACATCTTAATTACTATTCTACCTTACATATAAAATGAATTGAGAATATGCCTCTACCGCTATTGAAAAACGACCTTAGGGGCGCCTGGGTGGCTCAGTCGGTTAAGTGGCCAACTTCAATTCAGGTCACGATCTCGCCGTCCGTGAGTTCGAGCCCCGCGATGAGCTCTGGGCTGACGGCTCAGAGCCTGGAGCCTGCTTCCGATTCTGTGTCTCCCTCTCTCTCTGCCCCTCCCCCGTTCATGCTCTGTCTCTCTCTGTCTCAAAAATAAATAAACGTTAAAAAAAAATTAAAAAAAAAAAAAAGAAAAACGACCTTAGGGAGATTGACAACAGTTTATTTTATTTTGTATTTGCCCTTGCAATTGGGTCTTAATAAATGTTTGAATGAACAAAGGAACTATAATTCAGGCCATATTAGCCCATTTACAAAAGGATTTATATCGGGTGATAATCTATAAATGCCGTTTGGATGAATTAATAGAAGCACAGATCTTCATTTTTAATAGCCTTTGGCACAGATCTCATAGACAGTATTATGAGCAAATACCAGGCAATATTTCCATTGTTTGTGAATGTACCTATTTATAACATCTTCACCATTAAAATTTAAGTCTCTTTAAAAAAGCAAATGATTCTGATTATTTTGTTGAGTTTACTGCTTTTTATAATTTCTCAGAGTACTCAGCATATTATTAATACATATTATTGGTTGCTTGAATTGGTTAAAATAAGTAAACTTGAACTGCCTATACTTTAAAAACTTATTTTTTTGCTGTACCTTTCTTTTTACCTGCAAAGTAGTCTTTCCTTCCCTCCATCTAAATAATCAATGAGGAAATCCCTCCGTTCTCATCACATGAGTAAAAAACGTTTTCTGTACTATTAAGGGCCTATCAAGACACCTATAAGTAATGTGGATGCAGTTATTTAGGACAGTTCTTGTTCAATAATTCAAACATTAATAATTATAATTCTCTAATGAATTTTATTTATCTATTTCATGTCGGTAGTAAGATCTTTGAAAGGAAGTTGAGTCTGCTTTACTCTGATATCACATGTAACTGGGATTCAAGTGACTATGCATTGAAAAATGAATGTTACACCTGAACTGAACAGAGCTTTACTCTTTGAGGAACTCAAAGAGCTTTAAAACATGATCTTGTTAATCTTCACAATATCCCTTCTAGGAAGTAACATGACATTTTAATGTACACAGGTACAGTGTAGAAAATGTCAACCTGTCTTACTGGAGGGAATTTGTAAAGATCTGAAATCTCTTTTAAGATTTTGTTTTGTTTTGTTTTGTTTATATATTTCAGACTTTAGGCTTTTCAGTGCTGCATTTGGTGCCTGGTAAGCTTTAAGTGATCCAGATGGTGTTTCCAATCCAAAGGATACTTGTTTTTCTTTTAACAGAGACTTGGCTACACATGAAATTTTTAAAATTTTCTTCAAATTATTGTATACAGATGGTTTGACTGTAGAGGAAATGTAACCAACCTTTGGGGTTTTGACTAATTTCAGCTGCTTTAACAAAGAAGTGTCGTTCCAATGTGCAAAAATGAGTGTAAGTTGTGATGACAATGGAAATAATCATAAAGGATGATTTTTCTGCACCCCAAACCATTTTCTTGGTTCAATAATTTCATTTTTCTCCTTGCCTTTACTTTAATCATACTACAGTCCAATCACAACACTACTACTTACAAGCTTTTTTCAAAATGCTTGAATTCTTTCAAGGTGGCCTTATATGGCAGCCTGTCATGATAAAGATCCTCACCATTATCTGGCTTTACCTATCTTTTGCCACTTACACACCTACACCCAAATGCAACATTTACCTCAGATAGAGTCACTGTTACCTGAATGCATCATCATAATGGATTCTTCTATGCATTCTCATAAACTCTTCTCTCTCCCTATAATGTACTATATATTTTTCTTCATGTAGCTAGATTCTACTCAGCTTTCAAGATTCAGATTAGAAATTACCTATACTATAATCAATTAATATACTGCAGTTGTTGGTTTAATTTTTTCTCACTCCAGTAGCCACTGGCTTCTTAAGGAAAGAAACAATACACTATTCATTTTTGAATCTCATTATCTAACATAGTAACGGATATAAAGTAGAGATGCTAAAAGATGGGTCTATTTAGTGAATAATTGTCTTCTTTCATATATATATATATATACATATATATACATATATATGTATATATATATGTATGTATATATATATGAATTAGCCATCTAATTTTTCTATTAACAAATTAATACTTGAATAAAATAACTGGGGGAAAATATTTAGACTTAGCCATTCTCTTCATGAGAATGAATTTTCATGATAGTAAAATGATAAAAGTTGATACTAAGAAATATAGAAGTGCTGAGCCTTTACCACATTATAGACCTTTCCCATTAAACTCAGCTGATACTCATTAAGATAAACCACATTTTAGATTCCTTATAATTAAAAGATATTGCCTCAGGCATCTATGACTCATTTAATTCTATGTAGATTTCATATTAAAATCTTGGTCCTTTTCACATATTTTCCTTTAGCCCAACTGTGTATGAAAGTGGGAGGTCTACCCTTCAAGTAGGGATCTTCTGTAATACCCTTCCTCACCATTTGGTGTAATATCAAACCAGGTTCATCTGTTCATCTCCCCTTACTTGGAAACATGAAACATCTTATGAGACATTTAAACATAAGAAATAGTGCTTATTGAGTGCTGCTTAAAAGATCTGAAGCTGTCCAACCTTCATCTAGTTGCTATCTGGGAATCTAGCCATGCCACAGGGATGTGATGTGCACAATTTTGGCCCCTCATGAATTTGTTATCTGTCTTCTGGTATGATAACTTCAGTTTGCAATAAGAGGCATTATAGGAACTATTGTGTAGAACTTGGCTGTTGTCTTCATTGCCAAAGGATCTTTTGAGGACATCATGTATTTTATGAGGGAATTTCAAATGCAACAGCTCATGAGAATCACTTGGTGAGCTTGCTGAAATACAAAGTCCTGTTCCTCTCTTCAGTCTACTGAACTGGAATCTCTGGGAATACTGTTTGAGAGGAGTATTTTTATTTTTAACTTTTTATTTTGAAATAATTTTAGACTCACATACAAGTTTCAGAAATAGTGTAGAGAGTTCCTGCATTCTAGTCTTTCAGCTTCACCCAATGAGAACATCTTAATTAATCCTAACATCTAAACAAGGATAAAAACCAGGAAATTAACAATGGTATAAAACTATTATTAACTACAGACCTTAGCTGTGATTTCAGCAGCTTTATCATGCATTTTTTTGTGTATTATTTTATGAAATTTTATCACCTTTTATAGATTTGTGTAACTTCCACCACAATCAAAATACAGAACTGTTCCATCAACCCCTGATACTCTCTCATGTTAGCCCTTATACCTACATTCTATCCTCTAATTCGTGGTGACCACTAATCTGTTCTTAATTTCTATAGTTTTGTCATTTCAAAAAAGTATTATAATTCAGTAAAGCCACAGTATACAAAATCAATGTACAGAAATCTGTTGCATTTCTATACACCAGTAATGAAGCAACAGAAAGAGAAAGCAAGAAAACAATCTCATTTACAATTACACCCAAAATAATAAGATACCTAGAAATAAACCTAACTAAAGAGGTGAAAGACCTATGTACTCTGAAAAATGTAAAACACTGATGAAAGAAATTGAAGACAACACAAAGAAATGGAAAGACACTCCATGCTTATGGACTGGAAGAACAAATATTGTTAAAACGTCTATACTACCCAAAGCAATCTACACTTTTAACGCATTCCATATCAAAATACCAACAATATTTTTTACAGAAGTAGAATAAAATATCCTAAATTTTATATGGAACCACAAAAGACACCAAATAGCCAAAGCAATCTTGAAAAAGAAGAGTGAAGTCTGGAATTCGAAAGTTCAGAGTCTAGAATCTCCAGTTGGAGACATCACATTTCCAGACTTCAAGTTATGTTATGAAGGTGTAGGAATCAAAACGGTATGTTCAGGCACATAAATAGACACATAGATCAATGGAACAGAATAGAAAACCCAGAAATGGACCAACAGCTATATGGTCAACTAATCTTCAACAAAGCAAGAAAGAATATCCAATGGGAAAAAAACAATCTCTTCAACAAATGGTGTTTGGAAAGCTGGACAACAACATGCAAAAGAATGAAACTAGACCACTTTCTTACAGCACACACAAAAATAAATTCAAAATGGATTAAAGACCTAAATGTGAGACCTGAAATGATTAAAATCCTAGAAGAGAACACAGGAAATAACTTCTTTGACATTTGCCATGGCAAGTTCTTTATAGATGTGTCTCCTGAGGGAAGGGAAACAAAAGCAAAAATAAACTATTCGAACTTCATCAAAATAAAAAGCTTTTGCACAGCGAAGGAAATGATCAATAAAACTAAAAGCCAACCTATGGAACAGGAGAAGATATTTGCAAAGGATATATCTGATAAAGAGTTAGTATCCAAAATAAAGAACTTATAAAACTCAACACCCAAAACACAAATAATCTAATTAAAAATGGACAGAAGACATGAATAGACATTTCTCCAAAGAAGACATCCAGATGGCCAACAGATAAATGGAAAGTGCTCATCATTACTTACCATCAGAGAAATACAAATTGAAACCACAATGAACTATCACCTCATACCTGTCAGAATGCTAAAATCAACAACACAAAAAAAACAACAGGTATTGACAAGGATGTGGAGAAAAAAAGGAACCTTCTTGCACTATTGGTGGGAATGCAAACTGGTATAGTCACTCTGGAAAACAGTATAAAAATAGAACCCTACGATCCAGCAGTCACACTACTGAGTATATACCAAAAGAATACAAAAATGCTGATTCAAAGAGATACATGCACCTCTATGTTTATAGCAGCATTATCAACAATAGCCAAATTATGGAAGCACTCCAAGTATCCATTGATTTCTGAATGGATAAAGAAGAGTGGTATATATATACAATGAACTATTATTCAACCGTAAAAAATAATGAAATCTTTCCATTTACAACAGCATGGCTAGAGCTAGGGAATAAATGCTAAGCAAAGTAAGTCAGTCGAAGAAAGATAAATCCTATATGATTTCACTTTTATGTGGAATTTTAGGAAAAAACAAACAAGCAAACAAACAAGCCAAGGGAAAAAAAATAAGAGAGAGAGAAATCAAGAAAAAGACTCTAAATTATAGAGAACAAACTGATGGTTACCAGAGGGGAAGCCAGTGGGGGGATGGGTTAAATAAGTGATGGGGATTAAGGAGTACTCTGTGGTTATAAGCACTGGGTGATATATAGAACTGTTGAATCACTATACTGTACACTTGAAATTAATGTAACACTGTATGTTAACTATCTGGAATTGAAATGAAAACTTAAAACTATAAAACAACATGGATTATTAGCTCTTCTTCCAATATTTTATTAATGTAATAGCCATTAGAGCTAATTTGAAAAGTGAAAAAAAAACGTTTTATGAATGTAATTATAAATGATATAATCTTTTGGGATTGGCTTTTTCCCTCAGCATAAAGCCCTTGAGATCTATCCCAGTAGCTGTGTCTGTCAATACTTTGCTCTTTTTGTTGTTGAATAATATGCTATTTTATGGGTATACTACAGTTCATCTATTTACTTTTTATATCAATGTGCTTTATTTATTTAAAAAAATTTTTTTAAAGTATGCTCCATGCCCAACATGGGGCTCAAACTCATGACCCTGAGATCAAGAGTTGCGTGCTCTACTGACTGAGCCAGCCTGGTGCCCCTCATCTATTTACTTTTTAAAGCACATTTGGATTATTTTCAGTTTGGGGCTATCACAAATAAAGCATCTAGGAACATTAGTATACAGGTTTTTGCATGAACATAAATTTTCATTTGTCTTAGGTGAATACAGTTCATATTGCATTGTCAATGGACCCTATACTATTCTTTATAGCATTTTCCCCCTCACATTTTCCTTTTTGAACAATAGTTTCTTTGGTCAGGAATTAATCACTGCCTCCTACCCCAAAGCCCTCTCTTTAGAGCCCTCTCTCCTTCTGTTTAAATCTGAAGTTTTGTTTTCAACATTCATTGTTTTCCTCGTGATTGTGTGTTGGATATTCTTTTGTGGAATTGCATAGCTTTCCTTTTGGATTGTACCCTTTCTACAGTGTACTTCCTAGAAGGATTTTTAATTGTTAACAGTGTGAAATTTTACATGTCAGAAAATACCTTCATTCTATACTCTCCTGGATCTTTTGGTTAAATTCTAAGTTGAAAATAATTTTCCTTTTAATCTTAGAATACATTACTCCATTATCTTTTAACTTCAAGCTTTGTAGTTCAAATTCAG
Organism: Panthera onca; assembly: GCF_046562875.1. NCBI lineage: Eukaryota > Metazoa > Chordata > Mammalia > Carnivora > Felidae > Panthera > Panthera onca. The sequence continues at coordinate 79,599,041 of NC_138339.1, forward strand.
TGCCATTCTGATTTCTAAATCCTTTGTATGAGACTGCTGTGTGTGTATATGCTCTTAAATTCTTTTCCCAATTTTGGTGTCAAAATTTCACAGTGCTATCTTTTAATTAGGAGGCTTTCTTAATTCACTGTGCTAACACTCAGGGAGCCCTTTCAATCTGAAGTCTAATGTCTTTATGTTTTAGAAAATTTTCTTATCTGTGCTTATATTATGTTAGGGAAAATAAATTCTCCCATTTTCATTTGTTTTCTATTTCAGCAATCTCATTGTTTGGATATTGAACCTCTTAAACTGGACCTCTTATTTGCTTATCCTTTCTTTCATTATTTTCACATATTTGAGTTCTTGTTTGACTTTTTCCAAAATGTCCTTGATTTTATAAATCAATTTTTAAATTTTAGATACACTATAAAATACTTTTAAAGCTCTTTCTTGTTCTCTGATGTTTTCATATTTTTAATAATTCCTGTTCTTTTTTTAACGGGCAGGATATCGTATATTATCTCAGGATATTGATTGTAAAGTTCTGACATTTTCTTTTCTTTCTTACATTGTCTTGGTCTCTTCTTGATTTTATTTTTACTTTTGTGTCTTCTCTTATTCTTTCTTATATGTGGAGGTTTTGGTCACATCTCTGGTAATTCATATCTCCCTATTCATATTTAAATGTGAGGAAATATATAGTTAGCTTTGAATGTGTGGATGGTGTTTATCAAAAGTGGGCAGCTTTTCTTTACTGAGATATCCCCCAAATGCATGTATCTATGGTTTTCGTTTTTGTTTTTAATCTGGACCTGCTCAGTTTTTCCAGTAGTAATGCCACTAGTCTCTTGCATCAGAGCTGTGTCTAGCTGTGAGGGTTCTGGCTCTGGTGCACAGGTAGGAAGGTGAGAGATTCCCACTGCTCAGTTACACCTTAATTATTCCCTCTCCTTGAAATCTCATTCCTGCCTCCCACCCTCTGCTGAAACTCTACACTTTGGGGAGGAAGATGGTAGTGCCGAGCATAAATAGTCCACTAGGGGTGGAGGAAAAAGTAGAAGTCCAAACATGTTTTATTCAGGTTTTTGATGGCTGTCTTCAGCCCCAACACTTATCCATTCTCAGTGTATTTGAGACAATGGTTTAAACCAGTTTATTCTCAATGGTACTTCTGAAGATTTCTCAATTTGGTGTCAGTTTCCTGGCCTTCTCCTGTCCTTCAAAACTTTGTTGCGATTTCTTGTCCAGTATGTTTTCCATTGGTTTGTCCACTTTCTTTCTAAAATTTATTTACTGTCATTTTAAAGTTGTTGGTGTGGGTGGTGGTGAAGATAAATATCTGTAGTCAATCTGCCATGTTAAACTTGATATATATCTATGTCACTGAGATTGTGATGCTTTACACTATGGTAATTATATCTACCTCTTGGTTCTATTTCCAGGATAGTCAGAGGAACATTTTCCATTCATCTCTAAGTGCTTTGTTTGCATAATCCCAAATATTCTTCAAAAATAATTAGCCAGCAAATAAGATAAATCTAGGCCCCTTTTACCATTTGCTGCCTTTTCCTATGTTTAGATAATTTTCTATCCTTCTTTGCACATTTCCTTTTTTTTCCTTCTCTATTTTCTCCTATAATATTATATAATGTTTCTGTTAAAACATCTTATATCAAATTTGGAAAAAGATAAATGGAGAAACAATGGAAAATAAAGAAATGAAGACAGCTAGATAAATTTTTGGTAGTGTTTTAAAGTGACTTGACTTAAGACAAAGACAAATGTAGTTTTAACTTCCATCTTCGATAAATTAATGAACATTTTCTTCTCCTCCTCCTCCTTTTAACAATTGACATTCTTAATTCTTAGGAAGCACGGTGGGGTTTACTTTTGAGGTTAGACAAAGAAGAGGGGTGAAACACATGGGTTTTTGTCCTCTGTACTTGTCCTATGATCTTGAGTAAGTTCTTTTATCGAAAGTAGTCTGAATCTCTTACATGGAAAATGGGAGCTCATTATACATTGGTTATAGTTTCGATATTGTCAAAATTTATAGACTATTATTACTTCTTCTAGTCATGTCTGAATGAATAAGTACTGTGTTAGGTCAAAAGTTATACCCTTATCTTCTAAAGATTTTGTTAGTATATTGTTTTTGGTAGTGCCAGTGAGTATCCAAAAATCTTCCCATGTTTAAGAACCCTCACAAAATATTCCTTTGCATTGGAAATATAATTTGTTTTATATTACTTTTCTGCTTAAAAACTCTTTAATGGCTTCTTGGGTTATCTAGAATAAAATTCAAACTATATAAAAGTCTCAAACCTATCTAAAAATATAAACTCAATATAAAAGTCCTTCTTCTATGTCATTAGCCCCCATTTCCTTTGTATATATGCTCTCCAGCCATGCTAGCCTTTCCTTTCGTACTCAAACTGTCCAAGTTTGTTTCTGCTCTAGAGACCTTGCACCAGCTGCCCCCTCTGTCTTCTCCAGGGGATGCAGTCTCCTTGATGTCAGGTGGTTGCCTTAGTCTGTAACTTAAATGCTTCCTTCAGAGAGTCTGTCCACGGAACACATATTTAAAATTGCCTCTCTGTCCAGTGTCACTGTCTTACTTTGGGATTTTCCAGTGTTTGCAAAGCATCTGATATTTCTTAGGTGCCTATAAATATAAACACTACATTAAAGAATTAAGGAAAACTTAACACAGAGTAATTAGTCAATCTAGGTATAATTACTGGAGGAAATTACTAAAAGTGGAACCACTGAAACATTACTAGAATTAACAGATATTTTATGTCTTTAGGATGATAGGTAACAGGAATCTAGGATTTTTAAAACATGGAATTAAATAACAGATCTTGTGCCTTTTATAATATGCTGAACACAATCATTCTGACAACTTATAGAGTGTTATGATCCTGGTTTCATGAGTAGGTGAAGTACAATAGATTTCGGATAATTACAACTCATTTCACGTCTTCACATGTGATTTGGCCCTTGCTTCTAGATTCAACACCATATAAAATAACTTAACCATTGCACAGCTTGGAGATGAAGTTGATTGTATCTGTTTTACTGAGCTCAGGAAGATTTCCGAGAACTATTCTCACAGTCCTGCAACATTGCACACAATTTTTACCAGTCATTGTGGAGGGACCATGTAAAGACTTATTTCACTAAAACATCATTACAGAAAACAAGAAATGCTATTTTGGAGGGAAAACAATACTATTTTGGTTCAGAGACAATTTGAATGATGATAACCTGCAAGTCATTTAGAAACTGTAGTCATCATTTGGGAAAACATGTCTAGAGAACAGGAGTGAGCAATACTTTGGCAAGTTAATACGAAATGATTTGTATAAGAAATTTAAAAGTGTGTATTACATTAGTTATTTAGAGCTCTACATGTTTACTTAGTAGAGTGCAGCTATGCCTTACAGAATATTATTATTTAAAAGATAAGGTGGATAAGAATAAGACGTCACTCAATTTCTGTATTCCATTGCCTCTTCATTCAGTCATTCCAACACACACTCTTGCATGATGATTCTAGCTGTGTAATCAAAACAGAACTTTAAAATATTGCTTATTTTTAAATGTTTCTATGAAGAAAGTAAACTGACTCTGGCAACAAAAAATATAGGCTAATTATTGAAATAAGAAACTCAAATGTCAGAATCTTAATTCAGTTGAGATTTGTTGCTTGCTCACATCACATAGTCCATTGCAGTCTGGCCTCTCTCTTCAAAGTGGTTATTCAGAGGCCCAGACTCTCCCTCCATCTTGTGGCTCTTCTTCAACACATAACTTCAAGTTTGCCTCAGAAATAGAGTGGAGAACTGCTTGGAAATTTAATGGCTCAGGCATAGAGAAAGTACACATTCTATCATGAGAGCTGAGTCACATACCCCACTCACTTCAGCAAGGTAGGATAATGTAGTGCCAGAGATAAGGAGGTAAAGTGGATTTGGTAAGAAAATAGCAGTATCCTATCCTCACTCTTTAATCAAGTCAAAGTATTAATATTCACCCTATGGCATTCATGGAAGCAGGCTATTCACATCTCTTAAAGAACCCAATAAAGGGAGCAAGTTGATTGACAGTCTCAGCTGTTATATCTTTGACTTAACCATCATAGGTAATGCTTTCCCCAAACTGCTATGAACCAATGACCGAGCTTGGTGGGGACATAGGAACCAGACTATTTATACTCAATGTTAGGTTTCTTCAAGAAGAGTTTGTACTTTGGGTCTGCCCATTGGCCTGCCCAGGATTCTCTTAGAACTACACTGCATTCAGAGACTTGTCCATTCCTTTTCTCTTTTCACAAGTGTCAAACTTATACACTGGTCTGAATCTTCTTATTGTCCACTCCTATGCTCACTTTTATCCTTCAGAGACACCACAATGAATCTCTTGAATGTCTAATCCTCTCTTGATGCTTGACTGGAAGGACATGAACTGATGAAAATAGTACGTATTCAGGAGATCATGTGGCAAGATGACTTTCCTGAATTTTCTCTGGTAGTTGGTAGAGAAAGGAATAAGATCCCAGGGAGACAGATATTGTAGAATGGATATTTTGTGTAAAGCCAGAAGACCACTCTGATGACTAAGTCCCATCACTAATGCCATGAGGAATGTGCTGGTGAGAAAGGTACCAGCATCACTGAAAAATCCAGGGGTGAATCTTCTCTTTAGGCCAGAACTTGTACTAGGAGAAGGGCTCACAGACCTGGGCATTTTAACATCCAAGTGGATTATAAGGCACCAAAGTAAAAGACACCAGGGGCACTGCTTAAATCCAGAAACCAGGAGGTCACAATTACTGTAACAACCAGAAAGACTAGAGGGGCAGTCAAGAAGATTTGTAGACATGGTTGATAGAGGAAGGTATCAATATAAGCAAAATAGATGGGCAGCCAGCAAGAGTGCTGCTCAATATCTCTAACCAGAAGATGGTAAGAATGGAAAAACAGGGAGTTGAGGCAGTCTCTTCAATAAACAGTCATAATTCTTTGTTGGGTTTCTGGACCTGAGCTGATTTTCACATACAGAATCTATTAACAGAAGAAGAGGGACCTGCTACACCACAGCAAGTATATACCGTAATGACACTCCCTGTTCATCTCCAAAAGGGCTCAAAGTCACTTACTTCATTGGAGAAAGGGGAATACCCAGACATTATAAGAACTCTTGCACACAGAATTTGAATTAATATCTATACTAGGAGACTCAAGGCTTTTTACATTTCCTTTGTGAAAGAAGGAAGTAGCAGAAGGCCAAGTAGTAGATGGAGTTCTGACTAAAGTCAAGCTTACAGTGGCTGTTGGGTCTATGGGTGGAATCATCTGGTTATTATTTTCCCAGTCTCTGAGAGTATAATAAGAATTGATATTCTTGGCAGTTAACACATACACTGAATTATTGTTCAATAAGAGTTATCATAGCAAAGAAGGACAATTCTAAGTGGAAACCTCTGAAACTGTTCTGTCCTGCCCCCTGGGCAAGATATTAAATTTAAAAAAATTGCCACATACTGGTGGAGATTAGTGCTTCGGTTACGTATTTAAAGACTATAGGGATGGTGGTCTCTATTATATCACCATATAATTTTTCAGGACTCATCCATTTTCTGACAGCCAAATTAAATGGTGTTACTTAGTTCAGTTTTATAGACTACCACAAGCTCAACCAAATATTTTTCACATAAGTGGAATCATACAATATATTCATTGTGTACCTGGCTTCTTTGACTTAACAAAATGTTTTCAAGGTTCATCCACGTTGTATAATGTGTAGGTACTTTATTTCTTTTTATTGCCAAATAACGTTCCACTCTATGGATATACCACAATTTTATCCATTGTTTTTGGTTATCCATTCATCAAATGATGGGCATTTGGGTTGTTTCCACGTACTGGAATTTCTGGGTCACATGATAACTCTATGTTTAACTTTTTGAGGAATGTCAAATTGTTTTCCTAAGCAGGTGAACTATTTCACATTCCCATAAACAGTGTATAAGGGCCCTAATTTTGCCATTTCTTGTCAACACTAGCTATTATCTGCCTACATTATTATAGCCATCCTAGTATGTGTGAAGTAATATGTCATTGTGGTTTTGATTTGCATTTCTTTAATAGCTAATGATGTTGAGCATATTTTTATGGCTTTATTGGTCATATGCATATCTTCCAAAAAATGTCTATTTAAATTCTTTGCTCATTTAAAAAGTGGATTATTTGTTTTTTTAGTGTTGAGTTATAAGAGTTCTTTATATATCCTGTGTCCTAGACAATTATCAGATATATTATTTGCAAATATTTTCTCTCATTCTGTGGGTTGTCTTTCCATTTTATTGATAAGTCCTTGAAATGCAAAAGATTTTTCTTTTTTAATTTTGATGAAGGCTAATTTATCTATTTTTTCTTTGCTTGTGCTATTCATGTTTTATCTATTAAGTTATTGCCTAAGCCAAGGTCATAAAGATTTATATATCTCTATTTTCTTCTAGTAGTTCTATAGCTTAAGCTCTTATAGTACAAAGGTCTTTGGACTTTCATCTGATGAACGGATAAACAAAAACAATGGATAAAATTATTGTATAGCCATAGAATGGAATATTATTTGGCAATGAAAAGAAATATACCTATACATTATGCAATATGGATGAAACTTGAAAACATTTTGTTAAGTCAAAGAAGCCAAATACACAATGCATATAGTGTATGATTCCAGTTATATGAAAATGTTGAATTATTTTTATGTATCTTGTGAGGAAGGGCTCCAACTTTATTCTTTTGCATGTGAATATTCAGTTACACAGCACCATTTGTTAAACAGGACTACCTTTTTTCCGTTGAAAAATGGAACCCTTGTCAACTTGCTGTGATGATTACCAAGGAGAGTAGTATTAGATTTAATCCTGTTTTCTTCCTTGGTTATTGTTGGTCATGCTAGTAAGGTTTGTTTCACTTACTAAATTTTGCATTCTGTCAATAAAAATTGCTATGGTTTTTAGTCTTATAGTTTAATATTTAAGTAGATTCAAATCACCCACAAAAACTTTTGCTTTAGCTTCTCCAGTTCTGGAATCTTCTGTTTTGCATCATACTTTGCTTAGTTGAATTTTTTCTCAAGTAGTGTCCCCAGCATCTCCAGAAAGGGCACATGGCTTTAGTTTCCTTGGTAGATGTCCATTTCTTTTTATTTGAATGGCAACTTGACCTGTATATATTATTGCAGGGGTCAGAAAACCTTCTGGAAAGAGCCAGATTAAAAATATTTTCAGTTTTTCAAGATTTTTGGTCTTAGTTGCATCTGCTCAGCTCTGTGGTTGTAGTGCAAAAGCCACCATAGACAATTTGTAAACAAGTGAATATGGTTGTTTCAATGACATTTTATCTATCAAAATAGGCAGTGGCCAGATTTGTCCCATGGGTTTGTGTAAAATGATGCACATATTATTGTATTACAGTATCTCTCATAACTTTATGGACTTGTTTGTTCAGAAAACATTTATTGAGTATACATTATGTGCTAATTCTTCTAAATGCTCACATTGCTGGGCAAGGTAAAAAAATGCCTCTGCCCTAATAAAAAAATAAAACATATATACAAAAAAAGAGAAATAAACAAAGAAAAAAAGAAAGGAAAAAACAGGAAAGAGGAAAAAAGGAAATAAGAGGTGGGGGAAATGATACAGAGAAATCAGATAGTAGGACAGGAAACATTTGAAAGGGTGGACAGAAAATACTTTGCAGAGGTGATAATGAGAAGATGACAACTATGTGAAGTTCAAGGGAGAATATTTCAGTAATGAGGCAAAGCAAGTTCAAAGTCCCTGTGGTGTGACTGAGAAGAGAGCTATGTAGCATTATTGAGCGAATTGCTTGAAGGGGAAAGTATTACGACTTAAGGTAGGAGAGGAAAGTGTAACAATTGTAAAGCATTTGGATTTCATTCTAAATGCAGTCAGAGGCCACTAGAGAGTTCTAAGTAGAGCAATTACATTATCTAATTTATTTTTTAAAAGATTGTCCTGGTCTTATTTGAAGAGATTTTAGTGGGAAAAAGTATCAGAAGGTATTTCAAAGGTGATTGCTATGGTTCAGGAAAGAATTGATGGGGCTCAAATAAGGCAGATAATGGCAGAGGCTTTGGTGAGAACTGCATTGATAAAAGATATACTAGGAAGTACAACCAGTAGGCCTTACAGACTGGATTCAATAGATAAAGGAGACAAGAATACATGACAAATGCTTGGTTTCTGGCTTGCAAAATTTGATGGTGCCCCTTATTGAGACTTATTGAGATTGGAGGAATAACAGTCTTTTTTAAAGTCAGGGAATATACTTATATGTGCCTAGGGATAGGAAAAACATGAATACATGAAGAAGGCAGTGAAATATATAAATCTGGAATATGGGATGAAGTCAGAGATGAAGATAAAAATTTGGAGGTCATTAATTAATAAAGGTATATAATGAGAAGACATAGAAAAGAGCTGAGGAATGACCATTGGACCATTCCAATATTTATGGCAAAGTAAGGTAAGGAGATGATAGTTGTGCTGGTAGAGATACAGAAGCCAATTAGTAGAAGGACTAGCTGAAAAGAAAAAAAGAGAAGGTACTTTAGTGAGGTAGAAGGAAGACAAGAAGAGTATAGTGTCATAGAAGGTAAAAAAAAAAAGAATTTCAAGGGGCGCTTAGATGGATCAGTCAGTTGAGTGTTGGACTATTGATTTTGGCTTGGGTCATGATTCCAGGGTTGTGGGACTGAGCCCCGTGTTGGGCTCCATGCTGAGCATGGAGTTGGCTTAAGATTCCCTCTCTCTCTGCCCCTCTCCTTGCCTTGTGCACACTCTCTAAAATAAAAATACATACATACATACATATACAAATACATAAATAAATAAAGAATGCCAAGAAGGAGGTAAAAAGAAAGAACATGGTAATGGTTTCTTATCAACTCTTGAATGAAATTAACTACCAGGTTAAGGCTACATATGGAACCTTCTGCTTATATATTTTTTCCCTAGCTAGTAGAGGAAAAGGACTGGTCTGGCCGGTGAGATTACATAGAACTAGGGGAGGGAACAGACAATCTGTTATGTGAAATACAGGATATTAAAATCTGAGGAGCCAGCAGAGCTGAAACCAGTGCCAGAAGCTAGAGTCTAAGAAATCAGAAAGTGGCATCTGGATGGTTACCAAAGAGAGGATGCCAGATTCAGATATCAAAGGTGGGTTATGGAGCCAGAAAGGCAAAAACTACAAAGACTAGAACAAGCATAAGCAAGCTGAGAAAAGATGGGAGGTGTCTGGAACTTCCTTGCAGATATATATATATATAATATAATAATATATATTATTATAAATATAATATATATTTATTATTATATATTATGATAATATAATATAATATATATATAATATATATATTATATATAATATAATATATTATATAAATATATATATATAATTATATAATATATTATTATATTATATATATTATAATATATATTATTATATATATATAAGATCTGCAGCCCAGGTGTAGTAGTGCTGGGTCAGGCTCAGATTCCAGTCCCATAATCTATAGTCTCTCTTCTCCAGTTGAGGTAAGCTAAGGCTTCTCATGGATTGTTGAGTAGAAAGCCCTGACATATTCTGGTGACTCCTTAGTGAAAAGCAGTAATTTGGGAAGTAGAAAATGATTCCTCATAGTCAGAGCTGGCTTCATGTGTATGTGCAACCTACACAGCTGCACATAGGACTTCATGCTTAGAAGGCTCCATGTTTGTTTAATGCTGTGCTGCTACTGTTTTGAAATTATTAATATTTTATTCACAAGTGGCCCCACATTTTAATTTGCATTGGACTTTGCAATAATGTAGATAGCCCTGCTCATATATTTTTCCCCTGATTGTGGGGTCAGTTTGAATGGGTGTGCTTTCTATAACATGGTTGGGTTAATAAACACTATGTGTCTATATGTTTGTATTTAAAGGTTGGCAAACAGGAGAATATAAAAGCTGAAGAATCTGAACAATACTTTTCAGAATAAGTCTTAAACTAAGAGCCATAGTGTTAGCTCAGGTGTCTGTATGGCACATGGAAGGAGATTTCCTTGGTGAACAGTGTAGTGGTGGCTAGAACAGAAGACAACGTATAGGATGAAGGCAACATGTCAACAAGTGGTCCACCACCACCCAGATAATAGCAAGTCATGGAGGAAAGGGAAATCTCTGCCAGAGTTGGTTATGTTAATGTCCTGGGAACAAGTGGTAACAGCAAGAAGTTTTATTAGCCCTTTTGCCTTCATGTCAGTCCTTGGCCAGGCTGGCAGGCAGCCATAGTATTTAGTAAATATTATATTGAGAAGATAGGGAATGTAGCACAATCTCTACTACTCTTTGTTTTTTTGCCTCTTGCAAAACTAAGCTTTTCCTAGGTGGTTATGCAGTCTGACCCATAAATTATTTAGTTGTTGAAGCATTAAAAAAAATATTTCCATCTTACCCAACAGAGACTCACTGTGTTTTCCTTTGCCTCAACAGTCAAAGCTGCAGTGATAAGATTATCATGTAATATCACCTGACCTCCATGTCTCTTACATTTTTTAAAATTTCTTAAATATGTATTTATTTTTGAGAGAGAGAGAGAGAGAGAGAGAGAGAGAGAAAGAGAGAGAGAGAAGGGGAGGGGCACAGAGAGAGGGAGACACAGAGGCTTCAGGCTCTGAGCTGTCAGAATAAAACCCCAGGCAGGACTCAAACCCACGAACCACAAGATCATGACCTGAGCCAAACTCCCTAGCTTCCCAGGTGCCCCCTGACCGCAATGTCTTTAGACCAGAAACTCTTGCTTCCTCATGAGGCAGGTGTCCATGGCTGAGACCAAGATACTGAAGATGCAGATGCAGGGTGTCCTTCTACCAAAGTAGTGGTAGGATGGCCTCCACTGTGATGTTGGGGCAATTAGTTTTATCTTTGATGTTCTGGGTTGGATCAGAGCAGACTACAAATACGGTGAAACAGACAGAGGTGCCAAATGCTGGAATATTTTGCTTGGTCGTAAATCTCTAATAAATCTTTTTCCTTTTTAAAGACTCCTAGTGATATGGGAAATTGAGCACTTAAAGTGCTCACTTAAGAAAAACCCAGGAGCCACTGGACATCCTTGAGTATTTGGAGCTTTTAAATTCAGAATTACTTGTTTCTTTTCTGGGGATGGCATCCTTTAGGGTCTGTAGGCAGTGCTGCTGGCAATGCTCAGAGAAGAAGTACAGCTTGTGGGTCCCTCAGGTGATGACAATATCATGGATCTTTAGTAAAGGGACAATGAGGATCAGGGAAAATGTGCAAAACTCTGATGGATAGGCATCATATCCTGTGAGTCCAGTTTTGAGGGCAGTTGAAGGGGGACACAAGTCCTTCTGAAGCTAGGTGCTATCAGCAGTGGCCTGAATTTATCATGGTTTATCAAGAAGGTATTCTGTGGAGTTGCTGAGGGCTTCTTCTTACCCCTAAGGACTAAGGGATGGTGTGCTGTGAGACTCAGAACAAGGCTCTGTCAGATTCTGTTGAGCATTAAATTACAATAATTTTCTTCAGCTTACATAGTGGTGTTTATGCTGGGCACATACACTTGAAGTGCCTGCCCTGACCCAGAATAGGCACAACAATCCCTCCCCCCACCACCTCTGAGGTGTTGGCTAGAAGAAGGGGCAGATACATAAGTCTCCATGTTAGGCTTCTAGGCTCTTTTTCACACACTGAGCCCTCAGTCTTTTCCTAAGTTTGGCCTGTCAGAACCAAGCCACTGAAACCCAGTTATAAACTGAAATGCCCTCTGTCTGCTAACCTCACTCCTTAACAGTTATCTTCACCCCCGAGGCTGCAACATACTTTAATTCTAGAAATTTTAGGAAGTGCCCTTGCAGACCTCTCTTTGTTTTGTAAGAAGGGGATCTATCCACCATTCATCTTCCATGATGAAGTTGATTCTTAAATGTCATACTAAAATGTATTTATCTCTAAATAAAACAATTTAGCCCACAGTAGCTAGGAATGTGTTCAAATTTCATCTTACATATAGTTCTAATTCTTTGAGGTTGTATGAAATTTTGGGGGGAAGTACACATATTTTGTAAAATAAATACTTTCACATTTCAAGTTACTCTCTTTAATATAAGTTCCAAGAACCTTGTTTGAAATTTCATTTTATGGCCAATTCAGTATATAATGAATAGCTTAGGGAGGTAATGGTGTGAATAACCTGGGCCATGAAAGACATGGATATGTTTTTTACTCCTTAATTTATACCTATTGTGGAGATGGCATGGGTGAATATAACCCTAATTATCTTCAGGGATAGAGTTCCTGTGTAATCTGCCAAAATCCATGGATTGCTATATATACAACAGTGACTGTGCTCCTCAGGTTCTCACCCACTGGGGAGCCCAGAATGGGTTGCTGCAAGGGTCTCTCACATTTTGTCCCTTGATAAAGGATCTGTGTTATGGCTGATGCTTGGGCTTTCTGCAGGGTGCACCTCCATCTGAAAGAGGGACAAGTTGCTTTACAAGGAAGCTCTTCCCAGCCTAGGCCTTTAATCATTTAGAAGCAGTGTCCTTCTATGTATTTGGAGAACTGGGGTGCACATTTATTGACAAACCTTCAAGATGTTCAATCCATCATGAAACACTTGTTTCTTTCAGAACTCTATTTCTTCCAGAAATATATGTGTTTCCTATCACAGCTGTAATGAATTACTATAAATGTTGGAGGCCAGAAGTTCAAAATCAACTTCACTATAGTAAGTCAAAGTATCAGCAGGACTGATTCCTTCTAGAAGTTCTATGGGAGAAGCCATTTTCTTGACTTTTCAAGCTTCTAGAAACTGCCTGAATTCTTTGGCTTGTGGCCACTTTTCTCTGTCCTCTAAGCCAGTGATATAGCATCTTCAAATGTCTTTCTAGAAGTTCCTTGTTTCTGTTTTGACATTACTGTCTGACTTACTCTGACAACTCCCAGGTCCCTCTTAGGCAAACCCTTATTATTATTACATTGGGCCCATTCAGATAATCCAGAATAATCTCCCCATCTCAAGACCCTTAATTTGGTCATATGTGCAAAATCCTTCATGCCATGTAAAGTAACATTCACAGATTTCAGGGATTAGGAAGTGACATCTGTGGTGGTGGGTATTATTTAGGTTACCACAAGAAAGCATAAATGTTGAAGTATGAAGTTGATGACCTTCTTTGTGGTATGGCTTTATGCAAGGTCTTTCACAAATAATTTCAGTAAAAGTCCTTTGTTTGGTAGAAGTATTTTTTAAAAGCTTTTCAGTATAAAACTATCCTATTTTTCTATTGTTAAACCAACAAGCAGTTTATAGTTTAATCACAGACTGTTTTATAAATGTGATTTTAAACAGCCAATTATTTTGGATATATTTGATATTTTGCTTTTCAGTGTTATGGCAATAAATTAATTTAATATTCACCCAGTTGTCATGTGCCATTTCTTAAGAGTTCTACTTTAGCTCAGCACTCATTAGAGTTTCCTAATAAACACTGCAAAATGACTCCATCCTGAAATATTGTCAAATTACTATGGAGAAGTTACTTACACACAAAGCTCATGTAATCAGGAATAGGAATTCTGAGCACTGATTTTTCTCTTTCTCTTTTTTTTATCTGTCTGTCTCTGTCTGTCTGTCTCTCTGTTTCTTGGAAACTTCACTCTGTGGAAGGCCAGCTGCAATGCTGTTACAAAACCTTATGGGGAGACCGTTTGGTAAGGAATGAATTCCTTCAGCTAAGAGTTAGCAAGGCCTGCCAACAATACCATGTGAGTGAGCTTGCAAGCGTGTTGTCCCCCATTTGACCCCCAAGATAAATGAAGCCCTAGAAACACCACGATTACAGCCTAAGGACTTACACAGCCTCACTACTCCTGGATTCCTGACTCACAGAAACTGTGAGATAATAAGTGTTTGTTGTTTTCAGTCATTAGTTTTGGGGGTAATTTATTTATTTATTATCTAATTAGTTTAGATAACTAATACACCAGCCTTGAGCATCTTATGCTTATATATATATACACACACACATATGTATACATATAGAAACAGTATATATTATATATATAAACAGTATATATTTATATACATTATATACAATATATACAATATATATTATATATATAAAGTTATATATATATTATATATATAAACTGTTATATATATATACATATATATATATTATATATATAAACTGTTATATATATATATATATGTATATATATATATATATATATGCACTTTTGACTGTTGGATTTTGAGTACTCCATAGAAGTCAGTAAAAGCATAGCTGGGAAAAGGGGGTGATTTGAGCTTTCTTAAGATATAGCATAATGCAGGAAAGTTCTACTTATATGTTGTAGGAATAAAACATTTAACAGGCACAGGAGGTGAGATGGGGATCACTGTAAGCAAATGGTTGCCATAGTGAAATGTTCATGGTGGCTTAGATTGTAGGGGAAAAAACTTACAGCATCCTAGATTCCCATAATTACTACATACTAGATGAGAATAGGAAGCCAGTTTTAGCATTAAGATAAGCAAAATCCAAGGTGGAGGGGGGTAGAGCACAAATCATAGAATAGCTACCAAATAAGCCAGGATTTCAAGGTATCATATTAGAAATAACTTTGAGGGGGCGCCTGGGTGGCTCATTTCGTTAAGTGTCCAACTTCAGTTCAGGTCATGATCTCGCGGTCTGTGAGTTCAAGCCCCATGTCAGGCTCTGTGCTGACAGCTCAGGGCCTGTAGCCTGCTTCAGATTCTGTTTCTCCCTCTCTCTCTGCCCCTCCCCCACTATGAGTGCGCGCTCTTTCTCTCTCTCTCAAGAATAAATATTAAAAAATTAAAAAAAAAAAGAAATAACTTTGAGGTCCATCCAAACTAGTGGCTGATCATCAACCCCTTCTCTAATGTCATGTGTAATAAATATATAGAACTGAGAATTGGAGCTACAAACCATTTTGTAACTGATTCATCCATACCATTTTTCCCTGTGGCATGTGAAAAAGGAAAAGCCAAATCATCTACCTGGTGAGCCATGTTAAATTGTTAAATTCAGCTTTTCTGGCCCTTTAAGGATAAGGCTTAATTCATGATGTTTTGATTTCTTGGTTTTCCAGCTTTTTGTGTTGTGAGCTGGTACTACTCATAGTTTATACACAAGCTCCCTGCATTTCAATCATGTTAAGAGAAAGTTGGAAAAAAATATATATTTACTCTTGTGTCCTACCACCTTGTATTCAGATTCAATAAGTTTGGAATGGGGCCAAGGAATCTAAATTTTAGCTAATATAGCTTCCTTCTCAAAGTAATGTAGGGATCATAGTTTGAGAAACATAATTCTACAGTCTTTTTGGCAAATGAATACTGATGAATGAATTCTGGGATGAAGGCAACCACCAGAAAAGGAAAATACAGAGCAGAATGTTGCCAGGAACCGTAATATCCTGCTTTTGAAATTGATTCATAGGCAGAACTCTGTTGTTAATGTCCTAGAACCCATAATAAAGACAAAGGTAAGTTGGGATTCACCCCTCCAATTATTTGCACCCTGAGGATCCTAAAGTGGAATTTGACTTTTGGGGACAAAAAGGTGGTAGCTGATGATGTGGCCTCAAGAATCAATTCAGAGCTAGATGTTGGTTTACTATGAGTCACCGGCTATGAAGGGGAATTTTCCAGAATGCCAAGAAGTTTTATTAAGGACCAGCATCTATAACTATTTTGAAGATAATGATAATGGCTAATGTTCTTAAGCACTTATTTGTAAAGCACAGACCTAAATATTCTTATGTAATTCTCACAATAAGCATATAATATCAGATGAAGAAAATCAGATTTAGTAAAGTCACCAATTTTATTTAACTACTATGTGGACAATGGGCTTTTAATCTGTCTGACTTCAAAGCCTGTGGGCTATCTCATTAGTTACTCTGCCTCCCTAAATGGTACTGTGAGGGAATGGAGAAGGCTCTTCTAAAAGGAATTAACTTTCACAGGAGAGGTTGCTAAAGACAGACTGAATCAAAGTTGATTATGCTACTCCTGTGATCAGAACTTCTGGAAAGTTTTACACAGTTAGTTTCTGGCCATTTACGGTATGAGTTTCAGCATCTCTCAGAATCAAACATAGAAAGAGGCTCCATTTATTCCAAAAAAATAATTGTCCATCTATGTGGATAGAGACCTTTAAGAAATGTTACTTGGAGGAGTATAACGGGAGTCCCAATTGGACCTAAATTGAATGCACTTTAAAACTCTTGTTGTAGAGGTCTACCAAAGGCAGATTTTTATGAGAAAGAAAGCCTCCTGGGAAATAACTATTACAAGGAAGAAGGGAATCTGGCACAAATTTGTGCCCAACAATATCATCAGTACTGGAAAGAAAGAGTCATTATTAATATAGAATGGTGTCTGTTGCCCAGCCCTTCAACCCCAAATGACTCAGGTCAAGTGCTAGAAGGACCCAGGTAATATTTGACAGACAGAGCTCTTTTATCAAAAAGCCTGAAATCACTGGGAGCTCTGTGCCCATGCAATGGAGTAAAATGCAGGGGCTGACTGAGGATTCTCTCCTATTTATGTAGAGAACGTATAGCACAGCAATGCTGCCACTCTGAAGGCATCCAGTGAAGAGGTGGCTTCCATGATGTCAGCAACATCAGGCACTACACCATGTTTGGCACAACAGAGAGGTTTTAGCTCAGGAGGGCCTTGCATAGTGCATATTAATTATCAGGATCTGTGCCAGAAAAAGGTCTCCATGATATTTTATAAGCCTTAAGCCTGAGGAGCAGACCTTAGCTCTGAGAGCCAGGAATGGAACAAAAGAGGTGGGGGGAGGGGGGGGGAAAGGCAGTGATTGCATGGTATTTAAGAGAACTCTGTTTCAATCCATATGTGATTCTTTTAGAAATAATTAGGGGAGATTTTCAAGAGATTCTAGAGATCCCAAATACTAGAAAAAGGCAGAGCGCTAAAGAGGTTGTTTATTACAATTAATGCTGTTACCAAGTCTCCTAGATGCCTCCTAATACTCCTTGGTTCCTCATATTTATGTCCTTGTGTTGAAGCAAATACACAGTAAATCAATGCTAACCCATGTTACCAATGGAATATTGTGGAAGTGATAGAGTGTGATTCTAAGGTAGCTTATAAAAGGCAATAAAAATTCCACCTTGGTTTTTTAGATTGTTCACTCTGGGAAAAGCCAGCCTCCATATCTTAAGGACATTCAAGTAGCCCTGTGGAGAGGCCCACAGAGAGGGTAATTGAGGCCTCCCATAAAAAATCTGCATTTGCCAGCCATGTGAGTAAAATACTTTGGAAGCAGATCTTCTAGCCTCACTGAAACCTTCAGATGATGATGGCCTGGCCAACATCTGACTGCAACCTCATGAGAGACTGAGACAGAACTGCTCACACAACCCTCTTCAAATACTTAATCCACAGAAACAGAGAGAAATAGTAATAATTGCTGTTAAATCACTGAACTATAGAGTAATATGCCATGCAAAAAAGATAGCTGGTGCAAATATTGTCTCCATTTTTACTTTTAGGCTAAAAAGAGCATAAAGAGAAGCTTTGAATAAGGTGTGAATTGCTCCACAAGGGTAGGATGTGATCGGTGCTGAGACACTGGGAAACTTTTCTCAAAAGAAAGATGAAAAGGTAGGTCCATTTGTGTTCAAAGGACAGATTTGTCTACAACATTGAGTACACAAAGAGAATTAAGGAATTAGGTGGGATAGAATGGGTAGGTCTGAGTTAGGGGGGTCAATTTTAGGAACTCAGATATGAACCTTAGGACACTAGAAATATGAGGCCAAAGAGTAATGGAATAAATAATTGGTCTTCCAGAAAAATATTTTATCTGATTGGGAGTGATTGAGAGTTGAATGAAAGGCACTGGAATGAAATAGTATGCCATGGAAAATGGAAATAGAGGCTATATAAGTAGCTGCAAGAGATTGTTTCATATTACTGTAAGTTGTCCTATGATCTGTAGTTATATATAAAACAAAGGTTTATAATTCTACCTTTAGCTTCAAAATGATATAATTATTAACCTTGGGCTAGCAATATCAAAACTCCCCATATAAGCCTCCTCATCTAAAAAAAATACAAGTAAAAGCAGTAAGTATCTTTTCAAAATATTGTTGCATGATGTGACAGAAAAGGACTAGAATATTTGTGAATGTAAAATATTTAATATTGCTAAGTAGCATGCTTGCATTAAATTCCTGAGAAAGTTACTTTTATTTCTTAAGTATTTTTCTCTGTCAAGAAATTAATTGTGTAGTTTTCCAATGCAGTCCAAAGCAAATTATATTTTATATGACCCTAAGTCATTGAAAGCTGTGATTCAGGACAGTATCTGTGGAATGACAGTAATAATGAGGGAAAGAGCATCAAAAAGGCTTGTTAGAGTATTATTTTTGATCCTAGTATAATAAATTCCCCTTATGACTTGTTATTAACTTATATAAATAACTGCCTTCATAACCTTGCATATCCATATCTGGCTACATAGAAATTATTTGCTTTGAGGTCTGCACTCCATTTCATACTTGGAAAACCTCAGTTTCCTAGTTAGCCCACCCTTAGATGAATAGAAATTAGTAATAATATTGTTAAACTGTCAAATTATTGTAGAATACAAATTTAGAAATAGCAAATTGGCTTAGATTTAGAGCCACATAGATGTCATGGTGACTTACAAAACACCTGGAGTTTGAACGGTGGTTTACTAATTAACTCTTCAGTAACTTGGGTTTTCTTACACATTTACAAGCTATTTTCAAATTAAAAGTAATTCAATCCAATCCTGCAAATATTTGTGGATACCCACTTAAATGAAAAGTAATGTTATTTTGCTCTCATGCTTCCTGCCCTCAAGGTTTATAATCTAGAAAAAGAAATAAACAGGCACATAATTCAGAAATCAAGATAGACTATGCCAAATGACTTAGAAGAGATCACCAACAAAGTACATTAGAAATGTGTATTCAAAAATCAAAACCACACTCAGATACCACCTCACGCCAGTCAGAGTGGCCAAAATGAAGAAATCAGGAGACTATAGATGCTGGAGAGGATGTGGAGAAACAGGAACCCTCTTGCACTGTTGGTGGGAATGCAAATTGGTGCAGCCGCTCTGGAAAGCAGTGTGGAGGTTCCTCAGAAAATTAAAAATAGACCTACCCTATGACCCAGCAATAGCACTGCTAGGAATTTATCCAAGGGATACAGGAGTACTGATGCATAGGGGCACCTGTACCCCAATGTTTATAGCGGCACTCTCAACAATAGCCAAATTATGGAAAGAGCCTAAATGTCCATCAACTGATGAATGGATAAAGAAATTGTGGTTTATATACACAATGGAATACTACGTGGCAATGAGAAAAAATGAAATATGGCCTTTTGTAGCAACATGGATGGAACTGGAGAGTGTGATGCTAAGTGAAATAAGCCATACAGAGAAAGACAGATACCATATGGTTTCACTCTTATGTGGATCCTGAGAAACATAACAGAAACCCATGGGGGAGGGGAAGGAAAAAAAAAAAAAAAAAGAGGTTAGAGTGGGAGAGAGCCAAAGCATTAGAGACTGTTAAAAACTGAGAACAAACTGAGGGTTGATGGGGGGTGGGAGGGAGGGCAGGGTGGGTGATGGGTATGGAGGAGGGCACTTTTTGGGATGAGCACTGGGTGTTGTATGGAAACCAATTTGACAGTAAATTTCATATATTAAAAAAAAAAAAAATAAAAAATAAAAAAAAAAAATAAAAAAATAAAAAAAATAAAAAAAAAAAAAAAGAAATGTGTATTCAAATGAAGGGGGAAGCTTGGGGTTTGATGGTAAGTAATAATGTATATCTTAGAGGGGTTACTGTCAGGATTAAATAAAATAATTTACATATAGCAATTGAAGCATACTAAGTCTCGATAAATACTGGCATCATTGTTTTCATTTCTATAGCTGCTGCTATTTTATTTTTTCCAATAGAGTTTATTTATATAAGGATAATCACATTTGCTCACTTAATCTGCATTTGTTATTTTGGTTGTCTTGACTTTATTGGATCAGAAAGTTGATCAAATCAAATATACTGACTGCCAGTCAATACATAAGAATGGCATGGTAGATTTTGAATACCTCCAGTAGATTAATGGTAGCTGGCTATTGCTGTCACTACCCCTCCCTGCAGTCCACAATACTCTCTTTAGATCGGCTGGGATTTCCAAGAAGCAACTCATCTGGAAGTAAAAAGTAACTTCCTTGGTTCCCCTAGACATTTGGCTGTCCCCATCACCTTTCCTTTATTTCCAAGATTAGGAACTTCATTGTAAACTTCCCTAGCATGTAAATCCAGTGATCCCACAGTCTCTGTAATGAGCCATTGCTCAGGCACACAAAGGTTATACCATAGGTCATTAGAAGACTGCCTGCTTTGTCTATAATACTCAGCCTAAGTGACTCTGAAGATCACTCTTTGATTTTTTAAAAATTATTCCAACCATAGCTGAAATGTGCTTTTTCTCTTCAGTTAAACACTTTTTTTTTGTTCAGGGAAGGGGAACTTATCAGTTATTTACACATTTATATTTTTAAAGCTCAGTTGCCATTCTGCATGCAAGGTGTGGCTATGTAAAAGTCAGAAAAGCTTCCTTTTGTGGGCTGTGGAATGTCAGTATGTGATTCATAGAAAAAAAGCACTACTAGATTTCATCTTATGAAACTGTTAGACCTTTGAAGATGTCCACCTATTTCTCTTCCTATATACTACATATTGTCTAGCAAAGGTGATTCTCAATCAAGGTTTCTGAATGACTAGATGAAGTCAATGTGTATTCTTTTTCCTTTACTCTCCTGTTGTTGCACTCCCTTCAAATTCTACACAAGATACTAAATTTGCCTAATGAATCCTGGGTTGGATCAACTCAGGAAAAATCTCAAGAACTTTTTCTGTCTCTGTTATTTATTGTGATAATGCCAAAGGTTGTTGGTGTCTTTCAATGACTTTCTTTGTGCATATTCAACTTATACAATATCTTAGACAAATATTCATATTTTTTCATTTGAAGGCAAAAAGGACATGCTCTGCAGAGAAATAAGCAGATATAATACTAAGGTTTATGTGATTGTGTTTTCACCATGTAGTTAGATTGTTTGGATGGGAGGCAGTTTAGTATGGTGCAGAGAGAATTCTAGAACTCATATTGAGGCTGGTTCTGGAACTGCCACTCTTTAGTTACATGACTTTAGAAAATTGTCTTAATCTCTTATAACTCCAGTATTCTCATCTGGGAAATAAAGAGCTGCATTCTATGAATCCCAAAGCTGCCTGTGAACTCTGCAATTCCACAAATCTAACATGCTGTGATCAGAAAAATAAATTGAAGAGTTGAATTTGATAATTCAGGTAAAAATATCTAGCATATATTAAATAAAAGACAAGATGGAGTACTTGATTTACTCACTTATCAAATGTATATTGCACATTTACTATGTCTATGGCACTGGACTAAGTGGTATGTGTATGTGTATGTACTGAGTGTGGTAGGAATCCTAAAATGAGGCTTAGAGTCTAGTTAAAGGAGATTGGGTGTGTACATGAGTAACGCTCACTGACAAGGGCTCTCCATTTTAGGAAATTAACTAGACAATTGAGCTACAATTCATTTTATCTTTTAAGACAGCACTTGATGTTCTGAGATAAATGGCTCAATCTGAAGTTACTTCAGAGTGAAATAATTTTACTGCATATCAGAACATCACAATTTGTAGGCACAAAGCTTGCCAAGTCCATAAGAATATGTGGGTGTACTTGTTTAAAAAAAACATGTGATTAGGTCAGAAAACTCTTCCCCAGGGTCTGCCTTAACTGAAGACAAATAAACCAATCCCAATCCTGACTGATAGTAATAATAATTTATAAAACAGGTGGTAGAGCTGAACAGAAAGATTAGAGAAAGGTGTTAATCAAATTCACAGTGGCATGCTTATACAAGAAAGCAGCAAGAAAATAGATGGTTGGTGTCTGGGACTGCTGGGTTCTGTTAGGTAATTTTTTAGCTTTGATTAATGATGCCACCAGACTACAGTGCCTAATCCTATATAGCATATTACAAATCCATATCTTCCTTCACACAGGCTCCTCCCATCCACATTGCAAACTGTCTGCAGCATCCTCATTTCTGACGCATAAACACATTTTCTTAGTTTAGGTTTAATTTTTCTTAAATGCTCAGTCATAGAGCAAAAGATGATTGCAAATATAGGTGGATATTTATAATTTATATACTAAGGTGGAGGGATATAGAAGGAGGTACATGAATACAGACTTCGTTGTTTTAGGTATATGTAGGAACATTGAAGACTTTTTTTTTCCCCAGGAAGACAGGGAAGGTTTTAGAGTGGTAATCTGGGATGAAAAAGAAGAATGGGAAAGTAACATTAAAATATGTTAATTTCAATATTCCAAGTGAATGATCATTAAGATTTGTGAAAGTGGGAATCAAAAAACTTAAAATTATTGTATTATTATCTAACCTACAACCTATACGCATTTTCCCAATATTTCCAATAATGTCTTTTATAGCTTTTGTTTTGTTGGAAGGACATCCATACTGGGATTCTGTTATAGAGCTAGAGCATTAATTCATTGTTATAGATGTAGATTTGAGAGTTACTCGCTAGGATGTGAAGGAAGTGAAGTTACTAAGGCAATAGTTAAGGTGAAATCACTATAGAAAGAGAGAATAAGAAATAAGGTTAATTAAGGACAGAATCGTGAGGCAATTTTATATTAACTTTTAAATTTTCAAAATTATTGTATAGTCAGTATTTTCCATATTTAGTCAATCAAAATTATTTAATTAATATTCTTGTTTGTGACAAGTTATGAAGTTATTAAAGGGTGGAACTAACACTTGGTTTTCTGACTCCTAAGCATGTGGTCCTTCTACTATAACACAATTACAGCCCATGAATACATCGTATGGGTTCTGGAAGACACTTCAGTGTGGCTTATTCAATTTTCCAAAGATAGTTGTAATAAGATTTCCTAAGACACATGTGCTTTTGCAATGTGACTTGGCATTCCCCCATCAAGGGGTAGGATCAGCAATCGGGTCATGCCACAGAGATATAAAAAGTATGCTTCCCTTTTGACTGGTGACATATAATGTAATCAGTATGAGTTAATAAATACATACTTGTTTATATCTTCATATTATTCTAAGAAAGATTTAAGGCAGCTCGAGATATTTTGTGGCATTACTGCTTGAAGTCCTCAGAATGTATACTTAGATCGCTGAACCTATTTTTCTAACCAAGTGTATGGTTTTCTTTCCACATAATCTTTTTGTATTGCTCCAGCTGTTCCCTTTCAGAAATGTCTTCTTTCAAAAGTTATGCTTTATTTTTATTTTTTCTATTTATTTACTTCTTTGTGTGTATGTGTATCAATTCCCGGATAATTAACACAGTGCTATATTAGATTCAAGTGTACAATATAGTGATTCAACAATTCTAAATATTACTCAGTGCTCATCAAAATAAGTGTTCTCTTAATCCCCTTCACCTATTTTATCCATCTCCCATTCACCTGCCCTCTGGCAACTACCAGCTTGTTTTCTATATTTATTACTGTTTTTTGTTTGTCTCTTAATTTTGTTTGTTTTGTTTCCTAATTTCCACACATGAGTGAAATTATATGGTATTTGTCTTTCTTTGACTGACTTATTTCACTTACCATTATACCCTCGAGATCCATTCATATTGTTACAAATGGCAAGATTTCATTCCTTTTTATGGCTGAGTAATATTCCTTTCAAGAGTTATTATACCTACCATTTTAGAGACAAATTATCTAGTACAATTAGTCTCATGAGTTGATGGAAATGCTCACATCAAACCATATGTCTAATAATGTCCCTACATCCACTAGTCAGAGGCTTAGGCAAGGAGTGATAGGACATAAGCAGAAAATAATTACTTTTTGACTTGGAGCCTCTGAGAAAAAGTAAGTAGACCTCAGTGAGTGATGTAGGTAGAAAAGAAGAGGGTGAAAGAAACCACTATCTGTAACTCATTGACTAGCATCAGGTTTTGTGACTTACTGCTTACTTGATGTCAAACACTGTGCTCTGAACTAGAAGGCATAGTTACATTCAATTTCTAATATAATTTCCTTTCATTTTATTTTGTTAGTTTGTGACTACTTACTGGTGTTCAAAAATCCTGGAAAAACTTGAAGAATTTTTTTTTTTAAAAGTGTCAGCAATGGGATTCTACTACCTTATGAGCCACACTAGCTCTTTATTTCCATTTTTTTATTTTTAGAAGATTATCTATATCTAGTGAGAAATTTAAACATTGCCATGGGGAGCACATCAACACAATGACCACTTCTCATCTCTAGTCCTTTAGTTTCCTCTCCAAAGTCAACCTGTTTTCTAATTTTTGTGTATATATATCTGAGATACTCTAGATTTGTCAAGTATGTACATACACATCTATACTGCTTTTTTTTGGTCCATTTAGTAGCATATGATTTTTGCTTCTTGTTTTTGTTTTTTACAGTTAGTTTTTAAAACAAAGTTTGGTCCACATCAGTGTAAGTACATAATAGAAGTCACATTTGTATAGTATTCCATCATATACCTGCACTGTGATCCACTTAATTGTTTTTTATTGATAGATACTTTACAGTGCATACCAACTGATAAAAAGTGCTTTAAAGTTTGAAGTTGTAAAAATGCAACATAACTTTAAAGTCTTTAGGTGAATTATACAAAATGCCACAAGGTGGGGATACCAGGTCATAGAAGCGTATCTCTGAGTTTGATTCTTTATATTCTCTGGGGTTGTGAGTTTGTTACTGTGTTTCTATGCCTCTCCTTGTGTCTTTTCCCGTTTGTCTTGGTTTCTTTCTGTCTACCTATGCACATTTTTACTCATTAAGCTTTTCTTTGTATTTCACTGTTAGATGGATGTACTTTAGAGTTTAAGTGTAAAACAGTAAAAAGCATGGTGAGTGAAATAGGACTGAGTTCTGATTCTGACTCGAATCAGATCTCAGACTTTTTCTATTTACATCTTTAATTTTTACATTTAAAGGTACTGATTTTCCCATTTGTTGAGCAAAATAATCTCTAAAGCTCTCTTTTCTACAATTCTACACATTGTTTTATTTATATATCTGCTTATTCGTCCATCATCTAATACATTTTGAGTATCTACTATTTACCAGATAATGCAGGAAGCACTAGTAGGAGGGGGGGAGATTACAAAGATGTATAAAATGCCTCCTAGTTTTGACTCAATCTAGTGAAGAACACAAACAGAAACAAATGACTACATTATGAAGAGTAGCAGAATGTGCCAACCCAAAATTTGCCTCTTTGGCATATAGATTATTTTAAACTGATTATTTTGAGAAACAGTGGACACAGGACAAGCTCTGAAACAGAGTATAAGTTATCCTTTTGCAAGGGAAATTTACATTTATAAAATAAATCTCCATTTGTAAGGATGTCTCTCTCTGTGTACCAAGAACAGAAGGATGACACTAAATCACAAGAGAATCTTATTAATGGAGAAGGCACAGATTTAAATTTGCATAGCAAACCTAGGCCTCGTTTACCCTTGCTTTTCCTGGTAATCTCACATAATTGGCCTCATCCCCACCCCCCAGCACACACTCCTTTCTTTCTTTTGTCTTTAGCTGAAGATAGTTTTAAACTGGTGGCTTAGGCCACCTCAGGGAGTTACTCATTTTTCCCTGTGTATCTCCCCTGTACATATGAGGTATATATGTTAATAAACTTCTCTAATTCTTCTCTTATTCCATCTTTTATTATAGCAGAGAGCCAAGAATCAGAAGGATAGAGGAAAAAGTGTTGTTCTTTCCCTATACTTGCCTATAATTACACTTATTAAATGGAATTTTAAGCTCATTTACTAATTTAAAAAGTGGAGAATAGAATAGTTATGTGCCTTAATTTTTTTTTCCTTATTGTAATTGAATTGTACAATTCAATTGTACAATTGTAATTTTCTGAGGACCATTTGCCCTCAAGAGAAACAAACAAACAAAAAAATAAATTTCTGAGTATATTATTTTAAAACAAAAAGTGCTCAGGACTTTGCATACCAGACAGCTTAATATTTTTGAAGATTCTTTTTAGTTTGTATTCAACTATTATAACTCATATGCTTGGCAATTCAGGGCAGCAGATGCATGTCTCATCCTGATTAATAAGGGATAGTGCACTAGGCACAGGTCGAACCATAGACTGGTTGTGAGGGAGAGATTTCATTTGTCATTGACAAAAAGCAGAGTGAGGGACGGAGATCTGGAGCCCCCTTAGGCTCCTAACTATATAGGAGCACAGGGGCAAGAAGCCAGAATTGTAAAGAGAAAAACACCATCTTTTTGGAAACAATAAAATGTAATGTCTCCTTGGAGCTTTGCTTCATTTAAAAAAAATACAGAGAATCTGCTCAGAGCTATTTGCAGGCTTCTCTTCCATCCATCATGCCTGTGCTTACTAACCTATATCAGATTCTTTTAAAAATATTTTTTAACTGGTAGATATTTAATTGGAAATTTAACATTTGCAGACAGGAAACCATGTTACCCAACGTATAAAGAGGTGTTGATAAGGAAAATGTGAGTGGGATGACATTTAACAGCCCATTGGCTGAAATGCCATTAATATTTTAATTCACACAGTTTTTTTTTATTGTTGTTGTTTAGTTTTGTTTTTCTGTGAAAAAGGAAGCACCATGAAAATGACCTGTCAACTTTCAAGGCTGTATTTATATCTGTAGGCAAGATGACTAATCAAATTAAAAATAAAATTACATTAAACCATGTATCCAGTTGCAAGAACAAAAGTAAAGTGCACATTTTATAATCTTTCATATTAATGATAACATTTAATATAGAGAGCTGAGCTTTTTATAAATATATCGCCTTTCTGAGCCTTGGTTTTTCCATTTGTAAGGGGGAAATAATAAGAGTAATATAAATATATATCTGACTGGATTCTTATGAGAAATAAATAAAATAATGGATTTTAAAAACTTGTAACTGTGCTTGGCTCAATTCTTCTTTATATTATTAGGTGATCTTTTAAGTCTATGGAATCTGAAGAATATCATTCTAGGGCAGAGAAACAAAGGTGAATGTGACTAATAAATAGGTATAACTTTCAAGATTTGCAAAAATTAAAAGTTAGATGCGTTATTCTGTTGAGAAGAGCTGAAGGGATTCCTTCTGTAATTTATTTCTGAGGAATTAATAATCTGCTATTTGTTTTAAAAGGGACACTGTTGGGGGTGGGTTCTGAGCATACTGAAAAATGCCTATACTTTCTTTTTAAAAGAAATTACAAATGTTTGGTCAAATAAAAATATTTTTGTATGCATTATATTGCATAGATACCTTTAAATATCATTTTTAAACATGATTCCATTAAAATCAAACATGAAGTGCATAGATCCATTTTGCCAAATAGCTCCAGCTCTTTCTCCTTAGCAAATGATAGGACTGACAGATTCTTAGTAGAAACTGACATTTTTGGAGACAAAGCTTGTTTGGGAGCTTCTTCAAGCTTAGCAACAAAAACCTAAACACAAAAAATCTTCTAGAAGTGGCTCCCATCTCTTTTTAATGGTTATTAATGCAACTCACCTTTGCCTGAATTCTGAACTTAGCCCAGTTGTATTCCTTCCTTCTGTCTCTCACTAGTCCGGCCTTCTCCCTTCTTTCTTGTTTTTCCTACTTTTCTCCCTCCCACAGTGAAAAGAGCAGTATGGAACTTCCCTCTAGAGACCCTCCACCTCAAACAGCCATATGCGTTTAATGTATAATGCATGAGAAGCAGCATGAGCTGCGATGATTCCAAAGAGAAGCCTTCAAGGCTGGGCTCAGGAGGCATTCCTCAATAGTAATTAGAAAATCAAACAGCATCTTACTGTTGTTCTTGTCATTTCATGGCAGTGTAATTACCCTGGCTCAAATAGTGCTGGGAGAGTGATATATTGCTATAATACAACCTTCTCAACACAATTATTGTGCAAATTCACTTATTCATTAGTATGGGTTCATTGTCCTCAGAGTTTCCTACTTAGATTTGAATGGAAATGTCACTTTTTTATGGACACTTTCTAACTTGAATTGTACCACTAAGGTCTCTGGCAGAGACAAAAAATGTGAAGCTTGATTTGGATATTAATTTTCAGTATCTTATAATAAGTAACTATTTTGGGAGAGGAAGCACAGGTCAAGACTCCGGCATGGTCTTGAGGCTAGTAACATCAACTTTTGAGAGATGTCCTTTTTCTTTCCTTCTGAACTAAGAATAGTGTTTGAAATCAAGACTTGACTTTTTACTCCACCATTATATACGAGATTTTTGCATGTAGTCAGGATTAAAAAGAACAGTAACAAAACAAAAACCTGAAAAGTAGTAGAATGTAGAAATATTTTTTGGGTATGACAGATTCCAGAAAATACCGCCTCGAAATATGCCATTTTGACATATGGATTATTTTGAGGTAAAGGCCTTTGAGAATAAGAAGATGCCGGAAAAGCTCTAAAAACCGAGCAGAGGTCTTGCTTTTGTAAAAGAGATTTCCATTTGTAAAGATGTCTCCCTCTCTCCAGCATGAGGAAGAGGAAGAGGGGCACTCTTAACTAGTAGCCAGTGCTTAAATCTGCATAAAAAGCTTAATTAAACAACCTTTGTTCACCAAACTTTTCCTAGTTACCTTCCCATAACTTGCTTTCTTCTCTCAGAAGTCCCAGACTCCTTTTCCTTTGCTTAGCCTAAGATGGTATATAAGCCCCAATTCTAAACACTCCTTTGGGTTACTCATCATGGGGTGCTCACATGTGTACATGTAGCATGCACATATTGATACAGTTCTGTTTGTTTTTCCCTTGGTAATCTGTCTATAACTAGTCTAATTTACAGGGCTCCAGCTGGAGAACCTAAAATGGGTAGAAGAAAAGATTTTTTTCCTCCCCTACATGTGTAAAGAACTCTTAGTAAGTTCAAAAGGAAAGAGGGAAGGAAGAAGGAAGGAAGGAAGGAAGGAAGGAAGGAAGGAAGGAAGCTGTTTCCTCAATGAATCGGTATGCCTGACTTCACTTTTTACCTCTGCAAAGACAGCTCTACAATTCTTAGGAAAACCTTGCAGGAGATACATTATTTATTTGAAGAAATCAGTCAAGGAGTTGGCAAAGGTGAACAAAGGCAAGCCTGATGCATAATGATATAGGGTATAATTCAGCTCATTTACATAGAACCTGCAGTCAAAGCTCTGTGAGTATTTTATATAAGATATATGCATAATTACTTCATAAGTTTCCAGGGCAAAGACATTTGATACAATTATAGGAATATTTTATAAAGGAGAGAAGACAACATTAAAAAAAATCACAGTTTCAATAAGTTGGAAGGAAATTTAGATGGCATAGACTTATAGAATCATTGAACTTAAGCTCACATACGACCCTAGATAATAGATAGCCTGATCCTCTTATTTTGCACAATGAGGTTATACACCATTCAACCTGTACTTAAACAACTCCAGGGACAGGGAGCTCACTTTTCTTGTGGCTACTACCCCTACATTTGAGTGTCTTAAATTATTATACAAATTTCCCTTTAGCAAAGTTCAAAGTCCTTCTTTATTAGAAACAAATAATAAAACAATGTATTATTTTATCTGAAATAGATCATTTTAACATTTTTTGTACATTTTAGTATTTAATTAGCACAATGATATTTTGATATTGTGGCACAAATCAATGGTAAAAAATAGATTGTTTATTGGTAGCATTATGGAAAACTGGTTCTCTATATAGATTGAGGACCCAACAACACATGCCTAGTTAAATGTCTACATGCGAAAAATAAATGTAAAAGGTAGTAGAAGACAATGCAGAAAAATATTTTGGTGAGTTGGGGCCTAGGAAGGTTTTTTAAAACAAAACTTTAAAATTGTAAAACATAAGAGGAAAACATATTTTTATCAGAATAAAGGATCTGTTCAGTGAAGGACATCATAGACTAAGATAATACACAGACAACAGAATGGTAAAGAGGAAAAGGTTTGTAATATCTACAACTGAGAGAGGACTAATATCTAAAATATAAAAGAAATTTTTGCAAATTAACAAAAAGAAGACAGAAAACCCAATAAAATAGGCATAAGATCTGAAATTTACAAAAAGGCAACCTAATGAGTTATCAAAGAGATGCTCAAATTCATTTGTAATGCTGAAAACACAAATAAAAGGATGATGAGCTATCATTTTATACCTATACTCCTAGCAATAATTAGAAAGCTAGGTAGCACCAAGTATTGACAGGGTGGTAGTGATAGAATAGTCCACATTTATTGCTAGTGGGAGATAAAAATAATGGAGCCATTAAGAAGAGTGATATAAATTGACTTACAATAACTTTTCTTATACCTTATATCTAAACTATTCCTTTTCCCAATGTATATCCCCAGGAAAGTCTCACACTGATCCATTAAGGGACATGTACAAGAATATTCATTGGTCCATTATTTGTGGTGGTGGGAGTTGAACCAATCTGGATGTCCATCACTGGGAGAACAGATAATAGAAAGTGGTGGGTGTATGCCATGGAATATCATGTAGTGGTTAGAAACAATGAATTCTGTTCACGTAGCAAATGTGAATGAATCTTAAAAACACAGTGCTTAAAAAGTAAGAACATGAGTAACACACAAAATTATGTACCTAAATGAATCCATAAATTTGAATTCATGATTTGAATGCACTCATCCAAAATAAACAAAATCACATTTTTGTAAGACATATAAGTAAAAAGAAATACATTGAACAGAATTGAATGACTGCCTGGAGAGGAAGTAGTAATGGGAGGCAGGTAAGGGTATAAAAAGCATAAAAAAGGTATAAAATGAATAAAAAAAAGAGAGGTGTTTTTTAATGGTCAATGTTAAAAACATGTCGTGAGCTATGGGCCCTGATTAACTCAGTCCTTTGCGCTTGAGGGTCAAGGAAAAATGCTATCTTTTAACAATGACCTTGAGAGAGCCTGGAGTGCCTTTTGAATCATGCAAGAAATCATTAATTTGTTTAGTATTAGTGAAATTGTATTGTACTCTAAATATTTGGCATTACAATACTGCACATGAACATGGGGAGCTTATTTTAAATTATTTGAAAATGTTAGGCTAATCAAATATATGGTGAATTGTGAAGTTATTCTTAAGTAGGTAGTTTAGAAAGAAAAAAGCTACAAATATTGATAATAAAATGTTGAACATTTATTCCTTCTACTTCACTACAATTTTGTTTTGTATTTCAAACCTTATTTGGAAACTCTCTTTGGTCTTTATTATGTTGTAAGTAACAGCCCCAAAGCTATTGTCTTTTGCCTTTATTTGGTATCCTTGTCAATATATTTTTTACAGCCATTATGAAATAAAATCTTTTCTAAATTACTTCCTGCTCAGGAACAAAAGTAAAAGTCTGTGGGTAATTGACAGCATGAAGGTAGGGCAGGCTTAGTGTGTAAGTGACCTATCGCACTTGCACAGGCTCAACAGTAACCATCTTGAAAATCTTAAGGACTTTCTTTAATAAGAAGCTCCATATTACACACTAGATTCTCAAATTATGTAGCCATTTCTGCATAAATAGACACAGAATTCACTTACTTGACAATAACTTACTGAACATCTCATATATATACAAGGCACTGTGCTAGGGGCTGGCAACTCAAAGGTAAATAAGGACCACTCTTCTCTTTAAGAGCTCATCATAACAAGGGAGATACATATATGAACAATTAATTTACAGAGCAATATATATTCATAATTGTGAAACCCTGCTTTAGACAAACACATTTTTGAGACATATGGGAATTACAAATGAATAAAGGGGCTAGAAATATTTGGCCACACTAATACATAGAGTCAAACAGGTATCAGAATTACTTCATTTAAAACACAAGGGAAATAAATCATTCCTATCCAGAAATGCTCTGCAATTTCATTTGGAAATAACAACTAATGTTATTTAGAAAATCAGAATCTCTGAAAGGTCAAGCCGCTTAGTTTTGATTTTTAAATAAATAGTGATTTGAGTAGTAAAGAAAAATTGGGTCCAATTTCACTGGCTTCATAGTGCTTTTTGACTAGTGTTCTTCATTCCATTTTCTTTCTTTCTTTTTTATCTTTTGTTTTTTTTTTGACCCCTTCACCCATTTCTCCCAACCCAGAGCCCTACCTGTGGCAACCACAATCTGTTCTATGAGATTTTTTTTTTTTTTTTTTAAATTTTTTTTTTCAACGTTTTGTATTTATTTTTGGGACAGAGAGAGACAGAGCATGAACGGGGGAGGGGCAGAGAGAGAGGGAGACACAGAATCGGAAACAGGCTCCAAGCTCCGAGCCATCAGCCCAGAGCCTGACGCGGGGCTCGAACTCACGGACCGCGAGATCGTGACCTGGCTGAAGTCGGACGCTTAACCGACTGCGCCACCCAGGCGCCCCTGAGATTTTTTTTTTGATTCCACATAATTATATGCTACGTATCTTTCTCTGATTTATTTCACTTAGCATAATACTGTCAAGGTCCATCTATGTTATTCCTTTTTTTCATGGTTGATTAACATTACACTGTATACATATACACAATAATTTCTTTTTCCATTCATGCATTGATTGATACTTAGGTTATTTCCATATCTTGGCTACTGTAAATAATACTGCAATGAACATACGGATACATATATCTTTTCGAGTTAACGTTTCATTTTCTTTGGATAAAAACCGATATAGGTAGAAATACTGGATCATATGGTAGTTCTATCTCAATTTTTTGAGAATATTCAAAAAATTTATTACTGTTTTTCATAGTGTCTATACCAATTTACATTCCCACTAACAGTGTGCAAGCGTCCCTTTTCTCCACATCCTTGCCATCACTTGTTATCTCTTGTCTTTTTTATAATAGCCATTTTAACAGGTATGAGGTGATATTTTATTATGGTTTTGAGTTGCATTTCCCCAATGCTTAATAATTTTGAACATCTCTGCATTTACATGTTTTGGCCATCTGTCTATCTTTTTGGAACAATGTCTATTTCTGCCCATTTTTTTAATCTGATGGGTTTTTTTTGTTTTTTTTGTTTGTTTTTTGTTTTGCTATTGAGTTGTATGAGTTCTTTATATATTTTGAATATTAACACCCGATCAGATATATGATTTGCAAGTATTTTCTCCCATTCACTAGGTTGCCTTTCCAATTTGTTAAGGGTTTCCTTTGCTGTGCAGAAGTTTTCAGTATGATGTAGCCCCACTTATTTTTCTTCTTTTGTTGCTTTTGATTTTGGTGTCAGATTCGAAAAATCATAACCATCATGTCCAGGTGCTTATGTTTTTTTGTTTTTTTTTTTGTAGGAATTTTATGGTTTCAGGTCTTACATTTAAGTCTTTAGTTTATTAATTTATTTTTTAAATACTTATTTATTTATTATGAGAGAGCAGGTACATGCATGGGGCTAGGGGTGGAGTAGAGAGAGAGGGAGAGAGAGAATCCCAAGCAGGCTCCAAGCTGTCAGCACAGAGCCCAATGAGGGGCTCGATCTCCCAAATGAGCAGTGAGAACATGACCTGAGTCAAAATCAAGAGTAAGTTGTTCAAATGACCAAGTCACCTAGGTGCCCTTAAGTCTTTACTTACTTATTTATTTATTTATTTATTTATTTATTTATTTATTGGTTTGCTTTGTTTTCTTTTTAAAGGTTTTTTTAAGTTTATTTATTTATTTTTAGAGAGAAAGAGAAAAAGTACAAGGTGGGGAGGGGCAGAGAGAGCAGGAGAGAAAGAATACCATGTGGGCTCTGTGCTTTAAGCACAGTTGGAGTCCCACATGTGATTTAAGCACAGAGCCTGGTGTGGGGCTCAAACTCAGAAACCATGAGATCATGACCTGAGTCAAAACCAAGAGTTAGACACTTAACTGACTGAGCCACCCAGGTGCCCCAAGTCTTTAATTTATTTTAAGTTAATTTTTGTGTATGGTGTAAGATGGTAAAATTTTATTCTTTTGCATATAGCTGTTCAGTTTTCCTAATGCCATTTATTGAAGAAACTGTTTTTTCCCCATTATGTATTCTTGACTCATTTTTTTATAAATTCATTATATAGGGGTGGGTTTTTTTTTTCTTGTCTCTCTATTCTGTTCCACTGATCTAGGTCCTTTTTTATGTCAATACTACACTGTTTTGATTACTGTAGCTTTGTAATATAGTGTTAAACCAGGTGCTGTGATGCCTCTAGGTTTGTTCTTTTTTCTCAGGATTGCTTTGTCTACTCAAGGTTTTTTTGTGGTTCTATACACATTTGAGGATTATTTGTTCTATTTCTTTGAAAAATGCCATTGATATTTTGATAGGGAATTAGCTGAACCTATATAGATTGCCTTGGGTATATAGATTGCCTTGCCTATGTATATTTTAACAATATTGATTCTTTCCATTTATGAGTATGGAATAATTTTCCATTTGTATCTTCTTCAATTTTGTTCTTTAATGTCTTACAGTTTTCATTATACAAGTCTTTCATTTCCTTGGTTAAATTCATTCCTAGATATTTTATTCTTTTTGATGCAATTGTAAATAGGGTGTTTTTTAAGTTCTTATTCTGATAGTTTGTTATTAGTATATAGAAATACAACAGATTTTTGTGTATTGATGGTGTACCTTGCAACTTTACTGAATTTGTTTATTCTAATGTTTTTTTAATGGAGTCTTCAGGGTTTTCTATATATAGTATCATGGGATCGGCCAATAGTGACTGTTTTACTTCTTCCTTTCTAATTTGGATGCTTTTTATTTTTTTTCCTATCTAATTGCACTGGCTATAACTTCTAATACTATGTTGAATAGAAGTGGCAAGAGTGGGCATCCTTATCTTATTCCTAATCTTACAGGAAAGTCTTCTAGCTTTTCACCATAAAGTGCAATATTAGCTATAGGCTTTTCATATATGGCCTTTATGTTGAGATATATTTTTTCCATACTCACTTTGTTGAGAGTTTTTATCATAAATGGATGTTGAATTTTGTCAAATGGTTTTTCTGCATCTATTGAGATGATAAAATGATTTTTGTCTTTCATTTTGTTAATGTGGTGTTTCTTTCACATTGGCTAATTTGTGGATGTTGAACCATTCTGGCATCCCTAGAATACCACTTGATCATGGTGTGTGATCATTTTAATGTATTGCTGAATTCGGTTTGCTAATATTTTGCTGAGGATTTTGCATCTATGTTTATCAAGAATATTGGCTTTAATTTTATTTTCTTGTGGTATCCTTGTCTGGTTTTGGTATTAAGGTAATGCTGGCCTCATAAAATCTACTGGGAAGAATTCCCTCCTCTTCTGGTTTTTTTTTTTTTTTTTTTGGTGGCATTTGAGGATTGGTATTAATTCTTTGAGTGTCTGGTAGAATTCACCAGTGAAGGTGTCTGGTCCTGGACTTCTGTTTGTTGGGATTATTATTATTATTATTATTACTGATTCAATCTCTTAATTAATGATTGGCCTGTTCAGATTTTTCTATTTCATTATGATTCAGTCATGGTAAGTTGTATGTTTCTAGGAATTTACCCATTTCTTATTGGTTGTCTAATATGTTGGCATATAATAATTCATAGTAGTCTCTTATAATTGTTTGTATTTCTGTGGTATCAGTTGTAATCTCCATTTTCATTTATGATTTTTTTAAGTCCTCTTTTGTTTTTTCTTAGTGAGACTAGCTAAAGGCTTTTCATTTTTTTTACCTTTCCAAAGCAGCAGCTCTTAGTTTTATTGATTTATCTATTGTCTTTTTTTGTATTTCTCTTCTAATCTTTCTTATTTCCTTTCTTCTACCAACTTTGGACTTATTTGTTATTCTTTTTCTAGTTTCTTGAGGTATAAAATTAGGTTGTTCATTTGAGACTTTTCTTATTTCTTGAGGCAGGCATTTATTGCTATAGACTTTCCTCTTAGAACTGCTTTTGCTGCACCTCACAAATTTTGGTATATTTCCATTTTCATTTGTCTCAAGGTATTTTTTTTTTTTTGATTTCTCTTTTTATTTATTCTTTGACCCAATGGTTGTTCAGTAGCATTTCAATATCCACATATTTGTGAATTTTCCCATTTGTCATGTAATTAGTTTCTACTTTCTACCTAGTTTCTATTTCT
Source organism: Panthera onca (assembly GCF_046562875.1). Classification (NCBI taxonomy): domain Eukaryota; kingdom Metazoa; phylum Chordata; class Mammalia; order Carnivora; family Felidae; genus Panthera; species Panthera onca. The sequence goes on from NC_138339.1 coordinate 79,635,415, forward strand.
AGTTTAATACCACTGTGGCCAAAAAAGACTTTTGATATTATTTCAATCCTCTTAAGTTTACTAAGACTTGTTTTGTGGCCAAAAGGATAATCTATCATGGAAAATATTTCATGTGAACTTGAAAAGAATGTGGATTCTGTTGCTTTTGGGTGGTATGTTCTGTATGTATCTGTTAAGTCCTTTAGTTTAACATGTTGTTTAAGGCTGATGTTTCTTTATTGATTTTCTATCTGAATGATCTATACATTGATATAGTAGGATATTAATATACACTACTATACTTGTATTGCTGTCTATTTTATTTCCCCCTTTATATCTGTTAATGTTTGCTTTATATATTTAGGTTCTATGTTGGGGGCATAAATATTTATAAAAAGTTATATCCTCTTATTGGATTGATCTTTTTATCATTATAATATTCATCTTTGTCTCTTGTTACAGTCTTTGTTTTAAAGTTTATTTTTTCTGATGTAAGTATAGCTATTATACCTTTCTTTTAGTTTCCATTTGCATTGTTTCTTTTTCCATTCCTTCACTTACAGTTTGTGTGTGTCCTCATATCTGAAGTGAATATCTTGTATGCAGCATATAGATGGATCTTTTTTCATCCATTTAGCCATTCTACATCTTTTGGCTGGAGACTTTATTCCATTTAAATTTAAACTAATTATTGATAATTATGTACTTTTTCTCCTATTGTCATATTGTTAATTATTTATAGGCTGTTTTGTAGTTCCCTTGTGTTCCTTTTTCTTCTATTGCTCTCTTCCTTTGTGGTTTGGTAACTTTCTTTAGTGGTATATATATATTTTTTCATTTTATCTTTTCTATATTTACTATAGGTTTTTGCTTTTTGGTTACTATAGGCTTACATTAATAGCTTGTTATCTATAAGAGTCTGTTTTAAGTTGATAACAACATAAGTTTGATCCCATTCTAAAACTCAACAGTTTTACTATACCACCCTGTGTTTATGTTTTTGATTTCATATTTTACATCTTTTTATCTTGTGTATCTCTTCAGTAATTATTGTAATCAGTTATTTTTACTCATTTATCATTTAACCTTCTCCACAAGTGATTAATCCATTCCTTTACTATATATTTACCTTTCCAGTGAGATTTATTCTTTCATATGTTTTCTTGTTACTAATTAGTGCCTCCCTCCACCACCCCACCCCCCCCCCCCCCATCAGCTGAAAGGAGTCTCTTTAACATTTCTTGTAAGGCCAATTTAGTGGTGATAAACCTCTTAATATTTTGCTTTTCTGGAAAACTGTTTATTGCTCCTTAAATTCTAAATGATAACTTTGCCGAGTAAAGTGTTTTTGATTGGAAGTGTTTATTATGTCAGCACTTTGAACATATCTTGCCACTCCCTTTTGGTCCTGCAAAGGTTCTGCTGAAAAATGTGCTGATAGCCCTATGCGGCTTCCATTGTACAAAACAAGTTGATTTTTTTTTCTTGCTGCTTTAAATATTCTTTGTCTTTAACTTTTGACATTTTAGTTATAATGTATCTTAATGTGGGTCTCTTTGGGTTCATTTTATTTACAACTCTCTGGGTCTCCAGGATCTGGATGTCTTTTTCCTTTACCAGGCTACGTAAGTTCTCAGCCATTGTTTGTTCACAAAACTTTCTGCTCCCTTCTCTCCTCTTCTGCTTCTGGGACCCCTGTAATGTCATGCAGATGTTAGTCTGTTTGATGTTGTCTTATAAGCCCCTTCAAATATCTTCACTTTTTTTCATTTTTTTCTCCTTTTGCTACTTTGATTGGGTGAGTTTCACTGATTTGTCTTTTAGTTGATTTATCATTTCTTCTGCTTCATCTAGTCTACTGCTGAAACTCCATTAGTGTATTTTGTAGTTTAATTATTGTATTCCTCACCTCTGTGACTTTTATTTGGTACTTGTTTATATTGCTCATCCTTTGTTGAAGTTGTCACTGTGTTTATGCATTCTTCTTCCCAGTTTGGTGAGCATCTTTATGACCATTACCTTTATAAGGTAAATCAATTATCTCCATTTTTATTTTATTAAGATTTATTTCTAAAGTTTTATCTTCTTCTTTTATCTGGAACATATTTCTCTGTTTCTTCATTTTTATTCACTCTATGTTGGTTTCTATACAGTAGTTAAAACAACCACTTCTTCCAGTCCTGAATGGGTGACCTTATGTAGGAAATGAACTTTGTCATTTAATCTTGCCCTCACTCTTTGTTTTCTCTCAAACTTTTGGGCTGTCTAAATAGCCTATTATATTTTTAATAGCTCCCAGTAGTTTAGGATGGGCTAACACCAGCCAGTGTCCCTAAGGGGAGGATCTCAGCACCTAGATTCAAGCTATTTGGAAGCCAGACCCTTAGGCGGTAGCTTTTAAAAGTATGCAAAAATATATGTACTGTGGAACTGTTAAGTGTAAGCCCCACTGCCATGGCAATATGGTGGTGTTCCCTGAGTTGCAATCACCAAAACTCGGGCTCAAGATGAGTATATAAGCTCTTTTCTGGAAGATATTGGCAAGCTGGAGCAAGGCAGAGTTTTCAGTTCAAGGTGGAAACATAGGAAGATCCTGAACTCAACTCCTCCCCTAGATATACTTAGTCTCTAGGTACATATAAAACAATTTCCTCTTTAGAAAAACAAAACAACCACCCCACTCCCCCCAAAAAAAGAAAGAAAAAAAACCCCTAAAAGCTGGTTGAGTGACAACTACATACCAGAGAAACAAGAAGAAAAGTACATCGAAATGGTTGGAGTGTCTGGGACACACTTCTCACCCTAAACCACACCCCCAGTCTGGCAACCCACAGCTTTGAAAAATCTCAAAACCCATAACTTCTTTCTGAGAAGCAAGGAAAGGGTTTGAATCCCACATTGAACATTTCAGCTTTTAGGGCCTGCACCAGAGAAACAAGTCCCCAAAATATCTAACTTTGAAAACCAAAAAGGCTGACATCCTAAGACCCACAAGCTTGTAGCAATCTGGGAGACAGCTCTTAAAGGGCCCCCTTGGTCAGACTTATGCACTCCAGGGCCCAGCTCGAGGTACTTGATTATATCCAAACCTAAAGTGAAGAAGGCTCACCTGCTTATATTAAGCATGGGCCTTAGGGGCAGGCATTGAATTTAGTACACACATCTAGCAGCCTGCTGGAACACTGTGGGGATAGAGACTGTTGGATGCCATCTTCATGCATTCCCTTTCTCATGCTCCAGAACATCAGTACCTCCTGGGAGGAGCTTTTACATGTATGTGCCTGGTGCCCTAATCTTTGTGGCTTCCACTCAGAGGACACATCTTGACTGCCTGGCTCTAGAAACCAGAGGAGCTTGTGTTCCTAGTCCTGTGGAACTGTAATAATAGGTGCCACTCAGAAAGGAGCTCATACCCCTGTCTGGCACACCCATTTTTTGCAGCTGCTCCTGGAGATAACTTTGTATCACCTAACTCTGGCAGCCAACGGGGTTTATGCTTATGGGTCCCATTGGGCTGTTACCACTAGAACTCTTTCTCTAGTTCTTAAATAGCTACCACCCCAGGGGAGAGCAAGAGGCAACAGACCTAAGAATCCTGTCTTTTGTGAAGAAGGCTAATCATCATGGCTGTGGCCTGAGGGGCAGCCTTCTAACTAAACACTCATCTAGGGACTGACCTTAATCCTTTCCAGAGACTTCAGATGTAGGTGCTATCTTCACATTCTCCCTTTGCTGCACTTGAGAGTACTAGTGTCTCCTGGAGGGGAGATTTACACGTGGTTAGTGCCTTGGTTTTTATATCTGGTGCCCCAATTTTTGCAGCTGCTCTCCAGAGGATGCCTGTTGATCACCTGGCTCTGGTAGCCAGGGGAGCTTGCAAACTTGGGTTCCACAGGACTATTCCAACTGGAGAGATGGTTCTTGGCAGGCTGTTACCCTGGACAGACAGCAGACTGGGGCACACCTCTGTCTTTCTGTGACAGAGGTCTCTTTGCCTGTCACTGACTTCACAGTACTTTGTTGATTCCTGTCCTTAGTCAAGTCATTTCATTTTTATGTTTCTAATTTTGGGTTTTCTTTTTCTTTCATGATATCATCCCGTTAACTTTCTAGGCTTGTTTTGTTTGCAAAATCTAATTTTTAAAGTTTTGATTGTCAACAGCTTAAAGACTTTTTGCTTAAACTCTTCCAATGAATTTGCAACATTTTTAATCTCTTACTTCCACAATTAACCCTTACTTTCATTTCTTAAGCAATCTAAAGAGCTAGAATTTGTGCAGGGTCTATAGAATGCCACAGCTGTTCTCTAATTCTTTTCCAATAGTTAAGTTCTACCAGAGTTTGAAAACCTCTCCAAGATGGAATGCAGTTTGCTTCAGTCCAGTTAGATTATAACAATCATTTCAAACCACATATTTCTTCTTGACTTAGAATAATTTTGCTTTGAGAAACAATGAATCAAAGAAAGCTTAAAATCTGTTCTTAGGTTCAACTTCACTGGGTTATTTTGGTACAAAACAATTGACATACTTCTAATTCATTCGTTTCATTTTGTTGTTCTAATTGGTACCATAATATTAGCTTAATTTCCTTTAAAATTTTTACTTTATTGAGGTATAATTTACCAACAATAAAAATGTCCAGTGATCTTTACTTGCTGCTTAAGGTCAGATGTCCCACTAGCATAATTTTCTTTAACTTTTTTTAACATTTCTACTAGTGCAAGCTTGGTAAAGACACATGTTCTTAGTTTTCTTTCTCTGAAAATGATTCTAGTTCACCTTCATTCTTGAAGAATATTTTCAATTGATGGAGAGTTCTCAGTTGTAGTTTTATTCTTTAGGTACATTAAAGATGCTGTTTCCTGTCTTTCAGGCTCCAAACCCTCTGATGCGAAGCTTGTGGCCATTCAAGTCTTTGTTCTGCTGTATATAATCTTGGTTCTCATTCTCTGCTGCTTTCAAAAATGTTCCTTCATCTTTAGCTTTCCACAAATTCACTTTAATGGATCTAGGTATGATTTTCTTCATATTTTTACTGTCTAGTGATTTGAACTTCTTACATTTATAAATTCATATCTTTAACTAATTTGAAAGAACATTAGACATTTTTTTCTTTAAAAATTATTTTAACTTACCTCTCTCTGCTCCTCAGATTCTAGTTACCTTTATGATATTGCCCCATAGAATTCTGAGGCTTTTCTATTTTTACAGTTTTTCTCTCCATTTATTAGAATGGATTTCTTTTGATTATCATGTCCATAGATTGTTTCTTCTGTCATTTTTGTTCTGCTATAAAGCCTTTTCAGTGATTTTTTTTTTATTTCATACATAACACTTCATCAGTGCAAAATTTCCATTTGCTTTTTTATGTTTCCTATTTCTTTGCTATTTTCCATCCTTTATTTAATTTGTGAATATTTTCCATTATCTCACTTAATGTAATTAGAATATTGCTTTAACTTTCTGTGTAATAATTCCAACATCTGGGTTATCACAAGGTTGGGCCCTATTGATTGCCTTTCTTTAAGACTTGGTCACACTTTTCTGGTTCTCTGTATGTTGACAAATTTTGGGTTATATTTGGGCATTGTGAATAATACACTGTGAAGACTCTGCAACCTGTTATATTTTCTTTCTCCAGTGTCCAAAAATTTAAGTAGGAATCTGGACCAATTATAAAGAATGTCTCATTTGTTTCCCATCTCTCAGAGATCGATGTCTTCCATTGCCTGATATCCAATGTCTTGAAAAACATTGTTTTGAGTAATTTATCCATTTTTCTGGTTGTTTCAGGCAATAGGGTAAATCCAGTCCCTGTGATCACACCTTGGCCAGAATTGGAAGCAAATTCCATGGCATTTTAAATTTCTTTTTGCTACTGAGATATCTGTAATTGTGAGTTTATGAGTCACTTATTTTTTTAAGTACCATAATAGTGGCAATAATTCCTTGTTACATAGACTTCTAGAATTCTTGGATTGGAGAATTTTGGTTAGGCAGTACCTGGTTAGACAAGAAGAACCAGACCCTTTTCTCTTTAGATGGGAATAACAAATTTCCCTGGAATTCTTTTTTTTTTAAGAATCATTCGAGTAGTCTCTTCTAATTCCAGCTAGGTAAAGACAAATAAATGAGGAACTTTCTGTTGACTTAACCTCCTGGTTCAACTGATGTCTTTCCTAAACAGTTGTTGGATTGTGTACGTAAACCAAAGAGGTGTAATCCTGGGGTTCCCAAGGACATCATTGTGGCCTCTGTAGATATCTACATATTCAAGAGCATCCTTGAAGCAGTAAGCAAGGCCATGTATGTCGGGTGGGTGGGTCCAGTATTAAAAGGCCAAAATCATGTTTCAGTGACAGAAGAAATGGCAGCAAGTATTAGGACCCATCTGTGACTGGATCTTATTATTTAGTTCATTCTCTCCAGAATTTATAAACAGGGGTGGATTTTAAACAGAATTTATAAACAGGAATTGGATTAGCATTCTCTTAAATGAGGAAGAATTTATTTTCTATTATTTTTGAGAATGTCTTAATTTCTTATAAAAAATGAAAGATGGTTAGTACCCTAGGGAAGAATGTAATATTGTGTATGTGTAATATATTTTGTGCAGTTTTGTAGATTTACTGAAAAATGAACTTTAGCCTAAAAGAAATGGTATTTTCTCGAGAAAAATTTGGTATATTTTATTGGAATAATTTTCCTCAGGTTACAAGAACAAAAACACATTTATGCTCTCCAAAGTTATAGGATGTATTTTAAGAACATATGGGGAAGTAAAGAAGCAAAGGGGGGTCTTCAAAAGATTGTCTCCAGGAAAAGAAAAGCTTTCACTTCTTCAGTAAGTTGGTCCATGCCCTTGTGTTCTACTAACCATTCCTTGTAATGTTTCTAATTCATCCAGTATGGGGTAAATTTCCTATTTGGGATTTTCTTTTGCCATTGGCTCACTAACAGACAGCTACCATTGACACAGACACCAATTGTGGTCCATTTTTTTGAAATCATATGTCAGGATATTGGCTCCCAAATTATAAAGCATGTTACTTAAAGAAAGGGAAATATGTATGACTGATTTTTTCAGATGAAGTTTGGAGCCTGGTAGACATTAAATCTTTTTTTTTTTTTTTTTTTTTTTTTAATACAAGGGTTACAGCTATCCACCTTTGTTGCTGATTTAGTAAGAAAAGGGAAAGTAATAAAATTTTGGAGTAGCCTGCGTATATTTTGGGGCTTAATATTTTATACTTTATAAGGTAAGTTCATCCATGAGACCATCTTTCTGTCTGAGTTTGAATCTTGACTCTGCAACTTATTAGTTGTATTATTTTACCTCCTTACATATCAAATAGGGTCTATTGCTCTCTGCCTTATGGAGTTATGAGGATGAAATGAGTTAACGGTTAGCACTTAATTTTTTGTTGTTATTATCATGAGGTAAGTTTGGGAAATGTATTTTAAGTTTCCTTACAACAAACTGAGAATTGGCAGTTTTCCACAAATTTATGAGGTTTATAGAAATAAATCTCTATATTTACTATATAGGTATATATTTCACACATGCATTTTGGTATTTTATCTACATCTATACTTCTATTTCTTTATCTGTATCTTCCTCCTGGAATTATTTTGAAGGTCTTTGAAAGGGAGAAGCTGTGTTTTATTAATGTATTCCTAGTGCATAACATAGTGTTTAAAGTAATACATAGTAGTTGAGTTGTATGGAATTTGAATGAAAAGAAGAAATAATGTTTTGAGTCTTTGTGTGTTTGTTTGTTTTCTCCTGCTTGTAGAGGCAGCTATGCTATGGTGCACTGAATATGAACTTAGAAACAGAAATTCTTCTTTTGAGCCTTTTGTTTACCAGCTGTGTATCATGGAGCCCTTTAGTCTCTCTGAGTTCATTTCCTCATCTTTACAGTGGGGAGCTAATACCCTATATAATCACAGTAAGGATTAAAATGAAATTAAATGTGTATGGAGCAACTCACATGTTAGGTATGGTTATTGTTATTTTGTTACCAATTATTGCCCTTTCTTTTGAATTCTAATTTTTTGGAAGATATGAGGAAATGTTGCAAGCTTCTAAATATTTCTCAAATTTCCAGGGCCAACTAACCACTCAGTCAGGGTATTTTCTTACATTCTGTTATTTGCCTGACCTGTGGCCTATCACTTCTGGACTTAACCCTCCAAACATGAATTAATGCAGCTGAGATTAGCCATTTCTAGATCTTTCATCTCTCTATGCCACCCTGTTCTGCCACCCAATTTTATATCTCTCTCTTTGAAAACAACATGGACCCAAAGAGATGTGACCAGTAAATCTGTGGTCATTATTTTATGTAGATCCTGTCTTGTCTCTTACATAGTCATTCTTTGTCTAGCCTGGGACAGACAAACCTCATTTCATTTCAATCTGGTTCTGCACATGGAATGAAAGCTACATTCTGAGGGGCATCTGGTCCCATTACAATGAGAACAAATAAACTATATCTAGCCAGTTACAAATGCCATAAAAAAGAACAGGATATTTCTCAGGCAATGCTCTTTTTGTCACTCCCTAATGTGGTTTTTATTGCACATTACTTTTCACAGTTGTAATTCATTTGAGCCTTTGCCACTAAGAAAAGATCAACTGTCATGGCATACATTTTTTTTTAATACTGGAGTGTAAGGGGAAATCTCAGCAATGCTAGACTTCTACATTGAAACTTGGAACAAAGAAAACAGTAAATGCCCTCTGTTGGTGAATTTAAAAATATTGTCACTTGCCTGCAAATTTGTAGGACAGAAGAGTTGGCCAAAAACAGTCACTTAAGCAGTAGATATAATGGGTTTCTAATGACAGTAGTTTTGACAAAGAAAGAATAGGTATTCTTTCTTGAGTAACTTGAAAGACTGCTTATAACTCCAAGACCTAAGTGCACATTGAGTTTATGACTACCACAGGTCCATCCTGAAGGGGAAATGACCTCCCTAGAAACCTAGGGGAAATGATTTTCTAGCCTTTTGTTTTAGAAAATAACTCAATTTAGAGCTTTCCAGTAAGGTTCACACTAATTAGGGTAGAGGAATGGCATCTTACCCTAGATACAGGAAAAGTAAGTCAATGAATGTTATCCTCTGATTATTCTTTAGGAATTAAATTAATAATTTATTTGGTATTATATAAACATAGTAATAAATTATATATTTCTATAAATCAGAGCTGGCCTCAAGCAAAACTTTGTATTATCAAGTTTTTAGTAAATAAATTTAAAAAAAAAGATGGCAAAATCTTGATGGCTTCATGCACTTCATTTTAAGACAGTAAATCTGCTATGAGGTTGTATAAAATTCTAGTAATTTTTCCTCAGATTTCATCAAAATTTATCTTAAGGGCATAAGATTTACTCTATGACTCTGAATATTGAAATTGGAGTTTTAAGTTGAAATATGGCCTATGAGGAAATGGTTAATCACTTTTATTAGGTCTTTTCAAGTGATAATTATTGAAAATGTTTTTAAAAAATTATATATAGATGTCCCCAGGATGTTCTTATATTTTTATAAACATCCCAGAAATATGACTCTATCTCATGATAAGGATGTCATAGAAAAAATATTTTATTTTTTTCATAAGGCTTATCAGAAATTATAATACACATTTTTGCATCACAGCACCTGTTTTGAGAATTTTAATATAGAACCAAATAAACTCAGCTTTTCAATGGACTGAACTGTCATAAAGAGACTTAACTGGATCTTTCAGCGAGGAATTAAGTGCCATTTGGAAAAGGGCATTTAACTTTTGTTGCCTTTGGATTCAATCTAAATACCAATTCCTTCTATGTGACTTTGTGTCTTTCAGACCTCCTTACTTGCTGTCACTATTATCAGAAATCTAATTCAGACTGCCATCCTATCTCATAATGGCAAAGTAAGGCATCATCAAGGTTATTATCTTGTGAACTGTATATGGTTCTTTTGCAAATGAAACATTGAACTGCATAGACTGGCTTGAAAAAAGCATTTAGTGATTGTTACTGGTTTTTAAGACACTCTTAGAAATTCTAGCAGTTGGTAGAATTTAGATTCAGATATGTGGGGATTTGTAGGTAAGTTTAAAATGATTTATTCTTTCAATGATTTCTGAGATATGAGCTGGGTATAGGCCAGATTCTACAATTGAAACTGTGAAGTAAATCAACATCTAGTGCCTGGGGGATTTTCAATTACCTTTTAGCCATGCACTCTTGGATAATTGCAAAGTAAATAAATCACCTGGTACCCCCATATGCTCAGGGTCCCCAAGCTCAGAGCTAATGCCATTCTTTCTAATGAAGCTTGGGCTTTTTACCAATTAATTGTCTAGCAATCCTTTTAGGTTACTGCATGACCATCTTTTTAAAACCTTTTTTGAGGGATGTAGTTATTTTATAAAGAGACCATGGTACTCATACTATACATGATTCTTGAAAAACACTGGGGAAATGCATATAATAGCCTTTACTAAATATAACATAGTATAAGGATGTAAGGATCTATTGTTATAATTTGACGTTGCTGTGGTTAATATTTAATTTCAATCACTTATGAAAACATGAAAGCCACCTGCCTGGTTTGGAATCTATAGGCTTTTATCGACCTGGATCTGTCCCAGCGTAGTCTTATTAAAGACCGGCCTGCCAGACAAGAAGAGAGGAGGGAATAGAAGCTACTTTGGCTGACAAACAGCAGTGCAACTTCTCTCTGCTGCCCACTCTTGCATGTGCCAAACAGGGCCACTCTCACGCATTGTGCTCTATATTTATTTACTAGTTGATTGACTGGTAAGTTAATCCATTTTCCAAATAAATTTTTAATTTTTTAATACTTTCCAGTTTTCTGCCAAGATTTTTCATTCTGTCATCTTTTCCTACAAAGTCTTTAACATGCTTGTGACAGATGTTTTAAAATTCTTGCCTGCTACATCAAACAGCTGGGCCATTTATGGAATGGCTTCTATTAATGTTCTTTTTCTTTTGATTATGGATCAGATTTTCCTGCTTCTTTGCATGTCTAGTATTATTTGACTATATACTGGATATTATGATTGTTATGTTGTAGAACTCTGGATTTCATTATCTTTCTCTAAAGGTGTTGAGTTTTGTTTTGCAGGGCAGTTAAATTGTTGATGAATCATCTCGACCTATGGATAATTAGTTTTAGGTCATGTTAGTATGAGTTTTTGTTATTTTTGTCCTTAGTTATAGGGCATAGTCTTTAATCTTACTCTTATTTCTAAGTTTGGCCCTTCTGAGGAGAAAAGTATGAGGTCTTTACCAAGCTTGATCAACCTTAAAAATTAAACTAGGCATCCCCAGAATTATGTGGCTAATGAAATACTGCCTTCTACCTACTGCTGTCTTTTGGGTTGTGACATATATCTTATATATAAGCAGCTCCACAGTCAGCCAATAATAATTTGAAAGAATTTTTTATGCAAATTTTATACTTCCTCTCTGTGGTTGCCTCCCTTCCAGAATTTTCATGACAGCCTGATCTATTTCTCCTCAGCCTTTTAGAGCTGCTGTTTTTGTTTGAGCTTTACCATACTAGACTCCATGGCAAATTGGGAAGGGCCCGCAGGAGAGCAGTGTTTAAATTGGATGCTCATTTAATTTGCTTCCCAACTTTCAAAGATTGTATTCCCTCCAGTACTGTGTGTGTACATATATGTATGTACGTATGTATACATATACATACATATACACACAATGCAACTTGCCTTGCAAGTTGTACATACATACATACACACACATATAAATATATATACGCATATACACACATATATATGTACATATACATATACACATATGTGATATATATAAATATATTTTATATGTAAACAACATATATAAAGCATATATGTTATATATAAACAATATATATAAAGCATATGTATAAATATACCATATGTATTATTGTTTATATATATAATATATATGGTTTATATTATTCACACATATATGGTATGTATATATATATTATTTACATATATGTTACATATATATGCTTTGTATATTTATGTATTATATATGTATATAGATATGTATATATATATAATTATATTTTTTTCTCATCGTTTATATTAATTATTGGTGGGAGAGTTAGTCTGATGCAAGTTATTCTTCCATTACTGGAAGAGAAATATAAACTTAAAAAAATTAATTTACATTATATATACACATGCACAGAGTGAACAGATACATGTAAATGCCACTCATACAGTGCTTTTTGTGGGAGGGGCATTTTATTAGCTAAACATTTATTAAATACTCCATGCTAGATAGAGTACCTGGACTTTTATATTTATTGAAAGATGTTTAAAAATTACCAAACATTTAGGGGTGTCTGGGTGGCTCTGTTGGCTAAGTATCCAACTTCAGGTGAGGTCATGATCTCATGGTTTGTGAGTTTGAGCCCCACATCGGGCTCTGTGCTGATAGCTCGGAGCCTGGAGCCTGCTTCAGATTCTCTGTTTCCCTCTCTCTCTGCCCCTACCTCACTCATTCTCTCTCTCCCTCAAAAATAAACATTAAAAAAATTTTAAAAATTATCAAACATTTAGAATAGAAAGAAAATTATAAAGCATCACTAAATACCTATCAAACAACTTCAATAATTAGTGACACATAACTGATCTTGTGTCTCTTATATCTCTGCTTACTTTTTTTGTGTCATTGCATTATTTTAAAGTCAATTCAAAAAATATTATTGTATCTTCAAATTCTTCAATATGAGTCTCTAAAATATGAGGGATTCTGTTTCGCTTATTTTTAACATAAGCAAAATATTATCAGAGTTAAAAAACTACATTAATTCCTTAATGTTATCCAGTGTTCAATTATCCCCAATTTTCAGGGAATTTTTTTTCTTTTGCAGTTTTCCTCCTACCTTCCATATTTTAGTCCATATGTTATCATTCCCTTTTATTTTCCTTGAAAGTTTTTTATGAAGAAACTGTCCAGCTGCCACTTAACATATTCCTCTGTCATATATTTTACAAACTTAGAGGAAGATTTAGAGGGGTGAGCAGATTATGGATGAATTTTTGGCTGAATATTTCATGAGGATCATGTGTTTTCTTTTTTGTATCATATCAGGAGGTCTATACTTTGTAGGTGACTCTGTGATGTAATATTAATATTGGTAAGTAGTATCAGGTATTGTCAGCCTGATTCAAATCCTGTAGATGTATCAACAGTTTTTGATCCAATTATTTGGTTACCGTTAACAATCACTACCTAGGAGTTCCTGACTTTATTCTGTCCTAATTTACTCTTCATTTATGTACCAAGGGCCCACAAAAGTCATAACGCTACCCTGTTTTAGGTACTAAACCAGACTCTGTGATCCTTCCTTCACAACCACCTTTTCCCTGATTTCTTCTACTAGAAAGATTGACAGACTAGAAGATTGCCTTTCCCAGATTCTCTTGCAGTTAGGAATAACATATGTTCAGTTACAGCTAATAGGATATAAAAATAGTTCACTAACCATGTGGTTCTCTTGAAAGTACCCTGAATACACCAGGCTATGGCATGGTGTTTGAAATTCCTCTCCCAATATTTAATTCCTATTTATATCTTATTGAGTATTCTGGGCCCAACTTAAGTTTCCTCCACATTCTTAAAATCTTCTCAGGCTACAGTGATATTTTTTCCCCTTTGAACTATGTGGGTTTACCCCTAAGGTTATGGCATATAATCTCACTTAAGGATATAATGTGTATAAACTTGTTAGCATTGTACAGGATAGGAAAGAAGAAAATGAACTGTCTTAAAATGTTACTTGCTTTTGAAGATGTATATTTTAAATCTCCTTATCAAGGGTATGAGTATTTTGAGGAGCATCTTATTTTTCTTGTATACTCCATAGTGTACATCACTGCATAACAAATACTTGGTAGATAACAAATGAATTCTCAAGGACGGTGGTTTTTACAGCAGAGTTTGGGAAACTTTTTTTTTAATTTATCTTTTTATTATATTTTTAATGTTTATTTTTATTTTATTTTGTAGAGAGATAGAGTGCAAGCAGGAGAGGGGCAGAGAGAGAGGGAGACACAGAATCTGAAGCAGGCTCCAGGCTCTGAGGTGTCAGCCCAGTGCCCAATGTGGGAGTTGAACTCGTAAACCACAAGATCGTGTCCTGAGCCGAAGTTGGATGCTTAACTAACTGAGTCACCCCCAGGGTTCAGGAAATCTTGCAGATCCCTAAAACACTTCTAGGGGATCTAAAGGTTGAAAATAATTTTAATAATAATATTAAGATATTATTTGCCTTGGTTTGAATATAATGTTATTTTTCAGAAAATATGCCATTTATAGTAATGTAATGGATTTATTATGGTTATCTTAAATATATAAACAAATATGTAATTTTAGTTTCTCAGTTCTCATTTAGATTATAATAAATATTGATAGACATAATCCTTACCAAAAATGCTTTTTGAGGGGTGCCTGGGTGGCTTTAGTCATTTATGCCTCTGACTTGATTTTGGTTCAGGTCATGATCTCATGGTTTGTGAGTTTGAGCCCCCCATCAGGCTCTGAGCTGACAGCATGGAGCCTGCTTAGGATTCTCTCTCTCCCTCTCTCTCTGCCCCTCCCCCGACTGCATGTGCATGTGTGTGCATGTGTGCACATGCACTGTCTCTGGAAATAGTCTTGATAATTTCTAAGAATATAAAACGATCTTGAGTTCAAAATGTTAGAGACTTGTTGCTCAAGCAGAATTTATCCTTTTTTTTTTAGAGTTTATTTTCTTTATTTTGAGAGAGAGAAAGAGTGAGCAAGGTAGGGGCAGATTGAGCTCCCATGTGGGGCTCGATCTCAGGAACCATGAGATCATGACCTGAGCCAAAATCACAGTTGGTGGCTTAACTGACTGAGCCACCCAGGTGACCCAAGCAGAATTTACACTTTGCTGTGGATGTTCAATTTAGGAAGGAGAGAAGACACAAGACAGGGTGAAAAGGGAATGATGGAGATACCATTAGATGCTATTTATTGTGTAAAATAAATATTGTTTAATGCATTGGACAGAAAACTCAGCAGCTTTCCCTTGAATGAGGAGACAATATGGAAGTCAAAAGTCTTACATGTAGGGAAATGAAGTTTAGAGATTTGCAAAATGCTTCCATCCTGACCAAGAACATGCTACTATTTGTCAAGTCATATGCTGTATATTTTTAGCTATTTCTATGGATTAGGATTTTGCATGAATGATTTTCTGAACCCTCCAGATCGTGATTTCCATCTTTAACTTGTTCTTACTGATAAGTTACACAATTCCCTTCATTTATCAGCTTCTTACACTATTTTGCCATTTCAAGAGCTGAAATATACTAGTGTGTGTTTTAAACACTGACACTGATAATATCTAACATTTGTTTAGTGTATGGTATTAGCCAATTGGTATTAGCCAATATAAGTTCTCTATACATATTAATTCATTCAACCCCCAAGCAAATCTGCATCATACTATATTCTTAGGATTCCCACTTTACAGATGAGGAATCCAAAGAATGTAGAGATTCAATAATTAACTAAGGTTACTCAGCTAGTAAATGACAGAGCCAGAATTCACACATGGCAATCTGGCTCTGGGGCAACTCATCATAGAAAGCTATCCTGGAGATTTCACAGATATTTAATTTTTCCCTTAAAAAAAGGAGAGAGAGCAAGCAAGAGAAGTGTGGCAAGAGATCATCTAATTGATTAAATTAACTGATTTTTATTCTAATTCCTTGAAATTTATAACATTGGAAGTCATCTTAATTGTAATATTATAAATTATTACAGGTCTAGGATTAAGATACCTTTGTTAACAGGCATACATTCTGCTGATTCAACCACAGAACAGGCACTCTCAAATTTTGTAGACTTGTTACAAACTAGTTAAAGTAAGTACAAATTCTACAACCTTGCCTCTAGAGTTGTAATAATTATTTATAACTTCACAGATTATATGTTAGGCTGTTAAATGTAGGAAGCTTGACTCAGTACTTGCATGAGGATGGAATAATTGATAAATAAAGTTGATGTGGAGGAAGATGAACAGGCTGAGAAGTGCTGGGGTCAGAGATGATTGCTTTCAGGTAAGAAAGTCTGGTTGTAAAGCTGTGACCAGAATTCAGAGTCCAGAAAGGTTAAATGTAAATATCCATGCTCCTCACAGCTACTGTAAGGCAAATTTAGGCTCTCGTACTGTCAGGACTTTGTTCTGGGGCAGGTCAGTGGTGAAGTCTTTTTACCATTCTTGAAATATTCAATGGGTAGAACCCGCAGTTTGTGGCTTGCTGTTCTGACCAAATGTTTATTTGTATAAAATGTTCCATGCATTTAATTAATTGATTTGAGAGGTTATACATCAGAATCTTCATTAATCAATAGTATTCATCTTTTTGCAAAGTTCATTCAATGAAGAAATGACTTTTAATTTGTGGGTTATTAGTTAGTACTTCAGACATCTAGTGACTGATGCCATGAGGCCAACAAATGTGCTGTATGTGTTAGCAATGTTGTAGTTACCCATGGTCTTCCCCTGCAAAGTTCTCAAGGTGTAAAGCTCCTGAACAAGTACAGTCAATTGGCTCCAGAAGTGTGTGGGGAGCCAGAAAAAGGCTCATGGCTTTGCATGGGCCAGGAGGAGTGTGATTTGCATTTTGTTCACCTCCTTCTTGTTACCATGTGAAAATCTTATTTGTATGAAATCAGAGTTCCTGGAGCACCTGGATGGCTCAGCAGGTTAAGCATCCAACTCTTGGTTTTGACTCAGGTCATGATCTCATGGTTCATGGGATTGAGCCCTGTGTCAGGCTTTGTGCTGACAGCACAGAACCTGCTTGGGATTCTCTCCCCCTCTCTTTCTGCCCCTCCCCCACCTATGTGCACACATGTGCTCTCTCTCTCTCTCTCTCTCAAAATGAATAAATAAACTTTAAAATCAGAGTTTCTAATGAGTTTCCAAGAGTTATATATTTCCATTTTCTGTCTAGGTCTTTGGAATTTAAGGGGAATTTAAAAGGATTGTTTATAACATGAGGGGGAAAAAATCAAAACAAAACCCCCAAACAGATGAGGACCAGAAGAGAAAGAAGCCCAAGATGGTGATAGAACTCAAATGGAAATGCAGAGATAGGATCCACCTCCACTGTAAGTTGGGTTAACACCAGCCCTTGAGAAAGACAGTTGAGTTCATCAATTCCAGAACAAACTTGCCAAGTTCAAGATGGGTTTCCAGGGCAACAGAAAGGAGAAAAACATATAGTCTTATGCATCTTAAATGCATGTAAGAGGTGGCTACCTAGACTGACATATAACAAATTTTCTGGTTACAATTTCAACAGGGATATCTATGTTCTACCAACCAGTGCTGTGGCTGTTACTTTATTCCTCATATATTACTTTTGTTAATATAATTAAACAATTTAAAAAAGATCCTTATAGTCTTGATGACACACAGCTTTTTCTTTTAAAATCCTACTTAGGAGTAAAAGACCTATTCATTTAAAAAATTTTTAATGTTTATTTATTTTTGAGAGACAGAGTGAGACAGAGTGTGAGTGTGAGAGGGGCAGCAAAAGAGGGAGACACAGAATCCCAAGCAGGCTCCAGGCTCTGAGCTGTCAGCACAGAGCCCAACGTGGGGCTTGAACTCAAAAACCATGAGATCATGACCTGAGCTGAAATCAGACACTTAAGTGACAGAGCAACACAGGTGCCCCTGCAAAGACCTATTATCAGTTCAATTTTATAGGAAGTAAATATTTCAGGAATGAAATATTCTTTTTAAAACAAACATGTATACAAAGGTAGATTTTATAAATTATATTACTTCAATTTCAGATATTTAATAAACATATTTAATCTAATTCTCCTTTGGAAAAAAATTAATGTCTTCAAATAAAGCGGAAAAGCCAATAAATCAACAATCTCTTTAGGTTTTTACTCTGTTTTCACAGCATCAGTATATTCATCAGAGTTTAGGCATGAGGAAATAGCACAATCAATATTCATAAACATGAAATGCAAAAATTTATGCTTCTATATTGAGAAGTATCATTCCTAATTGCAAATATGCCAGCTTTATTGACATTGTTATTGAGAGGATATTTAAATAATTTTTTTAATTTTTTTTAATTTTTTTTTTAATTTTTGAGACACAGAGAGACAGAGCATGAGCGGGAAGGGGCAGAAAGAGAAGGAGACAGAGTCCGAAGCAGGCTCCAGGCATATTTGACATATTCTTTAAAGTTTTCAAAAAATGTCCCATTGTGCCTATCCATTGCTTAAACATTTTACTATCCACTTTCAGATTTCATTAACAACTCTAACTGCTGTTACCACCCATTCTACCTTTTTTCTTAGCTTATATGTCATTTTGTAATTCTATTTTATGACACTCAAATTTTTATTATGTCTTACTTGCATATGCTAAAGGAAGATGATTATATTTGCATATATTTAAAACTGAGCCCTTACACTACTGTCCATGAGATATGGTTGCTGTGCTTTTAAATCTCTTACTATGTTAAAAGTATATAGTAGTAAAAAAAGACCATCTGCAGAAAGGAATAAAAATTAGTTTTAAGTTAAAATGCAAATTTCTTTCTCAACAAAAATTGTGTCTTTTAAAGTATTGCTCATACTTTCTGATATTTGGCTGAAACTGTGGGCAGACCTTGGACTTTAGCCTTCTGGAAGGGCATGGGAGAAGGGTCAGAGCTGTCAACGTGAGCAAGAAGAGCTTGAGAACTACCAGAGGTATAAACTTTAAAACAGAGAGCAACAGAAGGCTGCTACTGGTCTTTTCAAAGTAGTACAGTATTCTGATCCAACGGATGAGGGCATGAGGTGTCAATCCATATGAGATAGTTCCAAACCCCAACTCAGAGTAGAAGTTAAGGCCTCCTATAAGACAAGATCTACTCATGGAATAAGCTATGTCCCCAACAACTTGTGCCACTACATAAACTGAGCAACTGTATGAAGATACCCTGGTGCACTTTAGGACTATCTCAGATGCTCACTGTGCCTCTAATGCTTATACTTCCCACTCATTTCCAGAATTGCTTTTTCTGCTCCTTAATGTTTCAGTTAAAAACCTTATTTTTTTCGGGTCACTTCCCTTAGACACCCAATGTAAAGCAGATCCCTGTTGTTCTTCCTCATATGATCCTTTTCTTTTCTCCCAGTATATTTAATCTGTAATATCTATATTTACATATCTCTACCTCTACATATCTTTATCTATATTTATACCAATACAGATAGATATTTTTATTAGGCTCCATTAATTCAGGCACTATATCTTTTTGTTCACTATAGTGTGCTCCAAGCCTAAGTAGAGTGCCTGGCACATAAACAGCTATCAATAAGGACTACATTTGTTAAATAAACAAATGTTAAATGAAAAATATATGTGCCATCTAAATAACTGGCTAGTGAAACAAATACACTGGGTGGAATAGAGTACACAGCACAATTAATTGGGAAAGGTAGAGTTTTCAGAAGTCCATTGATCCCCATAAAGACCAAGGAGGTGACTTCTAAATCAAGGCAGGAAGCAATAAACAAGTGGAATATGAAATTAGAAATACAATACCATTTACACTAGCACTCTCAAATATAAAATACTTAGGACTAAATGTAACAGAATATGTACGAGATTTATTTGATAAAAACTACATAACTGTGATCGATGAAATCAAAGAACTAAATAGATGGAGAGATATTCTGTTTTTTAAAAATCTGTATTTATTTTTAGGAGACAGAGAGCCAGTACAAGCAGGGGAGGGGAGACACAGAATCCAAAGCACCCTCCAGGCTCTGAGCTGTCAGCACACAGCCTGATGTGGGGCTTGAACCCTTGAAGCATGGGATTATGACCTGGGCCGAAGCCGGATGCTTAACCTACTGAGCCACCCAGGCACCCCTGAGAAATATTCCATTTTAGTGGGCAGGAAGACTCAATATTGTCAAGATGTCAATTCTTCCCAATTTGATCTATGGATTCAATACATTTCAATCAAAATCTCAGCAAATTATCTTGTAAATATTGAATAAGTGAAACTAAAGTGTACATAGTCAAAAAACTCACAGTAGCCAACACTATATTGAAGAAAAAGAAAAGTTAGGGGACTGATACTACATGTCTTCAAGACTTACAATAAAGCCACGTAACAACACAGTGTGGTATTGGCAAAGGAACAGACAAATAGATTGAAGGAACGAATAGAGAGTACAGAGATAGACCCACACACGTAGTCAACTTATATTTGACAAGGGAGTTAAGGCAATACAATGGAGCAAAGAGAGTCTTTTCAAACAATGTTCTCATGCTAGAACAACTGGACACCTTCATGAAGAAAAAAAAAAAAAAAGAATGACGACACAGACCTTACAACCTTCAGAAAAATTAACCCAAAATGGATCACAGACCTAAGTGTAATATTCAAAACATAAAACTCCTAGAAGATAATATAGGAGAAAACCTAGATAACCATGGTGATGACTTTTTAGATATAACAACAAAGGTATCTCATGAAAGAAAGAGTTGATAAACTGGACTTTATTAAAATTAAAAACTTCTGCTTTGCAAAGACAATGCCAAATGAGAAGAGAAGCCATAGATTTGGAGAAAGTATTTGCAAACCACACATTTGATAAAAGACTGTTATCAAAAATATACAAAGAACTTTTATAACTCAACAATAAGAAAACACACACACACACACAAACACACACACACTTAAAAAATGGGCCAAAAAACTAAGCAGCTACCTTCACCAAAAAATGTACAGATGACAAATATGCATATGAAAAGATGCTCCACATTATCTGTCAAATCAAAACAATGAGATATTACTACATATCTATCAGAATGCCCAAAATATGGACACTGTCGACACTGAATGCTGGTAATAATATAGAACAGCAGGAACTCTCATTCATTGTTGATGGGAATGTAGAATGGTATAGCTACTTTGGAAAACAGTTTGGTGGTTTTCTACAAAACTAAACATACTCTTGCCATATGTTCCAGAAATCACGCTACTTGATATTTACCTAAAAGAGTTGAAAAAGTATATCCATACAAAAACCTGTACATAGGTTTATTACAAATTTATTCATTATTGCCAAAACTTGGAAGCAATCAAAATGTCTTCTGGGTGAATGGATAAATAAATTCTGGTACATCTAGACAATGGAATATTATTCAAATAACAAAAAGAAATGAGCTATCAAGCCATGAAAATACATGGAGGAAACTCAAATGTGTATTACTAAGTGAAATAAGCCAATCTGAAAAGGCTAGATATTTTATGATACTAATTATGTGATATTCCAGAGAAGGCAAAACTATGAAGATAGTAAAAAGATCAGTACTTGCCAGAGGTTTCAGGGGAGAGGGGAGGGATGAGTAGGCAGAGCACAGAGGATTTTTAAGGCAGTGAAAATACTCTGTATAATACTGTGATGAATATATGTCATTATACATTTGTCGAAATCCATACAATATACAATATCAAGAGTGAACCATAATGAAAACTGGAAATTGGGTGATTATGATGTGTCAACACAGTATCATCAATTATTACAAATGTACCACTCTGGTGGGGAATATTGATAATGCATATGTGAAGGTGGGGGATATATGGGAAATCTCTGTACCTTCCCCTCAATTTTGCTATGAACCTAAAATTTCTCTAGAAAGTAAAGTCAGAGTAGAACGAAGGATTAAGGCAGGAACCTTACTTAGCTGGTCAACAGAGAATTGCCTTCCTGTCCTTAAGAACTCAAGCTATAAGACAGGAACTAAGAGCATCAAAGAGTTGGCATAATAGACATGCAGCATAGCTCAGATCAGAAATTTTCTTGGACTGAAACACAAATAGAAGAGTAGGAGGAAGAGACTGGTATCCCTTAATTTGACTCAATGCCTTGAGCCAGTGCCAATTTCAATGTGGATTGGTTTACATTCAATATAGGAAGGAAGGACGGAAATTGCAAGGAATTTAGTAAAAGCAGTTTGGGACCCACCTTGTCCCATTCCCATTGACAGGGAGGCCAGGGACCATTAATACTAGGATTTTAAAGGTGTGTTATAACTCCTACTCTACTTATTGTTTGCTTGCTTCCATATTTATTTATTTATTTAAACGCTGAAACTTTAAATATGCCCTTCGAAAATGTAAAGGGATCTATCGTGCTTTGCTTTAGACACAGAGGTGAGGAAAGTGGGACATAAGAGCCTCTCACTTTTAAATGAGAGAACTCTGATGGCAGAATGAGATAAGCACTGGTGTTAAGCAGGCCACACTGGTAGGCTCTACATGAAATAAGCATGGTGATGGGGACCTTACTCATGCCCAGGAGATTTGAACTTGGAAGGGATCTACTCACTGCAATAAATTATTTCTTTAAAAATAATTCTAGTTGATTAAATGTAGGTTGGGAAAGGTAAGTGCCAACAATAATATTCTGTGAAGCTATAGCATTTTTATTTGATTGCACATTTGATATATTTTCATTCAGTCTAGGTTTGTGTCACTCAGAATTTAGTTTTGAGATAATAAAAAAACAATTTCCTGATAGCTATATTAAACTCAGTAATCCTATTTCCGTTGCCTAAATGATTTATTTCCAGCTCATTTTTGATAGTTCAAAATAGTCATGTGCTTTTAGAGTTTGGTTGTAGAAGGCAAGTTTTACTTTTTTCTTAACACTATTTTGGCTTTCTAAAACATTTTTTAAAAATGTTTATTTACTTTTGAGAGAGACAGTGAGAGCAAACAGAGGAGAGGCAGAGAGAGAGGGAGACACAGAATCTGAAGCAGGCTCCAGATTCTGAGCTGTCAACATAGAGCCTGACAATCCATGAGATCATGACCTGAACTGAAGTCAGAAGCTCAACTGACCGAGCCACCCAAGTGCCCCAACATGATTTTGGCTTTTTAAAAAATACATGTAACTAAACTTTTTTCAAATCCATGCAGTATTCCTCTTTCTATCTTAAATAGTTTATGGAAGGCTATCACCTCCCATAGCTTTCTGTGTCAGGTCTTACCCACTCATTTGTTGATGAACAGCCAAGGGGCACCTATTCAATACTCCAGATGCACAACTTATCAGCCCACTGTCTTCTCTTCTGGAAGATATGGAGGTTATGCTTTGAACACTGCTACTACTAAGTTCCACAATGTCCCTACCTTTTCTAGTTGCAGTTCGTCAGACTACTTGATCCTCAACTGTTTTTTATTCTTTTGATCCTCTTGGAAAAGATCAGGAGTGGTTGTAAATACTATATGGGTCACCTGCACATGCTGTCACTTGGGGGAGAAAGGGTCCCTACTACACTGATGTTACACTGAAAAAGACATATGTGAGATGAGGCAGTAATCCCATCAAGGCTATGGCTCTCAGCAATTCAGGATATGTGGCGAATTGTTGTAGTATCGTTTAGACTCAATATTTATAGCCAGGACATGACATGTTTCCAAGTTACAAACAGTAATTGTTCCCTGGGATTTTCAGGCAATTCCCCCCAGCCTGACACCCCAAGAAAATAACCTGCTATTTTAAATTTTCAAGTAAAGTGTTTACACCATTTTTGAATACTGAACCTTATTGACAATGTTATTTCAAAAGAAATAAATTCTATGTCTCCTGCCTTTTTATGGGAATCATTTGTACTTATAGAAAACTTGTATCTCTAAGATGTAAGAATTCAAAGTACAAAAGAGGTTGTAAAGCAAAAGAAAATGAGTGTCTTGACCAAATGGGCTCCACTTCATTACTGATTGCTGAGTGATGATGTCCTTTAGGGCCATGTTGTAATAGAGATAGTGGAGAAGTAGGAACAGAGGCAAGATAAGTGTCTCCCCTTTCATGAATAATGTGTGTTACGTTACATTAATGTAACATATTTAAGCATTATTTTAGCAAACACATTTTGAGAAAATCTTTTTTTACTTGTGGAATCCCTAAACTTTGATAAAACATTAAAATTAGGAAGTTGAAATTAAAAAGAAATTCAAAATCATTTATTTCAAATTCTATATTTTTAAGATAAAAAGTAAACATTCAGGTTGTGTGATTAGCCTCAAGTTCTTTAACCAGTTTGGAGCAGACCAAGCTCTTAAAACAAACTTTTCTAGCCCTCAGTCTAGTGTGCTTTTGTTTTTAAACTAATAGATTTTTCAGCTCTTCCTTTGGCAGAAGGGAAATAGTTATCCTGCAAAATATTCCCAAGGAATCAGCATATTTCCTATCATGAAAAGTTTGAGGGGATTGGGGAAACATGGAAATGCCGTGAATTTTACATGAAGAAAAAAATGCAAGAAATTAAAGGGACCAGTAGCAAGAGCCACTCTGATGCCTGGCATGGGAACATAGATTTTAAAGAAAGAATCTATGTTTAGTAACACAGGTTCATTGAATGCTTTTTCACGTAGTACATGGAATTATCTAAGGTAGCTGCCCAAGTGACAGGAGAACGTGCATAATTCATAGTCATTCCATTGAGTAAAACTAAGTTTTAAAACTAATTGGCAAGGCTATGTGTATAGCATTTACATATGGAATTGCCTGACGTATTCATTGTAAACAACCATCCATGTCATTGAATTTTATTACTGGTGATGGGTTGGTAAGATATTTTTAGGCCCATTGAGTTGTAAAAGTAAAAATCACACAACTAAGGACTAGCACAATCTGTACCATTTTGTAGTTCTAATTTTCTTTTGTCCAAAGACAGTTTTCCCATAAGTTTACAGTATATATTTTTTATCTTGTCTCTGTCATTTAGAAGTTTCCAACAGAATAATCGTTGAGCTCTTCAAATTGTTAGTCCAACTGCATTAGAGCATACATGAGAAACTGATAACCCACAATGATTGGCTTGATCAGTATGCACAAAACACCTACTCTTGTGCCTCAGATGCCTTCTGTATTCTAGTAAGAAAAGGATATAAGTGATATAAACTGCAATCTTGAGGTTAGAAATTAATTTCTAAAGGAGACAAATCCTTTCAGACCCTGAAGTGACAGCTTGTACAAAATTTTATTTGTTGAAAGTACAGTCTGTCTAAGGCTGGCACTAAGTAAGAGAAACAATGCATCTAACATGGAAAAAGATGCATTATTCTGGCTGCCATCTAATGCTTTCTTTAGATCAACCATAAGAAAGGTTTCCTGTGTGAATGACAGCCCATAAAAGCATTGTATATAAGAAAAGGACACACTGGACTTTATCCAGCTGAAATGTCTCAGTTGGTAAAATGATTTAATGGAAAAAAACTGAAGAAATGTGGTAGTAAGATCATGGATTTCAATGACTAACTTACTTATAAGTTCTGCCCTCCTTTCCTTCCTTCTGTCCCTCTCTCCTTTTTCTTTCTCTTTCTCCCCTTACCTCATTTTTTGTTTCTTTCCTTTTTTAGGGTAGGGGTACCAATTTGTATGGTAATGTTGTGGTGCCCATAAGCCCCTAGATGTTCATCACAACCCTTAGGACTTTACAGCACCAAAGAGTGTACCCTAATAGTATACAGATTTAAAAAAAAATCAGGAGATTCAGAGGCCTCAAGATAGAATGCGGGATGTGACAGAAGACTAACTGTATTACACATGTATGACAGAAGTCTCACTGAAGGTGAGGAAAAAGACTCTGATCTGGATCTGACTTTGAAAATATACAAACACTGTATTCTAGGTACTAAAGGTTTTTTTTTTTTTTTTCTCAAGTGGGTACATGTTAATAACTCTGAAACTATTACACACATATGATTAGGTTGAACAAATAAGTAAAAGGATCATGCTGGTAGGAGTTTCTTACTGTTGGAGTAGGAGTTACAGATAAGTAAGGGAGTAAGGCTAGTATGAGTTCTGTGGTACTGGATTAAAATTCGTACTGAATTCAGTAGGAGCTCGCATTTAGCTTAGTATAGATACAAATTGATAAAAAAAAATACTTATAGAGAGACATATATCTTAGCATATATCCATGTATTTCTTAGCCCTGCGTGCTGAGCAGGCCTTGAAGCAGTGACACTCTGGGAATATTGAGCTCAACTAGGGCAAAAGTCATAGTTACTAATACCATTCTTTTTTTTTTTTTTTAATTTTTTTTTTTTCAACGTTTTTTATTTATTTTTGGGACAGAGAGAGACAGAGCATGAACGGGGGAGGGGCAGAAAGAGAGGGAGACACAGAATCGGAAACAGGCTCCAGGCTCCGAGCCATCAGCCCAGAGCCTGACGCGGGGCTCGAACTCACGGACCGCGAGATCACTCACGGACCACGAGATCACTCACGGACCGCGAGATCGTGACCTGGCTGAAGTCGGACGCTCAACCGACTGCGCCACCCAGGCGCCCCATATACCATTCTTAAGTAAAAGAAACCATGGCTCCTTGGGGAATTGGCTGATCCTAAAGCTATAGAAGGGATGGGCCCTTCTATATACAAGATGGGCCTGAAGCATATTACAATGTCAAGAAGTAAGGTAGTGCTCAAAACAAAATGATGTGGGTATGCGAAAGGGACGTAGGAGGCAACCGATAGAGCTTACAATGGTGAAAGATAAAACAATTTGAGAGGCAATATAAATAACATTTTACTGGATTGTAACCCAAATTATAAAATAAATATCCATGATTCCTTCATGATATAAATACATGATTGAAGGAATAAATAAATGAAAGCAAAGAGCTACATCTCCTATAAAGAACACCAAATAATTCAACTACCCCCAAGAAGGTGGAGTTTAACTCCCTGTTTCTTTAGCACAATCTATACTTAGTGACTTGTTTCTAAAGAATAGAGTATGAAAAAGGAGGAGTGTTAATTAATTAACTACAGTGCAGAGATCTTACAAATGCTATCTCAGCCTGATAATCAAGGTTAACATTGCCAGTGATAACTCATGTTGTTGGTATTTACCCTTGAGGTGATGTGATGAGAATGGCATCTTACTTCTGGGGTCTTCCTTTCAAACACTCAAAACTCCAATCAAGAAAAATATCAAAGTCCAAATTTAGGAACATTCAGTCCTCAACACCATTAAGGTAATCAAAAACAAAGAAAATCAGAGAAACTGTCACAGAGCAGAGGAGGTTAAAAAGACAAGAAGACTAAAACAGCATGTGATTTTCTAGATGGGACTCTGGGACAGAAAAAAAGGTATTAGAAACTAATATAAGCAAAAAAGGGGCACTTGGGTGGCTTAGTTGGTTAAGCATCCGGCTCTTGATTTTGGCTCAGGTCATGGTCTCATGGTTTGTGACTTTGTGCTTGGGATTCTCTCCCTCTTTCTCCCTATCCCTATGGCCCTCCCTCCCTCTCTGTCTCTCTCGGTTTCTCTCTCTCAGAATAAATAAATAAACAACAAAAAATCTAGGAAAGTATGGAGTTTAGTTCACTGTAATGTACCAATATATTTAACGTGGAAACTATATATTCTCTGTCCTACATTTACAATATTTATAGACTTATAAAACTATTCTAAGACTTAAATAAAGTTTACATAAAATTTAAGTTGCCAGAAGTTTCACTTTTATGCTTATAATTATTCCTTAAAATCAGAGAAAATATGAAATGGTGTCAATAAAGAGAAGAAATAAAATGATAATCTTGTTGCAGGGGAAAATATGGAGAGAACTGAGCCAGGACAAATTTTATTTACCTTATTTTTAATTTTGCTACTCTTCTCCATCAGATAAGGTTTTGATGCTAGATAAGTTAAATGATGTTGCTTATAATTTATCTAGAAAATAAATTTTCATAGGGTATAGGGAAATAATTTTAAAGACAGATTTGTTTCATCCCACAGCATATCAGTTCTTCAGAACCCAAACAATCTGCCTTTACACATTGGTATTACAGCTTTAATTCCATGTAAAAACAATATTTCTATCCAAAGTATTTATTCTTCATCCAAAAGATGGAGGAAATCATTAGATTACCAACCTTTATGTAGGCTTACAACTCTTATTTTTATGAAATAAGGTAAACTTTCTCAACGACATGAAAATATAAAGTCTTTTTTTTTTCTTCCTAAAAGATATCAACCTTTTCTTAGAAGATAGAATTGGAATGTCATTGATAGCAGAAAATAACTTTTATGAGTTTCAGATACCCTAGAAATTTTCTAAGTAAATTGAGTCTCCTGAGAGGGAAAGGCAAATGAAATAATATGCCATTGCCCTAGAATCCTCATTGCTTTTGCTTTCCTGACATAAAAGGGGAACTCTTGTCAGTCTTGTGCTACAAAACATTAATTGTTTGGTGGAAATACCCTGGAGTTGAATTTCTAATACATCTTTTAGGACTTTTAAGACCTCAAGTAATATTGAAGTCCACTTTATCAAAATGCAAGTCTGCAGGGGAGCAAGGATTCATGACATTGTCTCCTTGGGAATGATGGGAATAATGGGAACTGATATTCTCAAAATCACACTTGATAGTTACGTTAACTTCAAGATGGAGTGGGGAACTGAGACAGCTTTCCAGATAATGATGATCACAAGCAATTTGGGCCTCAGTTATAGGTATCCCCCACTATTCAAAAGTTTGTATTACACTACTCTGCTTTTATGAAAGACTTACATTAGTGTCTGTCTTCACTAATGAAAGAAATCTGACAGAATTTTCACTTTTACCACAAAAATAGGCGAGAAGCAAAAATAGTGCTGAATGTTTCTAGTGCAGTGAGTTGTTATAGAGGCCACCTTCTCCCGGGCAACAAGAATATCACTGTCAAACTTCTTTCCTGGGAACTATACTCAGCAACAAGCCTCCAAAACTTTGAGCTGTGTCTGTGAGCATCTGTGCTTTATCTCGATTTATTTTATGTATCCATTAGCAAGATGTGTCTAAAGGTATCAAAAAAAGCCTAAAAGGGGTTATTTTTTGAGTCTGAATGCTCACATTGAATAAATGGTAAATACTTCTGTGCTTTACTCCATTTGAGCTTATGAAAGATTTCATAGGAACACTCTACTTTCAGATGGGGAGAGGGGCTGTATATTGATATTGCATGGGAACCCCTGCCTTTAAAATGCTCCTCTTAGCAAGTAAAATATTCACTAGGGAATTAGGGAATTTTCATAGAGAAAAGTGAGGGACAGAAACAAATACATGGACATAGATGTGGTGTAGATATTTTAATCTATGTAAAACAGCATTGAGTTAATAAAACTAACAGAGCTAACAGAGCTTCTCATTTAAGGTATCCTGCTGCATTAGAAATTCCTTCAGAGGAGAGAAAAAATATAAGGCAAAAAGGACAAATACATTGAATTTTGGTTTGGAGAGTCCCATATAAGCGGGGTCCAATAGGTCCTATTTCCTGGAATATCCCTGGTGTATGGCATTTGTTATAGTGGCATTGTTAACTCACCTCCTACCCTTATAACTCTTCAATGTTTTCTGGTTTGAATTAAACAGCCATCCTATTTAGAGGTCAGTGAGTCCAGCACCAATTCATGTTGTTCTCTGTTTGATGGTCTGAAGGGCAGCAAAGCAAAGCAAATTTAGAGAACTAATGTATGTGACCACATATACTGGGATATCATTCATCAAAGTCACAAATTTTGTATCTGGCATTTTAATACAGTTTTAGCCAGATAAGAAATCTAAATATTACCTATGTTACTGATCAAGGTAAGTTGCAAGATGTGGCTTAGTGTGAAAAGCAAATGAATTTTCTAATATTGGACCCTAGGATTACCCATCCTTAATATCATAGGAGTTCTGGACATGACATTTGATACACTTGATCCTGAAGGCATTGCAGAGAATTCCTTCTGCCTGTGGGAAAGCCAGTGAGATGGGGGATGAACAAACACAATACACACAAACACAAACACACACACACACACACACACACACACACACACACGGGAATGAGAAAGAATGGGAGAGAGTGTAGAGAGGAGTTGTTTTCACAGCCATGGAATCTTTTTCGTTCAGGTTAGTCTTCTGCATGTAGACAGACTGGCCCAGATTAGAGTAAGAACAGAGCATCAGAAGAATGATCAGCCCTCTGCAGGCTACTCAGTTCCATGATGAGGAGATGCTGAGCCCACTGGGCCTAGTTCATTCTATTCAACTGTACCAGCATCTATCATGTCTCAAGTAAGTGGATAGGGTTCAGGCTTGTCACACCAAGGTAACTTCATGATAGGAAGCCACAGAATGGGGGAAAGACTTCCTTCAGGGAAAATTTCTTTTATTAAGGAGAAGAGAGAGAGAATATAAAAAGTTTTAGTGACTTAGTTCTTGTGACAGGGTAAAGCAACATTTTAGATAAAAAAAAAGTTGTATTTGCAGAAAAAGATGAATTTCCTAGCATTGTTGTGAAGTTGAGCAGAGAAGCTGCCCCCTCAATTGCAGATGTACTTTCCCTTTCTAATATCCCAAACGGATACTAATATCCCAAAACTTCTTCACACAGAAAACGTAGACTCCTTGTCGGCCCACTTCTCTGTTTTGAGGCAACTATCATATGATGCCATCAACAAATGAACATCATAGTTGGAGCTGGTTACCTGTGGTCAGTGTTGTTTTATGCATAAGCTGTTTTCTGTATGCAGTGACAGACAGCACTGGACCTGAAGACATACTGTTTTGCAGACTGATTGTTCACATTGCTTCTGATCTCACATCACACTGTTGGAACCAATTGCATTATCTGACACAAATCATGTCTGCAAGGTGCTCGTTCTCAGTCAAAATTACAGATTTCTTATCTATTGTGGGGAAAGTGAAAACAGGGGTGTGCTGATGAGTTTCAAAGCTGAACACACAGATTCATTTCCAGGGAAGGAAAAGGTAAGAAGATGACATGTTTCTCCTCAGTGGACTGAAGCCGGGACGGTCAGCAGTATGTTCCGTTTTACATTTAGATTAAATGTCTTTTTTCCCAGCAGCTTCCCAGTGATTACCACCGAGGGGATTTTGATAGCTTGGTGAGAGGGATGATTGCATTTCCCCCTCATCCGCTTAGTCTTCCCTTTGGCTTCTAGGCTGTGCAGGAGACTGAAAGGCAAGTGTTGATAGCTTCTCTGACTCAGCACTTTTGTGGCTTGCCTTATTTTTGATGGAACTGGAGCTTTAGGAGTGAGATGCCTCTCACTAAGAATTTCTGGATAGGCCATCTTGTCAAGGGCAAGGTCAAATACAGTGGTGTTTACCAGAGGATCTCTATAAAGAACAAAATCAGTCCTTGGGATCATTTATTACTTTCGCTCAAGATTCAAATTCGTCTGCAGTTTTGTTTTTAATGCCTTCTCTTTCTCTTCTCTCCAACACATACGGAGTTTCTAAAATTTTGCATTTTTGGTGTCACTTGGGTCATTTATCCTCTTAAATTATTTTGTTTGTTGTTGATTGCCCATGTTATATGTTTATTTATTTATTTATTTATTTACTTACCTACTTACTTATTTAACTGATAAACAGATTATTGGAATGTCCTGCTGGGGTCCCAGACTGTTTATATGGTCACTTAGCAACTCAAATATAATACTTTCTGAATTATTTGGAGCAGCTTTGCTTATGTACTTGATTAAGCTATACTGTCTATTCCAGCAAACATGAGAGAGGGAGAAAGTCAATAGTAAAAGCAGAGCAACATTCCATTGCTTTTTCCCCAGGACTCCTAAGAACATCTGGTCTCATTAATCTCTAGTGCCTTGCTATATGTGATAGACATATCCTGAGTTCCATTCATCTCAAGCATGGTCCATTGAAAACTGCTGTTGCATAGTAATGTGGGCAGATGCTTTGAAAGCATGTGGTTTTCAAAGTGTTCAAAAGGACCTGCATTATCCAGTAGGGTGAGAATAGAACACAGCATGGTCAATCTTATGGTCATTGCCATGAGTATGGCTCAGGTCAGAAACAGCTGAAGGAATAAGCCCACAGATTGGGTGGTCTTAGCTTAATTTCTTACAGATTATTAATATGGAGTAAATGTTGACAACCACAGAGTGAATTATGTCTGAGCTTCCATAATGTGGTTTCCGAGAGTCCATGGCCTAGGATTGACATATGGTGCAAACACTTAGAGAACTTTAGCAATTGAATTACTTTAAAATTCAAAACGGGGTTCACCTCATGCAAAATTCTGCAATAATTCTGGGGTCCTGTGTAGGCTAAATTTGATAGAATTACTGACTTTACTTGGAATTTCATGGTGAAAAGAGGAGGAATCTCAGACATAGATTTGAATTACATTTGGGCAAGCAATGTAACTAACTCTAGCCTTAGGGAAAGTGATGTAAACTCTCTAAACCTCAATATCATCACATATAAAATTGGCATTTGGGATAAACTTGTTCAACCTCAGGGAATGTGAGGATTAAGTAAGAGAACATGTGACATAACTGAAATAAAGCAGGTGCATGTTTCAGCTCTCTTTCCTCAACAAAAATGAGTGTATGAAATTTTACTACATATTCTCAGATGAGTCTTTTAAAAACCCATCAAAAAGATTAGACTGCTTCATTTTGGGGGGGATCCTTTAGGGAGTAGCATTAGATCATGCCATGAATTACTCAAGGGGTGAAGTCAGATGGTGTTCGGGGATGAGCACTACAGGCACCAATGACTTTAGCAGCTTAATTTGGGTCTTGAAATAGTAAGAATTCAACAGGCAATTTTAGCAAAGTGCTTTCTGTTATGTGCACATTTGCACCTCACTGATTTTTGTTGTTCAACAACTTGTTTCTTGGTTTATGAGAGGTTGTTTTGTCATTTATCAGCTCTCCCTCATGTTAAGGAATGATTTTGCACTAATTAGGGCAGCATATCCTTGAGAACACGAGACTTTCAGAACAAAGAACCGTCTAAAAATTCTTAGTTTGATCATGATGTAGACCTCATTCTCACTGTGGAGGCAAACTGCTCTTCTCTCTATAAGGTTTCTAGTTTTCAGGCCTAACTCAATTTTTGCTTTTTTTGTGAAGTCTTTCCTTATTCTCTTTGATGTATGTCTTCTACATTCTTACAGTATTTAGGCTAACAATGTAACTCTCAATTACATCTGCCTTGATTACTTTCTTTTATTTTGCCAATGGGATCATCTTTTCTCCCATCTAAATTAAAAAAAAAATGTTTATTTATTTTTGAGAGGGAGAGAGAGAGAGAAAAAGTGCAAGCAGGGGAGTGGCAGAGAAAGAGGAAGACACAGAATCTGAAGCAGACTCTAGGCTCCGAGCTGTCAGCACAGCTGACAAAGTTGGGTTCGAACTCGTGAACCATGAGTTCGTGACCTGAGCTGAAGTCGGGACCTTAACTGACTGAGCCAGCCAGGTGCCCCAGCTCCCATCTAAATTTTTAATGCTTTGTTGTCCTGCTATACTACTTGTCAAAACTTATAATGCATCACTGTTACCATGATCAGGAAGTACTTACTAATTAATTACCTGATGTTTTAATGTTTTAGTGTAATTTATTCTGGTATCCAAAAAGAGTATACGGAGAGACTTCTAACATTGATCCTCATTTGGTTCTCTCCTTTCTAGGAACAAAAAAGCACACATTTCCCAGTCCTCTTGCAGGGATCTGTAACCAATTCTAGTCTACAAGCCATGTGTAGAAGTGACATGTCACTTTCATAATGAGGCAGTAAAAAGCCCTGCATAATTGTGGAGACCATGTGTGGAAATGGTAAGAAACAAAAAGAGATCACTGAGCCACTGCCCTGAGGACAGCTGCCCAAGACAGCTAATGCCTAATGTTCACTGGATATGTCCTGTGAGCAAGAAACAAACCTGTATTGTGTTGTCACTGGCATCTTGAGCTTAATTGGTTTTCATAGCATTAACCTAGCCTCTCTCGACTAGCTGTAGCAGAGATTGTGAGGCACCACCTAGACCTTGACTTCTAAGAAGTTTGCTCACTTCTTAAGTAACTGGCTGCAGGCTACTCACAGCTGAATACCTTTCTGGGAATTGCAGTAGCTATAAAAAGTTTCCTGACCCAAGGCTCAGTCTCTACAGAGCATCTTGCGTTCGATGACTGGTAGATGAGGCAGCATAAAGACTCAACACCGCTGCCTCAACAGGGAACAGCTTTGAAGAAGGAGCATCAGAACTGCCTGTAGCAACTGCATTTAAATTCAACTCCTCTTTCTGCCAGCTCCTGTTTCTCTCACTCCCTTACAGATGTTGATCCCAAGGGTATGCCCCATCAAATCTTTGGACGTATTTATCTGTCTCACAGCCTGTTTCCCAGGGAAAAGAACTAAGATATTAATACGGAGTTGTTTCAAATTCCAATAATAATGAAAAACTTATAGAATGAAGGTGACAGGGCTGTAGTTTGAGGTCCAGGAGAATCTTTTATCTATCTACTTTAAACAGCATACACACAAAGATTCAGGAGACCTTGTTTCTGCTAGTAGTTACTCTGCAAGTAAGGTGCTGTGACTTGGTTTTGTTTGCCAAATAGGGATAGTAGCACATGCTCTAATGACAGCAAAGAGCTATCATGCAGGTCAAATGTGAAAGTGTATAAAATATTTTAATGTGCTTTAAATAAGCTATGATCTGTACGGATTTAATCTCACTTCACCAGCACCCAGAATGCCCTTGTAATGCCATCGTTGACTTATTTTTCTCAGACTTTCCAATACATTGGAGGTCTCTCAGGACAGGAGGCATTCTGATACCTTTCAGTATTTACCTTAGCACCTACCATAATGTCTCATATAAAGTAGGAGTCTAGTGCATATTTATTGAATACTCCCTTTGGCATCTGTATACCCGGGAACATATACAGGAACTGTTATTTCAGAGAAGCTTTTCAATTCATGTTTGCAAAGAAAAGTGAGACAGAAGGGACGTTAAGAAGACTCAGTAGGCCAGCAGCAGTCCCATCTCGCATTTTCACTTTAATTTGTAGAGGACAGATTTAATTCCCTCATGGAGGTATATCAACATTGTGTTTTAATGAAACATGCTTGGAAAGGGAGAAAAAGTGAATCGATTCTAGCCCCAAAAGACAAAAATGTAATTTTGGCCCTAGGAGTGAAATTCAAGAAATGAAATAAATGGAGAGCAAATGTGAAACCAACAGGAAGCTTCGGGCCCGAGGCAGTTGGTGGAGAAAGTTGTGGAGGAAGGTTGCAGTCCGGAATCCATCTCATTTAGAGCAGCTCGGCCACTTCACCAAACATAACACACGGAGGCATTTCCTTCAGAGAGAGGTTTCTCTTGAAGTGGCGAACACTCGGAATCTTTTGAAGCAGTTAATACCCAGCTGTTCTGTATGCAAAATAGAATTATACTCCTGTGTTTGAGATTTTGTTTTTGTCATAGCCTGGCTGCATCTGCTGGAAGAGTTGTAGAGAGGTCACCATGATCCCAAGTGTGACATTAATAACGAGCGATGTTTTAAGCAAGCAAAAGCAATAAAAAGAAGGCAGAATATCTCCTCCAGTGGAGAAGAGGCCTACATCTTATTGTTTCCAGTGTTGTATTCCAATGGAGCATGACACCACGGAACACTGTTAATAAGTTTTCCCCTAATCAGAACAGATTGTGCTGAGGGAAGGAAGGAGAAATGTGTTATTGTCGTTCAGTCAATTAAAGACTCATGTATTTGTTGGCAACAAATAGAAATAAGTGGTCACCGTTCTGTAACACATTTCAATGAAACTGCTTCATAATGACTATTACTATTCCAGGGATTATCTCACCAGATTCATTGTGATAAATCTTTACCAGTGACAGGAAATAGAATAGCATTACAAGATGTTGGAGAGCTTAACTCAGGCAGTTAAAATAAAAGGAGCATCATTTGCCCTCCTGAGATGCCCTTCAACCTAAGTGTTCTGAATACTTCACAGCCACCAAATTAGTCTAAACCACTTTGTAAGTGCTTTTATTTTACTTTACACGTACCAGTTAAATGGCTTGGTAGGAATCAGAAAAGTGTTTTAGACTTTTCACAGTGATCACTTCAGAGTGTACACAAATGGCAAATCACTATGCTGTACTCTGGGAATTGATACTGTATGTCAACTATACTTAAAAAAAAAAAAAAGACATAGAAAGAGAGCCAGGGGGAGAAAAGTGACCATATTAGTTATAACTTCCCCAGAGTGAACCCTCAGTCTAAGCCAAGAATTACATAGTGGAATTTTTTTTATACACATGGTCTAGAATGCATGCAAAGATTTAGTGAAGCATGTTTGTTAATGCTGGGAAATGGACAGTCGAAAAAGTCTAACTGATGGGGAACTAATTGGAAATAAAATAGCTAATTTTAATCAAACGTTTTAGTCTGCCTAAGTGGCAATGTTCACAATTACATGTTGAGGTAAAGAGCACTAGACGTTTTGCTTCATTACAAATCCTCCCCCATAGCCATTATTTTCTGTTTCATCCTGTTGACTGTGTAGTACCCATTGGTTTACACAAGTCTACTTTGCCACTTTTTTTTTTAAATAAATTAAAACATATAACATGCTGACGTATATTTTGGATTATCCTCAGTTTGATGGGATCTTGATGCGTGACACTGACGATTCAATGTCAACCAAATTAAGTTTCAGGTCCTGATGTAGTCTCAGTTAATGACAACTCCATTCTTACTTGCTCAGGCCAAAAAAGCCTGGTGTCATCTTTGAACTCATGCTGATGCTCATTCTTCACATTGGATCTGTCAGCAGTGCTTTCAAAAATGCGTGGAATAATTCAACCACTTCTCACCACTTCCACTACTATTCCCCTGGTCCAAGTACCATTATCCTGCCCATGCATCAATATTATACCTACTAGCTAGCATTCCTTCATTCCACCTCATCTCCCTTTAGTCTATTCTCAATCGAGCAGCCAGAGTGACACTGTGTAAACATAGCCAGATCATGTTTTTCCTTCATTCAGAGGTCCCCAGTGACGTCTTATCTCACTTTGTGTAAAAGCAAATGTTCGTACTCTGACCATGAAACCTTACGTGATTCAACCATGTGACCTACCATGCTGCCTTACTTTATGTGCTCCAGCCATACTGGGCTCCTTGCTATGCCTCAAATATGCTGTTAGGCAGGTCTGTTTCAGGTCCTTCATACTTCATCTTCTTTATGCCTCAGATGCTTTTCCCCCCCAGATAACCATGGGGCTAATCCTTCATTTAAACAGTCTCTACTCAAAAGTCACTCTTTTGGTGACATATATACTAGGCAACATAACTAAAATTTTGGCATTCCTCTGAGCATGTAACATACAGAGACACACATTTATCCTCTTTCTCTGCTTTTGGTTTTTATTTCTAGTACTTTATTTCTAGCACTAGTATTACTAAATAATACATACTAAATTTTAAAAAATTACCTCGTTTATTTTCTTGCTTATTTTCTACTCCGTCGCCTAAAACCCAAACTCTTTGAGGGCAGAGATTTTTGCCTGTTTTTTTCAATGATGAATTGTCTGTGCTGGAAGAGTGCCTGGCCGAGATGGGTACCCCATAGTCACTGTGGAGTGAATGATCCTGAATGATCCCATTTGGAGTCCAATACATGGTTTTCTAGCTTCTTACACCAAGGTAAGTCCTATTTTACATGATGCCTTCTCACTCTTAGGGCTCATCACATATCCATAATTCTGACAAGCAACTGAATAAGAAAATTTTGTGGGAAAAGAAGTCATATCTTTTCACAAGCACAGAAGATGGAGGTCGACAACCTTTTCCTCGATAGTCAGTCATACATTTATGGAAGTGTTGAATTGTGATTTGACT
This sequence comes from Panthera onca, assembly GCF_046562875.1. NCBI lineage: Eukaryota > Metazoa > Chordata > Mammalia > Carnivora > Felidae > Panthera > Panthera onca. The sequence goes on from NC_138339.1 coordinate 79,673,183, forward strand.
AACTGGGGTCTTCTCTTTAGAATTTAATTTAGGTTTTGAATCAAACAAAACACACTATTGCTCTTGAGTATTTTTTCTGGGATTGAATAGTGAGTAAAATAAGATTTATTAGCAGAGTAAAAAATATGAAATATTTCTTGAATAATAACATATAGTATCACTTAACTTCTGAACAGATAGCTTGTAATAGCTGAAAGCTATTCAACTTGTAATAGCTGAAAACCATCTTAAACAATCTCATACTTGTATTTCAGGCATTGCTAAATTGCAATGTAAAAACTAGGAAAGTAGACTAAGTCTATGGCAGTAAGATAGGGTAGATCTTGTGATAATTATAGCTAGAATTATAGCATCTCATGTTTGGGAAAATATCACAAATTTGCCTTTCTGACAACATGCCTTTGTCATACTAAAATCTCTTTTTTGACATTGCTGCTGATGGCCTAGTGTATCCAAATACCCGGTGATGGGAAATTTATATACTTTGAGGCAGTTTATTTTATCTTTGGACAATTTTGTTGGAAAATGGCTTATATTGATTCAATGTGTTTCCTCGAAGTTTCCTTAGAATATATTCAATAAATACTGTTGACTGAATAAATGCATAATTAAATTGGTGGTATTAGTTTGTGAAGAAGGTGATGCAAGAATCAGGTAGCCTGACAATAAAATGTGATATTTCGTGACGTAGAAATGCGTCAGAAGGCCAAATATCTATACCGAGTAGATATAAAAACTCAAAAAAAACACAATAACTTGGAATTATTTCATGTAGAGACAAATAGCTCTTCTCCTTCTACTTAAAGGGGAATTTGATCACAGTTTAATAATTTATATTTATAGTAACAACTGTGTGTTGCCAAGTAAAGGTAATAACATTTCAAGTGTTCTTTTTTTTTTAGGTTTTAACATAGTTCATAAATGTCCCCACCTCATACATTTAAACTTATAAAACATGGTGATTAGTTTTTAAGTTTTCTGAAAAATGTAATAACATGTTAATAACTATTCTCCAAGAGTAGCAAATAAATAAGATGCTTTTTTGAGTTATGCAAATAATTCAGACTTCTAAAGACTAGAAGCAATTATATTCAAGTCAAAATTTTTTGATGGGATAGAAATAAGGATGTGATAATAATATTGTTTTAAATGTTATAAAGGAGAGAAAATTACTAGAAACGTGGACTGAATTTGAAGTATAAAGATATTCAACTGAAAAAGAAGAATATCCCCACGTCCTGAATTCATATGGTATTGTCAAGTCCAATGTTTGTGGTGATTAAATGGAACTCTGCTAAACTTTTGAAATTCTGCGTGTGCATTTTGGTGGCACCTACTGAAAGGTCATCCATGCTTTCCGACACTCCAGCTTTGATAAATATCTATATTGATATCGACTCATTTATCTCTATCTACTGACTGAGAGAGACCTACACATATGCACACACACATATGTGCACACGCACACACACACACACCCCACATACTGCAACATGGACTAACATCCATTTGCCATTTTAGATTTCTTTTTGCTTCTAAAATGAGAATATTTTACATTGATTGTAGTTGGGAGGTCTGGTTTCCTGTCTTCGAAATGGCACTATAGGATGGGCAAACATCAATTTCTTCATATGCTTAGAGGTTTTTTTTGTTTGTTTGTTTTGTTTTGTTTTTTAGTGATTAAATGATTGATTACTTGGATTCCAGTTAGCTTTCATAGTTTATAACATCACTTTTCTGAGTATTTTGATTTGGGACAATCCACCTGTGAGGTGTGAGGGCTGACCGAAGGGGTGGGGTGCTATAACTGTATGTGCTGAATGTCCTCCATCTGCTGCTCACACTGCAGCCCTCTCTGTCCTGCTGTGCCCCAGTCTCTGCAGTCACATCGATAGACTTCCTTGCTCTCTGACAGGTGGGAGGTATGAATCCTTTCTGCTCCCTACCTGCATGTCATTGCCACAGCCCGCCTGTGTGACCAAAGACCACAGCCCCTGTCAGTCAGCCTTCTCCAAATCACAGTAACTGCTCTCTCCTCTTGCTCCTGCAGGCCCACCCGGCCCACATTATTAGCCCTTTAGTACTACACTCCACTTGGGGATTCCCTTACTTTCTGACCATATATTTGCAAATATTTCCTTTATTAGAGTCATTACAAATTACTCCAGGCTGTGTGGCATCAGTTTCCTTCTGGGATCTTAATTGGTTGGGAATCCAAACCCTTGGAGCGTTGCAGCACAGAAGGACAGATATTGTGTTGCATGGGATGGATACTGGAATTACTGCCTCTCTGTCATCAGCCAGGAACTTCCTCTTCCAGCCCTGAAGGCACAGTGCACGACACACCTCACATTTCTGTGGGGCAGGCAAATGGACAACAGTGGCACATGAGACACAGACTGAAAGCAGAGGGAGAGAGAGAGTCTCTAACAAAATCACAAAGGGAGAAAGGAAAGCAGGTCTCAGGGAGCAAACAGGATTTTGTGGTGAGCACATAGTGAATTACTGCAGAAAGACTGTTACTCTCTAGAGTGAACCAGTCATAGATGGAGAGGCTGAAGATTTTTCACAAATAATTGTAAGTCCCTCGATACAAGAAGAAACAGGCAACACCAGGCCAACCTCTGCTTTAAGAAGCAAGATGCAAAGTTTCAGCAGAACGCAGCACCCTAAGAGGAAGAGAAACCCAGGCCAGAAGAAAGACCACATGTGGTAACACCTGACTGAGAGTCCTTAACAGTTGTTGGTGGAACAATAAAAAACAAACAAACAAACTAATGAAAGACTTCAACCTTAATACTAGACTCCTAACGTAAGCCATTTTGGTTTGTTACAATTACATTTGCTTTTGTTAAGTAGATATAGAGACAGATGCTGTTAGGTAGGTATATAGAGAGATAGATGCATAGGTAGATAGTAAAGAATTCCATAAGAATTCTAAAGCATATGTATGTTAAGACATTTTCATACAGCTCCAAATTAAAGAAGTCTGAAGTTAGTAAAACTTTCTGACTCTTGCAGTTAGGAGACCTGTGTTTGGAAAAGGTAAATAAAAATGTTTGTGTTCATTAAAAATAATATCTTGAGCACTGTTTATATTTCAAGAAGTGTGTGGATAACCAAAACTCATCTCTGTGTCTTCTCCTTATGTGTATGAAGAATGAAACACAGCACAACCCTCCAGTTACACCTGCTGTTCCTTCAGGCTGCCATGCTTTTTGATCACACTGAGCTGTAATTCACCCCACACCTCTGTCCTATCTTTTCTCAAAACACCATCTTGATGATTTGTGAGACAATGATGATTCTCTATAAAATTTCAATTCTTTCACTTTCTATTTTATTTTTTCTTAGAATTTATCACTATCTTAATAACTGTCATTCTCCCTCCATGTTCACTATAGAAAATAAACTCTATGAGGGATGTTGGTTCGTCTACTTTGCTTAGTATTTTAACTCCAGAATTTAGAAAAGTGCTTGGCACATAGTAGGAGTTTATGTATGTACTTTATTATTAATTATTATTATTATTATTATTTTGATAAAAGAGAGGAAAGAAGGAGGGCGAGAGAGAAAGAAGGAAGATAGGAAGAAAAGAAAGGGATTTGGGAGAGACACTTGGGAGAGAAGAATCACTTGTAAATTTGAAGAGAGATCAGGAAGGGCTTCGTGAAGATTGTACCTTCATTCTGAATCTGAAAAGATGAGTGGTTTGTTTTCAGGGGGAGTAGAAGGTGTTGGATAGAGAAGGGCAGTGACCCAAATAACATTTCAGTCACCTTGATTTCAATGTAGCTCAAAGTTACAAATGTTGAATTGAAAGCCTCACTTTATAGCAATTTCCCTATCTCTACATGTGTTCAAGCACATTCTGGATGAAAAGCACTGGGGGAGATTGAGAACAATAATTCTCAATTCAGATGAATTTTACCTCCTCCCCCTGCCCCACCCCGGGGGGAGATACTGCAATGTCTGGAGACATTTTTCAATGTTACTCTGGTTGAGGATGATACTGGCATCAGTGGGTAGAGGTCTGGGTACTGCTAAACATCCTGTAATGCAGAGGACAGTCCCCTCACAACATAGCTATCCAACACATGTCCACAGGGCCATGGGTGAGAAACGCTGGTTTAGAAGGAATTGGTGAGATTTAGACTAATCCCTAAAGTCTGCACCAACATATAGGATCTGAGATTTATTTTTAAGACTGACTTTTTAAAAACTAGTTTCATTTAGGATGTATAGAACAATTAAGTGCACCCTGGATTTGACTCAAAAAATTCTGAGCATCCCGTAAAGTTATGTGTTAATCTTTTTGTACATTATTGTTACAGAGTACTTTGGGCATAATATTCTTCTGGGCTACTTCTGGCCTGATTCTGGAATTTTTTGAAAAAAAAAAATAGCTACCCTGAAATTGCAATCCAATGGAGGTTCCTCAAGTTAATGGACAGAAACTTAAGTGACATTGCTATTATAATGAAAACATTATTTGGTCATCTTAATTTTCATTCCTCAGAAGCCTATATCCCAAGTGCTAAGACAGCACAATTTAACAAAGCCATCTCATATTTTAAAATAAACTTACATAAGAGAGCAAAATACTATGAGAGTTAAATTAAAAATTGATTTGCAACAAAAGAAATAGTTTTTCTTTGTTAATTTTTAAAAAATATTTTGTCTGTTTTGTTACCCCTGCTATGAAATTGAACACAGGGTGATGTTATAAAGATAAAACTTCTGGAATATACCATATTAACATTTAGAAGCTTTGTGAAGGAGAAAAAATGTCTCTTTAAAATCAGCCATTCCTTTTTGAGCTCTGCCACTTGCTGAGATGTATGGGGAAAAGATTCTCCTCATTATTTTTGAGTGGTATAGAGCTGGGAACATTGTTGGGAACATACATCTCAGTACTGCACAGACCCAATCCCCGATATGACAGCTCTCTTAAATGAAATACAACCTGCACTGCACTTCATCTCCCAGTCTCGTATTCCTCATTCACATCTACTGTGATGTTTATTTATATAAAGATGAATTCTGGGATCCTGATCCATTTTCCTGACACCAGTTCAGACATGCCTGAGACCAGTCATTACCATCCAGATTTCAGCACTAACTGCTGAGAGGCAGATTCCCAATATGCAGTCTGCCTGAAGTGTTTTGGCTGCGTCCAGTGGACTTTAAACTGGACAATTTGGTTTAATATCTATAATATAAATGTAGCAAAGCTGATGGCAGCAAGTCTGGAGACTCTGAAATGAGAAACATCCTAAACACAACCCAAAGCATCTCTTCTCAGGCATGATCTCTTCTCTGTTCCTGTTTATACCTTCCCGAACTGACCAATTTCGTGAATTGATTCATACATCATTTTCTTCTGTTTTTCCTTTTTTTTAAAAAGATAACCCAGAAGGAAATTTTTGGATAAATTATTGTAGAAAACTTGGTACGAAACAGATCATCAGGGGCGCCTGGGTGGCTTGGTCGGTTAAGCGTCCGACTTCGGCTCAGGTCATGATCTCACAGTCTGTGAGTTCGAGCCCCGCGTCGGGCTCTGTGCTGACAGCTCAGAGCCTGGAGCCTGTTTCAGATTCTGTGTCTCCCTCTCTCTCTGACCCTCCCCTGTTCATGCTCTGTCTCTCTCTGTCTCAAAAATAAATAAACGTTAAAAAAAAAAAAAAGAAACAGATCATCAGTGCATTCAGTTGTAGAATTCTAAATATGGTTATGAAATTATCTCACTATCTCAAATTGTAGTGAACAATGTGCTTGAGGGAACACTGCACTTCACCTTAAGCTTTTTATTTTTATTTTTTGCATTTCTGACATTAACAGATGTTATTTTCTAGAGCAGTTTCAAGTTTACTGATCAACTGGACAATAAGCATAGAGATGTCCCATATTACTCCCACTCTGCTGGTTCATACATACCTTGTTTCCCTTATTTCCAACATCTTGCGGTAGTGTAGTACATTTGTAATAATTGAAAAGTCAATATTTACAGATTGTTATTAACTGAAGTTTAGTTTTCCAGGAGTTCACTCTTTGTGCTATATATCCTCTGAGTCTGACAAATGCATAATATCCTGTATCTACCATTACAGTATCATGCAGAATAGTTTCACTGTCCTAAAAATACCATGTGTCCTACCTATTCATTCTTCCTTCCACCCCTGCGCTCCTGGCAACTGCTGATCTTTTTATTATCTCTATAGTTTTGCCTTTTTCAGAAGAGCATATAGCTGGGCTCATGCAGTATGTACCCTTTTCAGATTTACGTCTTTCACATGGTAATTTGTGTTTTCATGGCTTGACAACTCTTTTTTTTTATCATCAAATAATTCCATTGTGTGCATGTACCACAGTTTATCTTTTTTTAATGTTTATTTTTTTTTTCTTATTTTTTTTTTTTTTTTTTTAATTTTTTTTTCCAACGTTTTTTATTTATTTTTGGGACAGAGAGAGACAGAGCATGAACGGGGGAGGGGCAGAGAGAGAGAGGGAGACACAGAATCGGAAACAGGCTCCAGGCTCCGAGCCATCAGCCCAGCGCCTGACGCGGGGCTCAGAGCCTGACGCGGGGCTCGAACTCACGGACCGTGAGATCGTGACCTGGCTGAAGTCGGACGCTTAACCGACTGCGCCACCCAGGCGCCCCTTAATGTTTATTTTTAAGAGAGAGACAGAGAGAGTGTGAGTGGGGAGGGACAGAGAGAGAGGGAGACACAGAGAGAGGGAGCCTCAGGCCGTAGGCTCTGAGCTGTCAGCACAGAGCCCACCGTGGGGCTGGAACCCAGGAGTGGTGAGATCATGACATGAACGCTTAATCAACTGAGCCACCCAGGCACCCTTACAAGGAAGTCCAATACAACTTTTTTATTTTTGCAAAATTTTTAGAAACCTAAAAAAACCATGGATGGCACAGAATAAAACAATCTGCCTTCAACAGTCTATGTCTGAAAAGGTTCAGTGGGGAAGAAAATACTGGATAATTTAAAGCACATTTGCTGACTTATACTGGCATTTAAGTAAAATCCCTTGTGCAAACCTTTGTGAAAATCACAAAAATAGTTAATTTTGTTCTGTATGGGAATCAGTTTTTATAAACAGGATTTTTTAGGGATCCAAGAGGTATCACCACTCAGCCAACTCATTGGCTTCTAAAACATAACTGAGTTCTGCTTGCTTCTCTAATGTTTGATGCTTCTTCCTGTGGTCAAACCTTTCTTCACTTTTTCAAATCCTTCAAACAGAAAACTAAGGGCCTAAACACTGTAGTAAGTAATTAGGAGTTAAGATCTGTACCAGGTGCTTGAAAGATTAGTTTAATATTGATGTTCTGTGTCGGAACTGGGGCTAGAAAGCAGCAGAATGAACTGAATGGAAATGTTTGCCGTTGGTGCTGAGTCAGTGGCCCGAGACTTTACAAGCCAGGTGGTTGTTTCCATGTGGACTGCCACTGGATACATGAGAGGGAGGGCACAACATCAGGGGCGTTGTGACTTAAAAATTGAAAGCAACTATCAGTAACAACTGGCTGAAAGTTTTAACTCACCACAGCTGTAATTTAGTCCCTGTAATCCCCCCTTCTTTTTTTTTTTTTTTTTTAGCTCCAAATAGTTGCATTTTTTTTTTGGCCTAATTATTACAAGAAACCTTTTAGTGATCATGCTTTTAAAAATTCCTGGGGTTAACAGTCAATGCCATAGATATTACCTAATCTTTTCTGCACAGTTTCCATTTGCATGGCTCGGAGCTGCCTTCTCCCATTTCTGATATCATGAGATAGCCGCTGCCTACATGAATACCTCTTACTAACACATCTGACCTACATAAAGAAAATCATAATAATTGACAGTCATAACATAAAAATTGAGTTAATAGCAAAACATACCACGGTGCTGAATAGGAGGACTTAACATTATAAATAGATTAATTCATCATCATTTGATATAAGTGATTTTTTTATTGTATTTAGAATTTAATCTATAGAGTGAGGGTATGTGTGTGTGTGTGGGGGGCTTATGTGCATATGTGTTTGGAGGGTACGACCTTGAGAGATGGATTAAAAGTTTATTTTAAAAATGGAAAATGGGGGAGCCTGGGTGGCTCACTCGATTAAGCGTCTGACTTTTGACTGGCTCAGGTCATGATCTCACAGTTTGAGTTTGAGCCCTGTATCAGGCTCTGCACTACTTAGGATTCTCTTTCTACCTCTCTCTCTCTCTCTGCCCCTTCTCTGCTTGTGTGTGCTCTCTCTCGTAAAATAAATAAACATAAAAAAAAAGAAAAATAATGGAAGAGGACTTGTCCTATAAAATGTTTCTCATTCTCTAAAATCTATCTTAATTGGTAATTTGTTTGAAATAAAATAAATAAATCATTTATATGCCTGTCTAACTCATTACACACACACACAACACACACACACACACACACACACACACACACACAAGCCAAATGAATGAAAGATCTAAACTTAAAATAATGGAGACTCTTTTATAGTAGTCCTCTTTATCCATGAAGGATGCAGCCTAAAACCCCCAGTGGATGTCTGAAACTGCAGACATTACTGAGCCTTATATATACACTATGTTTTTTCCTCTACACACATACCCAGGACAAGGTAAATTTATAAATTGGGAACAGTAGGAGATTAACAATAACTAGTAATAACATAGAAAAATTATAATGATATACTAAAATAAAAGTTATACAAATGTGGTTTTTCTTTCTCTTTCAAAATATTTCATTGTACTGTACTCACCCTTCTTTCTTATTGTGATGATGTGAGATGATAGAATTCCCATGTGATGAGATGAAGCAAGGTGAATGACCTAGCATTAGGTTAATATTAACCTTTTGATGATAGGTCAGAAGGAGGATTATCTGCTTCCAGACTGTGGTTGACTGGTTGCCTATGGGTGCCTGAAACTGAGGAAAGCAAAACCATGGATAAGGGTGGGGCTTGGGGGTGCTGCATACCTTTTATTAAGGAAGAACTTCTTAAGCAAGATATAAAACCACAAAGCTCAGAAAATCTATATGCTTAGGGACACTGGATTAAATTTTTTTTTTCTGAATGATAAATACACCTCACATCAATTTAAATGACAAAGAACAGACTCAGAAAATATTCAAACATCTTTAGCAAGTCATCTTTTAGCCCATAATATATAAACAGTGCCTATAAAACAATAATAGCCCATTAGAAAGAAGATGTAAAATTTGAACAGGCAATTCATAGAAAACATAAAAAGCTGTTCAACATATAATATTAAATTTCATTGTGAGAAGAGAACCAGCCAAACAAATCAACTTATACTCAAAACAAAGCAAAACTCTTTCCTATCAGTTTTAGTATAAATTGTAAACATTGATAATATCTAGTTGTAAGTATGGAGGAAGTAGAGGTACTTTCACCTACTCCTGCTGGCTGAGGACAATAAGGAAAAACCCATGAAAATTTTAAAATGCACAAACCCTTTGACACAGCAATTTGTTTTTGGTTTTGGACTTGATCTTTGGGTAATATGTAACTATGCACAAAGATTATCAGTCTATAAAAACACAAAATTTTAACAGCAAAATTTAGAACCAAGAAAAAATAGAGTATTTACACATAATATATAATATAATATATCTGTTAAATGAGACACATTTTTCCATGAAAATGTGTTTAGGATATTTTTGTTAAAGAATTTAAAATACAAATATCGGATAAAATATGATCAGTTTTTGTAAAGTATACATGAATATACTATTTATTAATGTATATGTATACATACATACACATGCACACGCATATCTTTTATTAAAAAACAACATTCAGCTAAGCAAATTTGAAGATCAAATTGGCTTTATTCAATGATTCATGAATCAGGAAGCATCCCATCTAGCAAAGAAAAAGGAGTTCCAAGGAACGGTGCAAAATGGAATGTTTCTATAGACAGAAGAGAGGAGGGGCAAGGAAAAAGTAGATTACCTCATCTTTCTTTGGGGGATGGAAAGAGTCTATCAGATGGATTACTTCATTACCACAGCTAAGAAATTCCAGACTGACTGGTTACGATTACATCCCTGGGAGATGTTGAAACTGCTATCACATTAGGTATTAAGTCTTGGTTTGCTGAAGGGGGCTGAGCATAAGTGACTCCATTTTGGTCCTGTTGTTTCTTTTTTAACACTTTACAAGAAAGAAATATAAAGTCCAGAAAGCTAAGAAACAAATGTTAATAATCATAACTTCGGGGGATGGGATTGGGGTAGGAGTGGGACTTTCACTTCCAGAATGTTTTCCTTAAAAAAGAATATGGGTTAAGTGTGAATTTTATTCTCATTTTGTTTTCTGTTTTGTTTTCATTCCATTTTTCTGTTTTTTTAAAAAGCTAAAAATATATATTTGAAACATTAATAATGAAAATAACACATAAATCAATAGCATAATTTGGAAAATATCCTAAATTTTACATTTAAAGATGGAAGAAAATGAAGGTGTACACCACAGCTTAATCTTAATGTTTAAATTACATGTCTAGATCTTCAAATAGTTCCTTTAAAAGTTGCTCAAATGTTAATTCTAGGGAAATTACTTAGGAAATTGTATAGGAGAACCACAGTAATGGACACTGTATTCAAAGAAATGGTCCAAAAGGGGCCCACATTCACATCTCAGCAGTTTTCCCTCACCCTTTCTCAATATTCTAAAACTTGTCCTGCTTCCCCAGGAAATGAAATTCGTAATGATCAAGTATAAAATGATGTTAATATTTTGGTAATTTAAAGAGAGCAGGGTGAACACAGAATTGCTGAGAATTTGCAGCACTAATCTTGGCCAGAACACTTGTGAGAGTCTGGTCTCCATTCGGTCTGATACAAAGAAGGTCTGTAGAAGCGCTCAGTTGGAGCAAACAGGAATGTGGTGTCTCTGTGATTTCCTGTCCCTCCCCCCACTTTTTTTTTCCACAGAGATAGGTCCTTTGGTGAAAAGACATCTGTGCTTTCTTCTTTCTATTCAAGACTGAATGTCATGATTTAGGACACACAAATGTAATTTCAACTTTGACTGCCTGCTGGTTTATTTCATGCACCTGCTTTTGGAGGAAGGAGAGACAGGATTTTAAGAGGATATTTTGAGGCCAGAGCTGACATTTGACCTGATATATCCTACAGGGACATGGAAAACAAAAGCACTTATTCATAATGTGTGATTTAAACAACCAAGAAACACATTTACAATTATATTTACATATCAACACATAGTCTTATTTCTTTCCTTGTTATTTTTTACTTAAGTCATAAAATGACAGGATAGAGATCTCTCTTTTTGTATTTATAAACCTGTATCAGATCCTATATTGGTTCATAAGTTAAACTGTATTTATTGGTTTCAGATTTTTTGATGCTCCGATGTGATATGCATTTTTAAGTTTTTTGATTTATAAACTGTCTATATATATTTGCATAGATAATTTCCAATATCTGTAAATTTAATTGTTTCTAACTAAAATATCTATTATTAAAAATGTTCTTTCATATCTGAGTATTAAGAAATTATAAAGATAGAATTGTTATAAAGAGTCATCTTTAGCAGTTTTGCTAAAAGTCTGGCAGCTAATAAATTGAGGACAGACAATCCATGGTCCTTAAATTGTTTTCTGTAATGAATGGTTATTCAGTTCAAGTTAATTTGCCAAGTGCTTAATTTAAGGAAATAAAGATCAGAATAAAAAAAATGAACAAAAAAGCAAACAAAGTAGATGTTTAAAAAAAGGATTAATTAACCACTGCTTCTTTTATGCTCATCAAAAGGCATGGATTTCTCCACCTTCAAGATGCCTTGAATGAAGGGAATCTGACTTTACTACCATGAACAAAAGCTGCCTAGAATAACTAATTTCTTGAACACTATAAATTATAGAAGCAAAGCATGAAAGAAAAAGTGGGAAATACCCAGACTGTAAATACAAGAGCAGTGCTGTGCTTTATAGCGACACCATGTATTTGCTGCAATTGATGAACAGCAGATGTCCTGAGACCTATGAGAACATCTGCAATATTCACTGGAAGCTGAGAAAATAATCTGATTAATTTCCTTTTTTTGTGTGTGTGTGTGTGTTCTATACTTTCCTTATGTATTATTTTTCAACCAAGCTGTCTTTATTTCCATCATTCCTGTATGGAATGTGGTAAAATAAGAAGTGTTGCAGTCCTAGAATACTGTTTCAGATGGATAGGTCAGGTGATTTGTATTTTTCCTTTAGTTATGCTACCACCATAGATACTGAACCTGTCTTCTAATCTGACTGTTTTCTACACTTGTTTACTAAGATGGTAAGATTCCTGACAGGAAATCAAACATGAGTCATTGATAGAATACTTCTGACAAAATGTTTTCTTCCTGGGATGGGGTCATATTTGGTGGCAATTTAACAATGTAGAAAGCAGAAGCCCATGTCCAGTGTGCTTCTCCTGTGGCCTTCAACTGCTTGAGCAATCAACTTGAGTTAGCTGTGTGAGCACACACCAAGCCTCTCAGGAAGGTCCTTTCCACTTTTCCGTTTTGTAAAGGTCAGTGTACTTCTGCTTCTCAGAAAAGTTAATGTGTCAGATTAAGTGGTAGATTTTCTGGGAATCTGTATAATGAAGGCATTTACCCTGAGAGGAACTGACCATATTATGGTATACATAGCTGCAACTAGGGGGAGAAAAAAAAAAAGGCAAAAAAAAAAAAAACCTCTTCAAAGAAGAATGCTTTTGTCTCATGCTGAGATGGAAGAGTAAAGTAAAAATCCACAGAAATACACAGAATTAAGTCCTGTCCTATTTTGTTCTATTTTTTTTTGGCCAAGGGTTCTCTACTTGTGTGTGGTTACAGTAAAAAGTGACCTTACCTCTGGGAACGTCCATTTTCTTTGATTTAGAACTACTCTTATGCCTTTATTTAGTCTATACTATTCATCTTCAGTCTAAAAAGGGATTTGCCAGCACTGCACTTAAGCTTTTTCTCTTCAGGTTCAGTCTCTCCTATTTCTCTCTTCTGATTCATCCTCTTAACTTTTCAATGACAATGACTAAATTTAGCTTAAAAGGAGAACAAAGGAGTCAACTCTATAAGGTATAAAAACAACAAACAGACAAACAGACAAAAATAGCCATCTGCTCAAATGTCTTTGAGGGACTTTCTCTGATACCTAAAGGAGTTTAGTTGGCTGGAACCTTCAGGTCTCCACAGCCTTGAAACAGCTGGAGTTGTGCTACATATCTCCTGAAGGTTTGCCTGAATTACAGCTGGTTTAGCTATAGAAGTGAAATCTGATCACCTAACCCCTTCCAACAGAATGAAAAAAAGAGAAATACTCCCACAGATATTCAAATCAAAAGAAGCAACCCAGGGTGAGTGTACTGAAGAGGAAAGAGTTTGCTAAGGCTTTTCTGTTGAAGTTCACAGTAGAGAGTGGACAGAGACAAGTACAAAACCATTTTATTTATGGACAAAACCCCACCTGTAGCCAAAGAAAAAGATTTACTCAGAAGAGAAGGAGAGGCTGTGGCTTCTCCTGTGAAAAGCTGAGGAGGAGAAGTTGAGCCACAGTTGACAAAATGAAAGTTTCTATCAGGTCAAAATGAGATTAAGGCTCTGATTTGTTCTGCATCAAAGTATTTCATCCATCTAACCTTGTGTTGGAAGGATTCTGCACTTAAAATGTTCCAAGTTAGTTAACCTGCAACTGTCACCAAAACATCAAAGTGTTGAACAAGAATACTTAGAAGAAGCTAAGGGAGAGAAGAAACTCTTAGAGATTACCTAAATTTGTAAAGAGGTCAAGCCTGTAAACAAAAGTCTGAACCAATAGCAGAAGCTAATCCCAAATAGTATTTACTTACTGTATTTGCAAATCACTGGGCTAGGGCTCTATTGGAACTAGGGTGAACAAGATGTAATTTCTCATCAGAGAACCCAGGGTCCAGTGAAGGAAACAGACATAAACACAAAGAGATAGAAAGGAGCCACTAAAAACTTTGAAGGATAGAGCTCAGAAGCAGGGTACAAATAAGGTCTACAAGTCCCACTTAACAGAAAACCTTTTCCTTCTTTCTCTCCCCACAGAACCAACTTTTGTGATGTTTACACTAGGGCTTCAGTGCCTCTTCACTACCACTGGACAGCAGATCTGGGTATTCCTTTCCTTGCCCTGTAAGATACCATGTAACATAACCGATTCTCTGATTAAATCATATAATGCATATTGAAGGACCACTGTGTGAAGACTATACTAATTTCAAGGCCTCAGTCTAAAGAAACTGCATACATAGTCTTTAAACTGAAGATTATTTTGATCTTTGAGAAATACAACATAGAATATGAAGAAAGTGCTTGAAAATATTACAAAGCATGAATAAGATTTCGATATTCGAGTGTGACATTGCAACCAATTTACCTGAGATTCATTTTTTTTAAATTTTTTAAAAAAATCGGTTCATTTTTGAGAGACAGAGAGAGACAGCATGAGTGGGTAAGGGGCAGAGAGAGGGGGGTACACAGAATCCAAAGCAGCCTCCAGGCTCCGAGCTGTCAGCACAGAGCCTGATGCGGGGCTTGAAGTCACGAACTGTGAGATCATGACCTGAGCTGAAGCCGGTTGCTCAACTGACTAAGCCACCCACTAAGCGCCCCGAGATTCATTTTAAAATATACATTATTGATCTGGGGTTATCAGTAAGTTCACACTTACTCTATACATACACACACAGATATGATTTTGCTGTACAAATTGCTATGGTAAAAAAAAAAACAAAAAACCTTTGCTTGTTTGTTTCCAAGTTTTTATTTAAATTCCAGTTAGTTAGCATAGAGTGTAATATTAATTTCAGGCATAGAATTAGTGATTCATCACTTATATACAACACCTGGTACTCACCACAAGTACCTTCCTTAATATCCATCACCTATTTAGCCCATTAAAAATGTGTAAAAACAGAAATTGCTACAGCCTTTCTTCCCTAGTCATTTAATTTTTGGTTGCATTAATCAATCAAATATGTAAATTTTTGATCATTTAAAACATTCCTGAATTGACACCTCACAGATGGACATAAAGAACTAAATGAAGTTGCTGAAATGTTTTGACATATCCTTGAAAAAGAGTATAAATATTATGATTGTTTTAAATTACACATGGAACATTTTGGTCATATAACTAGAGTAGATTCCTTTTAACTTTCTTAAATGTGCAAAGCTCCAAGCATGCCACATATAATCTTTTTTCCATTATATAATCTCCCTAGAAATACTTCTGAATGTATGCGTGTTTCACCTTGAGGAGTAGGGTTGCAATGACACTACTGATTTTTGCGTATGAATTAAATAGAATTGTTTTATGAAAAGGCAATGTTGAAGGAACACAGATCCAGGTCAGCATTTTCTGACTCTAAGTTTGGGTTCTGACCACAGCCTAGTTTAAGGAGACAGACCTGTCTCTCCAACTGTGTCCTGTCACATATGTGAAATGTCTATTTGTCTTTAAATATGGGCATGAGTGGTAGAGAAAGAAACAATTAATTCATGGAATCCTAGAATTAGAAACACTGAGTCTCCATCACTGTGGCCCTCAGGAAGGGATCTGGACACAGTGACAAAGCCAGGGAAATGAAGTTACTAAATGGGACTTAGAGTGCTATAGGAAATTCTTTAGACATGTCAGACACCAGCCTATACTTAGATAATATTAATTGAAATGGCACGATGAACCCTTTCACCTGGGTTCATGTTTGTACATCCCTACCATTCCAATGATGAGAAGAGACAGAAAAAAAGGGGTGGCAAACCCCAAGAAAGTCTGTTGAGTATGTGAAAGAGCAGCCATCCTCCTAGGCTTACAGATCACAGAGACCGAGACATGGAATCCTAGCAGCTTTTCCTAGATTCTATTTTTATGTTTATTCTTTTCACAGTGTTTGTATTCAGTTATTTTCACCTGCAGTCTTATATTATCTAGTCAACACAATATTTTTCAAAGTTACCTAAGTCAGCTCTTTTCTTTACCACTTGTGTTACTGTGGATTTATAATGCACTTAATTGTCAGAGTCTACATTTTCTCCTGGGTTCCCCTGACATTGTAGCTCTTTTTTTTTTTTTTTTTTTTTTTTTTTTAAAAGCCTAAAAACAGTACAATTTCCTAACTATGGCATAAAATTCTCTGGGCATTGATGAAAGCACCAAGTCATAAATTCATGTCCACAGTACTGTATCAAATAGTTCCATCACTTCCAAAATTGCCTTGTACTACTCTTTGTGGTCATCCCCTCCTCCTGGACTTGACCTTGGCATCAATGATCTGCTTTCTGGCCCTATTATTTTGCATTTTCCCAGAATGCCATATTTTGGAATCATACAGTATGAAACTCTTAGTCTGGTTTCTTTCACTTAAAAACATTTTTAAGTTTCATGCATAATGCTGCGAGAATCCATCATTTTGTTTTTATTTTTTTTTCCTTCTTATTACTGAGTAGTATTCTATTGCATGGATGTAACAACAGTTGTTCATCCATTCCTGTGCTGAAGGATATTTGTGTTGTTTCCAACTTTTGGAGCTTATGAATGAAGCTGCTATGAACATAAAGTGTTCAAAAATATAATATCACAATTCATAAATTGTGAATTGTGTTCATAAATATAATATCACAATTCCTTAGGGTAAATGTTTAGGAGTAGGAAAGCTAGGTTATATGCTAAGTAGATGGTCTGTTTATATTTATATGTAATTGCTAAAACAGCTTCCAAGGTTGCCATAGTGTTTTGCATTCCCACCAAGTTGCTCTTTACTTTCACCACACTTGATGCTGCATTTTTCTTTTTAATTTTAGCCATTTTAATGTGTAGTGATGTCTCATTATTGTGTATGTTCCTAGTGACTAATGATTTTGATCATCTGTTCATATGATTATTTCTCATGTGTATAACTTCTTTGATGAAGTATTAGATTAAATGCCCCTTCTTTTTTAATTTAAAAAATTTATCAATTTTTTATATACCTTGTATACAAGCCTATTATCAGGTAAGTAATTTGCATATATTTCCTTCTAGGATATGACTTTTCTTTTTGTTGCTGAAACAGTATTTTTTATAAAGCAAAATATTTTAATTTTGATAATTTATCCAAGTCATAATGTTTTTTTTATTTTGAATCTTGCTTTTGAAATCATGTCTAAAACTACCGGCAAAACACAAATCACACAGATTTTCCAAATCTAGGATTTCCATTAATTCTATGACCCATTTTGTGTAAAGTGTGAGTTATGTGTCAAAATCCACTGTTTTGCATAGAGAAATTAAGTTGTATGAGCATTATTTGTTGGAAGACTATACTTTCTCTCTTGATTTGCCTTTGCATTTTTGTCAAAGTCATTTTACTATATTAAATGTATTTCTGGGCTTCATATTTTTGTTTCACTGATCTTTTTATCCTTTCATTGATACTACATCTTGAATACTGTAGCTTTGAGTAAGTCTTGAAAACAGTATGAGTCCTCCAACTTTGTTCATTTACTTTATAATCATGTAAGTTACCTTAGTTCCTTTGCCTTTCTGTACAAATTTTCAAATAAGCTTATGATTAAGAAAAGACAGTATTAGGATTTTAGTTTGTTAATTTGGTGAGTTACACTTTTCAATTTTCAAATGTTGAATAAGTTTGCATTACTAAGATGAATCTCATTTGGTCAAGATAGATTATCATTTGCATATACTACTATATTCTATTTGTTAATATTTTGTTGATGATTCTCATGTCTATGTTCATTAGAGATATTTTTTGGTAGTTTTCTTATCAAACCCTTGTCTGGTTTTAACATTAGAATTATGTTAGCCCAATAAAATCAGCTGGGAAATGTATTCCCTGCTATTTTCTGAATGGGATGGCATGAACTTGGTATTATTTCTTCCTTGACTATTTGGCAGAATTTACCAATAAAATCACTTGGGCATGGAATTCCTTTTTGGAGAAGAATCAATTTCTTTACTCAATAAAGGACTATTCCAGCTATCTATTTCTCCTGAGTAAGTTTTGGTAGTCTGTGTTTTCTGAGGAATCAGTTAGTTTTATCTAAATTTTAGAATTTATGGGCATAGAATTGTTCATGGTATTTCTGTATTACCTTGATGATATCTTTGATGTTAACAGTCACATCCACTTAGCATTCCTGATATTGGCAGTTACATTTTTCTGTTTTTTTTTTAAATTGTTGTCATTGCCCAGAGGTTTATCAATTTTATCTTTTCAAATAACCAGTTTTTGGCTTCACAGTTTTTCACTTCTCACTCTTCTATTTTCAAATTCAGTGATTTCGACTCATTATTATTTCCTTTCTTCTGTTTGCTTTAAGTTTACTTTACTTTTCTTCTAGTTTCTTAAGGTAGGAAGTAGATCACTGCTTTGAGTCCTTTCCTATTTTTTAATATGAATATTTAATGCTATAAATTTTCCTGTAAGCACTGCTTTTGTGGCAAATCTCATTTTGATATGTTGAATTTTCATACTCATTCGTTTCAAATTATTTCTCAATTTTCCTTGAGATTTCTTTTTTGGTTCATAGATTATTTGAACTTGTGTTGTTCAATTATCAAAATTTTAGAGATACCCCAAAATTTTTGTTATTGATTTCTATATTAATTCCATTATGATCGGAAAACATACTACATATGGCTTCTGTTTGAGTTAACAGTTGAACTGTGTTTGCCGCTGCTGTGGTTACCCTCAATATGTGCCATGGGCTTCAAATTCTTGCAGTCATACTTTGTGTTTGGTGTAGGAGTTTGTATGCCAGAACAGAATCTCATCTGTATGCTATACTTCAGGTTGCCTCTTAAAGATTCTCCTCAAAAAATATCCCTTTGCAATGCTTGTGGTCCACATCTGTCCACTCCCTGAAATATTCTGCTCTTACTTTTAATTTGTAATTCAAAGTGTGTTACTTGGCTAGTGGAAATTCTCTGCTGTTTTGATGAAGTCTCTGTCTTAGGCAGACTCTAAATCCTGAGTCTCAGGGGTAGAATCTTCTAGTTCCTTCTCACTCCGTCTTCTCAGTTCTGAGTCTAGTGCCTAGTTCTGTTCCTTGCCCAGGAGTAGGTGTTTTCCCCCCTCAATTCCCTTCTTCAGGCTGCCCTCATCTTTCCCCAGTGTTCTAATGGCAAGAATTACTTTCCAATCATTCAAGGCTGTTCTTCCCCTCCTCTGAGTCCACAGGTTCCACAATAACACATTCTTAAGTCTCTTTTGGATCTTTTCTATGAGCATCTTTTGTGTTCATGAAAGAACGTCTACAAGCATGTGCTACCTCCTCCACTTTTTATCTCTGCTGGACTTCACAGTGTCCCACCAACTTACACTCTGCTTTCATCAGTTATCACCAGTGTCTGTCTAAGGGGGGAGGGGGTGGTGTTTCATCTATGGAAGTGAGTGCTTCCTTTTCCTCTATCTTTGCAGGCACCAATCTCTTCTCAGATTTGAGGCCATTGGTTTGTTCTGTGAACTCAGGTTTCTGATGGGTGCAAAAATCATGAATTTGAAGTTAATCTGGCTCTTTTTCATTATAAAGATGGGTATAACACTTCTTGTAGCCACTATATCCTGGAAATCACCACTTAGTTTTTTGTTAAAGTATCTAAGATGAGGGAGTGAGAAAGAGAGACTTCCCTGAAAATGTGAAATAATTATAGGCTTCTCTTACTATGTAAAATATACTAGTTAAGAAAAGGAACAGTTCAAAGAAACAAGGCAATGAGTGTAGATTTCAAGAAAAGATAAGTGGGGCGCCTGGGTGGCTCAGCCGGTTGAGCATCCGACTTTGGCTCAGGTCATGATCTCACAGTCCGTGGGTTCAAGCCCCGCATCAGGCTCTGTGCTGACAGCTCAGACCCTGGACCCTGCTTGGGATTCTGTGTCTCCCTCTCTCTCTGCCCCTCCCCCGCTCACACTTTGTCTCACTCTGTTTCTCAAAAATAAATAAATGTAAAAAAAATTTTTGAAAAAAAAAAAAAAAAAAAAAAAAGAAAAGATAAGTAATAGAGTTTCGATGGCCTTTCACCTCCTTCCTTCATCTACCAGAAAACTCCACATCTAGCACCAAGGCTCAAAATTGCCCTTTCTTGCATCTCTATATGAGCCTTGCTCTTGGGGATATAACAAGAGACAAAGTAGAAGTAGTTGCCCTACAGGCCAATACTGTATGAAGTTAGGTTGGCCATTATTTAAAGATACCTTTCATCTGTTGTTAAAATTTAAAGTAGATATACACTTTTCTTCAATACAAGATTCCCTTAAATTTATTCTAGCAGCTACAGATTACAGCACTGATTTAGAAGACAAAAACACTAGTGTTCTTATTTTGTCCTTATAACTCCTGGTTGGGATCCGAATAAGTTATTTAACTACTTTGAATCTCTGCAATGAAATTCTGCAATGGAAGTAAAATTTCAGCTATGCATTGGAGTGGTGAGAATCTCGTGAGGCAATGTTTTTGAAAGCCATTTGACAAGTATGAAGGTCTATTCAAAGAAGTAATACAATTTCATCCTTACTCTATTGTCATTGATTCCTAAAGCTAAAAGTGAGGAGAACATTTAACGCCAAGCCTTGTGTGAGATCAGAGTATTTTCTCCTCTGGATATTTTTGGATAAGCACAGAAAATTTTTATACTCTTTCCCATTTTCTTCAAATCTTTGTTTGTTACTAGCAAACTGTTATGACTATAACTACTGAGTTATGCAAATAGTTATGCAAAGAGTTACCACTTTAATTAGTGCAAATATTTTCTGCTTTGTCTTCTGGCTACATACATTTTACTTTATTTGATATTTGTGTTGCTAAGTCTTTATCATCCACAAGTTTTTCAGCTATCTGTGTGGATGGGGCATGTCTTCAGCTCATGGACTTATCCATTTTGTACAACTGTACATTTCAGAAGTGATATTTTGTGTTCTTCAAATTGTTAACGATCTAAGGTCCTTGGCAATAGCAAATGAAAACTATGCCAGCTAAAGCTCAGGAAAACCTTATGAGCAATCAGGATGAGAAAAGGGTCCACAGGTGGACTCCCCAATGGAGTCAGAAGGAAATTCATGAACTTAGGCTGTTCTTAATCTTCTATCTACTAGTGCTTTGTTTTCTCTAAGTCTCTACTGTCTTTTAGTCTCTTGTCTGCTCCTCTCCATTCTTCTTTCAACTAGCCTCTGCAGCAAGGCTCTTATTTCCCTCACATTTGGGGGCTATACTCAGCTCTAACTTGCGTAATACTAACTGTGGCCCAAATTAACATAATTTCAGAATCTGAAGATAGAATAAAGTGTCTTATTTAAAAGGATGAATGAATGGTCTGGATGCTGACAAAATATTACAGAAACCTGAATAACCTTGTGTTCTGACTGTAAAGGAGAGCCCACCTGCTTCAACTTGCTTTTATTCATCACTACTTCAAACATTTCATTCCATTCCCTTGATGTATAGGAGAAAGCTAAAAATTCAACTCACCCTTGAAAATGACAATTACATTTTCTATTGTTCTGGGTTTTATGTAAGGAAAACTTTATTAAAAATCATATTTCATCTACAAAAATATGTTAAAGAGGTATAAGAACTATAAAAATAGAATGCTGCACTAGCTTTCTCCAGTCTGTTTATTAAAGATGATGCATATAGTGAAAATGAATTAAAAAACTTGATATTGATGACTGTGTTATCACCCCATTAACTAACTTCCATTTATTATTTTTCCTTTGGTAAGTCAGCATTATTTAATTTTTAATTGATTATTCATTCTTTTTCTTTTTCCTTTTTTTTTTTTTTTTTTTGTAAAGTAACTAAGTTTGTAGATACTATTATGATTACCTTACACTTTCTACATAGGTTCCAATTGTTTGGGAAGAGAAACAGAATCCCATACCATACCATGTTTTTAGAAGCTAAATAACTAATTATATATAACTAATCTTAACAGTAACCACTTCTATTTTTACTTATAAATAAATTTTCCAATATCTTTTAGGTATTTCATTTAATCCTCATTACTAATTTGTGAAATATGCTAACATTATAATTTTTGCTACTCAAGAAGAGTGACCAGGTTAGGACAATGGAAAGCCTTGCCCATGTTTCCACGTCCTCTGGTTGGGATGCACAGTCCTTTTATGTGTTTTCCATATAACAATGCTTCCTCCTTGGGGTTATCAGTTTAGATAAGTCAGTGTGTATTATAAGATTTATTGATACACAAAGATTTCTATATAGCACTATTTATGTTTGTTTTCGTGTGCAAATATATATGTATTAATTAATGAAAATAAATATAATAAAGTGAAAAATGTAACTTGCCTTCTTTTTTTTCTTGATTCCCTCCTTTAGATAGCCTCCTGATTTTGCAAATTATCATTTTGTCAAAGAATATTCTTTGCTTAAAGCCATTGGTGGTTCTTGTGTGCCAAACTCCTTTCCCAAAGTCAGATTGACCTACGGTATTAATAAAAAGTGTCACCTCCACCAGGCAACATAAAACTTTAAATATATGCTTTGTACTTCCAATCTTGCACAATAGTGAGTTGGGGTTACAGTGTGTTGAAAGAGGAGGCATCAGTGAAGGATAATTTCTGGATACTTATTTTGAATTCTCTTTCCCAGAACTCACGATCAGGATCAAAGAAGCAGTATACATTCTACTCTTTGTCAAATGCTATTAACATTGGTGAGCCCTAGGAATCACTTCTGGAAGATTGTGAAGATAAGAACAATATGGATGCACAACAAATCAAAGATCCTAGAGTCCTATCCTTAATAACAAGACTATCAGCCTCTTAAGTCCCATAAGACCGTAAGAACTGAAGCCATCTATAGTCATCAGCTTACTGTCTATAATAACATGACTTTATTGTTCCAGGAAATTTTTGCTCAGAAAGATAACATTGTAAATACCATATTGTTTATTTCACATAATTCCTGAAAATCCATCTATCTGAACAATAAATTATTCTTCAATAGTTTGTTAAACTGGAATCATCAAACTGCTTTTAACTCTTAAAGTTTCTTTTCAAACTCTCATATTTCCGTGTTTACTAATCTTAAACTACCATATCACAACCTTAACTTAGCTCCTATCAGGCCCTCGGCATTGAAAAACCTTTAAATAGCTCCTCTAAATCTACTGATTTCCCGATTTTGTCCTTTTCTCCAAAGATTCACCTAAGACTATCAAGACAGTGGTCTCTCTGACTGCAGTAAATAAACCTGGCATTGTTCCATGAACAAGGTATTTTTGTGGTCTCTTTAGGAAGTCATCAGCATATGTGACCACCAGCCAAGGGGCAGGTAAATGAAACTGATGAGCTCTTAATAGTTGATAGAGTGTGTGCTTTTCTCAGAGATAGTCCTTATGAAGATGCCTCTAGTGGAAATGAAATTAAAATGGACATTAAGATGCATTTTGAGGGCCTTTTCACCCCACTGTGTATGTTTTCAATCTTTTTCTATGTAAAAGCTTTTTCTTCATAGATTTCCAGAACCTGAAATACAAGTCTTTCACAGGCATGTATTATGCTTTTAATTTCTCCTCGGAACTCAAGTGATTGTTTTTTTTCCCCTTCTCTAAGAAATAGGAAAATGTTCAGATATGCAGTTGCCATGTTTACTGAATTTTTAAAAAGAAAATGATCACTGAAACATCTTGTGAATGGTAAAAATATAATCACCAAAGCAAGGATTATGTACACCCAACAGTCTTAGTACTAATCTGTAACTTAAAAATTTAAATATATGCATTTATTACACACATCTATATTGCAAATAGCAAATATTGAAATGAACATCAAATTTGTGTTACATAGCTGTCAATAGCGAACCAAATACCAAGCTGTTACTATTCAAAGAAGAGATTTATATATTTCCCTTTTTTGTCATTACTTACCCTTTCTCATTATTATACCCAAAGTGTAGTTTTAATTATGCAACAGCTGTTAGGAACATGTTACTCCTTTTGTTAAGGTTTACTCTATCTGAAATATGAAGACTGCATTTATCAACCTCCTTTAAACGGAAGTACAGGCCTAAGACATATCTGTGGAACATAAGGTTCTATGCCAACAAAATGTATGTTTCTTGATTTTAATGAAAATCACTGCTGCCTCCATGGTACACTCCTGTTCATTATGAAATAATTTTGAGAGCCTGTCTATTCTCAGAGAATTCTATCTCAGGAGTTCTTTTTAGCACTCCAGAGCCATTTTAAATAACAATGTGAAAATTCATTTTCAAATACAAGCTAAATGGGAACCTTAGAAATCAACCTATTGAACTAAAAAAAAAATGTGCTTTGGAAC
Source organism: Panthera onca (assembly GCF_046562875.1). Classification (NCBI taxonomy): domain Eukaryota; kingdom Metazoa; phylum Chordata; class Mammalia; order Carnivora; family Felidae; genus Panthera; species Panthera onca. The sequence goes on from NC_138339.1 coordinate 79,697,552, forward strand.
ACATTTTGCTATTTTACTAGCAAAGGGGTATTTTTATCCATAAAAGGATGTTTCCTAAGTGATATTAAGATTTATAGTTTTGATAAGAAATTTACAGTACTCTGACTTGTGGTAATAGCCATTGCCCTAACTAGAGACGCTGTCATTGGAGGTTCAAGTACCCGTAAAAACAGTAACAAAATTAAGCTTAATATCACATTAACTCATTTCTTTCATATTAGGTGAAATGTATTTCAATAGGACAGCAAATCAGGGAGTTTTTTTGTCGTCTCAATTTTTTTTTAACTTGATAACCCTGAAGGAGTTAACTAGCAAAAATATATTGTCCTAATTTTAAATTTTGTAAGAACTCTTCAATCTCTCTGACTCTCTCACACACACTCACACATACCAGTACTGCTCCTCCCAATATGACCAGCCTCTAGGTCATAATGATGTTTTGTTTGTTTATTTTGTTCTGTTTTATTGTGCTTAATAACATCAGTAACAAGTCATTCTCTTCATCTTGAAATTATTCTGCATGTTGTTTGCCTCACTCTTTCAGCTTCCTCAACAAAAGGAAAGTCTTAAAGGCTTTTCTTCTTATTCACTTATATTTACAGCAAAGATGTCCCTAGAAAACAGAGTTTGCCTGATGGCAGGGCAGATTAGGGAGCTGAATTTCCATACAGGCTGTGTGTGTGTGTGTGTGTGTGTGTGTGCAAGCACGTGTATATTTGTGTGTGTGTCTGTGTGTGTGAACACTTTGGACTCTGACTCCTGACAAAATCTTTCTCCTTTACTAAACTTTAGTCAGCCTCCTCTGAGTCTTCTTTTTGACTAGACCTTATCTTTGGGTCTTGATTTCAACAAAAATTTATTAACACATATGTTGCAAATACACATGGGAGTACTCAATGATGAGTAGCTCAAAGGGATGCTTTGAACTTGAGTTGATATAGCATCTTAGCAGAGAATAATAATTTTTTAGAGAAATGGCAAGAGAAAGGAAAAGAACTTTGAGCTCCTAAGGTGGCAAATTGTGGGAAGATAAATATACGGAGGAACTAATAAAAGATAAGGGCTGGTTAGTGAATTCTGCTATGTGCATTCCTCTGGTGTCACACCTGGGCTGATAACGTTCTAGAGTTGTGTCTAGGAATTAACTTCTGTCCTTTGTGGTGGAGAAGGGAAGGAGGACACCTTTATAAATGTATGTCCTGCTTTCAGCCAAACAGTGGAAGAGCAGAGAGCTTTTCTTGTATCTACTTCTTTTCAATTGCCTTCAGTTCAAAATGATTTTATGAGACACAGGCATACTTTGGTGTGGCATATTCTGCTGGCCTTCACCTCCACGGATCAATTTTAGAAGAATTCCCCTTAGTCAGTTTTTTTTTTTTTTTTTTTAACGTTTATTTATTTTTCAGACAGAGAGAGACACAGCATGAAAGGGGGAGGGGCAGAGAGAGAGGGAAACACAGAATCGGAAGCAGGCTCCAGCCTCTGAGCCATCAGCCCAGAGCCCGACGCGGGGCACGAACCCGCGGACCGCGAGATCGTGACCTGAGCCGAAGTCGGACGCTTAACCGACTGAGCCACCCAGGCGCCCCCCCCCTTAGTCAGTTTTAAGAGAATCCCTCACTCTTATTATCTGGTCAAATTTCTCATTCCCCGTGTGTGATATCTGACCACTCTGGCCTGCATTCAACAAGAATCTTATTAAATCTCTTTAGCAAGAACCCTCCTCACCTCGATGCCTCTTCTTAGGAATTTTTCATCCATTGTCTGTCCCCACCCCCCCATTCTGCTCAATGACTATAATTCCCCAGCTATCTTTGCTATATTTGAAGTTAGGCCAGTCTCTCTCTATTGCAATAGTCTTGACACCTATCACAATAGTTCTAAGTAAATTTTTCCTTTCCTCTTTAACCAATGTCAGAAAATTTTTTTCTTAGTATCCGCATCATCAACAATTCAGTCTAATTCTGGTCCCAGCAAAAGAAGTCAAATGGAACTGGAAATTTCACCTTATAGAATTTCCAGGGAGCAAACATCTTCTCACCACTGTTGTGCACCTTCCCTTTGGAGTTTGGAGAGTGATGTAGAAACACCAATACTGCATGTGTTTTCAATGTATTCAGAGCTATGGTTAATAAGAATGTGGAGGAGGGCAATGGATGCAGTGATTTCCCAACTTTCTCACTCCAGTGGTTTGAGCAGGTCTCCTACCACTCCTTTGTGGGAAGTCCCAGAGGTGTGACACATTGGGAAAGTGTTTGAATCACAGAATAAGAGCAAAAGAATATTTATGTCAAGGAAAGAGCCTGAAAGGGTTGATGATGAAGCAAAACTTCACCGGGAGTTGTGGAGACTGAAATTCATGAGACAAAGATGGAAGAGTCCTCTCACTGCTCTTCACAATATAATTTTTTACTGTTTCTTCATTCTTCCCTTTACTTTCTTCTTCCTTTTTCTTTCCTCCAGCTTTCCATTTATCCTCCATTAGAGATAGCAACCCATTGTGCCATTTATGTATGCTTCCATTTTTATGTCCCTCACAACTCCAATAAACGTTTAAGATGTGTAATTTCAATAATCTTCAACAGTCTGAGGTGTTATTACTATTACCTATTGTACATGTGAGGAATCTCAAGCATGCAGAGATTAAATGATTTGTTCATGGTCACATAGCTAGTAAGTGGCAAATCAAATTTGAAACTCAGCCCTCACTAAAACTTGTTCTTTGGTATTAACCAGTGCTTTTCAAGTCTTAATGTGCATCCTTAAATAACCTGGAGATCTTGCTAAAATGCACATCCAGGCTCAGGAGCTCTGGGTGGGGACCTGGAATTCTGCATTTGTAGGGGATGCTGATGCTGCTTTTCCCTAGGCGACACTTTGAAGGGCTTTGGTGGTCATTAATTTGAAGTTGTAAAGTTTTCACTGATAATATGCTTCATCATAATTTTGCCTCATTACTTTAGAATGTGTCTAAAATACCATAGACTGATTTATCCCCCAGATCCTTATTCTTCACTCAACCCAAAGGTTAGAGCCTTCTGCTATCAGTAGAACTGCTCCAATCAAATTCTCCCTCGAGGTTTTTCCTCAGAAATCTCAGATGTAGTACTTTTTGTTTTTAGTCCATCCATCAAATCTTTCATTCCACTTATCATTTTTTCTCCATATCCTCTGAACTCCTTTCAATTTATCTACATTTTTTGGGCACCTACCAGCACAAAGCTGAATGCTTTATTCCAGGTGTGGACCCATCATTCATATGGAAAATGCTATCACATCACGTCTCTCAGTCTTATGACACAAGTGATACAATCTCTTTCAGTATTGAGTACAAAAGAGTCCTGCATCGTTTTGTGACTGAGCTATATTGAAGATTTCTATCTAATTTGACATGGTAATTTACAGCCTCAAATATCTGTTCTTCTTCAAAAGAACTAATTTACATCTTTGAAGCTGGATGACACATTTTTTCCTATACCATGCGCATTTCATCATTTTTTTGTTACTGATGTTAGCACACCACCCTCCTGATTTTCTAATTTGGTTTGCTTATTGGTGGGGAGCTTCTTTCATGCCTTTTATAGTGTATGGACTGGTACCAAGGCAGAAATATACTTTTTATATTCCAAATACCTCTGGATTGAAATTATGAAGTTCTAGAGCTGGAATTTTCAATTAGTTAAGAGTAAGACAAAGTGTCATAGATTTTATTTTGGGAGGCACTGTAAGGCAAAACCAACAGGGGCTAAGGGCAGATTAGTTGGTTAATACATTTGAACTTCTGCATATTATAAAACTTCCATTTTTAAATTTTCTTTTGTGTTTGCTCCTGCTACCACTGTGCTTGTGGTACCATTGTGGTAGGGAGCCCTCCCTAAGGAAGGAAAAAAAAAAAAACCTCAAGGCAACCTGGCTATATGATTACGTGACAACATCCCTCAAGGCCGTGTAACACAAGACCACTTAATCAGACTACATGTTTGTGTGTTACCACATATGGGAGATGAGAGAAAGAAAGAAAGAAAGAAAGAAAGAAAGAAAGAAAGAAAGAAAGAAAGAAAGAGAAAAAGAAAAAAAAGAAAAAGAAAAAGTAAAAGAAAAAGATAAAGAAAAAAAAGAAAAAGTAAAAGAAAAAGAATACAAAAGTACACCACGTGGTGTTCAGGGTTCAGTTCGTCCCGACGAACCCAAGTGAGAAGCGCCAGAACAAATGAAGTTGTTTCCTGGAAAAAAAAAAAAAGCCTCGGTGTCATGACTCTCTGCGTGAGAATCTTGCTATACCCTTAGCTACCTAGAAATGTTTCTTTTGAAAAATTCCAATTCAGTCTTAGGTGAACCAGGAGGAAAAGGACTGATTCATGTGTAGGCCAGAAAACCTTAAGTGGAGAGTCTGTTCTGAGCATAAGATCTCCTTTTACTTACATTTACACGTATTTGAAAAAGAGTAGTACCTTTATATAAGAGGCTTGTGCTTATGCATTTTAGAGTTAAAGCTTGGTGCATTGTATTTTCAATGACAACCCCACTAAAGGGATAGTAAAGTCACTTACTAAGATAGCTGGAAAAGCCTGGAAAAACCTAGTTAAGTGTATGGGTGTACATGTGGACAAGCATGTGAGAGAGGATGTGTGAGCAGGCTAACATGGGAGGGAAGGGAGAGCAAAGGATGGAGAGATACCAAGGGAGGGGGAGGTAACTAAAATCAAATTTTAAATCTTTTCTTTCCCTGAGTTCTTCCTAATGAGAATTTTCTCTCACAAATGCTTCTTTGATTCCAAAGTTGTGAACATTTGTTACTTGAGCAAATATATAGAGAGGACCTCCTATGAGTCAGTGACTAGCTAGGTATCAAGTGGGGGAAAGGCTGAAAAACATGCTGTTCATGCCATGAGGAGCTCACAATTATTAGGTGAGGTAAATTTCTGAAGATCAATTAGTTCTTTTTTCTGTTGTAGTCCTAGTTTCCTTTTGTTACTTTGTACCAGGAAAACTCCATAGGAGGGAACAACTTCTTATTCTGGGAATAATAGGAAAGTCCTAGAAAAATTTATTGTACAGAGGTATTTGGGCAGGACCCTGCACACTAGGCTGGGATTTCTGTTGGATAATAGTTGGTGAACAAAATGTCATGGACTTTTGTTTTGAGAGACCTTGTAAGGCAAATTCCAAAACAGGGCTTAGCTCCTTGTAAGCTCAGGATAATAAATTTAAACTTGCATATGTTGTAAAATTTTATCAAGCATTTACATAACGAAGCAATATTTCCCTGGAGAATGTAGGAGAGAGCTGTATACATGAATACTGGTCCTCCCAAATAAATTAGTTCTTGAGGTCTGAAACTGAATCCTACTGCTTGGTTGCCTGAGTTATATTTATTTAAATACAGTTGTGCAAAGGGGAACACAAGGAATGCTTGCCAATGAACATAGGGCTGGAATAGGGGGACATGGACTCTATGTCAATTATTTATTCCTACTTTACTGTAGGACATTCTTTGGTTGCCACATAGAGCTTCCATCAGCATAAATTTAGTGCCTAAAATTCTGTGTTTCATGACATAGATTTGGGTGTCTATGCACCTTTAAGTGTCTCCAAACTCAGATAGTTGAGATATTTATATTTGATTTGATATCTGATATTTATTCTTTGTTTTACAGTGATTTATTTCAAATAGCAATCACGTGAAAGTATTAAAATGATAATCACAATAATAGCTAATATTTATTGAGTACTTACTATGTCAGGCACTATTCACTACATGACATTATACCATTTAATCCTCACAAAAACCTTGAATTAGAACTCTAAATTCATCTTATTGATGAGGAAACTAATACAAAGACAGGTTAAATTGTCTAAGGCTAGTTATGTTGCAGCTTAACAAAGGTTCTCATCTGCATATTTCTGACTCCAGAAACCGTATGTATAACTCAAACACTGTATTTTTATGTGTGTCCACTTACATGAACAGTTAGTTAACTCACTGCAGCAATAAGATGATGCTCAGTGAACTTACCCAATGAAAGTTCTACAGAAGAAACAAAAGATGGCTACTATGGAACACTTACAACTCAAGAGCATATAAGTTAGTAGTAAACACTTTTATGTCTATCATTTAAATGCAGTGCTATGCTAAGTGCTATAATAGAAGATAATAACATTAGCAAAGGTTACAGAGGAGAGATTAATTTTAACTAGAGGAGTCTGCAATGATTTTCAGATAAGATTTGAGCTGAAATGAGGTTTAGGGAATATTTAAAGCCCCAGCAGGTGATTATAGAGTTGGTGGGGCTGCTGGGGAGAAGCAACTGGCAAACATTCAAGCAAAGACAAACACTCCAGAGAATGAAAGATGCGTTTAGGAAATAGCAGGTGGACTGCTATCAACAAACTATAGGGAACTTAGAAGGAAGATGGGACACTGATGTGTGGGAAATGAAACCGGAAAGTTAAGCAGAAAACCAATTCTAGGCTGAATTATTTCAATTTTATCCAGTAGTAAACTGGAGGCATCAGAAGTTTTTGAACTGTCATGTGACAAGATCAGATCTAAGATTTAGAGAGACACGTAAGCACTAAATATGAATAGTGGGTGGGCAGAAGCAAGCAATCCAGTTAAATCATAGCAAAAATGAGTTACTGAACTACTATGACTACTTTTGACTATGACCTGGACTGACAGCATTTACACTCACTTGTGGTTGCTCTGACGTTAAGCTATAATGTATATTGTAAATTTCAAATATGTCTTTATGCTTAGGCAGAATTTGACTTATTTATTACCTAAAACAGTATCTATTTAGAACATTTGTTATTTTATTTAGGACTTAGGATGTTTCATAATATTAGCTGACACAAAATTTCTAATTTTCATATAATAACATTTACTCTTGATTTATCAGTCATTCCAAACATTAAAAAAATTTTTTTTATTTATTTTTGAGACAAGAGAGAGACAGAGCATGAACGGGGGAGGGTCAGAGACAGGGAGACATAGAATCTGAAGCAGGCTCCAGGCTCTGTGCTGACCCGATGCAGGGCTCGAACTCACAGAGTGTGAGATCATTACCTGAGCCGAAGTTGGATGCTTAACCGACTGAGCCACCCAGGCGCCCCTGTCATTCCAAACATTTTTTCAGAATATTACCGTTCTAACTATGGCATTTTTAAAACAATGTTATACCAAGCAAATCTTAATATAACCAGGATAGTTTAAAAGGAAAAAAAAGACAGGTCTGAAAGGAGGTTTAAAAAAATGAATGGAACAAAACTATATATTTTAAAATGTTGAGGAAGTAATTCTTTTTTGACAAAGAGATGGAATAGATGACTTACTGCGTCATTTTCAACTTTAGTTTCCATGAGTCTGTGATTCATACATAAGAGAAATTGTTTTAGCTCCTGACTGATGGTCTTTCCAATCCCTGTTTCCCTCTTGCCACCAAAAATAAGATTCCTCTAAGTATAAAAATGTTTCAAGCAGACTTTTTGACTCTGTAAGGCTCCAAGTGATAAATATTACACTCAACATTGCTGTTTGAGATGGTAAATCACCGAAAGTTGAATTTATAGAATTCTAGAGATATGTTTTGTTCAGCCACCCCCTATTTTATATCCAAGGCCAGAATTCTCTGATATGCTATTAGAAACAAAGTTCAAAGCATTATACAAAAATAATTTAGTGTATTGAAAGCACTCTTTTAAGCAAATTCTGTAGGTTTCAAATAAAATAATATTTTATTTCTACAACTACCCAGTTATCTGTTAACCACCTGTAGAATTAGTTAAGAAAACCCTCAGGACTGGCAATATGCTGTGGGCAATGTCAGACCAAATATTAAGAAAGGATGTTCCTGGCACAAAATGGTTAGATATTACATAAAGTGTGTATTCATGTATCTATGTTTATGAACACTCAACAGGGAGTAAGATACTTCTTATGCAGCCAACAATTAAAAAAAAAACCCACAAAAAATATGGTTATCTGAGATCAGGTGTCAATATCAGCTGAATGGTCCCAAAATTTGGTTTGAGACCAATAACATACAATAGGTAGAGCTGATATGAGACTCTAAGGGAACTTGAAAACATAAAAGGGGCAGAAGTGACCCAGTGTGGTAACACTGCCTGGCTCCCAGCAGAAGCAAATGAAAATCCTGTCAAGAAGGAAACAATCTCAATTTTTGTCAGTGTATTATTCATATAATAAAACTCATCACATATAAGCTTACAACTAAAGATCACCAGATACACACAGAACCAAATCACTATGAAATAGCCATCAAAACAATAAGCAATAAATTTAGATTCCCTAAGGGTTAAAAAACTGTAAAAATCAGACCTAAACTTTTAAATACCTAAGGTGGAAATGTTTACCAAAATAAAAATGAGATAATAAAAATATAAATTAATAAGAAACTACAGAAAAGTTAAGAAATCATTTGGTATCACTGTATCATTTAGGGTTCTTAGAGAAACAGAACAAATAGGATCTATCTATCTATCTATCCATCTATCTCCCCCCACACACATATCTTATATACCTATCTATCTAGATATATATAAATCTATATATGTCTTATATATATCTATATATAAATCTATACATACTACGTATCTTATATTTAATAATGGATATTATGATAGATATTATTCTATCTACCGTCACCTATTTTTTAAAATATTTTTTTAATGTTTATTTTATTTTTGGGAGACAGAGAGAGTGAGTATGAGCAGGGGAGGGGCAGAGAGAGAGGGAGACACAGAATCTGAAGCAGGCTCCAGGCTCCAAGCTGTCAGCACGGAGTCCAACATGGGGCTCAAACTCAGGAAACATGAGATCATGACATGAGCTGAAGTCGGACACTCAACCTACTGAGCCACCCAGGCGCCCCTATCATTTATCTATTAGTTGAATGCTCTAGCTATCTAAATTTATTTTAAAGAATTGGCTTATGTGCTTGTGGAGGACTACAAGTTTATAAATTATAGGGCAAGGTAGCAGACCATAAGTTAGGCAGGATTTCTATGATATATTCTTAATACAGAATCCCTTCTTCAAAAAATCTGGTTTTACTCCTAAAACCTTCAATTGATTAGGGGCAGCTAGGTGGCTTAGTCGGTTAAGCGTCCAACTTCAGCTCAAGTCATGATCTCATGGTCTGTGAGCTCGAGCCCTGCATCAGGCTCTGTGCTGACAGCTCGAGCCTGGAGCCTGCTTTGGATTCTCTGTCTCCCTCTCTGCTCCTCCCCTGCCTGCACTCTGTCTCTCACTTTCTCTCAAAAAATAAATAAACATTAAAAAATAATTAAAAAAAATAAAAAAGGACCTTCAATTGATAAAGTGAGGCCTAGCCACATTATCAAGAATAATCTGTTTTACATATAGTTAACTGATTGCAAATGTTAATTACATGTGCAAAATATTTTCATAGCAACACCTAGACTTAATTTTGATGAAACAACTGGTTGCTATAGCCTAGCCAAGTTTGATATGTAAAATTAAATATCACAACAAATAAAATAAACTTTTAAAAGGAAAAAAGTACAAATTATTGAAATTTTAAAAACTGGTGAAGAAGTGAGCAGAAAAATGGGCAGAATTAAATGGAAAATTATTATAGTGGGAAATATGTCTGAAGAAATTATGCAGATATACAAGGAAATGGAAATTGAAAGGATAGTTAAGAGACAAAGACAGAGAAAAAAAGTTCTAATATACGTCTAGATGGAAACCCAGTAAGGGATGATAAAATGAAAGGAGGAGGGTAATATTTGAAGAAAAAAATGACTGAAAATTTTCCATAAATAATAGAAGATACAAATGCCCAGATATTAGAAGCACAATGCATCAAACAGAAACCAAACCAAATACTACACACACCTTCTACTGTCAGCAAATATTGAGTGAGACCTCTATGGGAAAGCTACATTAGTTACACTAGTCACAACTAAAATCAACAGAGACAATGCAAAAAGCAACTATCTGAGGACTCAGGAGGGTCTAGGGGAAAATTTCTACCAATTCTATAGAATTTTTTACATTTCTTATTCCATCTCATTCTCCTGATATTAAAATAAAATCCCTTACAAGGAAAGAAACTACATACGAATAGCTCCCATAAACATAGATACAAATGTCTTACAACAAAATATTAGTAAATCAAATATAGCAGTATATAAAAGGAATAATACATTATGACCAAGTGTCATTTATAGCAGGAATGCAAGGTTAGTTCAATATTAAAAACTCAATCAGTATAATTCACCATATAAAGGTTAAAAACATAACCATATTAGTAGATACAGAAATGCATTTTACATAGTTCAACATTCTTTCATGATTAAAATTTCTTAGAAAGCTAGGAATCAACCACACTTCCTTAAGTTGATAAAGGGCATTATAGTATTCTGTGATTGTTGTCAGAAAATATTACAAAGTTAGTGGCTTGAAACAATGTATTTATATTAGTTTACTGTTCTGGTAATTTAGAAGTCCAAAATGTTTATCACCAGGCTAAAATCAAGGCTAAGCCCTGGAGGAGAATCCAATTTTTGTACCGAGCTTCCACAGGCTGCCTACAGTCCTTTGCTGATAGCCCCCTTCCATCTTCAAAGCTATCAATAGCCAATTATGTCTCATGTTGCTTCATTTTGATATGACTTTTGCCTTCCTCTTCCATATTTAAAGGACTTTTGTGATCACACTTGGCTGACCTGGTTAATTTAGAATAATCTCATTATTATTAAGATCAGTTGATTAGCAACACTAATTAAATCTGCAACGTTAATTTTCCCTTGCCATGTAACATAACTTATTCATAGGGACCTGGAAATAGGGCATGGGCAGATTTGGGGGACATTCTGCTGACTACAGCATATACAAAATCCCTACAGTAAACATTTTAAAACAATTTTTTTAATGTTTATTTATTTTTGAGAGAGAGAGAGAGAGAGAGAGAGAGAGACAGAGTGTGAGTGGGGGAGGGGCAGAGAGAGAGAGAGGGAGACACAGAATCTGAAGCAGGCTCCAGGCTCTGAGCTGTCAGCACAGAGCCCGACACAGGGCTCGAACTCACGAATGGTCAGATCATGACCTGAGCCAAAGTCAGATGCCCAACCGACTGAGCCACCCAGGTGCCCATACAGTACACATTTTAGTAGTATTCTAAATACTCTTCCTCTAACACTCTCAAGAAAAGTGCCTCTTCTTTGTGCTCCCTTAGCATCTCTACCCCAGCATTTAGTCTAATGTGTAATTTCTGTTTTTTTTGCTTGTCCTTCTAGACATGATACATTATTTAGTAGTGTATACCAGATCAGTGCCTGGAAAATAGAGTTCTTAATAAGCACAAGTTCTAAAAAGCAGCATCTACAAATGATGTATGACTTAAGAAAACTATCAGGATGGGTTGTTACTTGCATCCCTTTCCTTCCTCTGTAGAACTGGTGACTGTGTCTTCTTAAATAATAAAGGAAGGCTTAGTTTCCATGGTTCCTGTATCATTCAAGCACACAGAACATACTTATTTGGGTAGAAAAAACATAGAAAACATTGTTGCTATGGTGCTTTCTTTCTAACGGCGTCTTGCATGGTGCTAATAGGTAACCTGTTTAGAAATTCTAGATCAACATGAGAAGAGGGGAAAAATAGGTTGGGAGAGACAATATGATTCATTTAAAAAAGTGTAGGAGTACAGACATTGCATTATGTATAAAATTCACAAAATATTGTTTATATAAATAAGTTATTCCAGTAGCTTATATTTACTTAGCAATTGTGTGATTGTTTTCAAGAGAACTAAGTTTGGGAAAAAATATCACTGAATTTAATAAAAGTGGCTTGCATGTGTAAACCCAAACCATGGATATTGCATGGAGGTCACTTTGGAGAAACTTTTTAAACATTAGTTTGTTATTAGAATGAAAGCTCATATTTTGCAGATTTTATAATTATCATTTTATAATATTTAATACATAAAATGAATTTAGTGTATATGTAGGCTATGACGCAAACGTACAAAACAAAATCCCTAACCTCATCAGTCAACCTACAAAGAAAATCCCAACAGCTGTATCCATCTCTGGGCTCCTTCCCTATTCCATATCTCTATTCTCCTCCAGGAACATGTATTATGATTTTTTTTACAATAACCATATCACTCATAACTTTTTTCCTGAAATTTGTCTCCTATTTCTTGTTCTTGACTCATTGCTATGGCCAGTATGTGCACTAAAAAGTTAAAAAAAAAAAACAACAAAAAACTATGTTTTTTTCTAGATTTCTTTTCTTTTCTTTTAAATTTTCTTTCTAGATTTTAAAGAGACTTCTTCCAAAGTTTCATTATGCAGACTAATGCTAGCTATAGATTTTTCATATATTTCTTTTATTAGATTAAGAAATTTTCTGTTTTTACTAAGAATGCTTTTCTTAATAAAAATGTTGAATAATTAAATAATTTTGTGTGTATCTATTTATAGTGATCATGTGATTTTCTCTTTTAACATTATGAAATGGGTTATATTTATAGATTTTTTTCATGTTAAAAACTGTTATAATACTTTGATAGACTCATTTTGCATTTTTTAAAATATTCTTTTCTTTTAAAATCTTCCTTTGTCAACTCATCATCTCAGGGAAAGTAGAGTAAGACAGATCCTGACATTTTATTTGAAAGCTGCTTGATGTTATAACTTACCAAAATCATCTAAATATTGATGTTCCTCTTTAAAAATGAGAACTATCAACCTAAAGAGTGTGTTGAAGATTAAAACCTCAGAAGGCATTTAATTAATGTCCGATCTTTATTTTCTATCCAAAGGATTCCTCAAGTCTTATGCTCAAATGTCACTTGCTCCCTGACCTCTTCCCTGATCCTTCCAAATTAGTATAATCACTTCCTTTTCAAACTTAACATTTTGCAGGCTGAATTTTGTTGTACTTACATTATACCTACTATTATTATTTGTTTATTGATTTATCTCCCTAATAGAGTATATGTTCCACTTATTAAAACCAGGGACTGTGCCACTTTTATATCCATTGAATAGCTGCTAATAAGGTATTGTGGACTGAACTGTGACCTCCAAAATTCATATGTTGAAACATCTACTCCCCAGTACCTCAGAATGTGATTGTATTTGGAAGCAGATCTTTTAAAAAGGTAATTAAGTTAAAATGAGTTTCTTAGGGTGGGCTCTGATTCTACATGACTGCTGTTCTTATAAGAAAAGGAGATCAGGGGACACAGAGAAACACCAGGAATGTGTGCGTACAGAAGGAATGTCATGAGGCAGCCAGAGGGTTGTCGTCTGCAAGCCAAGGAGAGAGACCTCAGAGGAAACCAACCCTTCCAGCACCTTAATCTTAAGACTTCTAGATTCCAGACGATGAGAAAGTAAATTTCTCTTGCGTAAGCCATTCAGTCTGTGGTATTTTGTAATGGCAGTTCTAGAAAACTAATACCTAAGGTATATAATAAATATTTCTATATTTAATTGTATCAACTACTTGTATGATGAAGACTGCATAAGCGTAGAACACAGTCCTTACGCCATCCTAACCATATGCATATAATTACTGGCCATTTTCCATTGCTGGCTGGGGTTAGGGGATGTAGTATGAAGGATGAGGAGAGCACAAAGGAAGATCCTTCCCTTTATAAAGCTAAGAGTTATTGTAAGTGTTAGAGCTTCAAGGAGGAAGAGAAGCTGCTTTATCTCTTGCAGTAATTACTAATCAAGAATGTTTATATTTGTTAAACCTATATTTTAGAGGGAAAATTGGTAAACTGAAAAAAAATGATATCTGATCTGACTTCTCAAATAAAGGAAATCAGCAATCAAAAAAGAGTATACTCTTGAAGGCTAAGTTAATGAAAAATCATTTTAACTTTGTAGTGAGCAATTCATCTGAAGAGGAGCTTTTGAGGAATATGTGTGTGCATGTATATGTGCTGTGAGTAGGACATAGCAGTGGGATAGAAAAGAATATGATACTGGATAATTCTTATTTTTGAGGAACTTACAATGTAATTTGAAGAGGAAAACAATAAAATTACAACCTTACCCATAAAAATTATTTTTAGCAGAAAGTCTCAAATATTTTGTACTTCATCTTAGAACTTAGGTACTTCAAATACCTAGAGCAGTTCAGGGTTAGGGAGTGATCTAGAAAGACTTCCCTATGTGTCCTTTGAGAGTGAGAACTTTGTCACATATTTCCTTTTCCTGGATACAACATGGTTAATAGTAAATGCTCAACATAACCATATTGAAATGAATTACACCAAATTAGGGTGGAGAAATCCAGTGCCCACTCTGGTAATTTTTCTGTATTGTTCCTTCTCATAGTGGAAGAAAATTTTCTCAGGCCTCTGAATCAAAGAACAGACTTAGCTTGAAATGAATGGCAATACTATTTTTCAAAGAGGCAAAATAAGCCATTGTCAAGAGTGTATACTAAAGCAAAAACTTGAATATGAGGCTATGATCAATCTAGAGTCAGCGTAAATAAAGCTCAAGTGGCCCTTAGGGCTTTGGCATGCCCTACTGAGACCAACATTCCTCAGGCTCTAATTCAAATTCCCAAAGGCACTCAAGTGAGTAGAAGCTCCAAACTGATGTTTGGTAGGGAAATGTAAAAAGGAGGGGATGAAATGTCTTATTAACTTAAGTATTTAGAAAGTGATTTTTAAATTTGTTTAGATCAAATTTTTGTGAATTATTTTCTGACCCTAGAGTGCTGATTCTGTTCTCTCCACCCTTGGGGAGCAGTGTCTCTTTCCCTTATCATCTGCATTTCAATGACACCAACATCAACAAACTAAATTTTGAAATCAACAAATATTTAACCTGAAGTTTTCTTAAAGAATAGTAACTCATTATAAAAAAGGTAATTGTAACTCTTTAAGGACAATAAACTTTTTTGTTTTTTGTTTTTTGGTATTTCTGCTTCATCTTTCTACTTACAATTATACCTAGAATTAACTTCAGTTCATCATTCCCATTTGTCTTGTGGAGATCATAACTTTAATAAAATAAGTAAAAGCCTAGGATCAACAGTGTTAGGACATTGGTTCCTGATTTTATGGGAATGTATGGATCTGAAGAATGGGAACACATCGTTATGTTGTGGTGGCCTGAAAATTTTCAATGTAAGAAGGAAAATTACATTATGTTGAATGGGTTTAGTTTGTTACTACCAAAAAAAAAAGTAAAAAAAAGCCTTCAAATGATTTATTGAAATGAAAAACATGAGTTTTCTCTTGATGGGTTTTTGTGTCTAGGTGCATAGGTTGTTAGCATTTTTCTGTTCATCTGCATAGTCACCCTACAGGCCAACCAAGAAAACCAACAGGACCACAATGACACTCAGCAGAGGCCTTTCCTCACATTGGTCCTCTGTAAGTCCATGCATGGTCAGATGTGCAAATTAAGCACAAAGCTTTATTAATTCATTCATATGGCTACAAAGTTTTACATATCGTGGGTATATGATAATTTAATTAATAGAAGGATAGATTTTTTTCTAATTTCATTAGAAATAATCTTGTCCTTTCTGCTTTTATATTTTTACAGAATAGATTTCTAAAAGTTTGTTTTCTGTGTTAAGGAGTATTGAGTATAAAATAATTTGAAACTTAGAGAAAATTTGCAACTACAAAACAAAGAATGTAGGGTAAGTTGCTGAAATGATGTTCCTCTATCCCCAAATCCTTTAGCTTGCATTTCCTACAAAGGAGGTCATTTTCCAACATCACCAAATTACAACTATCCATATCAAGAAATCAATGCTGATTCATAATACTATTTAATCTTGTATCAAGTTTTGCTAGATGTCACATTAATGTCCTTTATAGAAAAAAAGATTCAGTGTAGGATCATGTTCTGAATTGTTATGTTCCTCTTCAATTTTTAACAATTCCTATAATATTTCTTGTTATTTATGAAGATTTCAATTTCATAAACCAGTCATTTCTGTACAAGTTCAAAAATACTGGATATTAGCTTTAAAAAAAAGCTATTTTTTCCAACAAAGGAATATAAAGTGGTGTCCCTTTGTTATTTTATTTGCATTTTATTGACTACTAATGAGATTGAGTATGCTTTCTTAAGTTTTTGGTAATTTTCATTTCCTCTTATCTATTTTTCCATCAAACACTATTACTTTTATATTTTGTAGGTACTTAGAAAATTAATCCTATATTTTTCAAAAATTATTTTTCTCTTTTTTCCTCTCAACTTTGTTTATGGTGCTATAATTACAAATATTTTAGTATTCAAATCTATTTCTCTTTCTTCCCAGATCTCAGATTTAGTGTCTTGCTGAAGGATCTTTCCATCTAAAGGTTTACAAATATTCTCTTTACGTTTATTTTAACATGTTTATTATTATTTTATATTTAGATATCTATCTCTATATGAATTATTTTTATATAGTATGAAAAAAGAGTGTATAAGTTTTTGTATTTTCAGATGATTAATTATGCCTGTATTATTTATTAAGGGAAAGATCCATTTCCCTCTGAATTAAGTTGACACTTCTCTCATATGCTTTCCATATCTAGGACATCTATTTCTGAACCCTGTTTTTATTTTACTGATCTCATTAGTAAAACACAACATTGTGTTTGTATATTTATTATGATAATATTAAAATGGTTTCAGTTATCTTGTATTGTCAGTTACCTTATATTATTATTATTTTTTCACCAAAAATATATCTGGTAATTATTACTCATTCAGTCATCCATATTAATTTAAAAATATTTTAATAGAGATATACCTGGGTGGCTCAGTTAAGCGCTAGTTATTTTAAAATACAGTTATTTAGGGGTGTCTGGGTAGCTCAGTCAGTTAGGCGTCTGACTTCAGCTCAGGTCATGATCTCCTGGTTTGTGAGTTCCAGCCCCACGTCGGGCTCTGTGCTGACAGCTCGGAGCCTGGAGCCTGGAGCCTGCTTTGGATTCTATGTCTCTATCTCTCTCTGCCTCTCCCCACTTGTGCTCTGTCTATCAAAAATAAATAACATGTAAAAAAAATTTTTAAATATTTTAATAGAGGTAACAGAAACAGAAAATTTGGTTTCTAATGAGAATTACATTGAATTTGTATATTGCTTTTGGAGAGATTCCTATTTATTTATTTATTTATTTATTTAGGTTTATTTTTGAGAGAGAGAGAGACAGAGCATGAGCAGGGGAGGGACAGAGAGAGAGGGAGACAAAAGTAGGCTCCAGGCTCCAAGTTATCAGCACTGAGCCCAATGCGGGGCTGGAACCCAGGAACTGTGAGATAATGACCTGAACCCAAGTTGGCTTGCTTAACTGACTGAGCCACTCAGGTGCAGCAGAATGATTCTATTTTAAAGATGTTTTGGCTTGGGGCACCTTGATGGCTCAGTCAGTTAAGTGTCCAACTCTTGATCTTGGCTCAGGTCATGATCTCATGGTTTAGGAGTTTGAGCCCCACATCAGATTCTGTGCTGATGATGTGGAGCCAGCTTGGGATTCTCTCTCTCCTTCTCTCTGCCCCTCTCCCATTTGTGTTCTCGTTCTCGTTTTCAAAATAAATAAACTTAAAAAAAATGATAATGTTTTGTCTTCATTTTTACTCTTGGCTTTGAATACCATTTTTTCTGGTATTAACATGATTCATCTATTTTTTTTTCCTGTTATGTATTTACACAGAATTTTATTTCCCACTTTTCTTTTAACTTTAAATGTACCTTTTGTACATATACAGGTAGGTTGAGTTTGTTTTATAAGCCAACCTACAATAAGGGAGTTGTTATTGGTCATGTTAAATGGTATTTTTGGTTTAATTAAAACCACCCCAATAATTCCAAATTTTACATCCAGATGGCAGAAAAATTAAATTATTATAATTATGTAGGATTAAATTTATTTCTCTTCCTGTTAATGCTGAAATTAGAAATCTAGTCATCTTCAATAAGTTCAATGGGAGTGCCATGAGGAGGCAGCTGACTTTTCTGTCTGATATTTGTCCACTTTTTGGGATTTTACATGTAAAACCCATTCAATTTGCATCTTTTAAGTTTGCAACTATCAAGGCATTTTTTAATGGTGTTAGCCTCTGAGAATCCCTTCTTCATTTGCTGTTGGCTCTTTTCATAATCCTCTCTACCCCAATGCTCATTCCACATTCAAAATAGAGCTAATGTTCGAGCATATTAGAGAGTAATAAGGATTGAATTATTTCTGCTAAAGGTTACTAAGTAGACTTGATAATGGCATAATGACAAATAATATTGTGAGATTAATATTCTGATGATTAGGTTTCATTGATGACAGACCTCATTCAGGAAAAGAAAATGTTCATTCCAGAGTGCCCAGTTCACATTAAATACACATTTAAGAATAAAAATATTGTCATCCTCTATGATTGCCTACACAGTTATTTCTGGCTTCCATATAGCATATTCCTACAAAGAAATAGTAGGGCTTATGAACTATGTGAAGTTTTAAGCCTGCACTAGATAAATATATAAAGAACTTATAAAACTCAAGACTCCAAACATGAATAATCTGATTAAAAAATGGGCAAAAACCACGAACAGATATTTTTCCAAAGAAGACATACATATGGCCAACAGACACATAAAAAGATGCTCAACATCACTTACCATCAGGGAAATGCAAATCAAAACTGCAATGAGAGATCACCTCACACCTGTCAGAATGTCTAAAATCAACAGCAGAGGAAACATCAGATGTTGGCAAGGATGTGGAGGAAAGGGAACCATCTTACACTGTTGGTAGGAATAGAAACTGGTACAGCTCTGGAAAACAGTATGGAGGTTCCTCAAAAAGTTAAAAATAAAACTGCCTTATGATCCAGCAATTGCACTACTAGGTATTTACTCAAAGAATACAAAATACTAATTCAAAGGGATACATGCACCCCAGTATTTATGGCACCATATCTACAATAGCCAAACTATGGAAATAGCCCAAGTGTCCATCAACTGATGAATGGATAAAGAACATGTGGAGCTGCGGAGCGGCAGCACGGCTGTCTAGGAAACAGCAGTCTCGGCAGGTCTGGCTGGCAGCTGCAGGCACCAGGGCCCGAATGCAGTCCCAGGGCAGCCACCAGGCTGGGCAGCCACCAGGGCCTGAACACAGTACGCAGGCGTCGTGGCGTGCGCATACCCGGTTTTAATGTGGTTGTAATTGGCATAATATCCCATACCAAAATGTCTTTTGAGAAGAAATAGAGGTGAACTATAAAGTGAGAGCCAGTTTCCTCTCTACTCTGCAATCTAGGAGGAAAAAAGTTTCACCCAAGGACAAATCAGATGGCGATGTAGGAGGACGCTGAGCTCACCGTGTCCTGCGGCTCACTTAGATTCCACCCACACCTGCCTAAATAACCCAGAAAATCTCCAGAAGATTAGCAGAACAGATTCTCCTGAGACAAGCATAGATGAGAGGTTCACGGAAGAGGGTAGGAAGGGCAGAGAGGCTGTGTGCACTACACGGACTGACGGGAGGGTGCCTGGGCAGAGGGGCAGCCCGCTGGCAAAGCAGAGCCCCCAAGTCTGGCTTGCAAAAGCAGAGGGGCCCGACGGAGTGTGTTCGGACAGCAAGCAGGACTTAACATCTGGAGGGTTATAAGTTAACAGTTACACTCAGAGCAGGAGGGCTGGAGGACAACAGGAGGGAGAGTTGTTGAGCCCCAGACGACAAAGCGCAGCTTGGCCGAGAACAAAGGCGCTCGCCAGCACCATCTTCCTCGTCCATCCCCCAGCCAAAATCCCAAAGGGAACCAGTTCCTGCCAGGGAACTGGCTTGCACTCTGCAAACACCCAAAGCTGTGCTTCTGCGGATCCATCCCTCCGGCAGGTCTGACTCCCTCCCGGTGCCGCAGGGCCCTTCCCGAAGCAGATCTCCGAAGGAAAAGTGAGCTGAGCCTGCCTCTCCTGCCCCTGTGCACCTTGCTGATCCACCCCAGCTAATAAGCCAGATCCCCAGCACCACAAGCCTGGCAGTGTGCAAGTAGCCCAGAGAGGCCACGCCACCCCACAGTGAATCCCACCCCTAGGAGAAGGGAAGAGAAAGTACACACCAGTCTGACTGTGGCCCCAGTGGTGGGCTGGGGGCAGACATCAGGTCTGACTGCGGCCCCACCCACCAATGCAAGTTATTCAAGACAGCACAGGGGAAGTGCCCCGTAGTTCCGCACCACTCAAGACACTATCCAAAATGATGAAGCAGAAGAATTCCCCTCAAAAAACGTCCAGGAAATAATGACAGCTAACGAACTGATCAAAAACGATTTAAACAATATAACAGAAAGTGAATTTAGAGTAATAGTCATAAAATTAATCGCTGGGCTTGAAAACAGTATAAAGGACAGCAGAGAATCTATTGCTACAGCGATCAAGGGACTAAGGAACAGCCAGGAGGAGCTAAAAAATGCTATTAATGAGCTGCAAAATAAAATGGAGACAACCACAGCTCAGATTGAAGAGGCAGAGTAGAGAATAGGTAAACTAGAAGATAAAATTATGGAAAAAGAAGAAGCTGAGAAAAAGAGAGATAAAAAAATACAGGAGTATGAGGGGAAAATTAGAGAACGAAGTGATGCACTAAAGAGAAATAATCTACATATAATTGGTATTCCAGAGGAGGAAGAGAGAGGGAAAGGTCCTGAAGGGGTACTTGAAGAAATAATAGCTGAGAACTTCCCGGATCTGGGGAAGGAAAAAGGCATTGAAATCCAAGAGGCACAGAGAACTCCCTTCAGACGTAACTTGAATCAATCTTCTGCATGACATATCATAGTGAAACTGGCAAAATACAAGGATAAAGAGAAAATTCTGAAAGCAGTTAGGGATAAACGTGCTCTAACATATAAAGGGAGACCTATAAGACTCGTGACCGATCTTTCTACTGAAACTTGGCAGGCCAGAAAGGAATGGCAGGAGATCTTCAATGTGATGAACAGAAAAAATATGCAGCCGAGAATCCTTTATCCAGCACGTCTGTCATTTAGAATAGAAGGAGAGATAAAGGTCTTCCCAAACAAACAAAAACTGAAGGAATTTGTCACCACTAAACCAGCCCTACAAGAGATCCTAAGGAGGATCCTGTTAGACAAAGTACCAGAGACATCGCTACAAGCATGAAACCTATGGACATCACAATGACTCTAAACCCATATCTTTCTATAATAACACTGAAAGTAAATGGACTAAATGTGCCAACCAAAAGATATAGGGTATCAGAATGGATAAAAAAAACAAGACGCATCTATTTGCTGTCTACAAGAGACTCATTTTAGAGCTGAGGACACCTTCAGATTGAGAGTGAGGGGATGGAGAACTATTTATCATGCCACTGGAAGTCAAAAGAAAGCTGGAGTAGCCATACTTATATCAGACAAACTAGACTTTAAATTAAAGGCTGTAACAAGAGATGAACAAGGGCATTATATAATAATTACAGGGTCTATCCATCAGGAAGAGTTAACAATTATAAATGTCTATGCGCCGAATACAGGAGCCCCCAAATATATAAAACAATTACTCACAAACATAAGCAACCTTATTGATAAGAATGTGGTCATTGCAGGGGACTTTAACACTCCACTTACAGAAATGGATAGATCATCTAGACACACGGTCAATAAAGAAACAAGGGCCCTGAATGATACATTGGATCAGATGGACTTGACATATATATTTAGAACCCTGCATCCCAAAGCAACAGAATATACTTTCTTCTTGAGTGCACAAGGAACATTCTCCAAGGTAGATCACATACTGAGTCACAAAACAGCCCTTCATAAGTATACAAGAATTGAGATCATACCATGCATACTTTCAGACCACAATGCTATGAAGCTTGAAATCAACCACAGGAAAAAGTCTGGAAAACCTCCAAAAGCATGGAGGTGAAGGAACACCCTACTAACGAATGAGTGGGTCAGCCAGGCAATTAGAGAAGAAATTAAATATATATGGAAACAAACAAAAATGAAAATACAACAATCCAAATGCTTTGGGATGCAGCGAAGGCAGTCCTGAGAGGAAAATACATTGCAATCCAGGCCTATCTCAAGAAACAAGAAAAATCCCAAATACAAAATCTAACAGCATACCTAAAGGAAATAGAAGCAGAACAGCAAAGGCAGCTTAAACCCAGCAGAAGAAGAGAAATAATAAAGATCAGAGCAGAAATAAACAATATAGAATCTAAAAAAAACTGTAGAGCAGATCAACGAAACCAAGAGTTGGTTTTTTGAAAAAATAAACAAAATTGATAAACCTCTAGCCAGGCTTCTCAAAAAGAAAAGGGAGATGACCCAAATAGATAAAATCATGAATGAAAATGGAATGATTACAACCAACCCCTCAGAGATACAAGCAATTATCAGGGAATACTATGAAAAATTATATGCCAACAAACTGGACAACCTGGAAGAATTGGACAAATTTCTAAACACCCACATGCTTCCAAAACTCAATCAGGAGGAAATAGAAAGCTTGAACAGACCCATAACCAGCAAAGAAATTTAATCAGTCATCAAAAATCCCCCAACAAATAAGAGTCCAGGACCAGATGACTTCCCAGGGGAGTTCTACCAGACATTTAAAGCAGAGATAATACCTAGCCTTCTCAAGCTATTCCAAAAAATAGAAAGGGAAGGAAAACTTCCAGACTCATTCTATGAAGCCAGCATTACTTTGATTCCTAAACCAGACAGAGACCCATTTAAAAAAGAGAACTACAGGCCAATATCCCTGATGAATATGGATGCAAAAATTCTCAATAAGATACTAGCAAATCGAATTCAACAGCATATAAAAAGAATTATTCACCATGATCAAGTGGGATTCATTCCTGGGATGCAGGGCTGGTTCCACATTCACAAATCAATCAATGTGATACATCACATTAATAAAAGAAAAGATAAGAACCATATGATCCTGTCGATCGATGCAGAAAAGGCATTTGACAAAATTCAGCATCCTTTCTTAATAAAAATCCTTGAGAAAGTCGGGATAGAAGGAATATACTTAAACATCATAAAAGCCATTTATGAAAAGCCTACAGCTAACATCATCTTCAATGGGGAAAAAATGAGAGTTTCCCCCTGAGATCAGGAACACGACAGGGATGCCCACTCTCACCACTGTTGTTTAACATAGTGTTGGAAGTTCTAGCATCAGCAGTCAGACAACAAAAGGAAATCGAAGGCATTAAAATTGGCAAAGATGAAGTCAAGCTTTCACTTTTTGCAGATGACATGACATTATACGTGGAAAATCCGATAGACTCCACCAGAAGTTTGCTAGATCTGATACATGAATTCAGCAAAGTTGCAGGATCCAAAATCAATGTACAGAAATCAGTTGCATTCTTATACACTAATAATGAAGCAACAGAAAGACAAATAAAGAAACTGATCCCATTCACAATTGCACCAAGAAGCATAAAATACCTAGGGATAAATCTAACCAAAGATGTAAAAGATCTGTATGCTGAAAACTATAGAAAGCTTAGGAAGGAAATTGAAGAAGATATAAAGAAATGGAAAGACATTCCCTGCTCATGGATTGGAAGAATAAATATTGTCAAAATGTCAACACTACCCAAAGCTATCTACACATTCAATGCAATCCCAATCAAAATTGCACCAGCATTCTTCTCGAAACTAGAACAAGCAATCCTAAAATTCATATGGAACCACAAAAGGGCCCGAATAGCCAAAGTAATTTTGAAGAAGAAGACCAAAGCAGGAGGCATCACAATCCCAGACTTTAGCCTCTACTACAAAGCTGTCATCATCAAGACAGCATGGTATTGGCACAAAAACAGACACATAGACCAATGGAATAGAATAGAAACCCCAGAACTAGACCCACAAACGTATGGCCAACTCATCTTTGACAAAGCAGGAAAGAACATCCAATGGAAAAAAGACAGTCTCTTTAACAAATGGTGCTGGGAGAATTGGACAGCAACATGCAGAAGGTTGAAACTAGACCACTTTCTCACACCATTCACAAAAATAAACACAAAATGGATAAAGGACCTGAATGTGAGACAGGAAACCATCAAAACCCTAGAGGAGAAAGCAGGAAAAGACCTCTCTGACCTCAGCCACAGCAATTTCTTACTTGACACATCCCCAAAGGCAAGGAAATTAAAAGCAAAAATGAACTACTGGGACCTCATGAAGATAAAAAGCTTCTGCACAGCAAAGGAAACAACCAACAAAACTAAAAGGCAAACAACAGAATGGGAAAACATATTTGCAGATGACATATCGGACAAAGGGCTAATATCCAAAATCTATAAAGAGCTCACCAAACTCCACACCCGAAAAACATATAACCCAGTGAAGAAATGGGCAGAAAACATGAATAGACACTTCTCTAAAGAAGACATCCGGATGGCCAACAGGCACGTGAAAAGATGCTCAACGTCGCTCCTTATCAGGGAAATACAAATCGAAACCACACTCAGATATCACCTCACGCCAGTCAGAGTGGGCAAAATGAACAATCAGGAGACTATAGATGCTAGAAATGATGTGGTGAAACAGGAACCCTCTTGCATTGTTGGTGGGAATGCAAATTGGTGCAGCTGCTCTGGAAAACAGCGTGGAGTTTCCTCAAAAAATTAAAAATAGACCTACCCTATGACCCAGCAATAGCACTGCTAGGAATTTACCCAAGGGATACAGGAGTACTGATGCATAGGGGCACTTGTACCCCAATGTTTATAGCATCACTCTCAACAATAGCCAAATTATGGAAAGAGCCTAAATGTCCATCAACTGATGAATGGATAAAGAAAGTGTGGTTTATAGACACAATGGAGTACTACGTGGCAATGAGAAAGAATGAAATATGGCCCTTTGTAGCAACATGGATGGAACTGGAGAGTGTGATGCTAAGTGAAATAAGCCATACAGAGAAAGACAGATACCATATGGTTTCACTCTTATGTGGATCCTGAGAAACTTAACAGAAACCCATGGGGGAGGGGAAGGGAAAAAAAAAGAGGTTAGAGTGGGAGAGAGCCAAAGCATAAGAGACTGTTAAAAACTGAGAACAAACTGAGGGTTGATGGGGGTGGGAGGGAGGGGAGGGTGGGGGATGGGTATTGAGGAGGGCACCTTTTGGGATGAGCACTGGGTGTTCTATGGAAACCAATTTGACAATAAATTTCATATATTGAAAAAAAAGAAGATGTGGCATAAATATACAATGGAGTATTACTCAGTTATAAAAAAGATTGAAATCCTGCCATTTGCAATGACATGGATAGAGCTAGAGAGTATAATGCTAATGAAATAAGTCAGTCAGAGAAAGACAAATACCATTTAATTTCACTCATATGTTTAAGAAACAAAACAAATGAGCAAAAGGAAAAAAGAGAGGCAAAACAAAAAAGAGACTCTAATTATAGAAAACAAACTGATGGTTATGAGAAGAAAGGGGCGTATGGGAATGGGTTAAACAGGAGTGAATTTGTTGTGATGAGCACTGGGTGTTGTACAAAAGTTTTGAATCTGTATATTGTACACCTGAAACTAATATTATACTGTATGCTAACTAACTGGAATTTAAATAAAAACTTTTACAAGAACAGAAAAAAAAACAATGATTGCTCAGAGTAATATTTATTTTTCATTCTAAATGAAAATTATTATCTCATTGTTCTTGGATTCACAAACATTATGTAATATGGAATAAAGATAGGTTAATATGAAAGATTTCAGATTCTAATTGGCACATATCTTGTGTTTGGAAATTATGCGAAAGGATCGAGAAATATGTCTTACTCATTTGCTTCCTACAGCAGCTCTTTCTTAAATATCCTATATAAGCAAAAAAATTCTCCCCATTAAATCTAAATGTATCATTACATATTTGCTTTGTATCCTGGAAAAGATCAGGACTCCGTAGAGCTTTCCCAGCAAGACTGGGAAACTGTTAGGACATTTGCCAGACCATTAGCTCTTTGGAAGCGTTGGTCCCTGGCAGAGAGGTCTAATTTGTTCAGATTGTCAGGATATAGCTCTGGATTGCATTGATCTATTGGTCTTTTTTATGGTTAAGATAAGTAAGGCTGGTGAGCTCCATGGTACTGCTTAACTTCATCCCACAAGCTTTGCTTTTTCATTCAGTTAAAAATACTTTTAAACTTAGTACAAATACATAAAAATAAAATATTTAAACGTATATGCAGCTTACTCAATTACTGAAATTTGACCATCATTTAACCAACTCCCCAAGTAGGAATGATTTTTGTGACCACCATGTGCTCCCTTCAAAACACAATCCCTCTTTCCCTCCAAAAGTAGCCACTATGATAAATTCTATGGTAAACACTTATCTGCTTTTCTTTATGATTTTATCATCAGGTGTGCATTCCTAAATATCATAATTGAGTTTGCCCTCTTTATCATTTTCTTTTATCCCTTGTAATTTACTTGTTGGAGAAACTGGAGAATTGGTCTTGTAGAGTTTCCCAGTCTGAACTTGGTTGCTTGTGTTCACATGGTATAGTTTAAAATGTCCTTCTACATTTTCTGTAAATTGACTTGGATTTAGAGGCTTGTGTTTTTAATGAGAATATTGTACATTCTGGTTTGCTGTCTTTTTTGTAATGTTAGCAGACACTGATGTGCATTGCTTCAATCATTAATCCATTAGGAGTTGCACAACTGTGATGTTTAATTTGACCATTTCTTCTTGACTTCTTTATTGGAATGCCTATATGAAGAAAAATGTCACTTTATCTATTATTTTGTTACCTAGAGATGTAGTTTGTACAGGAGAGATATGATAAATTCTTGATTCCTTACTTTTAGTTTTCAGAATTAAATTTCTTAATATCATTCAAAAGTAACTGATTAGGCTTTTCATTTTTCTTTCTTAGCATCATTATGTACTCATGAGTTTAAACACATTAATTGTACTTTGATACATTGCAGTTATTGCCACTACTGATGTTCACATTATCTCATCTTGGCCGTTAGGAGTATCTTCAACTTGCCTCCTGACTCCTCTAAACATCCTACTAGTATTTAATAACTTCCTTGACAGCTGATATATTAAAATCATTAAAATACTCATAATGCACATTTATTGCTTCAATCTTAGAAACAGCCACAGAAATATCTATGAATATAGCCAAGACCAGAAGCACTGCGTAGCTGACACACAGACTTGTGAGCAATACTAAATAATTACTGTTGTAAGCCACTGATTTTGGGGTGGTTTGTTATAGCAATAGCTACTCACATAGAAGACAGACAAAAAGACAGAGAACAAGAACTAAAAAAAATAAAGTCATCTGGAGAATGAATCCAGAAACGTAAAATTTTATCCAATGTGAACTTCAAGAAAATAGCGATACCAAAATGGTGGAGACCATTAAAGATCTAACACCACACATCTGCCTGGGCTAAAAACAAGTTTTCAAATGGAAAGGCTAATACAAGCTTTATCTAATGTAATGACAGAACCATAAATACAAAGAGAAAATTCTGTAAGATTTCAAGGAGAAAGAAAGATGTTAACTGCCTGGGAATAAGCATGAGCATGGCATCAGATATCTCATCAGCAGCATGGGCTATTGGATACAATGCAGCAAGCAAATGTTTCAAGTTGGGGGGAGAGGGAGAGAAGGGTGGGGAACATAAAGGGGTGAGAAGGGGAGAGTGCAAAAGATAATTAAGAGCTTCAAAAAGTGTAGGTTTCCAGTCCCTTGCTGAGGCATGAGGGAAAAGTTGCCCATTATCTCCAAGCTTTAGAAGCTAGGATGATTCTATCTATTTGGCTACTTCTCAGTCTCCGGGGGCCCGGGAAGAATGAGCACACTCATGGGAAGCTAATGATCTCCCAGAAAAACAGGGTTCTCTGAAGTCTAAGCTTTTCCTAGAATTTGACACTAACTGGAAACTCTAGGGTTCTTCTGCTTATGTGAGAGAAATCCTTATACCAAATCTCTCACCAAGGCCCTAACCAAAAGGCCCTAATCTCACTGGCACCCACCTGACTATATACTTAAGAAACTGTTTAACTCAGGAAAGGGAGTATACCGAAGTTAACATTGGAAGGCAAGAGGAAGGTAATAAGGAGCCACATTCCAGAATTTTTCACAGAAATCTGTTAATGAGGGATAATCTTTACATAATGGTTCTTGGATTTTGTTTATTTTGTTTTTAAATTTGTTGTTTTTTAATTTAGGAAGTTGTATTAATTATAGTACTTTCTTTCTAGAGATAGACACTACAGATGGGATGTGTGACTCCCTGGCAGGACTTGGTAATCCTAACACGCCTTTATATTAACAAAGGAATCAATAGCACAAGACACAAAGGTAGTTAATGTTAATCTACTGTGCCCTGTCTTTTGGCCTAGAGCTCAGAGGTGTGCACTGGCCCAGGGTACTGTCTAGCCCAACAAAAACAAATATTTCTGCCCTCCTTCCTGAAACATTCTCTCTTGGTTTCCATTTATTTCTGTTATTCCTTTTATTCTTTAATCTGCTGTTTCTCATCTCCTTTTCTGGTTTTTATAGTCTAATCAAATGCTACCCTCCTGAGATTCTCAAAGAAAGGACCCAGGACTCTGCTCTTTTTCACTTAGATTCACAGGTAAGCTCAACCTTAACATTTCAAAAAAAAAAAGTTTTAATTGTTTGCTCAGAAAATCTTCCTTTTGTGCCTTAACCCATATCAACAAAGTACATTACCACTCTTCCAATTACTTATTCAGGCCAGAAACCTAGCATTATTCCCTTTCTTTCACTTTCCAAATATAATCCTACTACAAATAATTTCATATGTCTAGCCCTTTGCCCTGATTTCTGCTACACCTGCAGTAGAGCCTATCATAAGATTTTGCTGGAATTATTGTAACACTTCACCAAGGCATGGTAGGCTAATGACCACTAGGCATCTATATGCAGGTATTTATATGCTTGTGCATATATTTGTGTGTATTACTGGAGAGAAATAAATTCCTATAAAGAAATAGTGTGACATAGGGGAAGGGAAGGAAAAATAAGATAGAAAAAGAGAGGAAGGCAAACCATAAGAGACTCTTAAATACAGAACAAACTGAGGGTTGCTGGAGGGGTGATGGGCTAAATGGGTGATGGGCACTTGTCGGGGTGAGCATGGGGTGTTAATGTAAGTGATGAATCACTAAATTCTACTCCTGAAACCATTATTACACTGTATATTAACTAACTTGGAATTCAATCTTTTAAAACAAAGGAAAAAAAAAAAAAGAAATAGTGTGTGATCAACCATGATTGAACAAAGTACTGGAGAAGACAGATTTCTTCTCCCCTCTCTCTAGCACTTACCTTTACCTCCCCTGGGTAACTACTACAGACCAATGATGGTAGTGCTTGCTTTAGACAGGGCAGAGGACCAGGACTACCCATCAAGAGTGCCTGAGGGAGCAATGGCAGTAACACTGGAAGAGCACAAGGCTTCTATGCATCTGAATAGATTTTACAGATATTTTTATTCCTGAAAGAAATAGTAAATAGGACTGAAACTTTAGGTACAGAACATTCTCACAGAATTGAGAATCTCCAGTAGAAAATACAAAGCTTCTCTCAAGATGGGCAGGATGAGGATTCTGCACAATTGATTTGAATTATTAAATGGAAAGTGACCTCATTCTGTTCTCAAGCTGGTAAAGTAAGACAGAGTGGGTATAAAAATAAATAAAGGTGATAAAAAAATGGACAGAAAGGAATTTTTACATAAAGACAGAGAAACAAATAATGAATTAGATGACAAACACACAAATAGAAACTCTCACTGAGTGGTGTGCAGGTGCTGTTTTGTTTTGTTTTTGTGAGAAGGGGCAATCAAATAAATGAAGCACTAGCTGAACTGAACAACAACAAAAATATATACATACACAAAATTTGCCATTAGAAAGGGAAAATATACACTAAAAATTAATTAAAATTAAAGAGAATCCTTTACTTAGAAAGCCAGCTAAAATGGACATTTTAATATAAATTATTAAATACCCAAATTAGCTACAAAAAGAGATAGGAAACCCAACTAAATCAATATTAAAGGAAGAAATTAAAAAGCTGTTTTTAAAGTGTTATATGATTTCATGGATGGGCAGTTATATTTCCTAAGATTTTGTACATAAGCGGCATAACACTTTCCTAAATCTGACAGAGACAACATCTGAAATCAACCCCATTAGTAACTGCTTACGTTTCTTGAGCATAAGCTTTTTTCAAGAATTTGTTCTTAGTGGTTTAAAAACATTAATTCAACTTACTGTTCATAAAACATAAGTTCAGTTCTATCATTATCTCCATTTACAGATAGAGGAAAAGGAAAACCAGAGAGTATAAAGTAACATAGCTAGAATTTGAGTCTGATGCTAATATCTGGGTGAAAACTTAATGCAATATTTCCAGAAGATTTAATAATAGTACATCTATAACAAAAATTATGTAAGAGTCTAAAACAGAAAAATCATTTAGTATTTCAGCTGATGTCAAAGTACATTTGATAAAATTTAACACTTATTCTTAATAAAATCTATATTAAAAACTCTAACTTACCCAAAATAAATCTTGGGTTTCTGACACTAGTGTTTTTATTTATTTTATTTTTTTAATGTTTTATTTATTTTTGAGACAGAGAGAGACAGAGCATGAACAGGGGAGGGGCAGAGAGAGAGGGAGACACAGAATCCGAAGCAGACTCCAGGCTCTGAGCTGTCAGCACAGAGCCCAACGTGGGGCTTGAACTCACTAACCACGAGATCATGACCTGAGCTGAAGTCGGACGCTTAACCGACTGAGCCACCACCCAGATGCCCCTCTAACACTAGTGTTTTTTAACTTTATTGTTTTTTTTCTAGAAATGCAACTGACTGACACTAGATAGGGCCATTAAATAAGAAGTATAAATATTGGGGGGATACCTGGGTGGTTCAATTAGTTAAGCATCCAACTCTTGATTTTGGCTCAGGTCATAATCCCAGGGTTGTGGGATTAAGCCCTGTGTTGGGCTCTGTGCTGAGTGTGGAGGCTACTTCAGATTCTCTCTCTCACTCTCCCTCTGACCCTCCCCTGTTCACATGTGCTCTCTCTCTCTCTTTCAAAACAAAAAGTATAAACATTGGAAAGGAGGATTCAGTTGTACTCAGTCATAAAAACTAGAAGACAGCTCAGTATAGTAGCTTTTTATAAAATTAATATATAAAAGTCAATGGATTTTTAATTTGCCCACTTATTTTAATTACAAAGTATGATATAAATGGTAGAAAGTGCAATAAACACAATACCAGCAAAACATATGTAACAAAATCTTCAAAAGATATCGAAAAAAAATTTTAAAGTTAACTGAAGAATATAAAGGAAGGCTTGAATAAATGGATCAATACTCCATTTGTATACAGAAAGGCTATATGAATTCAAGGTAATGCTCAGGTCATCTAGGGATGGAGAGGACTATGCAGGTGTAGAAGTGAGTGGTGGTGGTATCAGACCAATGTTTTTAAGCAACACTTAGATTTATAGTCATGAGAGGGCATAGCCAGAAAAATACTTTTAAAAGAAGCTTAATGAGGTAAAATTGGGTATAGAAGATATAAATTGAAAATAATAAACCACAGAAATTAAAATACTGATGTATAAGACTTGGCACCAAATCAATGGATCAGGATAAGTATTAGCAACAAAATACATATCAAGTGTTGTGTAAGATAAAAAGATAGAGAGGGCAGTTTAAATCACTTAGGGAGAACTGGATTATTTAATAACATGGATAAAATCTTTCAGATATTTTTAATAAAATTGAATTTTCAAATTTTTTTAGGAAAATTAATTTCATATGAACTAAAGATTCACATACACAAAATTAATCAAGAAAAACTATGGGTGATTTTTTAAATATTTTGGATGGGGGTGCCTGGGTGGCTCAGTCAGGTAAACCTCTGACTTCAGCTCAGGTCATGATCTCACAGTTCATGAGTTCAAGCCCTGGGTCAGGCTCTGTGCTGACAGCTCAGAGTGTGGAGCCTGCCTTAGATTCTGTGTCTCCCTCTCTTTCTGACCCTCTCCTGCTCATGGTCTGTCTCTCTCTCAAAAATAAATAAACATTAAAAAATATATATATATATATTTATATATATATATATATATATATATGTGTGTGTATATATATATATAGAGAGAGAGAGAGAGAGGCTGGAAGAGGCCTTTCCAGACAAGACCTGAAAACTAGTAACAAAGAAAAATTCACAATTTGACTATATCATAAAAATTATGGTCAATTATACAGATAAAAGAGAAAGATTGGAAATTAAATCTTTTAGGTGGAAAAAATTTAATATGTATGGCTGAATGTCCCTAATATACCAAAAGTTCCTTGACACATATAAACAAAAGTACGGTATACTGCAGATAGAGCAGGTTTTAGCAATGTCATGGGCTAAGGTAGGGCCATGTTGATAAATGACTACAGTTCCTTGAAGGAAGAATGCCAAGCAAATTTGCACAAATATTCTTCTTAATTTCCTTGTAATATATCTTTAATGGCTTTATTATTTGATTTAAATATTTAATGCATCTGAAACTTAAATTTGTAAACTGCATGAACTAGCAATTGGAACTTCACTCTTCTGGATCAAGAGCCAATTATATACCATTTAATAAAAAAATCAGCTGATTCCTACTGAAATGCCATTTAAGTTTCCACACATGCTTATATATTTTCAGATTTCATATTGCCACATTTTGCTGTATTAAAGAAATACTCATATGTACTTAGTATTTATTGGCAGATGCTGTTCTATATGTTTTACCTATATTAATTTATTTAATCCCAACAACACAAGGAAGGCACCATTACTATTTCCATTTTACAAATGAGGAAAAATCTGTGCAAAATGACTTGTACAGGGTTATCCAGCTAGTGATAGGGAGAGTTGAGATTCAGATCTAGATTCTACATTCAGCGTCTGGGTTGAGTCACTGTGCTATATTGACTATCTTTTATAAACAACACTGCAATGATGTTTCTTGGTACATGTGAGCATCTTTTCTTAAAGGGAGACAAATATAAGTAGAATTGATGGTCATAGCATCCTAAGACATAAGTGTCACACATTTCCATTTTTAATATGTACCATCATATTGCCCTTCATGGTGGCTATATCAATTTAATATACCTCATGTGAGGTGGAGGAGGGAGAGAGACGGTCAATGACACTATATGCTTACCACGTGCTTATTATTAAGACCACCATGCTGCCTTATTAATCTTCATAAGAACACTGAGAGATAGGTATTTAAAACAAAATTTTTTTAAATCTTTATTTTTGAGAGAGAGACAGCATGTGATCAGGGGAAGAACAGAGAGAGAGGGAGACACAGAATCTGTGTCTCCCTGTTCTGAGCTGTCAGGCTCCATGCTCTAAGCTGTCAGCAGAGAGCCCGATGTGGGGCTTAAACTCACAAATTGTGAGATCATGACCTGAGCCAAAGTCGGACGCTCAGCCGACTGAGCCACCCACTTGCCCTGAGGGATAGGTATTTTTATTTTTATTTTTGTTTATTTATTTATTTATTTTCAATATATGAAATTTATTGTCAATATTGTTTCCATACAACACCAAGCGCTCATCCCAAAAGGTGCCATCCTCAATACCCATCACCCACCCTCCCCTCCCTCCCACCCCCCCCATCAACCCTCAGTTTGTTCCTAGTTTTTAAGAATCTCTTATGCTTTGGCTCTCTCCCACTCTAACCTCTTTTTTTTAGGGATAGGTATTTTTAAATGTAGATACAGGCTGTGCAAGGTTCATCAATATACTGAGATTTGCATAGTTAATAAATGCAAAAAATGATTTGAACTCAAGTTATGTGGCTTGAAATCTATAGTATTTCCATTTTACTTTGCATTTGGGGGTATATATTGACTGAAGCGAAACTAGACAGGCTAATAATCAAGAAATTATAAATAATTACTAATTTTACTCAAGCATATCCCAGAATAACAAATATTAAACCAAGAGACTTTGACCCTAGTTATAGAAATGTTTTTCAAAAAGGCTCAGATCAAAAGAATTGCTACTGACTAAAGATGATTGTTGTGAAAAAACAGCCATTCAGAGAAAAAACATATGAACAAACACAATAATTTGTCAGCATTTGAACTACTATTATTCTACATTTTTCAGGTCAAGGGTGACTCTAGGAAAATATATGACACACCAAGTATCTCACTCACTCCAAATGAGAGCACAACTCAAACATCAACATTAGCAATATTATTGCTATTTTACTATGGTAATGTGAAGTGATGTTTATTTTTAAATAAATGTCACAGTTGTTAGTTCATAACAGAGTAGGGCATTTAGACATTGTCATATAATAAAACTAAGCCCTCAAGAAACCAACCTGTGGATCACCTGGGGAAAACTTTGTGCACTAATAGTAGTCCTCCTACAACTCTATTTTTAAGACCCACTGATGCACAAGTAATCATTATCGCTAGGATTTCCATAGGCAAGTATAATAGACTATAGTTGTAGAGAATGTACTCTGAATGTTACAAGGTAAACATGTAATATGTTTATTCTGTGACATCATTATTTAGGGATTGATTAACTTGAAAACTGGTTCAGAGTGATCTTTTTGTGAAACATATAAACACTGTATGAAAAGCAAAAACTAGTATGAAATCATATGGATCTTATAAAAAATAAAATCTTAGGTAAAAGTAAATAAGCAGCATTTGGCAGAAACTTGTCTGCTTTCTTATTTGGTATCCTAAAACATCAAAAGAGAGAGTAGAAAAGATATCATCATAGCAGACATAAATTACACTGAAAAAGGTTCTTTTCTCTATTCAAGATTTTTAAAACTTTATATATTTGGTACATAAATATGTGAAATATGAACAGCTTTTCCTTGGGAGGTCAAAACAATTGATACTGAACCCTATTAGTGTAATTATAGCCAAGATCTTATAACTGACTAGAATGTCAATGTTCATTGCCTCTTACGTTGTGTCTCCTACCACAAGATTAAAACCAGGCTGACTTTGGGTAGAGTGCATTTCAATATCTTGTGGTTACGTTCCATGTGATGATGCAAAAATGAATATACATAATATAGTTGTTTCAGCAGGGTGCCTATTTGTTGAAGGGGACAAATGGGGGATGGAGAATCAGGGCTAAAATTATCTCGTATTCAAGGGCATACAAATTTACCTGTAGACTTAGTAAAGTGTATGGCTTAGTTCTTGCCCTGTATGGTTTGTTTCCCAACAAGTCAGTAGACATTTAGGTAAGCCACCATGAAAAAGTTTCAGATATTTATCCTGTGGGGCAAAGAAATCCAGGGCCAAGATCTTATTCCCATAATGTACTCTTCTTGTTTAATGTGGTTTTTGAGATGCCTAGATGTCATAATTTCTATACCACAAGAATATTTCTATTTTCATGGAATGAACAGTCAGACACATACTTTTTGGTTTCAATTTGGTTCTATTTTTGGATTACTCACATGGCATTTATAGGGGGCATATTGTAAATATTTTAATCAGACAGTTTTCCCTGAAGAATGACTTATTTATTTGGAAGTCTTTATAGCTTCCTCAAGACTTAAGACCAGCTAAATAGCAATCCAAAATATATATTTATCAAGAAATTTATATTTTAATAGGAAATGAAACACTCCAACACAAAGAAAGAACAGGAGTGAAAATAAAATGGATTAAAGTCATAAGCTATTACTAGATTTTTGCAAGTACATTTCAACCTTTGCAACCTCCCCATCAAAAATATTACTTTACTGCATAATTCTCCTTTAAATGAAAATCAGGTGTTAACAATCTTTTAAAGACACATTGCTGTATCTTACTTAAATGCCTATTTTAAAGATAACTGTTTTGGACCTTTTCATGTTTTGTTCTCTTTGATAAACAATATCACTTGGATATATGTGGGGAGTTATTTTTAACCAATAATAGAAGTCTGAACAAAATAACAGTTAAGACCGTTGATCTTAGCCAAGTAGGTTCACTACAGGCTCAGTGATTTGTTCCACCTAAATAGCCTACAACTGTCTGAGATTCAAGTCTGTGCTTTAGCAAAATTACAACTTAAGACACAACATTGATCTTTAAGTTTAATTCAAATTATCAAAAAAACAAATGTTAACTTTTTAAATGCAAAGATTTTATTGTAAATGTAGCTAGTATTTTCCTATATCAAAGAAGATTCACTTTCCACACTTGAAAAACTACGAAATACTATGATGTGTAATTCATGAAAATGTTTTCTATTTACCTTCTTTCATATTAAAATCCATTTTCTCCATATGTGAATTGTCTGTTATATTAATTGACTTGAAGGCATTTACACATTAAAAAATAACACTTAAAAATTTGTAGTTTTAGAAATATTCATTATCAAAAAATACAGGACAAAAATTTTTGTTTAGA